>NC_091121.1:47860286-49195286 GCF_040183065.1 Periplaneta americana
AGAGATATATAGCCTATATTTTTACAAAACTATGGCAGAGAAAAGAGCTTATAACTGAAAGGAATCTAATTCAAAAAGTGCAAAAGTACATACCGGTATACAAATATTAACTTAAAAATAATTATAATAAAAAAGAGAGATTGAATACATAATCTCAAACAGAAAAATGCATTCTAGTCTACAAGTATTAACTTAAAAAAAAAGAATTAATACATATGAATATGATCTCACAACTAAAGAAATAGTACAATTAGTATGATCAGCACAGCACTGGTTACATTGAGACAATGACAATTAGCTAAATATTAGTGTTAATGGAAAAATAAAGTAATGGCTGTATAAAATAATAATAATGACAATAATAATAATAATAATAATAATAATAATAATAATAATAACAATAATAATAATAACAATAATACTTAGATTGGTAGGATAATTTTGCTTGTTTTTGCAAGTGCATTAATTTAATTAGATTATTAGACAATAGGTAGCACAGTCTTATTAGTTAACTGCTTAGTAAAGCTTTTAGATAACAAGATTTTCTATACTACACTACATGGTCGGTTCTTCGGTTGACTTGCTGGTTGATCAGTTGACTTGATCCTTGATCTATTAACATGACAGTTGGTCTGTTGACTTTATGGTTTGTTGATTTACGTAATGGTTGGTCAGTTGACTTGATGGTTGGTCGATTTATTTTTATTTTTTAGTTGGTTACTTAACTATGCTACATCAAGCGATCAAGAGACGGTATTTGGAGAGATGAGGCTGAGGATTCGCCTTAGATTACCTGACATTCGCCTTACAGTTCGGCAAAACCTCGGAAAAAATCAACCAGGTAATCAGCCCAAGCGGGAATCAAACCCACGCCCGAAAGTAACTCCGGATCGGCAGGCAAGCGCCTTAGCCGACTGAGCTACCCCGGTGGTTTTAGTCGGTTTACTTGATGATCGGTCGAATTACTTCATGCTTTGTCAGATAACTTGATTGTTAGGGAATTTGATGGTTGGTCGGTTTACTTGATGTTGTCGTTTAGTCAACTGTCCGAAAAGGGGTCTGAACCGCACAAGTGATACCAACAAGACACCATTTATGAGGCAACTAGGCCAGGAGATGATGGAGTAAGGTGGTCAGTTCATTTCCCCCTCCATTGTATGCATTTCCGACTAGCTATATATAACATTAATCAGACTTCAGATGTATACAAACAATCCTTCATCTGACACATCGTCAAGTGCGAGTACTGTCTGATAATAGACTATATGTACATTATCAGCCAGAACCTCATTCAGGTTGGTCAGTTTACTTTATGGTTTGTTGGTTGTTTTGTTTATTGGTAGATATGTTTGTTGCAAGAATTTTTTGTCTGTTGGTTGGTTCGTTGGTTTATTTGTTGTTGGTTGAGTTCACCAATCGGTTGATTTGTTACTTGGTTGATTGACGTGATTGCTGATTGGTTGATTTTTATTGGCTAGTTGACTTTCTTGTTAGTTGGTTGGTTTGATTTATTTTTGGTTGATTGACGTGTTTGTTGGTTTTTACTGGTTGATATGTTTTTCACTCGGTTGATTTATTGTCGCTAGGTTTATTTGCTTGTCGGTCGGTTGTTTTGCTCGTCGGTTGATTTATTTGTTCGTTTGTTGATGGATTAGTTTGTTGGCTGGTTGATTTGTCCATTTGTTGATTGGTTAACTTGTTTTTCGGTTGGTTTATTTGTTTTACTTGTCTGTTAGTTGATGTGATGGTTTTTCCTTAATTTATTGATGGGCTGATTGATCTATTCGTTTGGTGGTTGATTTGCTCGTCGGTTGAGTTGTTCGCTTTGATTTAATTTGTTTGTCAGCTGGTTGATTTGTTCATTTGTTGGTTGATTAGTTGATGTGTTTGTTGGTTGATTTGATTGTCTGGTGGTTAATTTGCCCGTCGATTTATTTATTTGTTCGTTTGTGGTTGATTTGTTTTTCGGTACCTTTACTACTCAGTTAAGCTGAAACAAAAATATATGTCGGAAACTTTAGTGTTCTGTTGTTGACACTCCATTTTCTTTAATCCATAATTAGCACAAACTTTATTAAACGTTGAAACATTCAAGTACCGTAACACAATGCTGTGACATTAAAATTACAAATGCAAATATCAGGCAAATTTCTTACAAAGGCCCTATTGTCATGGAAAATAAAATCGCTACGAACTTATACATCAAATTTGTTTGTACGCATATAAAATTAATTTCAGAAACCGAAATTTTGATATGTTTATAGTTGGATACTAACAATAAGTAATTCTACATATTTTTGTCTTAATAATAAAATTATAGCTTAAGAAAATAAAGCATAAACGCATATAACATTGCCAGCATAATAAGGAATTGAATTATTGCAAAATTCATAAATCGTAAAATGTAATGATAAATCATGTGTCAGCTTTGCCAACGCTTTTGTTAGTAGTATATTTTCTCTTCTTCTATGCTTCGAACTTTTGACCGTTCTTAGGGGCTGAATGACGCTGACCGGTCTCCAAGGTCGTTTTCATCTCAGATCCCAACTAAATTCATTAAGTCCACATATGGATGCAGCCTAATACAGATACAGTTTATCAGTTATCTCTATTTTCAAGGTCTAAGTAGTCTTAATTCATATTGTAATTACCTGAGAACCAATTATATTCCCAATCTCTGTACTTACCACGTATTCGAACGTAATTTGGCATCTAAATTTTCCATCGGGTATCGATTAATCGAATTAGAACTCTCGCAGTTTTTAATAACTTCATCACGTCTAGCCATGAACCCATTAAGAGAGCCAATTGCTAGATACGAGATTAGTAATTGGAACTCATAAAATGAAAGATGTTCTTGTAGTCTGTGTCTAGGTTCCCACTTCAACAAATAACGTAGGGGAGTGTTCGAACAGAAACACGTTTCATGGATGCAATTTCGAAAATCCTAAACATATTTAAGCAAATATATTTCCATAAAATTGAAAGAACAATAATTAATTGAGTTTCAGAAGCTGAGTAGTCCTTAGAGAAAATGAAATGCATTAAAATTTTAGTAATCTACTTTGTCTTATATAATACCTACATTTGAGGAACAAAGAATGCTAATAAAAAAAAGAAGTTAGACACCTAGAGCTATCATCATCACTTCTAATAAGGAACCCAAAGTGTCTGATATATAATATAGTACATAATTCTCATTATACAGGGTGTACATCTATGTTTGCTGGAAACTTAAAAAAATGATAGGAGAATTCAAAGAAAAAAACTGTGCTAATGAACCAATACCCGACGCTGATCCGGTATGACCTCCTCCTTTTCGTCATTAAATGAACGCCTGCCCATTAGATAACGATTTTTTTGAGTTCTGAGATGCTAGGCGTAGGTGGTAATATCTTTTTTTTCAGAGTGCACTTTTAATTTCTCTTCGTTTGATGTGCGTTTTTTCATTTATATATTAGGCTTACATGTTTCTAGACAAATATTATTTATAACATAAATACTTAATGTCACATGCCACCTCATGCCTCATGGCGTGACATTTCATGTCGCATAGTGTGTAATTTCATATGTTATGTCTCATATCGTGACATCTCATGCATAATGTCTCACGTATGCCATACAATGCCTATCTAATGCCATGCCGTCTCATGTCTTGTCTTACCGTCTTATTCTCATAGCTTGCCATCTCATTCCTCATGGCATTCCGTCTCATTCCTAATGACGTGCCGTCTCTTTCCTCATAGCGTGCCATCTCATTTCTCATGGTGTGCCGTGCCGTCTCTTGCCTTATGGCTTGCCGTCTCATTCCTCCTCATTTCGTTCTGTGTCTCTCCTCATGGCGTGCAGTTTCATTTCTCATGATGTGTCTGTCTCTCGCCTCATGATGTGTCTGTCTCTCGCCTCATGGCTTGCCGTCTCATTCCTCATGGAGTGCCGTCTCTTGACTCATGGCTTTCCGTCTCATTTCTCATGGAGTGCCGTCTCTCTTCTCATGGCTTCCCATCTCATTCCTCATGGCGTGTTGTCTCATTCCTCATGATGTGTCTGTCTCTCGCCTCATGGCTTGCCGTCTCATTCCTCATGGTATGCCGTCTCTTGCCTTATGGCTTGCCGTCTCATTCCTCATGGCGTTCTGTCTCTCTCCTCATGGGGTGCCATCTCATTCCTCATGGCGTGTCGTATCTCGCCTCATTATGTGTTTGTCTCTCGCCTCATGATGTGTCTGTCTCTTGCCTCATGGCTTGCCGTCTCATTCCTCATGGCGTGCTCCCTTTCCTTATGGAGTGCAGATTCATTTCTCATGGTGCCGTCTCATTCCTTATGGAGTGCCGTCTCTTGTCATATGGCGTACCTTCTCATTCCTCATGGGTATGCCGTCTCCTGTCTCATGATGAATCGTCCATTGCCTTATGTAGTGCCGTCTCATTTTTTCTATGGTTTCATCTCAGACCATTAATCGCATGCCTTACTGCCTACCATCTCATATCTCGTGCCTAATGCCATGTCATCTCAAACCTCAGGTTATAGCATCTCATTTCTAATATCTCACAACATTGTATCTCATGTCTTTCCATACATTCTCATGCATCATCCCACGCCATGTCATGCCTCATATTTTGCAATTTTGTATCTCATGCCTCATGGAGTGCCACTTCATGTCTCATGTTGTGCCATCTCATGCCTAATAGTTTGCCATTTCATGTCTCATGCCTTGTCATCCCACGTCCTATGCGTTCCCATCTCATGTCCCATGACGTTCTATCGCACGTTTCATGTTCTCCTATCTCATGTCTTAAGATCTTATGTGTCATGTCTTGCCATGTTATGTATTTTCATATTACGTCTCATGTCGTGCTACTTCATGCCTCGAGCCTTGCCATCTTGTGTCTCATGGCGTTCATCTCATGCCTCATGCCGTGCTATCTCATACCTTACCATCTCATGCTTCATGGTGCCGTTTCGTCTCTGGTGTGCCATCTCATGCCTCATAGCATGTCATCTAATATCTCATTTCTTCCCATCTCGTATCTCATGACGTGACATCTCATGTCCTATTGCTTGCCATCTTATGCCTCATGTTTTGCAATTTCGTGTATAATTCCTTTCTATTTCATATCTCATGACGTCCCACCTCATGTCTTACGTCAACCCATTTCATGTCCGATGTCTTGCCATGTCATGGCTCATGTCTTGTCATCTCATGTTTCTGAGTGTGTCATCTCGTTTCTCACGTCCCATGACGTGTCAATTCATGTCTAATATATTGTCATATCAGTTAAATGTTATGCCATCGTATGTATCCTTTCTTCCCGGATATGAAGAATGCATATTACTCGTAGAACGAGAAATGTTCTTAGTGCAGGAGGACTACTGTCCGCCTCAAATGCCGATGAACAAAGGAAGATGATCAGCAGTATCTGGGGAAATTTCTGCATTGTTACATGGAAAATAAATTTGTAAGAGAAGGAAACATGTTCAGAAGTCAGACCTCAGTAGATACCATATTCTTCCCTTAAAACGGCTTGATGGAAATACTGTAAATGAAATCATCAAATCGCACATCTTCATATTATACCAATTCCAGTGGAGGTACAATGTATTCCATACAAGAAAGAAAAATCATTCCGCCGGGAAATAAAAAGGGGTGTGTCTGAAATAAAGGAATAGTATATCTTTCTTTACTTTACTTGGTTATTTAAGGACTCTGTATCAACTACTAGGTTATTTAGCGTCGATAGAATTGATGATAGCGAGATGGTATTTAGCGAGTTGAGGTTGAGGATTCGTTATAAATTACCTGACATTCGCTTTACTGTTGGTGAAAACTCAGAAAAAAACCCAACTAGGTAATCAGACCAAGCGGGAATCGAATCCACGTCCGGTCGCAACTCCGGATCAGAAAACAAACGCACTACCGCCTGAACTACGCCAGTGGCTTGATATATTTAATCTGAGGAAACTGACGAAGTATATCTGGGGCCGAAAAAGGATGATAAAAGCCTAAATTCATTTCACAGAATGACTAACTACAGTCTTCTAATAAGCAAAATATAATTTCTGTGGCAACAGTGAGCTATCTTGCCTTGGTTCTTGTGGCAAGCATTCAGCTGCTCGGTAAGCTAGCTTCGAGGCACCCGGTAGCTCCCGTCTGCCTCATACGCGGATCGTTCTGCTCTCGACAGATGTAATTAATTCTCCCGCGGTTGGGAGTCACCGAGTTCAGCCCCTGTCAGGCACCACTAATCTCGCTATGTGGACAGCATAAACTGCACGCGTGAGGGTGAAGGCGCTCGGATTAATCACGACAAGAGATTCGGTTTTTTCTGTGGAATGTACTCCAAACTACGTCATTCCGGTTATTTCGAAATGAAGAATGCTATACATATAAAAGTAAGCTGTGCTTATAAGTTTTAGCCATCTTCGCAATAACGATCGTCGTCGCCTTATAGTTTCAGTTTGCGGAACTCTGGCTTACGGTAACTTCAGATCCAGGTTCGAACCTATGACAGTGCTGTGCATGATTAGGTAGTCTCCGGAGCGGTTGTTTGCGCGCTTTCAATCGGAATTTGAGCCGACAAGATGAACTAAGCGGCTATGGAATGTGTGATTTTTTTGTTATTTTACGACAGTTTATCAATTATTTATTTATTTATTTATTTTGCTAATAATTCTAACATAAAATATAAATAAACAGATAAAACTTTAGCTCGCCGCTGAAATAGCATAACTCGTGCTCAGGGGCGGATTCCTGAATTACAATTAAGAAGTATATAATACAATTTGTCTTATGTCTACTACGCAATAAGAATATATAAATTTAAATTTACAATTTTTCAATTTCTTTATAAAATTCATACATAACTTTTTTAATTTAATACTAGAACTATTAGAATTGACAAGATTATGATATTTAAATATAAATTTGTTATAAATTCTTGGGCCTACATTACTACTACGATTAAATACTGTAGCAGTGTTGCATTTTGGTTCAAACAATCTTAATCAAAATTATTTTTATTTTTATGTATGAATTTTATTAATACAATACAAGAAATTTGTCTTATTTTAAGAATATTAAAGTCTAAAAGCAATTTTCGAGATGGAAAATCAATAGATTTATGAACTGCTATGCTTATCTAGCGTCAGAATGAGATAAAAGTGATAATGCCTGCGAAATGAGTCCAGCGTTCAGCGCCGTAAGTTTGTTATGGCTGTGATGTGTTCTTTGTAACGTGTTTGAAATGAATTACAAAACACCTCCACATATGCAGAACACATCACAAATGCTAACCACACCTATAGAGACATCAACACAGACATGGAAATACTACACATCCTACCAAAAAGCCAGAAACTAAACACACTAGAATAATATGAAATATACGGACACACAAAAACACACCCCAATGAAATTCTCAACACACAACTCAATTTCAGAACACACACACTCTTTGACTCCACATTACATCATACGAACACACCCTCACGGGAAACAAAACAAGAGGCGCCAAGACCAACAACGACCAGTTCTGAGGATGACCCATAATAGGTCGAAACATGTAAACCAGGTACGATAGAATTTAACACAAGAAAGTCATATAATACATATTCCGAAGTGATATAGTGTTAAAAGTTGTGTAATCAAGATGTACATGTTACTTACTTTACAGTAATAACCGTGTGTTCTGAAATATGGCTTACTTTCTAACTACTTGGACAGCAAGAAAAAATTTATTTTATTAAAAATCTGTGTAAATAAGAGTAATTCTTGAAAACCTCTGTATGAGTATCATATAAATTAGTTTTTATTTTTCTGTCAATCACTTATCATGTTATGATGGCAGAAATGGATTCTGTTACATCAAGATACAATGTTAATATACGTCACGAATATTTTCGACTTATTTTCAAGTCATCTTCAGGTGATAGTTTACTAACAGACAAACATTTGAACTAGGTGAAAATATTATTTAAACACATTTATAAAACACTAGTAAATAGTCTGACCATGCATACTTTACATAAAATTTTTAAATGGCGTACATAGTCTTAAAATTAAATTGACATACAGATAGAAAGCCTTCCAGTGAACATAATTATAATACAATGTATTAAGAGGCATGCAGTGTGCCTCAATTATGAAATTAAAACATTTAAAATTATTATATAAAACTGAATACTAGGCTTGTTCTTTATGACGTTCAATGTATTGGAAGAATGTATAAAGTGGATGTAAAAGAAAATCTCGGTCTATTCGCCGTGGTGAGAGGCATTATATGAAATATGTACAGTAGAGTCTGCCATGTAACGCCAAGATAAGAAGGCCACGTCATCTGAAAACCTCCACTGTACATCTTTCATATTATGCCTCTCACGACGGCGAATAGACCGAGATTTCCTTTACATCCACTTTATACAGTCTTCCAATACATTGAACGTCATAAAGAACAAGCCTAGTCTTCAGTTTTATATAATAATTTTAAATGTTTTAATTTCATAATTGAGGCACACTGCATGCCTCTTAATACATTGTATTATAATTATGTTCTCTGGAAGGCTTTCTATCTGTATGTCAATTTAATTTTAAGACTATGTACGCCATTTAACCATTTTATATAATGTATGCATGGTAAGATTATTTACTAGTGTTTTATAAATGTGTTTAAATAATATTTTCACCTAGTTCAAATGTTTGTTTGTTAGAAAACGATCACCTGAAGATGACTTGAAAATAAGTCGAAAATATTCGTGATGTATATTAACATTGTATCTTGATGTAACAGAATCCATTTCTGCCATCATAACATGATAAGTGATTGACTGAAAAATAAAAACTAATTTATATGATATTATTTCGCAAACTTATTTGAACTCAACATGACTTTTAAATTTACTCTGTATGAGTGCCGATATTCTTGTAAGACCGGAGCCTGAACATCCCGCTACCCAAATGGCCTTTCTGAAGATATGTGTTGAAATAACATGGAAATGTATACACCGTAGGCATCCATTCGTAATTACCCACACATAAGTCGAAGCTTGTTCGCGCTTGTCACTCAAGTAGAACAGTCGTCACATAGCTACGCCCCGTGTGCTGTGTGATTCAGAAACAGGGCGGGACAGACAGACATACTATACATGTTGATTTCTTAATTTTTGGTGCCGAGTGTCTCGTGGGAGGCCGCGGGCCGCAGGTGGGTCGCCTCATTGTCTGGATGAACTTTCATAATGGAGGCGACTGTTATTAAAATGTCATTAGGCCCGACTCGACATTTGAAAGTGGATAATGTTAATTGTGTGGGCGGTTCTCAAAGCGCGACAACTCAGTACAGCAGCCATAAGTTCGGAGACTTCAACGAGGGGTGTTCACTGAAACCTACCAACATTTTGGCTTTCGTAAGGACATTGTGCTTGAATTTGGTTTGAGTAGTTAAAGGCATAGCTTCACATGGAAAAGTCTATGTTCCGTTTCGTAGACAATGGATTTATTTCATTCTGTGTAACCTCCAGAATTATTATTTATAAGTGATGTTGGAATAGTACGAGGCGCATCCAGAAAGTAAGTTTCCCAATTTTTTTCCCTTGAAAGTAAACGTAATTAGCCGTGTCAATTGCGCATGCGTAACACATCTATGACGTATCAATCATATGCCAGCCGGATAGGTCCCGCCTGGTGCCAGTAGCGTGGCAGCAGTGGTCCGAAATGGAAGCTCTTATTCCTTCTCCAGCCGCCGCATTGCGCCAATTGAAATTCATCGGCAGCTCTGTCAGGTCTGTGGGCCGAACATCATGAGTAAGCAGATGGTGCGTCGCTGGTGTAGGCAGTTTTTCGAAGGTCGTCAAAGTGTCCATGATGAAGAGCGCAGTGGGCGACCGTCCCTCATCAATGATGATCGTGTTGAGCTGGTGCGGCAGTGCATCATGGAGAACCGTCGCTTCACGATTACGGAGCTGAGCAGCCATTTTCCGCAGATATCGCGATTCTTGTTGCATGAGATTGTCACCAAGCACCTGCTGTTCAAAAAAGTGTGTGCCAGGTAGATGCCGAAAAACCTGGCACCCGAACACAAAATTCAACGTTTCGGAGCAGCACTGACATTTCTGCAACGGTATCACGATGACGGCGACGAGTTCCTCGACAGGATCGCCACGGGCGATGAGACTTGGATTTCGCACTTCATCCCGGAAACCAAGCAGCAGTCAATGCATTGGCGGCATAGTGGATCTCCGGTCAGGACGAAATTCAAACAGACGCTGTCGGTACGGAAAGTGATGTGCACGGTGTTCTGGGACAGGGAGGGCATTCTGCTCATTGACTTCCTTCCAAGAGGTGAAACAGTGAACGCTGACCGTTACTGTGAAACACTTCGAAAATTGCGACGTGCCATTCAAAATAAGAGGCGTGGAATGCTTACTGCAGGTGTTGTGCTCCTCCATGACAATGCTCGTCCACATACGGCTCGGCGCACAGCAGCTGTTTTGACGGAATTTGGCTGGGAGTTGTTTGATCATCGACCGTACAGTCCTGATCTTGCTCCCAGCGATTTTCACGTTTTCTTGCACCTCAAGAAATTCCTGTCCTCCGGTGAGCGTTTTGGCAACGACGAAGAGCTGAAGACGTCTGTCACACGCTGGTTCCATTCACAGGCGGCAGAGTTCTACGACAGAGAGATACAGAAATTGATCCCACGATTCGACAATTGTCTCAATTCTGATGGTGGCTATGTTGAAAAATAACTGAAACATTGCTGTACCTGTTGCCAATAAATGTTTTTCTGAAAGTGTGTGTTCTTTTTTTTAATAGGGAAACTTACTTTCTGAATGCGCCTCGTATATTACGATACTAGCTTGGGAAGTGCTTTTACAAAATCGAGGAAAAGTTTGAAAAACAAGCAGAGCGAGTTTTTCACTTTCAGAGATTTTGTAATGCACTGCAAAATCGTATATTATACATGTTTTGCACGAACATAGAAGTACTTTTAAAATTGCAAATACAATATACAGGTTGAATCAAAAGTCTGGAACCATATAAATATCTTCCATATGCTTGATTTTCGATTACTATTGGTGTTACCAGTATTGGTAAGACCAAATGCTCTACCAGTGACACATTCGATTCTAGCCCTCAGCTAACTCAAAAGCCGCCATTTTGAATGCAACTTTGAAATTTTAAATGGAAAGGGGGTCATGTATTTACTCAAAATCATGTGAAATTTTCTGAAAAAAAAAAGAGGAATGGTGTAATCCGTTTTGAGATACCTCTAATCGTCTTCAAGTTATTTAAAAATCACTGTCATAATGACACAAACATTTGTTACTGCATCTACAGATATTTTGTAACATAGTATAGTATTAAGCAGGCTTTGGAAAAGGTATTTTTGTGCAATTCTGGTAATTAACTTTTCCTGCTTCACTGTTTGGTTAACCTGTGACAGTTTCAATGCATTGTTGTGATTATTTGAAGCTTTCCTGTAACAAATTTCTTGATTTTCGTGATGTCATTATCGAAAGAGGAAAGAATTGATATCATTCTTCATTCTGGTACGTTAAACCATAGAAATGTTACAGCATACTGAACAGTTATCTGGACATTGGATTGGTCGGCGTGGACGAGTAGAATGGCCGGCCAGGTCTCCAGAATTAACATCCCTTGATTTTTTCTTTTGGGGTTACATATATGAAGAGAAAATTGAGAATGTGGATAGAACATTTTGTAGCATTTCCAGAGTCACTTTAGCACAGGCTTCAATGATATGGTTCTTTAAATGTTCCACATTCTGAATTTTCTCTTCATCCTACCAAACTCTTTATGTAACCCCAAAAGAAAAAATCAAGGGGTGTTAAATCTGAAGACCTGGCCGGCCATTCTACTGGTCCACGTAGACCAATCCAATGTCCAGGGAACTGTTCGTCCAGTCTGCTGCAACATTTCTGTGGCTTAGCCTCCAGAATGAAGAATTATATCAATTCTTTCCTCTTTCGATAATTCCATCACGAAAATCAGGAAATTTGTTATAGGAAAGCTTCAAATAATCACAACAGTGCATTGAAACTGTCACAGGTTAACCAAACAGTAAAGCAGTAAAAGTTAATTACCAGAATTTCATAAAAACACTTTTTCCAAAGTCTCCTTAGTACCGTATCATGTTACAAAATATCTGTAGATGCAGTAACTAATGTTTGTGCATTATTACAGTTACCTTTAAATAACTTGAAAACGATTAGAGGTATCTAAAAACGGATTGCACCATTGTTTTTCTTAGAAAATTTCACATGATTCTGAGTACCTACATGACCCCCTTTCCCTTTAAAATTTCAAAGTTTCATTAAAAATGGCGGCTTTTAAGATAGCTGAGGGCTAGAATCGAATGTGTCACTGGTAGAGCATTTGGTCTTACCAATACTGGTAACACCTATAGTAATCGAAAATCAAGCATATGAAAGATATTTATATGGTTCCAGACTTCTGATTCATCTGTATTTTGCATTGAAAATTTTGAGCAATATCATTCCAAAGCCTTCGCAAAACTGCACTCTAATGATAAGTAAAAACAAGTGCACTGTAATGGGTCTATTTCAGTATAGTTTTATATTATGAAGAATGACTTCCCTAGCAACAAGTTTCTGTGTGGCAATTTTAACTTTCAACGTCTAACAACAACAGTTGTAAATAGCGACTATTAAAAATATGATCGTGCAAAAAATATTTTTTAAATTTCGTATTGTACGAAAAATCGATTTAGAAAATAAACGTTTTTTTAGATAGATTTTCTAAAACCGGTTTTTCGCACAACAAGAAAGTAAAAAATAATATTTTTTGCACGATCGTGTTTTTTGTTATATTTACAGCTATTGTTGTTAGGCCTTGAAAGTTAGAATTGCCACACAGAAACTTGTTGCTAGGGAATCTATTCTTCATAACATAAAACTATACTGAAATAGACCGATAGATGGGATTGGTGATACAGAGATGGTATTTGACTAAATGAGGCCGAGGATTTCTCATGTGAATACCTGACATTCGCCTTAAGATTTGGGAAAAACTCGGAAAAACCCAACAAGTTTATCAACTCATGCGGGAATCGAATTCACGCCCGTGTTCAGTCTGAGATTACCTTTGAAGTGCGGTGGTGGTGGTGGTGGTAAAATAGGGTCACAATGAAAGTTACACAATTGGAAACATAAGAATGCCAAACTAATCACATAAGACTATTCTAAATACGTTATTGAAAATTCGCCAACAATCAGTCTGGATTTGAACTAGAGTTCCTTAGACTAGAAACCATAAAATAATTGATCAAAGGATGTTTCTCGCCCGCCGAGGAAGCCTCTAATTTCAGATCAAATAGCACCGCGACAGGTATTTGAACGCTCTAGTGAGTTCTATGACTGAGGTCGGTTGCTAGGATACCGTCCAGTCAGCTGACTCTCATGTGTTTGCTAATGACGGTGTGGGCTGCTCACACACTTCTTTCTGCTGCCTGCACCGTTACATTTGCAGCCTGTGGTCGGCGCGCCCGCATTACAGCACTGTCGAAGAAGTTGCCGATATGTCGCGGAGCTGTGTATATAACATTGGTTTTGTGCTGGGTTTATTGACTAACAATAAAATTACGATTATACTTAGGTAGCAGAAACTTTATTTAGAAATAATGTCAAAGTGAGTCTGGTTTCTGTCCTGTGGATTCTTGTGTTTTTTCTTTACATATTTTTTATTCTTAAGAATATTGATCTTCTCTTCCTACATGAGAATTAGTATTAGTTGTTGAGAATGCACAAGCGATTTTAGAAAACCCCGAACATAGTAAAACGTTCCACAGCACTTTTTGATGACTGCTGTACAGAGCATAGTAGACAGCGTACCACTAATTCAACTATATGATGGTCAAAATTTAATTTCACATTATTTACGCTTAAATTTAAGGTGGAAGTGAATTGATGGGAGTAATAGAATACAATACTTACTTACAAATGGCTTTTAAGGAACCCGGAGGTTCATTACCGCCCTCACATAAGCCCGCCATCGGTCCCTATCCTGTGCAAGATTAATACAGTCTCTATCATCATATCGCACCTCCCTCAAATCCATTTTAATATTATCCTCCCATCTATGTCTCGGTCTCCCCAAAGGTCTTTTCCCCTTCGGTAATAGAATACATTAAAATAAAGAAATGAGTGAATAAATAAATCCATCAATAAATAAATAAAAAAAATAAGTAAATCAATAAATTAATAAATAAGTGAATAAATCAATAAATGAATAAATAAATTAATGAATATGTTAGTGAATGAATGAGTAAATAAAGTAATTAATAAATTAATAAGTGATTAAATAAATTAATAAGTGAATAAATAAATGACTGAATAAATGAATAAATAATTTAATAAATAAGTGAAAAATAAGTGAATAAATAAATAAATTAATTAATAAGTGAATAAATAAATTGATTACTAAATTAATAAATGAATAAATAAATAAATGACTGAAGAAATGAATAAATACATTAATAAATAAGTGAATAAATATATAAACAAATAAATAGTGACTATTGTGTTACTTCGAGGACAGTGCAAAGTTAACAGGTGAGTGTTGTTTAATGAAAACCAGATTACATTGTGTTCTGTTGTGTTGTGTTGTGTTAATAGTACATGTTGTGGACAGTTGTCTAATGCGTATTGCATTGTGGTTGTGGACAGTTGTCTAATGCTTATTGTCTAATGCGTATTGCATTGTGGTTGTGGACAGTTGTCTAATGCTTATTGTCTAATGCGTATTGCATTGTGGTTGTGGACAGTTGTCTAATGCTTATTGTCTAATGCGTATTGCATTGTGGTTGTGGACAGTTGTCTAATGCGTATTGTCTTCGCCGTAATACGTTTTTGCCATAAATAAATAAATAAATAAATAAATAAATAAATAAATAAATAAATAAATAAATAAATAAGTAAATGGATAAATAAATAAATTCAGAAATAAGTAAATAAATAAATGAGGAAATAAATAATTGGAGAAATAAATCAATAAATCAGTAGGTCTACATAAGTAATAATGTGTTTTGTAATTAAGTGCATGCTTAATTATAAGAAGAAAATTAGGCTGAATATTTACGTTCTTTGGCAACAGGTATTAGTGAAGTTCCTCGTGTGGAGTGTGGCATTATTAATTCATTTTTCATTCATAGTGCTCTGCCCAAGGGCAGGTCTTTCACTGCAAACTCAGCTTTCTCCAATCTTTCCTTTTTCCTGCCTTCCTCTTTGTCTCGTCGTATGATCCATATATCTTAATTTCGTCTATCATCTGATATCTTCTTCTTCCCCGAACTCTTCTCCCGTTCACCATTTCTTCCAGTGCATCCTTCAATAGGCAGATTCTTCTCAGCCAGTGACTAAACCAATTCCTTGATCAGAAATATGATCATTGCGACGAAAAGCGACTATAATCATTTGAAATGTGGATATGGAGAAATGGACAGACAGAATAAGAAATGAAGCTGTGCTAGAAAGAATGATTAAAAAAGAATAATGATGAAACAGATCAGAAAGAGAAGAAGGAATGATTGGGTCTGTGGCCATGAAGAAACTGCCTATTGAGGGATGCATTGGAAGGAATGAAGAACGGGAGAAAAGTTCGGAGCAGATGAAGATATCAGATGGATATATGGATCGTATGCGGAGACTAAAATAGGAAAGATTGAAGAATGATTGGTTTGCAGTGAAAGACCTACCATTGGGCAGAAAACTATGAATGAATGAATGAATTAATGAATGCCTAAACACCTGGGCTTTTCTTAGTTATATAACATAAAAAAATAGTTACAATAAAATGAAAAACACACTGTTATTCGTCATGTGTTCGAAAGATTTGAGAATGATGGGTTTGCAGTGAAAGACCTACCATTGGGCAGAAAACTATGAATGAATGAATGAATTAATTAATTAATGCCTAAACACCTGGGCTTTTCTTAGTTATATAACGTAAAAAAATAGTTACAATAAAATGAAAAACACACTGTTATTCGTCATGTGTTCGAAAGATTTGAGAATGATGGGTTTGCAGTGAAAGACCTGCCATTGGGCAGAAAACTATGAATGAATGAATTAATTAATGAATGCCTAAACACCCTGGCTTTTCTTAGTTATATAACGTAAAAAAATAGTTACAATAAAATGAAAAACACACTGTTATTCGTCATGTGTTCGAAAGATTTGAGAATGATGGGTTTGCAGTGAAAGACTTGCCATTGGACAGAAAACTATGAATGAATGAATGAATTAATTAATTAATGCCTAAACACCCGGGCTTGTCTTAGTTATATAACGTAAAATATAGTTACAATAAAATGAAAAACACTGTTATACGTCGTGTGTTCGATAGATTGGAGAATGATGGGTTTGCAGTGAAAGACCTGCCATTGGGCAGAAAACTATGAATGAATGAATTAATTAATTAATGAATGCCTAAACGCCCTGGCTTTTCGTAGTTATATAACGTAAAAAAATAGTTACAATAAAATGAAAAACACACTGTTATTCGTCATGTGTTCGAAAGATTTGAGAATGATGGGTTTGCAGTGAAAGACCTGCCATTGGGCAGAAAACTGTGAATGAATTAATGAATTAATTAATTAATGCCTAAACACCCGGGCTTGTCTTAGTTATATAACGTAAAATATAGTACAATAAAATGAAAAACACTGTTATACGTCGTGTGTTCGATAGATTGGAGAATGATGGGTTTGCAGTGAAAGACCTGCCATTGGGCAGAAAACTATGAATGAATGAATTAATTAATTAATGAATGCCTAAACACCCTGGCTTTTCGTAGTTATATAACGTAAAAAAATAGTTACAATAAAATGAAAAACACACTGTTATTCGCCATGTGTTCGAATGATTGGAGAATGATGGGTTTGCAGTGAAAGACCTGCCATTCTGCAGAAAACTATGAATGAATGAATGAATTAATGAATGCCTAAACACCCGGGCTTTTCTTGTTATATAACGTAAAAAAAATAGTTACAATAAAATGAAAAACACACTGTTATTCGCCATGTGTTCGAAAGATTGGAGAATGATGGGTTTGCAGTGAAAGACCTGCCTTTGGGCAGAAAACTATGAATGAAAGAAATTAATTAATGAATGCCTAAACAACCAGGGATTTTCTTAGTTATATAACATAAAAAAATAGTTACAATAAAATAATGAAGACACTGTTATTCGTCATGTGTTCGAACCCCGACTGGTTCAGTGCACATTGCTGCGTGATCTGGCGGAGCAGCAGGTGCGCTACCGGCTAATGCGCATGTCACGCGAGGACCTCACGACGCGCAGCGCATGCCTTTCTCTACGCCCCCTGCGAGCTGTCTGGGAACCGACACGGCGCGCAACAAAAGCGAAGCGACGCTCACGTCCAGTACACGTGCAGTGCTTGTCGTGTATCCAAATGAGCTGCATGGAGCGCACTTACCATACAATTTCAACTCAGGATATCCAGAAGGAAAGTGGAGATACCGTTCACAGAATGTTTTCTGCATCGAATTTCCTGGTGGCACACTCGCGCTGCGTTTGTAATAAGCAGTAACGCGTTGCTTCAGATTTCTGGACGCTTAAAATTCAGTCAACTTGCATGCATTAATAAAGAAATGATTCTATTCCATTTCAGTAGAAACTGAATAACAAAGGACGGACGCAACACGCGAAAGAGATGAACTTGAGGCACAGAGATACAACTGCCATGTCTTAAGTTTTGTATTTTTAGCATTTCATTTCGCGAAAGATTTTGACGTACAACTATGTCTTCCTCTTTACTAGATATCCGAGGTAATTGGGAATCGATCTTCACATAAAAATCCTTATTCCCCCAGTATACCTTTTGTTCTTCTTACATTCCCTTGTTATCCCTGTATTCAACTTGTTTCTCTTGTTTTCCCCTTATTCTCCTTGTACTCTCAATGTTAGTGTTGTCTTATTTTCTTCTCCTTGTGTTCCCCTTGTTTTCTATGTTATCACCTTGCTCTTCGCGTCTTCCCTTTTCTTTTTTCGCATTCTCTTTCCTCCTCTTCGAATCACCGCCTTTTTCTTCTTGTAATCCCCTTGTTCTCTTTGTAATCCCATTGTTCTCCTTATGTTCCCTTTTTTTCTCTTCGTATTCGCATTGCTATTTTCTTTCTTTTCTTCTCATTACCTTCCCCTATTCTTCTTGACTTCCCCATGTTCTCCTTATCTTCCCCTTGTTCATTTTGTTCCCTTGTTCACATTGTATTCTCCTTGTTTTCCTTTTAATCGCATTATTCTTCTTCTATTCCTCTTTTTCTCCTTATAGTCCCCTTGTTCTCCTTGTACTACCCTTTTCTCTTTCTTGTTCTCCTTGTATCCCCCCTGCCGTTTCCTACATTCCTCTTGTTCTACTTGTATTTCTCTTGTTTTTCTTTACGCCCTTTACCTTCTTCTATTCCCCTTGTTTCCCTTCTCTCCCCGTTGTCTTCATTATATTCCCCTTTTCTCCTTGCATTTCTATTGTTGTCCTTGTATTTATCTTGTTCTTGCATTTTCCTTGTTATTCTTGCTTTCCCCTTGTTCTCATTGTATTCTCCTGGTTTCCTTGTATTCTCTTTGTCTCCTTGCAATCCACTTGTTCTACTTGCATTTTCCTTGTTCTCCTTGCATTTTCCTTGTTCTCCTTGCATTCCCTTGTTCTTCTTGCAATCCATTTGTTCTACTTTCATTTTTCATTGTTCTCCTTGCATTCCCAATTTTCTCATTGTATTCTCCTGGTTTCCTTGCATTTCCCTTGTTCTACTTGCAATCGAGTCGTTCTACTTCCTTTCCTGATGTTATCCTTGTTTGTCCCTTGTTGTCTTTACATTCCCCCTTGTTCTCCTTGTGTTCTCCTTATTCTGTTTGTGTTTGCCTTCTTCTCCTTACATTTCCTTTGATTTTAATTTAAATAACTCTTAAACTACAGAACCTATAAATATGAAACTTAAACACATCAGTACTATATGCACAAAAAATCAAGTCTCTAGCTTAAAATATAATTATATAAAATATAAATTTCACCTATTGCATCCCTTCATATACAGTGCCTTTTCGTGTTTTAATTTCCTTTTTTTGCACGGATATAGGTTGAGAAGCTTTTGTCATCTAGTCTTCTGTCAAAAAATCTGAAAGTTAGAATTTATAAAACAGTTATATTACCGGTTGTTCTGTATGGTTGTGAAACTTGGACTCTCACTTTGAGAGAGGAACAGAGATTAAGGGTGTTTGAGAATAAGGTTCTTAGGAAAATATTTGGTGCTAAGAGGGATGAAGTTACAGGAGAATGGAGAAAGTTGCACAATGCAGATCTACACGCATTCTATTCTTCACCTGACATAATTAGGACCATAAAATCCAGAGATGGGCAGGACATGTAGCACGTATGGGCGAATCCAGAAATGCATATAGAGTGTTAGTTGGGAGGCCGAGGGAAAAAGACCTTTGGGGAGGCCGAGACGTAGATGGGAAGATAATATTATAATTGATTTGAGGAAGGTAGGATATGATGGTAGAGACTGGATTAATCTTGCTCAGGATAGGGACCAATGGCGGGCTTATGTGAGGGCGGCAATGAACCTCCGGGTTCCTTAAAAGCCAGTAAGTAATTAAGTATAGGTTTTTTCAATATAAATTGTCTTTTTCTTGTTTTAATTGCCCTTTTGCCTGTAAATTTTAACTGTTCTAAATGCCCAAACATCCGGGCTCTCATAATGATAAAATGAAAACACCTCTCCCAGGCGATTTTTATAATATGATCTTCTCGAAGTTTCCCTTTTAGGGAATCCTCGCAACTACAACCCATCCGTAGCGAAATCGTTGGAATTCACAGGCGAACGAACATGTTATTATAGGCCCAATAAACCTCTGTTTCAGCCTTTCCAATGACCTTTCAATCTTTTCCCCCAACCAAGTGTGCCTCCTTTCAAAGTCGCTTGACTCCATGTCCTGTTCCTTAAATTTTGTGCCATGAAATCCTCTATCTGGGCGTTTGTACTCTTATATTTAACATTACACACATACAAATTGTGAAGAAAGATTTAGGACAGCAGGACTAACGAAAAACGCCCTGTAATTGGCGACCTGCACCGTGCATGGGGCATTAGAGATTATCCTCACGTAATTGACTTATCCACAAATTTCTTGTTATAGTATTATCAAGTTTTACACCTGCTAAATGTCTTGTAGGCTCGGAGCTGCAGGGCATTCGGCAATAGGTGTTAGAGGAATGTGTTTGTGGCGAACTGGTTCTTTTTTATTAATATCCACCCGTGCATTCACTCCGGTTTTTCTTCTAGCTCATCATTTGATGGGCACGACTTTCCAAATGGCCCCGTTGCTGCAACAGTGTTGGTCTCTGGCTATAAGGCACCTGTACTAAGATGCCAAGGAGAATGTGGAATGGTCATTATTTATTATCCAAGTCAAGTAAAATGAAATGCAACCGAAAACAGTTCCGTACCTGTTAATAATAACGGTCCTTATTAAACATACAGTAGCGTCCAAATTAATCCGAACACGACATATTTTTACATTTTCTATCATTGTTGGCCTCACAGCTGCTCATACCGCTTTAATTGACATCTGTAGTACGTGTAATTCCATTGTTGAAGGTCTGTCATTATTTTTTTTTATAATATGTGACATTTTGCCTGTCGTTTTGTACTTATAAGCATTTCAGTTGTGTTGAAGACTTAATACTGCAATCCTGTGTACATTCTGTCGTCTTCACAAATGGATACAACTCCACGAAAACGGTCTAAAATTATAACATTAGCAGAGCATTCTTCTATGACACAGAGGCAAATTGCTGCAGAATGTCACATCGGTTTGGCTGCTACTGTTAATTCGATCATGAAACGATACAGGGAGACTGGATCCATCACACCCCAGAAAAAAGGAAACTGTGGCCGAAAAAGGAAGACTTCACCTGCAGATGATCGTTTAATTGTCAGGAAAAGTAAATTAAACCCTAGACTAACTGCTGTCGACTTAACCTGCGAGTTAATGGCTACCACTGGGGCGAATATTCACGTCACAACAGTGCGGCGTAGGCTTTTGGAAGCTGGACGAAGGGCTCGTAAGCCTATTAAGAAGCAACTGCTAACCCCTGTTATGTGCAAAAAACGCTTAATGTGGGCAAAATTACATCAACACCGGACAGTGAATGACTGGAAGAATGTACTTTTTTCCGATGAGTCTCATTGCGAGGTCCACGGGCACCGTGTTTCTTACGTACGGAAAGGATCCGAAAAAGTAACAGCAGCTCATCTCCAACAAGCACCCAAATAACCCCCTAAAGTAATGTTTTGGGGTTGTTTTACACATGAAGGGCCTGGAGCATTAATACCTATCAAGGGAATGATGAATACTGACAAATATATTCACTTATTGGAAACCAGAGTCGTACCCCAGCTGCAAAAATCATTTCCGGATGGCAGAGGTGTGTTCCAACAAGACCTGGCACCATGCCATACGTCTCGAAAAACTACAGAATTCTTAAACAAGAAGAATATTCAGGTACTCCCCTGTCCAGGCAACTCACCCGACATCAACCCCATTGAGAACTTGTGGTCAATTTGCAAAATAAAATTGCAAAAAATGGATTGTTCTACAAAGGAGAAGATGATTTCTGCCCGCATTGGTGTATGGTTTCGCGATGAAGAAATGAAGAATATTTGTGGGACATTAGTGGAATCCATGCCATATCGTTTCAGAGCTGTTATTAGGAACAAGGGAGGCCACATAGATTACTGAGGTATGTCTTAGATCCTTTTTTTTTATCCCGTTTGAGTGTTTTTGCATAAGTAATTATGTTGTTCGGATTAATTTGCACGCTACTGTAAATGGACCTGGAACAAGGAGCCGCTAAAATCGGGTTGCAGATTAATGCAAGTAAAACCAAACGGATGACACAAATAAGAAATAAACAGAATATATACAACCCTCCTAATCTGACGATAAACATGTTTGAAGAAACCGAGAAGTTTAAATATCTTGGAACAGTGATGACAAGTAACAATATCGAGTTAATTGAAGTACAGAGTCGAATCACTGCAGCCAATAAGGCCTATTTTGCATTAGGCGCAATATTGAAATCTGTGTGCACAAGGAAACAAAACTTAAAATATACAAAACAATTATTAGAAGTATTCTCTGTTATGCAAGCGAAACTTGGACATTACCTAAGGAGACAGAAGCTAAACTAGGTATATTTGAACGCAAAATACTAAGAAGAATTTTTGGACCGGTGCAAGAAAATATGCAGTGGAGAATTCATTATAATAACGAGCTATATAAATTATACTTATAGCCTACAATCTTTCTCGTCAATATTATAGATTAGTTGGGGCTTATCTAAAATATCTAAGCGAGTCATTAACTTCTTCAGATTATCAAAATCATCCTTAACAATGCAGCCCTACCAGGATTCATGCTCTGCGCCTTTCTTCCTGATACTTCTGGATGTCGTCGTAAAAACAGTTCCAACTATTTTCTTCCAGCAAGGCCACTTAACTTGTTGAAAGGGTTTTCAATGTTAATATCATCACAAAAGTGTATACTGAGCGTCGAAGTACTTTGCTCGTTACTGGCATGCCTATCTGTGCTAGACTAAAAATCCTGTTGCAGAGATATTATTCTTGAGCAGAGATCAAAATTGATGATCTACCTAACGTTTTTGTATTCTTTCCATTAATTTGGTGGTTTCTTAATGTCCTTTGTGGGATTTTAAATTGCGTTGCTGCCGTCCTTACAGGCATTCCTTGAACTATAGCCTCCATTGCCTGCTGCAATTGCTGTTCGGTCCAAAGTGCTCTCGTTTTCTTAAGCTTTTCCATCTAAAAATAATAGGGACATGATGTTACTAGAGATACGTTGTTTTCGTAAACCTCGGATTCACCAAATGCAGTTTTTCAGCTGATAAAATCAATCATTCTATGTTTCAAGTCCTTTCTTGTCAAAATAACGCATGTTTAAGCTCTCTAAATAAATAAAAGTTTTGTGTTTAGGTACTACATACCAAAAGAATTAAAATATTATATTTTAACAAATAAACACAATTATTATGCTACGAATAATTAATAACATTGCGAATTTAGAATAATTATCGTAGCTTTGATAATTATCTTCACAATGTTCTCATAAATAAATTACTGTATGTTACAGAATATCTTTATGGGGCTCAAAATTAGAAAAAACCTTGGAGAAAATTCATGTTCCAAATAAGGCCCATGGGCCTTGTTTAGCTCATCTACAGAGGGCCTTATTTGGAGCTCCCTGTAAATCCACACTTTCATTCATAGGTTTACTAAGGGATAAATAAATACACATCAAATGGAAAATATCAGTACAGTATCTTATTCTACTAATCATATGCTTTGAAATGACATATACCATATTCATTTATGTTCAGTTATCAAAAAATTGCACAAGGTTTATTAAAATACCTCGAAATAGTAGCGACAACAGCTTCAGACGTTGTTCACTGCTCAACTAATGGAAACATGGTGAAATCGTTCACTTAAATTGTTGCAGTTTTTAGTCTAGCCGTTAGAGGCCAGGAACTGTCAGAAACATTAAGAATCTTGTGGAAATTATAATTTTATCTTAATATAATGACAGGTGGGCCTTATTTAGGACCGGGCCTTATTTGGGTCATGTACCTTATAGAAGTTTTGATATTGTTACTTTCATCAAATTAAGGAGGCTTGAATGGGCCGGACATGTCTATCGGATGGAAGGGAACAGAATACCAAAGAAGATCTTAGAAGGGAAAATAAATGGTAAAAGACCAATTGGAAGACCCAAAAATAGATGGATAGATGCTGTAACGTTCGATTCTCAGACTATCTCGGAACAATTGCCTGGAGGAGATTAGCACAGGACAGGGACAGTTGGAGGAAGAAAATTGAGGAGGCTAAGGCTCGACTTTGGGCTGTGGTGCCATCGTAGTAGTAGTAGTTATTAAACATAAGTTTGGTTATATTTTGTTCTGAAAGCCTGGTTCGGGACCTTCCATATTGAGGGTGGTTCTGGAGTATTGGTGGAATAATAATGACGACAATATCGAGGAAAATCGGGAGAACTCCGAAAAAACTTTCGCATCCGCTTTGTCCCCTATATACCACAAATTCCATGTCGTGACCTAGACGGAGATTGAACTCGCATTATCACTGTTACTTTGTTCCCTCAGTGTTTTCCGAGACCGGCTACCGGTAGCTCAGTGCTACAGACCTTCAATCAACTCGGGTTTCATCCCCGTCGTTGATTGGAGTGTGACTTACGGTGAATTAGGTGGGGTTCTGTTCGGTGTTCTACAGCGCGTATACTAACTGGCTCCGCAGTGAAGCAAGCGCCAGCATTCGACCCGGCAGCAATGTAAAGTTGGTATTGTGTAGCGCCTGGTTTGAACACGTAGCAATATTACATCTCCTCTCTCGTTCCTTCTCATCCTCAAACATTCAATGCGACCATGGTCATTGACTCTACCCGCACGATACCAAAAAAACTCCTCGAGTCTCCGCGTTCTGCTTGCCACTACTGCGGAGTCAGTTAGTATACGCACTGTAGCATTTCCTCATACATTATTATAGATCCCGTTCCAACAACACACTCTATTTTAACTTCCCCCTTCGTTCCTCCCGTCATTATCCTCTCTTTTCTTCTCCCTCTTCCTCCCTGTTTTCTTCTCTCATATCCATTGTTCCTTCTTTTATTCTTTCTTCTCTCATATCTTTCCTCTTTTCCTCTCTGTCCTCTTCTCTCCTACGTTCTCTTCACTTGTCTCATCTCTTCTCGTCTTCCCTCCTCTCTTTTCTAAACTTTTCTCTCTTCTTCGCCCTCTCACCTCTTCTTGGTCCTGTCCACCTCATCTGTTTCCACCTCTCAATGTTCTATGATCTCTACTCTCGCCTCTCCTCTCTGCTATCTTCTCTCTACTGTATTCTCTGCTCTCTTTTTCGTCTCTTTATTCCGTTCTCTCTTTTCCCCACTCTCCTCGTCTCATATTTTCACTGCTGTCCTCTGTGATTTCTCTTCTTCTCTCCTCCCTCCCTCCTCTTCACTCCTCTCCTTTCCTTTTCACTTCTCTTCTCTCCTCTCTTTTTCTCTCTTCTCTCCTATAAACTTCTTTCTTCTTTCCTCTCTCCTCATCTCTCTTTTCTCCGCATTTTTCTTTTTTCTCTCACATCACTCCTCTTCTCTTCCCTCCTATTTTTGCAGCTCTTCTCTTCCCTCTTCTTGTTTCTTCTCTCCTCTTCTTTCTTCTCCCTAGCCTCCTCTCCTCTTCCATCCCATACCCGTCTCTTCCCTCCTTTTCTCTTCTGTCCTTCCGTGTCCTCTCGTCTCATTTTTCCATCCTCTCCTCTCCTCTCCTCTCCTCTCCTCTCCTCTCCTCTCCTCTTTTCTCGTCTCCTGTCCTCTCTCTGCTACTCTTCTCTTTCTCTCTCTCATCTCCTCTTCTCTCTTATTTCCTTTCCTCTCCTCTCCTCCCTTCTCTTTTCATCTCTCTTCTCTTTCCTCGTCTCCTCTCCTCTGTCCGCTGCTCTTCTCTCTCTCATCTCCTTTCTTCTTTCCTTTCCTCTCTTGTCGTCTGCTCTCCTCTCCTCTCCCCTCTTCTCTTCTCCTTTCTTCATCTCTCTTCTATTGCCTTCTCTCTTCATCTCTCTTGTCTCCTGTCTTATGACTTAATCTCATTACGTCTCGTGTCTTCCCTTCTGTTCACACATTGTTTAACAAGAATTGCTTCATCGTAAGTATTTTGTTACTGATATTTATGCGGCTTAAGGTGAACTCGCTGGTTCTGTCATGGGTAATATCTTCTCTCAATATACGAGTATCTATACATCTACGATAGTCTTCTATTATGTTATAAGTAGTCTACTATATAACCATGTACAGTATTGCGGGTCCCTATCACCACTGCATGGTGCGTCCTCAGGTTGCGAATAGAGGGACGGCCTTCAGATATGGAAAGTAGCTGCGAATATATTGAATAAGTAGACACGGACAGCCGATAAGGGGTGGTCCTCCAGCTTAAGAGTTGGGGGAAGGACTAACGACCCATCGCCATGAAAACAGCTTGTTATGAAACTCCAAAATAAGCCTCGGAATGGGACTGATTCTCTGGCACGACCACAGCTTATGAATAAGATTTTTAGATTTTGTACCTGACGTGAATATGTTAGGAGAAAATCCACAAACGATTGTGAAACAACACGGGAATTTTACTTGAAGCAAGTAAAGAGATAGGTTTGGAAGTAAATCCCGAAAATATAAAGTATATGATATGTCTCATGACCAGAATATTGTACGAAATGGAAATATAAAAATTGGAAATTTAGTCTTTGAAGAAGTGAAAAATTCAAATATCTCGGAGCAACAGTAACAAATTAATAGAATAGTTACCTCAGGGTCGGACTCCAAGCAAACGGTTCAGACTGAATATTATTCCTCCAAATTCAGATGCGAAATACACGAAATAGTTCTTCCAATTTTAATATATCTAGTGTACGGAACACTTTCTCGAGGTTCACGCTTCAAGTAAAATAATTTCCCTGTTTTCAAACACGAAGTATACGATACTTAGGTCAAATAGTTTCTCCAGATTAATACACGAAATGCACTTAATAATTTCTCCACCTTAAAAAAAATATACGTAACAATTTCTAGGTTCTTTGCATTAATGTGTGCGCCAAGTAGATGGAACTGTTCTTTAGAACTCAATCCATACGTTGACGGAACTTCCCCAAGTCTTAGCTTCAGATAGAGAAATACATTCTTGGTCTCATTGAATATATTATTACATTAGCAATCACTTCACTTAGATGAAACGCGTCTTTAAACGAAACAAAAAGGAACAGAAGAAGAAATGAAATCCGAGCCGCGGTAGAGTGATTGCGTCTATTAGGCATGCGCGGAGCTGACGTATCGGGGCTCATAAAGTTGGTACCTCCACCTGCAACTGATCCGCTCGACGGATGTGGAGTGGCAAGCCGACTGTGTGAAGTAACGCCTCCCGCTGAGAGGTTAACGAGTCGATCTCTTCTTGACATGCACAATTAGCATCAAAGTGTTTCTCGGTGCGCTAGTACCATGGAAGTGATTCACTTCAGTGCGAAAGAGAATTGAATGCATTTATGTAAGTTTAAAATAACGGGTGCCTGGTAATTCTTACTCGAATTTTGTGTTCTCAGCAAGTCGATAATAAAGATGTAACAACGCTTTTGATACAAATTAGATCTACATCACATAAAACTGAAAAAAGATGGTCAATCTTCAATGTGCCTTATTTCATTTATTAACACACATTATTTAAAGGTTGCTACAACAAGTAATAATAATAATAATAATAATAATAATAATAATGCTTTATTTATTCTGTCAGACTTAAGGCCGTGAGGTCTTCTCTTTCACTCAACCAGAGTATAAAAAGGAAATACATTATAATATAATGTTAATACAAAAGAAAATTATACACCTAAACTTAGAAAGCATATTGTAATATTCAGATAGTCAATGTTTAAATGAGGAATGTCACTAACATGTTCACAGTTTTATAATTTTTATATATAACATAGCAATGCAACTACAGTTCTTCAATATTATGCATAAAATTTTATATCTGTACATTATTTTAGATACAATTACCACAAGTCAACTTTTAAACAGTTCATTTTATTATTAAATTATTATTGTATTTCATGTCACAACAGAGAATAAATGTATAAGATATTGCATGTAAAGCTTGATGATGCCCGAAGGGCGAAAACGTTCGCTGTCCAATTTTAAATTGTATTGAACATAATGATCACTTACATAAATAAGAGTCATTAACCTTTGTATTTGATATGTCATGTAGACTGAATAAATGAAACAATATTATATTGTATTATATATTATATACCTAAAGCAAAATCGAAGCAGAAAAATTTGCATAAGTAAGAAGAATATCGAACTGAAATACTTACTTAAACTAGATAACAAATTAAATTACATTGTTAATAAACTAGTTACAATTGTGAATTCTAATATACCCTGGTACACTGTGTGATATAAAATAAGATTGAAGTTGAAAGGGTTTGAAGAGTTAGGTATAGCTTACAACAGTAAAATTTTGCGATGTAAGAGTAATGGAACGGAGAAAAATTGTCTCCGGCTCCGGGATTTGAACCCGGGTTTTCAGCTCTACGTGCTGATGCTTTATCCACTAAGCCACATCGGATACCACCACGGCGTCGGACAGAATCGTCTCAGATTAAGCTCCAACTCTTGGGTTCTCTCTAGTGGCCGCCCTCTGCACTAGGTCATACATGTCTATGAACGTAGGACCGAAGTCCACACATGTGCTGAGGTGCACTCGTTATGAGTGACTAGTTGGCCGGGATCCGACGGAATAAGCGCCGTCTTAAATCACAAAGTGATTTACGCATATCATATATATTATTTTAATGTACCGAAGTACATATGATATTTCCATGCAGATATTCGCATTATCTTCTTTTAAAGTAAGATTAAAGCTGCGTCATCATACGAAAAGTATGGGGAATAAATTTGAATAAGGAACAAAAAAAAGTTTCCTTCCCAGGCAGTATTCGAACCATGAAAGTCTTAGTTGTCAGTCTATCGTGCTCTGGAGTTAACAAGGCTCTGAAATTAGCTACAAGGGTCGATCATGTTTTTTTTTTTTGCCACTGCTGTACATTTCTCCTTGAAACATTTGATGTCACTGCTTCACGTCACGAGGCACAATGTGATATAGTAAGCAATTTTTACGATAAATCTATCTTGAGGAATGATATTCAAGTGTTTCCCATAAACTGCAATTCGTCTATGATTTTATACAACAAAATCACACATTTTTAACTTCAGTATGAAAATGTTATTCTTATATTCATGTTGTACTTGTGATTCCTCGGGATATGTGATATTATTAATCCATATTTTGTCTTTTTTTTACATATTAAGTTTTTTGAAACATAATTTAGTTTAGGATCAGCTGCTTGTCTATGCGGATGACGTGAATATGTTAGGAGAAAATCCACAAACGATTAGGGAAAACACGGGAATTTTACTGGAAGCAAGTAAAGAGATAGGTTTGGAAGTAAATCCCGAAAAGACAAAGTATATGATTATGTCTCGTGACGAGAATAGGCCTATTGTACGAAATGGAAATATAAAAATTGGAAATATATCCTTCGAAGAGGTGGAGAAGTTCAAATATCTGGGAGCAACAGTAACAAATATAAATGATACTCGGGAGGAAATTAAACACAGAATAAATATGGGAAATGCCTGTTATTATTCGGTTGAGAAACTTTTATCATCCAGTCTGCTGTCGAAAAATCTGAAAGTTAGAATTTATAAAACAGTCACATTACCGGTTGTTCTGTATGGTTGTGAAACTTGGACTCTCACTTTGAGAGAGGAACATAGGTTAAGGGTGTTTGAGAATAAGGTTATTAGGAAAATATTTGGTGCTGAGAGGGGTGAAGTTACAGGAGAATGGAGAAAGTGACACAACACAGAACTGCATGCATTGTATTATTCACCTGACATAATTAGGAACATTAAATCCAGACGTTTGAGATGGGTAGGGCATGTAGCACGTATGGGCGAATCCAGAAATGCATATAGAGTGTTAGTTGGGAGGCCGGAGGGAAAAAGACCTTTAGGGAGGCCGAGACGTAGATGGGAAGATAATATTAAAATGGATTTGAGGGAGGTGGGATATGATGATAGAGAATGGATTAATTTTGCTCAGGATAGGGACCAATGGCGGGCTTATGTGAGGGCGGCAATGAACCTGCGGGTTCCTTAAACGCCAATAAGTAAGTAAGTTGCGAAAGGTATTTTGTTATAGGCCTACTAATTATTTTAATTTCTTTCCGATATTTGAAATTTTTTCAGTTCATGAATTGCTCCTGGCTCCTCCTAAATAAAGACATAAACGTTTGGATTATCTAAGACAGTTAACTGCTTTATAATAAGAGAGATGTGCACCTTTTTAAACAAGAACACGAATTTTTACTTCAAACTTGCGCCACTCTTCGCATTATCATGTACAAATTTACATTTGAATGGGCACATAATGTAACAGTGGCTCCAATTAGACGTCCCTTCTTCCAAACAGGTTTTGACCCGATTTGGCAATTTCGCATTTCTTCTTCAGTTTTACGGTGTTTCTTTATTAAATTACCAAACAGTTGAAGGTGTGGTTTCCAATGATTTCTGTAGCAACGTTGTAAGAGATAATAGATTTAAGCCCGCCAGCTGAGTGTGTCGAGATCTGGGTGGCCGTGGAAATGCAGAATTGTGGATACACTTCGTCCAAGAATCCAGTTTCCTCGTTTCTTTTCAGTGCTTTACAAGAGCGACATCTAGTTACCGCCCACTCAGAGAGTGGCTTCCAGCCAACACGCTTGATAGTTACAGGATTCAGGCAAATGTTTATCAGGGATGTCCAGAAGTAACAAAGGGAAGGTCTCAAACGAGGAAGCCGATATTTCAATGTAACCGAGACATATTTTATGCTCCTTAGACTAGATTTTTCAACACGTATATAGATTTAGTGCATATTCCTTTCATTTCTTCCGTAAAAAAATCTTGGCATTCTCATGGATAATAATCTCAACTTGGATATGCATATCACAGAAACCTGCAGAAAAGTATATTCTCTTATACAAGTGCTAAATTACCTTCCTTCTCTTCCACTTCACCATCCTTGTCTTCCATTTCACCATCCTTTTTTGCACTTCACTTTACTTCTTTTCCACTCCACCTCCCTTGTCTTCAACTTCAGCATCCTTGGCTTCCACTTTACCATCCTTCTCGTGTACTTAACCTTCCTTCTCTTCCACTTCACCATCCTTGTCTTCCATTTCACCATCCTTTTTTGCACTTCACTTTACTTCTTTTCCACTCCACCTCCCTTGTCTTCAACTTCAGCATCCTTGGCTTCCACTTTACCATCCTTCTCGTGTACTTAACCTTCCTTCTCTTCCACTTCACCATCCTTGTCTTCCATTTCACCATCCTTTTTTGCACTTCACTTTACTTCTTTTCCACTCCACCTCCCTTGTCTTCAACTTCAGCATCCTTGGCTTCCACTTTACCATCCTTCTCGTGTACTTAACCTTCCTTCTCTTCCACTTCACCATCCTTGTCTTCCATTTCACCATCCTTTTTTGCACTTCACTTTACTTCTTTTCCACTCCACCTCCCTTGTCTTCAACTTCAGCATCCTTGGCTTCCACTTTACCATCCTTCTCGTGTACTTAACCTTCCTTCTCTTCCACTTCACCATCCTTGTCTTCCATTTCACCATTCTTTTTTGCACTTCACTTTACTTCTTTTCCACTCCACTTCCCTTGTCTTCAACTTCAGCATCCTTGTCTTCCACTTTACCATCCTTCTCGTGTACTTAACCTTCCTTCTCTTCCACTTCACCATCCTTGTCTTCCATTTCACCATCCTTTTTTGCACTTCACTTTACTTCTCTTCCACTTCACCTCCTTTGTCTTCAACTTCAGCATCCTTGTCTTCCACTTTACCATCCTTCTCGTATACTTAACCTTCCTTCTCTTCCACTTCACCATCCTTGTCTTCCATTTCACCATCCTTTTTTGCACTTCACTTTACTTCTCTTCCACTTCACCTCCCTTGTCTTCAACTTCACCATCCTTCTCTTGTACTTAACCTACCTTCTCTTCCACTTCACCACCCTTGCCTTCCATTTCACCATCCTTTTTCTGCACTCACTTTCCTTCTCTTCCACTTCACCATCCTTCTTTACACTTCACCTTCCTTCTCTTCCACTTTATCATCCTTGTCTTCCACTTCACTATTCTTCTCTTGCACCTCACCTTCCTTCTCTTCAACTTTATCATATATTATTTAATACTAAATTAAGTAGCTCTTAAAGAACCCGAAAGTTCATTGCCGTCCTCACACAAGCCCGCCATCGGTCCCTATCCTGAGCAAGATTAATCTAGTCCATACCATCATATCCCACCTCCCTCAAATCTATTTTATTATTATCCTCCCATCTATGTCTCGACCTCCCCAAAGGTCTTTTTCCCCTCAGATATTCCAACTAACACTCTATATGCATTTCTAGATTCACCAATACGTGCTAGATGCTCTGCCTATCTCAAAATCTGAATTTAATATCTCAAATTAAATGTAATTGTAATTTTAATTGTATGAATGGTATTTCAGTTGTAACCTGCTAGAGGGAAAGAGACGGCATGATGACCTTATGTCTTTCCGGTTAAATAAATACTAAATACTACAATAGACCACGAATGTTGACTGTCAGATTCCCAACCTGGTCGGTATGGAATTTGTGTTGAACAAAGCACACGTTGTAAAGCATGTTCCTCTCGGTATTCCCGTTTCCGTCTCTCATTCCACTAACACTCTCCGTCTTTCCCTCATTTATCTATCATCTGCCATGGTTAAAATAGTGCTGGAGTGAAGTCTTGGAGATAATGCGTGTCTCCGATGCTGATATGTAAGATTCAAGGGCTTTGGGGTGCAGGACCAGAGGTTTATCAGGTGCCTGCTAGTCTGAAGACGAGACCTAGCTCTGTTAGGGCTAAGGCAGGATGGCGCACACCGGGCCAACGTAAGCGTAAGAGTGTAGATATATCTCAGTGATGTCAAAGCAAGCGCATTTTTCTGACCTTGACGTTTTGCGCGGGCATCAAGCGCTATGTAAGAAAGGAGGAATAAGCAGCCTCTTGGATTAAGAAAACAGTGGAGCACAAACTTCAAATGGAACGTGAAATTTTATGTCGTTATTTTTATATGGCTTCTTTCTGTTTTATATTTTCTACATTGTCTGTAAAACAAAAGTGCAGTACTAACACAAATTTCTTAATTTTACAGTTGTGTTTTAAACGTTAATAACATAATAAAGAGTTAAGAAGGAATATTCACATACATGTCATAGTAGTACAACTATACTGTACTAAGTGAATGAAACACATCATTCATAAAGAAAGTGATATCCCAAAAAAAAGAGATTGAGTATGACATGATAAGTTGGTATTGATATTGATAGTATCATTAGCTTATAAAAGTAATCAATGAACTAATCAAAATAATATTATAGTACAAAGCAAAGTTACCTAGGTATTGTTTATGTTTTAAGTGTAACTAATATTCCATAACAAAACTCTTATCGCATTATGCTTTTAAGGTGATATTGATGAGCAACTTTCTATCATCAGAATATTAAATTATTTTCTCGAAACCTGCTGAAGGTAGGCTATAGAGCATGGGCACATATCTTTTGCTTTGTTAATTGATTTCTTTACAAACATTTTCCATGTGAATATTTTCAAAATTTTTAATACACTATCTTCAATAGGCCTAATAGCTACGTATTTACGGTATATTAGATTTACGAAAACATTGTTTCAGTAGCTGTAAGGCTACTAAATAAATAGGCCTATATCTGAAAATTTCACTTTTCAATAAAAAAAGTTGAGAAAATCTTTCTTTTGAATAAAAAAGAAACAAAATTGTGAAAAATGAGCATTAAAATTAAAACTTATATTCTTAAAATGCACTTATACTTCTCAGACAAATCTAAAAATTAACATGGATACAGTTTTAATAAGTTCTCTTCCCTTTATCTATTGAATAATTGCTGGCCATCCCTGTATATAGCTCGACCAAGGGGCATATATTACCTCTTTCGTCTGTCTCTTTCCTTTCCGCTGTAAAGCGCTCAGGCTCTCCTGAGCACTAAAGCGCGCGCTTGCGCCTATGGGCATCAGTTGACATGACTGGTATATCCTATCCTAAATCCAGCCTTGGGAAAGTCAGCCAGGCAGTGTGGTGTGTGTGTGTGTTTGTGTGTGTGTGTTTTGTAGAGAAGGTGGGAGAAGAGAGGTATTCGAGTCGGATTCGATCACTAGATTGTGTCAGACACGATTCGGAGAAGAGTGCAGAAAGGTAAACAGGTTCATGCGTTGGAAATTGGGTCTACATGGTGGGGAAATTATCCGTCATAAAGAGATGAGCGAGCGGAGGCTACGCTACTTGCATGTTTGACCTTCTCCTATATTTTTTCAACGAGAACTTTCCGTGAGTGATAATTACGTGACCCACACATTATGCCAACTGGCAGTGAGAGTGACATGTCAACATTTTTGTTAGGTATACGGAGTTTGATTCCCCATTACGACTGCATTTTAATAAAATTCATGACATTTACTTTTATTCTTTTCACAAATGCAGTAATGACAGTTGTGAGATCTTGTTGGCGAACACAGTATTTATTTATTTATTTATTTATTTATTTCATTTTTATTAAATTATTTGTTTATTTATCTATTATTTATTTACATATTTACATACACATTTATTTATTTATTTATTTCATTTCTATTAAATTATTTGTTTATTTGTCTATTATTTATTTACATATTTACATACACATTTATTTATTTATTTATTTCAATCCTATTAAATTATTTGTTTATTTATCTATTATTTATTTACATATTTATTTATTTGTCTACAAGAGGACAAAGCCACTTACAATAGACATCAAATTATAGTCACATAAGTCATTAAAATAAAGAAAAATGTAAAAAAGAATAATAATTAAAAAGGAGATAAAGATTTAAATAGGAAATTTAAAATGAAAAAAATTAAATTAAATTAAAGAGTAACAAATAGCAATATTGAGTTTAATCGTCTATGCTCATTTTAATAAGAGGAAATTACATTTAATATAAGAAAAGCTAAAATCTAGATCCCATTTTACACAAGTCATTGAATTTATACACACTCTTAACAGTGGTGAATTTTTATGTGATGAGGTGTTCGGTTTTTTTTTTTTTTTTTTTTTTTTAGTTCAATAATAGGCGATTTCTTAAATTTGATATTCGAGTGTTAAGCTGAATTTGTAACAATATTTTACTAATGTATGTAGTGCATATAGTAGTAGATATGGTAGATAAATCTAATTTTGGAAAGTCTTAATATTATTATGATGTACCGAAGGACATATATTTCCATGCAGATATTCTGCGTCATCATATGATCAAATATGAGTGGAACGGAGAAAAATTATATCCAGCACCGGTATTTGAACCCGAGTTTTCAGCACGTAGAGCTCAAATCCCGGTGCCGGAGAGAATTTTTCTCCGTTCCACTCATCTTTCATCATAAGTCTTAATACTGTTTAAATTATTTTTATTTTGAATAATATTGTATTAACTTAGATGTGTTTCCACTAAATTAATATAAACTATGATGATCGCAACAAATTGAAGACTGAAAGTGGAAAACGTTGAAAGTGCAAAACATGAAATTATCGGGAAACACGAAAAACTTAAACAATGATATTACAAATAATTTAAATGTAATTAAATTGGAAATTCTTATAGTTTCACACCACTTTAAGACCTAACTTGAACATTGTCTGAAAATCACATTTCCTTCGGAAAAATGAATTGAATTTTTTTATGACAAAACGTATTTGTTTTTAATTTTTCGCTGGTACTGATAAAATTACAACACGCTAAGGATTCAGAATGCCTCATAATACTTGAAAGATGTGTACTAGATACAAAAATGATGTTACATAGTTTAAAACACAACAATATAAATATTTCATGCGTATAATGAGAAAAATCTCGGAATTTGAACTTACATTTAAAATAATTTCTGGATGACTTCTGTTTATAACTAGACCCGGGACTGTATTTTACAAGGAACCACAATAAAATGCAAGCCTGCTGGATGATGATATTCCTTTATATTTTCATTTCAGATATTTCTTGATGAAATCTTTCCCCATACTCGTCGCTTACCGCTCCAAAGTTAGGAAGAAAAAAAATCAATTGAGAATTGACGTCTTTGAAAGCGCGCCATGCCATTCTTTCTGTAACGGAACGTTTTTCCTCAAACAAAGGATCAGCCATAACTTTGTGAATTTGTGGACCGATGAAAATGCCCTCTTTTAGTTTGCGTTCACTCAAACTGGTAAACTTTTCCTTTAAATACTGAAAACCACACCCTTGTTTGTTGATTGCATAGACCTCATTTTGAACTGTTATGAAATTTACTTAATAGAAGGGACCAATATCTGTTTGTTTATTAGAAGTACAAAAGAACATGCCAACAACCATAATAAACCGGAAATAAGTCATAAACTCATAAAATGCATTAACTTTTGTTTTGGTTTATAACCCCCAACCCGCGCCAGATGTTTTCTACGGGAGCGCTTATCGAAAAGTGAAATCATAGTATATCTTAAAAACGTTACGTGACACGAAGAAAAGAGATGCATTTTCGGATTCAGCGCACGTCAAACCATAAGAGAGACATTGTTTTCAGTCGGAGGAAAATTTTTGTTGTTCAGTGAATTATTATTGCCATGTAAACGAATATTTTCAATAAACGTTGTTCATTTAATGGATAAATAGCTACAATATTAAGTTCTCTTGAGAGGATATGGAAAACAAATTGTATTTTTAACATGTATATAATAAAATTATATATACATTATTATTATTATTATTATTACTATTATTATATGGCTAAAAGAATGAGAAAGATCTTCAAATTCAAAATTAACTTCATTCTTTTTTGAGTTTGATATCGTTTCTGATATTCAATTTATATTTTCCGAAATTAAAGTTGAGAAGTTATTATAGAAACACAGTTACTGTCTAATTTCCTCTCATAAACGTGAAATAAAATACGGTAGTATCGAATTTCAAGGTGAAAATGCTAACATTATTTTAAAAACCTTAGAATTGAAGGAGGCAGGTTATAAGCCCCTCAGGACTTTGGACTCTACGCGTAGCACATGGCAACAGTTGCTACGTTACGAGTTTAGCGTTTTCATGTGAACTAATGGAGTCAGCATTTTTTGTATCGTCCATTTTACCAACTATAAAAATTAAGTATACAAACACATACGGTAGTATCGAATTTCAAGGTGAAAATGCTAACATTATTTTAAAAAAACCTTAGAATTGAAGGAGGCAGGTTATAAGCCCCTCAGGACTTTGGACTCTACGCGTAGCCCATGGCAACGTTGCTATGTTACGAGTTTAGCGTTTTCATGTGAACTAATGGAGTCGGCATTTTTTGTATCGTCCATTTTACCAGCTATAAAAATTAAGTATACAAACACAACCTTGGCTAAATAGAAAATTCCGAACCACGAATTAAATGAGATGTGCACTCTCTCTCTCTCTGTCTTTTTTTTAAGTCATTGTCCACAAGAATGAGACCGCTGGCAGTTCCATCTTCCACCTCCCTTTACAGCGGATCCCCGTCCCATCTGTAAACAAATCTAGGACAAAGATCGGTAGCCACAGTAAGGACGAAATAAATTATGCTGAGAGAGAGAGACGACGCACTTCTGGAATTACCAGGACCGATGTATCAATGTTATAATAGTACATTATGCAACGAGCCTATAATGGTAGTAATTAAGACACGAGTATGTTTATGAAACGAGCGCAAACGAGTTTCATAATTTTCATACGAGCGTCTTAATTACCATTATAGTCAAGTTTCATACGACTTTTTATGCTCGACCATATTGATTTTTTCCGGCAATTGGTGAAATGAATTTGCGGGAATGTGCTTTGTGAAAGGCTGGAAGATGACGGTGAATTGATGTTAATTTGTGTGTTGTTTTTTTCGACTGAGTTTAATATTGTCTAATCTCGCGCTAGTTGTCTTTCGATTGCACATCCGAGAATAATCGATAGTTGCGCTTTCATATTGCTACATTGGTATTTGTGATTGGTGGAACACCTGAACTTTAATGAATAGGGGTATTTTAATGAAGTCCATTAAATGGCTGCTACCAGGTGTCTAATTACTACATTTCGGCATGGTCGAGCATAAAAGAAGTTAATTAATTCGGTGTTGAAAGAAATTATGAGAATCAACGAACATCAACAATAAATAAATTGCTTCTATAGGCTATTATCAATAAATAATAATAAGAGTTAAATAATACACTCAGAAATTAGTCTGAAATATAATTTTAAAGCATTGCATTATTCATTTCTTCAAAAGAGAAACCTATCCGTGTTCCAGACCAAGTTTATTTGTCATTTCTTGCTGAATTCAAAACTTAGTTGCACCCGGGCGTGGGTTCGATTCCCGCTTGGGCTGATTATCTTTTTAGGTTTTTTTCCGAGGTTTTTTCTGAGTTTTTTCCCACCGTAAGGCTAATGTAAGGTAATCTATAGCGAATCCTCGGCCTCAGCTCGCCAAATATTATCTCGCTTTCACCAATTCCAACGATGCTAAATACCTTAGTAGTTGATACAGCGTCGTTACATAACCAAGTAAAAAAAAAAAAAGAAGAAAAATTTCAAAACTTCGGGGTGCACTGCTCCGCCGATTTAGTAGAATGCTTTTGAGTCTAAAGAAAGCAGAAAACAGTATAATGTGGTCTGTTGTGACGAGAACCCAAGCCCCCTCATAACGATAAGGCATCAAGTGTACAAATATGTTTACGTCTGAGTATTTCTTACAAGGTAAATATTACTCAACGCCTTGAAAACGGCGCATATCTTACGGATATTGCTGTAGAATTTAGGGTAATATTTATTTATTTCAATATTTAATTGTATTATATGTATATATATTGGGTAGTATCGGACATCGGGTAATATCGGACAGTGCGTTTCTTCATCTACCACAGATGGTAGTACCTGAATGACGTGGTTACGTAACTGTATGCGACATCACAGAAACGTAACCATGTCATTCAGGTACTATCATCTGGTTGTAGATGAAAGAAACTCACTGTTCGATATTACCCGATGTCCGATACTACCCAACTCTCCCTTATATATATATATATATATATATATATACTAGGCAATAAAATCAATTTGTATTAACGTTGTATCAGGTGTATTTTTATAATGAATTAACAGTAATTCTTAAATATCCATTCTCGTACGATCGATTTTTTGCTGTCCATATTATATTATGATTTTCATGCTGTACCTAAACATGTTGCTTGCCGATTGCAGGTGTCTTGCTCCGCGTGTTATATCTAAGTAGGTAAACAGTGGCTTTCTCCTATATCGACGGAATAGTGTACTACAATGGACTCATATCAGATACGCGTCTGCCAATCTACAGAGCGTTCGCTTGCATAATGTAGGTCGATCAGGCGGCATGCGACCGGCACGAAGGCCATGCAACACGCAGCAAACCGTCTCTCACACGCTCGGTAGGTCCAGTTCAGTCTCCCTATAGGGTAGTTGTGTTGACATGTTATTCTTCTGATCGAGTTGATCCATCTGCGTGACAGACAAGTTGAAAACTGTGGTTCATAATTAGTGTATGTGTAGGCATAATCCGTTTATGTTTCCTTGTACACTTGGACATTTAAATTTTTAATTCAATAACGATTGCTGATGGTAAAGTGGTGCCTTCTGGCGACACACTCAAAACCGAATCGACTGTACGACACGAGGAATGGTTCCTACTTGCATAGGTGTGTAACGCATCCAAAAATCATTAAAAGTTGCTAATTTCCCTATCAATTGCTTATGATACACCTTATATAAATACAGAGTGCTTCATAATTAATTAATTCTGGTTGATGATTCCTATAGCAAAGAGCAACAAAAAAGTCAAATACCATTTAGCTATGTTTTGAATAGTTTTCCACAAAAACTTGAATTTTAAAAGACATGACATGAGATCGTGCAACGCTGCATTCAGCAAAGAGTGTACATTAAGTTGTGGTACTCTGAACAACCCCTTCACCTGGCTTGTTCTGAGTAGGGAAGTGCAAGGTCGTTGTGATGTACATTGTTTTTAAACCAGTAAGAAAAAATACAGATGATATATCGTTTAAATTTTGTGTTTAAACTGTGTTAGAGAACGGAGAATGAACAATGCTCATTTCAAGTTAAGCAAAATCTTGGAAAATTGAAAATAAACTCTACAACGTAATTGTAATTAAATGATCAAAAAACACATACTTATTTCAAACTAAATTGAAAAGATTAAGACATATTTCTACAATCTCATTTCAATTGAATATTCTAGAAATCGTAAACTATAATTATGCCTATTTCACGTTATAAAAAACAAAATTTTAAAATATTTAGAACTCTAAAGGAAAAAATAAAAAATATGATAGGCTTATTTTACGTTCAAGTAACGCACAAAATTAAAAATATCATTTTTAAACTTTTCGATTTAATTTTAATTAAATATTCGGTGAACACAGACAATATGAAAAGCTTATTTTATGTTATAAAAATCTAATTAATGATTAAAAACTCCGTTTGTCGTACTGCGAGCATTTTCTTTAGACAATTATAAATATTTCCCTCCCAGTTTAATTTTTAAATTAGTAACCAGTGAACTTACATACAAGAAATCAAATTTCCCGATCCGTCTCTAGAAGCAGTTGTGTTATGTTTACTTTTTTCGCTATATTACCAATTCCTGGCATACGTGATCTGCATCTGTCCAGACAATAACCTTTAGAGCGTTGTCAGAGCGCATCACGTTTTAAAATTTATTTGCATAACGAAAACTTACATTAGTTCGGATCAAATTTCTTCACATTTAAAGGGAAAAAACAAATTCTTTCAATAATTTATCATCATAATACACTGCTCTCTTTAAATTGACTGAGCATATTGGGAATTAATTTAATAATTTTACCAAAATACGGTATGAAATGTTTCATATGAAATATTTTTTTCTTGAAAAGGAAGCCAAAAAGAGCAAAATTGTATTAACATTTTTTTGTTTGAAATATCTCAAAGAATAATCCTCAGAAATTAATCAAATTACTTACTGTTTATCCTGTCAAAGGCTGGGAAGTGTTCGATGACAGCTCTTTTAAGGACGAATCCTTAGCATAGTATGAATGCAAGTGTTTACCATCCTGTCTTCAATATTTTTAAACGCTAAAATACTGGTCTTACATTCGTGCGGCCCGGTTTCGATCCCCGTCTAAGTTGTGATGGAATTTGTGGTGGAAAAAGCATTATCCTGGTATGATAAGAAAATTGAAGGTTTTAATACAGTAATAGTTATAGCTATGAGATAATAATATACTGCTTTGTTAAGCACACTGTTACGTAGGCATGTACTCTCGAAAGATGTAGTTTTGTATTTACAATTTCTGACTGACGCACACCTCGCTGCGAATAGAACTTGTATAATATAAACGCTACTCTGTGCAAGTTGAAATATTTATCATTGTTTGTCAGGACAAAGCGAGTAAATGTTATGTCGTTGCCAAGATAGATAGGCAGTGGAACTTAATTGTAGCTAATAGAAGGTTATTGAATGTCATATCCACGTGCGAGTCAGGCAATAAGAGATCGTTGTTTGCGAATTGGCGCACATGTAAAAGAACTTAATTTAACACTAAAATGTTTGGCCAAGAGAAATACATGGTCTGCACTCCAGCAAAATAAATTTTATTCCAGACAATAAAAGCTTAACATTGAACAGACTTTGAAATAAAGGCTGCTTGTTTCAGATCTGTTCTTTGTTAAATTACTCTTTGCCGAATTCATTGGCAATGCACTTTAAGACAATACACCTCTCTAATTCAGGATGATAGCCCTTGAAAACTAAAAAAATTCTGCACTCTATCAGGGATACACAGAGTTTGACATTCTGCAATGTTTTGATTCACCACGAATCCCTGAACGGGTGCCCTACTAGGAGTGGGATAGATTTAGGCCTAATCTTCTTAAAAATACCTTGACTGCTCCTTGAATCGTTTCAAAACAGAGTTCATTGCATTTTCTTTGAGGTCAAATGTAGGCCTAGGTAGAATGGCTCAAAAATGTAATTTCTAATACTGGTATTGTTAGATAATTTTAGTCCTATTTAATAACTTCCCAAAATTTTAGTTCTTGAAGCTACCTAGAAGTGGTCTTTAAAATTTAAATACCAAACAGATTTAAGTAAGGCTTGTGCTATTGAGCATGCGCAGTACGTTACTACTAGATCTTGGAAAATTCAGGTGGCCCAAATTTTGTTTCTGGGTCTGTCACATACTTTAAAGTAATTTACCAGCACCTTACATTTTCTATGTTTAAGTACTTTTCTTCAGAACTACTGGAATTAATGTTATGAAATTTTTCACACGAGTTAATGTAACCAAAATGGTACCAGAATATGTTAATAACTTGCTTAGAAGTAATTTTTATATCCGCTGTAAACATTGTTTTAGCGCTATTGTTTTCGTAGAAATTAACAATAAAAATAAATTTAATAAACAGAGTGGAAGTAAAATAATCCTGCAGATTGAAAGGGACGATGGGAAGAACTTAAATGAATACGAAACCTGTATTTCGTTTTGTGATTAAATAATGTACGGTTAATTAGAAAATTAAGTTTGAAGTTTCAGCAGTCCGGCAACATCGCCGCTAACACTCTTTACTCGTGATACAGATATAAGAGGTCGACGAACTCGGTGTGTCTCGGTAGGTGAGCTGCTCTCTGTCTAGACGTTGCCACTTGTCGCATCGTGCAGTGGCTTGAAATTAGAGGTTTTTGGAATTAAATTTACACAAAAACCGCAATTGAAATAGGTCAGATGGATTAATTATTATTTATTAGATTTCTTATCGGGACAAAAATCACGATCTTACTCGCAATAGTTAGGGAATAAGAGATTGTTAAACATTTGGAAAAGAACATTTTTCTGCAAAAACTATGAACTTTCAACCAATATGATATTGTGGCGGCAGACTGGAATATTCTGACCCCGTCGGGGAATGGCGCGCGAGAAGGAGGTGCGGGGAAACACGAACCCCTGACGCTAACCTCGGTGCGGAGGGAGAGGACGGAAGAAGGAAACGTCTGGAGACCGATTGTTCTGGAAGCTACGCGACGCAGAACATTCCAGACAATCGCGGTAAATAAATAACACCGCGGGTGCCGACGGAGGTCAGAGTGTGTGAATCAGTAGCGAGAGAGCGAGCCAGTCTTGGGCAGCAAACGAGGTGGACCTGAGTTCGAGTTAGTCTTCGGAGCAGTTAGTTAGTCAGCTGCGAGAGCTAGTTAGTCAGTCTACACGTGAGTCTTCGAACGAACAAGGAAGCCAGCCTTCGAGACCGGGATTCGACGTGAGGAGGACAGCAACTGTGGCAGCGACCAGGCGAGGATCTGTATTCGACGTGCAGTTAACTTGAGTGGTCAGTAACTGTGGCAGCGTCCAGGTGAGGACCTGAGTTCGACGTGCAGTGAACTTGAATGAGTCTGTGACTGTGGCAGTATCCAGGCGAGTGCGACGTATCCGGAGGCTGAGGTTCGAAGTGCAGTGTATCTGGAACTTGAACTTGAGTGAGCTAGAAGAACTAGCCAAGGCGAACGAACTGTGAACTGAGAGCTGACAGTTTTGTTTTGTACATAGTGCTTTATAAACATCAGTTGAAATTAGGAGTACATTGTTGTTCTTCTCAATAATACACGTGAATTGTCATTGTCGTTCTGTGGAGCGCAATGACGACTACTGTGTTGCTGTGTTGAGTGAAGTATCCTTTGTTGAGGGGTGTGTGGTTAAAGTTAGAAATAAAAGTCACATTATTGTTGTATAAAAGTTACATTGGTGGAGGTGAATTAAAGAGAATAAAAGTTACAATATTATGGCTTTTTGTTACCTACAACATGAGCTATTCGCTTTGTATATACGCAAGGCTGTTTCACTTCCACCCTGTATATTCATAGAATAAAAAAAGTTTCCAATCATTTGCGTATTTATCTAACATAAATTTGTATTTATTTAAAGTCTCTACCTTAAATAGTTTTGGAAAAAAATGTGCTTGAATTATATTAAGTGTATTAAAATGTTTGTCAACATTTTAGCAGTCCGGCTTAAAACTCTGGTCTTTGAACATAAAATAACCGATGGTGGGTTGTTAGCCTGGCCTCGGGGTGTCCAATGGAGGGGCTGCCTCCTCGTGGCTGTTGGACCAGCGTGATTTTCTGTCAGGGTTTTCTCCCTTAGCTGACATGTCCCAATTTTAAAGCGTCAGGAACTCGCTTTTCGCCCTTGCATGACTTAGCCGTAAAAAGACGTTGCCCAGGGGTCAAGACGAGGACATGCATGCATAGGACTTAGTAGGAATAAATGGATTCTTGAGTTTTATTGTTACATAGAGAACAATGCAAAATACAACAAATCAGAGAATGGACGCAAATAAGGAGACAACAATGGAATGAGCATGTATCTCGAATGGAAGAGGATAGAATTGCGAGAATCGCCTGGGATAACTACCCATCCGGAAGAAGATCCCCAGGAAGACCATTAAGCAGATGGAGGGATACTCTGGATTAACAGGCTGGAAGCCTAGAGAGAAGAGAAGAAGAAGAAGAAGAAGAAGAAGAAGAAGAAGAAGAAGAAGTATTAAAATGTAATAACCCCGAAAGTGCCCTGTATCTTGACAAAGAAGTATGCGTTTTGTTCTAAGGTTTGTTTCATTACTCATGTAATTGTTGTAGTGTTTGTATTACAGTTTATGATATTACAGTACCTATTTTAGGACTTAGTTGATTACTTTTTAATTTTTTCTTGTAATCTTATCACCGTCCAAACGACATGCTACAAGTAAACACATCAACAACACATTACTAATAATAAGTCACCGGAGACCATAGGATCCTTATATCAAAACACTCAGCCAACATCCCTGAACAATCTTTGAGAGTTTGTCGATAGAGTTCTGGTTCACTCTGTATATGACTCCGTCCATACCGGTATGTAACAACGTGCGATCCTACATAGCCTAACTCAAGTCAGAACTCATAGAAGTCTTATAAACTGCTTGTACCTTTGACTGACGTCATTAATGTACCAGGAGAAACTACTCCATTCAATATAGCTCTTGTGACAAACATACGAAGCCTGGTACATAGTATTTTCTTTTCTGCTAAGGGAAGGAAATGAGCTGTGATTTGCGATAAGCTGGGATGATAATTTTTCCGCTAGGCTGAGTTTTGAAATAACTGGATATGTTGGAGAAAAAAGTTCAATTAACAGCAACACTGATAGAATGGTGCTGTGCTTCCGAAATAAATAAATTATTATATACCAAGAAAACCAAAAAATAATAATATGACAAAGTTATTACCGCAGGACCACACACATTATTAAGAAAACACCTGCGTGGATAATTTAGACGAAAAAAAAAACAGGAATTTTATGATGAAATTTATGGTGCAAGGTGTATTATAGTCGTGTAAGAAGGATTTAGTATCAGTTATTAGTAGCTATTAGTAAAATTAAATCTCACGGAACACTGAAATTGAACCCTTTCTGGCTCTTTCGCCATTTTTTTAAATTAATTTCTTTGCCTCTCACACAGCATTTGCCAGTCTCTAGGGAGATTTCTTCATTTTGGGTTTTCAAGTTATGAAGGAACAAGTTTATGTTTAGCCAGAGAGAATTGTGGCAATTTATACATTACTGCTTGCAATAAACAGCGGCCCTAATGGGAACACGCAACGCGCGAGGAGGGTGCTGTAAACCGGCTAATGAACAGAAAGCCTTTTAGCAGTCGCTGCTTAACGAAAAAATATGAAATAACTGAAACTCTCCACTGTAAGTAATACCATTATCATCGTCATAATACAAGTTCTTATCATTATCATAATTATTTTAATGACCCGCAACATTTAAGTCTCAATTACCATCATATCTCTAATCATCATTTTTCATATATAGTGTGCGCCAAAACAAACACTACTGAAAATGGATACCACGATTGTGTGTAGGTATCTAGTAATCTATAAACTGCAGTTATGTAAAGCGGTTTAATGAACTGATCCATAAACTTGTCTTTTCATGGATTTTAAGGGACCCGGGGGATTCATTGCCGCCCTCACATAAGCACGCAATCGATCCCTATCCTGTGCAAGATTAATCCAGTTTGTCATCACATCACACCTCCCTCAAATCCATTTTAATATTATCCTCCCATCTATGTCTCGGCCTCCTCAAAGATTTTTTCCCTCTGGCCTCCCAACTAACATTCTATGCATTTCTGGATTTTTTACGTGCTACATGTCTTAATGTTCCTAATTATGTTAGGTGAAGAATACGAGTACAATGTGTGTAGTTCTGCGTTGTGTAACTCCCTCCATTCACCTGTAACTTCATCCCTCTTAGCCCCAAATATGTTCCTAAGAACCTTCTCAAACACCCTTAATCTCTGTTCGTCTGTCAAAGTAAGAGTCCATGTTTCACAATCATACAGAATAACCGGTAATATAACTGTTTTATAAATTCTGATTTTCAGATTTTTTGACAGAAGATTAGATGACAAAAGCTTCTCAACCGAATAATAACAAGCATTTCCCATAAGTATTTTGAGTTTAATTTCCTCCCTAGTGTCATTTATATTTGTTACTGTTGCTCCAAGATATATGAATTTTTCCACCTCTTCGAAGGATTATGGCCTAATCTCCAATTTTTATTATTTCCATTTCGTACAATATTCTAGTCACGAGGCATAATCATATAGGCCTACTTTGTCTTTTCGGAATTTACTTTCAAACCTATCGCTTTACCTGCTTCAGATAAAGTTTCCGTGTTTTCCCTAATCGTTTGTGGATTTTCTCCTAACATGTTCACGTCATCCGCATAGACAAGAAGCTGATGTAACCCGTTCAATTCCAAACCCTCTCTGTTATCCTGAACTTTCCTAATGGCATATTCTAGAGCGAAATTAAAAAGTAAAGGTGATAGTGCATCTCCTTACTTTAGCCGGCAGTGAATTGGAAAAACATCCGGCAGAAAGTGGCCTATACGGATCTGTTCTACGTTTCACTGAGACACATTTTAATTAATCGAACTAGTTTTTTTCGGAATACCAACTTCTATAAGAATACTATATAAAACTTCCCTCTTAACGGAGTCATATGCCTTTTTGAAATCTATGAATAACTGATGTACTGTACCCTTATATTCCTATTTTTTCTCCAATATCTGTCGAATGCAAGAAATTTGATCTATAGTCTTTCTGTTATGTCTAAAACCAAAAATTTATTCATTCAATTTATTTGTTTGTTCGTTCATTAGCTAATTCTTTCATTATTTAATTAATTCATTCAGTCATTCATTTATTCATGAAAACTCATAACTTGGAGATGACATTCCTAAAAAGGTGGATCGGAAATGACCCTCTCTTCCTTTGGAAGTGTCGTGTAGATAATATGCTAGAAACCAGGCTGACAAAACAAATAATTTCAAACTAAAATGAAAAATATACATATAAGAAGACAAAAGATGAGGGGTGTAACTTCGTGTTCTCTTCATCGTACTTATTTCTTCTAAGTGTCCGGCTTATAAAAGATAAACAAGCATCGAATTCCTTATCGCCCGAATGCAAAGCCGTAACTCCACCGTGAGGCCAATTTGATTTTTAGATTAAGAAGTACCGCCTGCATAAGATTTGCTAGGTGGATAGAGTGTCCATAAAGATCTCACCTGGAACTGGAATCGGTTAGACTTCCCTCCAATGGGAGCGTGCCCATCTAGTAATGGGCGTCACGGTCCACGTGCTGCGAGCCGGCGCGCGACACGGTCACGACCAACAGGTTGGGGTGGTGCCCGAGGGGCCGATTCGAACGTGACGCCACGTGCATTAGCATATCTGGAGCAGTAGAACAGTGGGTAGGCAACGGTTTAAAAATCAGCATACAGAATGTCCTGCGAGAAAGCCTATAATTTCAGGGATGGAAAAGAAATAGCACGTGAATAACATCAAAGCTCGTGGGCATCATGGGAGTCGAAGCAGTGGAAACATAATATTATCATATCAGTTGTTGTAACATGTTTTGTGTGGTACGGATATTGCGTGAAGGGTATAACAGACACATCCTCTCCAAATTTTGACGTTGGAGAGATATGGTTGTTTAGAATCCTCCCAATCAATGCTGAGTTTCTTTTGACATGTATGTATGTGTTTATTTACACTGCAATTGGAAAAGCACCCGGTGGCAGTGGTACAAACAATGTAAACGATACACAATAAAATTACAAAACACAATACAATTATACAATACACAATACAATTAGATACACAATACAATTATATACACAATACAATAAGAATACACAATACAATTAAACACAATAATGTCCACACCTGTGGAGTAACGGTTAGCGCGTCTAGCCGTGAAACCAGGTGGCCCGAGTTCGATTCCCGGTCGGGGCAAGTTATCTGGTTGAGGTTTTTTCCTTCAACCCAATATGAGCAAATGCTGGGTAACTTTCGGTGTTGGACCCCGGACTCATTTCACCGGCATTATCACCTTCATCTCATTCAGACGATAAATAACCTAAGCTGTTGATAAAGCGTCGTAAAATAACCTACTAAAATAAAATATACAATAATTACAATTAATAATAGTTATACATAAAATAACCCAATTAATAAGTGAACCTAATTTTACATTACAGCCTACATATGTATAGGTCCTACATGACTTTCACATTGGTACTGATGATAATCTTTCACTTTACTCTCATCTCACTCACTGCACTGGCACTATGACACATTTCGCTGACGCTATAGAACACATTTCATTGACACTGTAAATTATCACCGATCGAAACTATTCACTACACTGTAAAACCATAACTTCACTGACTCACCACGCTTCAACAGTTCAAATAAGACATACAATTACACCCTTATTCATACTTATAAAGAAAACTGCATTTAAACTAAAATTACAATTCAAACCAAGGGAGTAACTCGTCAGGCTAAATAAATACATGTCACCTTAAAAAAATAAATGTCACCTTAATTTTAATTTACACTTTATACACAACGTTTTAAGTTATTCTTGGATCTCCTTAAGGAAGGACAGCCCTCAAAGACCGCTGCAGGTAGATCATTCCTATCATTTATAGTTCTATTTAAAAATGAGAATTTACCTACATCCGTTTTCTGTTTCCTACATTTGATTTTACAATTATGATCGTTCTTACCATAGTACACTGGCTTCTCTAACCGACCCGTGCTATAAATTTATAAAACGGGCCTCCCGTCTTCATTTACTTTCCAAACGAAATCATGATAAAGATTTCAGTGCTTTCAAGGTTCTACCGTCCTCAACCGAACTCTGAACCTGTGAACTTGTTGTCAGAGATGAGTGTAATTTTTATTTTAAAGAATTCTACCGAAATATGACTCTTAAAAAACAATAGTCTTCGACCGGAGTTGAACCCTTTAAAGTAGAGTCCAATGGCAAGCATTGTCCTATGTGCGTAATTTTTTTAAAGACTTGTAAGGAAGTGTTGTTCTCAAGAAATGCCTTCACTCCATTCTAGTATAGGCCTAGAATTCGCGAATCTGGTCGAACGGTAATCATTTTTCTAAATGCGTAATTTTCTTAAAGGCTTGTAACAAAGTGTTGCTCTCAGAAATGCCTTCCTTTCATTCTGGTGTAAAATTCGCGAACTTGAGTCCAATCAGAATTATTTTTCCAGGTGCGTAATTCGTATAAATAGCCTACGTACATGTAACGAAGTGTTGCTCTCAAAAATTTCTTCCTTCCATTCTGGTATAGAATTCGCGAACCTGAGCCCAATGACAATATTTTTTCTAGGTGCGGAATTTTCTTAAAGACTTGTAATTAAGTGTTGCTCTCAGAAAATCCTCCCTTTCATTCGGGTGTAGAATTTGCGAATCTACGTCCAATGATAACCATATTTATAGGTGAGTTTTTTTTGTAACGAAGTATTACTCTCAGAAACTCCTTCCCTCCATTTTGGTGTAAAATTCATGAATCTGGGTTCAATGACAGCCCAAGCGTAGCCTCAGATTAATAGGCAAACGCGGTACCGCCTGAGCTACGCCGGTGGTCCTATTATTTCTTATAATTGCCGTAATTCTGACTTTTATTACTGTAATAGTAATATTGTCTGTCTTGAACCTGGTTGGAGAATATTTCTCTTTATTCCCTCTTGCGTCCCACGCCGTATCGTCATGATCAAAGGCATCATGCCTAGCACTTGCGTTACAAAATGCGCGTTGGTTCGAGTCCTCATGGGGAGGAATTTTCTCATGAAATTTCGGCTGTGTTCCCACCCAGCATCGTGATGAATTTGGGGAGCTACGATAGAGTGAATCGTGGGGAGATGACTATTGGGGGAAGATGCTTATTTCTTTGTAGTTTCACATTCTTCCAAGAGAGAACGCCACGCGCATGTCTTCATGATCACTGAGACAGTTGAATGTCTGTAGAGTGGAAGCTAACTCATTTTGCCACGTGTTCTTGTTGTGAAGAGAATAAAATTAAGAAAACAGATCATTTTTCTGCTATAAAATAATTGCAAAGTTGTGTTAAAATTTCAATACATCCTTAAATTCGTAATAACTGTCAAACCTTCGTAATTGTATATTGTAGTAAAGGTTCTAAAGTTTGTATTGTTAACAACCAACGACCTTGTTCCACCATCTTAGGTTGCGTCACAGCACTAGGCATCTTACCCCGATACTTGGAGAAGATGATCACTTTCTTCAGGGTAATTTGGTAACTTGTTGCAAGAGTTTTATTTTTTGTTTTATTGCAGGGAATGTGTAAATATTACGTAAGATTCTATGTTAGAAGTCAGTGGATTGAGAACAGTGTTCAACTTGCGATGGAACATGTTATAACAGAGGGTATGACCTGTTTCAGAGCATCGCTAGCATACGAGATTTCTTACCGTACCCTTAAACGTCTCCTAAAAAGAATGATGACAAAAAATGTACTGGATTGAATTCATTGTGTGCAAGAAGTGATTTCACGAGTCTTGCACACGGCAATAAAATATGTGCAATGGCTGTGTTGCTAAGTAGTGATAAACGAGTGGGAAAGTGTCCATGAGCTATAGATTAAGTCAATTTTGTTATATACATGTATCAAGCAAGTTCAGGTAAAATTGTATCAGTAAATGTGTTAATTGCATTTGTCATCTTACCCGTGTATCGGGGAAAAATGCTTACAGTGCAGGTAAGAAGAAAACATGTTTCTATAAACAAGGTAATTAATATTTCCTGTTTTGTACCAAAAATATAGTTTCAAAATACCTTCCAGACTTTGATATTTCAATATGAAATTCAACACTAAATGAACAATATCTTAAATTTTCAATCAAATAAAAGTCAGGAATCTTACCCCGATCCACTATAAGTAGCGAAATTCGATTCCTGGAGCCAACGAAAACGGCTGGGGTGATCATCGTGCTAACCACACGATTCTTCTGTTCTTGTTGGACGATCTTTCACTTGTGATGATGTATGTAAGGTCAGCAGCCGTCTGGCCAGCCATGGTCTTTATGGGCTATCGCCCCTCAGGATTATTTATTTATTCTTTCTCTCATTCTTTTCCTTCCTTTCTCTCTCTTTCTTTCGTTCTTTCCTACAATTTAAAGTTGAAGAAAACTCTCCTTTTACATCGATATGTAATAATATTTTTGGTACATCCTGTAGTTATATCAAAGGTCAGAGATCCTTCTACTCCATTTGACATCGGTCGACGTTTTCATAAGCTTCTCAACGACCTCGTTGCATGCGAAATGCTGACTCAATTTGAATGAGACGTACGAGTTAGATCGGCGTCGATCTTTGTATTGTAATTTCCCTCTGCCTTATAAGCAAGTGCCTTATAACTTTGCGAGCAATCCAGTGATTTTCATTGCAGAGTCCAGTCTTTGTTGTTGCCCTATAAGGACTTCGTAATCAACAATACTTACATGGTAACTGGAACTATCTACTCTATTTTTCAAGGGATAAAATCATATGGCTATGTGGTTCTCAATGTGTGGTCTGCTAGTCGGTTATGGCTTACAGATTACATCTATACTAATAATAAATCTGTAGCCGAAATTTTTCTGGTAATTTTCGATTTTCCAAAAATAATTGGTCTTAACATATATAATTAACCACCCTGAAACCGAAAATCGCTTTTTTGAAATTTTTGTTTGTATGTCTGTCTGTCTGTATGTTTGTTACCTTTTCACGCGATAATGACTGAACGGATTTCGATGAAAATTGGAATATAAATTAAGTTCGTTGTAACTTAGATTTTAGGCTATATATCATTCAAAATACATTATTTAAAAGGGGGGTTATAAGGGGGCCTGAATTAAATAAATCGAAATATCTCGCTTATTATTGATTTTTGTGAAAAATGTTACATAATAAAAGTTTCTTTAAACATAATTTGCGATAAGTTCTATTCCTTGAAAAATTTTGATAGGACTGATATTTAATGAGCTAAATGAGTTTTAAAATTAAAATAACTGCCATCTAGGCCGTGTAATGAATTAAAAAACAAATGGCTTCGTCTATAAGGGGCCTTGGACAGCAACAATCGAAAGCTATGACAGATAGCCTACAGAGAATGTTCCTGTGTTTGTATGAAGTAATATCGGAAGCTAAATTAACCGATTTGTATAATTAATTATTACTTCACCATTGGAAAGTATAGATTCTCTAGATGGACATAATGCTATAATGTTATTACAGTAACTTCTGATATAATATAATATAAGTAATATAATATAATATAATATAATATAATATAATATAATATAATATAATATAATATAATATAATATAATATAATATAATATAATATAATATAATATAATATAATATAATATAATATGTAATATGTATTATTATATAATATAATTTAAGTTATTTGAAGGGTTCAGAACCATAGTGGGCCAAGCGCCATTTACTGAAAACGTAGAAAACAAGGGTTAAAATTAAGTTATTACCATAATTCAATGGAAACCTATAACAAGTAAAATAAAATATACACATTAAATCTAAAAGATGTCAATCTTCATTAAACTATGGTTGCATGTAATAAAAATTAAGAAACATGTTAAAGGAATTGTCATTGCACCAAATGAGTGTCTCTGAACCAAAATGATCGCATTTTAATTATTTGGATGCAATTTAAATTAAGTAACATATTAAACGATTTATTCTTCTATCAAACACGAATATTCCCTGGATCAAATGTCCTATTGTAATTATGTAATTACTTTATATTTATTTCTAACGGGTGCAGCGGAGCGCACGGGTACGGTTAGTTTTAAATAACATGATGTTGACCAGAGCATATTGGTACGACTTGAAGGTCACATACTCTGTTGAATTCGTGATGTTTAGCTACTCTAAACAACTGGACCAAGATTATATTATACTTTATAATCAGATACATACAGGGCTTTTATTAAAAACTTCCGGGCTTATTTCAGTTAAATTTAATTAAAAAAACAAGTCAATTTAGACATTGAGGTGGAACTTTAAAACCAGTTCTTGATTAAAACTTTCCTATCATTTATCTTGTTTATATTATTTAGGTTATGTTATAGCTTCTTCTGTATGAGATTATGAATAGTCACGTATCAGAGATTGTTTAATATATATTGATAAGATCCACACCTGTGGAGTAACGGTTAGCGCGTCTAGCCGCGAAACCGGGTGGCCCGGGTTCGACTCCTGGTCGGGGCAAATAACCTAGTTGAGGTTTTTCCGGGGTTTTCCCTCAACCAAATAAGAGCAAATGCTGGGTAACTTTCTGTGTTGGACCCTGGACTCATTTCACCGGCATTACCACCTTCATCTCATTCAGACGCTAAATAACCTAAGCTGTTGATGAAGCGTCGTAAAATAACCTAATAAAATAAATAAAACATATTGATAATTGAAGTGGAATGCAACTGTTGTAATAAAAATTAAATTGCATCAACGAAATCTTCTTGACTAGTAATCGTCCATAGAGTTCAATGAAGATTGCATAATTGGCACAACTGGTAGCAAGAGAACAACTATAACACACTACTGCTATCTAGCGGAATATTTGTAATGATGAGATGAAACAATGGTACATTTTCAAGACAGTTTAATATTTTAGTAAGTCAAGTTGTAACTTACTCTTTCTGGGGGTGCTAGAGAGTTCTTATATTAAAAAAATCAATATGTATCTTTGTTCTGGCAATAAAGTATTATTATTATAATTAATATTTTGTTGTATTAGAGTACTTTGTTTTTTCCGATCTTTATATAGGCCTAACTTATTTTCTTCTAATCGTGTAATAGTCAACTAAATCCCACTCGAGTTTTGATTTTCTCTAGATAAATCAAAATCTCTAATGAGATAAGTGTAGATAAAATTTGGCCAACATATAAATGAAAGATCACTGACTATTTTTTTACACACACAAAAAAAGAAAAGCAAATGGGGGTTTTCTTAAAAAAAGGACCTAAATTTCGCGCATTTCCTCCCTTAACATTTATGTCAATAATAAATACAGTATTTTTTTCTTTGTCATTATTATATTAAGGAAAGTATACACCAATAAAAATAAAAGAACTAAACAGTAAAAAAGTCGTGGTTGACAGAAACCTTCTGATTTCCTTTTTGGAATCGTCGAATAAGGGTATATAAAAACAGAAGAAATTCACATTTATGAAAATCACTGTGGACCGGCATAATTCGTCGATTTACAAGCAAAATACATAAAGTAAAACATATTACTTCTGAGAAAAAGGCGTGTATAATGCACATAATGGGTTTGTATGAACTAAGAACCAGAAAATTAATTACACATAAGGAGAAACAACTGACTAAAAATAAAATTTTAAAAATTCACTTTTGTCAAGAACATTCAAACGTCTTTTTATCAGAAGTAACATTTTTGACTTAATGTGTTTTTTTTTGAAAGACATGGTGAGGGCCGATAAGCTGATACAATATCAATAGGAGTTTTGTCAGGATCCGTCTGTGCTTATCTATTTAACAAATATTAGTAGTTTACAATATTTGTCACATTTATTTATTTAGCTTTTTAACGTTTTCGGCTTGAGTAAGCCATCTTCAGAAAAAAAGTTTTATGCCTATATACATGAACTGGTACGTAATATGTGTATAGTACAAATAGATGAAACAGTTGAAAAATATGAGTCTCTGTGGAGATGAGTGAACATACAATGATTAAAATATTACTGTATTAAAAACAAGGGCTATATAAGCCATGATCAAAAGTTATTAAAAGTTATTAAATACTAAAATTAAAAATATGTTGCGATTAAAATAGGTTGGTTCATCTATATTAATTCCAGATCAGACTAGAATATGGTGAATCAACTGTGAGGGAAGAAAAGAAAAGAAAATATGTATCAGATTGTATATGACCCCTCATTATAATTTGGCATAGGTATCACAATCTGATACATCTTCTCTTCTCTTCTCTTCTCTCTCTTCTCTTCTCTTCTCTTCTCTTCTCTTCTCTTCTCTTCTCTTCTCTTCTCTTCTCTTCTCTTCTCTTCTCTTCTCTTCTCTTCTCTTCTCTTCTCTTCTCTTCTCTTCTCTTCTCTTCTCTTCTCTTCTCTTCTCTCCTCTCCTCTCCTCTCCTCTCCTCTCCACTCCTCTCCTCTCCTCTCCTCTCCTCTCCTCTCCTCTCCTCTCCTCTCCTCTCTTCTCTTCTCTTCTCTTCTCTTCTCTTCTCTTCTCTTCTCTTCTCTTCTCTTCTCTTCTCTTCTCTTCTCTTCTCTTCTCTTCTCTTCTCTTCTCTTCTCTTCTCTTCTCTTCCCTCACAGTTCATCATCATCATCATCATCATCTTCTTCTTCTTCTTCTTCTTCTTGTTCATGGTCACGATAACCTTTTGGATTATAATTTAAAACCTGTTTTGTTATGGAATTATGGTCCATTCTTTGTATATGATTATACCAATTAATTTTATTTGTATATATTTTCTCTTTAAAGTCATGTATTCCTAATGTTTATCTTATTTCATTGTTGCTCACTTGGTCACGTAAGGTAAGGCCTGCTACTCTTCTCAGATCCATACATCAACATTCGAACAGCCATAGTCTTGTAAAATTTTAGCTGTGTATCAACTCTTGTCTTATTCTTCAATGTTCTACTTATAGTGCCAAACATGTATTGAAATTTATACAGTTTTTGTATTACATCATTATCTTTATTATATATCACTTCACAACCTAAATAGTTAAAATGAGAAACTTGCTCTATTGCTGCATTATTGATTATTATTTTTGATCTGATTGGTTGCTTACCTATAAAAGCCATTACTTTTGTCTTAGTATTTGAAATAAGTAGATTATAAATAGCCATAGTATTATATAGTTGTAAGGAAGCTCTTTGCAGCTGATCTTCTGTTCCAGCGAATATAACCTGGTCATCTGCAAATAGCATCGTATCTAATTTTAAATTTGCCAATCTAAAATTCTCATTTAATTTTTCTTTCCATTTGCCAACGGCTGCGTCAATATATATATATATATATATATATATATATATATATATATATATATATATATATTAAAAATAGAAGGGGACAATGGGCAGCCCTTCCTTACTCCTTGATTTATGATAACTGATTTTGTGCTTACCACATTGCCTTTGTCAACACTAATAAAAGTGCCATCATGAAAGCATCCCTCACAGTTGATTCACCATATTCTAGTCAGATCTGGACATTACTACAAATGAACCAACCTATTTTAATCGCAAGCACATCACACATGTTTTTAATTTTAGTATTTAATAACTTTTAATAACTTTTGATCATGGCTTATATAGCCCTTGTTTTTAATACAGTAATGTTTTAATCATTGTATGTTCATTCATCTCCACAGAGACATATTTTTCAACTGTTTCATTTATTTGTACTATACACATATGTACCACTTCATGTATATAGGGATAAAACTTTTTTCTGAAGATGGCTTACTCAAGCCGAAAACGTTAAAAAGCTGAATAAATAAATGTGACAAATATTGTAAACTACTAATATTTCTTAAATAGATAAGCACAGACGGATCCTGACAAAACTCCTATTGATATTAATGTGTTTTGCTTGTAAACCGACGAATTATGAGGCAGGCAACATACAAATCAATACTACAAACCTCGAAAACGGATACATCAGAGATTTGGTTACAAAATCAGACCTCATTCCGTGCGTATACACATCAGCAGTCTACTTCTTCCATCCTGTGTAACCTTGTAACTTTTTATGTACGATGATCCTTCAGTAGGTCGCCTTGTTGAAGTTTTGCAACGACCCAAACAACAACCAATAGCGCTAGTGTGTGTATATGCATATGTGTACGTGTGTGTATGTGTGGGCGGTGTCAGAAGAGGGGAGAGGCTCATGAAATTAGTTCACAGCAATGATTATCACACTTTCACACTATGTAATAATCTGTTCCACGCTCTTTTCATGATGACTGCGTCCTTTTCCGTCAGAACTGCATTGTCAAGTTGTCTCGCCTTCTGACAGATTGCCGTGGTTTTAAAAGAAGCTGGGAATGAACTAGAAATGCTGCCGCCCCCGGCAGGTATGCAATTATCTTCACACATGCGAGCCTTGATTAAATGTCAGTAACCTGTCCCATGACTTACAGATAATCGTTTATTCTGAAGTAAAATTGTTCACGGAATGAAAAAGATAGTGGGTTATTAGATGACCAAATAATATCAGACTTTCCTACTGATCCCTGCAGACACTAAGCCGTTAATTATGTGTTCTCATATTCTTTCATGTAAAACATTTACATAGCCAAGAGGGATTTACATAAATAATGGTTACTAACCTTATCTTACTTAGCAACTAACAGTCTTTCGTGACGGAACGGTCTAGCTATTGGTTCCATACTACCTTCTTACATTAGAGAAGTAGTATCAAATTTCACAACTGTGTATATTTATCAATATCTTGGAGCAACAGTAACAGATAGAAATGATACTCGGGAGGAAATTAAACACAGAATAAATATGGGAAATGCCTGTTGTTATTCAGTTCAGAAGCTTTTATCATCCAGTCTGCTGTCAAAAAATCTGAAAGTTGGAATTTATAAAACAGTTATATTACCGGTTGTTCTTTATGGTTGTGAAACTTGGACTCTCACTTTGAGAGAGGAACATAGGTTAAGGGTGTTTGAGAATAAGGTACTTAGGAAAATATTTGGGGCTAGAAGGGATGAAGTTACAGGAGAATGGAGAAAGTTACACAACACAGAACTGCACTCATTGTATTCTTCACCTGACATAATTAGGAACATTAAATCCAGACGTTTGAGATGGGCAGGGCATGTAGCACGTATGGGCGAATCCAGAAATGCATATAGAGTGTTAGTTGGAAGGCCGGAGGGAAAAAAACCTTTAGGGAGGCCGAGACGTAGATAGGAAGATAATATTAAAATGGATTTGAGGGAGATGGTATATGATGATAGAGAATGGATTAATCTTGCTCAGGATAGGAACCAATGGCGGGCTTATGTGAGAGCGGTAATGAACCTCCGGGTTCCTTAAAAGCCAGTAAGTAAGTAAGTGTACATTTATCCTTTAGGGAAACCTGCATGCTAAAATTGACCATTTTTTTCACAATCACATAAAATAAAATTCTCCATTGAGTTCTGGACGGTTTTTATGTGGGTTATAGAATATGTTTCGACGTTTTTAAATGCCCCTGGTTTCCTTTAAATGACCGCGTGCCAGGGATCTTTAAAGACCATGCCAGGTTATGAAGCGTTTGTTTCTCAAAACTCATTTTTTTAGGGACATTTGCATCATAAAAAAATTACTCCTATCATTGATAAATTTTCCACAGGCATATACTAGTAATTGGAGAAAATTTTAACGTATGATGATTACATTTGCATGGATAATTATGCCAATATGTTCAATATTGAAAGAAAACTTTATACATATAATATACATGAGAGAAAATAAATATCAAATAGTGTTTTTGATGGCCGGAAACTTTTAAACTACATTGATATATTAATAAATAATATGTTGTTATAAGTTTCCAGAAGTTTCAAACATATTGCTTTTATATAGTTTTCTGCCCAAGGACACGTCTTTCACTGCTCTCTCCAATCTTTCTTTACTCTGCCTTCGTCTTTGTGTCCGCAAATCATCCATATATCTTAGTGTCGTATATCATCCGATATCTTCTTCTGCTCCAAACTTTTCTCCCGTTCACCATTCATTCCAGTGCATCCTTCAGTAGGCAGTTCTTTTCCTCAGCCAGTAACCCAATCAATTTTTTTCCTCTTCCTGATAATTTTCAGCATCATTCTTTCTTCCCCCACCCTTTCCAACACAGCTTTATTTCTTATTCTGTATGTCCATTTCACACGCTCCATTCTTCTCCATATCCACTTTTCAAATATACTTCTAGTCGTTTCTTTTCACTTCGTCGTAATGTCCATGTTTCTGCCCCATACAATGCCACACTCCATACAAAGCACTTAACTAGTCTCTTCCTTAGTTGTTTTTTCCAGAGATCCGCAAAAAATGCTCCCTTTTCTATTAAAATCTTCCTTGGCCATTTGACTTCTGGCAGCAGCTCATATTACTGCTTATAATACACACCAAGTGAAGCTCTGCACTTGGTTTACTGGCTCGTTTAGTGTTTATTTTCTTATACATTGCATATATTCGTAAAAATATTTGGTGTGTGTATGTGTGATAAGTGTTTAGCCGACATGTTGACGTTCTTCTTCTGCTTCTCAGCTGCGTTCAATTGCGTTCTTGTCATTACAATTTATTTTTCAAACCAATATCATAAAAATCAGTTTCATGCCATACATTTTTAGTGTTCAGAAAGAGATAATAATATGTCAGTGAACATTAACATAAAATAATGAATGATTTTGGCTTCAGGAAACTACAGTGTGCTACAAAATTGCATTAATCCAGTGACTGATAATGACTTAAATTATTTGTCAACCTCTCACATAATACTAATGTACATGGTGTACTAATATAATCTTTAAGGGTATATGTACGTGAACGACCATAAGTATTATCAGAAAATGCAGGCTGTAAATTTCTAAAATTTTATAAGGAATGAACTCAAAATTGGACAAAAATTACAAGGTACCACAACCAGACTTATTAGAACTTAAATATCTGATAAAAGTATAAAAAAAGGTTACTAATATTTCGTAGAATTCACTTTTTACTTTAAATTAAATTTTCGAAAATTTGAACATTTTCACACATTTCATAACTCCACAACCATTAGAGATAGAATTCTGAAATTTTGTACATTGATTTAACATGCATTTATGCAAAATGCAGACTACAATAATGCCCATTTCTTTGAAAATAGAAAAATTAGATCACAAAACATTATGTAAATTGTAATATATTTTATATAGGATAAATAAAAAATTAATTGTATTAAAATAAACAACTCTACATGTCTGATAGTAGTCTACTTTTCCGAAATAAGTGTTTATCACAGGCAGGAAAAATATTAAAGATGTCAGAGAAACAATAATGTTATGGTTACCAAATGATGTAACTGCAGAATTTGTTGTTTTTTTCATACTTTGATAAAACTGGTTTGAAAAATATGATTAATAATATTTTTTATACTTTTATCAGATATTTAAGTTCTAATAAGTCTTGTTGTGGTACCTTGTGATTTTTGTCCAATTGTGAATTCATTTTCTTATAAAATTTTAGAAATTTAGAGCCTGCATTTTCTGATAATATTTGTGGTCATTCACACATATATAAGACTTAAGGGTATATATATATATATATATATATATATATATATATATATATATATATATATATATGTATATATATAAGACTTAAGGGTATATATATATATATATATATATATATATATATATATACCCTTAAGTCTTAAGATTACGCCATACTTAGTTATTAATACTTATGTTAGTCAAATGTATGAACTTTAAAAATTTTTAGAAGATATTTACGTGTAAATTTGTTGGAATCGGGCCTTTGTCTTATAGAAAAATAATTTACTGGACCGCAGTCTCTAAAAGTTGAGAACCACTGATTTACGCTGTACTCAGATGATGCTGAGTGTTAAGGAATAAATCATGGAATGCCAGGAGGGGGAACTGAAGAGTACAGCGAAACTCTGCTTCAAACATAGTTTTTGTTCACAGTAAATTACACTTGATCTCGACAGGGATTTTCCGTCTAGTCTACGGCGTGAAAATACCACAATTAGCCAGCGAATAAACGGTAATAAAACTTCAAATAGTCTATATTTCATTGTCACTCTGTCAACTCATCGATTTCAAAGTGTCATTAAATAAGTTCTTGTCCACAACGTCACGTGTGTTTCAGATTTATTTGTGTAGATGTGTGTGGGATTTAGGAAGGCTGAACACACCGACACAATATAAAAGCCTTTCGCTCATTATGGTGTTTTTGTACGACAGCTGCTGGCGGGATGTAGGCTTACGTGTGAACTCTGATGCCAGTCCGACACCTGTATCCCTCAACGATGTTTATACGAACGCAAAAACTCGCTCCTGCGGACTGTTTATGTTGGCCCACGCTATGAGTGATGGAAGTTACAGAGATGAAAGTTTATGTTTGCGTTTTTTATTTTATGATTTGTTTGTTTGCTCGTTTTATCTAAGTATTCTTTATTTTTCGCGTGCTTTTGTTCGTATCTTTCTGTCCTTGAACTATTCTCATTTTCTGCTTCCTTTTATTTAGTTTTCCTTTCTTTATCCATTTTATTTATTTATGCCTGTTCAATTCAATTTCATATTTTTTCTCTTTCTTTTTATATTCTTCAGAAGCATTTGAAATGTGGATATGGAGAAGAATGAAGCTCGTGAAATGGATGAAGTAAGAAATAAAGCTGTTTTAGAAAGAGTGCGTGAATAAAGAATCATGCTGAAACTGATCGGGAAGAGGAAAAGGAATTGACTGGGTCACTGGCTGAGAAGAAACTGCCTACTGAAAGATGCACTGAAAGAAATGGTGAACGGAAGAAAAGTTCGAGGCAGAAGAAGTTATAAAAAATTAGACAGCATTAAGATATATGGATAGTATCAGGAGACGAAGAAAAAATCGGGGAATATTGGGGAATGCATGCGTTTTCATCAGGATTTTTCGGAAATGGAAAGGCGCTACCAGGAAAAATGGAGCCCAAATATTCTTTGAGACTACTGCTGGACACTGAAAAGAGATATTTCTCAATTGCAGTATAGCCTAAAATCTACATATTTCACACACATTTTAGGTAAATAAATATGATGTTAGGTAAAATGTTACAAGGTATCAATACCAGAAAAGTCTGAAGTACATTTTATATAATTACTCAAAAACCATGGGTGATACAAACATTTTGAAAACAGATCTGAAATCAACAGAAGAAATGCTGTAAGAATCACCCATTCTTTATACTCGTATTTTAACAAAAATATGTTTAAGTTTGTTGACCAGTGAATTTGTATTTCTCTTAATACTTTGTGCAATGAGAAAGATCGAAGTTTCAAACAATTGACGACGTTTTATATATGATTCCATAAATTTTCGTAAAACTATTACCACTAGGAGTCGAGTATAAAGCTGATACGATGTGGGTAAATCGGGAACGATGCGAGATGCTCTTCCGAAGCACTTCTATGCTACTACACAAATTCTTACTCTCGGAGCAGACAGACAAAGTAGTACATTTGCGTTATGCAGGAGTGAAACAAGTTAATCTGACACATACACAGTGACAGCATGTGGTGTGAGTGGGGAGAAGTGACATTTAAATCTAATTGGTTGGAATCTGCAGTCCCATTTTGTGACGTCACTTTTCCCAACTTCTCTTTTTCTTTCTTTCTTTCAATGACGCATTATTTATGGTGGCTGTAATCTGTCATAGTTTTCTTGTTTGACCTCATTTTTTTTGCTGCTCCTTGTAATTTAAGAGGCGATGTGAAAACATTGTTTGTGCCTCTCTCTGGACCTATCCGCTGCCAGGTGTTAGATAACGAAACAGAATGTCGCCTTTATTTATGTTTGAATCTCAAGAATAACCTTATTATTGTTGTTATTGTTATTGATATTATTATCAACAATAAATTTAGAGAAAATATTTTATATGAGTTTTGGACAAGAAACAAGAGAATTAATTTTGGGGAGTTGAAAAAGTTACAGTCCTATGAATATTTGTAATGAATGTAATGATGTCTTTGTACAGTAGTGGAAAAAACAACCGGACCGACCCTTGTAGCTGATTTCAGAGCCTTGTTCACTCCAGAGCACGATAGACTGGTAACTAAGACTTTCGTGGTTCGAACCCTGCCTGGGAAGGAAACTTTTTCTTGTCCCTTATTCAAATTTATTCCCAATACTTTTCGATTGCAGCGATATTTTACTACTTAATTAATTTATTATTCCCAGAACATGAATTTTAGCAGCAATCGTAAAGTATTGGGAATAAATTTGAATAAGGAACAAAAGAAAGTTTCCTTCCCGGGCAGGATTCGTACCACGAAAGTCTTAGTTACCAGTCTATCGTGCTCTGGAGTGAACAAGGCTCTGAAATCAGCTACAAGGGTCGGGCCGGTTTTTGTTGCCACTACTATATATTAAGATTAATAAAAATAGTGGACAAGAAAATTGTATTCATTACAGAATACAGAAAGGAAGGTCAGCAATAGCAATGTTAAAAATGAATATTATGAAAAAAAAAAAATGTAACAGAGGATACCAAACTTTAAATTTATAAATTCGTAGTTCGAATTACTATGGACATGAATGAAATAGCCTTTGGATTTCCCGTGAAGGACTATGGCCTCCTAAAAAGGGGAGCTCTTTAGAGATCATGCGGTGAGCTAATCCGCATGACGGTAGGTTCTGTTCTATATAAGTTCTGTTCGTCGTTCGTGTGTGTACACTTGCACTCTCACTCGATACTTACAAACTGTAGCGATCTCCATTCTTCTCGGTTCTTGGCTGTTCTGGACCACAGGGGTCCAGCTAGGCTCTTGAAGAAGTCCGCCCATCTGGTCCCAGGTCTTCCTCGGTTTCGCCTCCCGATGCGTGGGTCCCACGTGGTGGAAATATGCGCCCATCTGCAGCCTTGGAGTCTCGACACGTGGCCTCCCCATTTCCATTTCAGGCGCTCCCCTTGGTGTGCCATGTCTCTGGTGTTTGTCATCTGCTTGAGTCTCGTGTTGGAAATCTTGTCTCTGAGGGAGAGTCCTAGGATTTTCCTCTCCATTTTGCGCTGGCAGATCTGAATCTGCGTCTTCTGGTTCACGGTCAGTTTCCAGGTCTGACAGCCGTAAAGTAAGGTTGGGAGGATACAGGATTGCAGCACCTCCAGCTTTAGTTTGCGGTTCAGTTTCTTGTCAAGGAGTATGAATTGCAGTGACCAGAAAGCTCTCCATGTTGATGCAAGGAGAGCTTTCTGGAACATACGAACATAAAATTTGGAAATCAAATCACAATACTGGATTGAAATTACTATCAACAGAAATTGATTATTTCACACGATTGGCGAGATATAACTGTTTAGACAGAATCAGAAACGAGATAATTAGACAATAAATTGATGTTAAAAATTCTTGATTATATTTTACAATACAAACGAGAATTAGAACAATATAGGCACATCACACGAATGCCAGAGGGCAGAAAATTTTGTATTATTTTGCATCTGGAAGATAGAAGAGAGATCGACTTAAATCACATGATTATATCATGAGGTCAGAAGATCGATGGGAAAGAAAGGATTGGAAGTAATGGATTGGGAAGACAGGATGGAATGGAAGAGCATAAAGGAAGATTAATTATATTGGGATACTGTTCAGTCTACACTTATCACTTTTACACAATGAATTATATCATTGAGAGTAAATATATTTATTTTATTCCATGACGAGCGCTTTCACCTTACGGCATCATCAGGTCTCATGAACATTATAAAGTATCTGGTTAGCAACATATAATATGCATGAATTATAACATTGCGATGAAGAGTAGAAACTCTGGTGGTTTTTTTAGGAGCACATCAGAATGCATATGTGATTTATTTATAAGGTACTAGCTGAAAGCACCCGGCGTTGCCCGGGTTTTCCTTTCTGCTTCTATTTTTAATTAAACTGTTTATTAAATTTTCGGAAATTTCGGAAACCTAACTATACACAACCAAAACAAATTGTCTTTACTAAACTTTCCTCGCCCATAAAGATGAGTCTTTACTTATTGTCACTTACATGAATTAATGAAGTTCTTAGCCAAATGCCTGCCAGGGTTAACTCAATTTAAAACAGTTGTAAATCAGGCACCAAAAAAAAAAAAAAAAAAAAAAAACATTTCATCATGTGCCTGACGTTAAACTGCTGTTTGAAATTTATATATTTATTTGTTTTTATTTATTTATTTATTTATTTATTCTGGTGTAGTTAAGCCATTAGGCCTACTCTTCCACACTTCCAGAAATACAAATAAAGTAATAGAAAAATCAAACTATAAACAAAGTAAAACCCAACGAAAATATAATTCCTTCTCCTCTTTCTGATCAGTTTCAGCATCGAATCAATATATACATATATAATTTAATTTATATTGGAAGATTGTTTACCTCTTGACCGCTGTACACCAACTTATATCATACCCAGTTTTTTTTTTAAATATAACTTGAAACTATATCTCATAAATTCAGAACATATTATATTAATTCTAATTTTATACACAGAATACAGGTACAATATAAACTCGCAATAAGTCATTTTTTTTAATAAAGACTAATATTCTGAGAAACGTATACGCCTCCCGGTATTTTAGAAATTATGATATTTTTATTTCCACAACGCTTAACATACTAAATTTTCAACGTGATTATACAGATATAATTTCGCAGCAACACATTTTCGGACGCGAACAACAATATTTTGAGAGTTAATACAATGTTATTTTCAGTGGGCTTATGTACATTCACATACTACATTAACAACATGACAAAAGTATCATTGAATTGCTTATTGATATGTGTAAAATCTTTTTTTTCACTTCTTTATATAAAATATAGTTGAGGTTGTGAAAAATACGCAGTTTTTAAGTTAATGTCTGCAACTTTGAGCGACTGTCCTTCAGCTTCATTTTAATATGGTCATTACAAATGCTAGTGGCATTGAAATTGCAGTTGCTTAAAATTGAATGAGTATCCTAGCAATACGTGGAATAAAAACATCTCCTTTTCTTTTTGCAGTTAATATTGCCAATTCTTTTATGTTTCATATGAGTTTTTCACACCAATTCTTATTCGTGCATAATTTTGGTGGGTTAATATTTCGCAATAGTACTATTAGTTATTCAATATTATTATGTGGTAGCAATCCTTGTAGTTTCAAAGAATTCTATGTCAGTTGTATAAAACAGTCTGCTCCCTATCTACAAAACTGCATCGAGGAATTCATAATACGGTCCTGCACTGCGTAAAGATACTTATTGTAGGAATTATCTAGTTTTAGCCTTCATGATGTGTAACAACAACGTAATTTAATTTCGTGTTAAAATTTCCAAGGCCTCGTGAAAGTCGATGTTGAATACAACAGACAATAATAAAAAACAATTGACTGTAGAAGATTTTGCATTTTAATATTAAACATGAATTTTGATGTATTTATTTTTATTTTTTATATTTTTAATTAGTTTAACTTCCATTTGCACAATTTTAATGTAGCCTATGTTCTTCTCCTGGTTATGAAGGTTAAATCTGCAAACTTTGGCACATATCGGTCAAAGCGGTAGATTTGTATAGAGAACATACATACATACATACATACATACATACATACATACATACATACATACATACATACATACATACATACATACATACATACATACATACTCGTACATACATACATGCATGCATACATACATACATACACACATACATACATACATACATACATACATACATACATACATACATACATACATACATACATACATACATACATACATACATACATACATACATACATACATACATACATACATACATACATACATACATACATACCCACATTCAATTTTATATATTAAGATTTGCACATTAAACAACTATTTTTAACAAAGCAATCTGCCCTCAATGAGGGTGACCATAAAGATCCAGAATAAAAGCACAGACTAATTTAGAAAGACAAAAAGATTAAATACAGGAATTGTTTAGTAGAACATCCAGAGAAATGCAAACCCTATAGAATAGTCAATGGCCAAAATATAAACGGTAGTGTAATATTTGGATTGAATCCTTCAGAATATCCAATAAAATTTTTTGAATTTCAAAAAATCGGAGACCGAGTGCTTTTAAAATATTCCATGTGAATTTAGGAAGTGTGCCACGCGCACCAAACAAAAGACCAGAAACACTCCACTGACTAGTGGGAAGGTTATATTTCTCACTTAGGTACGGGATGCAGGACTCATAAATGGATTTCTTCTCCTCATCAACGTGTTGTGCCTGCAGGGCATCCCTCTCGAACCGGATTGTAGGATCAAGAACTATTCCCTTAGATTGAGTCCTGTGGATAGCTACAATATCTGCTCTTCTGTTCGAATCTAAGGATGAAACGCAGTGGATCTTCTCGTATACTTCCCATCCACGACGCTTGAGGACATCAGCAATACCGGTCCTGGTCTTATGGTGTCTATTGTTGCGCAGCAGCTCCTTTTTTCGACAGAATCCCAACACGTGACCAAGAGTTTCCGTCTCGTTGCAGCCAGGATGGCGACAATATTGTACGACATATAAAATATGGACATTGCGATAGTTGTTTTCTTTACAGTCCGACACGGTTTAATAAACTAGTGTTAGAAATGAAGTTTTGCCAATTTAAGGGTTAAAATATTTGGAAGAGTGTATATGATGAATAGATAAATTGTAGTACATAGTTGTTAAAATTACATCTGTAACAGCAACTTTGGCTCATGTCTTGGGTTCATGCCCATTTGGCGAAACTCTTCGTAACAGCAGACATCACAGAATCAGGCCTGTAATCGCAACATGCCTTAAGTCCAATGGCTACACTACCTATGAAGAAGTCCATGGAATATCGGATACTGGAAGTCATCATGTTATTGACATTATGACATTTAAACCTGGAGAGACAAAAGCCTATATTCTGGATCCAACCATCAGATTCGAGACTCATCAGAATCAACCGTAGTAAGTTAATCTAGAGAAAAGGAGAATTTATGAACCCACTATCCCTTATTACAAAACATCATATAAACACAGGGATATAGAAGTCATCGGATTAATGGTGGGCGCTAGAGGGACCATAAAAAAACAATTTGTGTCATTCTGTCATAAATTTGGAGTCCCAGCAACAATTAAGGAAATTTCTATGATAGCTTTGAAGGGTTCTCTGCAGATATTACAGCGACATTTGTATTTCAGTTCAAATTACAGTTGAATTTTCTCAGTCTATTTTTTTATCTGTATTTTTTTTATAAATTTTCATTATGTGAAATATTATCTACTGCAAATTTTAGTTTCTTATAAACAAATTTCTTTTAAGACATTTTAATGACATTTTAAATGTTACTGTTTAACATTCTTTGTCTTTGGCAACCTCACCAAGTTTAATATAATTAATTTATTAGTAACGTATCTGAAAAAACGTCTGTCAAATTATAAAGGAAGATGCTTATACATTGTAAGCCGAATTATGTACATACATGTGACCATATTATGTGACAACTGCAGACAATTGCAAATCAGGAGGTTCATACTAACTCGAAAGGCAACATAACTGGGGTCTAGTATCGTCCTACTCAAAAGGTTAACGTCGGCAACTCTTTGATACTTAAGCTACGTCCCATACATTACGGAACGCACTCGTTATAATCGTCCACGAATGATAACCATTGATAAACATTCTTGGGCGAATATACGCGTCACACATAGCGATAACATCTCTAACAGCGTGTATGTTATTCTCTGCGCTAATCGGTATTGTTGATATAAAGTTATGGCACTGGTAAGCCAGTTTCCAGAAGAACGACACACATAGTTAGATATGTGACCTTGAGATGGGAAACATTCACAATCGCAAAGAATCATTGCAACATAAAAATAACATTATTATAAAATCGCTCTTATGTCACAGCGATTTTTTCGGAAGTATCATAGTTCGGAACTGTGACGATAAAACGCTATCTCACCCCACCTTTAAGCTGATTTTTTTTTTCGGTAATACCTGAAGGCTAGAAAATCCACAAACGATTAGGGGAAATAGAATTTTTCTTGAAGCAAGCAAGTAAAGAGATAGGTTTGGAAGTAGATCCCAAAAAGACAAAGTATATGATTATGTCTCATGACCAGAATATTGTAGGAAATGGAAATATAAAAATTGGAAATTTATCTTTTGAGGAAGTGGAAAAATTCAAATACCTGGGAGCAACAGTAACAAATTTAGGCCTAAATGACACTCGGGAGGAAATTAAACACAATAAATATGGAAAATGCCTGTTATTATTCGGTTGAGAAGCTTTTATCATCCAGTCTGCTGTCAATAAATCTTAAAGTTAGAATTTATAAAACAGTTGTATTATCGGTTGTTCTTTATGGTTGTAAAACTTGTACTCTCAATTTGAGAGAGGAACATAGGTTAAGGGTGTTTGAGAATAAGGTGCTTAGGAAAATATTTGAGGCTAAGAGGGTTGAAGTTACAGGAGAAATTGTATTCACCTGACATAATTAGGAACATTAAATCCATACGTTTGAGATGGACAGGGCATGTAGCACGTATGGGCGAATCCAGAAATGCATATAGAGTGTTAGTTGGGAGGCCGGAGGGAAAAAGACCTTTGGGGAGGCCGAGACGTAGATATGGGAATATAATATTAAAATGGATTTAATGGAGGTGGGATATGATGGTAGAGACTGGATTAATCTTGCTCAGGATAGGGACCAATGGCGGACTTATATGAGAGCGGCAATGAACCTCCGAGTTCCTTAAAAGCCAGTAAGTGAGGAAGTATGTAAGTAAATAATTAAGTAGTAAGTAAGTAAAGTAATATCTGAAGGATGAATATAACAGTTGTTGGCCGACTAAGTAGGTGATATTGGGAAATAATCTGTGACCACTGGTTATCATTATTGACCTGCAGAAATATCTACTTTGTCATATCTTTGTGACTGAAAAACCGTTCGTTTTGATTTCCATCCGTATGACCCTTATCTTCCTGAGATTTTTATCCACAAAGAATGTAATACAGTACCTCAACAGTACAGTACCATACATGTAGAAGAATTTTCTTCCTCGTCCTTCGTATACACACGCAACCTGAGTAAAAAGATTTTAATGTGACGTCAATTAGGCTATGACCTTGTCAAAATCCCATCACATAAAGAAGAAAACCTTACATTATGTCCATGACTTAAAAGCTATTGTCAGCCACCGGCGTGGCTCAGTCGGTTAAGGCGCTTGCCTGCCGGTCTGAAGTTGGGTTCGATCCCCGCTGATTACCTGGTTGGGTTTTTCCGAGGTTTTCCCCAACCGTAAGGTGAATGCCAGGTAATCTATAGCGAATCGTCGGCCTCATCTCGCCAAATACCATCTCGTTATCACCAATCTCATCGACGCTAATTAACCTAGTAGTTGATACAGCGTCGTTAAATAACCAATAAAAAAAAAACTATTGTCGGCCCCCGGTCTAGTTCAGTCCGCTAAGGCACATGCTTACCAATCCAGAGTTTCGCCGCTCGATCGCGGGTTCGATTCCTGCTTGGGATGATTATTTAGTTGGATATTTCCGAGGTTTTTCCCAACCGTAAGGCAAATTTTAGGTGATGTATGGCGAATCCTCGGCATCATCTCGCTAACACCAATCATATCGACGCGACGCTAAATAAACTAGTAGTTTAGTTAGTTAATTTGAAGCTACTTTCACACATTATTTCAATTTATCTTTTCTCTTCTTTCTCTTTTTTTCTATTTTGTTTCAGTTTTTAATAAGAGTATGTTTCCTTTTCCTTGTTTATGTTTTTATCAATTAGTTTGTCAGTCTTGAACATTGTAATTGGGCTTTGCCTGTTATGTTCAATAAATAAATAAATAAATAAATAAATAAATAAATGAATAAACGAATGAATGCATAAATGAATGAATGAATGAATGAATGAAATAAATGAATGAAATGAATGAATGAAATAAATGAAGGAATAAATAAATACATGAATGAATGAATGAATGAATAAATAAATAAATACATGATTGAATGAATGAATGAATAAATAAATACATAAATGAATGGATGAATGAATGAATAAATAAGTACATGAATGAATGAATAAATAAATATATGAATGAATGAATAAATACATGAATGGATGAATAAGTAAATACATGAATGAATGAATAAATAAATACATGAATGAATGAATAAATAAATACATGAATGAATGAATACATGAATGAATGAATACATGAATGAATGAATAAATAAATACATGAATAAATAAATAAAAGGTAAAAGGTAAAGGTATCCCCGTCACACGCCATGAAGGCACTTGGGGGACATGGAGGTAGAGCCCCATGCTTTCCATGATCTCGGCACTAGAATGAGGTGGTGTGGTCGGCACCACGCTCTGACCGCCTTTTATCCCCGGGAAAGACCCGGAGGCTGAGTGAACCTCGGGGCCGTTCTGGAAGTTTGGCAATGAGAAAAATCCCGTCACCATTTGGGATCGAACCTCGTACCTTCCAGTCCGTAGCCAGCTCCTCTACCAACTGAGCTACCCGGCCGCCAATAAATAAATAAATAAATAAATAAATAAATAAACAAACAAATAAATAAATAAAGTAAATAAGTAAATGTGTTGATACAGCGTCGTTAAATAACCAAGTTAAAAAAAGCCATTATCATCCTTTGTGATCCCGTCGTTTGTAGACTTTACTACATCGTAAAACTATATTCCATTAGGTCAAATATACATAAAGTAATTATTTTGACAGCGAAAATTACAACAACATTATATAGTGACAATCTTTTCCAATTTAAATAAATGGCTGCCATTGCCGGTCTTGTTTCACTTTATAGAAAAGTGTTTCAGCACTTGATAGAACAAATAAAATAAAATATCAGGATCAACATACCTCGGTTGCAGGTGGGATTTCAACTAGCGACCATCTGGTCCAAAGCAGATGATGCAGTGCTTAAGATCAGAGGTGAGGAGATCCCGGGAACAGAAAGAAGCATGCTAACAAGCCGGTTCACGAATGTTAAATGGAATATAATACATATTCCATTCTTGCAGTGACGGGAGCCACGAAAACGAAATATTTCATCCCGAGAACGCCATAAGTGTCGCCGTCTGAATTTAATTATTTACACATTCTTAATTTAATTTTCCAGTTCTTGGAATACGAGGCTCGTTGCCATGGTAATTCATCACCCACGACTTTACTCCTCGGACGCATGTTCCGCGGCGCATTCTGGATTCCAGGAGACAAGATAAAGATGGTCCCAACATCCGGGTTACCTCACAACCCTTCTTTTTTTGGTGAAACTTTAAGCTGGAATGTCAATTTTTTTTTACATGCTGTATAAATAGTTCATTCACATTTACATTAAAATCCGTGAAATTTGAATTATTCCACGAAGTAGATTATGAATTCACATTGTGTTATGACGAAGCAATTCTCTTCGTGTTCTTACCCCTTAAGACTCCGAGAGTCGATTACTTCGAGCTGTGTTGGATATCTCGCAAGTACTCATTCTTGATATATTTCCGAATTCCTAAATAATTTGTTCTTGACGTTTTGTCTACGGGCAATCCTAGAGAAAGTAACATACCGGGTGTCCACAAGTCGATGAACTCTACACATCTGAATGTAAAAAGTAGAGATGAACAAAACTAACTGCTACTCTCGCTCGCTGTGTTCGCTACATTTGTCTTTCGAGTCTCGTCTATTCATTCTCGTGCGCTTCGAGTCTCGTTCATCCTCGAAATAGCATTTGGTCGGCGTGGAAAGATTTCGTAACTTTGAATAACATACAAATCATTTAAATAAATAATATAAATGTTTAAATGAGACAAAAAGACAAAACAGAACAGTATCTTAGTTATCAAAATGTTCTGGTTCTATCATATGATATTACCTATGGTTATATAAATAAAAAAAATCAATTCTCAAATAAATTTGCATTTCTAAGAAACATAAAACATGAAATTAATATCTTTTTACTTGAGATTACACACTTGATCTTAAACTTATGAAAAGAAAATTCCTAGCCTTTTAATAAGGGCCTAATATTTAAATAAAAACTGGGGAACGGATTATTATACATGAAAGGTAGAGATGATATTTCAAATAGGCTACTTGATTGTTTATACATATATAACAGTTGCCAAAGTAGATAAAAGTTCAGTCAGGTATAAACAACTGCTGACTTCGGGACTTCGGGAGATGATCAATATCGAGTCTCGGAAGACTCACAATCAGTCTTTACGTATTGCGACGTAATACAACATTGTCGTGCGGGTTTTCGGCATTGCGGGCGCTGTTAGTCTCGTTTTCTCGATTGTTGTTCTTCTGTAGTTCAAAGTATATAGACATAACAAATATATTATATCATATTAATCATTAATCATCTGAATCTCAACATGAAAGTATTTCTTCTTCTTCTTCTTCTTCTTCTTCTTCTTCTTCCTACAGCTACCGAAGGAACGGTGAACACAAGAAAAGTTCGATGCAGAAGAAGAAAATATTAGATGACAGACAACATTAAGATAAATTGATCGTATACTGAGACTAAGACGAAGGCGGAAAATAGGAAAGATTAGAGAATGCTGGGTTTGAAATGAAAGATCTGCCTTTGGGCAAAACATTATGGATGGATGGATGGATGAAGCACTTGGGTACAAATGACCTGTTGCGCTTCCCATAAACTAGAAATCATCCCTGGAGACCGCAATGGGTGACGATTCTGCTCGTTTTAATTCCCTCTATCTCCTCGGTAGGAAACATGTGTTTGCCGATGATCTCGGATGGTGACACTAGATTCAAGAAGTTGGTGCCTCATGCCCTGGAGTTTATCAGATATTCGTTTGGAAATGGGACTTGAATTTATCAGGGTTGAGAAAGAATAGTCCGCCTGCCTGCATCGGATATACCGCTTATCGGTACAGTGTGCCAGAAAGAGAGATCAATCTTCTGGGAGATCATAGTATCGGTCATTTTGAACAGTAAGATTCATAGGAATACTTTATGTATATCAGGAACTAAGGAAGAGACCAGTGAAGTGCTTGCTGTGGAGTGTGGCATTGTATGGGACAGAAACATGGACATTACGACAAAGTGAAGAGATACAACTAGAAACATTTTTAATATGGATATGGAGTAGAATGGAACGTGTGAAATGAACAGACAGAATAAGAAATGAAGCTGTGCAAAAAAAAAGTGAGTGAAGAAAGAATGATGCTTAAACTGTTAAGAAAGAGATAAAGTAATTGGCTGGGTCATTGTCTGAGAAGAAAATGCCTACTGAAGGATGCTTTGGAAGGAATGATGAACGGGAGAAAAGTTCGGGTTAGAAGATATCATATGACACACGACGTAAGATATGTGGATCATATGCGGGGACTAAGAGCCAGACAGAAAATAGGAAAGATTGGAGAATGCTGGGTTTACAGTGAAAGACCTGCCCTTGTGCAGAAAACTATGAATATATTATATATATTATATATATATTTTTTTTAATTCAAAAGAATATTGTTTTCCTCCTTTGACACGAAACTTTTTCGTTGCACTTTATACAGAAAACGTTTAGAAATATCATGAATACACAAAGGGAACAATAACGATTTCAAAGTTAAACGTAGATAATCTCACACTGAGCTATATTATCACTACTAATTTATCATGAATGAGAACATACTCTACGTGATTTTGTAAGTAGATTCTGAAACTATTCAGTGGAATCTCTGTAATACACATTTCTCAAGTTTCATTAGAAGCAAATATGATTTTATCAGTATCAAATGTCTTTTCTAAATCTAAAATTAATCCAGTGGCTATTAATTTTTTGGATGAAATTAATCTGATGTAGTTAAATGTAAATACAGACGGTATTGCCACACAATATAATGCAAGTTCATATACGTATCGTATTGAGGCAATTATTCTCTTACCCGATTCAGTTATCATTCATCGGGAACGTACGGTGTACATACCTGCAACAGAGAAGACAAATGTTGAGAGTTACAACTCACAACACAGCGGAAACCAGCCACAACAAAGTCTTGTTAGAATACCCAGCTACATCAATAATTCATAAATCATTACTTACGTAGAGACGCTAGCCACATTACGTTCATTCCTATTGTGTTGCTAGGGTACGCAGTTCAAGTAGTACTAAAGGAATTATGTCTTTAGACATCTACGAAGTACGAGATTTTTGAATATATGTACTATCAGATATTAGTTCTAGGATTCAATAAGGAAATGGAAGGGAACTATATCTTTAGACTGATACCAACGGTTATGCTAGGGAATTTATCTGTATTTGTTTATTTCTTTTATAATACTTTTCAAAATTTGTTGGAATCTTGAACAGGGAAAGAATGTGCCTATGTCTGTTTTCAACGTGATGTTCACAGTTGTCTTAATTGGAAATTCATCATCGTAGTTATTCATATCACAGTCTCGTCTTGTGTCCGTCTAATGCCATGAAAGAAAAATACCAGATAGATAGGTAGGTAGGTAGGTAGGTAGATAGATAGATAGATAGATAGATAGATAGATAGATAGATAGATAGATAGATAGATAGATAGATAGATAGATAGATAGATAGATAGATAGATAGATAGATAGATAGATAGATAGATAGATAGATAGATAGATAGATAGATAGATAGATAGATAGATAGATAGATAGATAGATAGATAGATAGATAGATAGATAGATAGATAGATAGATAGATAGATAGATAGATAGATAGATAGATAGATAGATAGATAGATAGATAGATAGATAGATAGATAGATAGATAGATAGATAGATAGATAGATAGATAGATAGATAGATAGATAGATAGATAGATAGATAGATAGATAGACAGATAGACAGACAGACAGACAGACAGACAGACAGATAGACAGATAGATAGATAGATAGATAGATAGATAGATAGATAGATAGATAGATAGATAGATAGATAGATAGATAGATAGATAGATAGATAGATAGATAGATAGATAGATAGATAGATACGAGGGGGATCCAGGAAATAACGACCGTTTTGTTGTAATAATTAAAAAAAATATATTTATTTGAAAAAACAAAGTCTGTTACATAACTGAAGCTTCCTTTACTTCTCTACATAATCACCACCTACATTTAAACATTTGTCGTATCTGTTCACTAGCTTTAGAATTCCCGTGTTATACTCCTCTGCCGCCAGTTCATTAAGCCAGGTGTTCACTGTCTTCTTCAACTCTTCATCACTTCCAAAACGCGTACCGCCCAGAAAGTCTTTCAGCTCAGTGAAAAGGTGAAAATCGCTAGGAGCAAGGTCTGGACTGTAGGGCGGATGATCAAAGATTTCCCAACCGAATTGATCCAGCAATTCTCGAGTTGAAGCAGCAGTGTGCGGGCGGGCACAGATTTTGTGGTAGCCAAGATGTTGCGACACAATTTCACCAAGCAAAGAACGAGAAATGTCAGGAAAGGCAATATGCAATTCGTCGAGTGATGTGCGCCTGTCTTGCAAGATTCTGTTGTTCACTTTAGTCTTCAGGTCTTCTGTGATGAGTGATGGGCGTCCGGGTCGAGTTTCATCGTGGACATTTGTTCGCCCATTGTTGAACATTTCGCAACATTTTCTCACATTTCTTTCATTCATTACAGTATCACCATACACTTCTTTCAATTTCCGGTAAATTTCTGCAGGTTTCAAATGTCGGGCATTCAAAAACGAATCACACTCCTCACCTCACAGTCGGCGGGATTATCAATCACGTCGTTCATTTTGAAGTAACACAAAATGCACAATGGCGACTTGTTGCAACCAGTACTCACAACATTATGAGAAGACATGTTAAGGAAGCCAGTTGACCTTCAAACAAGGAAGGGGAGTCAGCTGCGCGGCGGGTATGCGCGAACGGTCGTTATTTCCTGGATCCCCCTCGTAGATAGATAGATAGATGGATAGGTAGATGGATAGGTAGGTAGGTAGGTAGGTAGATTGAATGAATGAATTAACAAAAATAAACAAATAAAAATGAATCAATCAATAAACGAGTGACCGAACGAGTAATAAATAATAAATATTTAATTTATTGGTCTGACCCAATATTTTGGGTTTGCCCTGCGACACAGAATAGCTCACAATACATTTTAAAATGAAAAATTATATAAACAGGTTTCAAACAAAAGATTATTAAGACATAAAAAATAGAACCTAGTACAATTTAAATTGAGTGTACACCATAAAGATGCTGGCGAAATATTGCTACAGAAATTTTTATTATGGTGTTGACGATGGCATCTTGAAGATCTCTCTTCAGCGTGTATTTTTCCCTCCACTTTACAAAGGTTTTCACAGTGGTGCCTCTCGCTCCGAAGAAGAGACCGGTACTGTGATTTTTTTTTTTTTTTTTTTTTTTTCAATGTTGTATTTCGCTGATAGGTACTGAATCGTGGGCTCGTAGATTTTCTTTTTCTCTTCGTTGACTTCATATGGTTGAGTGGCTGAGATTTCAAACCTGATCGTAGGATCAATTATTTCGGCTGTCTGTTTATTCCTATTTATAGCTATGATATCGATCCTACGATTGCTCCCACCATCAGCAATACAATGAACTTCCTCGTAAACGTCTAGATTTTTGGATCGAAGTGCATCTGCGATCATAGGACATATGGTGTTGTAACGTTTTATTCTGAGTACTTCTCCCTGTGGGGGAACTCCCAAGCACATGTGGTAAAGCTTCATACTCACTGCAGTGCCTACAGTGGGTTGTGCCTGATGAGCGACCAGGGAGAGAACGTACTGGTGAATAAGTGAATAAATAAGCAATAAATAAGAAACAAATAAATAAATAATTAGTTAATAACTAAATAAATTTAGTGTATTTATTTTGTTTTATTTTTTTAGTCGTATTGACGGAAAGATTTTTTTGTTTGGTTCCAGCAAGTTTTTTTCTTCTCATGATGACATTACATATTCAAAATATATTGAAGAAAATTAACGTTAACGATGAAAAGAAGTCTATTTACAATCCATGTATTCCTCACTTCAGTGAGAGATACAGAAGGAATATTAATATATGGAAAGTGAAAGGACTTCTTTTTGGCGCTAGGGGAACTTCATTTAAGTTAACCAAAACCATTCTCCTTTCTCTTAAATTTTCTAATGAGGACATTAACGAAATTTGTCTAATGGTATTGAGAGATTCATTATCCATTTTACATAATCACTTGTATAACACTTCGTAATACTTTTTTTTACTTCATTTCATTACTCTTCAATGTACTTACACTCATGTTTCTCCGAAATCAAATTATACTTTAAATTTATCATTGTTCCGAATTCTCTCCGCAAATCATATTGTATTTTATTTTTAATTTAACCTCTGCTTTGTATTCTGGATCCTAGTGGTCAGCCATAGATGTCGGCCAGATGTCCCAAATTGTGGAATTAGCAGTTGTTAGTATTCAAATTTTACTAATTAGTTATCATTAAATACTGCCAAACTGTTATTTTATATTTCATTCGTATATTTAGGGAATTATTGGCACGATACTTCTTACTGAAAATTGACCATGTCTATAAAGATTTGGATGGATTTTTGTGTTGTATGCACTCATAAAAGTTTCAGCAAGCAATACATACAAACATCCACACACGTACACATTTAGAGTTATGTATGATCATTGTATATTGTAATCTCTCCATCAGATACGAAACTAAACCCTATAAAAATTTTATTCCTCTGGACTCAGTGTAGGAGTCCTTACAACATTACATCGTTCAGTTGGCCGTTCCTTTTTTGCTTGCACAGACGCCAACTGTTTTGAGTCATGAAACTTTTTACTGGGATCACAAATCAATTCCACTGTGTTTGTAGGTTTTGAAAACATTTTATTTCTTGTAATTAGATAACTGGCAGTTGCTTGTCAAGCGACTTTTTTTCTTCCCATGTAAAATGTAAGAAAATCATACGAAATGCTACTTATTTATTCTTCGCCGCCAGCCTGAATTCTTGGACCCGTTTAATGGGCAGGGAACTATGTTTACAACCAACAGTGGATTTTTGTGCACAAGAAATAGCATTGTAACCACACGGGCTGCCCTACCAATCGTGGCAACCGTTGAGCTGCTAAGAATCCAGGCGTGGGACATTTAATTGTGTTTTAATGTTGCACTACCCGCCCGGATGTGGGGGATTATGTCCCATTAATTTCTCCATTATGGCGCACTGTTAGCTCAATGCGTAGATTGTTTGTTTTTCGTGTTGAGACCCCGTGTTTAAATGTTTCTTAATTTGAAATGATTCCTCTGATTGAGGTTCTGGCTCATATGTATATCTATTATCAGGCAGTACATCTCGCTTGACGATGTATGTCAGAGGAAGAACAATTGTTTGTATGCATCTGAAGTCTGACTAGTGTAATATGTAGCTAGTCGGCGATGTATGCAGTGGAGGGGGAAAGGAACTGGCCACTCTACCCCATTATGTCCTGGTCTAGTTGTCTCATAAGTGGTGCCTTTTTGGTATCACATGTGAGGTTCAGACCTGTCTTCGAACAGTTGACTAAACAACACAATTTGAAATGAAAACTTTTAGTGGACAAATATGGCGTTTGGGGCATGATTTTTTTCGCAGAATACTCATTTCTCCTTTTCTTCATTAAAATCCTCTATTAGTCACGCGACATAATTATCAATCCACCACATTTATTATTGCGCCGTCTTATAGTATTCATATGATAAAGAGAACAGTTACAAGAGGTTTAAGGAAAAATCTAGATTATTTTATAAGAAAACAAGAACAATTTAACAAAATCTAAATATTGTTGACAAAAATTTTAATATTAAAAAATGGTTGTCAACATTTGTTTTTGTATCCTGGATTTAAAATTGTAAATAAATAAATAAATAAATAAATAAATAAATAAATAAATAAATAAATAAATAAATAAATAAATAAATAAATGAGGGGGAAAGAAACTGGCGGTCTACACCTGTGCCTGGTTGAGGTTTTTTCGGGGTTTTCCCTCAACCCAATTTGAGCAAATGCTGGGTAACTATCGGCGCTGGACCCCGTACTTATTTTTTTAATTTATTTTATTAGGTTATTTTACGACGCTGTATCAACATCTAGGTTATTTAGTGTCTGAATGAAATGATGGTGATAATGCCGGTGAAATGAATCCGGGGTCCACCACCGAAAGTTACCCAGCATTTGCTCGTATTGGGTTGAGGGAAAACCCCGGAAAAAACCTCAACCAGGTAACTTGCCCCGACCGGAATTCGAACCCGGGCCACCTGGTTTCGCTGCCAGACGCACTGACAGTTACTCCACAGGTGTGGACCCGTACTTATTTCACCGGCATTATCATCTTCATCTCTTTCAGACGCTAAATAACCTGGGATGTTGATACAGCGTCGTAAAATAACCTACTAAAAAACTGGCTCCATTATCTCCTGCCTACTTGCCTAATAAGTGGTGCCTTCTTGGTTTCACTTATAAGGTTCAGACCTGTCTTCGGACAGTTGACTATACAACAATAAATAAATAAATAGATAAATAAAATATGCTATTACGTTTAAAGTATACAAGTAAATAATATGATTTCTCGTTCAGTCAGGAAAACTCAGGCATTCAAACGGATGGACGGATTGCCTGCATCACCTCTTAAAGCGGTGCTCGTTTCATAACGATAGGATTCAATTATTTGCAACTCGCCCATCCTATGAGACGGTTTTATGGCAGCTACACTCATCGCAGTCATGAGGCCCAGATGTCGTCGCAACTCTAACGGACTGGTCCGGGTTATGCTGGCCCGTGAGCTCTTCATTACGGCCTCGCCTATAAACCACAGGGTGTTTCGAAACTTCCTCAACAAACGCAATAAGTTCTGATTAGCCAAAATTAAGTTGTCCCTTGTACAACACGTGGATTTATTTGCAGATCACAGAAGTGCTCGTACACCTATCTCCGAAATTTGAGGTGAGAGGTTAGGCCTTTATGCATTTAATTTATTGCAGACTGAATGAGAGAAGTTATGGAAAAGAAAGTAATTCATTGACTATGTTTTGAACCAAACCTACTTACAGTCATTTCATAGCTAGTCGTTACCGAATATTCTAAATATTAATCTTGAATTTATGATTATAATTATTTTGTTATACGTGTCAGAGAAGGAACAATTGTTTGTATGCATCTGAAGTATGACTAATGTAATATGTAACTAATCGGCGATGTATGCAATGGAGGGGGAAAGGAACTGGCCACCCTACTCTATTATCTCCTAGCCTAGTTGCCTTATAGGTATAACTTGTGAGGTTCACACCTGTCTTCGGAAAGATGACTAAACAACAATAATAGAATAGTAATACCATATTGGCCTAATAATTATAATTTAGCTAGGAATTATACGAATAATAGTAGTAGTAATAATAATAATAATCTAATAATAATAATAATAATAATAATAATAATAATAATAATAATAATAATAATAATAATAATAATAATAAAACATTAAGGATGAAACAAAGAATAACTTATGCATCAACGTCGTCATCATCATCATCATCATCATCATCATGGTCGGTTCCGTCCACACTGTGTATTATAACACTGATTGCTCCAAATACCTCTCGGTCTTCCAATTTTTATTCTGCCTATGGGAACATAATTCGATTTTCTGTTGTATAGTTAATGTGTTCTTTTCAGTTTCTCCTGCAATACAGTATTTTATTTCATTATTGAAAATCTTCACTCCAAGGTTACTTTCTTCAGATTTCGAAAATTACACGTAAAAAATAATTATTCCTATACGACGTAATCTGAACACGATTAGGCCTATTATCTTCATGATAACTTTATTATTATTATTATTATTATTATTATTATTATTATTATTATTATTATTATTATTATTATTACCTTTCCCTGTTGCTAACGCAATAACCTTTCTAACTGCATATGAGGTGGCCCCGAGTTCGACTCCAACTGCTTTCAGCCATAGTACTAATATCGATCCTAGAATTTATAAGAAATTAATAAAGAAATACGCACTTCTATTTACCTCCAACAGTTTTAAATTTAAAAATGTATGTGAGCAATTTTTATGAGTAATTATTAATTTTGAGATGTTATTTTATTGTAATTTATGGATATAAATTTATTACGCATAGAATTCTCCCATGAGCATGAGAACACTCTCTTTTAGGGGAGTGCTAGAGTTTTGTAAATTTACAGTTTCTTTGTATTGTATTTTTCTTGCAATATTATTATTATTATTATTATTATTATTATTATTATTATTATTATTAGAGGAGAAGGTGATAATGTGGGACGAGGTTGTAAAGCTGTTTTTCTGAAATTAATGGCGCTATCTGTTACGTAAAATAGTATATTTTCCTCCTCGGTTAGTCTTTGTTTGCAATGGGATGCAGTAAGTCCATCGAGTGACAGTTGTGCATGAGAGGGGATGATGTTCAATTACGCCAATGTTAAAAGTTTTTGTAGTAACAAATTAAGATTGAGGAATTCTGTTTATGCGTAAAAAAAGTAGGAAATATAGAATTGTAATGTCCAGCATCGTGGAAATGAAATGTCCTTGAAAATTTAATTTATTATTGTGGTATGAATTGTGGTATTATGGGACAGGATTGTCCCATATTACATCATTATTATTCGTGTGAGGAAAATGGATGTTCAGGACAAAACTAGAGTCTTATAACCATCTAATATGTGTGTGTAAAGTACTGAAAAAGTGCATGATAGGTACCGAGGACAAAACTATGGAAAACGAAGAACTTCATATTTTTGACATAATCATCTAACTATCAAGAAATTGACTTCCATATGAATTCTATGTCTAATGTGTTACCAGTGTTCGTGTCTTAAGCATTGTAAGTACTGTTTCTGATTCCAGGTTTAATTTTTAGAATTTACGCAGGCAGTTTATCTGTCCCATATTATAACTTTATTTTCTGGAAGTACAATTATGCGGCATAAGGGCTTTCTAAAACATAATACCTGATTTCTTGATATAATCATGTTATGACTTTGCACATAGATGGAAAAATGATATTCCTATAATCCTATATTCCTACATATTCCTCAAATCCCGTTTTCAAATTAGAGCCTGTGGAAAAAAGATTCACATATTATCACCTTCTCAATATTATTATTATTATTATTATTATTATTATTATTATTATTATTATTATTATTTTTTTTTTTTTTTTTATTTTTTTTTTTCGTTTAGTATTTTGGGTATTTTTACCAAGTCTTAGGTACATTTCCCATACTTATATTTATTGGAAAGGTCTCAGACATAACATAGGATAATTAAATAGCAAATGGTTTGTTGCATTATATAGCCTATCTTGAACTGAATAGAGAACTGACAAAACGACTTTGTGCTATTGTTTAGAATCCGTAACATCTATTAAGAACACGCTGTGGGAGACGACTCCTTGACAAGTAACATAAAACTTACATCTTCAGTTATCGAAGTTCTTTGCCTCGAAAACAGACATACACAATCGATTCTGAGCTATTAGTTTTAGACAGATGACAGTCGAATAAACATGGCAATTGCGTGTAATCGTTTCATTGGCTATAATTCGTTGTTTTTCCGTACAGAATATTGTCTTTTGTGTGTGATGTGAGTGTGGGAAAAGGAGAAACGTTAAATGTAGTGTTTTACAATGATATAAACTGCAGACGAAGTTATATGAAGTAAACTTGTGTAAAAAAAAGTTGTAGCAGGCTGTTCAGGTATGTAGTATCGATTCAGTTGCGTTGTGTTATAAAATAAGGCAATGTATTGTGAAGTTATAGCTGGCTATCATGTTCTTAACTGTTATGGCATAGTAATATTCTAGGAAATTGAGATCTTAAGTTAGAATTCTCTCTTGGAAATGGGTAATTGTTTGCGATGTGGGACCAGCCGCATGTAAAGTGGAAAATGCTTGCATAAATGCTCTAATATTGAAAGTAGCAAAACTTAAGAAATACGTATGAAGTATTTAATCCAATTTCAATATTATTGCTCTACATTAAATTTACATTTCGTGTAGGCTATGTGTCAAACCCTTACCCGAAGAAGCAACAGTCTCATCCTCAGCTTCTACTGCATGCAGGAATATTCTACGCGTACAGTGATAATTGATGACGTATGTGAAATAGAGGGAAATGCACAATGTTGCCAATTTAGTGAACTTTAATTCTAATACCAAATTTAGCGAAGATAGTCTCGAAAATAATGTGGAAACGAGTTTTCATGAATTCTACTTTGGAAGAAGAGATCGAGCACAATACATACCAAACAGTGGCCCTAACAGCTGAAGTCATTAAGATAGTTTATATTACATTTTTAGGAAGCCAACTTCAATTTTAGTGTTAGCTTATCGTAATAGTTATTTTAAATCTGTTTTAGAAAATTCCAAAAAGTTTTAATTCTTCATACCAGGTTTTATTAGAATATGATTGAATATTCGATCTCGCTACGAACCCCATACGAGAAACCGAAATCTCCTTTTAATTTTTTCTCATCGAGTTCAATGAACGTATTTCCTTGCTGTAGGAAGCACGAGGAGCACGATGAAGTTAAATATCATCAGATATCAGAATAAAGACGAACCTGGATATAAAAATATTATCTTGTTATTTAACTTCACCTTGAAAAAATATTAAAATGTGTATAAAATTATTTCACCATAATCGGAACTTAACCCTTAAATTGGCCAAAACTTCGTTTCTCACACTAGTTTTTTAAACCTTGTCGGACTGCATCTCTCAAGAGGGATCCTGTCGGCGAATTGACATGCTTGCCATTCCACCAGGCTCTACATCCGCCTACATTATCGACCCGACAGTCACGTTCGAGGCACAGGAACAACAGCCCGCTGACGTCCACGCAGAAAAATGCAGAATTTATGAGCCCACAGTTCCATTCTATTTGGAGAAATATCACCTCACCTCCATTGAAGTAGTTGGGCTAATGGTTGGCGCATGGGGCACAATACCTCGCCTCTTTGCCAGTTTCTGCAAGCAGTTCCAGCTGAACAACGACTTCATTCGTGATGTTTCCCTTGCCGCTATCAGAGGATCACTTGCCATTTTAAAATACCATCTGTACTTTGTTTCTTAAAAAGGGAGAATTTTGCTCGAATATCTAATCTGTTTGTTTACTATGTTTAGGCCCGTCATTGGGAAAGCTGTTTATAAAAATATATAAACTATCCCAAACAACTATCGCAATTTCCGTATTTGATATGTTGTAAAATATTATAGTATTGTGCAATTTTAATTTTAATCTTTTTTTTTCTATGTTATATTAAAATTATAGCATATAGCCTATTAACCTGTTGTATCCTATGGGTATTTTGTCAATTAAAGGGTTAATTAACAGAAGTCTATGTAAATAAACTCAATCCTCCATTTTACTTATGAGAAGAAACTTAGATCCTTTCCTTTTTTTCGGAAATATTTTCTGTTAATTTAAATTAATATGATTAACCTGAGAAGATTCGTCAGTTATATTTAACTTACCGTCAATACGAAATAATCTATTAAGTTAGTATTTATACAACTAAAAATTCGCAGTTAAATACAATTAACAATTAATTTTATGCCTTAATCTTAAGTTAATTTTTTATACAACTGAATCTAAATGAGTTTAAAACTAAAGGCGATAAATAGAAGGTTACAAGAATCAAAATGCGGCATAACGAATGTTTACATTAATAGATTTTATAGTGTACTGTTGATGGTAAAACATTTTTGAGCCGATTTATTTTGTGGATCAATGCAAATGTTTTCTTGCAAGTCTGTGTAATTTGTGTATTTCAATCAAAACTTCTGTCGATATTATGCGAATTTATATATTTTTACTAGATTAACACTCAAGAAATAAAATTATTTGTGAATTTCTCTAATTTTTAAGAAATTGGACGAATTCAATAATTTGAATAATAATTACTTTAATAATAATTTTTATTGCTAGAATAAAGATACATATTATTTGTTTATACATAAAAATCACTCTAGCACCCCCAGAAAGAGTACATACTGGTGGTCAGGGGCATTCCACAAAATTTTAAAGCAAATATTTAATTAACAAAAAATAAAAAGTAAACAGATAAAAAGAAAAACGCATATATTAAGTACAGTATTGAAACTCTATATTTTCTCTCTAAACAATATTGTTTAGAGTGCTACTAAAGTCATTATCAATTTTGGTTACATCTTATTATTTTTTTTATTTGTATATTGTGATTTTTAAAGTGAAAATTCACTAAAAATTTTAATATATTTTGTTACAATTTTATATATAGAAGAACTCATTACAGAATGTTAACGTAATGAACTGTAGACTGGCATTTATATGCACAACAAAATTCATTTAAAAGAGAATTGTTGTGACTCAAGCAAATAATTGAACTTCGAGAAAATCAAGCTGTAGTAACCTAGTTGTAGATCATAAGCTAACAGCTGTTCACCGCTCTGCGGTAAAGGTTAGCATGTCTGACCGTGGAACTAGCGGGCTCAGGTTCAAATCCTGGTTAAATGAAGTTACTTGGTTTGGATTTTTTTCCTGATAGTTTTCCCTCAACAAATTGGAAAAGAATTGCTGGGTAAATTTCAGCATTTGACTTCGGACTCATTTCGTCATATCACCATCATCATCATCATCATCATCATCATCATCATCACCACCACCACCACCACCACCACCACCACCACCACCACCACCCAGGTTAAATTCATGGTGCAGCGTTTTGTACTTGTACAAGAGCGCGGCCGTTCGGCTACAAATGTCATTCACAGAATAGGAATGCGAAGCACAATAAGCCTCAGGCTACAGTGTTAAGTATTCGTGTCCCTCCTCTGCACAAGAGGGAAAAAAGCCAGCAATTTCCGACTTGAAAAGCTTTCCTTAGAAACCTACTTACTTACAAATGGCTTTTAAAAATCCGAAGTTCATTGCCGCCCTGGAATAAGCTCGCCATTGGTCCCTATCCTGAGCAAGATTAATCCAGTCTCTAGCAGCATATCTCACCTTCCTCAAACCCATTTTAATATTATCCTCCCATCTACGTCTCGGTCTCCCCAAATGCTTTTTTCCCTCAGGTCTTCTAACTAACATACTATATGCATTTCTGGATTCACCCATACATGCTACATGCCCATCTCAAACGTCTGGATTTAGTGTTCCTATTAATATTAAAGATTTATTAATTTGTCCTACAGAATATTATCTGTAATATTAATTGACAATATTTTAGGAGAAAAATTCGCTCCGGCGCCGGGGATCGAACCCGGGTCCTTGGTTCTACGTACCAAGCGCTCTTGATCACTGAGCTACACCGAATTCAGTCCACAGCACCGGATCGAACTCTCCTCCTTCAGTGTTTCCCTTTTGGCCTGACTCCAAGTTAGGCATATATGTTGACGTTTTATGTCCAAGTCAACTGCCATTATACAAGGGGCGCACTCAGCTGAGTGACTTGTTTGGCCGGGATTCCGCAGTTAAGTGCAGAGTAATCTGTACGGAATATGCACTGCTAGTTATGAGAATATTAAGATTTATTAATTTATCCTACAGAATAATATCTGTAATATTAATTACAATTAATATTTTAGGAGAAAAATTCGCTCCGGTGAAGAATGCAATTCGTACAGTTCTGCGTTGTGTAACTTTCTCCATCCTCCTGTTACGTATTTCTCTCAGCCCCAAATATTTTCCTAAGCATCTTATTCTCGAACCGCCTTAACCTCTGTTCCTCTCTCAAAGTGAGAGTCCAAGTTTCACAGCCATACAGAAACAACCGGTAATATGTTGATAGTCAACAGTCCGAAGACAGGTCTGGACTTCACAACTGATACCAATAAGGTACCAGCTATGATGCAACTAGGCCGGGAGATAATGTGGTAGGGTGACCAGTTCCTTTCCCTCTCCATTGAATACATCGCCGATTAACTACATATTACACTAATCACACTTCAGATGCACACAAAAGATTGTTCTTCCTCTGACACATATACTCAAGTGAGGTGTACTGCCTGATAATAGATGTACATATCAGCCAGAACCTCAATCAGAGGCAAACCGGTAATATAACTTTATAAATGCCAACTCTTGGTTCTTTTTTTTTTTAAGCTGACTGGATGACAAAGACTTCTCAACCGAATAATAGCAGGCATTTGCCATATTTATTCTGCGTTTAATTTCCTCCCGAGTGTCATTTATATCTGCTGCTGTTGCTCCAAGGCTTTTCTTAGAAACAGACTTATAATTTGTTTCTGGAGATAGAATGAACTTGTGGACAACATTTTTACCTATACTGTGCAGGTGTTTCATCGTTTTTTATAGATACCGATGTACCCAGGAGTGCATGTGAAGATGTCATAACTTTACTTATAAACCTTTAAAAAATGTCCTAACTTTCGCAATTTTTCTCTTCGTTGGTCACTAAATCAACCACGTGATATCTGCCCAGTACCCCCAATGCCTCGCGTGATTGGAGGAGTTTGACTTTATTGCAAATTGGAAAGACCTTCGATTCCTTTATTACTAATGCTAGTTCGGGAACCCGGCAATAAATTTATGTCGCGGCCAGTAAAATTTTTGTCTGGTTTCTAGGAATATTCCGAAGGTTTATTTATTGCGATGTTGTAATTATCTTGGAATTTCTTCGAAACATTTTTCCATCTTTGGTTATACCTAACCCAGAACACACAACTTAGTCGAAGATTTCTTGCTCAGTGCAAACCGTTAGAATGTCGAAATTTCGCTCTACAAAGCATTCTAGAAACTCAGTTGACTGATTATTATTCCGTTAAAGTTTTTTGTTGTAAATTTAAAAAAATGGTATTCAATCTTATGACTTATTTTAATGTAAATTATGCAATTATGCTACAGTAGGCCTATAGCTAAGAATAAAGTATACTGAAACTATATAACATGAAATTAGAGAAACATACAGTATCAATCGTTGACTGCTTTTAAGCAAACGTTCCGAGACATCGGGACTTCGGGAGTGATGAACTCTCGAACGTTAAGCACAGTTGTTTATACCAGACTGAACTTTAATCTATCAATCAAGTAGCCTATTTGAAACATCGTCTCTAACTTTCAGTGTAGTAATCCGTTCCCTAATCTTTATTTAATTCCTAGGCCCTTATTAAAAGACTAGGAAATTCTTTTGCGTATGTTTGAGATCAAGTATACAATTTCAAGTCAAACAATAGTACATTATGCAACGAGCCTATAATGATAGTAATTAAGAATCGAGTATGGATATTTATGAAATGAGCGCGAGCTTCTTAATTACCATTATAGGCGAGTTTCATACGACTTTTTATGCTCGACCATATTTCTAACTTGAAATTATTCAGATGTATACATTTTATTTGTAGGTATCTGACAAGATCGGAAGTGACCTTGTTCTAGGTCGTGAATTGTGAGATGTGCGCAGACGCGAAAGTATTGATTTTTTCCGAGGAACAATAATGTCATTGACCTTGACGTAGTCCCGTTAAACTTGATAATATTATAATATAACCTTGATTATTGAATTCGACATTGAAAAACGAGATGACAAATTGAATTCATTTGAATACTATTTACAATTAACGGTAATTATTATAGTAACAGAACATAACCTTCTGCGACAGTATTGGATTTCCAGCCTCCGTGACTTTTCGCTAATTCTCTTGCGATTGCATATCCGAGAATAATCGATACTTGCGGTTTTATAACGGTACAAAGCTGACTTGTCATTGGCTGAACACATGTAAGCTGAGTTATCATTGGCTGAAGACCTGTACTTTAATGAGTAGGTGTACTTTAATGACATGCATTAAAGGACTGCTACCGGGTGTATAATTAGTACATTTCGGCATGGTCGAGCATAAAATGTTTTATTTAACGCTATGTTTTATGTTTCTTAGAAATTCAAATTTATTTTAGATATTTTAAATTTATATAGGTAACCATAGGTAATATCTGAACATTTTGATAACTGTGATACTGTTTTCTTTTGTCTTTTTGTATCGATTGAAAAGTTCAGGACCATAGTGGGCCAAGTGCCATTTATTAAAAACGGAGAAAGCAAGGGTTAAAGTTAAGTTAATACCATAGTTTAATGAAGATTGAAATATCATTTAGTTTTAATGTGCATACTTTATATTACTCGCTATATGTTTCATTTAATTACGGTATTCACTTAATTTTAACACTTGTTTTCTCCGTGTTTAATATATGGCGCTCGGCCCACTGTGGCTCTGAACCCTTCAATGAAGCATCTCTAATGTTATTTATTTCAATTATGTACAGTATGTTATTCAAAGTTACGAAATCTTTCCACGTCGATCAAATGCTTGCTTCGAGAATGGTGAGCGAGACTCGAAGCGCATAGGAGTTACGAGACGAGACTCGAAAAACAAGTGCAACGAACACAGCGAGCGACAGTAAGTTTTATTCATCTCTAATGTTTATCCATCCCTGGCTGTAAGCTTTGTGTTATTCTGAGCAACATAGACGAGTGATAAATCCAGACCGAGAGCAATTGTGAAACAAATAGCGGGGGCCGTATCGGTAGCTGTGCAGGCGGTACCGTATATGGCGTAAATTACTGTTCGCAATTAGTACCAGGTCGCGTGATTGCTGGTCCGGTTAATTACACGGGGGTCACGTGACCAAGCCTGCCCGCACTTTCACTCGTGTCGGCGCATCTCCATCCACGTCAGGAGGAGGAGTTGGAGATGTTCTTGCATCGTAGCGGGGATGGATCGTCATTGAAGCCCTCGTACACTTCACTCCATAAGGTCACTTGACACTGCGTTTTCGGTACGATGGCAATACATGTCTGAACAGATGACCTTTTTTCACTTGGTTATTTAACGACGCTGCATCAACTACTAGTATTTAGCGTCGATGGAATTGGTGACAGTGAGATAGTATATTTAACGAGATGAGCCCGAGAATTCGCTGTAGGTTACCTGACATTCGTTTTACGGTTGAAGAAAATCTCGGAAAAAACCCACCCACGTAATGAGCCCAAGTGGGAATCGAATCCACGCCCGAGCGCAACTCCGGATCAGTCGGCAAACGCGCTACTGCCTGAGCTATGCCGGTGGCGATAACTGTTAAAAACTAGTGCTGTCGATCGGTCAAAATATTTAATAAAGTAACTACAGAGTGATTTATATACAACTGACACATTTCTTTCATTATTTGTTTCAAAACGAATTGTGCTAGCGACAACTTATTATACCTAAAATGTAGAGGAATTTTCGGAGATTATTTACCCGTATAGCAAATGTTGAAAATGTCCTCCATCCTGCATAAGGCACAACTCAACACGTCGTTCCATGTTAATGGCCACTCGTTGGAGGACTCTGTTGTCAATAGCTTGAATCTCCTGTGTGATGTTGTGATTCAGATCGTCCAATGTCTGGGGACGTGTGGCGTAAACCCTGTCTTTTAAGTAACCCCATAGAAAGAAGTCCGGCGTTGTCAAATCCGGAGATCTCGGTGCCCACAGGTTCCTGGAAATTATTCGGTCGTCAAAGAAACTTGGTTTTAGGCCTGCACTTTTCGCAGCTCTCTGACACATTGAGTAGGTGTACCCTGTCTCCTGCGACAAACGCCTTAATGATTTTTTGGGTGACTGCTCCAGTCGTGCTCTTACGTCAACAACGACCGTGGGAAGCCTAGATGAACGATGCTTGCCCTTTTCACTCACCAGAGATCCAGTTGTTTCCAATTTGTTTACCAGTCCCAGTATTGTGTTTCTTTTGGGAGGATTGCGAACAACAAATTCTCTCTGGTATGCCCTTTGAGTAGCTGTAATTGAATTCGTAATCCAGTATTTCTTCACAAGGGAGAGTCGTTGATTTAATGTGGACTGCATTTTCACGTTGACACAAAATGTCGAAAACAGCTGCCAACAATAGGAATAAAACATAAACATCTGCGCATCTAGTGCTGCCAACAATAGGAATAAAACATAAACATCTGCGCATCTAGTGACAAGGAATCGAAATTCCAGAACATTCTGCTTAATTTGGTGCTAAAATTGGGTCATTGAATGAATTTCCAACGGAATAATTAAAGAAAGAAATGTGTCAGTTCTACATAAATCACTCTGTATTTGAATTTGATTAGGGAAAAACACGAGAATTTTACTGGAAGCAAGTAAAGAGATAGTTTTGGAAGTAAATCCCGAAAATACAAAGTATGTCATTATGTATCGTGATGAGAATATTGTACGAAATGGAAATATAAAAATTGGAAATTTATCTTTTGAAGAGGTGGAGAAGTTCAAATATCTTGGAGCAACAGTAACAAATATAAAGGATACTCGGGAGGAAATTGAACACAGAACAAATATGGGAAGTGCCTGTTATTATTCGGTTGAGAAGACTTTATCATCCAGTCTGCTGTCAAAAAATCTGAAAGTTAGATTTTATAAAACAGTTATATTACCGGCTGTTCTGTATGGCTGTGAAACTTGGACTCTCACTTTGAGAGAGGAACATAGGTTAAGGGTGTTTGAGAATAAGGTGCTTAGGAAAGTATTTGGGTCTAAGAAGGATGAAGTTACAGGAGAATGGAGAAAGTTACACAACACAGAACTGCACGCATTGTATTCTTCACCTGACATAATTAGAAACGTTAAATCCAGACGTTTGAGATGGGCATGACATGTAGCACGTATGGGCGAACAGAAATGGATATAGAGTGTTAGTTGGGAGGCCGGAGGGAAAAATACCTTTAGGGAGGCCGAGACGTAGGTGGGAAGATAATATTAAAATTGATTTGAGGGAGGTGGGATATGATGACAGAGAATGGATTAATCTTGCTCAGAATAGGGACCAATGGCGGGTTAATGTGAGGGCGGCAATGAACCTCCGGGTTCTTTAAAAGCCAGTAAGTATAATTTTAATTTAATCGATTAATCGAGTTTTGATCGAGTTGAAAAAATGTTTTAATATAGGCTATTCTAATGCACAGTTATTGTTAAATTTAACTTGTGTTCGGTGATAAGCATAAGTATTAAATATTGTACCGTTATATTACAAAACAACTATTTTACTTACTTAGTAACATATTTATTATGAGGCTTATAATTTATTGTGTCAATGTCTGCTGGAATTTTTGAGACAAACATAAATAACAAAAAGTATGAAGACTCACCTAGTTAATACTGCTTCATCCATGATTTTAAACATGTGAGTGCATTCACATGCTCCGAATTAAGTGCCACTCTACGTTTAGTAACAATGTTTCCTGCATCACTAAACACGTAAAAACTTTTTTTTCGTCAAGCACTTCTCCACGACAGTTCAATTTAAATCCAAACGTTTCACCGAGTTTACTTCTCAAATTCTCATGACGTAATGGCGTTTACACTTTTCAAAGACCACAGAAAACTAATTTCTCTTCATTATCAAACTGAACACACAACTGGCACGTACAAACTCAATACAGAAACTGCAAGTATCTGCAAAAGTACAACGGTCGAAACAGAAGACTAGCCTTTATTGTAATTCGAATTACCAGAATTTAGAAAAAGAAGTAGATAGTTACGCTCTCACTTGCACACAGTGTAGACATGGATATTTTATAAGGAATCCCAGAAAAGTATGTATTTCATATGCTAGGAAGATAATATGACAAGTGAAAGTTTTCTTAGAGAACCATAAAACTTAATAAGGGTTTCGCATTGTGTCTCAACTTTCAATAGAGGTAGACTAGGTAACTGTCCTCATATCTCCATCTCTTTCTGAAGTGTTTGTGCAAAGATTTTTTCTACACTACTTGGTTTACAGTTAGAAAATAATGGTACTATTGTGCTTTTAAGTAAGCAATTTCCGAGTAAGAAATATTGTCTCAATTTTTAGTATGAGTTTCAATTAACAAAATAATAATTAATATCAACTATAACTAATTAATCTTAATCGACTCGATTATTCGATTAAATATTTTTGATTGATTAATCTTACAATAGAAATTGAACGATTAATCCGCTAGATTAATCGATTAAATCCCACAACACTAGTTAAAACCAAAGATATCCCTTTATGGGCACGATATGTGTCGCCTAGGATCAAACTGCATTTCTCCAAATTATGAAATATGTGATTAAGGTATGTTTCATTGAATAATTTTGCAGAGGATGTAATAAACTGCTGGAGTTTGGAGTGAAACTGGAATTTATGTGCCTTAACTCTAGTAGTAAAATCGCCGTGTGGAGCCAACTGCACTAGTTTTTTGTCTTTTCTGAGATATCAGATTTTTCGACAAAGTTCAGTGTGATTCTAGGCGACTCATAATTATGTAGACAACTGTACAGATTGTCAGATGAGATCCATTCAAAACGGAAGTTTTAGGCGTCCTGTTTCTTTTATTTTCTTCTTTTATTTCTTTATGTTACAGGATTAATTTTGTAACAGACAACACGTAATTTCAAAATAAGTTCCAATGACCTCAAAAGCAGATTTTAGATGCAACAGAAACTAGCTCAAATTTGCAATAAGTTAATTAGTTTTCCGTTCAGAACTGCTTAAAGGGAGAAGAGAGTATAGTTCGAAGTTATTCCTTAATTTGTGCATATTTTTCAGTTTTTATATATTGAAATATCAACCTGGCTTATTTGCCTCATGAGTGATGCCATATTGATGTCATTTATGAGATCCCAACCTGTCTTCGGACAGTTGACTAAACAAGAACGCTGTTGTAATAATTTAAATTAGAGATTAGTTTTTTTAAAAAAAAAGGAGTCTAAAATTTTGAAAAAAAAATACAGTGCAGAGTAATTCAGTTATTTTTTAAACATAAATTCAAAGTCTCTTTGATATTTTACTCTTAAACTCATATTCTTTAAAATGTTTGGAGCATAATTTGCTTTCAAAATTTTAAGATAAATAATTACATTTTAAGACTGAATTTTAGGGATACTTTTAGAGAAATATGGAGGGATATTTGTCAAATGCAACAAAATAACAAATATTTCTATTCCCGAGAAAGGTATCCTAATAGCCTAAAACAGTGATTCTTAAAATGTGGTCTCTGAAGCTTATTCAGGGGGTCCGCGAATATTCTGGATAGGGACATTTTTTTTTCCTTTAGAAGATTTTTTACTTTATTTTTTATGTAACAATAATGTTAGGAACCTTTGGTTTTGTTGGTATAACTTACAGATTTGTTCAGTTGTTTGTTGTCGAAGCTTTCCTGTTTTATTAAAGTAATTAAACATTGAAAGACAAGTTTAAACACAATAACCACAAACATTTGTGATGCAGCCCAGGAAACCAAGCGTATGTCGCTTGGGAAGTAGGTAAATACATCTGAAAAACGAAATTGGGTCGATATTAACGATTTTTGGATTTTCACATGAAAATTTTATTTGCAATTCAAACAGATCATCTATACTAATAATAAATCTGTAGTTGAAATTTTTCTGGTAATTTTCGATTTTCCAAAAATAATTGGTCCTAACATATATAATTAACCACCTTGAAACCGAAAATCGCCTTTTTTTTAATTTTTGTTTGTATGTTTGTCTGTCTGTCTGTCTGTATGATCGTCTGGATGTTTGTTACCTTTTCACGCGATAATGGCTGAAGGATTTCGATGAAAATTGGAATATAAATTAAGTTCGTTGTAACTTAGATTTTAGGCTATATGGCATTCAAAATACATTATTTAAAAGGGGGGTTATAAGGGGGCCTGAATTAAATAAATCGAAATATCTCGCTTAATATTGAATTTTGTGAAAAATGTTACATGACAAACGTTTCTTTAAAAATCATTTCCGATAAGTTTTATTCTTCGAAAAATTTTGATAGGACTGATATTTAATGAGATAAATGAGTTTTAAAATTAAAATAACTGCCATCTAAGGCCGTGTAATGAAACAAAAACAAATGACTTGGTCTATAAGGGGCCTTGGACAACAACAATCGAAAGCTATGACAGATAGCCTACAGAGAATGTTCCTGTGTTTGTATGAAGTAATATCGGAAGCTAAATTAATCGATTTGTATAATTAATTATTATTTCACCATTGGAAAGTGTAGTTTCTCTAGATGGACATAATGCTATAATGTTATTGCAGTAACTTCTGAGTGAATTGAGGACAGGTAAGATTAAAATAGCTTCTTATGCACAGAAAATTTGATAGGCTATTCTGTATATTCGTTTCCTGTATTTCTTAAAATAATGTTTATGTACACATTCATTCTAATCTAAGAAAATTAACGAACAACGAGAGTGTATTGATTTAGTATGCAGTAATAGTATGTTAGCTTAGTATTTCATTATTTTATAATCCAAATTTTAACTATGCTCAATTGAATTGTGTTAAAATACATAAAATACATAGGTATGCATTAAATGCAATGCAAAAAAATTGGGTAATGAGCCAAGCAGATTATGTTGCGCTGTTGTTAAAGTTGTTCCTCCTGAGATTCAAGAGCCCCCCTAACAAATTAAAACTTTCTTATCGGAGTACATCCGTTATCGTTCAGAACCATAGTGGGCCAAGCGCCATTTACTGAATACGTAGAAAACAACAAGGGTTAAAATTAAGTTATTACCATAATTCAATGGAAACATATAGCAAGTAAAATAAAGTATACATATTAAATCTAAATGATGTCAATGTTCATTAAACTATGGTTGCATGTAATAAAAATTAAGAAAGCTGTTAAAGGGATTGTCATTGCACCAAATGAGTGCTCTCTGGACCAAAATGATCGCATTTTAATTATTTGAATACAATTTAAATTAAGTAACATTTTAAACGATTTATCCTTCTATCAAACATGAATGTTCACTGGATCAAATGTCCTATTTTAATTATGTAATTATGCGGAGCGCACGGGTACGGCTAGTTCTATTAATAAATGAATAAAATAATAAAATATTATGATCCTAGGTTTTCTTTTTGTTTCATTAAACCTGAAAACAACTTTGTATAAATTGGTAAAAAGAAAACTTATATTAGTCTTTGAAATGTAATTTTGCAGCTACAAGGATAAACTTATTTATGTTCAGAATTTTGTTCTCTATTGATAGAAACAAGAAACAGTAGAATAATTTTGGATACATGTGGCATGGTTTTCTGGACCACATCACATTTTATAAGTTTTGTATGCAAGGAATCGCAGGCTTATACGTTATCATTAGACTTCGTGGAATTGCCACGAGAATCGCAAGGTTTACTGCGCACGCCGTATTGACTGTATGAGAAGGGGACGTGCAAAGGATGGAGTATGAGTCTAATGTAAACACTGAGTAGTATACTGCAGTTACAATAAAACCTGTATCCTTCATTCAAGAAATATAATGAATGACCATTGAAGTAGGAATTATCTCACCATGTAAATACACAATTATTTTGTAGTGAGATATATTAACTCTTAAAATTTAATGTAAGATACTCACATCATCCTTGAATATGTGCATTGCAGTGAAGAATTACGTACATTTTGAGTGACTGCAAAGTAACCTCCTCCGATGGTCACTTAAACGGTTTTTATTTTGGGAAAATGTACGTTCAAATCACACGATGTAATACGTACATATTTGAAGAACGGAAAGTCACTACTTTTAGTACACCAACTTCAGATATCTGTCGTGACCTGATAGTACATCATTTATAATACGAATTTGTGAATAGGCACAATTTTTAGCAATAATGTTTCTCAACTTATATTTCATTTTTACTGAAATTATTGAATTGTTATTTTGAATAACGGTTTGTGATACTTTATACACTATATTAAGGGCTTCTGAGAATTGTAGTTTAGACGATTCTAACAGGGTGATACTTTGGACACGATTGTAAAATTAGAATCAATGACCAAACTATCTTCCAATAGCTGTTCAGAAGGCAATGATTTTACAGCTGCAACAGCGGAACTGTCTGTGCTATCTAAAGCATCAATTACCTCCATTATTTTGCCGTAATGTTTTGCACAATAATTAACAGCATCCAACCACGTTCCCCAACGGGTCAAGAATGGCTGCGGGGGTAAGGGTATTCCAGGGGCATTTATTTGGAACAGCAACACTCTCATTGTAGTATGTTTGATTGAATTATTGTCTGCACTGAACAAATGTTAAGCTTTGACTATTCCAACCACAGTAATGCAAAAACAAGTGCTTACTTAGTTATACATTAGCTGTAGCTGCTCTATCTGTTTGGACAGGTCACAACTCTTAACATGAACTGCTTATACTACGAGACCGGGCGGTCGCTCACCTCCTCTATACTACCGTACATCGGCAACCTGATCGCATGCTGCATGTGGCAATTCAACGAAGTCTAGTCATCATAATACGGATGAAGATGAACTTATAGATTGTTTTCCGGTTCCTAATTCTAACAATATCTGGATTCAAATTTCCTTTATCAGCATGGAGATTCGCATTCTTACCGAGAAGGAAGAAAAAGAGCTTGCTGACTTACAGAGTGACACTGTTTAAAAAAAACGTTTAAAAGAGAATGCCAGCTTTTTTATTTTGATGGGCTTTTCAATTTCATGCGGAACATAAAGAACTTTCTGAAAGAACCTAGATTCATTTAATGCCGTTTCTATAACTTACTTGTGTGAATGGGAATTTTCTGCTCTTTTCTACAGTCTATAGGCATTTTCTGCTCTTTTCTATAGATTACCAAACTGTTAAAAAATCGAGTAAATGAGACGGCAGACTTGAGATTATAAAAATAACTAACATTGATCTAAAATAGGTTTATAACGACATTATAAACACACAGAATAGTTCCATCATTCCCGCTGAAAAGGAGAACTTGATTTCCTTCTCAGTACAAGAATATTATGCAAAGAATGTATTGAAATTAGATTATTGTTTTGCTTTACTATTTTTAGTATTAACTTTGCTGTAACATTAATGAAGACCATTCACTTTTTTTAGGGCATAATTATGTTATTTACGGTTTATTTAATTCAAATATACAGTTAATATTGAACCAGATTTTTAAAAATAAAGCAGAAGTATCACTACTTATATTCACTTAATATTAACCTCAAAATCAAACTCACCCGTTATTCCACTGGTGACTTTTGAACGCGTCCACGAAACTACTGATCTATGGAACTACATTTAATCGATTTAATCACCTTAAACGCTCTCGTCAACAATAGGATTTTCACTCAACACAGTATTCGTTAGTGCACTCCACTGACGACAATGACAATTTACTTGGACTATTACGAACAGCAATGAACTATTAATCTTAACTAATATTTACAAAGCACTATTTACAAATCAGAACTATCAGTTCTCAGTTCACAGTTCTTCTAGCTCAGTCACTCGAGTTCACGGTATCTCGAACCACAGACCTTCAGGGACAGTTAACTGTACTCGAACTCAGGTCCCTCCAACTGCGGTCCACTGCACTCGAACTCAGGTCCCTCCAACTGCGATCCACTGCACTCGAACTCAGGCCTTCGGATGCTGACACAGTTGCGGACGCACACTCGAGTCGAACTCCGGTACACAAGACTGGCTTGCTTGCTCTGGCTTACTCACTGACTGGCTGACTAATCAACTGAAACTGCCTCGCGTTCACTTGCGCGCGTAATTTATACTCACACCACAGTTTCTGGAAAGTACGACTTCTCGAATTATCTGGCTATCTCCACTTCGGACGGACTTCTCTAGAAGATTCGGGAAGGTCCGTCCCCCTTTACTCCGTAAGTAGCAGCTACGCGCGCACTCTCCCCTCGTCGCGTTGACGTAATATACCCCCTCTCTTCTCTCCGCCGCGCGCCGTCCCTCAGTGCTCCGCGCGATCTGCTCTCTTGCGGGACGCTGGTCGTGAGTTCGAATCTCACGTCGCTGTCACAATATGTATGTTTTGACATGATTATAACATTCATAGTTTGGAAGATATGCAACTTTTTCAATGCAAAAACATGAATAAAAATGGACTTATATTGCGGTCGAAGTTTAGTGCCTTTTAAAAGCCCTGTGCACCAGAACGTTACTGCGGTGAATAAGGCCAAAATTGCGTATTAAATTTTATGTCATAGGCATGTTTGATGTTCGAAAGATTATTTTAAACATTTTTTTTAATTCACTGGTTTTCCATCATATTAAAACCATCTTCTCTCCTTAATTAGGCAAAGTTTGATTATGACCCCTGATAAATACTTCTATTCTAAAATACTTTTCAAATTAACCAGAAATTAAATTGTTGTTTAGAATCATTAAATTAATTATAATAACCTCTAAAAAATACTGCTGTTTACAACTTTTATTAACTATAAATTTACCAGAATCGCTTTCATACCTGCCTTTAACGTACCAATGCATTCTCCGTAAATGCTCTCATTTAAATGCATTATTTTAACATTATTTCCGTTCTAGTTATGTAGTTTCCATTCTCGGTTTATTGTGAATCAGTTTTAACTCTGACTCGTTGCTAAGTTACCGATGTCGTAAACAAGATCGCAGGGAGGAATTCAACATGTCTTATCTGTTCATCTCGTATGATTTGGCAGTGGTTCAGGTCAAATAAAAGGCGTCCATTGATAGCGACTTATTTTAATATTTTACTCCTAAGTGGATGTTATACGTTGTTAAACCTTTTATAACTTGAGTCTAAATTAGCATATTTAACGTTTTATACCTCTGAGTTGCCTCCAGCTGCTGAATTTTACCTGAGAGCTTCTTTTAATTATATTCATTTTTATTGTTACTGGTTTAAACAAAATTATAGATTCGCAGGTGAAACACGAGATAAATGTGAGGAGGGCGGTAGAATGAAAGAGAGAACGATGGCGTAAACGTTTTTCGCAGCTAATCATGTTTTATCTTTAAATATTTGCTTGGCTTTTAAAAGTATAATAATTTTGTTTCCTTTCATAACAAGTAAACATACGTAATGTAATTAGCAATGTACTTCAGTGAAATAAATGCATAGACCTACTAGTAAATGCTTTTGAAATAACATTATAAAAGTATATATTATATTAATGTACCGAAGTACATATGATATTTCCATGCAGATATTCTGCGTCATCATACGATGAAAGAGTAATGGAACGGAGAAAAATTCTCTCCGGCACCGGGATTTGAACCCGGGTTTCCAGCTCTACGTGCTGATGCTTTGTCCACTAAGCCACACCGGATACCATCCCGGCGTCGGACAGAATCGTCTCAGATTAAGCTCCAACTCTTGGGTTCCCTCTAGTGGCCGCCCTCTGCACTACATCATAGATGTCTATGAACGTAGGACCGAAGTCCACACATGTGCTGAGATGCACTCGTTATGAGTGACTAGTTGGCCGGGATCCGACGGAATAAGCGCCGTCTTAAATCACGAAGTGATTTACGCATACCATGTATATTATTTTAATGTACCGAAGTACATATGATATTTTCATGCAGATATTCTGCGTCATCATACGATGAAAGAGTAATGGAACGGCCAACTAGTCACTCATAACGAGTGCACCTCAGCACATGTGTGGACTTCGGTCCTACGTTCATAGACATCTATTACGTAGTGCAGAGGGCGGCCACTAGAGAGAACCCAAGAGTTGGAGCTTAATCTGAGACGATTCTGTCCGACGCCGGGATGGTATCCGGTATGGCTTAGTGGATAAAGCATCAGCACGTAGAGCTGAAAACCCGGGATCAAATCACGGCGCCGGAGAGAATTTTTCTCCGTTCCATTACTCTTTGATCGCATTATAAAAGTATATTATGAAACAAGTTCATAATGTTATACGTTATAGCACAAGTCAATTTTTAGGGAAAAGCTCTCATAAAGGCAGACCTCCTTTACAATAATTCTGAAGATCTGCTTTTACTCTACTTTAGGATAACAAACAAAGCTTTTCACCACAGACTCGTTAATGTTGTTCAAGTCTCAGAAATAATTTTGGTTTTGTCAGCGACATGAAACACCTATTTATGCATAACGTATAGCAGGCATGTCAATTGATGCCCACAGGAGCAAGCGCGCGCTTTAGAGCCCCGGAGAGCCTGAGCGCTTTACAGCGGAAAGGAAAGAGACAGACGAAAGAGGTGGTTTATACCGCTTGGTCGAGCTATATTCAGGGATGGCCAGCACTGATTGAATAGATAGAGGGAAGAGAACTTATTAAAACTGTATCCGTGTTAATTTTTAGATTTTCCTGAGAAGTATAAGTGCATTATAAGAATGTAAGTTTTAATTTTAATGCTCATTTTTCACAAGTTTCATTTTTTTATTCAAAAGAAATATTTTCTTAACTTTTCGTATAGAAAAGTGAAATTTTCAGATATAGGCCTATTTATTTAGTAGCCTTACAGAATGTTTTCGTAAATCTAATATACCGTATATACGTATTACAGAAGATAGTGTATTGAAAAGTTTAAAAATATTCGCATAGAAATTGTTTGTAAGGAAATGAATTAACAAAGCAACTACTGTTACATCATAAGCAAAAGATACGTGCCCATGTGTTGTAAAAATGTCAGCTCTATAGCTTCAGCAGATTTCGAGAAAATAATTTAATATTCTGATGATAGGAAGTTGCTCACAAATATCACCTTAAAAGCATAATGCGATAAGAGTTTTGTTATGTAATATTAGTTACACTTAAAACAGATACAGTACCTAGTTAACTTTGCTTTGTACTGTAATATTGTTTTGATTAGTTAATTGATTACTTTTGTAAGGCTAAAGATACCATCAATATAAATTCCAACTTATCATGTCATACTCAATCTCTTTCTTTGGAATATCACTTTCTTTATGAATGATGTGTTTCATCCACTTAATACAGTATAATATTATACTACTATGGAATTTAAGTGAATATTCCTTCTTAACTCTTTATTATGTTATTAAGATTTAAAACACAAGTGCAATATTAAGAAATCAGTGTTAGTACTTTTGTTTTACAGACAATATAGATAATATTAAACAGAAGGAAGCCATATAAAAATAACGACATAAAATTTCACGTTCCGTTTGAAGTTTGTGCACCACTGTTTTCTTAATCCAACAGGTTGCTTATTCATATACACAACCCTTCCTCTTTCCATACTTAGCGCTTGCTGCCCGCGCACGACTTCAAGGTCAGAAAGATACGCTTGCTTTGACTTCACTGACGTATAGTATAGATTATTTTGCTTATTAACAATTTCTTTTAACTCCGTCGCATTTCAAAGTGGTATGGAGTAATGGTCGAGAGTTATTTTTTGCTATTGATCTCTATGAGAGACAGAAGGTAGCCTTCCGGCCCTAAATCTGCCACCCGTACTCTCAATTTTACTTCCTTGCCGAGACGGAAGCCTAAGAAATACATCGTTATTCAAAATCCATCGCCTTTGCCAAATTTGAACCTACGAACTTCGGATATAAGAGTTGTATCAGTGTTATTAACATAATGATTCGAATTAGTTAAAAAAAATCCTTAATTTGAGACCAAATGATGTGTTCCGTTACAATGGAGAATTAGGTGCAAAAGCTTTCAACCATGCCGTTACGATAAGAGCCAGTTGCAACTAAGTACACGATGTCGCCAACATATGGGCATGACGTTTATCTGTGGCGTCGTTGCAAGAAGACATTTGTTTTTTTTTTTTTCTCTCTCCCCGAGTCGTTCTTAATATTACTGAAAGATAGCGCCACTGTTTGCGACAAGATATCCGGCCCGGGTGGCGCAAGCGCTATAGGCAGGGACTGTCTCTACCGCTTGATCCAAAGGGTTGTGGGTTCTAGTCCCGCCTCGGGCGTGGGTGTTGTTTTGTATTAGTTTAAGTAAAAGGAAACAAATGAAAGAAAACAGGAAAACAAAGATAACTTCGGTAAACGTTCTCTGGCCGGTGAACTTAAAAAAAATGAGGATAATGTTAATTAAACAAACTGTTAGTGTTAAGGTTAGATAGAGGTTAGTGAGGGGATGTATTAGTGACAAGTAAGCCCACTGTTAGTAATAAAGGTAAGTAGGGTTTGGTGAAGAAATACATTAGTAGTAGTAGTGTAGTGGTAGTGGTAGTAGATTTATTTCTACTGGTAGAGTTAAGGCTCATTCACAATGAAAATTAAACATAACGTAAGCGTTAACTTAAGAATGTAAACGTTACGGTAAAATCAAGATCATTCACGATGGGAACATAAACATAACAGCAAACATACTTGGTAACCATGGAAACATAACAACGACGCCATTTCCTCATATTCTGTCGTATACTTCAGCGCTCCACGATTATGTTCTGTTTGCAAATCACGTAAGCATATGCATGAAAGTTTGGAGTTCGCAAACTTTCATGTTAACGTCTTACGGTAATGTTTATGTCAATGTTTATGTGAATCATTGTGAATGATCCCATTTGGTAGCCTGGCCGCAAACTTCTGTGCCTATGTTACGGTTATGTTTAATTTTCATTGTGAATGGGCCTTTAAGGCCATGAAGCCTTCTCTTCCACTCAACGAGTATTAGAACAATAACAATACAATAGCAGAAATACAGGAACAATATACAATTAGTAGTAGTAATAATAATAATAATAATAATAATAATAATAATAATAATAATAATAAGTTAATGATAGTAATAATAATAATAATGTTAATAATAATAATAATAATAATAATAATGTTAATAATAATAGCCTAATAATAATAATAATAATAATAATAATAATAATAATAATAATAATAATAATAATAATATGAAAACAAGTTTAGTTAGGCCCTACATTAATTTATAAAAATCAAACTAATTATAGTAATATTAATCTAATTGTTAAAATAATAAAGAAAATTTTTATGTTAAAAATAAAAAGCATATATTAGAAAAATTTATATTTTAGGAAATCTCACATGCAGTCTATTTGACAACCGGGTTTTGAAATTAGTAAATATCTGACAGCCCCTTAAGGTATGAGGTAGGGAGTTCCATCGATGAAAAATTGGAACGGTGAATGATGACGAGTATCGGGAAATGTTATGATATACACAATGTGCCAGTGATCTGAGATCGAGTCTTTAGGTTACGGTTGGAGCATAAATACACAAGACGAGACGACAGATAACTTGCGGCTGAGGTGCGAAGAATTTGAAATAGAAGAGAAAGGTAATGTAAACTTCTGCGATCGTTGAACCAGAGCCAAGATAAGGATACGGAAAATGGTGAAATATAATCGTATCGTCGGACATTGCACACGTATCCTATACACATATTATGAACACGTTGCAATTTGTTTGAGAATTCGGTGCTTAAGTCAGTGAACAACTCGTCACAATAGTCAAAGTGCGGCGGCATTACAAGTGTTTGAACTAATGTTTGTTGCAGTGACAAGTGCTTAGCCCATTTCAACGATATACCCGGGACCACATCATATCTCTCCCTCATTTTAATGTGATAACCTGTTATATTTTCGAAAATATGCCTTTTCTTTTTGTGCATTAAAATAAATTCCCAGTTACACTCCGTAGAACTTGCACTTTACTAGTGCAGTGAATTCTTAAATAATATAATAATTCGTGGCGCTGCAGCCCACGAAGGGCCAAAACCGACCAGCCGGTTGCTGGCCTCAGCCACATGCCGAAGCGGAGGTGGACGATCATCCAACCAGAATGGAGGTATCGTGTGGTTAGCACGATGAGCCGCCCAGCCGTTATAGCTGGTTTGCGTAACCGGATTTCGCTACCTATTGTAGCTCCCCATGTGCATCACGATGCTGGGTGGGCACCGGTCCCATACACTGGCCGAAATTTTACGAGAAAATTTCTTCTCCCATGAGGACTCCAACCAGCGCGCATTCCGTAACGCGAGTCCCAGGCAGAATGCCTTAGACGACGCCACGGCGCGGGACCTTAAGGAACATAGTCATGCATTTTACTAGTAACATTTCGATTCTCTTTTGTTTGACATGGCCCGGTGACTAGCGGAGAACGAAGTTGAAGCTGCCGTATTGTCTGAATTATCCACTTGTTCTGTGTATTCTATTGGATTTAAATAACAAAAATATGGATGAATTTGTTAACTATTTCGTTGTGATTCTTTGTCACTTACTCTGCTATCCCGTTCAGTGATTTATGGTAGTTTCACTCTCTCTTGTAATTCATGTTAAAAGTCATTTTTGAAAACAACACTTGAAATTAGGCTCTTTCATTCTGACATTGGATTTTTTTTTTCCTCGCTTTCAAGATAAATGCGGCAAATCTTGCGATGAGGATTGCTGGTATTGTGAAGTCAGGACGCCTGTTCGCGTGGTCGGTGTGTGAACTTGATCTCGCAGTTTATTGCATACACTCTGCATTTTATTGCCCTGTACCTTCGATCCTCGCCTCTTCTGAGAAGCTGCTACAGGTCCATCAAATTATACAGAGACGTGTTTATTGGAATCATTCCACGTGAGCTGTGAGGTGTTCTAATGGAAGGCGACCGGTGGCAGAACAAGTGAGTCGTGGCTTGCGAGGGAGTTACAAATGCAAATCGCATAAAACGGCTTCAACAAAAGGCTACACTATTGTACTGTTTTAAGTCCACTCAGATTATAGTCCATGCTGTATTCAATAGAACGTAGTAGTCTACTGCAACTCTTTACTCTTCGTACGAAAGGGTTTACTTTAAAATTGTACACGCTTAGTTCATCCCAAAGTAGATTGATCAAGTGCATTCACAATATGAGAACATAGAGTAGGGACAGCTCTCGTTGGTACACTGACGTTTAAAGATGTCTTCCCCTACTAGTCGATAGTGAGCGATAATTTTTTCGTGTGTGTATTATTCAGTTATTACTTACTTACAAATGGCTTTTAAGGAACCCGCAGGTTCATTGCCGCCCTCACACGTTTTCGTCGCTTTTGCAACATCATCAGATACATACAATTTCCAGTATATATTAACCTCAGTTATAGGCCTAAGTAGATATTAATCAATATAAAAACTGAAAGTTAAAATTGAGTTAAAATTAAAAGATTAAAACATTATAGTCAGCAATATTAGTCACGAGATGTAATATAGCCTACATAGAATACAAACATTTTTTATTATGTATATAAAAATGTAAACGAGTTTTCACTCACAAATTAATCATTTACATAATAACCTTGCATGATTAATCATAAACACATAACAAAGAAATGCTTATTGTTTAAGTATGTGAAAGCTGGTAATATTAAAAAATGTTTGTAATGTTTTAAGCTTTTACAACAGTCTAGTATATGCAGTCGCGAAAGTTGAGTTATGAGGGTGCTAGGAACAATAGACTGTGCCGGTACTATTTCGCATTGTCTGTAATAAGGCGATATTAGCGATCCTAGTGGTTAGCAACTATCTATGGATTCATATTTACTACGTATTGAGTTTCATGACTGTATATACTTGACTGTGCTTTTACTTTTAACTCAATTTTAACATTCACTTTTAATATTGATTAATATCTACTTATAGCTGAGGTTATTGTATTAGAAATTGTATCTGGTGATGTTGCTAAAAGCGATGGAAACGTTTATACAAATCATAAAATATGTAATATAAAAGGATTTATTCTTTGAATATTGTATGATAAGTAATTGACTAAAACCACAAACATTCATTGATATTATTCAGAGACTTATCTGAAACACTTTCAAAAATGAATTGTACAATAAATTACTTAGATTTCTTCTCTATTACTGTCTTTCTGAAGCAACTCACTTGTCCTTTGAATTGACAACCTGTCCTCACACACCTTCGACCTCTGTCAACGTGCATGGGACGACCACTTTCTTATCAACTGTCCTGTCAGCAACGAATTAAGCCATCCACTTAGCCTCGCTTACGAGTTGAACTCTGTCATCAATCTTTGTCCGTTTAAAAGCATAAGCAATGTGCCTTTGGACTGAAAGGAAAGCATTTCAATGACTGGGCTTGAGCAACGGACTCCGGGATTAACGTCGCCTGAAATCTGAAAAATGTTGTTTTAATGACCCTCACATACCGTTTTGAGAAGATGCGTCTGACGCAACAAACATGGGTTGCCTTGGGAACGACTTTGTGTAAACTTAGTTTTATGACTATTAGGAATTCTTTGTCTAGCAGCGAATTCTTAGATGCCTCGACTAAAATACCTGTGACGAAACTTCATATTTACATTATTGTCGAACGAGGTGTCCTAGTATTCATAGTTCAAAGAATCAGTGGTCTACCTTCTCTTAACGAGACCCCTCTTCATTACCTATAGAAATACTGATTTTGCAGAATTTCAGTTTCCAATTCTCTACAGCAATAGTAAGATTTACCTTTAGCAAAAAGGACGCTATACAGCAGGCTTGTTTGAGAAATTTCGTTGTTTTAATTTAAATTCTTCGCATATCCGATTTCTAACCTTTTTCTTCGGAAAAAATCTATATATTTTGATGAATGGACATTGAACATTTCGTCCTCGGCGGTTTAATGGTTACCATGATAGCTGTTGCTTTGCGAGCTTTAAACATGTGGAAATTTATCCTTTGAAGTGGTGGAAAAATTCAAATACCTTGAAGCAACAGTAACAAATACAGGATGTTTCCGGGCTGGTGTTACAAACTTTCAGGGATGATGGCGAAGGACACATGTATCAATTTGAGATAAGGAACCATGGTCCGGAAATGACTGAGTCGAAAGTTATAAGCAAAAATAGTTGTGTGGAAATGAAATTGTAATTTAGCACCACGTGCCCTCCTTACCTTAACCTTTGGAACAGTCGTGGAAAGATGGTATTGGCCGGATGTCTCCTACGTGGGTACTTGTGACCCGATACATTCTGTGAGCTTGTCTACTGTTCCCATTGGCTCATCCGTATTCGAAAATCACTGGCCCGGAAACACCCAGTATAAATGAACTCGAGAGCAAATTAAACGCAGATTAAATATGGAAAATTCCTGTTATTATTCGGTTGAGAAGCTTTTGTCATCCAGTCTGCTCTCAAAAAAGCTGAAAGTTGAAATTTATAAAACAATTATATTACGGTATGTTCTGTGTGATTATGAAACTTGGACTCACACTTTGTACAGAAACAGAGGAATAAGGTGTTTAGGAAAATTTGGTGCTAAGAGGGAATGGAGAAAGTTACACAACATAGAACTGCACGGATTTTATTCTTCACCTGACATAATTAGGAACATAAAATCCATACGTTTGAGAGCATGTAGTAGGGTATGGGTGAATCCAGAAATGCATCTAGAGTGCTAGTTGGAAGCCCTGAGGGAATAAGACCTTTGGGGAGACCGAGACGTAGATGGTAGGATAATATTAAAATGTATTTGAGGGAGGTGGGATATAATGGTAGAGACTGGATTAATCTTGCTGAGGATAAGAACCGATGGCGGGTTTATGTGAGGGCGGTAATGAACCTCCGGGCTCCTTAAAAGCTACTTGTAAGTAAGTAAATGCGGGTTATAAACACGGCGGGGGCTAAAAACAGTAAAGCTCTGGATTCCGTGTCGTAGATTTACGGCACGTAAAGGAATTCAGTCCCCAGCAGAGGGCTCTAAAAAATAAATTGTCAGTCATATCTCATTGTAGTTGGGTTTCGACCGTGAATGACTTGTACATACAATTAAAAGCGTCATTGGAAAAAAAAATATCACAACTACTGCAAATCAAATAATATATTTTTAAAATTCAATATTAAGGTATTAATGCTTAATTTTGTAATAAATCTGTCATTTGTTTTCGGTTTGTGTTAAGTAGATTACATACATCGACAATCAGTAATAAAAAATTGATTTGATTTTCTTTTTGTTGCAGGTAAGAATTGTCTTGTAATTCGTGGCCCGAAGACTTAAGATGTCTAGGTAAGAAATTACGGTCTGATGTTCTAACAATATTTAAAATTCCACTATAACTTCGTGTATGTGGTATGTTTACTTTATATTTTCATTCGTGTTTTGCGATTGATAGGAATCTGAATCTTCAATACGACAGTCATCATTATTATTACTACACATTAATTATGTCTTCAAGAAGGTTTACTTCTGCCGCACAAAGAGGTTAACACACTCGTTCTATTATTCCTTGGCAATTAGATGTTTACCGCTCCATTCCTGATTCCGTGATTAACTTTTATCCATCTGCAACAAGAAAAATTATGAAAGGTGCTTTTATCAATTGCAGTGTTATCACAGTCTAGTACAACAGTCGCGAAGCTCAATACGTAGTAAATATGCAAACATTAGATAGTTGCTCACCACTAGGATCCCTAATATCGCCTCATTACAGGCAATGCAAAATAGTACCGTCACAGTCTATTGTTTCTAGCACCCTCAAAACTCAAGCTTCGTGACTGTATATAGTAGACTGTGGCGTTATCCAGTAAAAGCATGGTATAACCTGTGAAGATCTTCAGTATAAATTATAACATTAGTTTTAGGTAGTGGTGTATTATGGAAGAAAAGGTCTGATGGTCTTAACTCCAAGAAGTAAATTAAATAAATAAATAAATAAATAAATGAAATATTATATCGCGAGAGAAAATTTACGCAATATCAAAGAAAAAGTAAAAGCACGGTATTGTCATTTATTTCACGTAGTGTTATGTTTTATTACCATAGGAAATTTATGTAATTTCAAGGAAAATCCATAATTTATTACAAGCAAAGAATTCTTGGAAGAAAATTTGTGTTTTAAATCTTATTTAAAAGACACTTTCTTAATAAATTCTGTAGTGCTCGGGAAAAGTGACACAAGTCAGTTTCCACAAACCTTTTTTGATAATTTATTGACAACTTACGGAACATCTGTTCGCTTGGAAAAAAAATACATAGGTATTCCTCCCATTACAATAATTCATACAGAAAAAAATCAAATCGACATAAACCAGTGTAAGTTGTCAATAAATTATCAAGAAAAGGTTTGTGAAAACCGACTTATGTCACTTTTCCCAGGCACTGCAGAATTAATACAAGGAACAATTACTGCTATAAGCTTATGTTACTGATTTTGATTCTCAACTGAATTTTAATTTTAAAAAAGTATTAATTGAATACAGTGCTTCGTAATTTAATTAAAATACGAGTTCCCTTCATAAGAAAGCAATATAACAGACGTGAGTCATTACGCCTCTTTATACATTAATACCGTGATGTGGGCGACAACTATAGAATGAGCGGAAAGTCCCACTACACCTGTTAATTTTTACTGCAAAACAAATGTCATACTCATCATCACCAACATTAAGGCTTGAGTCCTTATGGCTCATTCCGGTTCTAAACTAAAAGCTATGTTACTCCTTCCTTGGTTATTCCGGGCGTCCTCTACTTCGCCGTAAACTGCTGCTTTGTAGTGAAATAAAAATATATGGGAGTCTATTTGTATTCATTCTTAGAAAATGATATTATTTTACTTGATTATTTTGAATCTTTTCATTTAAATCAAATATCTGATCTAATTACTTCCTTTGAAATTTTGTCTATGAGTCTTCTGCCTGCTACTGGATGCAAATTTTCATCTAGGCTGTTTAATTTCTTTATTGTTGCTGTTTTGTAAAGACCCAACATTCAGAGCCATGGAGTAGTGTAAGGAGTGCCATTACGTTGTAGAATTTCATCAATGTTTCCTTCCTTGCTCTATTCAGGAGGATTCGTTTTAATGTTCCTTGCAGTCCTTGGAATAATGATAGTTTTATATCAACGTATTTTTGTTTATTATTCCTTAAAAGCCAGTAAGTAAGTATGTAAGTAAGTAAGTATTTCTAAATTTAAGAGACATGATGAGGACCGATAAGCTAATACATTGCATTAGGGATGAGCAGGGTCCGTCTATGCTTATCTACTTAAACAAATATTAAATATTAAAATACTTGTCACATTTTATTAGCTTGAAAGTTTTCGGCTTGAATAAGCCACCTTCAGAAAATTATACTTGAGAATACATATGAATGTAGATTGGTACATGCGTGTTATGTAGTACAGTGTGAACAATGAGTTAATTATGATCCTCTACTGTAAACAATTGTGGACTCTCAGGCATAATTTTCTGAAGATCGCTTATTCAAACCGAAAACGTTCAAGCTAATACGAGGGGGATCCAGGAAATAACGACCGTTTTGTTGTAATAATTTAAAAAAATATATTTATTTGAAAAAACAAAGTCTATTACATAACTGAAGCTTCCTTTACTTCTCTACATAATCACCACCTACATTTAAACATTTGTCCCATCTGTTCACTAGCTTTAGAATTCCCGTGTTATACTCCTCTGCCGCCAGTTCATTAAGCCAGGTGTTCACTGTCTTCTTCAACTCTTCATCACTTCCAAAACGCGTATCACCCAGAAAGTCTTTCAGCTTAGTTAAAAGGTTAAAATCGCTAGGACCAAGGTCTGGACTATAGGGCGGATGATCAAAGATTTCCCAACCGAATTGATCCAGCAATTCTCGAGTTGAAGCAGCAGTGTGCGGGCGGGCGTTGTCTTGAAGAAGCACAACTCCTCTCGAAAGCATTCCTCGCCTCTTGTTTTGGATGGCTCGCTGTAGTTTTCGTAAAGACTCACAATAACGATTTGCATTGATCGTAGTGCCTTTTGGCGTGAAATCCAGCATAAGAACACCTTTGCGATCCCAAAAGACAGTAGCCATGACTTTTTGTGTTGAGAGAGTCTGTTTGAATTTTCTCGGTTTCTTGGGTGATGAGGGATGATGCCACTCACGTGACTGGCGCTTGGTCTCTGGGGTGTTGTGGGACACCCAGTTCTCATCACCAGTCACAATTTGATCAAGAAAGACGTCTCCATCTGTGTGATATCGAATCAAGAATGTCAATAATGAGGCCATTCTCTGAGTTTTGTGTTGGTCACTCAGTTGCCGTGGAACCCATTGTGCACAGATTTTTGTGGTAGCCAAGATGTTGCGACACAATTTCACCAAGCAAAGAACGAGAAATGTCAGGAAAGGTAATATGCAATTCGTCGAGTGATGTGCGCCTGTCTTGCAAGATTCTGTCGTTCACTTTAGTCTTCAGGTCTTCTGTGATGAGTGATGGGCGTCCGGGTCGAGTTTCATCGTGGACATTTGTTCGCCCATTGTTGAACATTTCGCACCATTTTCTCACATTTCTTTCATTCATTACAGTATCACCATACACTTCTTTCAATTGCCGGTAAATTTCTGCAGGTTTCAAATGTCGGGCATTCAAAAATCGAATAACATTCCTCACCTCACTGTCCGCGGGATTATCAATCACGTCGTTCATTTTGAATTAACACAAAGTGCACAATGGCGACTTGTTGCAACCAGTACTCACAACATTATGAGAACACATGTTAAGGAAGCCAGTTGACCTTCAAACAAGGAAGCTGCGCGGCGGGTATGCGCGAACGGTCGTTATTTCCTGGATCACCCTCGTAAAATGTGACAAATATTTTAATATTTAATATTGTTAAGTAGATAAGCATAGACGGATCCTGCTCATCCCTAATTCAAAGTATTGCTAAATTAAAACCTACATATTTAAAATGTTCTAATCCTTCTAAAGGACAATTATTCACACAACTTTGGTTCTTGTCTGATTCTTTCCGCAAAACGCCATAACTTTTGTTTTTTACAAAACAGTTCTGTGCATGAAAAATGTGTCTCTGATACTGGCGGACGATTGAGGTGCGATCATTTAAGATTTCAGGGCTGATTTTGGTAATGCTACGTTTATGTCGGAGGAACGATAAACGATATCAGCAACTGTTCAAGACATGATATTAGCAACGCGATACGTCAATATTTGGGTGTGTTTAAGTTCGAGCAACGCGACGAGGAGTAATATTTCGCCAACTCTGTATATGAACACATCACGTAGTTTTTCACACTCCTCTCATCTCACATTCTAACATCCGAGTATGCTGAACACCGCCTTCTTAAGGTAGCGCGGGACGATGTGTCGATAATTGATCATTTCCTGCACTTCATACGTTGATGCATATATCCATGTCCTCTGGCTTGTATCAGGTAACTCTCTACAGTGAGATAATTGATCCATAGGATCCGGGTTCGGTCTCCGCTCACGCAAACACAAGGAGAATAATCTTCGTTTCAAGAACGGCCTATGCCGCATTTCGCTAAGGCCTATCCTAGGAAGTATTTTGTATTGCTGAGTGAACCTTAACTGAAAGAAATGTTGTATGCGTGTAATATTGAGAGTACTACCAGGATGTGAACTGACGACGCACGAAATAAGATATATGACTTGTAAATTTCCGAGAGTTCAGTTTATGGGCAGTTCTAATGGTTTCAGAGAAGTCTTTGAATGCTACTACATAATAAATACCCATGTACAGGTTTTACTTGTTGCAACTAGATTGAATTAAAAGATAAAATGGTAACATAGGGGAATGCATCGCAAAGTAATAGACATTTTCTTTGTTAATTTCTTAGTCCACTAGCTTCGGAAGAAATTTTAACTGGATTTCTTTCCATTGCTGATGAAGAAGTATATGTGAAATATCACACAATTTACAAGGTTAAACTGGTTTCAGTCTCCGAGGGAAAAATAAGTCTGATAAGAACAAATACCGTATTCTACTCGTTGGGGCCGTTATATACAGGCTGAACCGTAAGTAATGACATTAATTTTAGGTGCTTATTCCTTAATGTATTTCATACAAAAAAGTTTCATACAATTTTTCTCGTTTTTGCTTCCTTTCAGAGATAAATATTGTTTTATATGAAACATTTCATAGCGTGTTTTGGGAAAGCCATTGATTTATTTCCCAATATGCTCAGTACATTTAAGAGAGCACGGTATTATGATAATAAATGATTGAAAGAATTTTAATGTCGTCCTTTAACTTAAATGTGGAGAAATTTGATCCGAAGAAATATAATTTTTCTGAAAACGAATTTTAAAATGTTACATATCTTCGGATCAGATTTCTGCATATTTAAACGACAAATAGGAAACGAGATAGTAAATAGTAGTAACAAAATTTCTGCACATCTAAGGGAAAGAACAAAACTAAAACTCCTTCTATCATTTATTGTCATAATACACTGCTCTCTTAAGTTGACAGGATACTGGGAATTAAATCAATGGCTTCTCCAAAACACGCTATCAAACAATTCATAAAAAACAATTTTCATCTCGAAAAGGAAACAAAAACGAGCAAAATTGTTTTAAAATTTTGTGTTTGAAATATCTCAAAGAATAACCCCCTGAAATTAATGCCGTTACTTACGGTCCACTGTCTATAATATTCTTCTATGTTAACATTTATTACTTACTTACTGGCTTTTAAGGAACCCGGAGGTTCATTGCCGCCCTCACATAAGCCCGCCATTGGTCCTTATCCTGACCAAGATTAATCCAGTCTCTATCATCATATCCCACATCTTTCAAATCCATTTTAATATTATCTTCCCATGTACGTCTCGGCCTCCCCAAAGTCTTTTCCCCTCCGGCCTCCCAACTAGCACTCTATATGCATTTCTGGATTCGCCCATACGTACTACATACCCTGCTCATCTCAAACGTCTGGATTTAATGTTCCTAATTATGTCAGGTGAAGAATACAATGCGTGCAGTTCTGTGTTGGGTAACTTTCTCCATTCTCCTGTAACTTCATCCCTCTTAGCCCCAAATATTTTCCTAAGCACCTTATTCTCAAACACCCTTAATGTCTGTTCCTCTCTGAAAGTGAGAGTTCAAGTTTCACAACCATAAAGAACAACCGGTAATATGACTGTTTTATAAATTCTAACTTTAAGATTTTTTGACAGCAGACTGGATGATAAAAGCTCCTCAACCGAATAATAACACGCATTTCCCATATTTATTCTGTGTTTAATTTCCTCCCGAGTATCATTTATATTTGCTATTTATCAATATGGTCAGTTAATTTAAGAGAGCAGTGTATTATGGTAATAAATGTATGTATGTATTTATTTACACTGCAAGTGGGCAAGCACCCGGTGGCAGTGGTATATACAATATTAACAATACACAGTTAAAATGATAAGCAATACACAATAAAATTTACAATACATAATAAAATTTACAACACATATACAATTTTATACACAATACAATAAGAATACACAATACAATTTAACACAATAATAATAAAACATAAAATAAAACACCTAATTTTACAACACAACCTACATGATTATGTATAGGTCCTACATAATTTTCAATAGTCTTTCACTTTACTCTCATCTCATTCCCTGTAGTGGCACTATGACGCATTTCACTGACACTTTAGCACACATTTCACTGACACTCTGTAACACATTTCACTGACACTATAGAACACATTTCATTGACGCTATAAATTATCACTGATCGGAACTGTTCACTGCACTGTAAAACCATAACTTCACTGACTCACCTCGCTTCACTGATACAACAGTTCAAATAAGTCAAATAATTGCATTCTTATGCATACTGTACTTATAAACAGAACTACATTTAAACTAAACATTTCTAGTCTAAGGCCCTCTTACACGCTATTTTTAAATAATTTACAATTCAAACCAAGGAAGTAAACTCGTCAGGCTAGATAAATACATGCCACCTTAAAAAAAAAAAATTAAATGTTGAATGTCACCTTAATTTTAATTTTCACTTTATACACAACTCTTTAAATTATTCTTGAATCTCCTTAAGGAAGGACAGCCCTCAAAGACCGCTGCAGGTAGGTCATTCCAATCATTTATAGTTCTATTTAAAAATGAGAATTTACCTACATCCGTTTTCTGTTTCCTACATTTGATTTTAAAATCATGATCGTTCCTACCATAGTACGTTGGCTTTTCTATCCGAGCCGTTATGTCTACCCATGCTTTCTGACCTAGATGTGCTCTATACAATGATGTTATTCTAGTTTTCCTACGTCTGTTTTCCAAAGTTTCCCATTTAAGTTCTTTTATCGTATCGTTCCCATCTTCTCTTTTACCTTTAACAAATTTAGCTGCTCTATACTGGATTCTTTCTAAGGAATTTATCTGATATATTCTATAGGGATCCCAACATGTAGTTCCGTATTCCATTAACGGTCGCACTAATGTTAGATATGCTATTTCCCTCGATTTGGGGCTAGCCTTTCTCAAGATTCTCATAATAAAGTGAAGTGCCCTCCATGCTTTGCCTGTAACATTATCAACATGCTCTCCCCAAGAAAGTTTGGAGTTTAAATACACTCCTAGGTATTTACAACATTGTTCTTGCGGAATTACAACACCACTGAATTCGTAATTAAGAGTAGTTTCCTCTCGGGTTTTACAAAATGTTATAGATTTACTTTTAGAACCATTTATTTTCATCCTATGCTTTAACGCCCAGTTGTAAATTTTATTCAAGTCTGTTTGAATAGCATCTACATCTGAATTATTTCTAATCTTTCTATAGATAATGCAGTCGTCTGCAAATAGCCTCACATTTGATGTAATATCCTGGCATAGGTCATTTACGTATATTATAAAGAGTAATGGACCCAGAACGCTGCCCTGTGGCACCCCTGAACTTATATTTCCAATTTCCGATATTTCATGACCTACTCTAACTCTCTGGATTCTACCTTTTAAGAATTCTTGGATCCATAGCACCACTCTTTTATCTATTCCTAGCCTACTTAACTTATCTATTAATATGTCATGTGGCACCAAATCAAATGCTTTCGAAAAGTCAATCACAACTGCATCGATTCTTCCGCCTCTATCTACCTCTTCAGCTAGATCCTGAACCAGCGACGTAATTTGACTATCACATGAGAAGCCTTCCCTAAACCCATGCTGGCGGTTGTAAAACCAGTCTTTCGCATTTAGAACATGACGAATATAATCCGATATCAAATGCTCCATGACTTTACATACGACAGATGTAAGGCTAATCGGTCTGTAGTTTCCGACATCTAATTTATTTCCACCTTTATGTATGGGTACCACTATAGCTGATTTCCAGTCACATGGAATAGCTGCATTGTTTATGGAAACATGAAATATACGCATTAAGTATGGAATTATGGCCTCGGAACCTAATTTAAGAATCTCTGTAGCAATACTATCTGGTCCTCGAGACTTCCGATTTTTTAATTTCGTTATTCTCTCTCTAACCCCTTTGGAAGTTATTTTGAAAGTCGAATTTGGTTCACATTCACGGTCTGTGACACAACCACTCCTATCAGCGGGATTATTATTATTATTATTATTATTATTATTATTATTATTATTATTATTATTATTATTATTATTATTATTGAAAACCGAAATGAAATAGGAATTTAATAAGTCGGCCTTTTCTTTGTCATCAGTTATACTTTCTCCGTTCTGATTTCGTAAAAGCACTACTCCTTCATTTTTCCCTTTTCTCCTGCGTACATAATTATAAAACTGTCTCCAATTGTTACTTTCATCTTCTTTTAAAATAGTTTTTAGAAAATTTTCCTGAGCTAACCTTTTTTCACACTCAAGTTTCTTAATTAATTCAACATATTTTTCCCAATGCTCATGGCTCCGTTTACGTTTGCTAAATGCGCGCCTTGTCTTTTTCTTTAAGTAGCGAATATAATTAGTGTAATATTCTGGGTCCGGATTTTTCTTAATTATTTTAGAAGGTACACATTTTACTAATGCCTCGAAAATTATACACTTAAATTTATGCCATACATTTTCCATATTTCCTTCAGTCCTTAGAAAGTCATCATGCTTTTGTCGTAGAAACGTTTGTAATTCATGGACATCGGTTTTGTTAAAATTCCAGACAGACACTGGACTTGACCTCGGATTTACTGTGTTTTCCCATAAGATTTCTAATAAGACGCTATTGTGATCACTTATTTTATGAAGACTTTCAGAGTTGACAAAGAGAGAGACAGGTCTTAGTAGGTAAACATCTAAGAGGGCATTGTCACGCGTCGGACCATTTACTACCTGCGTGAAATCTTTACGCCAGATCAATTCATTAACAAGGGTCTGTGCATCTGAATTTGTACCTGAAATCCCGTTCCAGTTAATTTTCGGGAGGTTTAGATCCCCAGCAATTACTACGTTTCGGTCTTCTGATATTGTATTAAGATATTCATTTAGTTTGTGCAAAGTTAAATTGTTTAATTCACTGGGTGGTCTGTAACATGCTATTACATCTAAGGTTTCCAGCCCATTTCTTATCTGAACATTCAATATTTCAACTTCCTCATGTATCCACAGAAGATTGCTAATGACGTCCTTTATCTTAAATGTGGAGAAATTTGATCCGAACAAATATAATTTTTCGTTCTGAAAAGGAATTTTAAAATGTTTCAGTTCTTCGAATCAATTTAAACGACAAATAGGGAACGAGATAATAAATAGTAATAACAAAACTTCTGCACATCTAAGGGATAGGACAAAACTAAAATTCTTTCTATCATTTATTATCATAAGACACTGCTCTCTTAAGTTGACTGAAGATATTGGGAATTAAATCAATGGCTTCTCCAAAACACGCTATGAAACGATTCATAAAAAGTAATTTTTATCTCGAAAAGGAAGCAAAAACGAGCAAAATTGTTTTAAAATTTTGTGTTTGAAATATGTCAAAGAATAACCCCCTGAAATTAATGGCGTTGCTTACGGTCCACTGTCTATAATAATCTTCTATGCTAACATTTATTATTATTATTATTATTATTATTATTATTATTATTATTATTATTATTATTATTATTATTATTATTATTATTATTATTAGAGACAGACAGAGACTAGGTAAGAATAGGAACTTACGCGAAGATATGAAAGGAACTGAGAAACGGACTTAGCCGTTTCTTGCGCTATTTTGTTCTCTTGTATTTTATTATTGTATAGGTTGACTAATGATGTTGTTTATAGCTAATAAAGATGTGTTGCTGTAAGTATGGAAAGAAAAAGAAATACATAATTAAGGGGCTTAAAGTACACAACCTGCTGAATCTCCCCTGTAAGAACTATGTCAGAGAGTGATATTGAGATTGCAGAGAGAACAGGGCCTGAAATATGTGACAGATGCATACTCTTTAATTCAGATAAAATAGACATGTTTAAGCCAGAGAAGTTTATAGCAGACTTTTATCTGACTTCGTGAAACGAGCGTAAATTACGTCTTGAGAGTTAACGGTATGAAGACGTGTTTGCTTTTAGCTCAGTGGTCAGTAAAAAAATACTCAAGACTGCAATTTTAAAGCAGAAATCAGGAAATGGAAATTGTGCTCTAATTGTATAGATAAAGACCAGAATAATATTGGCATGGGAGTTTACGAGTTGAATATTTGATGACTTTGAGAACATGGCTACAAAATGTTGTCTCTGCTATGTTAAGATTCATGGCTAGTACGGGAAATAACGACACCTTAAAATAATTTCATATATTTGTACAGACATGTGCAAATTATTAGATTCAGCACCACATTTTTTACATTTTCATAATTATCATGAATTACTGGCCACAAAATAATTCTGTAGGACTCTATGCGACAGGATCAATACAAAAAAGTCGTAGAAACACGAATTTTTCCACAAATGAGGGACTGGTTCCCTGATGGTGAACGTGTCTTCATGCAGGATGGCGCACCCTGTCACAAAGCCAGGTCAGTAACTAATTTTCCGGCTGAAAATAATGTAGACGTCCTTCCCTGGCCAGGTAACAGCCCAGACGCAAATCCGATTGAAAATATTTGGTCTAACGTAAAGAGGAAAAAAACGACGATTACCACCAAGGTGGACCTCATAGAAGCACTTATCCAAACATGGCACAGGGATGAAGACATCAAGAAACTATGTGAAAATCTCATGAACAACATGCCAAACCGCATAAAATTGATGATAAAGAACAAAAGGTTTCATACTACGTATATATTAATTATTGCAGACAGTGTGTAATAAATGAGTTTTGTAGAATAAATGTTACATGAATCCGTTTGAGTCTAATAATTTTCACACGTCTGTAGTTGGTAAAAAGAAAGTAAAATTTGGCAGTTAAATATCGAAGAGTTATTATTTTGGACCAAGGATTTCGAAGTGGTTTAATAAATTAGTTTCCCTAGAACTAGTCCTAAATTGAAATTAAAATGTCTTGATTGGCCTTGATGATGTAAACTTTTACGAAATGTATTTCGTGTGTTTGTTAGTGTATAATAATGATGATGATAATAATAATAATAATAATAATAATAATAATAATAATAATAATAATCTACGTCAAGAACTGAATATCGAGAGTATAACAACTATAATTGAAAAATATAGAAATAATTGGTAGGACCATATAACAAGAATGCCCAATAGATTACTTTTTAGAACATGGTGTTACGGATCTACACGAAGAAGACGAGTGGGAAGACCAAAGAAACGTTGGAGAGACCAGTTTGACCGATAAAATTCTGGAGGCGGAACAAGCCGTCGGCCTAAACCTTGAACTTATTGATGATGATGATGATGATGATGATGATGATGATGATGATGATAGGCCTACCTTCGATTGAGGTTTTTGCTGATATGTACATCTATCATCAGTCAGTACACCTCATTTGAACAATACATTTGAAGTCTGATTAGTGTAATGTGTAGCTAGGTCACGGTTAGGTTAGGTTAGGTCACGGTGGCTACGGGCGGGTTAGGACGACCCTTTGCAGGTCGGCTATACTGAGGTCTATTGTGCACCCCGAATGTTATGGGATGAATGAGGATGAGAGTGTACCAGCCCACCGGCCGCATGTGACTCCTCAGCCGCTCACCCAATGGTGGCTTCCTACCTCCCCCGCTCTAAGTTCATATCGCCAAGGTGACCAAGTAGCACAGGATCCATTTCGACGGCCCTTCTAAGATATCGAAGCGCCTTTGGAAGTGCTCTTAAGGAATGAATCCTGGCAGAGATGAGTTATTGCGGAAGACTGGGAACTCAGGAACGGTTGCGGACAGGATCCCCCCCCCCGTAAGCGGATGAAGACATGCGTCTTGACCTGAATTTGTCTATTGAATGAGATGAGAAAGATGAATGATATGATATGAAATCTAAATTATTTTTCTACACGGGAAGGGATGGGAAAATGGACCGTGGCAATGAAAATTTAAACTCGGCATTTGCCTAAGTAACTGTGGAAAACCACGTAAGAACCACAGTTAGGTTGGTCGATCGGCGAATCGAACCACGGACTTCCGAATGCGAGCCCCGTGCGATACGCTCGGTTAATGTGTAACTACTCAGCGATATATGAAATGAAGGAGGAAGGAACTGTCCACCCTACTCCATTATCTCCTGACCTAGTTGCCCCATAAGCATTCCTTGTTGTTATCACTTGTGAGGTTCAGACCTATCTTTGTACAGTTGACTAAATAACAAACAATAATATTAATAAGGATATTCTTGGCGACGTTTAACTTTCGCCGAAACATAACTAATTAAAATAATTTCTTTGCTTAATTTTTATTTATTCAACAAAGACATCAGCTCAAAGAATTTGAGTGACCACAAGGGTCCTGGATACAATAAACATTTACAGTATAATGTGATTTGAAATATTAAAGAAAAAAGAACGTTAACTGTTGAAGGCAAATATATAAGTGGATTAATTGAAATAGAGACGATGATGTAATATTTGAAGATAATCCTTGATAATATTTATAAGAATAGACATTACATAATCAAAAGGAATGTGAAGTTCCTTAAGATAATTCCACAGTCTAGTATATACAGTCGCGAAGCTTGGGGTGATTTTTTGCATTTCTCGCGATAGTTGCCAGCCGCTTGGAGCGCTGTGTGTACTAGGAACAATAGACTGTGTCACAGGCATCGTGATCTAATACAGGCCGTAAGGCAGACCATGTGACTCGCTTAACCCGATCACGAAGGGCGGCGTTTCAACCATATAAATTAATTGGAATGCATAAAAAGTAACATATATTTCTGTAAATTGTAGTGTAATTGCATTAATAAAATTTAAAACAATGATTAGGAGACACTTCAGACATAATTCCATGCGAGTTAAGCTGTAATATTATTTTAGGTCTGAAAATTACGTTCTTCGTATGTGTAATAGACCTACCTGCCTTTATTTCGATTAAATATTGCGAAATTATTGTGCATTCATTTATGCACGATTCAATAATTTTCAGTTGCACCGCACGAATATTTAGATATGTTGAAATTATAGGTTATGTTTACTGTCCCAGTTGCCTCTTTCTGTCTAATTTTAGTGGTCCCCAATGTCCTGCCATTCATATGGAAATATTATAGGTTATGTTTACTGTATCTTATATTCCTAAATTCGCAATTATACATTATAATTAAGCATAATGTCATGTATGATACTCCGCACATTCAATTTGTCTGTATTTTAATACTACAATTGAGTATTGAATTATTGTATTTATCTACTACCTAAGAGACGAAGTAACGATCGTACGTACACTAATTTCATAAGAGTGGTATGATAAATTTTCTGTCTTTATCAAGGAAGGTAGATATGCTACATTAAAATCACAATATAAATTCCTTTTTATTAAACCTCAAAATAGCTTTCATTCTAAACTTAAAATGTTGATGCGAAAAGATTATGTTAACAGGTAAAATTCTCTTCACATTAAAATAACACAGTTTTGTAATTATTTCTGCAACATTTTATGCAACAGGAAGTAAAGGGAACTTATGGACACATTACACTAAATAAAACTTAGCTATGATACGCAATAAAGTTATAATATAATAACTCACTGAGCTCCATACACTGAAATAGAAAACCCGAACATATATTACGGCCTGGTCTAGATTGAAAAGGCATTGACCGTGCCGTATTTCGCATTGTTGTGGAAAGTTGTGTAAACTGTGAGATGTTCGTTATTGGTTGTAATAACTGTAAATGGCTAAAATACAATAATTTGAGTAATAATATGGGACAAGGAGACGTTTGTTGTACTATAAATTCTAAGAAAAAGAGGTCAGAGTTATCCTTCCGAAAGATCCAGGAAGGTGAGTTTATAAAATATAATATATACTTTATGAAAATAATATATAAACCTTATGTATTTCGTATTTCAATAGTGGAAGGAAGATGTTAATTTTTCAAAAGAACACGATATCAAAAGTACAATACATTTTATCGTCTGCTAGGGAAAGAGTCTGTGATGAGGCGATAGTAGCGATCCTGGTGGCTAGCAACTATTTATGGATGCATATGTCAACTGTCTATGTTTGCATATTTAGTAAGTATTGAGCTTCGCAACTGTATATACTAAACTGTGATAATTCCAAGTGATTTTTGTAATAGAACCTCTTCTGCCAAACAGCAAACCAATGACAGACCATTGTTTAAGAGGGACGTTGTACTTTTGAGAAAGATACGGCAAACAAGGTTCATATGTAGATTTCATCTCAATATCAACTTCGGTGGGCTGATTCAGGTTCCTTTCGAAACGGATGGTAGGGTCAAGAACAAGAGCCAGTTTTAAGCGACCGTTAATAGCAATAATGTCTGCCCGTCTGAAAGAACCATCCGATGATACACAATGTACTTCTCTATGCTATATTTTAAACCTACATGTCTTATAGCTGGAAATGTTAATGACGTCCAACTGCATCGATACATTAATAACAATGACAATTCACTGAAAATAGTTATTCGTAAATTTAAATTGTAATGCCAAGAAGTTTAACTTCTGAAATCATTTCATCGGGAACATGATTTAATGAAAATACGAGTATCCGCTGAGTTTTAGATCTGTTACATTTCAACCCATTAGCTTCAAACACACCAGCAGCATCACATAAATAGGAATCCATCAGACATTGAATCCAAAATATACTATGTGGTATTCTATAAACGTTTTGAGCAAATGGCAGCGAAATAAAAATAACACCCTTACTATTACTGGTAAAATTATGCATGTGTTGGATAACGGTTCTAAATGTTTAGGGATTTTCTTAGATTTAAGGAAAGCTTTTGACACGGTTAACCATCGTTTACTTCTGGACAAATTATTTGATATAGGAGTCAGAGGTATTGCGCATAAATTATTTCAATCATACTTAAACAAAAGAACTCAGGTAACCAGAATTGATGATAATATCAGTGAACATGTAAATATTGATATAGGTGTCCCTCAGGGAACAATTTTAGGTCCTATTCTATTTTAATATATATTAATGATTTATTAAACATTGATTTGAAAGTAAAGAATGGCTCCTGTTATTCTTACGCTGATGATACGGTGGTGATTTTCAGTGGTTTAACTTGGGAGGACACTTATAAACATGCCAATGTAGGTATAAATTTGATCAAAAACTGGCTTGATGCAAATTTGCTATCTCTAAATAATATAACTAAAACTACTTTGGTGCCATTTTCTTTAACAGTCTCTGGATTGAACAAATTGAAATCACTTTCTCATTTAAAATTAATAATCCACAACTCATTTTGTAAATTCTCTACAACCTGTAAATGCCCTTGCCTGAAAGAATCTGTAGATGTGAAATACCTGGGCATTATTGTTGATCAGCACTTGAAATGGGATAGACAAATCACCTTTTTATGTAACAGGATCCGTAAAACAATTTACAAATTTGTAAAACTTTGCCATTACTTACCTACTCATGTATTACGTTTGGTTTATTTGGCTATAGTTGAATCTGATATCCAATATGGTATAACTGGATGGGGAGGCATTACACAAACTGCTCTTCTTCCTCTAATTATGTTGCAAAAACGTATAATCAAAATTTGTTTGAAAAGGCGACTGGATTATCCAACAAATTTGATCCATTCCGAATTGAATGTTTTTAGAATCGACCAAATTTATAAATACTCTTTAATGAAATTCTTTCATAAAAATAGAATGAAATTTGTAGCTCAGCCACATGATCATAATACAAGACGAAATGAAATTCTTAAATTAGTGAAACCTAATGTTTCACATCTGCTGCTTTACTACACAGTACAAATTATGGTCCATGTCTATATAATTCGATAATAAAATTTCATCCAGAATTGACTACTTTAAGCAATGAAATTTTCAGATCCAGAATTAAAAAATTTATATTACAGACTTCCCTGTATTTATATTATGTACCATGTATTGTAAAACAAGTTTATTTCTATCCTAAGTATATTTTTTCTATCTTATCTTGATTACTATATCAACATGACCTGTACTAATTATACTGCTAATAATAATTTTATATTAATTCACCTATCTCAACATCGTCTCTTTTTCACTCAGTTATTACTATTATTATTACTTACTAAATTTATTATCATCTTTATGTGACCTTTTTCTGAAATATTTTGTCTACGAAGTATGTATATCTATGTAACGAAACTGTCCCCTAACACGAGCTTTGCTCTTTCGGGGTATTTTAATGTAACGTTTTTATGTATATGTTATTGTTTATTAAATAAATAAATAAAAATAAAAAAATAAAAATAAATTTTATAATCAATTTCGAACCATGTAGATCTTAATAAAGCCGTCACAGCTTGTTTGTGAATATAGCGATTTCACAGAGAAATAAGCACAGGTTATGTGTACTCTAGCTGTGCCACAGTTAAGGCAATTATAACGCTACCGTATCCTGACATTACGGAAATAGCAATTTTTTTGACAGGACTTAAGAGAACCGGTTCTAATTGTGAATTTCCTAGCTTCGCTGTGGGGTGTCGCTATAATTTATGACACAAAATAAAACAAGATCTTGAAACGTGTGCTCAGACTACTTTTTTCCCTCCCCCCTGCATAAAGATTAGGGGGGAGAGTAATATTATGTCGCTCTGATCTCATTAAAACTGCTTCGCGCTGGCGGACGTCATAAATCCACTGGACTCTGCGGTTCCGTGTTCGAGACTTGACTGCGACTTGTTTTAGTTTCTGTGAATATATCTCTATGTAAATCATTTTGTTGCTGTTCTTACCTAGTCGTAGCTCAGACATATTGAGAGTTATAAAGACGAGGAGGACCGTGGTTCGATTCTCTATAGATTATGTGAGATTTATAACAGGTAGCGTGTTAGTAATACATGTTTGAATTGAAAGTTAACTCCGGAAGGTGTCTAATCATCTGAAAGCTGAAACAAAATGAGAAATAAAACGAAAAAATATCCTTTAGAGGAAAATGTGATACAAAATTATTTGGAATACTGTAAGTATACAGTCTACAGCTGTGGAGTAACGGTTAGCATACCTGACTGTCAAACGAGCGGGCCCGGGTTCAAATCCTATTTGGGACACATTACCTGGTTGAAGTTTTTTCCAGGATTTTCCCTCAACTAATTAAGGGCAAACGCTGGGTAACTTCGGTGCTTGACCCTGGACTCATTTCGCTCGCATTATCACCTTATATCATTCAGATGCTAGATAACCATAGAAGTTGATAAAGCGTCATAAAATAACCCCCACTATAAGCATATACAGGATGATTAAGGAGGAATAATACATATTTTAGGGGGTAAAAACATGGTCTATTCTGAATAAAAAAAATCATATAACATTAGTTCAATTTTCATTGAGTACAGAGATACAGATGTTTGAATGTTACGCATAACAATCGTTATAACTGGCAAAAACGAAAGACAAATAACTTAATGATTACATTTGTTTCTTATTTACATAGTATCAATACATTTAAACAGTTCAATGCACTTTTTCGCTCTGTTAACAACATTTAGTGTTGCTCTTCTGATACAGTCTTCTTGTTCTTTTATGAGAGCAGCACTACTCATAATGCTAGCGACAAATTCATCCCTTGTATATATTTTGATTTTGTACACTTCGCCTTTCATCCACCATCCCAGACAAATCGACAGCAGTAAAGTCTGGCGACCTTGATGGCCAGTGCATATTCATTATTCAAGGAATGAGAAATTTAGGTGATGTTTCACCTGACGAATGAAATGTACAGGGACTCCATACTACACTATGTTCCAAAAGTCATGATGGGGTTTCAGAGGATTATATTTTTTTAATAAATAGAGGTAGAAATGAAGAGATCAGTGTAAAAAGGTACATCTTCTTGTTTTTACATACGAACATGCTCCTTTTCTGCATTAATATTATTGCATTTGCTCGAGTGTTACCATCTTTTGTTTCCTTCAGTGCCTAAAACTTATAAACGAAAAACTTGAAAGTTTTGTTTTAATCTTAGATTTAGGTTTAGATTTAGATTTATTTAATAATAACATATACGTAAAAACGTTACATTAAAATACCCCGGAAGAGCAAAGCTCGTATTACTTAGTTCCGTTACATAGATATACATACTTTGTAGACAAAATACTTAAGAAAAAAGGTCACATAAAGATGATAATAAAATTAGTAAATAATAATACTAGTAATAACTGAGTGAGAAAAGAGACGATGTTGAGATTGGTGGATTAATATTAAATTATTATTAGTAGTGTAATTAGTACAGGTCATGTTGATATAGTAACCAAGATGAGATAGTAAAAATATACTTAGGATAGAAATAAACTTGTTTTACAATACATTGTACTTAATATAAATACAGGGAAGTCTGTCATATAAATTTTTTAATTCTGGATCTGAAAATTTCATTGCTTAAAGTAGTCAATTCTGGATGAAATTTTATCTGATATCAATATTACATTTCGACCTCTATTCATTAAAAAAAAATGCAATCGTCTGAAACCTCACCATGACTTTTGGAGGACAGTGTATTTAATGAATGCAGAAACCGAAAGATGACGAATTGAGATGTCATCAGCTCATTCAAAAACCTTTAATTAACCCGATGAAAGAGTAATGTACTTCGGTACATTAAAACAATATATATAAAATTATATATATATATATATATATATATATATATATATATATATATATATATTTAATTAACCCATTTTCTAAGAACGCCGTCACAAGCAATTGAAGTGAAGTCACTAAAATATACTAGGTTATGTGTTGAATGGCCGTACATGCTCGTGCGAAGGATCCTGTGTACATGAGTTTGTATAATAGTGTATCAATAAATTCACTTCATTCATTCAAGTTACTAGTACAACCACTACTACCACCACTACCATCATTAATTTTTATCTTCAAACCGTCTATTAGGGGCAGGTTTGTTGTGACATTGCAGCAACAGCTTTACTTGCTTTCCGGACGAATTCTTGATTATGGACTTATCTCTCTATTTCAGCGACTTTGATATCCATAACTTCGGGTCTAACGGTGTTACACTTAACTTTAACAATTAATGTGACTGGTAGTCGATAAAAAACTTAATTTTTTTAAACCTAAAAAAATTCAGTGATAAAGTATTGTATACGTATTATAGCTGTTTATAATAGTCAGTACTTGAGTTCTTTTTCCTCTTCTGTAAATCGCCTACATCCTGATTTTAAAGAATAATTTATTACTAACTTTTGTATTGATCTGGACATGAACTCGGACCTGGGTTCCATTCCCGCTTGGGCTGATTTTGTGGTTGGGTTTTTTTTCGAGGATTTTCCAAACCGTACTGCAAATTACGCGTAATCCTTAGCTTCATCCTACAAAATATCACCATCACCAAATCCATTGACACTAAATAACCTAGTAGTTGATACACCGTCGTTAAATTGTTAACTAAAAATGACTTTACTACATAAAACTATTAACAAAGCACTTTTCAGAACGAAACCTCTGATTAAAAACGTAATGAAGTATAAGTTTCATTAAAATACCATCGTAATATAAAACTTAATTTTAGGTGTATACTGTAGCGAGACCACCCCCAGACCTGAGGTCGCCGGTGTGTGAAGACAGGCTGAAAATGTGCATCATTGTGCTCCTCGCCTGTCTTTATAATGAGCGCGCAAGAGGTCCACGCCCCTTATGGGGAAGCGATCCGCGGCCAATTTCTAAGCGACAACTCCCGATGTCTGAAAATCTCTTCCGAGAGAACTTCATCCACCATGTGAGAGTAAAATGGAATCAAGTCTATTTTCGTGGAGTTAAGTCGTCTTTATTATTTAAAAGTATCAGATATCAGCTGCTGTATCATCCCTCAGATATTGTACAGAATGTTCATTCAAATTATTCTATGACTTGCAATTGAATGTGCATATACTATAATCGAACAAGTGCTAGCATTAATATCGTTGATCCCATAGAATTTATAGCTAGTGGACAAACTAATGCAACGGTATCCATTGCCACATGAGAATTGTGTTGAAATAACACGACGCATTTTCTTACTGGGAAATCGTAGCTAATTTTTATTTGCACAAGATTGTACACGGTGAATATTGAGTCTGTCTCAGATATAGGGTAAAGGGTTTGTAACTTCCACAAGAATGTATTCATCGAATATTGAATCTATCGCATATCAAGGGTAAAGTGTCGTCACTTCTACAAGATTGTATCTGGCGAGAATTGAACTGTCGCATATCAACGACAATTTGGTTGTCAGTGCCACAAGATTGTATCCATTGAATATTGATTCTATCGCATATCGAGATTAAAGTGGTTGTCAATGTTACAAGATTGTATCCATTGAATATTGAATCTATCGCATAGTGAGATTAAAGTGGTTGTCAATGCTACAAGATTGTATCCATCGAATATTGAATCTATCGCATATCGAGATTAAAGTGGTTGTCAATGCTACAAGATTGTATCCATCGAATATTGAATCTATCGTATATCGAGATTAAAGTGGTTGTCAATGCTACAAAATTGTTTCCATCGAATATTGAATCTATCGAATATTGAGATTAATGTGGTTGTCAATGTTACAAGATTCTATCCATCGAATATTGAATCTATCGCATATCGAGGTTAAAGTGGTTGTCAATACTACAAGATTGTATCCATCGAATATTGAATCTATCTCATATCGAGGTTAAAGTGATTGTCAGTCAATAAGTAATACTTTTTCACATCAAGGATAATTCGATGGTGTTTGGATAAAGGGACATGTCATAAAAATGATTTTTGAGATAAATAAAAATCAAACTCGGATTCTTACTGTAAATAATTTTCTGCACACACATAAAACAGATGAAATGCTAGCATTATTTTGTGTTTTGCACACCCACTTGTAGAATTTGACTTGTGTATTCACCTGGGAAACAAAACTCCAGTTGCACAAGAAATGAATGAGTGAATGAATTAATGAATGAAGTGCATTTATTGATACATACAAACTCATGTACACAAGATCCTTCGCACGAGCCTGTTCGACCATTCGTGCTATAACTATGCATTGCACAAAAAATGACTTAATCCTCTTTACCCGAACATCATTGAATTGTCATTATCACAAAATTGTAGGCCTGTTTGGAAATGATTCCTCTCTCATACCACAAATAAAATGCTTGTCACTACCAGAACAATATATCCTACGACGATTAAACGCAATTAAGTATATGTCCTAAATTCAATGAATCGTGTAAAATATGGGCTCTAGATCCCAATATATCCCACATTAAATATAAACTATTTCTTATAAAATATAATGAAGATAGTCGTAAATATATGTAAGTAACTATAATTTTGTAGTGTCTATTGTAATTGGGGCTTTGTTCTGTTATATACAACTAAATAAGTAAATAAATATTAAGTGCGTAAGAGCTATTCCATCTCAAATCGACCAAAATATAGAGAAAATTGACCTTGCAATTTTTAAATACAATGAAACTTTTTCTGTCCGTTGACAACTGTGATACAATGCTTTGTGGAAAGTTTGAGGCATCAGAACTTCATAGTGTTTAAATTAAAAATATTTAAATGTATCGTATTTTCATAAAAATTAGCAACTTTAAACTGTTATGGCTCCGAAACCCTTTCACCCAGTGATCAAAATCATGGTTTATTTTGATGCTAAGAAGTTAAAGTTTATATTGACATGTAAACAGTTTTTCTTACTTTTTATGGAAATGGAGAAATTTAGATTTTTCTTCATTAAGACGCCTTTGCCCACGAAAAAATATTTTTAAAATATATGGTTAGATTCCGCATTGAAAGTACAAATAAACACATATTTTTTACTGGTGCACCGTTGTTAAGAAAGTATTGAACATATCAAATAAAGAAAATAAATAGTACGCGCGTGAACTAACCAGCTGACAGTGAGACGGGAGCCAGCCTATTCAAGCAAGGCCAGATGACATAAGCACGTGATGTTTCGTCTAGTAGCGCATAGCTGGACTAGCTTCCGTAAACATAGTAGTAAAATGACGCCCAATGCACGCTTATCTTCATCTCTCGGCCAGTTCGTGCGGTACTGCGCCGTTCAAGTCTAGGCGTGTGAATATAATTTATTTAATACCCTTGAAACTTATTGCCGAGCCACTAAGCAAACAATGCCGAATCCCTCTTAATAATGCAAGGGTTTTTTCTCAATGTTTTTTACATTTTTACAAATGGGCAAAAAGCCTAAAAGTAAGTAAAATCAGATTATCTGTCTCTCTGTATACAATAAAAATAATGATTACTTCTTAACATAATCTACCAAATGTCAGCTTCAAAATGAGCTCCCGTTCAATGTTCTGTAGTAACCGGTTCCAGAGTTCTGAGCGCTGAAAGAGGCTTGTTTTTTATAAAATACGCTAAATTTGTCGGTGAATAGTACGAAAACCGTTTGACTTTCGATAGTATATTTTTGAAAATGCACTCTCCTCAGCACTTTGTATAAATAGGAAAAAAAATAGAGTATTAAAAAATGCGAGGTTTTTTACTGATCGATTTCATATGGAATAGCCCGTAAGAGGTCCAGTTAGCAATAACCATCGATGACATTTTAGAATGTTGTAATATATACGTTTATGGAAACTGGGAGAAAATGAATGTGAGTGATTAGTTCTCAATTCTAAAGCAAGAGAAAAATATGTTTGATGGACCAATTAATAACATTGCAGTAGATATAAAGGACAAGTGCTCCTGCGGATTCTCAGATCAAAGTTCCAAATAAGTTTCAATGACGTGTATTCCAGCAGGGCTCGGCCAACGTAAGGCAGAATAGAAGACAATGTAAGGAATAAATTAATGTTCCCTAGAAATGTAGGTATAGAACAGGGCTAGGCACCGGGAGCAAATCCAAACACTAAATGGGGACGCTTAATATTCATCCGTCACAGCATCAACGCTGTGCGGTGTTCGTCGGGGAAGAAAAGGGTTGAAGAGAAGTCATATGGCTCCCCGTGAGAGAGTAGAATTCGCTCTTGGTGCCCAGCCCTGGTATAGAAACTGGATAGTTAATGACTTCTAACTGGAAGAGGTGTAACAATACACAAAAGTGGGCTGAAAATTCTTTAATTAACTCTGTTACTGTTTAATCTCCTTAAAATACATGCGTTTGCCTGTAACGAATTATCAAATCCACCTCTGTGGCTGTGATCCAATTTTATATAATCGACAATAATTTTCTTAAACACGTTGTAGTTAAACCGTGGCTGGAAATCCACGTAGGTGGGAGCAGTACTTGGTCCGCTTTTCCTCTATGACAGATGTATGTAAGATAATATTGTCTACTCGTGCATGTGTTTCGGCGTGGGTTCGAACCGGGTCAAAGGTTGTGACGTCGACAAGGTAACAGCGGTTTGCCTTATTCCGTCAGTGTCAGGCCTTGTCACGTGTTGCAGACAATTTACTGTTTCATGCGAACCCGGCACTTTGCTTGAAAATTCAAAAGACGCCTGGATTATGGAGACAAGATTTATGTGCTTGTGGATCTGTGGGTGAGACAATTATAGTACAGTACAGGTCTTGGCTGCATTGCTCCTTTATTTATGCGTTTGTATGAATACAACAGCACAATAAACTTATAATCACTTTTGCTACTTTGCAAAACTCGCATTTCCTTGTCTCTTCTCAGGATATTTTGAGAATAAAATGATCTGAAAAATGTTAGATTTTTAAAAATAAAGAGCCTCTTTTATTTTGGTTATTCGCAAACATATCCTGTCTTAAGGCCCATTCACAATGAAAATTAAACATAACCGTAACATAAACACAGAAGTTTGCGCCCAGGTTATCAAATGGGATCATTCACAATGATAAACATAAACATTGACATAAACATTACCGTAAGACGTTAACATGAAAGTTTGCAAACTCCAAACTTTCATGCTTATGCTTACGTGATTTGCAAACAGAACACAATCGTGGAGCGCTGAAGTATACGACAGAATATGAGGAAATGGCGTCGTTGTTATGTTTCCATGGTTACCAAGTATCTTAGCGGTTATGTTTATGTTCCCATCGTGAATGGTCTTGATTTTACCGTAACGTTTACATTTTTAAGTTAACGCTTACGTTATGTTTAATTTTCATTGTGAATGGGCCTTTACAATTGTGACACTACCGGTAGCAGACACAGTTATCAGCAAAAATTGCGACTTACATCCATTTTCTCGTAAACTTTTCCATGAATGAACTTTAATTTGCGTTTTCCTATTTCGTACATGAATTTTTGTTAGATAGCATTAAAAAGTTACAGAACGAGGAAGGTGAACGCCCACGAAACGTATAATTCTGACAAGAAATAATTATTTTATTAGAAGTGAACCGTTACTTTAACTAAGAAGGGAATAGCCTAAGTGTTTACAAGATGGCATGTAGATTAATAAATGCCTCGCGGCAATTGGCCGAGTCCTCGAGGTAGAAGAAATTTTCTAATGAAGTTTCGTCCACCGTATGGGACCGGTGCCCATCCACCATCGTGAGGAATTTTGGGAGTTAAGTTGAATGGTTTACTGCGGTTTCTTACACCACCTCTATCGGATAGACGTATAATCGTTCTGACCACATGTTAATGTTGTACTGGTTGGATGATATTGACTATAGCGGAAGCATGTTAGCGTGAGACCAACATTCCATTAATTGGTCTTGGCCCTTTCTGGGTTTTCTTGCTATGGATTATTATTATAGTTGTTATTGCAGTACAAAAAAGAGACCGGCGTGGCTCAGTCGGTTAAGGCGCTTGCCTGCCGGTCTGAAGTTGCGTTCGGGCGCGGGTTCGATCCCCGCTTGGGCTGATTACCTGGTTGAGTTTTTCCGAGGTTTTCCCCAACCGTAATGTGAAATACAAGGTAATCTATGGCGAATCCTCGGCCTCATCTCGCCAAATATCATCTCGTTATCACCAATCTCATCGACGCTAAATAACCTAGTAGTTGATACAGCGTCGTTAAATAATCAACTAAAATAAAAAAAAACGAAAAGGAGAGGCCACATAAATTACTGAAGTACGTTGAACATCCATTTTATCCTGAACTTGTAGTTTAATATTCTTAGTATGGCTTGTTCGGATTAATTTGCACGTTACTCTATTATTATTATTATTATTATTATTATTATTATTATTATTAATCGTAATAAACAGTTAATAGATTGTTTGTAGGGAATTTAAATAACTTACTCATAATAATTCTTTTTCTGAGGTTACCAACCAGAACAGAGCATTTCATCGGACTAAACTCTAAATGGGTTGTGTAATTTCACATGAACAATTAATTTACAAATTTACTTTTCTTAGGCCAATGAAATAAGCCTAAACATTTTTCTTTTAACAGAACTCCAGATAAATAAAATTAATAATTGTAGAACATTAAAGCAATAAATCGACAAGTAATTTTTTGAAAACTGTTAACTAGAAGAAGTGAATATTTCTTTCTGTTAAGCTCTATATGAGAGACCTTAGCGTGGAGAGTGAGAGGGAGGATTTGGAGACTGAGAGGCGGAGATTTGGAGAGTGAGAGAATAAGATTTGGAGAGTGAGAGACGGGAATTTGGGAAATGAGAAGCTTGGTTTTAGAGAGTCAGAGACGGGAATTTGGAGGGCGAGAAACGGAAATTTGGAGAGTGAAATTTGAAGGGCGAGAGACGTGGGTTTAGTCGGCGAGAGACGGAAATTTGTAGAGCGAGAGACAGGGATTTGAAGAGTGAGAGACGGAAATTTTGATAGTGAGGGATGACGATTTAGAGACTGAGAGACGGGGATTTAGAGAGTGAGAAGGGAATTTTTAAATAAGGTAGACGGGGATTTAGAGAGAGACTGGAGATTTGGAAGGTGGAAGACTGAAGATTTGGGAAGCGAGAAGCATATAGAATGGGAGAAATGGCTAAATATAAATACACATTATAAAGAGAAAGAGACATGTAGGGAGAATGAAGAGACAAATATTGGGAGGAAGAGAAATGTGTGTGCGCATCAGTGGGAGAGTCCAGAGATATAAAAATAAATATTTAAAATGAAATATGTAATGAGACAGATGGATGTATTGAGAGATATGGAACTTTTCACTGGATTAAAAATTTCATTTTCCTTATTTTGGTGTTGTAAGATAATCTGTTGATACGCTAAAGCCTTCAATGTCTTGTCAGATTCATCTTCTTCCCACGACTCAAACATCTGTTATATCAGCCTTAAAACTTCCAATAGTTGTTTTCCATACGCTCTGTATCCCTGTTTTCTTAATTACCTAGCGATCTTGTTTCCAGTGTAAATATTTACTTCCCATCCTGTACACACATTTCTACATCTTTCTGGAACTTGATTTCTGCGTGTGGAGGCGAAGCGATGAAGGGTTAGATAGAAAATCCTTGGAATAGCTGTGTAGTACATTATTCTAAACAAAATACTCAAGACATTACAGTTTCAAATAAAAATTATAAACTCGTGCTTCGTTTTAAACATAACAACGCATATCTTTATACGTGTGGCTGAACTGCTGCACGGGATACGTAGATATCTAGATTGTGTTCAGACTTGGAATACTGTAAGATCGGAGCTCGAATCTTGTAGGACATTATCTTATTCAAGTCTCAGAAACGTTGCTGTGTAATGTATTCAGACGGTTCTTAGATAGTTAAAATAATATACGTATATTCAAGTTATTTATTAAATAAACATCAGTTATAAATTATTAATAAGTTCATACCAAAGAAAATACAAATAGATGCAATATTAAAAGTATACAACATTGTGAAAGTGAGGCGTGGACCATTACAAAATAAAGTGAACATGAAATCACTACAGCTGAAATTAAATTCTTGAGGACAGTAGACTATACCTTATTGGACTACAAGGAAAATCCAGATTACTTCAATAGGAGACTACTAAAATAAATATATGGACATTACAGTAAGCACTGGCTTTGCTATCAGTTTCTCTTATCTCTATTGGGATTCAAAGCCGGCTCTCTTGGGTGGAAAGTCACTTGTCCACCTGTTCGGCCAAGACTTCGTTGCGTTACCATTCAGACTTCAAACCTCTCAGTGTTACGACACGAGAAGTAAATCCATTTCCGACAACTTCCACGGAAACAGCTATTAGTTTGTTTCTAAACGCTATTGCTGAGCAGCGTATCGTATAGTAAGTTGAGTTTTCAGTTTTTATGGCATTGCATTGCTGAATTAATGTAGCAGTTTTAAACGAGTTTGAAATGTGAGGAATTCCAGGCAGGTTGCAAGAAATCTCCATTATCTTATAGAGATCGATAAAATGTTCTACTTGGAGAAAGTATCGCTCATTGAATATGAACCACTCTGCAGCAGACAAGCTAGCATGGCAGGAGCAAGGCAGAAGGAGTGACGGACAACTGAATATTCATCCCAACAGTGCTCTCTACTTTCACTTTTGATTTAAAAAGTGTTTTACACTGAGGTCCAGAAATTTCTTCCAGACTGACATCCGTCAGTACCAAGTTTGAAACACGAAACTTGACTTCAGAATTTAATTTCAACGACTACCCTAACCTCTATAGTAGAAAGTGTCGTTAAACTACTACTACTACTACTACTACTACTACTACTACTACTACTACTACTACTACTACACGGTAGAATTTGAACCGAAAAAATTGTACCATTATACGTCGACTGACTATTGGTTGGCTCGCGACTGATTGACTAACTGGTAACTTGTTAGTTGGCTCTCTGACTGGTTAGTTAACTGATTGGCTGGCTGACTCGCTGAGTGACTAACTGGTTGGTTCGCTCGCTGACTGATTGACTAACTAACTGGTAACTTGTTAGTTGGCTCTCTGACTGGTTAGTTAACTGATTGGCTAGCTGACTCGCTGAGTGACTAACTGGTTGGTTCGCTCGCTGACTGATTGACTAACTAACTGGTAACTTGTTAGTTGGCTCTCTGACTGGTTAGTTAACTGATTGGCTAGTGACTCGCCGAGTGACTAACTGGTTGGTTCGCTCGCTGACTGATTGACTAACTGGTAACTTGTTAGTTGTCTCTCTGACTGGTTAGTTCACTGATTGGCAGGCTGACTCGCTGAGTGACTAACTGGTTGGTTGGCTAGCTGACTGGTTAGTTGACTAGCTGACTGGCTGATTGGCTCGCGACTGACTGAATGACTGAGTAGTTGACTCGCTGACTGACTGATTGGTAAGCTGGTTCGCTGACTGACTGGTTAGTTGGCTAACTGATTGGCTGGCTGGCTCGCTGAGTGACTGACTAGTTGGTTGGCTCGCTGACCGACTGATTGGCTCTCTGACTGGCTGGTTGGCTTCCTGACTGGCTGACAAGCTAACTGACTGGTTGTTAGTTGACTGGCTGGCTGATTGGTCAAATAACATCATAGCTAATGGCTAGGGCTGGGTTTTTTATGACCTAACAATCTCCAAAATATGTAGTATAAAATATGCACTTATGACCTTAAAATTCCAGAAATATGCACTACAATATAAAAAGTATGACCTAACAATACTTTCATAACTAGGTAATAATTTCAGTTGTAAAATAAATTAGAACATAATTTTATGACAAAGAACTACTGTATTGAGAAGCAAGCTAAAGTATGGAATTTGATATTGTAGTGTGTTTTTTTTTATTTTATTAAAATTATCAGTACTTGCGCATGCTATGATTTTTTCATATGCTTCTTTTAGTTCAGTTTATGAGTCCTGAGTTGCAATATACAGAGAATACCTTATGCAAATTTTCATATAAAAAGATTTCCTATTGTCAATCAACAAAGCCTTGTACTTCGAAAAACTTCTTTCTACTTCAGCTGACACAACAGGAACATATTTAAAATGGGCAGTATCATTTAAGTTTAATTCTGAGTCATTAAGAGAAAAATTTTCACGGGACAAAATCATTGAAATGGAACGCAATGTGTAATACCCTTCGTTTTTTTCTAACATCTGTTCCATTTTCTTTGACACTTCTTGCCCCACTTTACCACAACCAATATCAAAGTTATTCACAGTTTTTTTTCACTAGTTCTATCTGCTTTAATAGTGGCACTTCTGATTGCTCCAAAGCAGATATAGCAGCAGGAAGAAACCCAAAATTCGATTCCATACATGAAAATTGGCCTGAAATGTCGGAATTAGATATTAATTCCTGGGCTGGTCTAATTGAAGCGGCTTCCCTGCTGTCAAACGAATCAGTGATGTTTTTCACAACCTTGAAATTCTGGCAGTAATAGTTGCAGGCATTAATCCAGGATCCCCATCTTGTCAAAATGCTAGAAGACTGCAAGGAAATGTCTGGAGCTACCAACTTAAATTATGCAACATGTGAAGGGGCTTTCAAGAAGACCTTTTTGACACACCCAAATAATTTATCAACTTCACTGAATTGCTTACGAATCTGTTCTGCAACTCTGTGTAAGGCGTGAGACAAACAAGTCGCATGCACCATTTTGCTATACAATGCTTTGAGTGAATCTGCAGCTTTCACCATGTAAGGCGCAGCATCCTTTACAGTGCATTGTCATGCTGAACACCTTCGGGCCATATGACACCCATAGACCTGTCGAATAGTTTACTAATGGTGGAAAAATGTATTTTTTTTTCTAAATGTTCACAGTTTATTAGAAAATTTTCACCTGCACCATCTCCTTCCAAAGTTCCCACATAATATTTGCAATGTATCTTCCCATAGAGTCTGAGGTTTCATCAATTGAAACCCATGTTTTTATTTGCAACCCGTTGTTATCTGTTGCATAGTTTTTCCGTAGCTTCGGCTGATGTAGTCCTTTCTTATCGTGGAAGAAACGGGAAGAGATTTTCCTATGTGTTTTTCTAAGAATTCACAAAGTTTTGGATGATTCAGTTTAGGCTACTTAGGGGAATGTCGGCAAAAAGGAGGGTTGTACAAAGTTCTTCACAGAATGTTAAATAAGATTGGCGGGACTCCCCTAGGAGTATTTTCTGTACTGTTTTTCCATTTTGAATTCGTTGTACACCACGTTTGTGTTTTTCTTTTCTCACATGCTGCTCAACGTTAAAGGTTTTCTCTGTGGTTTACAATACATTATATTCCTATCACTCGAAAACACTTTCTCACCATATCGAGATACTAACTGTTTTAATTTTACTTGAATATAGTACTTTGCTTCGCTTTTGGCATTTTTCCTGAACTACACACACTTCCGACTTCAACAAGATTCAATAACTCAATGAGACCCTTGTCTGCCAGATTATAAAGACAGGCTCCAGTAGCTATCTGCTTGTCGCGAAACAATAGGCCTACACAAATATTTTTTTCCTGGTACGTAAGGGTAAAGTCCATATTGTGAATTTAAACGTAATAGGGGAAGAAGGTACATTTTACTATTTTCCAGGAAACACAATGCGGTATTTAATTCTGAGAAATTTAACATCTCAAATGAACATGGAAGAAAGAAAGTGTATGAGAAAAGTCCTTTACTTCTTGAAAGAGTGAAAATATGCCAAATATGACCATAAAATTACTGAAATATGCTCTATCACATAGAAATGCTAAGGAGTAAGCTGCTCGTGGTAAAAAGCAGAGTAGAATTCAGAGAGAAATTATCCCCTCCCCGCAAGCTATTGGTCGCTTCGTTCAATACCTCCCACAGAGCGATCATTGGCCCCAGCCCTCCCACATACCATTTGCGCCGAGGTCTTGTTTCATCTTCCTACTCTACAGAGTCCCGGGACGGACCATAGTTAACCTACTCTTCTGTGTATTTGATATGATTTCATTGCATTTCTTGATTTATTATTTTGATATTTTAGACTTTACTTTTGCTCACTTACATTTGATTGCTTAAATTAAACAATTAATAATTATTTTAGTGCAGACTGAAACTTGTAATATTACTTTTTAATTATTCAATGTAATACTCCATTCCCGGCCACAAGCTTTTGCTTCATCGGGAGTGCCAACCAAATGTGTACTATTATTATCCTTCAAATAAAAATTATTATTATTATTATTATTATTATTATTATTATTATTATTATTATTATTATTTAAGGAAGATATCAGTCTACCAAAAAATATAAATGCTACATCATAAAATACTTAGCCCTACTAATGACTCATATAGGTACTTACTTCAAAAAGCTTCTGCTGTCACTTTGCAGTGAAGTCTTTTGTTTTAGAAATATATTGAATAAAATCCACTACAAATTTGACAATATGGCGTCATGGCTCTGTTCAAAGCGGATGTGCTACCCATCGAAGCGTTTCCTGGGTCGATTCTCGGCATGGGGAATGGAAGGGATTTATCTTCCTTATACGGGAGTGGGTGTTTATCCACTGTCTTGTAGTGTCCTGTGTTTTCTCAACGGTGGGCCTGTGCCGTGCTGACTACACGACGAGATATTTCGGCTATGTGCGCCTGTCTAGTACTGGTTTAGATAATATACTCTACACCGCATTGTTACTGTACCCTGGTACGAAAGGAGATATAAACATGACGAAGAAAGAAACGTCTGTGAAAACTGCAGTTCAAAAAGCTTGTTTTAACTATTTGGTGTCGCTAGGATTCTAATCGAAGCCTTCGCCTACAGAAAGCTAAAGCTGCAATCGGTTCGACAATTCTTACCTGCTTCATAAAATTCTTTAAGTTAGTTCCTAAACTGGTCTGACCATAAGAACAACCAGTACAGAAGCACAGGAAACGTCACGTGACGCAAACTGCCCATCTATCGCCGGTTGCTACGTGACGCGTTAAATCCAGTTCTTACAATTTGTCAAACCGATAATCGACGATTAAGGTAAATAACATGTACTTCTGAAAAGATTGAGTTTTCTAGGAAAGTGTTGTTTTAATGAAGAAAGCTGCATCATACTTCTGCCTTATACGTAGTTACACGTCTGTCATAGCTCGCGCGTGACGGACATGTCAACTCGGCTGAAGGGGTGTCCACAACGCCACACATTTCGCGACTAAATTCCAGAATTTCTAGATCGCACGTGGCAGATCTGGAAATTAGAGACGTCTAGACTTTAGAATACGATATTGCGCACGTGACAAAACTGAGACAGCGGCAGGGTTGTCCAAACAGACATTGCATGCACTGATATTTCAGAGTAAATGTGACATATTTTGAACAACTTTTATGACTGCTTGTATACGTAAATTTTTCTTCCAATTCAATACTTTACAAGAAAACTTGTGAAAAATATAAATAAGTCAAAGACTGTTTCATAATGCTAATGATTTGACAAGATTTTGAAATATGTGCTTCACGTTCATTGTAACTTAGATAGGTGTACATAACAAAATATTACAATATAGGGCTAAATATGTAAATCCTTTGAAGAATAATTATCAAGGTTATATAAAACAATATTTGTATTACTTAAATATAAGATACCCTGAAACGAATATTACGATTGAATATTGTTTTAAAACAAGATATTTGCAGTTAATTTTTTGCTTAGGATATAGATCAGAATATTCTTCATTCAAAAAATAGATGTATTGGTACATTCATTCATTCATTCATTTTATTACATAGATCTTACATGAGCAATGAAGCTTTAAGATGTGGAACAAGTGAAAATTTTACAATGTTACAATTACAATTTTTACAAATGTTTATAGTTTTACAATTTAGTAATTTTCTACAATTTTTACAATTTTGTGCAATTTTTTACAATATTTTGTCGAGATGTAGTGAGATGAGGTGAGGTCCGAGGATTCGCCAAAATATTACCCGGCATTTGCCTTTTGGTTGGGGAAAACCTCGAAAAAACCCAACCAGGTAATCAAATCAAAGAGGGGGTAATCAAATCAAAGGAGTTGATGCCAAGGACTCACCATAGACCATCCGGCTTCAGTCCCACGGTTGTGGAAAACCTCGGAAGAAACCAAAGACCAAAGGGGGATCCAACCCAATCCCGAACGCAGCTCCGGACCAGCAGCCCAGCGAGTCTGCCGACTGAGCTACATCGATGGCTCTACTAAAAATATACAATACATAGCCAATCAGATTATTAAATTTACAAACGCAAACGATCATTCATCAGTTGAGCTATATGTATAATACAAAACAAGTTAATTAAATTTAAGGCATAAACAATTGAACCAGTTAACTCGAGATATGTGTCTGTCTTACAATTTCCTCATAGGCATCGTTTTCCTTCATTTTATTGTGTTATTCCACAGAACCCACGGTGTGCAACCATGGGTTTAATTAATATAATTGAATTAACGCGCAAACATCACTTCTAGGTCAGGAAGTCATGTTCTTTGTGGTTGTTGGCGCCATAATACTTTCAAATCAAATTGGTCAATTCCCTCAAATAATTTTGAAGTCTTTGATCAAGTAGAACGTGTTCTTATTTACTTTCAAGAGAGTCCGAGACTTTTAAAGTATTGCAAGTGATTTAATAATAAAACTTTGCAAAGTATTGACAAATGTTGAAAAGTCTTGTGAAGCATTGAATTTTACGAATATTTTATGGTGTAAAACAGCATTAGTTAAGTCAGAGAAATGTTGTTTTGTTATATTTATAGTATATGGGTCTAATTTAAATTTAAAAAGTATATATTTTGATATATTTGATATATTTGGTTACAGCACTTCTTTACATGTAATGGTGTACCTCACATTTCTGTATCCGGTGCCACCATTAACACTTACATTAACACATATTTGCAGTACATGTCTACACAACTTCTACCAATTGAACTATGTACTTTTTTTTTATTATTACTTGTTCAATCTCCCTTTCAGTATTTCACCTACATTTCGTTTGCTATTCTCTATTTGATCATTAATCGTAATATATCTAAATTTATATATGCCTTTCAAACCCCCTTTTTCCTCTAACTACTATTCCCTAAGATTTCAATTTCACTTATTCTCTATAAATTATCATATTGAATTATTTGCCTTACTTGTTCTTTGACCTTTTCTCCTATCTGTCTCTTATATTCATTTACTGTTCCAACGTTCAAATGTCAGTACTAATTTTATGCTGTCACTTGTTCATTTCTTTTAACCCTTTTTCACTTTTCACTCATTCATATTTGCGCTCACTTTCAACTTTCTCTCTATTCCACTTACACCTGAACCTTTCACAATGCTCTCACTTCCTATAAATCTTATATTTCTTTCTACACATCAGCTTATACACTTTCTCGCTCCCCTATACTTTTCTATCATTTACAATTACAATTACCCTTTACTAGCAATTTTTGATCATATCCCCACATTTTTTAATCGTATCTAATAACATTGCTATATCCTCAGCTGTCGCAGGTTCTGACCTTTCTTTACTGCTTGTCTCTGCTTTATTTCTATCTCTGTCTTTCTTTCTATTTCCTTCTTCTTCTTCTTCTATTCCTCTTGTATTCCCCCCCACGCTTTCACTTCCACATCCTAGATTTCCACTCACACTCGCACCCTTAATCTTTTCACTACTTTCTTCCCTATCACTTCCTGACTCTTGGTTTCTCTTTTTATCCCCACTCGCCTTTTTTCTAACACCTGTGCTTCTTGTTCCTTTATTGTCAGCATTCCTTCTGGAGTGCGCTAACCTTACTGCCATCGTATGGAGACTAGGAATCTGCTTACGCTGCTTGATCACGTTACACTTATCTTCTCGATGTGTCATCACCTCTACACTTCCTCGTACGTCAGCATGTGGGTTTCTGAACTCACTACTATTCGCTCCTGTTACCATGTGATCTGCGACAATGACTTGTTCCGTCCTTGAAGTTGGGATGATTTTCTTCTGCTCCTTCCCTTCGCTCATGTAGCAAACGTCGACTTTGTCCTCTTTTGTTCTTCTCGTTAGTCCAAATTCTGGATGATCTTCATTCCTCAGGCAGAACTCCAGATCATACCATTTTCCGTTCACTTTCAATTTATCTTCGTACATTTTAGCAAAGTGACCCTTCGCCCTCGCTGCTTTCATATAAGGTAGTAGTCGTTTTCTTCTATTTCTTACTTCAAATGACATATCTGTTTCCACCCTCACTCCTGAACCCCGGAGCCGTCCTAGATTGTTCAGAATAACTTCCCTTACTTTTGTATTCTTGAGGCTCAAGAAGATAGGCCTTTTATTTCCTTTCCCTAATCTGTACGTATGGTCGACATGTTCTTCTCTCAACTCTATATTAAAGATCACTTCACATAAATCTCTCACTTTCTTAAAGGTATCCATCTCTTTTTCCCGGCCCCTTTCTTCAACCTCGAAAATTATTAAGTTATCTTTTCTCAATTTGAGGTCGTAGTCACTCATCTTCTTCTTTAATTTGTTATTCTCTTCTATCAACTCTTCTATCTTTTCACAGATGTTATCTACTTTTAGTCTTAAAGCCTGGTTCTTCATATCTACTTCTACTTGATTCAAGCCTGCATTATTATTCCGTTCCTCTCTACTTAATTCACTTACTTTATCATTTCCTGATGTCTCTTTCCGTAACCACTGTTCCATCTTCTCTTACTGTAATCTTGGTTTCTTCCTCAGGCCAATAGCCTTTATACTGTGTAAGCGATTTGTGCACACGCGACTGCTCTCTCCGGCTTTCTGCTGTAAACTCGTAAAAAGTATATAGGCAGAATAGGCTCCATGCATTTTAAGCTTATTATTGGTGGTCATCAGTACTCGCTGAAATGGGTAGAATGCATGGAAAGTAAGGAAATATGCTCCGCGTGCACAAGGGATAGAGAGACAGCAATATATATACATATATTCTGAAACTTGATCTTCGTCTCAACTAACTTATAAGGAGAAAAAAAAAGATTATTCATATGCGAATATGGCCGACATTTCGAGTTAATTTAATCAATTGAATATTATAGATATATTAATTTGTCCCACAGCATTTATCTGTAATATTGACACTTAATATTTTAGGAGAAAAATTCGCTCCGGCGCCGATGGCCGGGAATCCGCAGTTATTATGCACTGCTAGCTGAGGGAATATTATAGATATATTAATTTGTCCTACAGAATTTATCTGTAGGCTATACAAGTCAACATATATATGCCTAACTTGGAGTCAGGCCACAAAGGGGAACATCGAAGAAGGAAAGTTCGATCCGGTGCTGTAGATTGAATTCGGCGTAGATCAGTGGTCAGAGCGCTTGGTACATAGAACCAAGGACCCGGGTTCGATTCCCGGCGCCGGAGCGAATTTTTCTCCTAAAATATTAATCAATTGAATCCAACGCTAATGAATGGGAACAACTCTACATTTAATTAAATTCTGTATGTTATTTTCACTACCTGATCTCTAACCTTCTTTTTTACAGACCAACGCTGTTACTAGCTGTAATTTATTTATGATCACATTCACATACCACAGTACAAGTAATCTTAGGTGAAATGACCAAGTGTTTTATTCTCACATTTAGAATGCAGCAGAAAGGAGAAGGTGTATTCATTCCGTGACTTAAGGCATAAACATTTGATGGTAGAGACTAGAGAAAGAGGGTCGAACTGTATGGAAATAACAGATTGAAGGCTGATACAAGCAAACAAGATGCAAAGATATTTGAATCTGATACCGATAGAAGATAAGTTTAAGAATTCAGACTTGTATTGCTGTAACAACATGAGGCACCGAGACATTGTAGAAGCTTTACCTCTTGGCTTACAAAGGGAACTTTTCACTATATCATACTTACTTACCACTTACTGGCTTTTAAGAAACCCGGAGGTTCATTTCCGCCCTCACATAAGCCCGCCATTGGTCCCTATCCTGAGCAAGATTAATCCAGTCTCTATCATCATATCCCATCTCCCTCAAATCCTTTTTAATATTATCTTCCCATCTACGTCTCGGCCTCCCCACAGGTCTTTTTCCCTCCGGCCTCCCAACTAACACTCTATATGCATTTCTGGATTCGCCCATACGTGCTACATGCTCTGCCCATCTCAAACGTATGGATTTAATGTTCCTAATTATGTCAAGTGAAGAATATAATGCATGCAGTTCTGTATTGTGTAACTTTCTCCATTCTCCTGTAACTTCATCTCTCTTAGCCCCAAATATTTTCCTAAGCACCTTATTCTCAAACATCCTTAACCTCTGTTCCTCTCTCAAAGTAAGAGTCCAAGTTTCACAACCATAAAGAACAACCGGTAATATAACTGTTTTGTAAATTCCAACTTTACCGAAAAATTCTTTTAATATTTATATACAATTAAATGCCTTCTGTAAATGAAGTAATTAAATAGGCCTACGTATATATGTGTGTGTGTGTATATATACATATATATATATATATATATATATATATATATATATATATACAAAAGTTCATTGGTTAGATATCGTGGAGGACTAATCTTCGACGCTGCGCATGGGTTTGGATTCGCATTCCTGTTGGACTAATTACTTGAATATTTTTTCTGAAATTTTTCGCAATTTCTTGACGCTAATGTGATAGAGTAACCTATTCTCATCCTATCTATGTCTCATAATAAAACGAAACTAGTATGACGGTAGATTCTACTCATGGTAAACTATGGTATGATATTGTGTTGTAATTTATGAAGAATTTTGAGAATAGTGTTTGTATTAAGCAGACTCATTACATCACGGCGCACTACTTACTAGCCTGATGCAGCGTATGAGTGCCCTGTGCAAAGAAAATGTCAGGCATGTGAGAGTGAGTGAGCGGAGAGTGAGGAGGAGGTTTGCAGAAGCTAATCTTCTGTCCAGAAGACCTACATATGGGCCTCAGCTCGGGCCACGGCACTGGGAAGCGCGCCTTCATTTCGCGAGGAAGCACCATGGATGGCCATAGATCAGTGGGCCTCTGTCCTCTTCACTGATGAGAGCCGCTTTAACCTGAGGTCTACTGATGGACGAGAAAGGGTGTGGAGAAAGCGTGGAGAGAGGTAGCCTACACGCTCGTTGTTTTCTCCTCGAGGACTCCTTTTGGGGACTGCTCAGTAATGGTGTGGGCTGGCATCAACAGTGTGGCCCGCACTGAACTCGTGTTCGTCGATCGCGGGACCCTCAATACACAAAGGTACATTGAAGAGATCCTGAAGGACAATGTGATGCCCTTTGCACCTTTCATTGGCCACAACTTTATACGCATGCACGATAATGCCCGTCCGCATACCGCTTGTTGTGTTGTGCAGCACCTACAGAAAGTTGGGATACGAACCCTAGACTGGGCAGCTCGTAATCCCGACATAAATCGGATTGAGCATGTATGGGATATGCTCGGAAGGAACGTCCAATGGCGTGACATCAACACCTTGGCGCAGTTGAGGGCAACATTGCTGGAGGAGTGGGATCTCATCCTTCAAGAGGCCCTCCAACGGTTACAACGTATTCCGAATCTCATCGGACCGGTGGACAACAATGACGTCACGCTGCAGCGAATTAGGAACAAAATAGTGATGCGAGGTAATTTCAAAATTTCGAGATCTGCGAAAATTATAGAAAATTGTTGCTAATAATGTTTAAGTATTTTTTTATAATCAGATATGCTGTTTTCACAAAATTATCATACATATTTGAAGGGAAATATTTTATATTGTAGTCTACTAAATTAAGATTTAAAAAAAAAAACGTAAAGTGTATTGCTTTTTTTTACCGGTCAGTGTACTATGGGAAAAATATTGAAACTTCATGTGTGAAGTGTGACAGACTGAGACCACGTAAGGTGTAGAACACGCGATTATTACAAAAGTACGACACAGTCTGTAATTGCGATGTGGAGTATAGATTGTGTACAGATCTTAATTGCCCGTTCGTTAGTGTTGTGGGTGGGTTACAAGTGTCGAAATTGGGGCAAGTACCGGGCCCATACATTACAATCACTTGGCACACGCATATTGACACAGTCGCGGTATCCCGCCCACTTCGCGGGTGTGCTAATTTATTGGATATCAATAAGACTCGCCTCGCAAAGTAACAACGGTTCAAGTGCAACACATGTATATAACTTTCGGCCACTTTTAATTTCTATCTGGAGGCCTTGCTCGGGTTCTCCTTGATTGAGGATGATTGTGGAGTATTGACGGAATGATATGACAATTGTAAGGGGAACGGGAGAACTCCGATAATAACCTCTCCTACCCTCTATGTACACCACATTTCTTCATAACCCAGACGGGGATTGCATCTGGGTTATCACGATGAAAAATAGAGAGGCTAACCACTCGGTCACGGGCGAGCTTTTTACCCCCATTTACAAATTAAAATTCCGATCTCCTTAATCAGAGAGAGGCTGAGAGAATTTATTATGTAAGGAAATATTATCTTCACTATTAGGGGAGAGTCGGGTAGTATCGGACATCGGGTAGTATCGGACAGTGCGTTTGTTTCATCTACCACCATATGGTAGTACCTGAATGACATGGTTACGTTTCTCTATGCGACATCACAGAAACGTAACCATGTCAATCAGGTACTATCATCGTATGGTAGATGAAAGAAACTCACTGTCCGATATTACCCGATGTCCGATACCACCCGACTCTCCCCTAATGTATAGGACCTAAAAAAGATAATATATTATTATTAATTTCGAAGCGATTTTCGCAGTTCATGACATGAATGGCTTGTTTTTTAATTATTTTGGTGGTAGTAAATAGGAAATTTGTCAGAGATTTTCTTTTCTTGAAACCAGTTAATTTTTTTATGTTTTCTTCAGCTGCATTTAAATTGCCCCGTCGCTTAGAAGAAAGCCAATGTTTACCTACTTAGATAAAACACGCTTGGCAAATCCCCTGCATTCGGCAAGCATGATGTTTAGGTAGAGCATGAAAGTCAAGGAATATTACGGACAGTAAAATATCATCATACGCAAATGAGTGTTTAAGAGTTGTTAATTCATTATAAAAAGTGGATCTAATACAGCGTTAATACAAATTAATTTTATTTCATGGAATATACTGTATCTTTCTATAAAATACGATAATAAATAAAGTAAATAAATAAGTAAATAAATAAATGACTAAATATGTAAATGAATAAATAAATTAATTAATTGAACGTTATCTTTAACTCTCCAGCACTGTCCTTAATATTTTCGCCGTTTTCAAGACATTGAATAATATTTGCGCCGTTTTAAAGACGTTAAATATTTACTTTGTCAGAAAAGCTCACGCGGGAATGTGTTTGTGACATGATGCCTTAACTCGATATGAGAGACTTGGATTCTTGTCACAACAGACCACGTTGTACTGTTTTGCTGCTTTCATTAGATTAAACGCATTCTACTAAATCGGCAGAGCTGTGTAGACTATTGACATTACAAAATAATTTCTCTACATTACGTTCAATTATTCGAGTGTGCGTGTGAAATAAATTATATTTTTAAAAAGCTAACACATGTATCACTCTTGGCCGCAGCAGCTGGGCTCGACGAATGGCGAGCAGCCGGCCTGCAGCCCGATTGTTTCGCGTATAATTGACAGCTAAGCAGTAATATTGTTCTGTGCAGAGATTGGCATCGCCAGTCGTAGAGGCGTGTATATGGAGGCAGTGGCGGACTTCGCTCTCTGGCCTACCTCGTTTCGTACAATTCGAGCATATTGAAGGGATGGCGCATGCGTTAGTTAAGTTGGATCATAAATTACGACTGCCTCATTAGTAGACACCGGAATGTTCAGGAAAATGCGTGGAATAATATCAGTAAAGTTTACATTGGGGTGCAGGATATTTTTGTATTTTACATTGTGTCCTACACGAAGTGTAGTCTTAGTAATAGTACTATTATATTTAAAGACAATTCCAGTTGCAAAGATTACCCAAGTCTAAATTCAACGTGGGCAAAGAAATTACCGACAAATTTTTCCTGAAACCGTGTAACATGCGTGTGGTTCTTTCATATGCCGTAAATCTATGCATAATACGGCATCCACAGCTTTATGTGGCCTAGTTCCATCCGCTAGTTGCTGAGTGATTTTAAACATTCGTTTTTTTTCCAGTTTAATAATTGTTTTATGTTAACTTAATTAGTTTCTACAGGTTATCGTTATCATCATCAAACTGAAAGTAAGGACTTTATTAATAGACGGTAGTATATTATACACACCATTTAAAAGGTGTAATTGATATTTTGTTATTTGAAGTGTTGTATCAGTGAATAAGTGTGTTGTGTCAGTGAAGTGTGTTGTGTCAGTGAAGTGTGTTTCTGTCAGTGAAGTTTTATAGTTTATAGTGGCAGTGCAAAGTATCTGAATAGTCAAATGTTTTTGAAGTGTTAGTGAAATCAGGATAGAATCAGTGAAATGTGTCTTAGTTCCAGTGCAGTGAGTGAGTTGTCAGCGAAATGAATGTAGTGCTGAAAGATACTTGTGCAGATATGAACATATAATACTCTTGGGTTTTAGTTCGAACTTAGGGTAAGATACAAATTAGATTTATTTTAAATACTATTTTAAATGAACGTGCTTCATTTAATTTAGGATGCTCCCTGTTGTTGTTGTTATTATTATTATTATTATTATTATTAATTGTATATTTATTAATTGTGATTATTGAGTGTAATTAGTTACCACTGTCATCGGGTATATACCTATTTGCGGTGTTAATAAATACATACATACATACATACAAATAGTTCTTCCTGATGTGAATACCCTATAATTAACCTATTTTAGACGTTCGAAATTATCGGGACTTCCTGATCATTTATTCGTACTGCGCAAAATGATATCTAAGTACAAGTACAACCACAGACGAGAGATAGGTATCAAGTTCTATGAGAGAGACTTGAGATTTCAACTTTTCCTTCCAGGAATCGAACTAAAATCGTTAAATTTTAACCGTAGCTGAGGTCAGCATTGAATTATTGTATATAGACGTTTAATCATTGCAATTTAATGAGTTAATAGTAATTAATTACAAATTGAGGATCTCTTGCAGTCTCGGAGAATTCAATGCAAGTATAGACTTCAAACATTCACGTACTCATTGCAGTGAGACATTTCGAAGTACGTAGTTTGTAAAGCAAGTAATAAAGAAACATCATAGAATGAAGTTTAGAAACCAAAATGTAATATTTAACTGTAGAATGATCTTGTCTCATATTGACCTCAAATTGGGCCCATTGTCCCCATTTCTTGCAGACATAAGAAGTGTTATAATGCTAAACTCAGCTTGTAACGCATTCTGGTTGCATCTAATCGAACCCAGTACTTGATTTAATGCCCTCGGTAGTCTAGCGGCATCATGCTAGCCTTGGAAAACATGATGTATTTTTAAGAACGATAACACATTGTAAAGCTGCGAGAGGAAAAATATCTGGAAGAATGTTATTGTAGGGGATTTAAGTTACACATTTTTAAAAACTAGTGGTTGTCCTAGTTTCCACGTAAATAATACAGTGGAATAGTAGTGATATTTACTTGAGAGCATTTATACGTAAGTCACATGAATTACAATTCTCTTATCTCTTCTTTCACGTGAATATAATTCTGTAAGGTGTACAACATGCAATTTTAAATAAGTATAGGCTACATGATTTTTTTAGTCGATGTCATCGTCATGAACAACTTATTTTTAAATTTTCAGAGAGGGTGAAATTAATTCCTTTCGCATTGCGACCTTAAGACCTGTTCCTACCGATCTCCTTAGAAGGAAGGAATGACATCTGGCTAAAAAATTGTAATCTTGTAAAATCTTGACTTGTTCCACATGTTATAGCTTCAATGCTAAAGTAAGATCTATGGAATACAATAAACGAAATGAGAAATATGATGAAACATGTATGAGTAAGATTTGTCTCGTGGATTTTCAGCCTTGGATATATCATGCAGATAAGCCAACTAGGTTCCTAGCACTTATACAATGAACGGAAGACTCCGAAGTTGCTGGATCTCGCCCAAGGCGTCGTTGACGCTGTGCATTGTTTCATGAACATAGTCACTACAGCGAGGAAGTTGTATCTGGCTAGCATGTGAATCTCGTATCTCCGACTCTGCAAGTCAATATGCGGCATAGGCTATTTTTTATGAGCTGAAGTGTTACTATGGGTGTGACATGAGGGAAAAGGAAGTGTGGAATGGAGTGTGTTAATGGAATGATGTTTGTGACGTTGATAGGAATGGATCTGAGATATTTTCCACCACTAGCATATTCCAACGACGGATATGGAACAGAGTTATCGGAATCATAGTTATGATAATTTAAGTTGGTTATTTAATGATTGTGTATCAACTGCGTACTTTTCTAGCGTGGGAACAGTTTATAGTGGCATGCTATTTTGGCAAGATTAAACGAAGAATTCACTATGAATTGCCTGATATTCGCCTTACAGTTTGGGGTAAAACTAGAGAGAACACCCAATCAGATAATCCAAGCGGGATTCGAACCCATGCCCGAGGACAGTCTCGAATCAGAAGAGCATTATCTAACTCAATTTGTTGTGTTCTTTGTAGCTTGTAGGCTAAGTTGCTTCATAATATGTATACTTTTTGCTGGTTGAGTGGAAGAGAAGGCCTTACGATCTTAACTTTGCCAGCTAAAATAAATTATTATTATTATTATTATTATTATTATTATTATTATTATTATTATTATTATTATCTTTATTTCTTTGCAAAGTTATCAAGGGTGATATTGATTGTGAGTCTATCATAAACAACATCAGCCTTCGTATTCCTACAAAAGGTTTAAGATTTCAAAAAAATGTTATAACAGAAATTCTAAATCACTTTCTCCAGTCTGTAGATGCATAAAATATGCTAATTTACATGGGCACAATTTAGATCCTTTTAAGGTATAGTTTCGTTTTGATTATTAGTATTTACTGTTCTAGTTATCTATTTTATTTATGTATGTTTTTGTTTATTTAAGATATTATTTAATTGTTTTTGCACCTTTGTATCTTCTGTTTGTGTATTGTGCTGAACTATAATTGGCCTCTGGCTGTTGTTCAGCGCACAAATATTAATAATAAATAAAATAAATAAATAAAAATAAATAAATTATTGTTATTATTATTATTATTATTATTATTATTATTATTATTATTATTATTATTATTATTATTATTATCGTCATCATCATCATCTTGATCGAGATTTAAATTGTTTTCCCATTCCATCTTCACTATAAATAGTTCAATTTACGGATCATCGATATACTGTACAAGATGGAAGGAGAGCTACGACAAATACGGGAACAAAAAACACGTGCACATTCCTTAAAGCATCTGAAATCCATTTTCATATCTGCGACTCAAGTACGATAAACCCGTTTCACATAAAACGCTTTCATTATTAAATTATTGAAATTCTACGGTGTATTATTAGTTCTAGTGCATTTGCTGCCTCTTTGCGCAAAGATATGGTGATGAAAAATATTGATTTAATTATCATAACATTTCATAAATAATGCACAGATTGGTAGAACTATAGAGTGTATGACGCAACACCAATGAAAATTACGTCAACAGGGTTGCAACTGCTAGTACTTTATTATTAGATTTCGTACTTTGTGAACATTTTTAGTACGCTGTACTTTTTAATTACAGTGCTAAAAATTATTGCATATTGCTACGGAAGTTTGCAATGAAATTCAAATTTAAATTTATTCATAATTTACATTTGAAATGGTACATTTGAATACATAGATACCCGAAATGAGCATACAGTGCTCGAGTACAGTCCAGTAGAATCTACATAAATTTTACAGACATCAATAATAATGTTGATGATAGAAATAATAAAGGCAAAAAGGCAAAGGTATCCCCGTAACATGCCATGAAGGCACTTGGGGGGCATGGAGGTAGAGCCCCATGCTTTCCATGACCTCGGCACTAGAATGAGTTGGTGTGGTCGGCACCACGCTCTGACCGCCTTTTACCCCCGGGAAAGACCCGGTACTCAATTTTATAGAAGGCTGAGTGAACCTTGGGGCCGTTCTGAAAGTTTGGCAACGAGAAAAAATCCTGTAATAATAATAATAATAATAATAATAATAATAATAATAATAATAATAATAATAATAATAGAATAACAGTGACGGAGATAATGCAAACATAGTAATACAAATTAATTAATTAATTAATAATAAAAATATTAACAATAATAAAATAATAACTAAGACTCATAAAATAAAATATAAAACAACTCAGCGAGAGTTAACACAACTTATATAAGCATATAATAACTAAAAAAAAAAAAACGAAGTCGAAATGAAAAAAAAAAGCTCGTATCGCAGACGACAGCAACCGCCTTATTGATATTGTTTTATGCATTATTGGTAGGAGGGGGGAGCCGAAGGTTTACATCCTAACGTTCTCTTCGAATCTTCTATCATACAATCATAGGAAGTTAATGCTGAAAAACGAAAGTGTCTAGGAGTCAAACTGTTCATTATTATCAGGATAAATACAAATAATACTGAAATAAATTAATAAAAGTTTCAGTTATACATCTCCCCTTTGGTGCAAGAGGTATCATATCAAAATATTTTATTAATGTCGGGGAAAATATAAATTTTAAGAACTCTCTAGTGACGAGTACAATCAAATGTATCTGTGGCGATGCTAATAAATCATTTATGTGGAAACATACACTGTTATTAATTAAGAAAATGATATATTTAATATACAACAATTTTTGAGCACATTATTTTTATTTGCAATCCATAAAACGAAAGTTTTCATCTATCTTGTGTATATTAAATTATTTCCTTTGTCCATGCCTTTTAAATAATAATTCAAGAGCATGAACTCCATGTATCTATGTGGAAATATCTTTAGAAATACGAAGAAGTATCAGAACGTTTTCAAAGTCGGTTATTTAACGACGCTTTATCAATTGCGAGTTTATAGCGTCGGTTGAATGACTGATAACGAAAGTATATTTTGGCCAAAAGACACCGAGGATTCATTATAAGATTTTTGCTTGAAATTTGATTTGAAGTTGGATAAAATCTCGGAAAAATAAAAGAAAGAAAAAGAAAAAAACAAAATAACCTCATACAGTACTCGAACCTACTTCCAAAAGCAGCCTAGAAACTCAAGTATAGCACATTATCTCTGAGTTTCTCCGGTGGCTATCTGAGATGTTGGAAATTACGCAAAACTTACTAATGACAAAGCACGTGGCATCACCATGACAACGAATACTATCTTGACGTAACGCTGTGAATACGAGGACTGTAAGTTTTAGAGTTGATCGTGTCTGGAATGCAGTAAACTCAAATTGACCGTGGCGTTAGAGTGCACACATATCTAAAATATCTTTTGTATCTCGCACAATGTCTACACACCCCTCAGCGGCGGCACAAAACGAAAGAGGCGTGACGACTTGCCGATCCGCCACCAGAGGCCCTTTCCTTCTTTCGTTCGATCGGTCATTACAGCTTTTAACTTTACAAAGCTATTACAAGCGCATCGCTCTGTACGGGAAACAGATCGCAGAGACCTGATACATTCTATCTCGGCGCACTTGTTCTGGCCCCTCCGGCAACATGCTATATACAGGGTGTCTGCAAATTTACGATAGAACAATTGAAAAAACATCCAACCAGTTGAGAAATATAATTTGATTTAATTATCAATTTAAGTAATAGAGACAGTTTATAGTCGGTGAAATATGTTTGTAATGCAATAATGACGAAATGAACTGGGGGAGAACCAGTGCAGCAGATTAATTCGGAACAGTTTTTCTATAATATATGGGCTCTGAGGATATAGAGAAACATCTGATTTATAAATTTTCTACAATAAGTAATCAGAGTAGTAAAGAATTAATCCGATCATTTTATTCTTGGAGATCAGTAACTTTTTTTTATTCCACTTTGATTTTGTAATGTGAACTTTACATTACTAATAAAAGTGTTGTAAACTGATTCATTACGCAACTAGTTAAGTAATGATACTCCTATTACACAACTGGTAATGATACTGCTATTACCTAAGGAGTTGAAAAATGAACCACACATTAAATTAAACAAAATAGAATGCATTTTTTATTGTGAACTTTAACAAAAAAATGTGCAGAATTTATTACAAACATTCAATTGCATAATTTGCAGCATTTTCAACATCTGAACCCTTGTTTGTACTCAATTTAACAATGTTTGTTTATTTCTCCTAGTGATGTTGTTCTGCTATAAACAAAAACCTATCGCGTTCGAAACTAATAAAACAAATATAAACGAATCGTCTCTCGTAGGAAAAAATTAATAATAATAATGATGATGATAATAATAATAATAATAATAATAATAATAATAATAATAATAATAATAATAATAATAGAATCGCCTCTGCACAAAAGACATGTTCAAAACTAATAAAAATAATACAATTACGTTGTACGATATACTTGTCGTAACTTCATATTACAATACTCGACTGGTTATCAAACTCGGCCTGCGGCCTCGTTCCACAACTTTTCAATCTCGTATTGTAATATGAAACATTACGATACTGATATCGTGAATAACTATCACTAGGTTATTTAACGGTGCTGTAAAAACTACTCTGTTATTTAGCGTCAATGGATATGGTAATAGCGAGATGGTATTTGTCGAGGATTCGCCATAGATTACCTAACATCCGCCTTACGATTGGGGAATACTTCAGAAAAACGCAACCAGGGAATCAGCCCAAGTGGAAATCGAACCCACGCTCGAGCGCAACTCCGGATCAGCAGGCAAACGCGTACCACCTCAGCTACTTCGTTTGATTTACACCAGGCATGTTCAGCGCGGGCATTTCTAAATCTTAAACGAAGTGCAACAGTGACGTAGAATCTTAGAATCGGATGCAAGCACACGATATCAGTCAATTAGTTCATTGAGAAATGTCCACTGCAAACATGTCCATCATTAATGTCCAGAATAAAAATTGGCCCCCGTCAATAAAACATGTCCAATATAATATTAAATGTCTAGTATAAACATATCCACAGTCATTAAATGACCTTTACCTTAAATGTTCCGAATTATTACATGTACGGCACTATGAATGTCCAGAACAATATTTATCAAAATGTAAATTAATAATTTAATAATGAAATATAAGCTAATTTACGTTATTGTGTTACGTATTTTGTTTTCTAATTTTCTTCCGCACTGGGATCAGCATGCAGTTGCATGTGATGTGAAAGTGCCCTTAGTTGTAGCTTTACATTATTTTTGTCCTTGTGTTTATTGTATTGATGTACAATTACTTCAAGATCCCTAATTTATATTTTGTTACATAATATGTCAGTAAGTCTTTAACTGATTCATAACATAACGGAACAATTTGTAACGGTAGAAATAATAACAATTATTGTTGTTTTACTATTTTATTATTAGTAGTATTATTTCTGTTCCATTTGAAGATTCAAACTGTGCATAGTTATAGCACGAATGGCCGTACGGGCTCGTGCGAAGAATCTTGTGTACATGAGTTTGTATAATTTATTATGCATCAATAAATACACTTCATTCATTCGCCGTACTTTTGTAATATACTTCTTGTTTACGGGATATTTTACGTTTAAGTGAGCATTGTGAACTTGGGTTAAATGGTATTCTGTGTCTCATTCTGTTCTTCTTTTATTTTTTTTTTATAAATTCCAAACGCAGACGTGATGTCCAGGAACCATTTTTTGAAATTTAGATTAGAAATCTTCCACTACCTTTTTGATTCTATAACCGCCTTGCATATTTCATAGGAATCCTTCAAAGGAAGTGTGAATCTTGGCAGTGTAGGTCTCCGAAAATAATGTTGAATAATTGTCCCTGTGTATACCATATGTTTGGATATTTTGACTTGTGGACATTTCTGTATTTCGAAAAATTTGATTTGTGGGCATTTCTATATAACCGTCGTTTTTCCTGCAATAACTCCTATGTGCAAAATATAAAATCTTTCAGGAGGAAGGAAAATCACATTTATTTATCCTAAGGCAGCCGTACATAGGAGACTGTGAATTCTTACATTTTAGAAACAAAGAAATATAATTACATATAGGATATTTTATTATTTGCTGTATCACTATTTAAGTTATTTAATAGAGCAAAAATCTGAAAATCGATAAATATGTCACATAGGAGTTATTGCAGGAACAACGACGATATTGTCCATTTTGACTTATGGACATTTCTATATGTTGATCATTTTTATTTCTGGACATTTATGCATATTTGACATTTTGACTAGTGGCCTTACTTGATTGGACGTTTTAGTTGTGGACTTTTTTTTAGTGGACTTTCTGTATATTGGACATTAGGCACACGCTTAAAATATATTATATGTTATTGTTAAAGGTTAGAAATGCCAACTTAATTTACACAATATATCCCATCTTCACAGGCCTAATGTGATCCTTTCTGCTAGAATTGGCAGATCTAGTATTCGTTGAGATACCATTGAATTCCTGTAGTTTTTTTTAACGAGTGCAATATTGTTTCTGTTGGTCACTATTTCTAAATATAAATTACTACTATTTACATGTTTTTTCTTATGGGTTACCGTGTGTTCCTCTTTCCATAATTATACCAGGGTTTTAAAAATAAAGGTACATTACACACAGTTTTCTTCTGATGTACATACAGCAGGCAGGAGACATTAATTTATGTGTTTGGCACCCTTTCAACAAACAGCGTTTATTTCTTGAATTAATTTGCTTACATATTAATCAATTACTTGGCTATATACAGTATTTTAGAAGTTGATATGAATACGTTAGTGTAATCAAATTTATTTCCATACTGAGATCTTAAATCACCCACTCTCTTCACGAATGTTCTTTTCCGTTTTATTTATTACTTAATGATACAATTATGTGAATCTAATTTCTTGTCTTACAAATATTCAGACCTGAACTACATTGACTGAAGACGTGTTTGTTACGACGTAATGTAAAGCTGATCCATGAAAAATTGCTGAAGATTTTGTGTCTTCGTTTATTGTCTTCAGACTACTTATATATTAAGCCTATCTGTTAAAATCTATAGTTAGTACGTACCATCATATTTATTTCTCTTCAAATTTTTTAATATAGCAACTGTTAGCATTGGAATAATTTGGCGACGTTTATTGATCTTCATTTATTATCCAATGATACATTTACATGTAGTAAATCTATTAAATGTGGCCATTACTTATTTTTCCAGTAAAGGATTCAGTTAAAAGAAATCTACAAAAATTGGAAGAATTTTAAAAGTAAAAGAACAGTTTCCAAAAGTAGTATAAAGTTTGTATTTTAGAAGCCTTCTGTCAGACTGTTGGATCATACGTGCTTGACATGGTTATCCGTCATAATTTTTCATTCATCCGCTAGGCCTGTATATCAAGTATAAATATTTATTTCTCGACTTCGCTTATCATACTGAATTTCTCTTGACATTTCTCACAAGCCTTCAACATTATTACTGTGTTAATCAAAAGTTTAAGACTACAGTAAGATATATTATAATTACACCTATAATTTAAACTTTTGCCGCAAGAGCGCTATAAATTTTTTCTAAGCACTTACATCTAATAGCGTTAGGGGTTTGGGTGCACAAATTTCAACACAAGGTTCTTTGTACGAAATAGAACCGATACTTTTAATGAAATATTTTTCTACAACGCTTAGTTCAACCAATAAAAAATAAATTGTATGGAAAGTTTCGTTGCCGATGTTTTCACATCTTAAAATTTTAACGTTTACTATGAATGTCGCGGTATATATTAAAAATGAACAATTCAGGTATTTTTATTTTTGCTTAGAGTGAACCGTTTATTCACAAATTAATGCTAAAATTTTATTATCTGTACTTTCCGTGTAACTAAACCATTAGTATTGTACGTGGCATTAATTTGTGAATAAACAGTTCACTTTATGCAAAAAAGACAAAGACATTAAGGGCCGTATTCATAAACATTCTTAGTGCTGGCTTCCGGTGGATGATCAACGAACTAACGTTTTTCGTATTCATAAACCAGTGTTAGCCATATGTTATGATATGAATCCTGTACAAGTAACCAGGCGATAGCCGGGGATAGTTTAGCACGCTTGTAGCGCTGGCTAGCGAAATGTCTATGAATAGCACCTGAATTGTTCACCTTTTTAATATATATCGCGACATTCTTAGTAAAGCTTAAGGGTGCTATTCATAGACATTTCGCAGGACGCGCTACGAGCGTACTAAACTAGCTCCAGCTATCCACTGGTTACTTGTACAGAATTCAAATCATATCCTATCGCTAACACTGGTTTATGAATACGAAAAACGCTGATCTTCCACCGGAAGCCCGCGCTAAAAATGTCTTGGAGTACGGCCCTTAAATTTTAAGGAGACGTGAAAACATCGTGGACGAAACTTTCCACACAATTTATTTTTTATAGGTTGAACTATGCGTTGTAGAAAAATATTTCATTACAAGTATTGGTTCTATTTAATACAAAGAACCTCCTGTTACAATTTGTGCACTCAAACTTCTAACACTCTGTATACGTCGCTAGATTTCATTATTCTGGGTCATGTAGGCCTATTGCAGACATTTTTAAATGTTGGAAGGTCATTTCTAGATATATAAGGTGCAGGGTATTCCCAATCATTCAAAATGTTACCACCAAAATTATCTGGTAGATGGATGTCACTGTGATATAAAAGTCGAAAGTCCTAAGAAGAAAAAAATGCTGTGCTGATTCGTTTTGCTTGTATATTTTTATTGACAATTTCCCCTCTTTTCTTCTCACATTAACCCGGAGATTGCTGAACGAGTCATCGAAACCGGTCTTGGAGAGCGAATTTTACGACACATCGAGACGAACATCCAAGTTCAAGTTTGAAGTGTAATTACATGATATTTCACTGTGATTTTAAACGATTGACTGACACTGTACATAAAGCATAGAAGACACTGATCCAGAAAATTTGAATGGTTCACTGATGAATAATGGAACAAACCCATGCCTACTTATAACACTAATATATTTCCGTTGTATTATCTCCAGAACTTCATTATTGTCGTAATGTGGACTTGTCTTTGCTTTTCGAGGACTGGACCCGGGACGGAACCTTTTACTTACTCTTGCTGGCTATTACGCGCCCTAGTATATGCGATGATTTTCAAGTCCGACAGATGGCCTGGGTAACATGTCTCAGCCCTAACATAGACCCTCCCCCAATTAGTACCTTTAGTACCTGAAGAGACCCAGGTTCCGAAACACCAAATCCTTCCTATGTCAACATCGGAAATCATTAGACTTCACCTCAGCGTAATTTTTAAACTATAGTAGATTAGATGCAATTTTTGGAAGGTACAAAGTGTTTATGCAATGATAGAGAAGGACGGGAGTACCCCGAGGAATAATCTCTGCTTTGTCCATGCCGCTTGGTAGACAAACACGTCCTGTTCTTACAATATTTTTGTCCAAAATTCCTTCTCTGTTTTGTGTGGAGCGTGGCATTGTATGACACAGAAACATGGACATTACGACTAAGTGAAATGAAACGACTAGAAGCATTTTAAATGTGGATATGGAGAAGAATGTAGCGTATGAAATGCACAGTCAGAATAAAAAATGAAGTCCATATCTGTGGAGTAACGATCAACGCGTCTGGCCGCGATACCAGGTTGTCCGGGTTCGAATCGCGGTCGGAGCAATTTACCTGGTTCATGTTTTCTCCGGTGTTTTCCCTCAACCCAATACGAGCAAATGCTGGGTAACTTTCGGTGCTGGACCCCAGATTTATTTCACCGGCATTATCACTCATATCTCATAGATAGGAAACAGAAAGTTGAAATCAATACAACTATGAAATCTGCATCGACATTGGGAACTATTAATAATGGAATTCCTCAAGGATCAATATTAGGTCCCCTACTTTTTCTAGTGTTTATAAATGATCTTGCCCCCCTAATAAAAGATGTAGGTCATCCCATATTTTTTGCAGATGACACAAGTATAGTAATTACAGCCAATAACTCCAACACATTCCAATCTTCAACAGAGGAAATTCTCTTCAAAATATGTTACTGGTTCTCAGTCAATAAATTGGTATTAAATTGTAACAAAACTAACATAATTCAATTTAAATCCTGTGCAAATTCAACCTCGCAAACTTCTAGCGCAATAATTAACAACAGATCCCTATTAGAAACAACGACAACCAAATTTCTTGGTTTAAAAATCGATAATGTGTTAAATTGGAAAAATCATATTAAAGAAATTACCCCCAAACTAAATTCAGCTTGTTTTGCTATTAGAACTATGCAAACGATAGTAAATATCAATACCTTAAAAGCAATATACTTTGCATACTTCCACTCGGTAATGAGTTTTGGAATAATATTCTGGGGAAATTCCACAGATAGTAACAGTATATTTCTATTACAAAAAAGAGTAGTTAGAATAATAGTAGGTGCCAAACTAGGGAATCTTGTAGGACTGTTTTCAAGAAACTACAAATAATGCCCATGGCTTGTCAGTATATATTTTCATTAATAGTCTTCCTCGTATGTAATCGTGAAAACTTTGTAACTAATTCAACAGTTCATAGCATAAATACACGTCAAAGAAATGACTTTCATACTCCATCGGCAAGTCTATCGTGCTATCAAAAAGGAGTGCGTTATATGGCAGTAAAAATTTTTAATAGCCTCTCTATCGATATAAAAAATGAAACTCAAAACATAAGATTATTTAGGGCCAAATTAAAGAAGTACCTAATTTCTCACGCCTTCTATTCTGTAAGTGAATTCATGACATTCAATAACACTTCATGAAATTGATACTAAAACTATGTGTTGTACTAGTAGACTATATTGTAAATCTCGTCTGTATAATTTGATCTAGACTGTGACTATAAATTAAGACTTTATAATAGTATTAGGTTTTTTGACTTGTTCCATATTCTAGCTGTAAAGCAATGTATGAATACCATGGAATGTTAATAAATACAATACAATACAATCACCTTCATTTCATTCAGACGCTAAATTACTTGAGATGTTGATACAGCGTCGTAAAATACCCCAATTAAAAAAAATAAATGAAGCTGTATTGAAAAGAGTGGGTGAAGGAAGAATGATGCTGCAACTGATCAGGTAGAGAAAAATAAATTGGTTGCTTCACTGGCTAAGAAGAAACTGCATACTGAAGGATGCACTGGAAGAAATGGTGAACGGCGGAAAAATTCGGGGCAGAAGAAGATATCCCATGATAGACTTTAAGATATGTGGATCGTATGCGGAGAGTTAAGTGTAAGACGGAGAACAAGAAAGATTTGAGAATGCTGGATTTGCAGTGAAAGACCCGCTCTTGGGCAGAAAACTATGGATGAATGAATTTTTCTTCCTTAAACGGATTTGAACTAGCGATACTTGAGATTGGCTGGGACAATTGGTTAGAATGATAACCACAGGACCAAACGAGCGATGTCTTGTGGCATATGATTTATAGTCAGTCACTTTAGACGCATTGGGGCTCATCATTACATTGCGGACTGCAGCTGTACTCGATAGCGGAGCTCTGCACCAAGTCCACCTGCCCCTCCCGTTGAAACTGGAGCGATTGAAACGTCTACGAGGGAGTGGTGGCCATGTTGCATTAATGAGGAACCCGCGGCGCGCGTGGGGCGCGGACAGGGCACAGTAGCGCGACAGGGCGGCCCCAGCACCCCCGGGGAGTCGTCCCCGCTCTCCTGCTTGTCTGTTGTGAGCTTTTCTCGTCTCACTTCCTTCTTCACGATTTCTCATATCGTGTTTAAATACAGCATCCCTTTATATTCGTTTTCCTCTCACAGTCCGTCTTCACTTTTATTTTCCTTACACTTCAGTGCACTCATTTATAGTCTTTCACTGCAAACCCAACATTTTCCAATCTTCCCTATATTCCCGCTTCCTCTTAGTCTCCGCATGTAAACCTATATATCTTAATGTCTGTCATGTGATATATTCTTCTGCCCCGAACTTTTCTCCCGTTCACTATTCTTTCCAGTGCATCCTTCAGTAGGCATCTCCTTCTTAGCCAGTGATCCATCCAATTCCTTTTCCTCTTCCTGATCAGTTTCAACATCATTCTTTCTTCACCCATTCTTCAACTTCATTTCTTATCCTGTCTCCATTTCACACGCTCCATTCTTCACCATACCTACATTTAAAATCCTTCCAATCGTTCCTCTTCACTTCGTCGTAATGTAAATGTTTCTGCCCTATACAGTGTCACACTCCACACAAAGCACTTCAGTAGTCTCTTCCTTAGTTCTTTTGCCACAGATCCACAGAAGATGTTCCTTTTTGTATTAAAAGTTTATTTTACCATTTTTATCCTTCTTTTGACTTCCTCGCAGCAGCTCAAGTTACTACTTATAGTGCACCCTAAGTATTTGAAGCTGTCCACTTGTTCTACTGTCCCATTTTGAATTCGCAAGTGTAATTTTTTTAATTTTCTTCCGAAAACTATGGTCTTCGTCTTGTTTGCATTTGTCTTTATTCCATACTGCTCACAGCTGCCATTTAGCTCCAGTAACATATTCCTTACTATTAGCTCCTCCTCTTCTAATAACACTATATCATCGGCAAATCTTATGCACTGTATTCTTCTTCCTCCTAATATTACCTTTCTCATATTCTGAAAAGAGTTCTTCAATATATCCTTAAAGTATATGATGAACAAGGTTGGTGACAAAGAGCAACCTTTTCGTTCTCCTTTCTCTATTCTACTTCCCCCTGTAAAGTTATAAATTTTATATTTTTTTTTCGTGTTAATAGCAGAAATTTAATAGTGAAGTCAATATTTATGGAAGTGCTAGTTAAAATATTATAAATAGTAATCTCAGTGTTTGTCAAAATGCTGGTGTTAGTAATACACGGACAATGCATAAAAGTACCAAAGAACAAAGTGCTGAGACTAATAAACTTTAACAGGGTTAATAACGGAACCACGACAGTACTACAACTCACCTGGATTGGCTCACTAAGTGCGTACCCATGAGCCACTCTTGTAAAGAGGATCTTACTCCCAGCACAGGAAGCCTTTATCCAGCATGGAAAATCATGGCTATATCATTCATTCATTCATTCATTCATTCAGAGCCTGTCTTATTTTTTTGGAATTCATTTATTTTTCTTTTTGATAGCTAGAATTGTAATATTCAATATCGTCGTTTATATCACTACCACCACATTTTTTGTCTCTCATTTCTCATTTTACTGTCTATTGTTGCTTAGTTCCTTTTTTCCGATTTCTGTTATCATTGAAATTAAGACTCTTTTATTCGTACTTGCCTGCTGTCAAACATTTTGGCAATATTAAACGATGACCACACACTGCTAACAAATCCTTTTAAGACTGTTTTAATCGCGTGTTATCGGATCATTTTTAAGGGCCAAAGTCGTCTTTGATATGGCGATTATGTTTATTGTAACGACAAGAAAAACTGCCCAATTGTCTAAAGTTAAGCAAGATTTCTTTACTCGTACATCTTATTCGATAGCAATTGAAATATTTCAGAGCAAATACAAAGTACCATCCTGCAACACCATTTACTTATTGTCTAATTAAACTTTTGTAACTTTCTGAATATTAACACAAATGCCACTGATTTACAGAGAAGATGTCATCTATTATGCCAGTAATAATGTGGTAACTGAAAGCGTTAACACAGACATTGATGTCTGACACTTGGGTACATGCACCGAGCTTGTATCCTCTCATAGGCGTAACAACATATTGTGTTTATGAAGTGTTACTCGATATTCTGTTCTGCACAAGCGACTGGCATTCCATCTATTCTCACGGAAAGCAACACCCATTTCTATGCTAATAAGAGAACATTTATCCCACACCTGCGTAGGATACGAAACTCCCTTAAATATCGTCTGTTCGATCAACAGACCAACGCATAATAAAGATTCTCATATATATAATATCGTTTTATTCAAATGGACAAAGGAGCATTCACATGAACCTAGGCCAAAGCTATTGTTACATCTATTAGAAAAATTGACAGTAGGGCAAAGACCGCGCGTCGGCTTTCTGAGAAAGATATCAGGATTCAAATCCCGGAGTGTTCAGTGAAATTTGTGGTGGGCAGATTTGGGGGAAAGTGCTTTTCGGGGCACTTCTATAGTGTAATGTTGGTGTAAGGTTTGTGGAGGGAAAGTAATATATGCAGTGCAGTTTCATTACTTTATTCCGAAACACAGTTAAAATTCACTGAAGACGGTGTTTTGGTAGCTTAATATTGAGTGAGCTACAGGTTGAAGTAAATACCTCACTCCAAATTTCATGTAGGCCTAATGTAGTACAATCCGCTAACAGAAGAACATGCTTTGATCAATGAGCAATGTAGTCAAAGTATTCGTAGTAGGATGGAAATGTGAAAAATAGCAGATCTCACTCTATATAGTACTTAATTAATTCATTCATAATTAGTTAATTAATTCATCCATCCATGTTGAAATTCACTTTAACATTTACTAAATTGAAATTTTATTTAAAAAAAACTTCAAAACTTTAAAATATTTTAAAAATTCTTTAAAAAATGAAATACCTTATACAGCGGACAGTACTGTTTCGGCATCTGGACGAAGGTACATAAACCAGTGCCGAATTGGTACTTTCCATTATATATTATAAGGTATATTACTTTCTAAAATGATTTTAACACTTTTAAGTTTTTGTAAAGTTTTACATTTATTTACATATTTAATATTTATTTACTTATTTATTTACATATATTTATCATTTAGTTATATTTAATTAATTAATTTATTTATTTATTTGTATTTGTTTATTTACTTAGTTTCAGTTTAGCTCTCATGAAGCACAAACTGCTTAGCCAAACTAAGGAATTTCATGTTACCAGATAAAATACGTTTTAATATTAGACCAGTCAATCATAAATAAATAAGTATAGTTAATAAATAAATATGTAAATAAATAAATGTTATTATTATTATTGTTATTGTTGTTGTTGTTATTATTGTTATTAGACGTAGATGGGAAGATAATATTAAAATGAATTTGAGGGAGGTGGGATATGATGGTAGAGACTTGATTAATCTTGCTCAGGATAGGGACCAATGGCGGGCTTATGTGAGGGCGGCAATGAACCTCCGGGTTCCTTAAAGGCTAGTAAGTAAGTAGTAGTACGTTATATAATAATTAACAAACCTAAAAGGCTTTCCTTGCCGTTACCAACAGGACGACTTGTAGGCTTCCTTTTTGGAGCCGTGCATTCAACTCTCCACCGGAGTAAGATATTGTTAGCATTGTTAAACGTCGAACCGAGGCCCCCGGCGGGTATGGGCACCTTCGTGACCGGGCCAGTGCGGGAGCCCCCGCGGGGGCACATAAATCAGTCAGTTCTCTTGTGTTGAAAATTATGGCTATTCCTTTTTTTGTTTTCTTATTCGACTACCACGAATTTATTTCTGCACAGTGACCATCAGACTCTCAATATAGTAGAGCACGACGCGGACCTCTTGGAAAACGGCCCCTACGAGGCCACTAACGAGATATGTCGGTCAACGAGTCGCAATACAAATGGGAGCAATTTACTATGGCGTTCGTTTCGAGTGTTCTATTCATTTCATTAAGTGTGTGCGTTTCAGAATATAATGTTGCTATGGGCATAAAAATCTGAAACGTGTTTTATTAGACCTAAGCTAAACTTTTTATTATTGGCAAGTATTTCATATTTGCACACAATGTAAGAATAGCCAAGTACTACATATTTCATTATTTTTTATGACAGTGCGCATAATACAATGGGTACAAGGTAGTATATTGAATGAAGAAAACAAGATTTGAGGACTTACTACATCCCCTGTGGTGGCTGAGTGGTCAGATCTTCAGCCTGTCATTTAGGCGGTCCGAGTTCGAGTTCCGATCAGACCTGGGATTTTTTATTGAAAAATCCATAGTGACACTTTTTGCGGACAAGATCGTAGTTGGAGGTTTTCTCGAGTTTCTCCCGTTTTCCCTATTAGACATCTACATCATTCCGTGAACATTTCTCCATTTCATCATAATTGCATAACATTCCCCGAACGCCGGCTGGCGATGCACGGAGAGGGCTGGCCTAGAACGGCTTGCCTGTTCGAAATCTTGAGTACGCAACGAACCTTACAGTAGTCAGCCTGTGTAGGTTTGGGATGCGCCTGCCTTGAGGGTTAGCGGAATAGATCTTCAAAGGTCACAGTGTTGGGTCTTAGTGTCATCTCCCGAAATTCTATTTTATTCCAAGACATACTACAATATTCTGTATTTTATAAGGTTTCTTTCAACAAGCAATTAAGAACGCGTTACGAACTAAGAACGAACGTCTTTCAATGCAATCGCCATTTGAATACGTTCTCAGAAATAGTTCAGGATTTTACGTTTTGTTGGAACCCCAGATTGATCAGTCTTATGGGTTTTGAAGACAACAACGTTTATAATTTCACTATGCTGCCAATCTAGCGACAGAAGAAGAAGTTACGTTATAACTCCCATTTGAATTGCATGGAGCAACTGTACTTCCATCCAGCGGTCGTTACTAATCAACAGTGGCGATCCTGGTGGTTGTTCTCTTCTACATGTTACTGTTTTTAACATGGGGATGGTAAATCTGTTCTATATGCAATCAGTGTTGGAGCATTTCTTGAGTCCAACGGTTAGCGTGTCTAGCCGCAAAACCAGATGGTCCGGGTTCGATTCCCGGTCGGGTCAAGTCACCTGGTTGGGGTTTTTCCTGGGGTTTCCTTCAACCCAATATGAGCAAATGCTGGGTAACTTTAGATATTGGATCTCGGACTCATTTCACCGGCATTATCACCTTCATCTCATTTAGACGCTAAATAACCTAAGCTGTTGATAAAGTGTCGTAAAATAACCTACTAAAAATCATTTCTTGAACTTCTCTTTCACAGTCTTCTGAGTTTCTTCTCATATTAAAATTACATTCATCTTCCTAACTTAATTCGTCATAAAATATTTCACTATCATCTTCCAAATCACTCATGATGCTATTATTATTATTATTATTATTATTATTATTATTATTATTATTATTATTATTATTATTATTATTATTATTATTATTATTTAATTGTATCTGCCCATTCTCGAAGCATTTTAACGCTAACCTCAGATTAAAACTTCTGCGCATGCGTGAGCAGTATGGAATTCCCAGTTCCTCCTCTTAATCGAGAACCAATTTCACTCATTCCGAACGAGTTCCAAAGCACGTTGGAACAGGAAACTGGGAGTTCAGAACCGGTTCAGAATCAGATCAATTCTTGTTGGAACGCACATTGAGATATTACGCATTAGCAGACAGTTCAAAATCGATTCTGAACCAAATCTGGATTTCTGGTAGAAGCTCCCTGTGAAGCAACCTTGAATAATTTCAAGGGAAAAATTGTTCCGGGGCCAGGTACCGATTCGTTACTGTACTTACGTTAACAGAAAGCCACAATTAAAGTCACACAGAATTGTGTGCACTCAAAGTTGGGTTTCTAGCGTCTTGTCAGCCCTTTTGAGTTGTGTGCATATAAAGGAAAAAATTTTGACGGTGTCGTGTATAGTTCCTGCGATAGCTCAGTCGGTAGAGCATTCGTGCGCTAAGCGGAACAATTTTTCCCTTGATATCATTCGATTGTGAACCGTTCTGGAACAAATCTATAGAATAACAGAAATATTATAATGAACACAAGTATAAAGAGAATGATTCGAAAGGTTGTGCTGAAACTGAGAAAGCTTGTAGAGAGGTCGAAATATAATAGTTTTCAAATAGAAACCCGTGGTCTCCAAAATAATTCCCAGTCAGTAGATGTCCGTAATATTAGGAACCATTTATGTAAGATGAAGAATATAAAGATGTCTTGTCATAATGTATAATGAGTAAATTGTTATGATGAGACCTGGTGCTTAGCTGATGATATGCGGATAAATTTTGAAAACGAGAAGCCAAATAAATTGGGGTAGTGGTGCGTAGAATTTGAAATAAGAGAATAAGAGAATGCAGGACTTGTCGATCACTTAGCCTTCTCCAAGACAGATTTTGGAAAAACGGGGAAACATGATCAAACTTACGAATATTACAAATATAACGGACACACGCATTATGCACACGTTGTAGCCTGCTGCTCAAATTTGCATTTAGGTTACTTAATATAATATCGCAGTAGTCGAAGTGTGGCATCACGAGTAGAGATGGGAACGATATATCGGTTTTTACGAAATACCGATATTTTCGTTTCGATATATCGTTATAGAAATTTGTATTCAATATATCGTATATTATATATAGGTTTTCTCATAAATTTATCTTTTTTTTGTGGAATTATTATCATTATCCAGAACAATAAAATCTAAACTAGACAACTCCGATAATTCCCGAGAAATTGCGCTAATGAAGGTGGACAGTTACATAATTGTGCATTCTTGAAATATCTAATACAATCAATACCGTACTCTAATTGGCTGGACTGGAATTCGAATTCAAACTGTTTAATATTTAGTAGCTCCTAATTCAAAATGCAACGTGTTCGAATGTAAGACAGACGGGAGGTTTATACACGTACTGCTGTTTCAATATTGTTACTAATGTTCTCCAAGGCAGGAGCAACTCCGACCCTCAAAGAGAACCGTCTGACCTCTAAACAGATATCAAGATTTTTATTTCTATGTTATGAAATGGAAAGAGAAACAAGGATTTAATACCGATGTGACATTTTTTTTCTGCTAATGTTTCTATGCACAACCTAGTATTGACATTCTGTTTTCTTATTATATCTTTCAGTGTATAAAAATTGTATCCCTATCATCATCACCATTGTTGTTTGGAATGTTGAAGTGTAACAATAACTTGCAATGGAAACTTGCTGTAGAAGAATTGTATCAAATCAACTGTGAAGTTTGTTAAAATTTGTAATGTTCTAAATATGGTGTACTTACATTTAAAAATAATTACAAGTTCTGTTTACTTACATTTAAAATTATTTCGTTATTGGGTAGAAAATAGCATTATATCTGTGTCCTGGATTGAATCCTATATAAAATTATAATTGAATCGTGTTCCAATACCAAATAATCAAACCATGTAGAGTTCACTTAACTCTTTCCCACTATATCATTTAAGGTCACATTTTATCCACCATCGTTTTGATTTAGATATGGTATTGAAAATGTATTGTTTATTGTTACAATTTTACATTTATGCTTTTGACTGTTATGATGTTAATTTCAATGGTAAAAGGAATATTAAAATGTAAGTTATTGTAATACAGTAAATGTACGCCTGAAAATGCAATTTGCTTACGGAATAGCGATATATCGATATATTTTCTGCTATATATATATATCGTTTATCGAAATTAAGTTTGCAATATATTGCAATATCAATATATCGGTATTTAATTTATTTCCTCCGTCACTAATCACGAGTGTTTGTACAAGGATTAATTTTAATTTATAAGTAGGTGTACAGAATGTCCACAAAAAACCTCAATATTTATTTTGTCATATTTAGCTTCATATCTCTCTTTGGAAATATAATAAAATGCAGTACTCTTAAAAATATCCTTTCCTCACTGTATTCATATAATAATTTGCATTCAGTTCTCATTCTGAATAAAGCCATGGGGTCTCCTTATTCTGAGTAGAAGTTACAATGCACGTTTGAACTGTTTTGCATTTATTTTAAGCTTCTGGAGAACACATCGCGTTGCAATAAATGGTTTGTGACAGCTATATGGCTACTGCGTGTGGTTACTTAAATTCTGAAGAGACGAACCGCACAGAAAGCATCCGATCAACCTCTAAGCAAGGCGTATAACTCAATCGTAATGGGATGCAGCAGTTCAGATTGCAGATGCTCCCATAAAGTAGCAACTGCGATCACCGCGAAGCAAGTGGAATGTCTTGCAGCGCCACATACGGCAGTTGACTGCATAAAATGAAATCTTGTATGTTTCCATGGTTCATGCATCCAATGGTGCAACCGCTGAGGTTTCCAAGGCGAAAGACTTAAAGGATGGAAGTCATAGTAACAGATCGTTCAGGAGGTTCCCTCTGAAGTGTAGTGTGATGTTTGGGAAACTCGACGTTTGAAAAGTTGAGCCCACCTGATCAGAGTCTTGGAGTGACGAGTCGAGGTTATTTTTTATTAGGTTATTTTACGACGCTTTATCAACATCTTAGGTTATTTAGCGTCTGAATGAAGATGAAGGTGATAATGCCGGTGAAATGAGTCCGGGGTCCAACACCGAAAGTTACCCAGCATTTGCTCATATTGGGTTGAGGGAAAACCCCAGAAAAAACCTCAACCAGATAACTTGCCCCGACCGGGAATCGAACCCGGGACAGCTGGTTTCGCGGCTAGACGCTCTAACCTTTACTCCACAGGTGTGGACGAGTCGAGGTTATAATTTGCTCGAAACTTGTATTCGGTTTCTTACGCATGCGCAAAAAATCACTAGCCGTGGAGACCATCTGTAACATAAGTAGTATCAGGTGGCCCGGGTTCGATTCCTGGTCGGGACAAGTTACCTGGTTGAGGTTTCTTCCGGGTTTTCCCTCAACCCAATATGAACAAATGCTGGGTAACGTTCGGTGTTGGACCCCGGACTCATTTCACCGGCATTATCACCTTCATCTCATTCAGACGCTAAATAATCTAAGATGTTGATAAAGCGTCGTAAAATAACATACTAAAAAACCCATAAGTAATATTTCTCATTTCTCAGATACAGCTGTTACCATAGATTCGCGAAGCTAGCAAGTAACTTATACTTTTCACGCTTTGTTCCAAATTTCCCATCGGACTCGCAATGAATTTTCTAACTGAGGAGCACTTTTACATAACAATTCACTAAACCAATGGTTCCCATTTAGCGGAGGACTGTGGATAAGCCATGGATTCTCTACATTTGAATTTATTACCTGTATGATACCTACCTACGCAAAACAAATTAATGTGGAAAATGTGGGATTCATCATCATCATCATCATCATCATCATCATCATCATCATCATCAGCCTTCAAGTGTTAGACCCCAGTGGATCTGTTACGGTCTCTTGCCAGCGTTTCCTAGGTCTTCCTAAATTTCTTCGACCTCTTGAGACATACGATAAAATCTGCCTGGGCCATCTAGTAGAGCGAGCCATCCTCTTGACATATGTCTGCCACCGAAGCCTGTATTGCTGCAGATAATGGACAATAGAGTCAATTTTTAATTTCTTTAGAATATCTACGTTCCGATGATAGTCGAGAAGAGAGTATCCAAGAGTTTTTCGCATTAATCTCATTTCGGCAGTTGTTAGCCGTCTTTCGTCACATTTTCTTAGTGTCCATGCTTCACTGCCATAAGCCAAAACTGGTCGTGCGAGAGTTTTGTAGATTTTCAACCTTGTACGTCTTTGTATTTGGGAAGGTTTGACTACACTGTTGATGGTTCCAGAAAGTTTTAGAAATTTTGAGATTTGTTCTCTATATCATCAACAGCAATGATATATGATTGATTATAACCTAAACAGTTGAATGAATTCACACGTTCTATTAATGTACCATTTATAATGATTTTGGGTGGAACTGGAACGTTTCCTAAAAAGGGCATGTTTTTGGTTTTTTCGTTTGATATTTCCATATTAAATTTTGGAGCAGTTATTTGTAAGTTATGGACGGCTCGTTACGTTCATCTTCTGATGTTGCAATTATAACTTGATCGGGGATAGATCTTAATTATTAAAAAACAAAAACAAAATTGCATTCAAATTGACTCTTAGGAAAAAACATAAATTTGATATGACTGACTACATTATACATAAAGAAAATTGTGTTGAGCATTTGCTCATCCTGAATATGATGCGCATCTGAAATCTGGGTCAACATCTAACCAATTTCTAGGCTTGTTTTTCATATAACAGAAAGTTAAAAAAAGAATATTAATAAAATATCGTTGTGTTGGAATCGTTGAAGTATGCGAACACATCTACTACCATGCACAGACAAGCTAAATTTATTTACCTGATCACATAGAAATTGTGTATCTACCTGAAGAAAAAGTTTTTCACGACGTAGGTCTGACATTCCCCTTCAATATTTTTACTCTTGAACGCCAGCTCACACCCATGGTTTCTCCAACGTGTCTTACGTAAGAATTCCCTTATTATGACTACCCAAGAATTTTTTATTATGAAGATTGCAGAAAAGGCACGCATATTGAATATATATATATATATATATATATATATATATATATATATATATAAATCGATTAATTGTGAATAGTGTCACGGATCCCCTGGATTGGTTACGTGGACCCCTGGGGTCCGTGGATCACCAATTGGGAACCATTGCACTAAACTTTTGAAGCCCAAAAATTAGTTTCTCTGAAAAAGAGTTCCCGGGTAGCTCAGTTGGTAGAGCGTTGGTACGTTAAACCAAAGGTCCCGGGTTCGATGCCCGGCCACGGAACAATTTTTCCCTCGAAATTATTAAAATCAGCTTTACAGGGAGTTATACTTGAAATCTTGATTCGCATAATACACGTCACTGTTCGTTAACAGAAATCCACAATTTAAGTCACACGGAGTTAGTGTGCACTCGAAGTTGGTTGCTTGACGGTTGTCAGCCCACTTTGAGGTCTGTGGATATATGTTAGAGGGAAAAATTGGATCGGTGTCGGGTAGAGTTCCCGGGTAGCTCAGTTGGTAGAGCGTTGGTACGTTAACCAAAGGTCCCGGGTTCGATGCTCGGCCCCGGAACAATTTTTCCCTCGAAATTATATATAAAAAAAATTGGCTTTAGGCAGTTCATGGAGTTGATTTTGCAGCAAGATGATACAATGCAATACTTTCATATTGATTTCTATACCAGTGCTAAAGATTGATGTGAGTAATGGAGAAATAGCGGAAGGCAGAGTAAACTGAAATAACTCGACAATTTGTCACCCACAAATTCCATTGACATGTCATGGGAAGCGAACGCTCTAATTTCCTACAGACGGGTTGCTGGTAAGCTGAATTATGCTAATCTTAAAACACAGCTTTTAGGAATGCGATTATTTCGAAAGAAACTCCCACGATATGACACATCAACCTAGGAAACTGAGCGATCGTCAACTGTCAAGTCGTCTTGCACGTCTTTACAAGATGTCGGAAACCAGATACATGATCGTTTCTGCCACATTACACTTTCCATTACAAGTCCAAGATCGAGGTGTGAAGAAACCAGAGTTTGTGGTTACGAATACAGATACGTGGAGTACGGGTAAAACATGGAATCATGTAGGATGGTGGAATACAAGACCGGCTCTATAGAGTGTTCGAAAATTTTAGTTGCCTACTCTGCTTAATATAGTTAACAGTAGTAGTAAGTACTTAAGTTAAAAAAATATGTAAAATCATCTTGCACTCTAAAACGTATAATATGTAAATTTTTCGACCATGTCTTCCATAACATCGTTTTCACCTCTGCAAATTTTATTAATGGCTTGTTACTTGTTATATTAAGTTCTAATATAAATCGAATTTGTTAATAATTGTATCGTATTCTAAAATATAACTTCCAATTGTGTTGATATTAAAACGTCTGTAACATTGTATGATATTAGACTGGATTGGATTAGATTTTAATTTATATTAGAATTATGAATACAATTAAAATTTTTCATTTAACTGAAATAACAGTAAGATTTAAAGCAGGATTTAATTTGGATATTGATTTGTATTTGGATTCAGTCAATCAGTCAGTCTTTATTGTCATGAGCGTGGACATATGCTGTACTAGACATTGTCAAAGTACCGTAAAATATAATACAATGAATTTTTTTAATAAACACTTTTCATAATTTACATTAAATGAGAAAGATCTCTTCCATCGAAATAGAGTTATGAAATGATCCCAGGATAGAGGTAGCATTCCCTTGCTGAACCGCAATTCCAATGCGTTGACGAAGGAAATTGGTACATCTAGGATCGCCGGAACAGGACAGTAGGCGTGTACCAATTTGGGTCAGTAGATCTTTAGCGTCTCTACACCACGGACCAAAGGTATCAACTGCAAAATCGACGAAGATGTAATTTGATGTTAAATGTTCATATTTACGTCGTTTAGCATGATAAGCGGATTCAGCAGCAGATCCAGCACAATTGACAGAAGATTTTAAATGGGAAAGGGCTAATGTGTCTACACATGTAAAATCCCAGATGAGTGATTTACCTTTGGACTAAGGAATTGATGTCAAGCCGTCAGGTCGTTTACCATCCGATCGATTAATACCAGATGGTTCAAGAAGAGTTGGAATGTCACAGTCTCTAGTGAATTATAAGAATAAAATAAGAGATAAATTAATTAAGAAGGATAATAATGAAAATAAATGTAATTAATTAAAAATATTTAAACTCTATCAAGATATTCCGTAATATTATAAAAGGGATTGTCAATATACTTTTTGTACAACTTCTGAAGTGTGATTTCTTGAGGAAATTTATTAAATATATAATAATAATAATAATAATAATAATAATAATAATAATAATAATAATAATAATAATAATAATAATTTATTTTAGCTGGCAGAGTTAAGGCCGTAAGGCCTTCTCTTCCACTCAATCAGCAAAAAGTGTATATACATATGTATGAACTTACAAAGAATTCAACAATTTGATTTGTTGAGAGTTACATGTGTACAAGAGTTATATACGAGTTAAACAACAAAATACTATGAACTATTAATTAAACACTGAAATAAACTGTGTAGAAGAATTAAGCTAAAATACATAGAATGTTAATATATTTCAAATAATATTAGATAATAAAAAGAGATTATTATGAGACAATTTTGAAAATACAGCACTATCAGGATGCTGTCTAAAGAATGAAGTAACAATGTAGTCAGTGATAGTTTAAATCAGTAAGATTGGAGTGAAATGCTAATAAGGTTATCTTTTAAGCTGTTTTAAAGGTGTTTATTGTCTTGCAGCCCCTAATACTTTGTGGCAAGGAAATCCATTGACGCGAGGTGGGTACTGTAAAAGATGAGGAATAACAAGATGTTCTATGAAGAGGTATACTTAGCGTGCCACAGATAAGTGATCTGGTATTTACGTCGTGGTTAGAGTATAGATAGGAGAAACGAGACGAAAGGTAATTTGGTGTTGAGGTGTGCAGAATTCGATAGAGTAAAGACAAGGAGTGTAAAGTTCTGCGTTCTTTAAGTCGGAGCCACGAAAGACTTGCGAAGGACGGTGATATGAGATCATATCGTCGGATGTTGCACACGTATCTGACGCACATATTCTGAACTCGCTGTAACTTGACTGACAATTCAGAACTTAGGTCACTTAACAAAACGTCACAATAATCGAAGTGCGGCATTACTAGGGTTTGTACTAGGGTAATATAGTAAATATAGTAAAATGGCCATCGAATATGTCAGTTTGTCTGCCTTTATACTATTCTATGGTCTGTGTATTGGTACGCAGCCGTCAGTCTGTGAGTACATTAATTGAAATCTCATCAGTATTCATTTAAGATTACGCTATCTGTGATTTCCGTCTTTTTTCTCATTTCCGTTTTCCTTATATATATATATATATATATTTTAATTTTTCGTTTCATCTTTAATGAAAGACTTTTGGCTATGCTGCTAAGATGTTCAGAGTATAAAGTGATGGATGAAATTTTGCTTGTTCGAAAATTGTGTAAAGGCTAAGTAGTTGTGACCAATTCCAATGCACTGCAGAATTAAGATAGAGGCTCTATATCTTCTATGTTTTATAGGAGTTGTAAAATGTTAATGGAAATCACGCCGTTGATGCATCAAGTCTTGTATCTGTAGAGTTAATAGAGATTTTCTCTATCATATACAGTACAAAGTCTCTTTGAAAGATTGAGATAATATCTGATGAGGTCATGCAAGAATCCGGACCGCGCTGAAAACAATGGGATCTCCGCCGCGTCTTAATTTCCTCACGTCCTTACGGAATTCCGAAATGTGCCTCGCACATGGCTCTGCAATCGATCCTTTACCAGATGAGTGTGGCTTCTTTCTTTACGAGTTTCGTCTTTATTGAATCATTTCCCATCACCTTTCCTAGAATAATATATTTGAGAGTTTTTATTTTTTTATACATAATATTATGTTGCCAATGATTATAATGGCTATATTTGATATTCTCTGTTTAATTATGCCATTAACCCTTGTACCCTGCTTGGGGTCTTTTCTGACCCTAATAGTAATATGAAGCTAATTAGCAGACACAATTTTTATTCTAGAACTTTCAACTTATAGATATGCCCTTTTGTAAATAAATAAATGCATTTTATGACATGGGGTCAGAAAATTCTCCTTTAAGTATTTATGAATTTTCCATGTCAGCTTCTTTCGTGTTACAGGTTTAGCTGTTAATGTAAGTCTTCAGTTGGTAACAATGTTGTGTTTACATAGCAAAAGTAGAGAGAACATCCTTGCATTGCTGTTGTTACAGAAATGGATTGCTTTTTATTTTAGTAGGTTATTTTACGACGCTTTATCAACAGCTTTGGTTATTTAGCGTCTGAATGAGATGAAGGTGATAATGCCGGTGAAATGAGTCCGGGGTCCAGCACCGAAAGTTACCCAGCATTTGCTCATATTGGTTTGAGGGAAAACCCCGGAAAAAACCTCAACCAGGTAACTTGTCCCGAGCGGGAATCGAACCCGGGCCACCTGGTTTCGCGGCAAGACGCGCTAACCGTTACTCTACAGGTGTGGACTACAGAAATGGATGTTTTATATAGTGCAGTTTATAGTGAAACACAATTTCTAGAAGATTCAGAAAACGATTATGTACAATTTACAGAGAACAATGGAAGTGATTATCATATGAACAAAATAATAATAACCTATATTGTAATAATTAATGTGTTAACTAATTTTCCAGTGGAACAAGACTATGAGGAACAGTAGAGTAAATAATATTATTATCCTTGTGTCCTGTGATATTCATAATAGTTAATTTTGTTTCCTGAAGTTTTTTGTTTTGATGGATATGTGGATGACTGGATTGCTGCATGTATGAGTGGAGGAAGCGAGAGTGTGTGGATAGAGTTTTTAGAATGTAACTTGGATGAATGGATGTACGATTGTTTGGTTGGGTGAATGTGTACTTGGTTGCGTCGTTGTGTGTACGGATTGTTAGACAGAGTAATGAGTGTATGGTGGACGAAGGTTTGGTGCCTGGATGCATACGTACGTTGGTAGGGAGGCAAGTATTTGCAAGGATTTTATACACAGACTGCAATTCTCTAGATCGAGTACGAACATATTATGGCGGTTATTAACGTTGAGTATCATGCACATAACTTAATCATTGTGCACACTATGGACGCCGCTTCTGATACTCAAGAAAGATTAAGAACATGAATGAGAATACAGACACGTGTCGGGCCTCGAACCTGCTTGCTACCCGTTGCGTCATAGCCCGATTTATGGTATCAGATCGCCGTGCTCATTACCCGGATATCGGCAACTATATCACGCGCCTCTCGCAGCTAATTGGGAACCGCATATTAACGAGCTCCGACTCAAGATACAGATCTCCAACCCTGGGGACTGTCCACATCGTCCGCAATAAAACTCGTTCTGATGTCCATAGGCTATAGTCTACCTGTAAGTGTCGATATCTGTAAGCAAAGGAGAACTTCCTCCTCACCACCATTTCCACTGTCAACTACAGTAATCGTTGGGAACAATTGCTATCATCGTCAACATATTCAGGACTCTGCAAGTCATTGTCAACAACAATCATCAGCATTGATATCAATCGTTGTTGCAGTCTGTGTTGTCGTGGTTTGTGTCGAAGACAATCATTGCCGACGTTTGTGTCGACAGCAGTTGTTGCGATCAGAATTAGGCTTTGGGATATGTCAAGTTTCTTGCCGGTGAAATACCCAATAGTCTCATTCTGATCACAGACACTATGAGAGGCTAGAAACTCATAATTGTCGCTGTCGTCTGTGTCGAAAACAATTATTGGTGTCTTCTATGTCGATAACAATAATATTTGCCGTAGTCTGTCTCGACAGCAATCGTAGCTGTCGTCCGTATCGACAACAATTTCTGCCGCAGTCTTTGTCGACAGTAATTGCCGCCGTCTTTTTTGTCGACAGCAATCGTCGCGATTTTCTTTGTCGACAGCAATTGCTGCCGTCTTCTTTGTCGACTGAAATCGCTGCCTTTTTATTCATCGACAGTAATCGCTGCCGTCTTCTTCGTCGACTGAAATAACTGCCTTCTTATTCGTCGACAGCAATCGCTGCCGTCTTATTTGTCGACTGAAATCACTGTCTTCTTATTTATTGACAGCAATCGCTGTCGTCTTATTTATCGACTGAAATCACTGTCTTCTTATTTATTGACAGCAATTGCTGCCGTCTTCTTTGTCGACTGAAATCCTCTGCCTTTTTATTCATCGACAGTAATCGCTGCCGTCTTCTTCGTCGACTGAAATCGCTGCCTTCTTATTCGTCGACAGCAATCGCTGCCGTCTTATTTGTCGACCGAAATCACTGTCTTCTTATTTATTGACAACAATCGCTGCCGTCTTATTTATCGACTGAAATCACTGTCTTCTTATTTATTGACAACAATTGCTGCCGTCTTCTTTGTCGACTGAAATCGCTGCCTTTTTATTCATCGACAGTAATCGCTGCCGTCTTCTTTGTTGACTGAAATCGCTGCTTTCTTATTCGTCGACAGCAATCGCTGCCGTCTTATTTGTCGACTGAAATCACTGTCTTCTTATTTATTGACAGCAATTGCTGCCGTCTTCTTTGTCGACAGTAATCGCTGCTGTCTTCTTATTCGACAGCAATCGCTGCCGTCTTATTTGTCGACAGAAATCGCTGCCGTCTTCTTTGTCGACAACAATCACTGCCGTCTTCTTTCAACAGCAATCGCTACCGTCTTATTTGTCGATAACAATCGCTGCCGTCTTCTTTCAACAGCAATCGCTACCGTCTTATTTGTCGACAGAAATCGCTGCCGTCTTCTTTGTCGACAACAATCGCTGCCGTCTTCTTTCAACAGCAATCGCTACCGTCTTATTTGTCGACAGAAATCGCTGCCGTCTTCTTTGTCGGCAACAATCGCTGCCGTCTTCTTTCAACAGCAATTGCTACCGTCTTATTTGTCGACAACAATCGCTGCCGTCTTCTTTCAACAGTAATCGCTACCGTCTTATTTGTCGACAACAATCGCTGCCGTCTTCTTTGTTGACAACAATCGCTGCCGTCTTATTTGTCGACAACAATCGCTGCCGTCTTATTTGTTGACAACAATCGCTGCCGTCTTCTTTGTTGACAACAATCGCTGCCGTCTTCTTTGTTGACAACAATCGCTGCCGTCTTATTTGTTGACAACAATCGCTGCCGTCTTCTTTGTTGACAACAATCGCTGCCGTCTTCTTTGTTGACAACAATCGCTGCCGTCTTATTTGTTGACAACAATCGCTGCCGTCTTCTTTGTTGACAACAATCGCTGCCGTCTTATTTGTCGACAACAATCGCTGCCGTCTTATTTGTTGACAACAATCGCTGCCGTCTTATTTGTTGACAACAATCGCTGCCGTCTTCTTTGTTGACAACAATCGCTGCCGTCTTCTTTGTTGACAACAATCGCTGCCGTCTTATTTGTTGACAACAATCGCTGCCGTCTTCTTTCAACAGCAAACGCTTCCGAATTATATTTGTCGACAACAATCGTTGCCGTTTCCAACGTTACAGGCAATAGCAGCCATCCACATCATCACTTCAGTCTCTTTCTTATTTCATCTTTCTTGTACCATTTGTGTTGTCACAATAGTCGTTTTTACCGGAATTGATCAAGTACAGTAAACTGGGGTAGACTTGACCGCGGGAGGTAAACTTGACCACAAAAAAAGAAAGATTTAAATCATGATATCAGCCCTGATTGTGACTTAATATATTCAGTGCATCTGATATATTTTAATTTTTCTTTCTAGGCTAGTTTACCCCAGTAGTCAAGTTTACCTCAGTTTACGGTATGTGACGTTTTTATGATAAGAATGCAAATCACTTGACTGATATTCCCAATTTTCAGTTGTTTTGTAATTTGGTGGAGATACTCTACGTTCTCGGTAAGCAACGTTCTTGACCTCGGTAATCTAAGCATGCAGATCGTAGAAGGCGGCTTCTCGCTAACAACTGCTCAATGGACTGGAATGCACATTCACTCACCATATGGGTCGGGCGTCGCATACAGGACTTGTGTGCTATAAATCGCTCCTATTAATCCTTTTAATAACTCGTCATTCACAAGACATATTGATTCATGTAGCACAGATGACTGGGCGTGGCGTATGTATTGCAAATACAAGGTGTTCCAAAGTTTCGCGCCAAGGAAGTGAATAGAATTTATAAATAACTTAAGTAAAGAGTGAAAAATAAATTGAACATTTTCTCAACTTATTTTTCTGATATAAAATATTTGATTTTAACATAAATGATACAAAAAATAAATTTATATAGTCTATAATTATTGGAAATTCATCCTTTAGGAAGGTGGAAATATTCAAGTAACTTGGAGTAACAGCAACAAAATATAAACTACACTCGAGAGGAATTAAACGCAGAATAAATATGAGAAATGCCTGCTGATACTCGGTTGAGAAACGTTTTTCATCTAGTCTACTTTAAAAAAACCTGAAAGTAAGAATATAGAACAGTTATATTTCCGGTTGTTTTGTATGATTGTGAAATTTGGACTCTCACTTTGAGAGAGGAACAGAGGTGAAGACTGTTCCAGAACAATGTGCTTAGGAAAAAATTTTGGGGTTAAGATGGATGAAGTTTCAGGAGAATGGAGAAAGTTACACAACGCAGAACTGTACGCATTCTTCGCCTAACATAATTAGGAACATTAAATCCAGACGTTTTAAATGAGCAGGGCATGTAGCACGTATAAGTGAATTCAGAAGTGCATATAGTTTGTTAATTGGGAGACTTGAGGGAGAAAGACCTATCGGGAGGCCGAGACATAGATGGGAGAATAATATTAAAATGTATTTGAGGAAGGTGGGATATGATGGTAGGGACTGGATTAATCTTGCTCAGGATACGAATTGATGGCGGGATTATGTGAGGGCGACAATGAACTTCCGGGTTGTCTGAAAGCCATTTGTAAGTAACTAAGTATTATAAAAATATTGAGCATATTATTAGGACACAAGGACCTACAGGAATCGCAAAAAATGTTTGTCTTCTACTTCAGGAATGAAATCCGAATGCATTCAGTTGTTATAAAATGAGTCCAGTGGAAAATGCTCCAATTACGTTAGCAATTACACAAAATTACGTGGAGGACATTTTGAATCCGCAGTTCTGTACTACTCGTATGCAGATAGGTGACGCCATTACTCTTCCCCATTTCCTGCAGCTTGATTTTTCTTAAAATGTAACCTGAGACAGTGAAAAATTCGACATTTCACTTCTCGTTTTTGAGCAGAACATTCACTAAAAATTTGTATATAAAAATAAATCCATGGCGCTACAGCTCATGAAGGGCCAAGTCCAACCAGCCGGCTGCTGGCCTCACGTCCACATACCGAAGCAGAGATGGACGATCATCCAATCAGACTGGAGGTATCGTGTGGTTAGCACGATGATCCTCCCAGCCGTTATAGTTGGTTTGCGAAACCGGATTTTCGCTATCTATCTTATCTCCCCAAGTGCATCACGATGCTGGGTGGGCACCGGTCCCATACGCTGGCCGAAATTTCATGAGAAAATGTCTTGCCCCATGAGAATTCGAACCAGCGCGCATTCCATACTGCGAGTCCTAGGCAGGATACCTTAGACCACGACGCCACGGTGCGGAACAAAAATTTGTATATAGAATTATATAGTCAATAGGCAACTGTAGTTGAGAATTTAAATTGGCGCGTCAGAATGATGGGAAGTGATTTCACAATTTGTAAGAGTTTTTGCATCTTAATATCTCGAAAACGATACGACTTACGTCACCGTTCTCTTAAAATTATTCAACGCACTGTTAATATATTTCGCTTGTCGTCAATAACGACTCCGATTGCTATTCATGGAGAGTGAAAAACAGAGATGGACTTAAACTTGGCGACGTCGTTAGAATGTAACCAGTCATCATTCTGGCTTTATCAGAGTACCGAGAAAGGAATTATAAATATAAATTATGCATTTCCACTTCAACTAAATGAAGTTTTAGCTACAATCATGGAACTGCAAGGTAGATTCATATTTAGTAAGTAATCGTGTGAGTACAAAATCAATATCTTATGGGAATTTTTCAAGTCTCAGTATTGGGTACCAACATTTGGAGCAGGCTGTAGTGTGTATGATATCGCCAGCATTAAAACTTGGAGATTCGGGATCCATGCAGTTCATGATAATAAATGTATTAGGCAGAACCTCAATCGAAAATTCTTACTGTAATTCATTGCTTATTTCGTGTATAAGCCTACCGGTTGTTCTGTATGGTTATGAAACTTGGACTCTCACTTTTTGAGAGAGGAACAGAGATTAAGGGTGTTTGAGAATAAGGTGCTTAGGAAAATATTTAGGGCTAAGAGGGATGAAGTTACAGGAGAATGGAGAAAGTTACACAACACAGAACTGCACGCCTTGTATTCTTCACCTGACATAATTAGGAACATTAAATCCAGACGTTTGAGATGGGCAGGGCATGTAGCACGTATGGGCGAATCCAGAAATGCATATAGAGTGTTAGTTGGGAGGCCGGAGGGAAAAAGACCTTTAGGGAGGCCGAGACGTAGATGGGAAGATAATATTAAACTTGATTTGAGGGAGGTGGGATATGATGATAGAGAATTGATTAATCTTGCTCAGGATATGGACCAATGGCGGGCTTATGTGAGGGCGGCAATGAACCTCCGGGTCCCTTAAAAGCCAGTAAGTAAGTAAGTATAGGCCTACAACATAGCCGTCCATTCAATACACTTAAATCTTACAGCAAATTGTAGGATTTACACTAGGCTTAATCCTTTACCCTAATTTCTGTATAATCATAAAGATTTCCTCAAATTCCGTCACTTTCTTCACGACAGACATAGGTACTAACTTTCGAAGCAGTCTGTGTCTCCAATTTCAGAACAGCTGAGATCCTAAGATTAGTGTAGTAATGTTACACATCCTATAAATAATTAGATAACATCATGAGTAGGAATTTTTCGTGATCAATTATCGGGTACCAACTTGCGGAGCAGCCTGTAGTGTATATCATCTCGCCGGTATTAGAACTTGTAGATTGTGGGACGGGAATGCGCATATTTACTCCGGGTATCGCATGTCGAACATAGGATATTCATCTCGGGACCGTAAATACGCATGTCTGAGGCTACAACGTATTTCCCTGTCGATTGCGCAGAGTTTCTGCGCATTTTTGCGTCCGTTACACAATACGTCGGCGCTGATACCATCGCATGTCCGTCATCGTGTACGTCTGTCGTAGTGCAGAGTGCGCAGCCGGCCTCGAAGGAAAAGCGACACAACTCACAGCTCCGACAACAAGCGGCTTAAATTTAGAAGTTTGATTTTAACTACACACGATACTGTTACGTAACAGTGAAAAAAGTTTTAATATATATATATATATATATATATATATATATATATATATATATATATGTTATACAGGGTGTTTGACAATTAATGATAAATTAAAGAGTTGAAACCACATCTTTTTTTTCGGATTTTCCCATACAATATCATGGTTCTCCGTAATGCCGGGTGTTGTAAAGCAGGAAAAGTTAATTACCAGAATTGAATAAAAGTACCTTTTCCAAAGCCTCCTTAGTACTCTACCATGTTACAAAATATTTATTTATTTAACCTGGTAGAGATAAGACCATCAGGCCTTCTCTTCCCCTCTACCAGGGGATTACAACTACAATATTAAGAATACAATTACAATTATAATTACAATTAATATTAAATTTACAAATACAATAAAAATCAAAGTACTAAAAGATTATCTGATTAATAAAAGCTAGACAGTTTATTGTAAAAGTTAAGAAGAGAGAAGCATTTCTTTTATTGATTAAGTAAAAATTAAACCTACTCTACGCAGTAAGAAAATGCTTAATAACCTTGCTTTTGAACGCTACTAAATTCCGACAGTCTCTGATGTCACTGGGTAGGGTATTCCACAAGCGCGATAGCGAGATTGTGTATGATGATGAATACGATGATGTCTTATGTGTTGGTATGGCTAGTATGCGGCTATTTTGCGTGCGTGTGAAGAGATTATGATGTGATGACAGGTAACTGAAACGGGAGGCAAGTTAGGTAGGTGTAGAAGTGTGAAGGACTTGGAAAAGGAGAACAAGAGAATGAAAATTTCTACGTTCGTTAAGCCGTAGCCAGTTAAGAGTTTGGAAGGATGGGGTAATGTGGTCAGCGCGACGGACATCGCAGACTAAGCAAACACAAGAATTATGAACACGTAATTTTTGCGACTGGTTGACATTGAGGTCATTCAGTAGAAAATCGCAATAATCAAAGTGGAACATTACTAGTGTTTCCACTAGTATTTTCTTGAGTGATAGCGGAAGGAATTTTGGAATGCTGTTTAAGGAATGTAGTATGGAAAGCACTTTTTTGGTAATATGGGTTACTTGTATCTGTAGATACAATACATAATGTTTGTGTCATTATGACTGTTATCTTTAAAAAACTCGAAAACGATTAGAGATATTTAAAATCAGATTGCACCATTGTTTTTTTTTTTTTCAGAAAATTTCACATGATTTTGAGTACCTACATGACCCCCCTTTCCATTTAAAATTTCAAAGTTGCATCCAAAATGGCGGGTTTTTGAGATAGCTGAGGGTTAGCATCGAATATGTCACTGGTAGAGCATTTGGTCTTACAAATACTGGTAACACCTATAGTAATCGAAAATCAAGCATATGGAACATATTTATATAGTTCCAGACTTTTGATTCACTCTGTATATTCTGGGTCTAAAATTTCTCCTGTATTTTAATCCAGCAGTTGTGTGAAATTTCTGTGTATTTATATAGAAACTGTAATTTTGTGGTACAGCAATCATGAGGGTCAATCTTAAATTCATTTGATTTTAATGGAAATAGCCTATGTCAGCAATATTAGTTTATATAGGTATTTGTTCTAGATGTGATACACTAAATTTCAGAAAAAAATAAATTTGTTGGGTAATCTAACAGGTTAATATAAACAATTCTGATAGCTCTTTGCTGCTGTGAATTATTCTAAACTCTTTCCATGATAATGCCGATGAAATTTTTTATACTCCCGTTAACCATGTTATTGATCTGGCGTTCTGCTGATGACGTGTGAAACTTCGTGACACATGGGGCACGCGCACCCCAGGGTTCCACCGCCAACAATAAGTTGCAAAACAAATACGCGGCGAAACGCTCGATGAATTTACATGTGGGCAATTTGTTTCCATTAATAAGACCTCGTGAGTCTGTTTTTGTGCCCTGGCGTGATGAAGTGGAGGCAGTTTGATAAATGCTTCCTTCACGATCTGATTTGACACCCCTGGCGCCTCCGCTGAGTGCTCTAGTTTGTGCCAGTCGTTCCCTCTCACCAGACTCCAAGAGAATACATCATTCCTTTAGACTGAGATAAAGCACGGTTATTCGGTACCTATTTAACGATTGTCTTAATTTTGTGTCTTACAATTATCATTCCTCTGAACATGTGCTGATTTACTATACATTTGCACTTTAATATTATAGGTAATACAGGGTCTTTCATAAGTAACTGATCACTAGAAACATTGACTAATTTTTACGATTTTTGTCTGTGTTGTATATCTCTGCTATTAAGAACCTTTCCCCGTGCCGTACACTCGATTTGGTTACGCGTTTGCCCAGAAGTGTCCACTTTTCTATGTGTAGATGAATGAAACTATTGCTATGAACTTTAAAAGTTAGGGTAAAAACAAAAATTGCGAAAAATTGCAATAAAATTATGCTTACACTAACTATCGCTCACTGTTCTTAACATGTATGTCGCCCCGAAGAATGCACAAATGCAAGCGAGGGACTATCTCCTCATGCACTCTGAAGAACTTTACAGGAGTAACCATATGTATCATGTGCACAATCCTCTCCATTAAATCTGGGATGATGTGAGTTTTATCTGCAAAAACACGACGATCCTTAAAAAAGAAATCCATGGGAGTTAAGTCTGGAGACCGTGGCGGCCAAACAATTGTACCTATGTCCATTCCACGCCAACATTGTCTCCTCACTAACAAAGTCTCCACGCCACTATGCCGCTCACTTGTTGTACCAATGCAAATACGTATGTAATATAAATGGCACTTCCTGGTGGACACATTTGTGACTAGATCGGTTCTGGCGGATAAACGCTTAAAAAAATCGAGTGTACGGCACCGGGAAAGGTTCTTACCAACAGAGATGTGCAACACAGCCAAAAAAATCGTAAAAATTAGTCAATTTTTCAAGTGATCTGTTTTTTTATAAGTAGAACTAAGTACTATCTGCAAAAAAAATGCATTCAGCACAGATAATTATTCATAAGTTTTGAAATGAGAATTTAAAGAAGTCTCTAGGTCTCATGACCTCATGATGACATATGCAAGGCATACTTAAGATGAACCTATCCCTGAGAGAGTCTTCTTGTATTGATTTGTCTTTCCTTTGATTCAGGTAAGGATCAACGCCTTATTTCCACTCAAAGCCCTAACATCACGAAGTAAGTCATTTGCTATAGAACAGAGAACCGTTACCATGGTTACAGTTTCTGAGAAGCTCAGTTTTCTTGAATAAAATATCACATTGCGCTTTTCACTCAAATTTATGTATTTGTAACCCGCTATCCTCTATATACTGTATAATATACACATAGGATTTTTTATAAGTAAGGAATAATGCAAATACAACTAAAATTAACTCATTTTTTTACTGCTCGGGAACGTCAAATTTAATATTTTAAATGGCAAATTTTATAAAAAAAAAAGAAACAAAATTTTCAGCCATTATTGTACAGGGTGTGACATCGACAACATTTTTAAATGGCAACATATTATTTTTTTTCTGAAATATTGGTACCTTATTCAGTTAGGCCTATTTATTTAATTTCATTTGTTTTATAATAAATCCTAGATCATAATATATACCCAGATTGCTCGGCCTTACAGGCTTTGACGGTAACAACTTTTGTCAGGTTTACTATGCTGCCATATACTTGTTACATAAGGAGTCACGTCATAAATCCCATTTGAATTGCATTAGCGACTGTACTGCCATCTCGTGTTCGTTTACGCCGAACAGGTGGCGATCCTGGCGCTTGTTGTCTTCAAAGTGCTACCGATTTTAACATAAGGATGAGCTATCTGTTATATGATCTAGGATTAAACGTTTGGTTGCTATAGGAATAGTTTCATTGTTGCCTCGTTTAACGTATTTTGTGTGAAGTAAACTTTTATCTGTGACATCAGTCTAAAATAAAGGTTTTCAACATAAATTATGTATCTTGTTTTGACAGTTTATGAAATAAATACATATAACAATGTGATATCGTTCCAATCGTTTTGAAGTGCCCTGTATTTAACGATCCAGAATATAAAAAACTAGTCCAGGATTTGGTGCAAGTACCTCGGGATAAGAAGACTAACCGGAACTTATTTTCTGAACTTGTCTCGCAGATATGATTTAGAGACAAGAGTCGCACCTTCAGGCAGTGCTCACAAGTCACGGTTTGCCCACCCATGTTGCACTTTCCAGACACTTGATGTTACGTCACTAATCCCTAATACGTACGGAACCTTGCAAATAGCTACTAAATTCCTTAAACATTTGTTTGAACTAAAATCCTAGTACCCTAGGCGCCCTATTTTCGACTGCTATTAATTATGGGTTCTACACGCGAGAGGATGACGGCGTGTGCAGGGCCGCCCCCACAATGACAGGACGTGATACTGATTGATGGATTTGAGCTTTGTTCTAAAAACTGCTGCCATCTTTCGTCCTTGAACACGGGGCAGTATTTACTGCAGAACCTTGAGAAATCGTGACTTCGTACGAATTTGTGAATATCTCTATCGCTATCAGGAAATGAAGTCTGACAATGAAGAGCGCAATAAATAAATTACGCATGCTGTCTCATTAAATTTACCGCACCGTTGCCGCGTGGTCTAAGGCATCATGCCATGGCGTAGCGTTACGGAATAATAACTGTTCTAATCTGCATGACAGCCCTGTGATGGTTAAATTGTTAGAGTTTCAGCCTATCCGTCTTCGAGTCCCGGTCTGGCCTGGGATTTTGCATCGATAAATCCATAGCGACAATAACTATTATGATGGTCATGGTCACAGTTGCTGTTTTTTTTTCGGGGTTTTCCCATATGAGGCATCTACACCATTCTGGCATCATTCCATAGCATTCCCCGAACGCCAGCTGCCTGCTCGAAACCTGGGTATGGAGCAAACCTGACTGTAGTCAGCCGATGTGGGTTTAGTAATGCGTCTAGTTTGACGGTTAGCACACTAGATCTTGAAAGGTCGCAGTGCTGAGTCGTAGTGCCTTCCTCCAGAAATTCGGTTCAGTTCAATTGACTTCAAATTTTTATAAGGGAAGGAATTTTCTCATGATATTTCTGCCGGTGTATGGGACCGGTGTCTACTCACCATCATAAAGAATTTTCATACGGTACGAGTGTCTTTATTACCATTATAGGCAAAATGCATACGACTGTTTTTGATCGACCATAATTAAATGTCTGAGTCTTGAGTTTTTGCAAATATTTACCTTATTACTTTGCTGGTAATGAAATGGTTACCATGAGTGTATTTTCAGCGTGTTCTCGACCATTGCTACAGATGGCAGGTACGGACCATGAGTGTCTTTTCAGTGTGTTCCCGAGTAGTGCAACAGTTCACAGGCACGGTGCACGTTTTCGTGTACGCCGTATATATTGATTTTTTGCAGGACTTTGGTTTGACGATTTTAACTCAAAGCAACAGACATTAAAACAAAGGATATGAACTCAGTTAAAATTAAAATTAACATGAACAGAATTTATTTTATTTCAAATAGGCCTACATGTTGTTGATTGACCAGTTTGTGCCTGCCATTTTGCATTAGGCCTACTCCTTTCAAGGCTTGCGGGTTGTTGCGCGTACGATATTAATAAATTTTTTAGTTGGTTATTTAATGATGCTGTATCAATTGCGAGGTTATTTAGCGTGTCGATGAGATTGGTGATAGCGAGATGGTATTTGACGAGATGAGGCCGAGGATTCGCCATCGATTACCTGGTATTCACCTTACAGTTGGGGAAAACATGGGAAAAAACTCAACCAGGTAAACAGCCCAAGCGGGAATCGAACCCGCGCCCGAGCGCAACTTCAGACCGGCAGGCAAGCGCTTTAACCGACTGAGCCACGCCGGTGGCTGATATTAATCAGTACCTATCGCATATGTTATTAGAGGAGAAAAATTCGCTTCAGCGCCTGGGATCGAACCCGGGTCCTTAGTTCTACGTACCAAGCGCTCTAACCACTGAGCTACGCCGAAGTTAAATCCACAGCACCGAATCGAATCACTCTCCCGAGTGTTTTTCCCTTTGTGGCCTGAACTTCAGCGTAGCTCAGTGGTTGAAGCACTTGGTACTTAAAACCAAGGACCCGGGTTCGATCCCCGGCTCGGGAGCGAATTTTTCTCCTCTAATAACCATTGTTACCTTAACAGATATATTCTATAGGACAAAAAAAAATAATATACAGTTACGTGACATGTAGTGAGCGTGTTATAGTATGATCGAGCAAAAATTATATTAAACTTTTAGTTATTAATATCCCTCTATAATAATAGTACATTATGCAACGAGCCTATAATCAAGGAAATTAAGAAGTGAGCATGGATATTTATGAAACGAGCGCAAGCGAGTTTCATAATTTTCATACGAGCTTCTTAATTACCATTATAGACGAGTTTCATACGACTTTTTATGCTCGACCATATTTCTAACTTGATATTATTAATTTTATTGTATCTGACCTGGAGCAATGTCCCGTATGTTGTGAGATGTGCGCAGACGCGAAAGTATTGATTTTTTCCGAGGAACAGATGTCCACATTGACTTTGCTAGGCCATAAGAACCTACAGAGATAACATTGAAAAACGAGATGACAAATTGAATTTATTGGAATATTATTTACAATTAACGCTAATTATTATAGTAACAGAACATAACCTTCTGCGACAGTATTGGATTTCCAGCCTCCGTGACTTTTCGCTAATTCTCTTTCGATTGCATATCCGAGAATAATCGATACTTGCGGTTTTATAACGGTAGAAAGCTGACCTGTCATTGGCTGAACAGTTGTAACCTGAGTCGTCATTGGCTGAAAGACTTGACCTTTAATGAGTAGGTGTACTTTAATGACATGCATTAAAGGTCTGCTACCAGGTGTATAATTACTACATTTCGGCATGGTCGAGCATAAAAAACATTAAAGATATATTACAGTTATATGAACACTAATAAATATAATATAATTATTAAAGAAATTAGTAATAGTCATCATGTTTCGGAGATGCTTCTCCATCTTCAGTGACTATTTACCACGTCTGCAAAATGAAAACAAATGTAATTAATCTCATGTATAATTATATTTAAAAAATTAATGACAAATGGAAAATATGAGATGTCTGAATAGTAATATTTAAGTCTTTCAATAGTTGGAAAAGTTAAAAAATACTCATTTATAACCAATATTATTATGTTTTCTATATATACATATGATAATTAAAATAATAAAAGAGAATATGAAAAGTATAATAAAGTTAAAAAATGTGATAATAAAACTGACAATTTAAAATAATTAACATCTTATGATGTATGTACATTATTATAATAAAAGTTTACACAGATCATATTTAAAAAATTAAAATACAAAAAATGTATAAAAGAAGAATGGACAAAATTACGATTTGGATGAATGACTCACCGGATGGTTTAGGTGATCGAACCGCGTTGTTGCTTGGCTTAAAGGAGACTGAGATGGGAGAAAGAACAGAAATTACCTTGACTGATACTACGTTAGTCTTTTACTATTCAAATCGGAAGTAATATAAAGATCAAAAAGAATGTTTTTTTCGTAAATTGCTTTTTCATTCAAATTACGAGAGTTAATGAATTTGTCTTTGTGTATTTCAATAGATTCCAAAATATTTAGTAATTTTTCCTTTCCTATTAGTATGTAAAATTTTAATATCTGAGTTAATGTCTGTAATAGTAATATGCGGTACAAGATCGGAAATTAAAAAAGCTCAACTACGTTTCGCTTTTTCAATCTTTTCCTCGAACATGAAAATAAACATACCGCTCGTGTATCGTACATTATTTTGTGCGAAGATCGTTTATTACATACCTGAAAGAGGAATTTCTAATTAGTTGCAATGAAATCTCCATCTTGGTTTCTGTTCAATGACGGAAACTTTTAAAAACAAAAATATCTATCTTCAAATTGTTGCTATAAAATGTTTTTTGTGTTTACTATATTCCAGCAGGCCGTGATATACGTCTGTCGTTTTTCCCCCCAGTCTATAAATGCGAACTTAAACGGTAAGGTTATGAAATGATTTATTTTTCATTTTAATATTTTAACAATATTATTTATATAACATATTGCAGTAATAACATCGGCATCTGGAATCTTGTTGATTTTTTCACGGCTTCCTTAATGTTACTTGCATTACGAAGGCAGTAACTTTTGTGGTGTTGTAGAGTTTACTTAGTTTTTGCAAATATTTAAAAACAATAATTAACAGTGCAATTTAGGTGAAATTGCAGTGGTAAGTTTCCAATTTATAAATATTACTATGTTAAACGTCTCTAAAAATAATATGTTAAAAGCCTAAAGCAGTAAAATGAATATGGCGCTTAAGAGGTAAGAAGAGGGAAATTGTTATGTGTGTTACGTTGGGAATACTGAATGTGGTATTTCACACTTACCGCGTATTGGTTTTGTGCGGAAAGCAAGCAAATACGCAGGATCTCGCACAAAATAATGTTGATTATTGTATATGTGTTCACTGAAAGCAGAATGAGAAATTTCATGGGAGATATTTCTATGTCCTTTGTATCTTATATAATTATATTATATTTATTAGTGTTCATATAACTGTAATGTACTCGTATATCTTTTAATGTTTCTTATCAAATCTATTAACACTGTATAATTGACCTAACATTTGTGTTTTATCTTTAAATATCCCTCTATAATTCTTAAAATTTCTTTTAACCCCTATCTTTTGTACTGATTTTATAATGAAAACTACCAAATATGAGAGTATTTTATTTTCAGCTTTCTTTCAGTTATACTCGTGGCACGGGAACAGTTCACAGCCCACAGCCTTGGTTATCAATCACAGCTGCTTTGTAAAATGCCTATCAGCCGATTTGGGGCGTGATGTTATTAAGACACACGCGGATACCAGGGCCGACATTATTGCTTCCCCTTCCTCTTCTGAACAGAGCAACTACCGCCTTATTGATGTGGGTCTCAACCTTGTACATCTTCCCGAAGCGAGATCACCGGGGGGCCGCGGTCTGCAGTCAGAAAAACATCCCTCCCCCCTCACCGGAGAAAATACGCACCGCAAGCACCCATCAACCACCCGAGACAAGCTTTTAAAATTCACAAATTTAGTACAAGTCGCTTGTTAGCGCGTTGTAGTCATGGTAACGTAGGGCCTATCATAAACTTATTATTTTATAACACCGTAACTTTGGAGCTTAGTACGATTTCCATAGCAACGTGTTACAGGGTCCTCATATATTAATACTTAAATAAGGCTTTATACAGGGTCATCCCATAATTCTGCTTGTCTTGTTCTGACATACTGACACCGAAATAGTTCGAATTGAATTATTAAATTGTACTGGTTTCTGATTTAGTTCTCGATCTTACTTATACGATGATTTTCAATGGAAGACTGAGTTTGGATCTCTGTAGAAATCTCCAGGACTTTGAATCAGAAGACTGCTGAGAGTCAGGTATCCTCCGAAAAATTCGATTTCGACTATATTATTTTGTACTTTCATTGTTCTACTTCCTAACGGATCCCAGAGGATCTTCGTAACTTAAAGCTGTTATTTGATCAAGAGTGACTTATTCATCATATACAATATGTTTCAAAAGTGATTGCCAATAATTCTGTGGTGTTCGGGTAAAGGGGTATAAGTCATTTTTTAGTACAAATGGAATTTTGTTCTCCAAATGAACACACAAGTTAAATTATACAACTGGTTGTGCAAAAATCAAAGAATACTAGCAGTTGATGTGTTTTGTTTGTGTAGAAAATTATTTGTAATAAGGGTTCCAAGTTTAATTTTCACTTATATCCGAACTCATTTTTATGACTTCTCTCCCTTTACCCAAACACCATAGAATTTGCAGATAAAAGTACAAACTGAAAAAAAAAAAACAAAAAAACTCCGGTAAACATTGGTCCGCAAATTAACCGTTCATGCGATATGCCTATACCGTGGCCTCCTAGGTCACCGGATTTAAATACAATTAGATTTCTGAGTTAGGAGTCGTGTAAAAAGCTTGGTTTACACTTCTGAGGTCAACACACTTCAGGAATTGCGGTTTCGGATTGAACGTGCCTTTCAACTAACAAGGAATGATCCAGAACTGCCCGAGAGGATTCGCAGCTGTATACAGAGATGAGCACAATGTTGCGTTCAGATGCATGGACAGCGTTTTTAACATCTGCTCTAGGTAGAATTCAGTTAGGGAAGTCTGCACGTTTGCTCTTAGTTAGCGAGGAATCTAAACAGAAAATGTGCATTATCTCGACAATGGTTAATTTACAGATCATTGTGTATTGGAGTTTTTTTTGTTTGGGTTAATTTGTACTTTTTATCTGTAAATTATAGACAGTCACTTCTGAAACAAAACTAAAATTCTTTCATTCATTTATTATCACAATACACTGCTCTCTTAAATTGACTGAGCATATTTGGAATTAAATTAAAGGCTTTCCGAAGACATGCTATGAAGTATTTCAAATAAAAAAAGTTTTATCTCTAAAAGAAAGCAAAAAGAGCAAAATTGTATTTAACTTTTTTTTTGTTTGAAATATCTCAAAGAATAAGCCCTGAAATTAATGACATCATCCTGTATATTTTTCCAATTACGGTTTTTGACTCTGCATCTTTAATCTAGGAGTGACGCGTTGAAGTCCCCCCCCCCCCCACTGACTTGGCATTACCCTCGGAAGAAGGTAGTTTATAGCATGATTTTGATTGATGAAGTATCGGTAATAGTGGCGAAGCCTATGAGAAACTGGACTACCCCGCGAAAACCTACCACAAAGCACAGTCTTTTTCCACCAACCACAAATTCCAATTGGATCTGTTGAGATTCGAACCCAGGGTACCAGAACGGAACCTCAACGGTAGCCATTCGACTAACGGTGAACGTCTTATGAAAATGTGGGAGGCTGTAGGAAGAGTAGAGGTGCAGTTGTTTCTTAATAGACACTATAGTTGTTATGAACTTGCGTCTTTTTAAAGGTCACGAAATTATCAAACAAAACTGTTGAAGGTTAAGGACTATCTAGTATATTAAACACAAATTGTGTCGTTGCTTAAGTCCTTTTTGAAGGCAGGAGTTATGAGAGGAATAGAAAAAGGATTTCCGCTGAAGTCATTCATACAAGTTTCTGTGATACCAGCCATGAAATAAAATATATAAGACGTTGTTTATATAACTAACATCATCTAAACAATTTTTATGTATCAAAGCTAAATTGTAATATATAAGAAACATGATACAATAGTTTATGGAGCTTAAAATAGGTCTACATACGATATACTTCAATTTATCCAACAGAAACAAGTTACTATAACCAATATTTCTTCCATGTAGGCTAGTGCAGGAAATATTAGTCTTCTTTTGTTTCTACTTTCCTTTGTTCACAGAGGCGAAATCGTTATGCCAGAATTTATAGAACATTGCTGTGGTAACGGAATTTAGTGTGGGTGGAGTTCTTGATATAAGGCCCATAATCCAATCTTTTGTTTCGTTGGAACGATGTTGCGGTTTCTATAGCGACCCACGGATCTCGGAAGTTAGTGGAGGATAACCTAATTTTTTAAGCTGAGCTGAACATTGCTGTTAGTTTCTGTGAAGGGAGGAAATATTTATAGCGTAGTAATAAACGCTGCTATTAAGCCTTTGCGAGTTAGGATATTTTATATCGGTTGTTGGAATGTCTATGGTATAACATTATTGCTTATGATATAATACTTCTAAGTTGAATGTGAACGAAGAAACATTGAACTCTGGATAATAAACAAATTTCTGGGAGTGTTAACATATTTTTACTGCCTTTTCTCTGTCTTCCTGTTTGGTACAGCCATATACATCATCATAATCATCATAAAACTGGATCATTTGACCCTTTCTTTCTTGTTCATTAAAGACATACACTTAATAATGGTATAGTCTACTCTAGTCTTGGATTTATAGCGATTCAAGGTCACATTTTAAGAACTGTTACACTAAACATAATACAATGGACGTAAATTTGTTATTTTTATTTTTCTTGTAGTTAATCTCGGGGATTAATTGAAACTTGTAATCCAAACGAAATGTAATTTCTGTCTGCACTGGAATATTTAACTTCAAAGTAAAGGCTGGTCTACAATTAACCGGGAACGGAAACGACAACGAGAACGGAAAAATTGTTAAAAATACATATAGGCCCTATTTCAATCTGAGCATTCACAATTAACGAGAAGATTATCGGAGCCCGGGAACGGGAACGTGAAGGTTGGCGAACTTTTAACATTGCCATCTTCTTTCTGCAGTCATCATAAAGCTATTTGGTCGTCGTATATTTTGTAGCAAGGAGGCTGTGACATAATTTCTTCTTCATTCGTTGATTGTAACTAATCCAAAAATTCAGTGTAATCATTCTCAATAGATGCTACGTGTATAAGTGACCAGCCTATCACGTGAATTGAATTCTTAAATATTTCGTGCCTTAAATTTATAATTTTGACTGGCTTGTTACTCATGAGAGAACGCCATTGGTCAATTATACACAAATAACATCAGAATGCATAATATCGACTTTTGCATATCGTTATTCACGTAAATATCGATATGAATAGCCGTTTCCGTTCTCGCTTCCCGCGCATGCACGTGTCTTTAAAGTAGCTATTTTTAGGTGCTTCTATCCTTCAATTATCGAAGTCAGTTTTCATATTCGACTATCGATTGTACATTGTGAGATATTAGGTCTTTCTTACTCGCCCAACTTTTTATAGATATCTATTTTAAAGACATGTCGATTTTAAAGATGTATCCACGTGAAAGAAAATGTTATAGCTCTAAGTTTTGAATTGACAACGTCTTTATTTGAAATACAAACGAGAAAAGTCATATTTTATGTGTTTACTGGAAGCAATAAAATCATGAGTGCTTATTAGGCCTATTTAGGATCGGACTTACTAGACAACACTTAGAATTACCATGGTTACTAGGAGAACGAGTCCATTCATATAAAGGGAATAGATTATAGTAAAAAAAAAGTAAAAGCATACGATGAGTCATCTAATACGAGGAGAGAAGGCTCAATTTGATTAATAACTTAAGTATAAATTAAACATAGTTCATGCATAATTGTAACAATACTAATTAGAATCAATCATAATCTACAGCAGGTAGTATAATTTAATTATCATAATCCTCTAATTAAAAATAAAATACCATACAAGTAATAAAAATTAGTGTGTAAGCTCTACTTGTAGAAGTTTTAATTCTTAAAGTAATTTTAATGTTCATGCAATGAGAGACAACAAATTAGTGTTCAATTTAACACTTGTATACTCCAAAATTTAGAAACGAAGCAATTGATTTGATTTTCCACCGGCTTAGCTCGGCTCACTGCTGATCCAGAGTTGCGCTCGGTCGTGATTTCGATTCCCGCTTGATTGATTACCTGGTTGGTTTTTTTTCCAAGATTTTCCCCAACCGAAAGGCGAAAGTCAGGTAATCTATGGCGAATCCTCGGCCTGATCTCGCCAAATTCCATCTCGCTATCACCAATTTCATCGACGCTAAATAACTCAGTAGTTGATACAGCGTGGTTAAATAACAAGTAAAAACCAATTGGTTTATGGTAGCTAAAATAGGCCTAAGATACGAAAAATGAAATACACTATACGAAAACTAACTCTAAATTGAAGCCATTCTGACTATTGGCAGTTATTGTATTCTTGACTTTGAAGCTACTGCATTCTTATGAGTAAATTTACTCAAAGAGTGTAACCGCAGTTGCAGAATGTAAACAAAAGAAGTCAGAATTGCTAAGTTACGCGTAGTGTTGTACTTATTTACCGCGACATTACCTTCTAATGGCAGTACCTAGGTACGCAGCGAGCGAAATAAAGCCCCCTCCTTTTATTGTAACCCTTCAAACTTCTCCCCGTAGGCCCACCGGAACGATTCAGACGCCAACACTTGTTTTTGCAGCGATAAATCGTCATCAGCCCAATTGATTTCCTTTCATGCGTTTTAGTACGTCACAGAAAGGATCTTTTATGCTGTGAAAAGTGGAGTCGTTAGTCCGTCTTTTGTTTTCGTAATGTAGTGTTGCGAACTATATTTTACTGGACAAGTGACTGGCGAGATGCTCTGATAGAGGAGCGCTTAGAAAATTACAACGTGCGTTACCATAGCGACCTTTCTTGGCGATGTACAGATTGAAATAAGTGTGGCGAAATTGTAGCAACTAGGGGGAGTTATTTGCATAAATATTGTAGCCTATATAATGAGAGATCCTATATTTTACTGCAATTTTTTTCTGTCCCTCAGATATGTAAATCAGCAAGAAGAATTTGTTACGTACTTGTAGTTCGTATGTTGTTTCTGAAATAAGTAACACTTCTGAGCTACATTTTGAGGTCATTTAAGTGTTATTATGGACATATTTCAATAAAAAAAGTATATCGTCATCATCAGGCTTCGAGACTTCGGACCCAATAGAGCAGTTCAGTGGGAAATCCGCATAACGGTGTACTGAGTATAGTGGTAAAGCGTACATTGGGTGGGGGTACTGTAGAATGAATGACAACAAATACGCAAAGAAAAACGCTCTGGATTTGAAGGTTCTGACGAATAATTTGGTTTTCATACAAATCAATTTTCAAACTGTGTCTGAAACTATTACATGGTTAGAAAAGTCAGAGCAAGAGATACCGGAAGCCCTCAAATTAATTTAAAAAACGACGCAGAAAATTAATGAGATACCAAGTACACCGGTTACTGAACGTGTAAAACAGAAGTGGAAATCAATTTTATGTAAAAATAACGGATATGGGACATTGTGTAACATAAACAGTAAATTTGTGGGCATAGAGTCATCCGAGAATAAAGGACTGTCTCTTAGAGACTGCATTGATGTTAGGTTTTCTCGTTTTGCTCCTATCACGTCATGCGACGTAGAGCGCAGCTTTCTACAGTACAAACTTTGGCAGATAACCGAAAAAGATTTACGTTTGAGACACTGAGAATGTATCTTGTAGTAGGTACATTGCAATTCGGTACTGTAACTGCACTTCCTAAAGACGACCAATAGGATAAATGAAAAAATTAAATTTGCTACATGTTTATTTCCACCATTAACACTGTGTATAATTAAACACAATGCTTATAAAAGATAGGAAAATAAATGCTTTTCACATGCTTTTGACATTGTCATTGTGTAATGTAGGGCCTATATTTAGTTTCAGAATGTACATATGTGTGTATTTCCCCATACTACCGTACTCTACTCTAAATAGCAACGTTGTTACCTCAACACATCTCTACCTACCTGCAGCGAGTCAACAACCTATAGTGGATGCACAGTAAACTTATTGTATCGTGTCCAAAGTCTCGAAGCCTGGTCATCATCATCATCATCATCATCATCATTACCATCATCATCATCATCGTCATCATAATCTGTGTGTTTTCTGTCGCGGAATTGAAATCTGTTACGCAGGTACAACGTCGATTTCGTCATGAAGTTTATTGGGTTATTTTACGACGCTGTATCAACATCTAGGTTATTTAGCGTCTGAATGACATGAAGGTGATAACGCCGGTGAAATGAGTCCGGGGTCCAGCACCGAAAGTTATCCAGCATTTGCTCGTATTGGGTTGAGGGAAAACCCCGGAAAAAACCTCAACCAGGTAACTTACCCCGACCGGGATTCGAACCCGGGCCACCTGGTTTCGCGGCCAGACGCGCTGACCGTTACTCCATAGATGTGGACTTTCGTCATGAATATCAACTGCGACCAACTGACGATGTTCCAGCGTACGTAACAATCATGAAATGCGACAGATTCCTTCGTGAAACTGGGAGTTTGGTTTCAAAGTCGGGCCACCACACCAAGCACGCTGTTCCAGTGACTGATGTGGAATTAATCCGTACGTCTTTCCAGCGGAGCCCCCGTAAATCAATCCGACGAGCAAATAGGAAGCTAAATTTACCTCGGTCGATAGTACACGATGTCGTCCATTGCGCCTTCAGATTCGTCATCAAATCAAACCTGAAGACAAGTCGCGACGGAGGGCATTCGCGGAGACAATTCTGGCAAAATTTAATGAAAATTATGGATTCCTCGATATGGGTTGTTACTCTTCCGGGAAGGTTAATAAACTTAACAAACACAACCAGATCTGCGCCACCGCATTTTTGCAGCTGTCGCAAATGTTACGCCTGCAGTGCTGCTAAACACATGGAGAGAGGTGGAATACAGACTGGACGTCTGCTGCGCCGCTTATCGAGGTGTATTAGTTATATAAAAATCATTTTAAGTTACCCTACCCGTAGAAGCAAATCTAGTGTACAGTAGTGGCAAAAAAACCGGACCGACCATTGTAGCTGATTTCAGAGCCTTGTTCACTCCAAAGCACGATAGACTGGTAAATAAGACTTTCGTGGTTCGAATCCTGTCTGGGAAGGAAACCTTTTTTTGTTCCTTATTGAAATTTATTCTCAATACTTTTCGATTGATGGTAAAATTCATGTTCTGAAAATAATAAGTTAATTAAGTAGTAAAATATCCCTGCAATCGAAAAGTATTGGGAATAAATTTGAATAAGGAACAAAAAAAAGTTTCCTTCCCAGACAGGATTCGAACCATGAAAGTATTAGTTACCAGTCTATCGTGCTCTGAAGTGAACAAGGCTCTGAAATCAGCTACAATGGTCGGTCCGGTTTTTTTTTGCCACTCCTGTACATATCAACGATACTTTTTAAGTAATAAAATGATAAAATGTTATACGTTTAAGCCGGACACACTGTATTTAAAATTTAATTTTTATTTGGGTTTGAAATATAGTTTACAAAACAAGACGTGAAACTTTAGTACTCATCTGGACACATCAAACAGCAGCATGTCGACTGATAGTGCTTCAGTCTGTGGCGGAGACACACAGACTAAAATATTGAGATGGAGTTGAGAATAAAAACTGAAGACAGACATACGCTGTATTCCGAATCTCACCGGTGAGCAATCCGATGGCATCACGGTGTTCCGAATTCCACCGATGACGTCATTGATGCTCCACCGGTGTCGCACCGGTGCCATCAACTTGCAGAGGTGGTGGCAGTCTCCATCAGCCACCATCAGTGAATCTGATTGGTTCTTGTATAGGGCGGGAATTAGCAGACGAATAACATCGTGCACTGTTGTGTCATGGCGGTGTGTTCTGCTTTAGTTCTGCTGTATTGTTTGTAATGAGCACAATGTAAAAACAATATGTTAATGGCTTATGAGCGAACATGTCAACGGACCAGTTATTACTACTGGTTCAAGAAATAAATTGTTTATGCTGTCTTTTCTTTGAACGAGATGAGAGTACGAAAATTTCGCAAAATTTTGCTAGCGTAGCACAGAAAACAACTTGTACAGTCGCCATGACAGCATCGATCCTTACAGCAGTTTTGTTCCTTATTTCGCTGCAACGTGACGTCATTGATGCCACCGGACCGGTGAGATTCGGAATACGCTGTTTGACTTCAGTATCCCGCTGTACAAATCATTGCACTAACGTACTTTTTACTTCTCTAAACTGTTGTTAATAAATTGAAATAAAACAGTACCTATACGTTGTTATATCCTAATTCTTGCAACTTAATATTATAAAATGTATTTTGGAGACGAAACGGAGCATAAGATATATATAATGCAGGGGGAAAGGGACTGGCCTTCCTACCCCATTATCTCCTGACTTAGTTGCCTCATAAGTGGTCAGAAAGAAATGTTTTATGGTTCTATAGCTTCTGGAAAACGCCGAAATGTGCGTAAATACAATTCGTATTGTTTGTTGTTCAATAGATACTTTTTGGCAAGAAAAATGTGTTATTTTGTTGTGTACAGCAGTGGCAAAAAAAAAACCCGGACCGACCCTTGTAACTGATAAAAAAGAATCCTGTGCTGTGTATTGTGTCAAACTGTGGTAATTTCAACATGGATAGTGAAGCCAGAGGTGTGTCCTGCTATTTAATGTAAAAATACGCAGTTATCTTTGCCGAATAGAGGTAGAAATGTAATATTGATGCCAGATGAAAATAAAACTCTCAAAGTTTTTTCGTCTGTAAGTTTGAGGCACTGAAGGAAACAAAAGACTGTAAGAATCGAACAAATACATTAAATTTCATTGTTACAATTGATTATATAAGATGGACATGTTTTGTGACTAGCAAAATTTGAATCTGTGGCTCTGAAATTAGCTACAAGGGTCGGTCCGGTTTTTTTTTGCCACTACTGTACCTAACAATGGTTGAAGATACAGCTTCCTCAGTACTGTTCAGACAAATCACTAAGGGAAATCGAGAATGAAATGACCAGAAAAATTGTGTCGCCGGCTTAGTACAAACAATATTGATAAGGAAAATCGACTGTCTGGAAAAACCTAGCGCACTGTTGTTAAAAATAATTTCATGGCACGGTAAGATTGCCGGTATCTTAGGTTTGACTCATTTACCAACCTCTGATTTTAACAGGAAATATTTCACTCAAATGAAGTGGCAATTTAATATGCTGATATGAATTTTCTGCTTCTCCATAATAATTGAAAGACTTATTTGACTATTGTGGTCTGTCATATTAATTGACTAAATTATCTGAGACAGCTGTATTAAATTTGATCAAAAATACTGTTTTAGTTCGCCGTGATTTTTATAAATTGTGTGCATAGGGCGTTACATGATTTTATGTCTTCGAGACAAGTCTCACATGAGTTTATAAATGCATTTTTATTTATACGCATATCAGATATAAATAACAGAGCCAAGTTTTATGCTTAATCTAACTGGTAAGGTATCATTTGTTCGAGTTCCGAGCACGCAAATTACAGTATCGTGTAGCGCACGATATACGTGCTACCAGATACCGTACTCGAACCCCGAACGTCCTCCTGCATGTGTTCACTAACGAGTTCTGTGAGGTCTGCCACTGATTCCTTGGTTTTATTCCAACTACATGTAATCTGAGGTCAGCCTGGGAGATGCATGATGTAAACTAATTGGTATAGGATGTTCATAATATTTGTACAGCGAACATGTCCAGAGACTCATTTATCAATAATCCGTGGACTTTTCATGTGTCTTTTCAGTACATAACATTTCGGAATTCCATTTGATGTGAGTGAAAAACTATTAGAACTGCTTTTATTTTTTCCATTTTCTATTGTTTTAAAAGTTGAAGTTATACGCCTACATATTGCGAGTAAAATACGTAAGTAAACACGAACTCTTGAAGTCTGTAATCAGATTTTAGATAGTTTTTATTGTTACATTGAAGAAAACTCTTATAATTGGCATTGACGTTATCTACAGAAAGGGTATCGTGTAGAGATGATCAAAAATAACTGCCGCTCTCGCTCGCTGTGTTCGCTGCATTTGTTGTCTTTCGAGTCTCGACTCGTCATTCTCGCTGCGCTTCGAGTCTCGCTCGTCATTCTCGAAACAGCATTTGGTCGGCGTGGAAAGATTTCGTAACTTTGAATAACACACATCATTGAAATAAATAACATTACAAATGTTTAAATGAGACAAAAAGACAAAACAGGACAGTATCTTAGTTATCAAAATGTTCTGGTTCTATTATATGATATTACCTATAAATAGAAAAAAACAATTCTCAAATAAATTTGCATTTCTAAGAAACATAAAACATGACATTAATATCTTTTTACTTAGGATTGCACACTTGATCTTAAACATATGAAAAGAAAATTCCTAGCCTTTTAATAAGGGCCTAATATTTAAATAAAAACTGGGGAACGGATTATTATACATGAAAGGTAGAGATGATATTTCAAATAGGCTACTTGATTGTTTATACATGGATAAAAGTTGCCAAAGTAGATAAAAGTTCAGTCAGGTATAAGCAACTGCAGACTTCGGGACTTCGAGAGATGATCAATATCGAGTCTCGGAAGACTAACAACCAGCCTATACGTAAAGGAGGCGACGTAATACAACATTGTCGTGCGGGTTTTCGGCTTTGCGGGCGCTGAGTCTCGTTTTCTCGATCGTTGTTCATCTCTAGTATCTTGGTCCTATTCCACTGAAGTATGGTATAATACAGTACAAATATTACAACTGCAAGTTATTGTAAAATATGGGGCGTGGCATTTAAAGAGCGGCCAAAATTACTTTTTCATCAAAGAATTCTTTTTTTACAGATTTCTGATTAGAAATAGTGTAACTTTTTGTTCTAAAGTTGGCTCCCTGAAGTTACTCGATGAATGCAGCGGAGGAGAATTTTAATTTACATTTAATATTCATTTTACTTTCAAATCCATTATTCGGTAAGTTTATTTTTCTTGATTCAATACCAACTTATTATGCCAAATATTAATCAATGTGGATGACATATTTACTGTAAGTATTTGTGAGGTAACTGCATGTTTCTATGAATTTATTTACTTTTTTTAATTTTAGTAGGTTATTTTACGACCCTTTACCAACATCTTAGGTTATTTAGCGTCTGAATGAGATGAACGTGATAATGGCGGTGAAGTGAGCCCACTGAAAGTTATCCAGCATTTGCTCATATTGGGTTGAGGGAAAACTCCGGGAAAAGCCTCAACCAGGTAACTTGCACCGACAGGGAATCAAACCCGGGCCACCTGGTTTCCCGGTCAGATGCGCTAACCGTTACTCCACAGGTGTGAAGTCTATGAATTTTTTTTTTGAAAAATACTACTAGTTTATTTTATTAGTATATCTTTTTCATGAATTATAGGAAAAATAACATTTTTTAAATTAAAAAAAATTGAGGTGAATAAATTAGATATTTCATAAAATGAATCATAAAATATTTCTCTATGCATTGTAAATGTAACCAAAAAATCGAAGCTTAAAAATTGAGATCTCCTACTAAAAACTTGGGTTAGAAAATATTTCTAAAAAAAATAGAAAATTAAAAAATCAGAAACCAAAAAGATTTGGAAATTCAAAATGTTTATTTTGTTAGTCCTTACATAGTAAACATGCTCTCAAAATTTCTTTGAAAAAAAAATGATTAGGGAAAAAGTTGTAATTTTTAATGGAGTGTCTCCTTAACACGATTATAATATGTGACCAGTCTTATTTTGATTTGACATGAATGAAGTATACACTTGTTGAAGAATGTAAAGCGCATCCAAATGCCGTGGATAAAGGCTATATCGATTTCTGTTCATAGCTAGATCAGCGAATTCCCTTCCTGCTAAACAACAGATTTTTTACGACTTACGAACTTCTTTTCTAACACTTTTATTAATGCATTATTGCAGTATTCCTATTACATTTCCTAGGATGATCACAGATCATAATAGACCAATAGAGAATGTGTTACAGTGTATTCACACCCTGGGACACAACTTAACCTCCAGCTCACTCAGCTACAGCTTGTATTTTCGTATAAGTGATGAGAGTCACTTATCTCTCTTAAATGTAAAATAAATAGACAATATGTAAAGGCTTCCAAATGAGAATTAACTCTGTCACATTGCATAATTTGGGCTAAGCAAAGAAATATTGTTAAGAGTTCCTGATGATAGCCGTTCCAGCATAACAAACACGTGTGACAGGACGTGGCTCGAAGCCCTCCTGTAATAATTGATCACAAGAGCGGATACCAGCGCCCCGAAGGTCCATATTCCTCCGCCAGCCCATAAAACATTGTCTCGAACCCATAGCCGACCAATCATTTATTCCGCGCGGAATATATTATAGGAAAGAGCCGTGTCCCATGAATCATCTGATACGAGGTCGCTAGACAAGCTCCGTCTGTCCGTCCGTTTATCTGTCTGCTAGTTTTCATCATTTCAATAATTGCAACTAGACCAGAAAACGAGATCATTGCTCACAAGTTGGCCCCTGCAGGCGCTGCCAACGTTACGGTAGGAATTCCTTTGACGTGATGTAATAATTTTTCATACTCAACTCTCACAGAAGCGGCTTGTATGAATTTTAGAGTCAATAGTTTGAGATTGGTATGTAGATAATCGTAATTTTTTTCATCTGCTTCATGACTAGAATAAAATCCTGTTCTGCCTCAAAGAATCTTTACATTAAAATACCCTGTTTATTCGAAGATAAAAGGTAAGACGCGTAAAAAAAACGTTCCTTAATTCTCAGGAACCAAAAGTAAGCATTTATGTATTGTATACTATTCGCGTTTATTTTGTCATTTATTTATTTAACTATTTATTTTTTTATTTAACTATTTATTATTTCTCTGTTCATTTATGTATTCGTTCATTTATTTATCCAGTTGTTCATTAATTAATTAATTAATTAATTAATTAAATCATTCATTCATTCATTAACTTATTTATTTAGTAATTTACTTGGACTCACATTTGAGACCGGAAAAGAGATTAAGTGTGTCAAGAATAACATGCTTAAGAAAATATTTGGAGCTAAGAGGGATGAAGTTACAGGACAATGGAGGAAGTTTCATTTCATTTCATTTATTGTAGCTATTCCATAGATCTTACATTAGCAACGAAGCTTTAAGATGTGGAACAAGTCAAAATTTTACAAGATTACGATTACAATTTTTACAATATTTTACAATTTTCCAATTTTCTACAATTTTACAATTTTCTACAATATTTTAGTGAGATGTAGTGAGATGAGGTGAGGCCCGAGGATTCGCCAAAAGATTACATAATGCAGAACTGCACGCATTGTATAATTAGGAACATTAAATCCAGACGTTTGAGATGGGCAGGGCATGTCGCACGTATGGGCGAAACCAGAAATGCGTATAGTGTGTTAGTTGGGAGACTTGAAGAAAAAATAACTTGGGGAGACCGAGACGTAGATGGGAGAATAATATTAAAATACATTTGAGGGAGATGGGATATGATGCTAGGGACTGGATTAATCTTACTCAGGACAGGGACCGATGGCGGACTTACTGTATGTGAGAGTGGCAGTGAATCTCCGGGTTCTCTAAAAACCATTTGTAAGTTTGTTTATTTCGTTATTTATTTAATGAGTTTTTTTATTTATTCAATATTTATTTATTATTTTTGTATTTAATATATTTATGTACTTATTTATTTTGGTATTTACTTATCTATTTCCTTATATATTTATTTGTTTATATATATTTATTAAATTATTTATTATTTTCTATTTAGTTTATTTATTTATGTACTTATTTATTTGGACATTTACTTATATTTTTTATTTATTTGTTTATCTATTTATTTATTTATTTATTCTTTCATTCAGTTATTTTTTTATTTTTTATTTTCTATATTTATTTATTTTGATATTTACTTATGTATTTTTATGTATTTATTTGTTTATCTATTTATTCATTCAATTATTTATGTATTTTTATTTAGTTGATTTATTTATGTACTTATTCATTTAGTCGGATATTTACTTATCTATTTTATGTATTTATTTATTTATTCATTCAATTATTTTTTTATTTTTTATTTAGTTTATTGATGTACTTATTTATCTGAATATTTACTTATCCATTGTTATGTATTTATTTGTTTCTCTATTTATTTATTTATTCATTCATTCAATTATTTATTATTTTTTGTGTAGTTTATTTATTTATGTGTTTATTTATTTGGATATTTACTTATCTATTTCTTTATGTATTTATTTATTTATTTATATATTTATTTATTTATTTATTTATTTATTTATTTATGTATTTATACGTTATCGTAATTATTGGAATTGCCTATATGGGAATCGACATCTTGTGTAGGTCGGTGGTTTCTTTCAGGAAATGATATGATGCACGTAAATATAAAAACAAACGAGAACGAACGAATGAATGAATGAATGAATGAATGAATGAATGAATGAATGAATGAATGAATGAATGAATGAATGAATGAATGAATGAATGAATGAATGAATGAAGTTCTTTAACAAACTGGTGGTGGCATGGAAGCAAGTGGCATAATGATCAGTGCTATAATTTTTGTTACAGTCTTTCTCGAGTGTTACGCAGAAAAACGCTCCATATTAAATGTTATGCAAGAAAAATTAATGGAAAAAGAGAGGATGCCTTTGACTATGGTCACTCGTAGATTAATGATGCAGACAAAAATCCATCTCCTCTATTCATGCAGAAACTGTGTTTCTGCGGATCAAGGTATATCTACACTAGTTTCTTACAAGATCGCCGGGTTCGTATCGACTTCGCGTTGAAGGATGTTTCGAAGCTAGAAGGAAACGTTGCGTCAATAGATCTCTGATGTAGAACTGGATCAGGTTAAAGGCGTAATAGCGGGATTTGGTCGTAGCAGAGACACCATTTCCTGCTCTCTAATATCGCATCGCCCGGCAACAGAGAGGGGATGCGGCACGTGACAACCTGTTGCTACGAAAGTTGTTCGGATTAACGCGGAAATGATACTCTGCTAATTCTCAAGGGGTGTGTAAACCTTCTGGTAACTAGCGGTGACCAAAACTCGAATGGCAGTGATTACACGCAACAGACAGTTTATAAAGTAACAGACGGAGGAAAGGTACTTGGTATGAAAACTACAACCAGTGGTGGTTCCTGTACTAACATCTTGCTCAATCCCGCTTTGCTGTATCAGTAATGTCACTGCTGTCATCAAGAGCCAGTGAATAATATACGACTTTTCTTGCCTTTTTTTTAACTTCTTCTTTAATATAATTAGGAATTTTCTAAATTCTTCTCTCGATATTTTGTCATGAAATTCGTAGTTTTTCAAAATTAAAAACTTCTTATGGACAAGTTATTTAAGCTATTTTAATCATTACTCTATTGAGAAATTCTGTTCTATTAAAAGGCTTTAGAGCACGAGATATTTCAAATCCCATTAGGTAGCTGACTTCCTTACATTTATTTATGTCATCTTTCTCTTCCTGGCTATGATTTAAGACATGTCAATTCCTGGCGTTTAACAGTTCGTTGTCACTTAATATTAAATCAGTTTTTCTACGATATTATTATTAAATGAATAACTAATAAATAGTTACCCTCATCTAAAGATTAAAAAGATTAAAATTGAGATAAAACCTAACAATTTTATCCTTCTAAGCAGAAGATCTAAAAATATCAATATTTATGCACGTACAGAAGAATTATAGAAACACATACTTAGTGGTCAGTAATAATAATAATAATAATAATAATAATAATAATAATACATTATTCAGCGTGGCAATTAATGTTTCTATATAAGTTACTCTTAATTGAACCGTTGAGGAAAGTAAACATAGGCTATTACATTTTGTCCGACAGAACAACAAAAAAGTTCTCCTTCTCATTCTTTACGAAACGACCTCTTACTGTTTGTAGAGACAGAGTTTGTAGAGCGACATGATACCGCCACTGCTTGCCTTCAGTGCGTGAATGAAACACACAGCAATGTACAGGAAACTCCTGGTACCCGTTTGAATGTCTGTGATTACACGATGTAATCACGACACTCGCTTTGGTCACCGCTGTGGTGGACAATGAAAGTGAACAGAATGAGCCCAATACTGGAAGAGGAATTGCACCCAAAACTAATTTTTCGGTTTTATGAATGTTAAAGACATCTGTTTCTGCAAAAATGTCACAATAGATTTTTTGCGCAATTACAATAATAAGTTACAGTGTAATTTATCCGTTGAAGTGAAATAAAATAATCAAAATGCTGGACTATTTGAAGGTTAGTGTAGCCTATATTAATTTTCCTCGATGGTATACGAACCAAGGTATCTTGCACTTTATTATCAGAGGATTCCTCGAAGTCCTGACCTCTGAGCAAACGGACTGAAAACTATTCCGTGCATGCTTGTCTTCGGGTTTACTAATGATGACAACTGAATATCGATTAGCTTATATTCAGCTTCACTTGATACCCGCTAAACACACTCACGAGCATAAATCACGTCAAGATGGCGGAGAAGAACCGATATTTCAAGCGTGTATGAAAAATAATTTATAACCGAGTAAAATACTGAGTATGACTGGAAGGCAAATGCAATTATAATATTCACAAAATTAATTGACGTCAAAATAGCTTGTAATCACTCACTCTTCTTAATATCTGTTTCTGCGTATCAAATATTTTATTTCTGACTAACATGAAATATATAATACTCTTACAATTTTCAAGTTAAAGCCTTCTGTATCGGGTTTCAAAGCTAGAGACCACAGATGTTTCAAGTTACAAGAAACTGAGAAGAACAAGTATTAATATCAAACTTTACGTTCTTCATTCCTGTCAATATAATTATAGACCAGTATGAACAATAATAATAATAATAATAATAATAATAATAATAATAATAATAATAATAATAATAATAATAATAATAGTACCATCACGGCGGTCCAGTGACTAGCACTGCACTAATAATCCTATGAATCCTGGTTCAATCCCCTGTATACCCCAATTTATGACTTAGGTTGGGCAAGATGGTCCAGGTAGCAGAGGATTTTCCTATGGCATCCCAATGAATCTCCATCATCTCATCTTGACAAACAGTCAATTACCTGCCATTAGAAAAAATAAAGATAATAATAAAAAGTTACAAGTTATGTAATTTTTTTTAATAATAAATCCTCATTTATGAAAATTAACATCACATTTATATGAATGTAATAATGCGTTGTCCTTCTCTTTACAAAATGTTTGTTGCACTTTACTGTTAGATAAATTTTCTCAGTTTCAGTTGTTATTTTTTTAAGGTTATGAAAGTATTTGTATTCTTCTATATTAGAGTATGTTTAGTTATTACTTTTTAACTAAAACCCCGACACACCTCAAGTAACTTATAATATGTTTATTTATACATTTTGGAGATTCGGTGATGATGATGATAATAATAATAATAATAATAATAATAATAATAATAATAATATTATTATTATTATTATTATTATTATTATTTATTATTATTATTTATTATTATTATTATTATTATTATTATTATTATTATTATTATTATTATTATTATTATTATTATTAAACGAGAAAGTGTAAATGCTGTCCTAGATGAAAGTTTTATAAATATACTGAATCGAAGGAATCGTGGCAGTTTATCTGCCTCTATAATAACGGAGACAGACAACTATTTTGAAACTGTTTTGATGAGAGACCAGTGGAGCGGGAAGTCGTGTCTGTTGGTCGCGGGCCGTCTGTTATTACTCGTAAATAAATCACCTGTTGCCCGCGTTTACCTGTTACGCACAATTTAACACGGCGAGTGAGTAATAACGGAGCGCTGCAGCTGATTTGAGGCCTGCTCAACGGTCTCAAACACTTCCACAAGCCTCGAAGTGCGAGTGACCGAATTTATCTCTTGCGATGTCGAACTTAATTCATGAGTGGGAGTCTTCTCATGTGTGAAATTTGTAGCGCGAAGCACATAGCTTTCAGTTGGCAAAAGTTCAATTCCTGCGAAATAAACCTTAAGATTTCCGTGAGATATGGATTCTGTTTAGAATCTTAGTTGTAAGCACTAATTAAAATAGTATGATTTGTCTTCAATAGTATAGGCCTACTCACTTTTGCCGGTCTGTGGCTATAATGCTAGCTCGCTGACCTTCCATCCGGGTTGCCCGGCTTCGTCTGGGCAGTGGACGAAACAGATGTTGCAAAGGATTTTATCCTGGTACTTCCGTGTCATTCGATACCACAACATTATGGAATCGTATTTAGGTACATCATGCATACCATACTCACATCGAAATTCCATTTAAACTCTTTTAACATTGTGAAATTTAGCATACCAAAGAACACATTGTGCCCGCTGTTGATTTGTAGTAGGCATTTTAATCATCTACGACAGTCTTGCGATGGTCAGTAGTACTTTCGAGCGAGAGCTATTTTATGCCCGCAGCGCGCGCTCGGAGCTCTTTTACCTGTAAACATTGCTGAAGGATGTACAGATCTTAGAACACTGCGCATCATGACGGAACGAAAGCGCTCATACAATAAAGTTTCAAGGAAGAGTGGAAGATACAATATTTATGCTTCGAACATGGTGATGAAGTCCAGTGTTTGTGTAAAAAAAAAATATCATTTGCAAAAAAAAAAAAGCAACATAAAACGGCATTATGAGACGCAATATTAAAATAATATATAGGCATTATTCAGGAGAAGAGAGAAATAAATTGATTTCGGAATTGATATCGAAGATAAATTAATTTACATTTGGATCAGTAGATTGTATCTAGATTCCTTTTATTTCTTTATTTTAAATGTATTGTTGATGTTTTACTTGTTGCTTGTTTCTGGATATTTACTTTTATTAGACTACGTGTTTCTTTAATTTAGAAATAATATTTTATCTTTGATTGCACTTTAACTTATACTATTACTAAGCTCAAAAAACCAATTCACTTTTATTCCAATAACTATTTTCAAGATTTTGAGCAAATATGAACTGAACATTTTGAAAACTTTGATGCAAGGAGCTTTTTTTTAGTAACGTCAATATAAAATATACTTAAAAATATAATTTCAAAACTATTAGACCTAATTGTACCAAATTTTGTACAGATATTATTATAGATCTGTTTATATAGTTTAAATTTCACAAATTTCTGGCTGAAAATTGTGGAAGTTTTAAAAGTCATACACATCCCCTTAAATGATTGACCCCAAAAATTATGATGGCTCTCAATATCTTAATTTAATCAATTTTTTTATGTGCATCTCACAAATCACTATAAGAAAACTCATTACATAATCACGACTGGAGAGTAAGGACTACATTTTCACAATCATACAATCAATATTGTCGTTATTATTTTTTCAACAGATACTCAAAAGTACTTAGAGATCACACACGTCGAGCAGGTAGACCCTATTAGTTTCTCCTAACCAATGAAGTGAAGTAGGCTATTTACATAATAAATAATTGCTTTTAACAAGAAAATGGTTTACATACAATTAACTTTTCCTATTTCTCTTTTTGTTCCTAACACCCTTCCCTTTGCGATTTGTTTATATATGTACATGTATATTAAATAGCTGAGTAATTAGCCCTATTACATAGCCAGAAATTTAGTAACGCAAGTTATTGTAATAATTGCTGCCTTTATTCGCTGCAAGTGCATGTACATCCCTGTTTCTACGTTACAGTGGATGCGCTATGCGCCCGTGATCAAGGTCGAGCTCTTCTACCGTGATTGGGAGCTAATATCATCTCATCCCTGATCTACGAGTTTCATTTGTCCTTTCAGATTATGCATTGTTAATTCTGCAGTGCTCGGGAAAAGTCACATACGTCAGTTTCCGCAAACCTCTTTTGATAATTTATTGACAACTTACGGAACATCTGCTCGCTTGGAAAAAAATACATACATATTTCTCCCAATACAATAATTCTGCAGTGCTTGGGAAAAGTGACATAAGTCAGTTTCTATTAACCATTTTTGATAATTTATTGACGACTTACACTGATTTATGTCTATTTGATTTTTTTCTGTATGAATTATTGTAATGGGAGAAATACTTATTTACAGGGACATCATTTTATTTTTACTTCAATTTTTATTGTACCTGAGTTTTTTAATGTACTTCACTCCCATCCCTTCTACTAATGAAGTTCCAACTCCACACAGAGCCAAGACAGCAGATAGTAAGCAGTACTGAGTTACTGAGTATAATACGTTCCAGAAATATGTTCGCGTTTTCCAGTGACGAAAGAGCTTTCAATATTGAATCATATTTTCGCACAGGTACTTTCCGTTTGCCTACGTCGCATCCCAATTTCCCCCACCTGCTTCTGCTCGCTACTCTGTAAAAGCTGGGCTGTCTTAGCTCTTTTCTGAAAACATTAATTTCTCTTAGGAATTTGGCGTTTACGTAATATTATACAGCTGTTTAATTTAACTTAAATAGAAGGGCCTCGTTAAGTAATTAACTGTCACGTGATTTCCTCCCTTTCTACAATCCTGCGGCATAACCACTTGGACGGACAGTAGATAGCATGTGTGAGTAATTTTATATTTTCGGGTCGGGCAGAAGTGAAGATTGAATTAACAGTACGTAGAGTAGGTATAGAATTATTTCAACATGAGTTACTAGTACGAAGGACGAAACTGGCAATTGGAATTAGATGCAATAGTCTATAGTGCGATAATATGCACAAAAGAACTGAAGCCTGTATCGAAATGAACGGCCACCATTTTCAAAATTCATATTATGATTATTTTCCAATTTAACTTCTTTCTCTATATTGTACGCTAATGTGCTGTAGACAGTATAATATACACCGCGTAATGATTACGTTCGCATGGATAACTCACTTCGTGAGTAAAAACACTTATTGTTAATACAGTACTGTACTTTGATTAAAGAAAAACCTAATGAAAATTATCAAACTCAAAATCGCGATATTTTCTAGTTTACGTAAATGGATGAACTACTTTTCTTCCTTCCTATACCTAGTAGAGTGATTTGTGTTTTACGCCAGTATCATCGAACTCCAGTCTTGGAGGGGGGAGCAAGCGGTGTTTCCGGTTCTCTAAAGGTATAGACAGGTTAATATTAAAAATGTTAGTAAAAATAAAATGATGTCCCTCTATTGTTTTCCAAGCGAGCAGATGTTCCGTAAGTTGTCAATAAATTATCAAAAAAGGTTTGTGGAAACTGACTTATGTCACTTTCTCCAAGCACTGCAGAAATCATACAGAAAAAAATTAAATGGACATAAACCAGTGTAAGTTGTCAACAAATTATCAAAAAAGGTTTGCGGAAACTGACTTATGTCACTTTTTCCAAGCACTGCAGAATTGTCATGTATGGAAACTCGCATCTTTTAATCATAATATAACGAGCAAGAAATTTTTCCTACTATCATAATAGCTTTATAATAATAAATTAATATTATCCATACCCAGACGGATCAGATTGTACATGGGCAGCATTTCTTTATGAATGTCCTTTGCTGCCAGATCTTCTGCTCAAAATTCGCACAACGAATCGCTTCTCAACAATTGCATTTTCACGCAGAGATACTGCCATCTTGCAGCTCCTGTTTCTTTGTTTCGCTTTTGCAGCTTGTGCGCATATCGATTACCTTGACATTTTCTATAATACTTTCACCTCTATAATAGTTTAGTATATATTATGTGTTAAATCAATGGATTAATGCATTTTTCAAGACTTAAGGTGTTTTAATATTCGCGATATTAATTGCCGCGCTATTTACTACAACTGTGACTAACATTGTTTACATTTACACGGGCGTAGATTGATTTCATATTGTCAATGGACAGTAAATAAATGACGCTACAATTCATTGTGTGCTGCAATACATAGCACCGTCGTACAGCAACCGGTTCACAAAATTATTGGCTACTACATAAATGTCTGATTATTTATTGCTGTCAAAGATAACTATAGCAACATCACTTTACAACCGGACGTGTTTTGAGAGTCAGTACAGCGTGTCCTGCGCAAATAAGGCCTCGAGACTGAGCCAGGTGGAGATCATTGACAGCGCAGAAGCCGCCTCTGGACGCTGCAGTGTTGTGGGGCAGATAATCTGTGTCGAATATTCTGGTCGCCAAATGAAGCAGAAAGATATGGTCAAGGTCCACCAACTACCTGCTCTGAAAGTCAATTAATGTCCGTCGGTTTGAATCAGTGCTTCGCATCTTCTGGGATTCTGGTCGAGCTACAAGTACACTGGGGTCTGCTTCAGGATTCTATTAGCGCTAGCTGTTAAACCTACAGTCTTGAAAATGACTCGTTAGAATAACCGAAACGTTTCACATATCTGTCAGAGCATCTGATTACGTCAATTCCAATGTAAGTTTTTGTAAAGCTTTTTCAACAAATATTTATCGTTTGAATTTCCCATTATCCGTTTCTTCCGATTCTTTTATTTTTCCTCTTTTAATATTTTAATTCGTCCTCTTCCCATAGCTCGAAGAGTTCAGCAACTACACAAAGAAATTTTGTTATTACTTACTTACGGCTTTTAAGGAACCCGAAGGTTCATTGCCGCCCTCACATAAGCCCGCCCTATTCTGAGCAAGATTAATCCATTCTCTACAATCATATAGCACCTCTCTCAAATCCATTTTAATATTATCCTCTCATCTACGTCTCGGCCTCCCCAAAGATCTTTCTCGCTCCGGCCTCCCAACTAATACCCTATATGCATTTCTAGATTCGCCCATACGTGCTACATGCCCTGCCCAACTCAAGCGTCTGGATTAAATGTTCCTAATTATGTCAGGTGAAGAATACAATGCGTGCAGTTCCGCATTGTGTAACTTTCTCAATTCTCCTGTAACTTCATCTCTCTTTGCCCCAAATATTTTCCTAAGCAATTTATTCTCAAACACTCTTAATCTCTGTTCCTCTCTCAAAGTAAGAGTGCAAGTTTCACAACCATACAGAACAACCGGTAATATAACTGTTTTATAAATTCTAACTTTCAGCTTTTTTGAGAACAGACTGATGACAAAAGTTTCTCAACCGAATAATAATAAACATTTCCACACTTATTCTGCGTTTAATTTCCTCCTGAATGTCGTTTATATTCGTTACTGTTACTGCAAAATATTTGCGTATAATCTTGATTATCATTTTCAACTTCTTTCTCTTTCTCTACTTAATTTCCACTACTAGCTCCTTTACTACTATTATTTTCTTTTCAAATGCCATTTCATTTTTTAAGATCTTCAATTCTTAGTTCACAATATGATTTCTTATTTTATTGTAATATAATTTCATTTTGCAATATAATTTCTTCGTCGACAATAAAATTTCTTCCATTACAACACAGTTTCTCCTTTTACAACGTAGTTTCTTCTTTTACAACATATTTTTTTTCTTTTACAATATAATTTATTCTTCTACAATATAATATCATTTCTTCTTATACAATATAATTTCTTCTATTATAATGTAATTTTGTTTTTGCAACAATTTCTTCTGTTTGCAACATAACTTCTTCATTCTACGGCATAATTTCTTCTTTTGTAGCATAATTTTATTTTGCAATATAATTAACTTAATTTAAAATATAATTACTTTTTACAATATAGCAATTTTTCCATTTACAGTAGATCCTATCATTTCACCATTTACAGTATTTTTTTTCCTATGCGGTACCATTGTATTATTTTACAGTACCGCTCCCACTGTATCTTCACCATCTGTTTCTGAGATTTTTTCATAATAATCTCCTCTTCTATTACAGATAGCTTCTCCTCCTGTCCTTATTTGTTCTTTTTTATCGCAGTTTTCTTTTTCTTTTTGTTCTAGTCTTTATTATTTTTTATTTTCCGAACGCTACTATCTTTTTACAGTTTCGTTCTCTACTACAACTGCCATTTCTATTAATACTTCTACTACCATCAGCGTTATTTTTTGGCATATTGCAATTTAGTGAGTCATTCAGCTAGATTTGCTTAAGGCAAGCGAAGAATACGATTTTGTATGTCAGGGACATTTACAATAAAGAAAGGATTGAGGCGGCTTTCGTAGAGTATTCTCTCTAGTCTAATCATAATACTCCACCAATCATCTCTTCCACTTTGAATGGAGTCCATTCTTCGAAATGGTCTTTATGTGAAAAACTAACGTAATTCGTAAAACCTTTTAACATTTTATGTCTAAAGAATAAAATGATAAAGAATATGCACCTGTAATAACACTATTTATCTTAAAATTGTGCACTAGTACTGAGGTTTCCTACTTTACGCGTGGTTTCACAGATGTAAGTTCATATGCTTTAAAATTAAGTTTGATGTACAGACGGACGCGCTGCCATGAATATTTCATAAGAAGAGCGAATTAAAAAGAAAAAAAAAGTGGAGTGATGTCCCACATACTCACGCTTACATCTGTAAGGTCTAATAGATTGTGTAACTATTTTTTATGCGCTGTTTCGTCATTGCAAGTGGATTATGCTAATCGAACCAAATTGGAAGATGCGTTGCGCTTGACATCAGATATTTAAATCAGAGCTCCGTAATGTATGCACACCTCTAAGTAATTTCTTCGCAATCAACATTCCTGGTGTGGGACGGAACCCAGCTCCGTGACGTCATGTCCATCAACCGTCGGGAGGCGATCTTCAATTGGAGACAGACCCGACTTTCTTACACCACAGTTAAGTTATATAATACATGATAACATTCAATAATTTTCGTCTCTTCCCTTCTCTTTCTTACTTCTTTTGTAATGCGTATTTTTTGCATCCTTTCTCAACTTTTTCTTTGATGCTGTTCTTTTCTCTACGTACTGTTTCTTCATCTTTTCCCCATTAATTGTGTATTTCACCATTCCTACTTATTTTTCTTACTTCCCTCATTTCCTCTTTTTCTTCGTTAATGAGTGTCTTTTACTTCTGTAGCCTATTTCTTGTCCTTGTCCCTTCATTCACTTTGCGTTTTTGTCTCATTTTAAGTTTTGTAATTTTTTACCTATGCCTTCATTTTTTGTTTAAGACTTCTTACTTCCTTCGTTGTTTTTATCTCTATTTTCTTTTTTCATGCTTTACTGTTTTTTTGGGAAATTGTAATAATACGTACGCACACACACACACACATACACACACACACTCTCTCTCTCTTTCTCTCTCTCTCTCTCTCTCTCTCTCTTTACATACAAAATGAGTATACAGTAATTAAGATGAAAGATTAATGGGTCAGAATCTATACTAATAATAAATCTGTAGCCGAAATGTTTCTGGTAATTTTCGATTTTCCAAAAATAATTGGTCCTAACATATATAATTAACCACCCTGAAACCGAAAATCGATTTTTTTTTAAATTTTTGTTTGTCTGTCTGTCTGTCTGTATGTATGTTTGTTACCTTTTCACGCGATAATGGCTGAACGGATTTCGATGAAAATTGGAATATAAATTAAGTTCGTTGTAACTTAGATTTTAGGCTATATGGCATTCAAAATACATTATTTAAAAGGGGGGTTATAAGGGGGCCTGAATTAAATAAATCGAAATATTTTCGCTTATTATTGATTTTTATGAAAAATGTTACATAACAAAAGTTTCTTTAAATATAATTTGCGATAAGTTTTATTCCTTGAAAAATTTTAATAGGACTGATATTTAATGAGATAAATGGGTTTTAAAATTAAAATAACTGCCATCTAAGGCCGTGTAATGAATTAAAAAACAAATGACTTCGTCTATAAGGGGCCTTGGACAGCAATAATCGAAAGCTATGAAAGCCTACAGATAATGTTTCTGCGTTTCTATGAAGTAATATCGGAAGCTAAATTAACCGATTTGTATAATTAATTATTAATTCACCATTGGAAAGTGTAGCTTCTCTAGATGGACATAATCATATGTTATCACAGTAACTTCTTAGTGAATCGAGGACAGGTAAGATTAAAATAGATTCTTATGCACAGAAAACTTGATAGGCTATTCTGTATAGGTATTCGTTTCCTGTATATTTCCCAAACTAATTTTTATGACCAAATGAGTGGTCTCTGGATCAAAATGATCGCATTTAAATTTTTTAATTCAATTTAAATTAAGTAATATAATAAACGATTTACCCTTATATCAAACACGAATGTTCCCTGGATCAAATGTTCTATTTTAATTATATAATTACTTTATATTTATTTCTAACGGGTGAAGCGGAGCGCACGGGTACGGCTAGTATGTAATAAAGCAATTTTTAAGAATAAAAACTTAAGATGGGAAAATAATTAACAAGAATGATTAGGAGGGAAGCGTTAAGATGGAACAATGATTATATGACTATTATTAAGATAATTAATATTTGAGGAGAAAAATTCGCTCCGGCGCCGGGGATCGAACCCAGGTTCTTGGTTCTACGTACCAAGCGCTCTGACCACTGAGCTACGCCGAATTCAATCCACAGCGCCGGACCGAACCCTCCTCCCTCAATTTTTCTCCTTGAATATTAATTGTCATTATTACAGATATCATTCTGTAGGACAAATTAATAAATCTATAATATTCTCATAGCTGCAGTGCATATGTGTGTACAGATTACTGTGCACGTAACTGCGGAATCCCGGCCAAACAAGTCACTCAACTGAGTGCGCTCCGAATATAATGGCAGTTGACATTGGACATATACGTCAACATATATGCCTAACTTGCAGTCAGGCCACAAAGGGAAACATTGAAGGAGAAGGGTTCGGTCTAGTGCTGTGGATTGAATTCGGCGTAGCTCAGTGGTCAGAGCGCTTGGTATGTAGAACCAAGAACCCGGGTTCGATCCCCGGAGCCAGAGCGAATTTTTCTCCTCAAATGTTAATTGTCAATATTACAGATATTATTCTGTAGGACAAATTAATAAATCTATAATATTATTAAGGCGAAAAACAAGGCGGGAAAATAAGTCCATGACAATGACTAAGAAAATAATTAGTAGGGAATATACAATAGGTATACGACAGTGGTTAAGGAGAGAAAGATGAGAAGGAATATGTAGAGCAAAATTATTAAAGGATAAGAAACAGGAAAAGGTAAGAGAACAAAGAATATGACACGTAGGCTGAATAACAAAAAGAAGAAAGAGTTAAAATTCATTGTGAATGATGAAGAAAATATATAAGAAGAGATATAATTTAAAATGAACATAATAAGGAAAGTAATTGCTCGAAGAGGATTTGAAGAGGAATACTAAGATAATATATGGAAACGAAGATGGCGACCATGACGATGATATTGAAAATCGATGACGATGATGAGGGGAAGATGAAAGGGAAATATAAATAAAATATTAGGATCGAAGGGAAGGAAAGAAAAATATAAAAAAATAAATAGAAGAGTATGATTGTGAAAGGAAAGGAAGATGATTATTATCGTAAATATAGGAATGATGAGGGGAAGGAAGAGATTCAGAAGGAATATGTTCAGAAGAAGGATTAAATAAAAGGATGTGGATAAGAAGAAAGGAAACGGAGATGGAGGGAAATAAATATTATGTGAAGTTAAGCCACTAAATTATATCAGAAATCTGTCTCTATACACGGCTCTTGAAGTCAGACATAGACTTCAGTTCGTTTTCTTCTTTAATTTTGAGCATTGAAATGTAAGAAGTCTGTAAAATGAGAACCTGATACTTAACGTTAATTCTTAATCAAATGGCTTTTAATCCTACGAATCGATGTAACAGACGCCCGTACTTATGGAGGCACATTAGCTTCATATTTATTTATGAGTTAATGAAATCCGTAGTTGGAAGATTCTCCACGTGAGGGAATGGAAGGCTGCAATCCATCAAATTGGAAACAGTTGAAGATAATGAGGGAGTCTATGTTCGGCTGTCTCGTCGCCCGTAGTTACGTACTGTGCAATTATTGCAGAATTCGTGTTCCGGCCGCCAGATGGGATCGTGATCAGCCCTCGAGGATTCTACAAGCAAGCCACGCTTGTGGAAAACTACAACAAAAGCAATTTGAGTCTCTTCCTTATGTATTTAAAGGATAATATAGTAATTTATTTTCAAGCTTTTGACATTGAACCGGAACTATTTCTATCTTGACCTTCGGATCGCAATTCAATCTATTGTCGAGCTTAAAATTGTTTGCACAAAATGAAAGAAGTCTTACAAAACAATTTTATGTATATGCATCCGTGTGTATGTGTTTGTTTTGTTCGGCGAAATTCTCTACAGGTTTACAATTTTATTCATTATTGAAACTAATGTGGCAAAACTGTGTGTGCACACAACGTTAACCATGACAGCAAAAATCTGTAGGCATCAGAGGTCTGCATCGGACGTTTTCACTCGAGCTCCAAGTAGTTCATAGCATAATCCGACAGGTAGCGCACATACATGATGGGTAAATTGTCACGAGCGATAAATCCTCGAACGGTATAAGCCGAGCGTTAGACATTCGTTCTTGTTACAGTGATGAACTGTGTAGTAACATCATAGATGTTTACCATTTCAAAACTTGCTTTAAAATGTAATATAAATTTTGTAGGTAAATGTTTCCCCCCCCCCACCCCCACACAGGAGTGATTATGTTTTTGCCATATCTGATAGATGTTATTGGATGTAAATGTAATTATTATAAACGGAGAACGCAATCACGATAATGTAAGAACTGTATCAAGTTTTCTAGTAATAATAATAATAATAATAATAATAATAATAATAATAATAATAATAATAATAATCTCTAATAATTAGTGTATCAATCTTTGCGTCTGTAACAGTTGTGCAACATGATTATTCGTTTTATTATATTTTCTGTGACGTTATCTCTGTACTAATATTGTTATTAATCTACTGCTATATCAATAATATTTTGTAAAACGTTTCTACATTGACGCAGTGTATAGGCAGAACACTATGTATGGCCCTATCATATTACTGTATATATGTGGTAAATCAAATATTGAATAATGATTAATTAGCAATAATAACTGTATGTCGAAGTTTATCATACTATTTTATTTATAACTTCATGTTCCTGTTTTGGTACGTTCCATTGACTGTTCCATTAAACGTTTGTCATAAACGCAGAAAATAAAGCCTTATTTTTACCGTGTGAGCAAAACATATGTGTATCTTATGTGTCGCCTTCCATACAAGATAAGACATGTCGGTGAGATGACCTTGTACTGTGCTTCTATTTATTACGAGCGTATCACGACCGATCGTATCTCACTCGAGGGTGCGACACTCGACCGAGTTCAAGCGAGCGATTGAACTCCAATGCAGCACTCTGGTAGGTTTGATTCCTTGAAGAGTAATCGACTAATAATCATGAAAATTCAACCCTGCAGATATCGCTCCGTAAACAGTTATCAGCCATGAACAGTAAATCATGAAAATTCAACCCTGCAAGTATGATTGATTTCTTGGACAGTTATCATCAATAATAAAATTATGAGTTAAATATTCATTTATATTTATGTGAAGAAGATGATACGAGTCCACACCTGTGGAGTAACGGTCAGGGCGTCTGGCCGCGAAATCAGGTGGCCCGGGTTCGATTCCCGGTCGGGGCAAGTTACTTGGTTGAGTTTTTTCCGGGGTTTTCCCTCAACCCAATATGAGCAAATGCTGGGTAATTTTCGGTGCTGGACCCCGGACTCATTTCACCGGCATTATCACCTTCATCTCATTCAGACGCTAAATAACCTAAGATGTTGATAAAGCGTCGTAAAGTAACCTACTAAAATAATAAAAAAAAAAAGGATGATGATACGATGAGCATCTAGCCTGTGCACTTTCATGCAAGTCGTAATTATAAATGAATAAATCAATAAATAAATAAAGTAAATAAATAAGTAAATAATAATATTAATAATAATAATAATAATAATAATAATAATAATAATAAGTTTGTTGCTGGAACAAAGATACATTTTGTGTTAGTTAATAAAAATCACTCCAGCACTCCAGCAATAAATGGACAAGTAAACAAATAAACAAGAAAGCAAACAAACAAATAATTCAATCATAAGTAAATAAAGAGATGAGTAAATAAAGTAAATAAATAAATAAAGAAATAAGTAGAATAAATAAATAAAATTCAACCTTGCTAGCTCCCTGTGAAGCAACTATAAATTTGCAAATTATTCAACTATAAATTTGTTTCAAGAGAAAGTTTTATTTATTTTTGATGGGAGAATATCGAGACAGTAGTTCTTGAAATTTCATGGCAATTTGTACAAAGTCATGGCTTATTATTTAAGAAATTGTGTATTAAACATCGCTAGGGCCATCATTAAAGTCCATTGTTTGGTCACTGACGCAGTGGAAACATGTTAGCTGTATACGGAGTATAGCTCAGCTGCAGGATTAGTACATTAAGTTTCTGATTAATATGGTGAAGTATGAGAGTATCTTGATAGCAGACTTGCATTCTCAATGAATTTATTTTATGTAACTCTTGAACAAGAATAGCCTATTTAAAGGATCTATCTACAGCTATTAAAATTACCGAACCATCAAAGAAAACACTAATTAACACTCTCCAATTTTTGGAACACTTTCATAAATAAATATATGAATCGCAAGCAATTTCTGCTACTGAAAATGTTAAGGCCAAGTTGTTAAATATTCTAAAGAAAAATCTCAGATATTCAGAAGAGTTGTAGCAATATAGACATCTCTGATATTCAACATATTCATTTTTTACCAATTACTTTTTCTGATGTTGAAAGAAGTTTGTCTAATAGGGAAAAGGAGGAATTTTTAAATGCGTTTAAACTGCCAAATTTAACACCAAACTGCCACGCAGGCGCCCGGTTTCGCAGGTGGACAAGGTCGCATTTTTCCTCGAGGTCTGTATTATTTCAAACAAGCTGTAACTTCTTGAGATCTCTCTTAAAAAAAAGTTTTAAAAAAGTTTCTCCATTTGTCAAAGAGAACCAGAATAAAAAATTCATATTTCATTCAAAATATCAGAGTTATCCCCCTCCCATTCTCCATGAGTGGGACCAAACGGAATGCTGTCCATGACGCAATTGAGATTTGGAAAAGTCAGCATTTTATTGGTCCATTTAAGAGAAACTAACTTGTATACTTCATATGAATCACCTTGTATATAAAGAAATATAGGTAAATAAATCAAGATGTCGGTGGATAAACAATTCCGTCAATATTTTTGTTATGTTTTTATTTATATTTTCTATATCTCAAATATTTTGTTGGGATAATTTGACGGGGAAGTGGATGGATGGATGGATGGATGGATGGATGGATGGATGGATGGATGGTGTAGGTGAATGAGGAAAATTTTGCGTTTATTAAATTCACGTGAATTTTACACTCCAGTAAGCTACTTTCTCCCAGTGTGTGAGAAAGTAATACAGCCAAAGAGAAAACCAGAATGTAACTTACTGCTTCAAGTTACCGCTCCTTGAAAATTATATGTAACAAGTAGTCTTTTGTTTGAATATGGAAAGCATTACTTGAAGCAGTAACCATAGGAACATTCAGATCGAGGCAGTAAAGTTAGACGCATCATTTCCTAGTACGTGCCGAATGTACAGTTTTATGAGTGGGTTGTGAAGCAAAATACGCCAATTTGACGGCCGTAAATATCACTAATTTCTTCATCACTGCAACACGCTTCATATTTTTAGCCAAACGATAGGAGTCACGGAATAGAATGATAATTTTGCCCCTCACCTCTGATTGGCTGAATGTTAGCAGCCAGTTTAATGTGTGTTATTTGATGCAAATCGCATGTATGGAGAACACAAAATTGATACCGATTTCTTGCAAAATGGCGGCCATTATCAGATGAATTGAGATGAACCCCGGTAACGACTTGATTATGTTTCCATGACTTGAAACGTGGAGGTCAGTAATTGTTGACAGCATTCAGTAAAAGGAACAGAAGGCTGTAGTATTGATCCTAAATTTGTATTTGTCTTTCTGTCTCTCTGTATCTGTCAGTTTGTATCAGTCTTCCTGCCTTATTCTTTTTCTTTGCATACGTCTTTAACTCTGTTCTCTTCGCTTTATGTAGTGTGTCCGTCTGTAGCCTTCCTATCTTTTCCTGTCTGTGCCTGTTATTTTCTAATCTGTAGTTCTCTCCATTTATATTCGTTTATTCGTCTTCTTTTGTAAGAGTCTGTATGTCTCATCTGTATATCTTTCTCACTTGGTACTTGTTTCTGTCTCTTTTCTTAGTCTCATTTTGTAAGAATCTATATATTCGTCTCCGTTGGTCTTTGTCTCTGTCTTTCTGTTTGTTTATAAGAGTCTGTATGTCTCCTCCGTTGGCGTTTGTCTCTATGCCTCTCTGTTCGTTTCTAAGAGTATGTATGTCTCTGTTGGTGTCTCTATGTATGTCTATATTCTGTGCATTTCTGTTTCTCCGTTTGTAGGAGTCTGTATATCTGTCTCCGTTGGTGTTTGTCCCCGTTTTTCTGTTCGTCCATTTGCAATAGTCTGTATGTCTCCGTCCATAAGTTTGCCTCCGTTGGAGTTCTTTCTATGTCTGTTCGTTTGTAAAACTCTGTATGTCTCCGTCTTTATATCTGTCTCCGTTGGTGTTTGTCCCCGTTTTTCTGCTCGTCCATTTGCAATAGTCTGTATGTCTCTGTCCATAAGTTTACCTCCGTTGAAGTTCTTTCTATGTCTGTCTGTTCGTTTGTAAAACTCTGTATGTCTCCGTCTTTATATCTGTCTCCGTTGGTGTTTGTCCCAGTTTTTCTGTTCGTCCATTTGCAATAGTCTGTATGTCTCTGTCCATAAGTTTATCTCCGTTGGAGTTCTTTCTATGTTGTCTATTCGTTTGTAAAACTCTGTATGTCTCCGTCTTTATATCTGTCTCCGTTGGTGTTTGTCCCAGTTTTTCTGTTCGTCCATTTGCAATAATCTGTATGTCTCTGTCCATAAGTTTACCTCCGTTGGAGTTCTTTCTATGTCTGTCTCTTCGTTTGTAAGACTCTGTATGTCTCAGTCTTTATATCTGTCTCCGTTGGTGTTTGTCCCAGTTTTTCTGTTCGTCCATTTGCAATAGTCTGTATGTCTCTGTCCATAAGTTTGCCTCCGTTGGAGTTCTTTCTATGTCTGTCTATTCGTTTGTAAAACTCTGTATGTTTCCGTCTTTATATCTGTCTCCGTTGGTGTTTGTCCCAGTTTTTCTGTTCGTCCATTTGCAATAGTCTGTATGTCTCTGTCCATAAGTTTACCTCCGTTGGAGTTCTTTCTATGTCTGTCTGTTCGTTTGTACGACTCTGTATGTCTCCGTCTTTATATCTGTCTCCGTTGGTGTTTTTATCTCCCTGTCTGTCCTTTTGTAAAAGTCTGTATATCTCGGTCTATATATTTGTCTCAGTTTGTGTTTCTATATTCCTTTGTAAGAGTCTCTATGTGTCTCTCCTTTAGTGTTTGCCTTTCTAGTTGTCCATTTGTAAGAGCCAATGTGTATCCATCTGTATGTCTGTTTTTGTTGGTGTTTATCTTTCTATTTATCCGTTTCCAGGAGCCTAAATGCCTGTCTCCGCTGGTGTTTTTAGTCTCTCTCTTTTTCCGTTTGTAGGATTTTGTATGTCTCCGTCTATGTCTGTCTCTTTTGGTGTTTGTCTCTATGTCTTTTTGTTTTAGTTAGTATGTCTCCGGCTAGATTTGTGTCTCTGTTGGTGTTTGTCTCCTTTGAAATCAACTGCAAGGGCTCTTTAACATTCCTTAGTCACACGTCATACAATAAAAACACAGCTAGAAGTACCACACGTGGTCTCTGAGTAGTAATGGAACACAAGTCTATACGAGCACTGAACATTAAGTTATCTAAGGCTTCAGTTTTGACCGGACGTATTATTATGGAGCGGTCTGTTGATTCTGTTGATACGTATTCTCTAATGGAATGTTAAATTCCTCAATAATCCATACATGTGCTTGTCGCACAATATATGGGACTAACAGGAGATATGACTGTTAATTTTTACTATCAAGGTGAGAAATAATTGATACATCAGTGGTTCAACTTTTTGATCGTCCTATTGCTGTGTGGCTAGGTGCAACGTGAGCAAGTCTTTATAGCACAGCATCTCCGATATTATCACTCTGTAGTCCAGCGCGCAGATAGTGTTACCGTGGCTGCGTATCGCTATGTAGAGCACTGAACGGTGTTCACCTTAATTGAAAAGCACAGGTGAAAACATCATAAATCCGTCAGCCGATGTTACACGATGCAGACACCGGACTTCTCTCTCTCTCTCTCTCTCTCTCTCTCTCTCTCTCTTTTGGATTATCATACACTTTCAAGACAATTAACGTGTACGATGACTAGTACGTCGTTAGCAGAATGGTACAGTTTCGGATTTCCACACCGGAGATCAGGGTTTGAATTTCGGTAAGTCAAAATTAAATCTGTTATGAGTAAAATATGACGCTAGCGGTAGGATTCCATTCAGGACTGCAGTTTCTTTCTTTCTTTTTTCTTTCTTTCTTTCTTTTTTTTTTTTTTGCAGAAGAGATACGAAAATTACTGGCACTAATCTATAGATGATCCATTTTTGTTTTCAACTAAAAACATATTTTTTTCACTAAATTTTACATGTCATGTGCATCATTCTCAGTTATTTTGACTCGATTCTTAGCAAAAACAAAATCTGTCCAATCACTAACAAAAAATTGTTGTAGATAGACAATATTTCTGAAACAGAGTGTAGGTTTCAGGATTATTTAAAACTTGCACTTCGACTAAGCTTTCTAAATCGTATTTAGTAGACTGGTGCATAAGTTCGAATTATTTTTGTTCGTCATCACAACACCGTACAGTGGGCAAGAATCTCAATCTAGGTGGAAAAAAATATTTTTTTCAAAGTCACTGAAGTTAGTGTTTTTATTCTGTAAACACAAATCAGATGTCTGCACTTCAGAAATCCGCAACATAGGCAGGGATTTAGAAAGATTAACAATAAATTCATAACAGGAGTTGATGATTGATAAACACCGCACCACGTTATGAGTTGATGCAGTGCAAGGGTAGATCGTTCTGTGTTATGCTTAAACAAAATATTATTTTTAAATTACACGTGGAAAGTCTGCCCAAAGGTATGTACTTTTGTTTCATATAAAGTTTAATTAATTTATTACAAGTTAATACTCTAATAATGTTCGAAATTACTGAATTGAAAATTAAATTTTGTGTTAAGAAGTTCATTTTTACTGAGATTTAAAAAAATCGCCACTTATTCGTACGGAAGTTTTTTGACCAAAACACAAAACATTTGGGCTTTAAATCCAATATTGCGGTTTAACTGAAACGCGGACATTTTTTCAAAGTGGCGGCCAGGAAAAGGGCCTTCAGTGGTGACACGTAGGCATAAAGAGTTATTTGAATTAACACTCGAGAAGAAAAGCTCTTCAGAATCATTATATGAATATGTTTTCACAAGATTATAAATAGGAGAGTGTTTGTAGAGCGTTTTTAAGGGAATTAAGAAATCTATTTGTTATTTTATGAATGATTTTAAGAAACGTTGTAAGTTGTGCGGGACAAAAAAGAAACAAACCAAAAACAGGTTTCTAGTGAACAATTCAGAATGGTTGAAGGCTGAAGTGAAGTTTCCTTAATAGAAAACCAGTGGTATAGCTAAAGAACCTTGCGTCTTTCTTACTGGAGGAACGGAGAAACATTTCAATCACAAGCAGAGGCTCTTTTTCAGAAAATTTCTTTGTAAGCAAAGGAACAATAATTTGTTTCGTTTTGAGTCCTGCCTCATGAAAGGATTTTTGGGCTCACACCTGAAACTAATGGCAATGATCTCATAATATTAAACCACTGAGTTTACATTGAAGAAACTTCGCTTCAGCCTTCAACTATTCCGAATATTTTAGTTAAAATAATATTTTCATTACTTAATGAACATTACGGCATTCTATTTATTTCCTTTTATTCATGAAACAGTCTTCAAAAACGCAACTGCATCACTCAGGAATTTATCGGTAATTTCAAAATCACTCGTTCCTATATATAGATAACTCAAATTGTTCATCAATAGATGTTAAAGAGAAAAGAATTAACGTTTTTCCTTGATCCATATTGTTGTCCAATAGATGCTAAAGAGAAAGGGGTTATGTTTTTGATCAAGATTGTTGACTAATAGATGTTAAAGGGAAAGGAATTAATGTTTTTTTCTTGATTCAGATTGTTTTTCAATACAATAGATAGTAAAGAGAAAGGGATTAATATTTTGATCAAGATTGTTGACTAACAGATGTTAAAGAGAAAAGTTTTTTTAGTTGGTTATATACCGACGCTATATCAACTATTAGGTTATTGAGCGTCGATGAGATTGGTGATAGTCAGATGATATTTGGGGATGTGAGGCCGAGGATTCGCCATAGATTACCTTGCATTCACATTACGGTTAGGGAAAATCTCGGAAAAAAACCCAACCAGATAATTAACCGAAGCGGGGATCGAACCCTCGCCCGAACGCAACTTCAGACCGGCAGGCAAGCGCCTTAACTGACTGAGCCACGCCGGTGCCTAAAGGGAAAGGAATTAATGTTTTTTTCTTGATATATATTGTTGTCCAAGAGATGTTAAAGACAAGGGGATTAATGTTTTGGTAGAGATTGTTGACCAATAAAGTATGTTAAAGATGAAGAAATTAATGTTGTTTTTTTTAAATATAGATTGTTGACCAATATATGTTAAAGAGAAAGGGATTAATGTTGTTTTTGATCCAGATTGTTGAGCAATATATTTAAATAAAAAAGGATTAATGTTGCTTTTTGTTTATAGGCTATAACATGTTTGATGGCTCAAGAGGAAAAAGTGTTGTGGCGAAGAGCTTGCTTAGCCAGGCAGCATGGTCCTCATGCAGCTCATTCTATCACGGGTGCACAAAAGCATAAATTGGCTCAAGTACTTAGGGCTGCTCCATATCGAGCCCGTTGACAATCTCTACCTCTTTATCTATTGGCTCACATGCATTATTCAGTTACTAAAGTTCCAAATACATCTTATGAAGAATATGATGAAAATGAATTTCTTGCAGGAGCTGCTATAACTTATACTGTCTTGATGAAGAAGAAGCCTGGAGAAAGAAAGCATAAATTTGAGTGACGTCAAGTTTTCACGAGAGAAACGGATGTGTTGGATAACGTCTCATTAATTTCCTGAGGACTGACTAGTGTCAGAAGTAGTGGCACCAGAGCTGGAATATTTTACTTCGCAATGTTTTCTTCTTTCTTTGTAGAACTGTGCTGTCAACATTTCTTACTGCTTTATCTCTTCACCAGACTGATATATGCACAGGCATCTTCACACAACTTAACCCATGCATCATGTCATGCAGCATTTATATTTGTGTCGAGAAGATTCTAGAGACTTCCAAATACTCTGTGTAATTCGATCAGTTGAAACGAAATATCCTTTTCTCACTGCGAGCATTGAGAAGTGATTAGGGCCAAAAAAATATCAAATTTTCACTTTTACTGTCAAAAAATCTAGAAAACTTTGCTTAAGAAGTGTGTATTATTTTTTCCTTGATTTCGGATATTTATGTTTGAAAATGAGGTTTTACAAGTGACATCCTTTCTGCCATACCCATTGTTATGTTTTTGTCGTTTCCCTTTGTCTGCACCGTAACTTAGAGCCCCTTCAGACGAGGACACTTTAGCAGCGCCACTAGTAGTTCGTTAGTTCATATTTTTCAGTCTTCTAGTGAACGCTTTTGGCAACTTTGCTCATACGGAGAAAGAATAATTTTACACAAAAATAAAAGATGAGTCTGGGTCCATCCATTGGATTTGGAAAGACAGAATCGAGGACTATTTCACACTTGATTTCTTGATTTACATCAGGACTATACAAAGCTTATTTCGTATGCTTAAGAAATCATTTCAAGAACTTCTAGCAGGAATTACCAATGGAATTCGAAAAAAAGACACCGTAGTACAATAGACTGTATACTGTCGTGGCGGTGTAGGGAATTGGTAGCCCAACAGTCGCCCGTTAGCAGCGCCACAGACGCGCCACTAAAATAGTGGCGTGGCTGTGGCTCCGTCTGAAACCTACAATTTAATTTCATGTATCGTGACGGAAGCGCCACTTTCAGTGGCCGCCACCGGCGGCGAAACCAACCAGTCAGACCGTGTGGAATCAGCGTATTCCGAATCTCACCGGTCCGGTGGCATCAATGACGTCACGTTGCAGCGAAATAAGGAACAAAACTGCTGGAAGGATCGATGGCTGTCATGGCGAGTGTACAAGTTGTCTGTGCTACGCTAGCAAAATTTTGCGAAATTTTCGTACTCACATCTCGTTCAAAGAAAAGATAGCATAAAAAATTTATTTCTTGAACCGGTAGTAATAACTGGTCCGTTGACATTTTCGCTCATAAGCCATTAACATATTGTTTTTACGTTGTGCTCATTACAAACAATACAGTAGAACACACCGCCATGACACAACAATGCACGATGTCATTCGTCTGCTAATTCCCGCCCTATACAAGAACCAATCAGATTCACTGATGGTGGCTGATGGAGACTGCCACCACCTCTGCAAGTTGATGGCACCGGTGCGACACCGGTGGAGCATCAATGACGTCATCGGTGGAATTCGGAACACCGTAATGCCATCGGATTGCTCACCGGTGAGATTCGGAATACGCTCAATGCCACTATTCTATGGCTGTGGCTTCGTCTGAAGGCCCTCATTTTTATCCATTATTCACTAGCGGCAGCGCTTCTGAAGGTGGCCTTGTCTGAAGAGGCTCTAGGAGCAGCGATGCCGGATTTCCCTGAAGGTTACATTACATTGTAAATGCGTTTTTAATCAATCAATTTTGTATGTTATTACACAACTGAAGCTTTTTTCGAAGAAATGACAAGGAATATTTTTTTCGGCTTGTTCTTCGCATTGATATCTTACCACTCATCTCAATACCCAATAGTTTTACTATAAATAGGATTCAGACACAAATTAATTTTTTACAGCTAAACCATTATTCATATACCAAAATGACATTTTAATGTTTCGTTACTTACAACCTAAAGGTTCTGTTCTTAAACTTGATGCACTTATACTGCTTTCACTCTGTATTGTTTATAGGTCTAAATAGCTTTTCAAATGCTTTGTGAGCAATTTTATTTGATTTAAAGACTTTATATGGTGAACTGCGATTTAATCCTTAATCACTGACACCGGTTGGTAGGCATTACACTCGTTTATTTTTGGCGGTGTAGAAAAATCAGACAGTATCCGCACACACTGTTAACGTTGTACGTTATACGCCATGACGTTGCAACAATGACGAAGCAATGACGTGAGGGGATTTAACGTGCGTGTTATTATAGGAGTTTTCGCACTATCATTCCTTTATACGCTAAACTTCGTGTTTATTCTGCAACTTCGGAATCATTAATTTTCGTTTGCTTTTACCGCTGTGTTGTTACTGTACAAAATGCGCATTGTGAAAACACGTGAGTTTAGTGAATTATAGAAAAGTTCGGGATGGAAGAAGATATCAGCTAATAGCATTAAATAGATGGATTGTTTGGGGTGACTGAAAGGAAGGCGGAAAAGAGGGAAGATTGGAGTATGCGGGTTTGCAGAAGACCTATCCTTGGGCAAGAAACTATGAATGAATTCCGGCTACTCAAATTAGCCTAATTTTTCTTCCCTCTGAATTGCTTTCTACAACCTTTTAGCAACACTTGGATCGTCCTTTCAAACCGCCGAAAATCCTCACTGGGTAGGCCTATTTTCTATTTGTAGTGAGACCAGTAATGGATCTCACAATTCACCGCAAATCTCTCTGGATATGTAGGAATGAAAGATGTTCACCGAAGCTGCCGTTACCTAAGAGGGGGAAAGAAGTAGAGAGGAAACTTATGCTTCCATCTCACAATAATGTTTAGTTATTTGTTGGGCGAACAGTAAGTAGATAACTAATGTGTGTGTGTTTTTTTTAACGAAGGGGCGGACAAAATTCTTTCCTCATCTTGATCGATAGACATACGAGATGTAGGGTAAGATAAATATAAATTTCTACAAGTGGCTTCTGAGTCGCAGAGATAACTCAGGTTGTTTCATAACGGTCACTAGATATCACAGACCATTCTCGAATGTCAGCGAATCGCCTTTTAGATAGCCTCTGAATGACACCATAACTGATCTGGAATGTTTTCTAGTCTCGCCGCAAGGCGTCCTTTCTGTAGCACCGGAAACACTTTCTGATTCCAGCGGGATCATCCATTGTGCATTGCCGTTTGGAACAGACACGATCATTAGCATTTCACCACAGTTTAGTATATACAGTCGCGAAGCTCAATACGTAGTAAATATGCAAACATTAGATAGTTGCTCACCACTAGGATCGCTAATATCGCCTCATTACAGGCAATGCAAAATAGTACCGTCACATCTATTGTTTCTAGCACCCTCAAAACTCAAGCTTCGTGACTGTATATAGTAGACTGTGATTTCACGGAGAAGCAGTAGCATGGTTAGGCATCTCCATCAGGCGTCGAAGCTCGTACGCCCTAATCTGAATATGAAGAATGTGATGAAATAAAAGGTGTTGGTGGAATTAAATTTTTAGTTTTAAGGAAGTAAGAGAACCCTCGGGAAAATCTTTCAATCTCCGAATATGTCGACCACAAATATAACTTCATTTAAGACCTGGGATCGAACTAATGTTCAAGAAATAATAAACTAGGCTTTTGCACGGAACTCTCAGAGGTACCAAAATAAACGAGTACTTCGAACCATGTAACACTTGCTTTGATGGCCAAGGCAACTCCGTTAATAGTGGTCAAAGACCCAGAATAAGGTCTAAAACCGGGGTCACTCAGAGGTTGTAGAGTAAGATGGGGAAAAGATGTAAAAAAGAAGAGAAAGAGACTAGGAGAGATAAAAAGAATGTAAATAATTATGCAAAGTCGACAATAAGTCAAGGAGATGGAATGGAGCAGCGGGCTAGTGGCCTGTTAAAGCGCCCTCATACGTCTGCTAATTTATTAGCATTGAGTGCAATTTCATTTCACGCCCTTCATCTTAGACTCCCTCATTGAGCAAGGAAGTCAGGTGGAAGGCCCTGTCTCTCTGAGGCGCTTTTTAAACCGCTCACATCTTTTCTTTGTATCTTAGCAACAAAGTTAAGCGAAATAAAAAAGAAACTGGTTCTGATATTAATGTAATTACATCACTGCTATAAGAAATCTGCTAAACAAATGACAGGAAATTACTATTTGTATCCAAGGCAACGTATCTTAGCAATTAACCAAACACTCTCTTCTGTTTATACTCGTATATCGCGTTTTATACCAGATAGCATGTTACATCTACAACTCTTTTTAGACGACCTTGGATTATAGGGGGATTTTTAACAGTTGACGGTAGTGTTAGAAATTCGATATTATAAGTAGCGTGTTAAAAGTAAATTACTTTCAATTTTTTTCTAGTAAGTGACAAGCAATGTGTGATCGCCTTTTAAATATTGATTGTTTTCTTAAGAAATCGGACATTAAATAAATTGAACATTCATTATGTTGAGAAATACACTAAGAAATATTTATATTAACGGTGCAATTGCTAGAAAAATTTCATACTTAATGTGAAATTTACTAATGTTCTCGTTACTCTCCACATTTAAACACAATTTATCATGTTCAAATTTCAGACTTTTCTTCGAAGTGTGTCAACAACAAATTTTCGCTTCATAACGAACAAACATTTTTAAAATTTCATATTAGTCGCTTACAATACATATATTACAGAATGAATTGCACCATGAACTGCTCAACTTCCCGTTGAAAGTCTTACCTGCATTTCACATTTGCAACCAACAGAAGTTTTCTCGATGTTGGCTCGTTATGAAGCTTAATATTGGTTTCAATAGGAACTATAGGATTTTGCTAATTTTAATACATTTATAATTCCATCAATAATGACACAAACTAGTAATTTAGTAAAATATTCGATCAATGGCAACATAAATAGACATTTTTAAAAGTAATCAATTTTTTATTACAAGATAAGTTTATACAATTTGAATATACTTTAATATCTACAATTTAACCTTTGTATTCTATAGTAGTTTTGATTATTGCCATAGATTGAAATAGATATGATGATGATAATCATTTCAACTATCACACATACCAAAACAATAATCAATCGAACTATAGTTTATTACTTAATTTGTACACATGATTTTAATATGTTAGATATAAGATTGTTTAATATACATTCAACAGTCATTTTATTTATTGTAAATTTATGTATTACATGATTAAGTGCCTGAAGATGCCAAGAGGCGAAAACGTTAGCATAGGCCTATTAGTTTATACTTAACTTATATTTATAAATTTTATTGATGTTTTTTAAAACACTGATAAGTCATTTAGGCTGAGCAACAAAATAAACATTTATGTTATATTATACAAAGTGATTTATATAGAACTGAACACATTTCTTTCATTAATTGTTTCAAAACGAATTGTGCTTGCGACAACTTATTATACCTAAAATGTAGAGGAATTTTGGGATATTATTTACCTCTATAGCAAATGTTGAAAATGTCCTCCATCCTGCATAAGGCACAACTCAACACGTCGTTCCATGTTACTGGCCACTCGTTTTGTTAGCTTGAATCTCCTGTGTGATGTTGTGCTTCAGATCGTCCAATGTCTGGGGACGTGTGGCGTAAACCCTGTCTTTTAAGTAACCCCATAGAAAGAAGTCCGGCGTTGTCAAATCCGGAGATCTTGATGGTCACAGCTACTCAAAGGGCATACCAGAGAGAATTTGGTGTTCGCAATCCTCCCAAAAGAAACACAATACTGGGACTGGTAAACAAATTGGAAACAACTGGATCTCTGGTGAGTGAAAAGGGCAAGCATCGTTCATCTAAGCTTCCCACGGTTGTTGTTGACGTAAGAGCACGACTGGAGCAGTCACCCAAAAAATTATTAAGACGTTTGTCGCAGGAGACGGGTACACCTACTCAATATGTCAGAGAGCCTAAAGCCATATAGGGTTACGGTTGTTCATCAGCTACGGGAACCAGATAAGGATAAAAGATTGAATTATTGTCGTTGGTTTCAGACGTTCATTGTGCAAAATCCTGCCATATTGTCCATCACATGGTTCACAGATGAAGCATGGTTCCATTTATCCGGTTATGTGACGACCGAATAATTTCCAGGAACCTGTGGCCACCGAGATCTCCGGATTTGACAACGCCGGACTTCTTTCTATGGGGTTACTTAAAATACAGGGTTTACGCCACACGTCCCCAGACATTGGACGATCTGAAGCACAACATCACACAGGAGATTCAAGCTAACAACAGAGTCCTCCAACGAGTGGCCAGTAACATGGAACGACGTGTTGAGTTGTGCCTTATGCAGGATGGAGGACATTTTCAACATTTGCTACAGAGGTAAATAATCTCCCAAAATACCTCTACATTTTAGGTATAATGAGTTGTCGCTAGCACAATTCGTTTTGAAACAATTAATGAAAGAAATGTGTCAGTTCTATATAAATCACTCTGTATTTATTTTCTTCGCAGGACTGCTACACTCGTCCTGTGCTTCGTTTTGAAAACATTCCTATTCGCAAAATAAGGCGCATATTTCTCGCTATTTATAACAATCTGTTTTAATAAAGTAGTATCACTGTAGATTTCAAATTTAAATTAACATTATGTTTCATTAAAGACATATCAATACTATCGTTAAAAATAATCTTTCTTCTGCAAAGAAATAGCAGCCAAATTTTCAAAATTGCGAAAATATAAACAATTTAAAATATTGTTGCTGTTGTAAGTCTGTGTAATTCCATATTTATTTTATTTATTTATTCTGGTAGAGTTAAGGCCATGAGGCCTTCTCTTCCACACTACCAGAAGTGAAATACATAATGAAACAATGACAAAAATAGTAAAGTCATACTTAATTATAAAAATCATTTTCATTCAAGAATAATTTAAAAATTTGTGTATAAAGTGCAAATTAAAATTAAGGTGACATTTAACATTTAATTTTTTAAGGTGACATGTATTTATTTAGCCTGACGAGTTACTTCCTCGGTTTGAATTGTAAATTATTTAAAAATGGCGTGTAAGAGGGCCTTAGACTAGAAATGTTTAGTTTAAATGTAGTTCTGTTTATAAATATGCCTAAGGGTGTAATTATTTGACTTATTTGAACTGTTGTATCAGTGAAGCGAGGTGAGTCAGTGAAGTTATGGTTTTACAGTGCAGTGAATAGTTCCGATCAGTGACAATTTATAGCGTCAGTGAAATGTGTTCTATAGTGTCAGTGAAATGTGTGCTAAAGTGTCAGTGAAATGCGTCATAGTGCCACTACAGTGAGTGAGATGAGAGTAAAGTGAAAGACTATTGAAACTTATGTAGGGCCTGTACATAATTATGTAGGTTGTAATGTAAAATTAGGTATTTTATTTATGTTTTATTATTATTGCGTTAAATTATATTGTGTATTTTTTATTGTATTGTGTATAAAATTGTATTGTGTATTGTAAATTTATTGTGTATTGCTTATCATTTTATTGTGAATTGTTTATATTGTGTATACCACTGCCACCGGGTGCTTGCCCACTTGCAGTGTAAATAAATACATACATTAGGTTTTCTCAGAGTATGCACATTAACAAGCTTACATGGGCTATAATGAAATATTAACTAAACATGATACATAATTAAGTTATTTATAATTCATATCCTAATTCTACTTTATGATAGGCCTAAATGACAATTTATATACACACAGAATAACCTATAAAAGTCGGCTAACACTCACAAATCCATTTTATGAAAAAGTGTATAATTCTTAATTTTTAATTTAAATTGATTAACCGTTCGGCAATCCCTGACATGACGAGGTAAGGAGTTCCATAGCCGACAAACTGACACGGTGAAAGAGGATGAATAGAAAGAGGTGCGGTGACGAGGAATGGATAATAAGGCCTGATGTTGATTCCGTAATGTTGTAAGGTATTCAAAGCGAGTTCTCAGATATTTTGGAGTAGAAGTGAACAACATTCTAAACAGAACAGATAAAGAATGTGCTATTCTACGTTCCTTTAGGCTGACCCATGAAAGAACTTCAAAAGATGGTCAAATTTACGAGTATTGCAGATGAAGCGGACACACACATTATGAACACGTTGTAGTCTTTCAACTAAATTGACAGTTATATTTGTCAAGAGAGAATCGCAGTAATCAAAATGGGGCATCACTAGCGATTGAATAATGTTTCTTTTTTGGAAAGAGGCAGACAGTTTCGCAAGTGATTTAGAGAGTGGAGCAATGAAAATATTTTCTTACAGATGTGAGTTACTTGACTATTCCAGTTCAGATCTCTGTCCATTAATAATCCACGATTTTTTATAGTGTCGCTATACTTAATAAACGACCCATTTATTGACAGTCTTGGTATGGTTTTGTCGTCAATTTTACTGAGTAAGCGCTGATGTCCCATTACAATTGCCTGCGATTTTTCTGGGTTTAACCTCTGTCCAAACTTTTGTGTCGACAGATAGATAGAGTTTAAGTCTTCAGTCATTGCGGTCACTGTATCAGTTAGTTCATCAGGACGAAAGTGTATATACGAGGCGCATCCAGAAAGTAAGTTTCCCTATTTAAAAAAAAGAACACATTTTCAGGAAAACATTTATTGGCAGCAGGTACAGTAATGTTTCAGCTATTTTTCAACATAGCCACCATCAGAATTGAGACACTTGTCGTATCGTGGGATCAACTTTTGTATCCCTCTGTCGTAGAACTCTGCCGCCTCTGAATGGAACCAGCGTGTGACAGACGTCTTCAGCTCTTCGTCGTTACCAAAACGCTCACCGGAGGACTGGAATTTCTTGAAGTGCAAGAAAACGTGAAAATCGTTGGGAGCAAGATCAGGACTGTAGGGTGGATGATGAAACAACTCCCAGCCAAATTCCGTCAAAACAGCTGCTGTGCGCCGAGCCGTATGTGGACGAGCATTGTCATGGAGGAGCACAACACCTGCAGTAAGCATTCCACGCCTCTTGTTTTGAATGGCACGTCGCAATTTTCGCAGTTTTTCACAGTAACGGTCAGCGTTCACTGTTTCACCTCTTGGAAGGAAATCAATGAGCAGAATGCCCTTCCTGTCCCAGAACACGGTACACATCACTTTCCGTACCGACAGCGTCTGTTTGAATTTCGTCCTGACCGGAGATCCACTATGCCTCCAATGCATTGACTGCTGCTTGGTTTCCGGGATGAAGTGCGAAATCCAAGTCTCATCGCCCGTGACGATCCTGTCGAGGAACTCGTCGCCGTCATCGTGATACCGTTGCAGAAATGTCAGTGCTGCTCCTAAACGTTGCATTTTGTGTTCGGGTGTCAGGTTTTTCGGCAGCCACTTGGCACATACTTTTTTGAGCGGCAAGTGCTTAGTGACAATCTCATGCAACTAGGACCGCGATATCTGCGGAAAATGGCTGCTGAGCTCCGTAATCGTGAAGCGACGGTTCTCCATGATGCACTGCCGCACCAGCTCAACACGATCATCACTGTTGAGGGACGGTCGCCCACTGCGCTCTTCATCATGGACACTTTGACGACCTTCAGAAAACTGCCTACACCAGCGACGCACCATCTGCTTACTCATGATGTTCGGCCCATAGACCGGACAGAGCTGCCGATAAATTTCAATTGGCGCAATGCTTTGTGCATTAAAGAACTTTATCACTGACCGAACCTCGCAGGCGGCGGGAGAAGGAAGCTTCCATTTCGGACCACTGCGGCCACGCTACTGGCACCAGGCGGGACCTGTCCGGCTGGCATATGATTGATACGTCATAGATCTGTTATGCATGCGCAATTGACACGGCTAATTACGTTTAATTTCAAGGGGAAATAATCGGGAAACTTACTTTCTGGATGCGCCTCGTAGATCTGTAAATCGTCAGCAAACAACTCATATCTGCAGTGCGGTATGGTTTTGAACTTTCTAAAATTTTCTGTAGACCTTTACTTACATTTACTATGAATAATTACATTACAATATTGTCTGTTTTAAATAAAGCTAATTATTATTAAGAGGAAAATTTGTTGGTATAACTTATTTGTACCTAAGCACTTTTCCTCCATATGAATCCTTCCTATGACACACAGTAGACGCCTCATAATTAGCTATTTGAAATGAACATAGGTGACGAGAAATATAAATAGCGATTATCTCAATGTATGTATCTGATTCATCAGACAGTCAGCCATTTTGAACCTATGCCTAAACTACTTTTTCTTTTTAATTCCCATCTCTTTTCGTTGCTAGGAAACGATTTTGAGAATGAATTTATCACATTCCCGTTGCTAAGTAACGCATTAAAACACCGTTATCTAAAGTGTGGAACTGTTAGCATCACCAACAGAGCTTCATCAAGTGGTTATCACGAGGGACTTAGAATTTTACTTAGGCTAAATTAAAATCTAGAGATAACGCGACCCGACATGGCTCGAGAGCGGATGTTAAAATATTTGCCTCGTGGATAGAACCTGCCGTCTCCAGCGCTCTGGGCTCTTGATTAATAATGTATCTGAAAATCCATTAATTCCACTTCCCCTCTCTCTTCGCGTGAGCATATCCTTACTCTTAAGACGTCTTTTTTTCTCTCTGTCTTCTACCCGCTTCCATGAGAGATGATAAAATTAATGTCTTACTTAGATGTATGTAATTTGCATCCAGCCTTTCGTGTTTGTACACAAACTGATTCCGTTTCAATAGCAATTTCGTGATCCACACGTGCGTATTGTTTTCATTTTTCAAAGTGCTAATAATATTGTGATTTTTATTGGCAACACATCCGACAGTAATGATTATTACACACAACACTGCAACAATGACAATTCACGACGTGTAGAATTAAATAGAACAACAATGTAATTCTAATTGCAATTAATGTCCACAATGCACTATGTGCAGAACAAATTCGTCAGTTCACAGTTCAAAGTTCGCCTGTCTTGGTTAGTTCTTCCAGCTCACCGTTTAAGTTCACTTCTTGACGCAATCCAGAACAATCCAGAAGGCGCTATTCTTCACATTATCAACATTTTAAAATTGTGAATGCAATAATCTCATACTGAAGAGGCCGCTAAAAGTCGGAGAGATATAGATGTGGCGATAATGGGAAGAAGTGGAATGAAAACGGAGCTGTAGGGAAACGTACTCGGACGAATTTCGCTTCCAGTCACTTGCATTGTCGTTGGCGTTATAGTCACTATCATCATCATTGCTAATACAAATCGAATTAGCATTCTACATTTTGAATGAGGAACCTGACGCTAACACCGCTTGATAATAATAATAATAATAATAATAATAATAATAATAATAATAATAATAATAATGTTTTATTTTCGCTGGCAGAGTTAAGGCCATAAGGCCTTCTCTTCCACCCAACCAGCCTTAATCAATACAATACATAAATTTAAATTACAAATATTTACACTACACTTAAAAGGTTCTCCAGCAATATTCTTCACTACACATTTATTTAAATTGAGATAAATCTATAAGGTAAAGTAGTAACTTAATTTATGAGCTAATTTAATTCAATGAATTATAATTAATTTAATATCTGAGATAGCTAGTAAAATGATGAAAATTAATTTAATATAATAATATTTAATATAGCAGTGTTATCCAGGTGATTTATATGCGGACAAGCGAAACAAAGAAACAACAGTTGCAAAATGACGATATCTGTAGACAAGTCTACCAGTGTCGAAAAACGGTCAGGTGTGCGACTGTTCTGGGCAAAAGTTCTGGTAGCAAAGGATGTTCTTAAAGGAATTCTCCCCGTGTATTGTGAGCATTGCCTGCTACTTCAGAACTGTCTACAATAAATTTATTGAGTGCAGAAGTTCTCTGAAGAATATGTGGAATGTATTGCATAAAGAAATGTATACCCTAACATGTGAGTAATGTTACACAAAGTCTGTATTATGGTAGACTACTAAAATCAAAATTGAAATTAACAACAAAACAAACAACGATTTTAGATTAATAACAGACTCCAAAGCAGCTGTTTTATCAATAGTCTCTAAACACACACCTTCATCTCAAACAGCAGAAATAACTAAAATGCTATCTCAATTAATATCACTCAATAAAAGAATTGTATTCCAGTGGATATAATCCCATTGTGGAATCGTGGGAAACGAGAATGCGGATCCTTTAGCAAAGAAGGGCAGCACTGCTACTTACAGACCTGTTACTAAATCTAAGTATTACTCTGTGAAAAGATTTATTAAATCTACACAATTAAACGTCAACAAACAACATTTAATAACACAATCTCAAGGGAAAAAAATGGAACTTTCTGCATCATAATTCACAGTTAATTCCCGATTTACCACGAAAATCGTCTGTAGCTGCATTTAGATTGGCAACAGGCCATGATTGTTTGGCCAAACACCTGCATAGAATTGGAATATATCAGTCCCCTAACTGCCCATTGTGCAACTCAAACCAAGAAATGGATTCGGAACAGCTCAAAGTCTAGGCTTCAGTGGCTGGCCATGATAATATCTTTTAAAAATATTGGAGTGCAAGAGGTCAAATGACTTTATTGTCAAACGCCTGGCATTAGAAAACAACAACAACAGATTAATAACAAGAGTAAGACAAGGATGCCGTCTTTCATTTATACTATTTAATTTCTACTTTGGCAAAGTAACTTTTGATTGGCATAATGAAATGGTAATGTTTTTGAGGCGTGATCTTCCTATTCATTGTATTTTATTTTCTGACGATATGTTATTGCCAAGAGAGAAGATACTCTTCAGAGATCCAAATCTCTAATTTTATCGGACTTGATTGAAACCCTTCCTGATGGATAAGCTAATTTTTTCGGTGCAAATTAGTCGATGCTGGAGGCCGATGATCTTTGTATATGCTTTAATACAACCCTTGCTGATATCATCAATATCAAGTGAGAAAACGTACTGAAAGAGATACCTAACATACACAAATTCCACAGTTTGGGACATCTGGCCGAAATCTACGGCTGACCACTGGGATCCAGAATACAAAGCCGAGGTTAAATTAAAAATACAATATGATTGCAGAGAGAATACGGAACAATGATAAATCTGTACTAAAAATAAATCTGTAGCCGAAAGTTTTCTGGTAATTTTCGATTTTACAAAAATAATTGGTCCTAACATATACAATTAACCTCCCTGAAACCGAAAATCGCTTTTTTGAAATTTTTGTTTGTATGTCTGTCTGTCTGTATGTTTGTTACCTTTTCACGCGATAATGGCTGAACGGATTGCGATGAAAATTGGAATATAAATTAAGTTCGTTGTAACTTAGATTTTAGACTATATGGCATTCAAAATACATTATTTAAAAGGGGAGTTATAAGGGGGCCTGAATTAAATAAATCGAAATATCTCGCTTATTATTGATTTTTATGAAACATGTTACATAACAAAAGTTTCTTTAAAAATAATTTGCGATAAGTTTTATTCCTTAAAAAATTTTGATAGGACTGATATTTAATGAGGTAAATGAGTTTTAAAATTAAAATAACTGCCATCTAAGGCCGTGTAATGAATTAAAAAACAAATGACTTCGTCTATAAGGGGCCTTGGACAGCAACAATCAAAAGCTATGAAAGATAGCCTACAGATAATGTTTCTGTGTTTCTATGAAGTAATATCAGAAGCTAAATTAACCGATTTGTATAATTAATTATTAATTCACCATTGTAAAGTGTAGTTTCTCTAGATGGACATAATGCTATAATGTTACTACAGTAACTTCTGAGTGAATCGAGGACAGGTAAGATTAAAATAGCTTCTTATGCACAGAAAACTTGATAGGCTATTCTGTACATTCGTTTCCTGTATTTCCTAAAATAATTTGTATGACCAAATGAGTGGTCTCTGGATCAAAATGATCGCATTTTAATTATGCAAATACAATTTAAATTAAGTAACATAATAAACGATTTATCCTTATATCAAACACGAATGTTCCCTGGATCAAATGTCCTATTTTAATTATGTAATTACTTTATATTTATTTCTAACGGGTGCAGCGGAGCGCACGGGTACAGCTAGTTTAAAAAATAAAGTACAATTTGATTTCAGAGAAACATGAGTTGAAAATACATTGAAGAGTAATGAAATGAAGTTAAAAAAATTACATAGTATTAGACTATACAAGTGATTGTGTAAAATGGATAATGAATATCTCAATACCATTAGACAAATTTTGTTAATGTCCTCATTAGAAAATTTAAGAGACAGGAGAATGGTTTTGGTTAACTTAAATGAAGTTCCCCTAGCGCCAAAAAGAAGTCCTTTCACTTCCCATGTATTAATATTCATTTTGTATCTCTCACTGAAGTGAGGAATACTTGGGTTGTAAATATTGTAGACTTCTTTTCATCGTTAACGTTATTGGCTTGTTGATCATCCTTCTCAAAACGGACAGTGGTCACTGTCACTGACTTATGCCTCTTCAAAAAATACTAAACTTTTCACTTCACTATAGAACTTCAAAGACAGGCTGACTGCTTTTAATAAAAATCAGAGCAGATTATATTCTTTCATAGTGTTCTGCCCAAGGGCAGGTCTTTCACTGCAAACCCATTATTCTCTAATCTTTCTTATTTTCTGCCTTCCTCTTAGTCTCCGCATATGATCCATATTCTTGATGTGTCTATTATTTGATATATTCTTCTGCCCCGAAGTCTTCTCAGCCAGTGACCCAGCCAATTCCCTTTTCTCTTCCAAATCAGTTTCGTATATTTTCAAATAACAAAAAAAATTAAAAGTAACCAAATTGTTGACTGATCTCCTTTTAAAAATAGACTGCACAATTCAATTAGAAATTGAAATATCCACGAGAACGATTTTTAATGTACCTTCCTTGTATCCTATTTACTGCTTTGGAAAGACTTACATGAAGAGTTTCAAAAAGTTAAAAATATCAGTCCCTGGGAATGAAACGTCTTTGAAATTCGATAAAAAGTATTTTGTTTCGGAAGGTTGGCTACTCTGTTGAAAGGTGTGTTACGCAAAGTCTGTAACAAGTTATTACTTACAAAGGAGTTCGTATCACATCTTTGTGTTACACAGCGAGGAGAGAGACGTTGCCCACTTGTCTGGAGGAATTAAGTGTTGCGATAGTTGCATGTTGTGTCTTCGCAACAATGGGCTTCCAAACAAAGGCCTTGATATTCATAATGTTGGGCTCTTACTCGCGCATTGAAGTCTCCTATCTGGTGAGGCATCGCTTTCACGGCGGACAATGGGGACCCGCTACTGTGCGGCTCGCTTCCGAGGGCGGACGACGCCTTCGCCGCGTTCGTTCTTGTATGTTAAATGACTCCCTTCTTTGTGCTTGTTATTATCAGCCACACACAACAATTTGAATTAAAATACTACTTATATAGCGACCAGTTTAATGTGGCTTGCAGGGAGAGATTATGAATCCTCAAAGCCAGGGATGAACAGATGTTTCAGTTAGGCTGTTAGGTTATAGAGCATAGTAATAATCCTGACTTCAATTCCTGAAGTTCACATTCTTCTTTTTCTGTATTTTACTCAGTCAAGAATAGAGGCGAAGTAATCAGACCAATATTGACATACTGTAAAAATGGAGGTGATGCGAGTGTTGTAGGAAACAGATTCCCTAGACTGGACGGCATTTCGGAAGGCGGTCAGCTGCTACATGCGCCGTAGAATTTCTGGCATGTGACGTCACAAGCTTGTACAATAGAACCAATCAGAATCAGTCTATAACAAGTACTTTCCGAGTTCGTTTGTTCACGTGTGAGTGTTTCAGTACATTGAATAAGTAAAACCAACATTTATTGTGTATGAGTAAGATAAATAAATTGAAGAAGAGACTGTAAAAAGACAAGTTTTGCACAGGCAGGAGTGGAAAATAGTTTTTAAGGTGTATAATTGTTTTAAAAACGTTGACGAGCAGAACGCTGCCGGCCATCTTGATGCTGGCTGCAACGTTGCCAACGCGCAAGAAACGACTGCAGAAGCATGTAGTGTGGGATTGAGAAACGTGCAAAGAATATTGTTAGTGAAGGAAAGAGGGTTTGTTTGGTGTCATGCTTACAGTAATCAACGGCTGAGATAATTATTGTCTTTTGATAATTTAAATTCTCTCCTGCGCTATTTGCATCGCACGTGCGCGTGAAGTACGATGTGGCAATGTTGCACACTGCCTTGCTCTCTCTATCTGTCTCTCTCGACGCAAACGGTAGCAGACTACCGCCTTCCGAATTGCCGTCGACTCTAGTGTTAGTCAGTGAGTAAATAACTCTAAATATTGCGTTCCATGTATGATAAGAGCCTATATACATGCTGAACCGTAAGTAATGGAATTAATTTCAAGGGGTTATCCTTTGAGATATTACGAACAAAAAACTTTATCACAATTTTGCTCGTTTTTTCTTCCTTTTCGAGAAAAAATGATTTTATATGAAACATGTAATGTATGTACGTATGTATGTATGCATTTTTTAAATATTAGTTGAACAGCATGTCCCATTACAATAATGGTAATACTACCTGCCTTGCTACCTGTATGTTTACAAAATACACATTATGCCTCGTTTCTGTCACTCTTTAGGCGTATGTAGGTTTGTTATTCTGTTGTGAAAATTTTAGTCTTTCACTATATCTAATGCCTATTCTTATCTATCCTAGATTAATTATCCTAAGTTTACTCGTCCAAATTTATAACATTGACATAGTTTGTGAATATATATGCGCATGTTCTTGCATTAATTTACGCTTTATGAAAGTCCGCTTGCCAGTTTTCCTTAACATTTCCCGCTGGAACGCCAGCCTTTCTTTGTTCATTTTCGGACACTCCATTACAATTAAAGTAATACTACATGACTGGTTGATTCGTACAAAAATTTATGCGTATAACTATTTTATATAACATAGCTGCTTCTATAACCATAAGAGAGTTGATATATTATAATCAGGGAACGGATTTATATGGACTAAAAATATATGAAATATGTAAATATATATGTAGTTATTTTTACCAAAATATGGAATTAAATATGGATTTTTACCAAAATATGGAATTAAATATGGACTTAAAATTATAAAAAAATGACTATGTACGTTAAATATTGGTACATTTTAATCAAACTAAACAAAAAATATAATGGACGTACCTTATCTTCCAATGTAGTTTCAACAAAACACAATTTTTATTGTCTGTTACCATAACAATAGGTTACAAACATTTCTTTCAAGTGCTGAAAAGTGAATCTTCTTCTATTGTCTCTGAGGATAGATTTATACTGACTAAAAGAGCGTTCGACGTCACAAGAAGTAACTGGTACATAATTCAATTTCACAATGTCTGCTGGGGATAAGTCCAAGTTAATCTTCACTGTTGATTCACCACTCATCACAGCAACAACCTTTTGTAGTTCTTCATATCCAGGGTTTTTTGAAAGTACAGTGTCCACCTTAGCTCTTACTGCATCTGCAACTTTACCTCTACCACGATTCAGTTGTTCCACAGTACTATTTATAATTTCAAAACTTTCAGATAGTGAAAGGTGCCTATTTTGGAGACTTTTGAGCGTTTTTATGATGCATGAAAATGTATGCTGAATGTGAGCTAAGTCATTCTTCACACTTATGTCACAGGTAACTGTTTTCGCAGTATCAATTGAGACTGCATCTTCAGAGTCCAATGCAAGGAGAACATTGTTAATAGAGTCTATATGTTCGGCATAATATTCAACTGCTTCTAGCCATGTACCCCATCTAGTTAAAATTGGCTTTGGTGGCAATGGAATTTCAGGGTACATTTCTTTCAACACGTTAACTCTACTGGGAGTTTTGAGAAATACTTTTTTCACTGATGAAATCAACAAATCTACTTTAGGGAAATTGTCTCTGACCACTTCTGCCACACGATGAAATGCATGCGCCACACAAGTAAAATGAGTCAATTTAGGATATACAACAGATAATGCTTGTCCAGCTTTGACCATATAAGGGGCAGCATCGCTAATAAAGAATAACACATTATCGTACATAATACCCTTTGGCCACAGGATACCCATAGCTTCGTTGAACAGTTTAACTATAGTTTTGTTATTGCACTTTTCTAGAACATCACAATGTAAAAGAATTCGTTCAGAATATTGTTCACTTAACAAACCGATAACTACATTACCAACAAGTCTACCTTCTTTGTCGGGAGTCTCATCAATGGAAACCCAAATTGAACTATCTTTAATTTTTCATCTCTTATCTTCTGTATTGTCTCATCGTAGATGGATGGAGCATACGTCTTCCTAAGTGTTGACTCATCCGGGATTGTATGTTGAGTATATTTTTCAAGGAATTCCCTGAAGACCTTATTCTTTAGTTTGTAGAGAGGAATATCAGCAGAGATGAGAGAACGGCACAGGTCGATGTTAAACTCAGATCTTACATTCGATGTTGTTGGTTGTGTTAAAAACAATTGTCTCTGCTTGGAATTTAGTTGTTTGTTGGCCTGATGTTTACTAGTTGTAATGTGTTGTTGCACCAGGAACTTTTGTGTAGATGATACTGCACACTGACACAAATTACAAAATAATATTTTATTGTCAGTTGATAAACCATCTTCTTTAAATTCTGAAATGTAACTTGTTAGTTTTGATTTTAAATTGACTGAATGACGTACTTTTGGCATATTTACCGTCTTTATAGTATGATTTACAAAACTGAACCTATGTGTACTCTGACTGGCATTTAACTGTTGAGCTGCACAACTGAAGTCTGTTAAAAATTTTAAATTAAATTAATACAGTTTTGTAACTTACTTTCCCATTGTTGATAGGACTGCTAATTTTCAAATAACTCTGATGTTAAAGGGATTACTGAACATGTGTTTAAATCTCTATTGTTGAAATGTATTTTTAAAAGTTAATGGAATTTTGTTTTGTTTTATTGTTAAACATAATATAATATGGACTGTTTTATATGAAATATGGAAAATATATGGAAATTAACGAAAATATGTACTAAACTCTAAAATATGGAAAAATATGGAAAATAAAAGTAGGATTTTTCAACCCTACACATTGTGAAACATAAAGATAATGCAAAATATAAATTATATTAGCTTTATAAGTAAATATGTATTTACATATAAATCCTTTCCCTGATTATAATAAATATGCTAACTTATCCTATTCTACATTACTTCTTACTTTATACCAGTTCTATTCTTAATATTGTTCTAGTTGTAGTTTATATTTTATTACTTTATATAGTCTACCTGTATGTATGTATGTATGTATGTATGTATGTATGTATATATGTATGTATGTATGTATGTATGCATGTGTGCATGTGTGCATGTGTGTATGTATGTATGTACGTATGTATGTATGTATGTATGTATAAAATTACCTGTAACTTTTAAAAAGTACATTTATTTTTTGTATTATCTGGTATTCTATAGCAAAACTGAGACCTTTAGTGATAGTCACAGTAAAGTTTTGGCCTCCATAAAGAATCATATGTCTTGTGCATCGCCATTTTCACACCCCTACTATATGCAAAGCACTAGGAGTACGAACAAAGCACTGTGAAGGTGTTGGAACTATCCATTAGAACGTAAATCCTAGGCAAGAGTACTTGAATGATCTGTTGTTTTGATTTGTTAACAAGACAGGAAATGGAAGTGTTAACGCAACAATTGAGATGCGTTAGATTGCTATTTTAAAGCTATACATTAAGAAACAGATGAATCGCTATTGTAGCGCTAGCAGCTGTTTCCTGTATTGTTAGACTGACTTGCATAAAAATCTGTTGCTATGCACGTTTCTTTGTAACGATCTGTCTGCGATTTCTTGCCATGTTGTCTGCTGTGGCAAAATACATTAACCCTCCGCTACTTGCTGTCGTGTCAGAAGGAGGAATGGGGAGGAGAGAATACAATAGACAGCCAGTAGTTATGTTGAGGATGTCATATATTATAGGAGCATACAGAAAATTGAAAGTTTCTTTATAATACGCCTTGTATAGGTATAGCACTATTTAAAGAGAGAAACAAAAGTTACGAGATGGTAATTCATGTCTGTGAATATGTACAGTTGTGAATCACATGATTACAAATGCTGCGAGTTAAATGTAAAACGATTTTCTCAGAAGTTGAAATGCATGTAACTCTGGTTAATAACGTTCCAATACCTGGGACCGGTTTGATCAGTAGCTTTTAACATTTACTGTTTTAGCACCAGAGTTGACAAAAATTCTGTTTCATCTATCACTTTTAAATTTAACACCATGTTAAGCTGAGTATCGAGTATTAAGATACGTGGTATCTGGAAAAATGCATCAATATTTTACTGATATCGGTATATCGATAATATTCGTAACCATAATATTACAAAATATCTGGTGTTTCGAAATTCCATTGCAAACTTCTATGGTTTTTCTTTATTTTTATTTATTTATTTTTTAATTTTCTAACTTGATATGGTTTATTGTCCACAACTCACTTGGTCTTGCCAGCTTTTCTCATTCCTGCATATCGGCCAGCATTCCCTTATTTTACATTACTTCGATATGTATACAAGTTATGTGACCCATTTGACCCCTCAATCTTATTATTCTTCATATTTATCACTCTCTCTTTCATACCACTTCCCTCTCTCCATCAACTCTATTTCCTTCGTATTAAATACTTCACTACTACTAATCTACTCCCTTTACATTTGCTATTTCTACTCATACCTTTATCTCATACCCATTTCTTTTTACATTTGATTTATTCCTACTTGTCTTTTCCATTCATATAATTTACATAGGCTACCTCTCCACTGTTTTTCACTTTCCTGTGTAACTACATTTCTATACTTCATCCCCCCCCCGATCCTTCCCCTTCTTCTTTCCTTGCCTTCAGTAATGACTAAAACCCTCACCCCTGACTGCTCTGATTTCCTACCTCACTTCAACTGATGAATTGTTTATTAAATGATGAAATGTTTATCATCTAATGAATTGTTTGTGATTATAAATTGAATTAATCTACTTGATATGAATTGTACAATTTTGTATAGTTTAACGAAAGTGTTCTTGTAAATTGAAGTAATCTGTTTACTTTGTATTTTATATCTTTGTATAGCTTGGCTGATGAATTGTATATGCTTTAAATTGAATAGTAATCGGTAGGCTATAGTTCTACTGATGAATTGTTTATGCTTGTAATTTGAAGTAATTTGCAAGATATATACCCATAAATATGATCAATTTCTGTATATCTCAACTGATTGAATTGTGTATGCCTTTAAATTGAATTAACTTGCTATGTATTATATTTTATAGCTCAGCTGATGAACAATCGTTTGGGTTTGTAAATTTAGTAATCTGATTGGCTATGTACTGTATATTTTTAGTAGAGCCATCAATGTAGCTCAATCGGCAGACTCGCTGGCCTGCTGATCCGGAGCTGCGCTCGGGCTTGCGTTGGATCCGCCGTTTGGTCTGATTGGTTGGTTTTTTCCGAGGTTTTCCCTAGCCGTGGGACTGATGCCGGGTGATCTATGGCGAATCCTCGGCCTCACCTCATCTCACTGCATCTCTCCGAAAAATTTAAAAAAATTGAAATTGTAAAAAAATTGTAAAAATTATAAGATTGTAATCTTGTAAAATTTTGACTTGTTCCACATCTTAAAGCTTCATTGCTAATGTAAGATCTATGGAATATAATAAATGAAATGAAAAAAAAAAAAAAACTTCACTATATTCATTTGTTACCTTCACACTAATATTCTTTTACTTTACATTATTTAGAGAACTGTATTCTTTTCTCACTTTCTCCCACACTATACTACATACTTTTTCTTTAGAATATCAGATAATTCGGTAGAAAACATTGGTGAATAGTATGACATCATCGAGGATCATTATAGGCCTTTTGGTATTTAATTACGTTTGTGCGAGATCGTGCGTATTTGCTTGGTTTCCGCACAAAACCAATCCGCGGAAAGTCTAAAATTCCACATTCGGTATTCCCAACCTAACACACATAACAATTTCCCTCTTCTTACCGCTTAAGTGACATATTGATTTTACTGCTTTAGGCTTTTAACATATCATTTTAGAGACGTTCAATATAGTAATAATTATAAATTGGAAACTTACCACTGCAATTTCACCTAAATTGCACTGTTAATTATTGTTTTTAAATATTTGCAAAAATTAAGTAAACTCTACAACTCCACTAAAGTTACTGCATTCGTGATGCAAGTAACATTAAGGAAGCCGTGAAAAAATCAACAAGATTCCAGACTCATCATAGACTGGGGGGGAAAAAAAGACAAACGTATATCACGGCCTGCTGGAGTGTAGTAAACACAGAAAACATTTTAAAGCAACAATGTTGAAGATAGATATTTTTGTTTTGCAAATTTGCCGTCATTGAACAGAAACCAAGATGGAGATTTCATTGCAACTAATTAGAAATTCCTCTTTCCGGTATGTAATAAACGATCTTCGCACAAAATAATGTACGATACACGAGCGGTATGTTTTCTTTAAATTCTCGGAAATTAAAAATGCTCAACTACGTTTCGCTTTTTCAAACTTTTCCTCGAACATGAAAATTTCAACATACCGGTCTTGTAACGTATATTAGGCCTACTATTTCCTTCCTCTTAAAAAATTATGCTCTACACCGTCACATAGGAGGTTTCATAAAATGAACGATGTTATAACTCTTACGTATAGCGCACAGCGCTGCTTCTACCCGGTATACATCTTACGAATAATAGTGACAACTTTGAGAAAGTTTATCGTGTGTTTCAATAATACCTACCATGGTCCCTAGATTGTAGAATGTTCTACAGCTTTCCACTCATGAAGTGGGTGTGTCTGTTTATGGTTCCAGTTCAAGATTTGCTCACACCTCTTAGTACTGTGCAAACATCTACAACAAAATATTCAACAACTTACGAAACGGTAGTCGAAAGTCTTTACAAGCTGTATTTACAAACATCCTGGCTACTGTGGTATTAGAAAGGAGAAATAAAAATGCAGAAAACAGTTGACTTTAATGACAATCCTCTGTCGTCTTTACCATGTTGTTCTCCAGCGGCACCTGTCACGTCACTTTGATGTCGGTTTCTTCGACGGAGCGGCAGGCAAAGCGGCGAGTTCTGACCTCACCGTTAGTTACGTCAGCAAGGTCCCCTGTCGACTTGTTTGTTAACTGGCAGACAGTAGTGTGTCTGTACTGTACGCGCGTTGAAATCACTCTAATTACTGTTTTTAAAATTCCCAGCTGTTACGCTGGCATATGTTGGCGGACACTGGTTCGAATCTTTTGCGTCATGACAGCTTCTCCGCCCCAAAACATGCAGTGCTGGTCTGGATTTAAATAGTTACATCATGACGTAATGAGATTTGTTGTTATACGTACGCTGTAGGATGGACCAAGATAGAACTTCAGTGACTCTTTCACCTCAAAACTAGTAAGTGATGTTGTCACCAGCACACTGCAGGTGCCTTTCACTCTAGCGAAAGACCCGAACATTATTTTAATCGGCAGAGTAATCTTCGAAACCGTTTTTGGGATTATGAAGGTATATGCATTCCGTTCATATCTTGTCTCCAACCCGAACTCTTCCAGTCTGTTACTTTATCGATAAAGCCATCACTGCTTCGTTAACCTGTTATGCAAAATAAAAACTAAATTCCGCAATATGAAATCATATCGCGTCGTAGCGTCTCACAGTATGCAATTTTTCCAGTCTTGGTAAACAAAAATAAAATTTAGACTTGTTTAGTTAGGAATAAATGAATATGAATTCATGTTCTCTAACTTTTGGAGAATACTGTGAGAAATAACTTTTACTGCAATAAGCTATATTTGAACCTGGAATGTAGAAACAGCACATGTCATGAAAACTAAATTTTTGAGTAGACACAAAAAACGGTATTACTGGTGGTAGACCACATCATTGGTTATAGTACTGGCTTCTTGAGACGGAAGCCTAATAGATGTGTCGTTTTATACCAAATTTATTGGAATCTAATGAATTGCTAATGAAATAAATCAATATATATTAGCTTGACATGTGCTGTTTCTGCAAGGAATCAAAATTGTAGTATAATAATTTCAGTTCAACTAATGTTTATTTATCTTAAAAGTATTTATTTCAGTCACTGACTTCACAGCATATGTTTAAGGTGCTACACCTTTACATTACATATTTAAAAGACGTATGAACGTTTTCGTTGGTCTACGCCAACATCATCAGATACGAAGTACATTTCAGTAATATCAGTGCTCTCTACATAATATCTACAAATACAAAACATATTTAGTGGCATGCAAAATGAGACATATTAAAAACCAACATTGCTGTGATACACATTGACATTCTATATGACTGCCTTGATTGTCACTTACTTAAAATACACGTATAGATTACAAAAAATATTGATTTACATATATATAAATGCAAGTCTTCACATATGAGATAATAAAATGACATGATTTAAAAGTGATAAAAATAATAAAATATAAAACTAAGATAAAAATTATGAATGTGAAGAGTTGCAAAATTACAGTAATTACATTTATTATATTTTTATTTCTGTTTCACAGTAATATATATACTGTAATTTTGCAACTCTTCACATTCATAATTTTTATCTTAGTTTTATATTTTATTATTTTTATCACTTTTAAATCATGTCATTTTATTATCTCATATGTGAAGACTTGCATTTATATATATATATATATATATATATATATATATATATATATAAATCAATATTTTTTGTATTCTATACGTGTATTTCAAGTAAGTGACAATCAAGGCAGTCATATAGAATATCAATGTGTATCACAGCAATGTTGGTTTTTGATATGTCTCATTTTGCATGCCACTAAATATGTTTTGTATTTGTAGATATTATGTAGAGAGCACTGATATTACTGAAATGTACTTCGGATCTGATGATGTTGGCGTAGACCAACGAAAACGTTCATACGTCTTTTAAATATGTAATGTAAAGGTATAGCACCTTAAACATATGCTGTGAAGTCAGTGACTGAAATAAATACTTTTAAGATACAATATATAGACTTCTCTGAAAATCAAAAATGAATTGTTTATTTGTCAAATTAGGGATATAATATATGCATAGGTCTACTGTGTACTTAATACATAAATTCAACATATAAATGAACTTATTTTTCCACAATAGGCCACTGAAGAATATTATTGTAAAATTCTTGATATTCATGTGGTATGTAACGCATTAGTTTGCGTATATCGTCAAGCTTCTCTTTAATGGAAAGTTTTATTGGCACAGATATAGCAATTGTTGAGTTATTTTTCAACATATTCCCACCAGAATTGAGACATTTGTCATTCAGTGGGATCAATTTTTGTATCCTTGTGTCGTAGATATCTGCCGTCTGGAATCGGAACCAATGTGTCGGCACATGTCTTTGACATGAGTTGTTTCTTCGCGCTTCCAGGACTTCACGGGTCTCCAAATGTGAGACGGCTATACTGACATATGTGGTTTCTGCATGGAATGATAGCCCTATATCAATAGTCCATGAAACTCGAATAAACTCATTTCGTCACAAATGGTGACATGTGATGTTTCTGTAATCCCTGATTCATTTAGAAGGGTATAAACCATGAATTCTTTCTAACACTTCTCGCTCCTGTTCAGTCGTAGACAGATAGACTTACTATGTGGGTGAAAAAATAGCCAATTGTTAGTGATTTATTGTATTGTGAGACATGGAATCTGTTCAGACAGGTATGTTCTTACTAATGTAACTTCAGTTACAAGCTTGTAAACTATTTTTCTTCTTACAGTAGGATTTAAATATTATAATCGAAAAAGAAAAATTTTGAAGTTCTCTAAATATAATGTGAGTTTTAATATAGTCTGTCGCGTCCGGTTGCAATAATTCTTTTAGCATTTAATACAGCATCATTTAGAGTATTGAATCCTTGTTTTAAAGTTTTGCGCGTTCTTGCACATTTATCAGTAATTAATTTTTTTTCAGTGGTGGGGCATACGGTAACTGTTACATGTTAGGCTTGGCAGAAAAAGAGTCATGGAATAAGGAATTTTTTAATCATTGTGTGAGTGTTTTAGGTCTGCAGAATTATTCACGTGACATAGAACACCAGGTTAAAAATATATTGGACACATTGTTATCTAACCTTAACAAACGCACTGTGAATCAGAACGCAAATCGCTAGCTGGACAAAATTAATAACTTCTCTGCATACTAACGGATTGTTATGAAACTTTGTACATGCTTTACAGGTGGTACATATGTTTCGTGTACAAACTCTAATTACGTTTGCACAAGAAAAACTAGTCCTTCATAGTACATGCATTTAGACAGAATTAATAACTTCTCTCCTGTCCAACAGATTTTTATGAAACATTTTGCGGAAGATACAGGTAGCATAGCATATATTTTTATGCACAAACTATATAACATAAGATGAACTACCCCTTTATAGGGGGTACCAATAGGTCTAATCCTTGCCGTCGATGATGATGATGAAAAATTCTCTCACGTATATTCTTTGGGTGTACTTTGTTTAGATTCGTAGATTGAGCCATTTTGTCAAAATTCTTGACTTGAATGAAAATTATAGTTGTAGGAAATTTGTTGAAAACGCTTAGTGGTTAAATAAATGATGATAGAGGAGAAAAATAAGTTTAATGCTTAAGTTAAAAAACCCGACGCTATGGAGTGAACGTCAGTAGTTCATTAAGTAATTTGTAGCTGTAGCATAATTTTTTTAACTTAAGGTAGATTAAATAAGATATAACACAACAGACAGGATACCTCAAAATATAATTTCTTACCTCTCACATCATAATCGAACCCACCCAGAATTCAGAAAATACAGTCTCACGCTTAAAAAAGTCGTTGTTGGAAATGCTGTTGTCAAAATAGCTGACATGACAATTAGCAGAAGTACAACCGTGTTAGATTAAAACCGCTTTAATTATTTTTTGTTTCAAGCAAATCGTGGGTGTGCAATTCCTCACATCTTGAAGTCCAGCATCACGTGACAGAGAGTGGTAAACGCCTCGGAACATGTTTTATAATACATTTTGTAGCATTGCATAAGGTCGGCCTACTCCACAAACGCACTCACACACAAACACACACACACACTCACACACACACACACACACACACACGGTTCATATTAAACTGACAGGGAAACGGTCTGTCAGGTAAATGATTAATTAAAAATCACAGACTTACTGTGTTACATGACCGCCAAGAGGGACGGATGCTAGGTGATGGGATACATAAAAACCTCCCATATAGGAGGTCAATTGAATATAAAGGGATTCCGACAAGGGAGATTAAAGATCTCTCAGATATTGCAACAATGGCCCTAGGGGTATCCCCTACTGGAAATCGTATCAGATGTTTCGAAATTAATTCGACCATCACACAGATTGGTTGTCATGGAAACCACTTCTGAATTGGTTACTGTGAGCATTTTCTTTCTGTGGGTAGATTAATACTTATGAAGAATGAAACTTGAAGAATTCCAAAAGGATGAAAAAACAAATGACAATTTTACGTATATGGTTGGTTTATTAAGCATCAGAAAATGCAAGTTTTAATATAAAAAAAATACAGCCAATTTAAAGAAACCCAATTGATTGCATGAAACCACTGTACTCGAATTATAGTACTGTCTATTGGGATGCAAGATTGGTAAGTGCATTACACTGCTCCGTCGATTTAGTAGAATGCGTTTGAGTCTAAAGAAACAAAAACAATACAACGTGGTCTGTTGTGACGAGAATCCAGGCCCCTGCATACCGGTAAGGCATCATGTCACAAACACTTTCAAGTCTGAATATTTGAGAGAGTCAGAAGCAGAGAGATACAAGTGACATTCCAAAGAACATAAGTTAAGTTCATCCAGTGCAAGCTAAAACATTTAAAATTTTAGTGGCAGAGGGATACATCTTTTAACCAAACTAAAATTAAAATTAAAAATTTCACGGAATTTACGAAATCTTAAGTATTTTCAACCACATTTTCTCACAAATAACTTAAGTGAACTTATATCCCTTTGCTTCTGACCGCTCATTTGTGACAGTAAATATTATGCAACGCCTTGAAACGGCACAAATGTTAAGGATATTGTTAGAGAGTGTAAGGTAATATTTATTTTTTTTCTTTATGTATTTAATCCCATAGTTATTGATATTCATTTATTCATTCATTCATTCATTCATTCATTCGTTCATTCATTCCCTCCTTGCTTTCTTTCTTTTTTCGTTATCTCTTTACTTATTTGTGTATTAGTTTATTTATTTATATACTTCTTTATTCATTCATTTATGCATATATACAGAGTGAACCATCAGTAATGTCATTAACTGCAGAGAGTTATTCTTTGAGATATTTCAACATTAAAGTTTAATACCATTTCGCTCGTTTTTGCTTCCTTTCAGAGATAAAAATTGTTTTATATTAAACATTTCATAGCGTGTTTTGGGAATGTCATTGAAGTCTCTATATGTTCAGTCAATTTAAGAGAGCGGTGTACTATGTTAATAGATGATTGAAAGAATTTTAGTTTTGTCCTTAAAATGTGCAGGAATTTGATCCGAACAAATGTAACGTTTCGTTCTGCAACAGAATTTTTCAATGTTAACTGTTCCTACGCCAGTCGCGCGTCACATTTGGTACTCGAGTGTTGGCATGGCAACTGATTAGTGATTCAGAAAAAAAAAAGGATAAGCTTACGGAGTATATTAGAGTGAGATAGGTGGGGATGTTTGGAAATGTTTCCTGTTGTGCAATAGTTCAGTGGAATAAAAAGGAGTTTTGGTTTTTCCACTGCCACCCTGCGTAAGCAAGGATTTCAGGAGTGGATCAGGACAGCACGTTTGCACATCTCCTTTTTATGTTAGGTTAGGTTCTTTTCAAACTGAAATGACGAGTGAAACGTACAGTTAAAATTACTCTAACCTAACCTAACCTAACCTAACCTAACCTAACCTAACCTAACCTATCCTATCCTATCCTAACCTAACTTAACATAAAAAGGTTAGGTTAGCTTAGGTTAGGTTAGAGTAATTTTAACTGTCCTACGCTTCACTCGTCATTTCAGTTTGAAAAGAACCTAACCTAACCTAACATAAAAAGGAGATGTGCAAACGTGCTGTCCTGATCCACTCCTAGGATTTCCAGTCATCAAAGTACAGCACTAACCAACCACGAAATACTGCATTGTGTGCTTGTTTCCAAAGAATTAAAAACTATGCATAATAATCTGTTATGTCCAGGAATGCCAGAATTATGCAAACATATTCATATTCGTCATCACAGATGTTCAAAACATGTAAAAAAATCCTTCCTGCACAACTTCCAACTTGCCAGTAAGAATATGCATTTGCATACCAATCTGACCCTAGTTATCACCACCCCATCATCATAATTTATTAACCATCGCCTTCATCAGCACTACTAACATTCCCGCCATTGCTAACTGTATCACCACCACTTAATTACTTCTCACTCCCGGGCTAACACCTCTTCCATTTCAAAAGTAGGATTCAGATATAATTTCTCTTATTGGTAAGGCTTTTGTTAGGTCTATAGAAACGTCGTTCCATCTGCCAGCTTTTAAAGATCTATACTGCCATAGTAATGGAGATGTAGAATTATAGCGGACTAAAATTAAGTGCCTCGTTTAAGTACGTATGTTTCTATACTTTTCCTGAATTTAATTATCTAAGTTTGAACTGAGGCCTTCATCGTGGAAAGCGAATTCAGTAAATGACTAACTCACGACATAAAAAGTCAGATTTTGAAATAGTTCCTACCTTATAAGGAGATCACAAGACTTTGTAATTGCTTCTTACCTCGGGAGACTATTCAGTTCTCTGGTCTAACAGACATTGATAGTATAAAAAACCTGGTTAAGATGCCACATCGGTTTTTTATCAAGCTAATTTTCTCCTCGGCACTTTCTGCTCTCTTTCCCTTGACGTTTTATAGCCCGGCTCGTTAAGGTCGACCCTACAAATCGTTGTACAGAACGAGGCGGAATTCCAGACAATACACCTGTTGCAAGAGTGTATGTCGTGGTTGCTGACTGTCCAGGAGTTAAAGAAGAATGAAGTGTTTTTTATTGTTATAAAATAAGTTAAAATAAATATATAAATGTCATTCCATGAAACTTTTAGTACTTTATTTCAGAGCAATATAATTTAAACTTAAGATTTCGTCATATTATAGTCATCATGATTGTTGTTTAGTCAACTGTCCGAAGACAGGTCTGAACCTACGAAGTGATAGGAATAAGGCACTACTTATGAGGAAACGAGATCAGGGGATAGTGGGTTAGAGTGGCTAATTTCTTTTCCCCTCCATTGCATATATCGCCGATTAGGTATAGGTCTATGTTACACTAATCAGTAGGGCTAAGAGTTGTATGCCATTACATTGTGCTTAATGCGCCTCTGACTTCAGAACGTAATTGCGTTGGGGTGGGGATTTCAGTGTGTTTCGTTCAGCAGTGAACTTTAGTTGATCGGTTACATTACGACCGAATACTGCTATTCGTAACAGGCAACATTCAACGTCCTGTAAAGAACAGCAAGATGCCGAGGACGAAATTTGTGACTTAATTTCAAATGAGGAAATTTGTAATAATGGTACAGATTTTGAGATAAATCATGCTTGTGTAAAATATTTAAAATATTTCTTCTAAACTGAGAACCCAGGGTTCAGTCACATGTGAAGAGGACATAGGATCATGACGACGTAATTCAAAATGGCGCCGAAACTCCCTATGAATAGCTTTTGCGCATTGAACATTTAGGCAATAAGAATTTACAGCAAATACTCGTTCACCAATCCAATGCTCCATGTTTAGTAAATTGCAACAATCAGGGTAAACCAGGCTGTCAGAAATCAGACACTGAAAGTGCAGTGTATGTGCGCGGAACGCCGGTCTGTGCAGATTGCGTCATTCATGTGTTGCTCTTTCCAGTTCTTAGCGAGAGGGACGTACAAGAACCTATTCTGCACTTCTAGTGTTCAATTAAATTAACATTTGGACATTATAAACATACTTAGCAGAAGGAAAAAACACAATTATTGTCAGTGTCTATATTTGACAATAATTGTAACACAAGAAACAATAGACAATTCACAAAGCAGTCGTTTGTAAAGAATCATTTATTTACACGATTTTTATACAGTATTTGAAGAAAATATAAATATTGCAGTAATTTCGAAACAACAAAAAACGAACACAGTATTTCATTTTACATAGTAGGTACTGATTATTTCAAAGTAATACTCTTTCATTGTTCCTCAAGCATTATTGGGACCATTGGTGCACAAATGTTAAGGAAAATAGTTTACTCCCATTGCATGCAATAGGACATTGTGAGGCTTTTACACTGGATTCATTTCCTTGCCGTATATTAATATAGATTCTCATTATTATTAATAAATTGGATAAATTAAGCTTGAATTAAAATTTATATATAGTTTATTTGGAAAACGTTGAGCAAGTATCAGCAAGTTGGGAGCGATACTGAATTGAGTTACAAGAGTAGTTCACAAGCTGTGAAGCGAGGACATTTTCTTTATGTCAGTTTTAAAGCTTTATTAACGTAAGTATATTAAGATAATATAGTAACGTGAGATGGAAAGTTCGCGATTATGTATTATTTTTCCAGAAAATTTTTTCGCTTTACAAATAGTTGCTTTCTTCCTTCCCTTACAACCTCAAGACCCTCATATGTATTCTTCACTCAATATTCTCATCACTTATCAGCTTATCAAATAAAAGTTCTAATTCGTCTAACCATTGATGGCTGTGTTAGTACAGACTCCAAAACAACATCTTTGTCATGTTTGTCTTGCCGTGAGAGTACTAATTAAAAAGTAAGAGCTGGCGAATATCATATTTTGAGAACTTTACTAATCTGATTTAAATTCTCACATCACTATTAGGTCCACATGATATGATGAAAGCCTTTCATTGTAAAATAATTACTGTTGGCTGAGGAAACATAACAGTTACGTTATATGATTCGTGATTTCTCTTCTTCGTTATATCTGTGGACTCCTCACTTTATTTTCATAACGCATTCACAGTCACAGCTCAATGAGCACACCCGTACTGATCTGTGTTACTGAACCCAAAGCTGTTCTGTACTGCAGGTAATGTACAGCCCTGTCGCGTTCCCCTCCAAGCCGATTCACTCCCTCCAGGTAGGAGAATAGGAACTGCACATTGCACAGAGACCAGTGCACAATGTGCAGGGTTTTGATATACCTGGGCTAAACAATTACAGTGAATCTAAGAATACTAAAATAATCCATGTACTACCAACAACAAAATTAAAATCCCCCTTTCCTTTGGCCCACCTTGTACAATTCTGATTTTATCGCCTTCGCTTCATGAACAGAAATAATTAGAAAATGTATTTATTGGAGGTTATTGTACCGAATTAAATTAAAAGGAAGGTCATAAAGAAGCTGCAAGTATCATAAAAGTAACATGACTATCCTCGTGTGCGGCAAGGTGGAAATTGAATCTTGAAACAATTAACTAATGATGCCAATCTACTAAACAATGGACCCATGGCGATCACTTCCATTGTTACACTTTAAGTTACTTCCAGCTCTTGATATAATGCTACTCCTCCCCAATTGATCAGAGAGATGCCTAATACAAGCCCTTCAGCCCTCTTCTATGTACGAAATTATCTACCAATTACAGGAAATTGGAACCTCTTTATATTACGTTACCTATTTCTGCATCGCAAGACTTGAAAAGAGAAGAGATCGGTCCAACAGTCAATTATCGGCCGAGAATGCAAGACCGCACAATGAAACTAATGTAAGCTGTCCTAATTATTTTTCCAGCTGTCAATTGCAAGAAGAAAAAGTTGCTTCTGATTGTAGTTCTTTTATGTTCGCCGGCAGTAGCTCCCGCAATGATATCTCATATGAGAAACTCTCGTTCGTGTCGTTTTTAGGCCGACTCTACTTGTAGGAACGAGAAATGTTCGTGTAGTGCTTCTAAAGCTCCTTTCATTTCTGCTAAGACCAAATGAAGATTTAATTTGTAATATTCCTGTATTATGAAAAAAGAATTTCAGTTTTAAACTGTGGAATACTGAATGTCCCATTTATATTGACCACCCAAAATAAGTTTGTACACAACCAAATTAAAAATTGTTTCATACAAAAGGTGTACAACTGAAAGGGGGAAATAATATTGATGGGTCGGCAACCTTGTAACGTTATTTATTAATGAAATATGTCTATTAATATTGTTTCTTTAAATGACACTATGTATATATTATTGAGTATTTCAATTAAGCACTTTCTTGCCTTACGATGGAAGTTAGGTGTACCGACTTGTCAAGGGAACTATTCGTGAAACTGAAACTAAAGATGGCGGCTGCAGTATTGACAGTGGCTACGGTGAACAATACTTAGTCTACACTTACTAGCTTTTAAGGAACCCGGAGGTTCATTACCGCCCTCACATAAGCCAGCCATTGGTCCCTATCCTAAGCAAGATTAATCCAGTCTCTACCATCAAATCCCACCTCCCTCAAATCCATTTTAATATTATATTCCCATCTACGTCTCGGCCTCCCCAAAAGTCTTTTTCCCTCCGGCCTCCCAACTAACACTCTATATGCATTTCTGGATTCGCCCATACGTGCTACATGTCCTGCCCATCTCAAACGTCTGGATTTTATGTTCCTAATTATGTCAGGTGAAGTATATAATGCTTGCAGCTCTGCGTTGTGTAACTTTCTCGTCATTGACTTCTAGCAGAATTTGGTGCCCACAAGTGGCGAGGTGACACGTTAAAGTACAAAGTGTCCAACATGCCCGACTGTCCAACAGACCCTAATTTATCCTACATACATTTCATACAAATGCTAATTAAATTTTATTTATCAACATTTAATTGGCATCTATGAGAAGTTTCAGACCAATCTGACAATAACTGTTGTGCAAGGAACTTTTCTATTCAGGAAACTGCAAGAAATTTTAAAGTCGAGAAAACAGTATTTGCTCTATTGGTATACAGATTAAAGTCAACGTGACACAGTTTTAAGTGATCTAAAATAAGAAGTGAATCCATACTGTGAAAGTAGAAGGTTCAAATACAGTTACGAATATAAAAACCAAGAACAGTGGATTTTCTTAATTTTTCACCATTATTTCACTATAATTTCCCCTTAAGCGTTGATAGTGGTAATTTATCTCTATTTCTTCTTTCCTTCAACTGGCATACAAAAGACGACGTTATCAGCATTTATTCATCGTCTGAACGCGATGGCGAGAAAGAATTCACAAATTTTTCCTGGAGCCTTCCATCGGTGAAGGTTTTGTCTATCTAGAACATGGAGGCCACAGCTTTCCTTCTGACCCGGAGAGCCAAAAATGTCTCTTATCAATACCATACAACTATCTCGCCGAATCTGAATGGCCCCTGCTACTTTTAGTAAGTCGTTAAGCTGCATTGGAAGGAGGGGATCCTGCAACCTTGTCACCGCTCTGGGCTGTATCTCTGTCTCGAGGGCTTCGGCCACGTTCTCTCTACTGACGTCGAACTTTCGCCTGTCAGCTTGTCATTCATGAGGCCCCGCTCTCGTAACCACGTTTGTGGGACGATAAGCCGCTCCTGGTAGCAGAATTTCTGTGTAGAAAGGATTATAACACCTGTCAATACCAAATCCACCTATGACCAGCATGTGCTGATGGACGTTATGATATTCGTAACTGCAGCAATTGAATCTGTGACAGCAGTGCTACTATCCTCATGGCAACTTCATTCTAGGATTTTTTTTTTCGTTATTGTTAACTCTCTAGCATTTATTAGTACTAACGGATACTGGGTGTTCAGTTCAAAATGTGTCATGGCTCCCTTATGTCGCCATGTGGCTAGCCGATGAGCCTAGAGAATTCAATCTTCCTACACTTCCACAGAGGTGTATTACGTATATGCCAGAGAAGTTGCCTAGCAAGTACGGCGTTCATTCTGAAGAGTTCTTGCCGATACGTACGGTAACGCCGGATAGTGGCAGGAATGTGAACTGTTTGGAAACATGTACTGAGGTGATTTTTTTTTCTTACTGTCGGGATATGGGGAAAGGGTTAAGACGATTACTTACGTATTTGTTGACATTAACTTTGATGGTCAACATGGACACGGAGCATTTGATTTGTGTTGTGGAATGTTGCCGTACGCAATCGATGATAACAAACACCCTGCGACGACTTTCCCGCGCAAAACACTATTCGAAAGAGGTTATGGTAGCACACAGACCGTACAGGCCGCCATCTGTTGCTACGACATTCAAGTTACACCTTACACGTTCTCAAGTTCAGATTGAACGCCTTGATTATAGGCAACTTCTCTGACATAAAAGATGAAACTCGCGTCAAATCGCTGACTCACAACAGTGACGTCATGACACACTTTTTGAAACTTGTGTTCAGGTTACTGCCCAGCGACAGTCCTGACATATTGTATTTTTTAAATATAATTTTAAGTATTGGTTAATTTGTATTAACCCGGCACACTAACAATCATACAAATTTCCAGACTCTTAGACACCCAGGAAATTTTTCTTCAAGAAAAATTCACCGAATCGGACCCGGGACTGCCAGACCTGGAAGTCGGCATGCTTATTTATTTTTATTTTATTGGGTTATTTTACGACGCTCTATCAACATGTAGGTTATTTAACGTCTGAATGAAATGAAGGTGATAATGCCGGTGAAATGAGTCCGGGGTCCAGCACTGAAAGTTACCCAGCATTGGGTTGAGGGAAAACCCCGGAAAAACCTCAACCAGGTAACTTGCCCCGACCGGGATTCGAACCCGGTCCACCTGGTTTCGCGGCCAGACGCGCTGACCGTTACTCCACAGGTGTTAACCCCGGCATGCTGACCAACAGACAAATATAATAATAATAATAATAATAATAATAATAATAATAATAGTAATAATAATGTGATGATTATGATGACGACGATGTTGATGATGAGAGACTAAGAATAAAATGATGTTATATCCTGAATATGTTGTTACAACGACCTGTAGCATATCTTCGGCGAGTCTTTCTTAGTAAGCTGATGTTATATAGTGGAAAAGCTGCAGGTTGATTCTGATTAATATTCCAGTATAGGCTAAATATCATTTTTAGTATGATATTCATAATGATTGTGAAACTCTCCCTTATGTTATGTTGGAATAATTCTGATTTTTACAGCCATTGATGGTTCTACTTACCATGAATCATACATCATATTACGTTTTTGTATAGTCTTGGAAATGATTCTCTCTCTGCTATGTACTGTATGTAAATACTCGGCTGAGGAAAGGACGGTAAACCGTTGTGTCAGCATGAATTAAAATTCTTATTCAAAATCACCCTTTCAAAATGCAATACTTGACAATAACTACATGTATCATTCGACCTACACCATAATGCGTACATTGTCTTCATTTACTTTTTCTAGTTTTTATGCATTGTTCATGGCAGAAACGACATTTACATAGACATGCGTTTTTCATGTCTTGAAACACAAATATTTCTTAAGTCCTACAGCGTTCCCTTCGATGGCCAAGGCCACTCATTACGAAAGGATCACTTTGCAACGCATTAAGAATCACGTAATATTTTCTTCCACCACTGTTGTAAATGGATACCTAAACTTCCAGCAAACGAGAATTAGCGTTAAAAACTTATTCCATCTTAATCTGAACGCCCTGTAAGTTTCATCTGCATTTTCGCGTTGAATAACCTCCTAAACATCGTGTCAGGACCGTGCGAGTAATTGAAAATGAACTTCGTTGCTCTGATTCTTGTCCACTTTTTTGCTGTAAACACTGTGGCGATAGAAAAGCCAATTATAGCAATTAAATGGAGAGAAAATGTCTGCCATATAAGTAAGTAGAGAGATAATTACTAATCTATGTAATTCTCGGGGACGTCTCCTAGCAACACGGTGACATGCCTTACGCTCTAATTTAGAACACGGGTGGAAGGTATTCTATGCGTGCTTTGTGTCGGTCTTGAGTTAAGACACTTAATTGAACGCAACTGTTTATGGGTTCGAGTCCGGTTTTTAATTAAGAGTGTGGAACCCCCGGTCTTTGCTACCGCCCACTATCTGCCATGTTGAAGAGGTGCTACATTATGTACCTGATGTCTCCGATAAGGAGTCCTGTCTTAGATTCCCGACGAATGTAGAGAAAATTGTTTTATTTCAAATACTCTTTGCATGTCGAGGAACTATTAATTTCTAGCATTGTACATAGAATAATATGCTACAATGGAATATACTTGATCAATGTATTCAACATAGCAATAATTAACTCGTAAATTCAGTCAAATATTTAAGGAGAAATCTCTGTACACAAACGGACAGTTGGGCAGAAAGTCAGGAGGCGTACAATATCCATCTTTTCGGTAGAAGGGATACAGAGAATGTTTATTTCTGCGAAAATATCGAAAGTAGTTATTTTATGAACTTTCACAATAATTTTTCAAATAAAAAATGGTTATATTTAGAGTAGTAGTTCATTTATAAAACTGAATCACAGCTAAAATTCTCCAAAGAAATGGGCCACTGACCTCTTCCCTTCACCCACATTTTCTCTTCTACTATTACAAAGAACTTGCTAATTTCTTAGATAACAGCTCTGTAATATGAAAATAGGGGATAAATAAATACACTGTAAGTTCTCAGGGCTAACGGCTTCGAAGCTGGGTACCTGGTTCTAATGAAGTGCACTGGTAGCAAATTAAAACATTGGGGCATGAAATAGTTACTCTGCCTGCCATAATAAATTCACTTCAATTAAATTCCCCAAGGCAAAAAAAAAAAAAAAAAAAAAAAAAAAACTCGTGGATTTCATAGTCAACTTATAAGTAAATGGGGAAAATAATTAATTTCTTTCAAACCTAAGTTAAAAGTGTGTGATCACTTTTCACATAGGTACTTCATACTTCCTTATTTGTAATTAAATCTTAATTAAGTTGTAAGAATCAACATAAACCCAGTGTTGCTGGCAGACCATTGAAAAGCGATGCGAGGGCAATATTATAATATTTCAAAAATTTTCAAGAATAAAAGGGTTTCATTTGAAATACATTATTCAATCGATAAGTGAACTACTACAACGTATACTGACACCTCTTTTGACATGGACTGCCAGTGAATATCTAGAGTGTAACCCAGCTTTTTGATCTGCTCGCCTGTGGATGTTGCCCTGCCTGCTAAACGTCACTTGACTATTGCAAAATTTCCAGGGGTATTTTAAAACTTGTAGACCTGTAGTGTTTAGTAGTTTATTTAACTCTGCTTTAATCTCCGGAGATTATTAAGAGTCAGAAATATATGTGGGCGACAAATGGCCGAAAATTATTACATACAACTCTCTATAAGAGACAGTGTTCTTTTCATTTCATAAATCAACAACGTTACACCAATTTTATTCTCGGTAGGAATCGTTAATGGAATAGAATATAGTGACGAATGAAAACAATTTAATGCGAGAAACTGTGACTTACATATATACTTCTCAAGCTACAAAATTCGTAGGACATATGAAGACTCTAACACCGATAGTATTCGTGCGTTTTCCAATTGTTCTTGTAATGGTTGTAACTGTCCTATTCAAAATGAATCTCCTCAAGTTAATATCTCGGAATAATAATCGACCAACATTTACGTTGGGATAAACATGTTCTTTTTCTGTGCAATAGATTAAGAAAAATTATTCACTATTTTGTCATCCTACAAAATTACTTAACTGTCCATACTTTACGACTGATTTACCTCGCATTAGCACAAGCTATATTACAATATGGCATTATAGAATGGGGTAGTGCTTATAGTACCTCCCTCATGTCAATAACTCTGCTACAGAAAAGAATATTAAAAATATGCTTTAATAAACCTCTTGATTATCCTTCAGAGCTGCTGTATTAAGAATTAAAGTATTTGACTTCCATAAAATTTATAACAATGTATTACTGAATTTCGTACATAAAAACCGAAACATATTTAATTTATATTCACATAAATATGAAACCAAAAGATCAGACAAAATATACTTGACAGTTCCTAAATGTACTATAACTATAGCATATAATCACAGTAGCAACTTCGGTCCAAAGCTTTATAATATGATAATAGATAAATTCTCAAACACACAATTTGCTAATGCCCCTTATTAAAAAAAATCTATTAAAAGTTGCTGTTAACAGAGAAAATTAAAAGTTCAGTTATTGTCATATCTTAGTTATATATAATAAAAGTAATATAACACAGTTATATGAACACATATAACTGTGTTTTATTACTTCTATTATATATAACTATCTTACTCATGTAAACTGTTGCATCTGATCTAATTTATGTAATTTAATCATTGTCATATGTGTTTTTCTTCTTCTTTTTTTCTTTTAATACTTCTTTACTCTGTTATTCAATAAAATGTCTTAACATTAACTAATGTGGAATGCCCCTTGAGCACGAGTATGTAACTTACTCTTTCTGGGGGTGCTAGAGAGTTCTTATATATAAAAAAATCAATATGTATCTTTGTTCAGGCAATAAAGTATTATTGTTAAAAGTACTAATTCAATTAAAATTTATAAGATACGTTATTAAATTAAATTCGTGTTATTTAAAACACCCTGTATGTAGAAATGTTTGCAGCGGTGTATCCATGATGACGCAGTACAGCTTCTCTCGTTTTCTAAATGCGGCGCGTGAAGTATTTCCTTTAAACATGTCGCCTTTGCTGTCAGATTCCATTATCCTAATCCCGACATCTTACGAGAGACGGACGAACAGCAGCCAAAGGAATTAGACGACTGCTTCCTGTAATACTTACACGTAGACGTTAGTGAATGGATTCCTGCCTGCATCTGTCAATGAAAACGATACAGTTGCTTTGGCAACGGTTTGAAACTCAACTTCAGCATATAGCTGAATCGTTAGTCATATAGACTGCTTTGGATTACATTTTGTATTCATTATTATATTATTATTTAAGTGAATTGTTAAAGAAATACATTTCGAATTCAGAATATTTTAATTTTAGTTGAATTTGTATTCTAATAAAATTTTCTTCGCCAATTACAATATTTATCAAACAAAAAAACCGATTAAACACACGTAGCTGTAAAAAATTTGAGGTTTGTAACAAGCGGTTTTTTTACGGTGATGTGTTGTTAGCCCTTCGCCCAACACCCAAGCTGGAGGACCACCTCTTATCGGCTGTCCACGACTACTTATTCAATAGGTATATTCGCTGCTACCCTCCATATCTGGAGGCCTTCTCTATCCGCAACCTGAGGACGCGCCATGTCGTGGTGATAGGGACCCACAATACATGGTTGTGAAACTTGGACTCTCACTTTGAGAGAGGAACAGAGGTTAAGGGTGTTTGAGAATAAGGTGCTTAGGAAGATATTTGGTGCTAAGAGGGATGAAGTTACAGGAGAATGGAGAAAGTTAGCCCACATAACTCTAGAACTGCATGCATTTTATTCTTCACCTGACATAATTAGGAACATTAAATCCAGACGTTTGAGATGGGCAGAGCATGTAGCACGTATGGGCGAATCTAGAAATGCATAGGGTAAATTAGGATCTGTTGGACAGTCGGGCTTGTTGTACACTTTGTACTTTAACGTGTTACCTCGCCACTTGTGGGCACCACATTCTGCTAGAAGTCAATGACGGAAGTAGCCCCACTCGTGGCTACTAATATTCTCATTATAGAAATATATTTTAGATTTATATATATATTCTTTTCTCCCTGTAACATAGTTCTAGTATGCTTATATTAAATTAATTTTCATCATTTTATTAGCTATCTCAAATCTCAAATTAATTATAATTGATTGAATTAAATTAGCTCATAAATTAAGTTACTACTTTACCTTATAGGTTTATCTAAATGTAAATAAATATGTAATCTACTAGTCGTTAAAACTTAACTGAAGGATATTGCTGGAGAACCTTTTAAGCGTAGTGTAAATATTCGTAATTTAAATATGTATTGTATTGATTAAGGCTGGTTGAGTGGAAGAGAAGGCCTTATGGCCTTAACTCTGCCAGCGAAAATAAAACCTTCTTCTTCTTCTTCTTCTTATTATTATTATTATTATTATTATTATTATTATTATTATTATTATTATTATTATTATTATTGACTTATAGCAGAATGTGGTGCCCACAAGTGGCGAGGTAACACGTTTAAGTACAAAGTGTCCAACATGCCCGACTGTCCAACAGACCCTAATTTACCCTATACAGTGTTAGTTGGGATGCCGGAGGGAAGAAGACCTTGGGGAGGCGAATATTAAAATGGATTTGAGGGAGGTGGGATATGATGGTAGAGACTGGATTAATCTTGCACAGGATAGGGACTGATGGCGGGCTTATGTGAGATCGGCAATGAACCTGCGGGTTCTTTAAAAACCTTAAATAAGTAAGCTATAAAAATGTGTTCTGAAAATGTTGTTGTTTTTATTATGTATTTAAAAAGTACCTATATTCACATGGCATGGTATTGATTTTTTTTCTCTAAATTTAGTTTAATTTTCACTTCGAACTTTCGGAATTTATTTCAAAATTGGTTATAATATTGCAATATTCTAAAGAGACCAATGTCACTGTATTATCTATTGTCGAGTAAAACGTTATTACGGAAGAAAAGCTGGTGAAATTTGGAACACGGCAACTTCAGCTTGTAGATATAGGACAGTAATGGATTACAACAATTGAGTAGGCTATTGGCAAAATCAGCTATATCAGAAAATTAAAAAAGAAATGAGATTTTGGTACCCCTGGATTCCTTTTCTCCTTGGTTACGAATTGAACATTGGAAACATATGAAATAAATGTTATAAACTACATAAAATCGAGGAAGAAAAGTGTGTCAAGTTGCAAGAGAAGTTAAATCCCTACTGTGGTCAATTGCAACTGAAGTTATATCTATCAGTCAGATATATAAATTCCAAAAACAGCTAAATCATTATGACAAAATGGCAACCTCACAGAAGTTGCAAAAGTAGCTAGGTACATCCTTCTTGTATAGGCTAACCATCAGGGAAACTTACTTTCATTTATAATAAAATTGTGTGATATTTATAAGTACGTGAGTATGAGAAATTAATTTGTTAACAACACTGGAAAACAGCTGTATATTATTAATACAGTAATTTTGTATCAACAAGTTCGAGTTTATTAATTTATTGTATCTGCCTTTTCAAAGATTAGCTGTTGCTTTTCTGAATACTTCGCTAATTTATCAGTTTTACTTTCAGAATAACAATGGATGAGGATATTAATATGATGGTATAAGGTGAAAACAATACTGTTTGATTTTTTTTATTTAATTAAACTAAAAACAGCTAACTAAATAGAGGAAAAAATTGTATATTTTTCCGTAAATAGCTGAAAGTGTTTTGTAATGTACAGTAGTATGCAATTTTGTGTATAGGTAGTTGAAATGTTGTTTGCACTATTCTCTGAATCCTAGTGAGTTCCAGCGCTATCTTCCGGTTTCTTGTAGTGGTGGAGTAATTATTAATTTATGGTTTATTTAATGACGCTCGTAACTGCAGAGGTTATATCAGCGTCGCCGGTGTGCCGCAATTTTGTCCCATAGGAGTTCTTTCACGTGCCAGTAAATCTACTAACATGAGACTGTCGCATTTAAACACACTTCAATGGCATCGACCTGAGCCGAGATCGAACCCGTAATTTCGGGCACAGAAAGCCAGCGCTATACCAACTACGCTCCCGAGGCCGACTGTGCTGGGGTACGTTCATGATTGTGTCGAAAAGGGTGTGTGTTCTGAAATTCAGTTGAATGTTGTTTTATTTATTTTTAAGTAGGTTATTTTACGACGCTTTGTCAACATCTCAGGTTATTTAGCGTCTGAATGAGATGAAGGTGATAATGCCGGTGAAATGAGTCCTGGATCCAGCACCGATAGTTACCCAGCATTTGCTCATATTGGGATGAGGGAAAACTTCGGAAAAAACCTCAAACAAGTAACTTGCCCCGACCGGGAATCTAATCCGTGCCACCTGGTTTCGCGGCCAGACGCGCTAACTATTACTCCACTGGTGTGGACAGTTGAGTGTTGTGGATGTTTTTTCGTGAGTCTGTAAATTTCGGATTGTAATTATTTATGTACCTGCTGTTTCGAAGTAATTACTATCAAATTAAAAATTCTTTTGATTCAATTAATTTACCGGTAAAATATCAGCACCTTTGATGTTGTTAACACTTCTATACGTAGAATAACAAGGCCAAGAAGAAAATAATACAGTAAACAAATTTAGGTTAAGTCTCGGAACTGTGGGTTACTTCATTAGCAATTCGGCTAATAATCTCTGAGCTTTCTTGGGTACTTGACAAGAACGCGAATAAGACAGGCAGATTAAATTAAGAGACGGCACATCGCGAAGTTCAGTGCAACAATTCGACAATGTTTGAACATCGTAAGCCTGCAATTGACTTCGGAATATTTCGATTTGCTTAATTACTTCCCATCCAAAACAGGAGCATCAAATTCGGCACTCCAAAAGCATACTTTCAGTCCATGACACTTCTCTGATAAACCCTTCAGCCTGTCTCTTTTCTTTTAACGTAAAATATCCCTTTTTATCTTAGCCTTAAATTTATAGTGTTACTGTGTTGAAAGTTGTCTAGTCCAGACCTCTATTACGTCATTCTAGGGACAGAACCCAGTAGATCCCATGACCTCATGATGACGCAGGTACCGTGCGACACTTGAGGTGAAAACGACTGACCCCAAAGGAGTCTTCATATATTGATTTATCTTTCTTTTGTTTCAGGTAAGGGTCGACGCATTAACCCCCGCTCAATTACGTCACGACATCAAGTAAGTTACTTCTTGTAATCCAGATAGTCATTACCATGGTCACTACTTTCGAGAAGCTTTAGTTCAAAGGGCCTGACGTTGGCTTCCAGTTCTCAATCTATATGCATAATTATTATTAATTCATCGATCCTCTTAATCCTAGCGTCAATGCATTGCTGAGTGGCTTCTGTTGGTTTGTAATCAGACTTCGCTACCCTAGTTATGCCGAAATGCGTCAACCTCGGTTAAAATCGTAGTAAGTATAGGTTACAAAACCTCGGTTAAAATTTGACCATGGTTCACATGTAATTTTGGTGTACCATTCATAATCAACGGTTGCTTACAACTACAACTAGTAATAAAACTTCTCAAATAACAAATATATCACATTTAAATAATTATACATTGGTGTTAAGTTAGAAACAAATACGATTAAGTAATAAAATCAGAAAGAGACAATTGAATAAAGTGTACAGTAATGGCAAAAAAAACCGGACCGACCCTTGTAGCTGATTTCAGAGCCTTGTTCACTTCAGAGCACGATATACTGGTAACTAAGACTTTCGTGGTTCGAATCCTGTCTGGGGAAAGAAACTTTTTTTTCTTCCTTTTTCAAATTTGTTCTCAATACTTTTCGAGTGCTGGTAAAATTCATGTTCTGGGAATAATAAGTTAATTAAGTAGTAAAATATCGCTGCAATCGAAAAGTATTGGGAATAAATTTGAATAAGGAACAAAAAAAGTTTCCTTCCCAGGTAGGATTCGAACCACGAAAGTCTTAGTTACCAGTCTATCGTGCTCTGGAGTGAACAAGGCTCTGAAATCAGCTACAAGGGTCGGTCCGGTTTTTTTTTTTTTGTATACAACAAAAATAAAAACAAACAATGGAATAAGATGCATTAAGTATTTGTAACGCGTTAACTCTGGCAACTTAAAGGTATTTTTCTAATGTATGTTTAAAAGAAATCAAAGTTCGGCAGCCCCTGACTTTAGGCGGCAGGCAATTCCAGTGACGAGAAGTAGCAGCAGTGAAAGAAGAGGTAGGCCTATGCAGGAATGTTATGTGGTATGGAATTTCTAGTGTTATCTCGTTGTGATCCAGAATTTAAGTTATGATAGCGAAGAAGATTACGAAATCTAACAAAGAAATAATAATGGGGATGTGATGTGCTAAGTTCGGTATAGGCCTAAGAGGGAAGACAGTTCCTATGTCACTAGGATGGAAAAATTGAAGAATAGCGAGATGTTGGAAACCAATGGGAGATAGAAAGCTTGGAAGATCAAAGAGAAAATTGGTTGAAAGCTACAGATCTTCATGAATAAACAAATTATAAAAATGGTATTACATGAAAAATAAGAGCCAGTTTGCCTATATGAAAGATAAAGATGATAATGGTGATGGTGGTGATGATGTCGATGATGATGATGATGATGATGATGGTGATGTCCCTCTTATTTCTCTTTCAGCTATGCCCTCGTCACTATATCTCTCCAACTCAATCTGAAGGTCCATGTTATACACATTCTACAACTTTCCGTGGTAGCCTAGAGTTGTCCATCTTTTCACATGTCTTAATTAAAGCCAGGTTACAGTTTACCACTTCCATTTATTTTTCGAATTCTGTCATTATGCACTATAATCCAACCTCATTACTCTAGATATTTACTACAGGAATTCTATTCAGCAGCTATCGGTTTCTTTGTTGCTAGGATACCGATGTAAGAATCACTCCTTACTATCCAGTTGACAAGCAGATTCTCCCACCTCACCGACTCAGTCTTTCTGTCTCCCTGTTTGGCTGGATGGTTGACGGGCTGCCTATTAGTGTCATGCAATGTTCGAAAGTGAAAGAGGATGTCAAGATATTTCAAATTCGCCCTACTCCATAGGCATCCAACAATACGTAGAAGTGAAGCATGTAAACTAAAATAACAAATTTAAAAGACATGTTGGTTCAGAAAAGTGTGAATGCAATTAATAATTATATATAATAAATTTTCAGTCAAATAATAATCCATTACTAAATGAGCAAATACCAAATTTACGTAATCCCCTATATCACTTAATAAAATAAAATATTATCGAACAGTCACTCCTGGCATTCCCTCTCAGTTATCTGTCCATACATCATCACTCAGTCTAAAACATGTAACGTCGGGTGAAACACACCTCCTTGTCTGGACGTAAACAACTGAACAACTATGTAAGTATAAATATAATAAACGTTTTAAAAAACGGTGAATCAGCTCACAACCTTTCAAAATTAATAATGAGCTATTAACTTAAATATTTTCAGACAAATATGGCATTCACCACGACGAATTAGACTGCGTGCTCTCCTACCAACAGCATTTGCATCACAGCTTGTTCCATCCCTTTTAAATTTATACATTATATATAACATTTTAACATAGTTAATATCAAATTGTACAAATTTAATTTTAATGATATGACCTAATGAGAATATTTAGCCTTAATTGTATAAGGTTAATATCATGCTGTGCCTTTCCTTGTTTTATACACATACGAGAACCTAGCATCAGTGTTCAGCTTTACCATGTACAGTTTACCTCAAGAGGCACGAAACTTATATACTTGTAAATGCCAGCACGTGCATTACTTACTATATCATTAATTGTTAGATCAACTATCACCTAATTTAAAATTGTTTGCATCTCATGCACCTGATGATGACTTTTTAAAGTCGAAAATATTAGTGACTTTGTAATAAATATTGTGATGTAACAGATTATCTGACCTCACAAACTGAAAAGTGTATTTGACTGAAAATGTATTATATATAATTATTAAAATAACAAAGTTGTTTAAAAACTTGCATGAGGCCTCTCGTCCTATTCATGTTTGTCGAGTCTCTGTAGAATCGAAACTCGCTTTGTGTTAGTTCAATCTTTTCCCTTTTTTATGTTCGGTACCTTTCTCCTTACTTGCTCCCCTCTTGACGCTTTATGTATTAGCTCCATAGGGATGTTACTCACAATAATGAGTACATAGAGTTACCAACAACGAAAAAAAAAGTAATTTATGTTGTTATTAATGTGATTAACTATTCACAAAAATCATGTCTAAAATGACCTTTCATAATTTTTACTCAAAATGAATAAATACCGTGTCTCTTTTACGTACTATTAAATAATATTACTAATATTAGTACTTTTCCTCCAACTGGTTCGGTTGCTGAGCTAAGTTTCTTCCTATTATTAGCTAAATGGTGAAGTTGCTTGTAAATAGATTTCTAGTTTCTAAAGAAGCAATCACACCAACCAAAAATATAAAATGTCATCTCATTTAAGCCACCTGGGATATAAATTGAGTCGTATTTAAGAAGATACTTAGCACAGGAGATACAAGTTGCTTAATTTTCCAGGAAGTACAACAAAACCAATAAAATCATTGCAATGCGTATTTAAATTATTTTTAAATGAAAATGGCGACCAGCAACTCAACGCCAAGGCACCGTAGGACATGCTTTCGAAGGGAGTACACATTAAACTTTAGATTTTAAGGGGAAAAAAATTACGATATAAGATGTATGTGCAGATCCGAAGTATAGTATAATATACCTGTATTTGTGCCCTAAATGTAACCTGCAGAATTTTTTCATCATTTTTCCTCGTTTCAGCTTTTTCGTTTTTTTTTTTTTTTTTTTTTTTTTTTGAAGTGTAGAATTATATTGAACTTTAAACATAAAACAAAAAATGTCTCAGGACTCAGGAGATTAACAAAAAACAATTTCAGTCATATAAGGCCTACTGTAGTTAATGACGTCACCGTATTAACAGGAAGTGTGACCTGATTTCTTGGATGTCAACCGCATAAACGTTTAACGTTGAAAGAGGAATAGGATGAAAAAATATGTCATGCTCCGTAATAGAGACAATAAACTGGATTGCACACAATGGGCAATGTAATGCATGCAGCTGTAAATCTACACGAAATGGAAAATGTGGTCGCAAACATCCATTAATGCAAAAAGAAAAAGTTAAGGGTAAATTAAGAAAAAAAAAAGTACAAAGAGGAATATCTCTTAGGACCTGGGTCCAATTACCTCTACGCTACAGAGCCTGCGAGGTTTAATTTTTTAATTAAGTATTATAAATGCTTTCATGTTTATTGAATATTATGTTTAATTTTGAATTCTTGAATCTTAAAAAAAAAGTGTTAATGTCATAGGCTATAGTGGAAATATATTCATACGATCTGACATATTCAGTAAAAAGATTGTCTCTCATATTACATACTTTAAAATTAATATTATTTAATTTAATATTTCAGTAGCAATATGGTCGCATTTACAACAAAAAAAGAGGTAAAAACAAAAGCGCGTCGCTGTTGACATTCAACTTAGCTACGTTTCTTTGCATTTGTGGAAGCTGGACCTTGACAGTGTTGAATAAGCGCCGTCTTGCGTTCTTTCATTCTATCGTTGACCGTAATCAAATAGACGAAGCTTGTATTTGTCACACTTCAACGAACTTCACTGTAACGAAACGTAACGCAAAAGAACCTTGATCGTAATCTCGGCCTAGTGTTAAAATTAAAAAAAATTGCGAACTGTAGTGTTTTCGGACAGGTCAGTTTCAGTCAGAAGCGTTTCCAATTCACTGTGGGCTAAAGCAAGGAGATGCACTATCACCTTTACTTTTTAACTTTGCTCTAGAGTATGCCATTAGGAAAGTTCAGGATAACAGAGAAGGTTTGGAATTGAACTGGTTACATCAGCTGCTTGTCTATGCGGATGACGTGAATATGTTAGGAGAAAATCCACAAACGATTAGGGAAAATACGGAAATTTTACTTGAAGCAAGTAAAGAGATAGGTTTGGAAGTAAATCCCGAAAAGACAAAGTATATGATTATGTCTCGTGACAAGAATATTGTAGGAAATAGAAATATAAAAATTGAAAATTTATCTTTTGAAGAGGTGGAGAAGTTCAAATATCTTGGAGCAACAGTAACAAATATAAATGATACTCGGGAGGAAATTAAACGCAGAATAAATATGGAAAATGCGTGTTATTATTCGGTTGAGAAGCTTTTATCATCCAGTCTGCTATCAAAAAATCTGAAAGTTAGAATTTATAAAACAGTAAGTTATATTACCGGTTGTTCTTTATGGTTGTGAAACTTAGACTCTCACTTTGAGAGAGGAACATAGGTTAAGGGTGTTTGAGATTAAAGTGCTTAGGAAAATATTTGGGGCTAAGAGGGATGAAGTTACAGGAGAATGGAGAAAGTTACACAACACAGAACTGCACGCATTGTATTCTTCACCTGACATAATTAGGAACATTAAATCCAGACGTTTCAGATGGGCAGGGCATGTAGCACGTATGGGCGAATCCAGAAATGCATATAGAGTGTTAGTTGGGAGGCCGGAGGGAAAAAGACCTTTAGGGAGGCCGAGACGTAGATGGGAAGATAATATTAAAATGGATTTGAGGGAGGTGGGATATGATGATAGAGAATGGATTAATCTTGCTCAGGATAGGGACCAATGACGGGCTTATGTGAGGACGGCAATGAACCTCCGGGTTCCTTAAAAGCCAGTAAGTAAGTAAGCATTTTCGGACAGAGTTGTTGCCCATAGATTCTGGCCGACAAACAGGATATAAATACGCCTACGCATTATGCAGCACCGCATTACTAGATCCTGTATTTTTAATTGCCTATGAGACAGAGGATCAATTGTTCTGAGGTATAGACGTATGTTGCAACAAGTTCCTGATTGTTTAATATCTATTGTTAAAGTAACATAAAGCCATCGATTCTGTTGGAATACACAATGAGGGCCGCAGGCCACAGTACAGAATTAAGACCTCCCATCTTGTTGGAATTTACGTATTTTTTTATTTTTTCCTCCGATAAAAACAATCAAGCGGCGCTTTTGCAAGCGAGCAAAAAAATTAAAAGAAGAATATTCGACAGTATTATGCATACAATGCGACTCTATCAGACGGAGAGACGTTTGTGTCATGACTGCGAGTGCAGCGGATGAACCCTTACATCATACTCCTGCCTTCTTAACGTCGTATTTTTGTTATTTTCGTATGTGAGAATTGAGGTCGATTCACATTACACGGAATGTTAATGTCAGATCACAGACCGGTAACGTTACGTCAAAAAATTGTATAATCACATTTTGTATGCTAACCTTCACATATAGGAGGCAATGTCACTGGCCGTCAACGAAACGGACCGTTCTAGATTACTACTTCTCATTTCATTTAAATCGAGAGACGGTTTTTTTAAGGGGACACTGCACTAAAAATAACAACTTTTTTCGTAATAATTTTTTCCAATCAAATTTTGAGAGCATATTTACTATGTAAATGACTAACAAAATCCAAATTTTGAATTTCCAAATGTTTTTGGCTTTTGATTTTTTATTTGTTACTATTCTTTTTAGAAACATTTTCAAACCCAAGTTTTTAGTAGAAAATCTAATTTTAAGGTACCTTTCTTGTTTTGGTTACATTCACAAAACATAGAGAAACATTTCTAGGCATTTATTTTATGAAATATCTCATTTATTCACTTTAAAAATTACTTTTTAAATGTTGAAAATGCTATTTTTTCCGTAATTCATGAACATAATATTAGTAAAATAAACTAGCACCATTTCTTACAAAATAAATGAATAGAAACATGCAGCTACCTCATAAATACTTGCAGTAAAAGTTTCATCCTGATTGATTAATATTTGGCATAAGAAAGTTGGTGTTGAATCAAGAAAAATAAACTTAAGGAAAAATGGATTTGATAGTAAAATGAATATTTATGTAACACATACCTATTATAATTCTCCTCCGCTACATTCATCTCGTAACTTCAGGGAATCAACTTTAGAACAAAAAGTTACTAGATTTGTAATCAGAAATTTGTAAAAAAAAAAAATTCTTTGATGAAAAAAAAATTATGCTCTTTAAATGGCATGCTTCTTTGAAGTCTTAATAAAAAATGTAAACATATTTGTAATCAGAATTGAACTAAATCCATTTAGGGTATGAAAATATATATTGCAAAAAAGTGAAATAACCAATAATTTTTTTTGGAAAATTTCCTTGATTTTCAGTGGCGTCCCCCCTTAAAGGAGGAAGAAAGAAAGAAAGGAAGAAAGAAAGGAAGAAAGAGAAAGAGAGAAAAAAGAAAAAAGAAAGAAAGGAAGGAAGAAAGAAATCTCCTTCTAAATTCAAGGTCTTCAAATATTTTCATTGGATTGGTTCCATCTCTCAGTATTCTGATTCTGGGATTTAATAATATTGCGACATCAATTTGCTGTTGATAGACTTTCAGCTGGTCCAGTGCGTCTATTGTAAATTTCCCGGCCATTGTTTTAAACCTATCATTGCCGTGTTCTCACTTTAGATCATGATTTCGCACCACGGCTTCAAAAACTGAACAAAATATTGTTTTGGTAACAGTAAAAACCAGTTAATATTAGGGGAGAAAAATCCGCTCCGGCGTCTGGGATCGAGCCCGGGTTCAATCCGCAGCACCGGGTCGAATCCCCCTCCCCCAGTGTTTTTCCCTTTGTGGCCTGACTCTAACTTCGACATGTATGTTGACATTTTTATATTAAGTCAACTGCCATTATACATGAAGCGCACTCAGTTAAGTGACTTGGTGGCCGGGATTCCACAGTAATATGCACTGTTGCTCGAGGAATCTTCGTAAAGATTTAGTTGGAATCAGGTCACAAAGGGAAAAACACTGGAGGAGAGGGATTCGATCCGGTGCTGTGGATTGAACTTCGGCGTAGCTCAATGGTTAGAGCGCTTGGTACGTAGAACCAAGGACCCGGGTTCAATCCCCGACGCCAGAGCGGATTTTTTTCCTCTAATATTAATTGTTACCATAATAGACGTATTCTCAAGGACGAAAAAAATAATCTTTACGTAAACAGTAAGAAAGTTTAAATCCATGGCCCTGATCTAGACCTCGTTTTAGAAATCGATCCTATATTTTAGACATAATAATACAAACTGGATTCGAAACTACTTTGTTTTAATCGTTATAAGAGAGAAAAATTCGTTCCGGGTGAGATACTGACTACTTTAAACAGCCGATTGTCAAAAAGTGCTTTTCGTATCTAGAATATGATCTTCCTTCAAATATTACTTTGCGGAATATGATTTTTATTTTAATACATTGTATTAATAAAGAGACAAGATCTAGGCCTGGTTACAGTTGAAGAACAATAACTTAGTAATTATAATGCTTATATTGAATAACTGGATATTTAATTGATTGGATACTTTTATTTTAGGTTTCATGCCAGTGTATCTTTCCAAATAACAGCTGTAAAACTAGAGTAAAGAGCAATAGCTTCGTTAAAGCCGAGGAGAATAGAACTTCTTCATATTTCAGATCCTTTCTCATATGTAAAATATTCTTTTAATTTATAGTTTGTTAAGTATATCAACTTTCATAGAAATATGGTATGAAATGAAAACTTTAAAAAATATATTTGATTGCAAATAATGAAGTAGAAAACTTGCTATAAATTGTCATTTTTCAAAGACCCACTGCATTGCAAACAAACGATAGTATCGACAGTACTACAGCATTGCCCATCCTAGAACTGTGATGGATGGTCCCAAACTTCCCCTATGGCCTGGCCTGTACTGGGTTTAGCAATCACACAAGATTTCAGACCGCGATCGCAGATTAAAAGCCGATTTAGAAATCTGCCCACATGTACAACATATTGTTTGCATGTTTGCTTTACTCTGCCTGTTGCTTGCTTTCGGAAGCATCCCTGCTTACAAAATAAAATTACATTTTTATCACTTGTATCGTAATAGTAATATGCGTTACAAGAGCGGTATGTTGAAGTTTTCATGTTCGAGGAAAAGTTTGAAAAAGCGAAACGCAGTTGAGCTTTTTTAATTTCCGAGAATTGAAAGAAAACATACCGCTCGTGTATCGTACATTATTTTGTGCGAAGATCGTTTATTACATACCTGAAAGAGGAATTTCTAATTAGTTGCAATGAAATCTCCATCTTAGTTTCTGTTCAATGACGGCAAATTTGCAAAACAAAAATGTCTATCTTCAACATTGTTGCTTTAAAATGTTTTCTGTGTTTACTATACTCCAGCAGGCCGTGATATAGGCCTACGTCTGTCTTTTTTTCCCCCCAAGTCTATAAATGCGAACTTAAAACAAACGGTAAGGTTATGTAATGATTTATTTTTCATTTTAATAATTTAACAATATTATTTATATAACATATTGCAGTAATAACATCGGCAAGTTTGATTTGTTGATTTTTTCACGGCCTCCTTAATGTTACTTGCATCACGAATGCAGTAACTTTAGTGGAGTTGTAGAGGTTACTTAATTTTTGCAAATATTTAAAAACAATAATTAACAGTGCAATTTAGGTGAAATTGCAGTGGTAAGTTTCCAATTTATAAATATTACTATATTGAACGTCTCTAAAAATAATATGTTAAAAGCCTAAAGCAGTAAAATCAATATGTCACTTAAGCGGTAAGAAGAGGGAAATTGTTATGTGTGTTAGGTTGGGAATACTGACTGTGGAATTTTAGACTTTCCGCGAATTGGTTTTGTGCGGAAACCAAGCAAATACGCACGATCTCGCACAAATACTTTTGCCGTTTTCCTGAATTTTTTTCGCTTTTTTAATTTATTTTTTATTTATCTTTTCTGTCGTTATTTTGTTCTGCTTTCATTACCCCGTCTTTCTTTATTATTTTCTCCAGGGAACAGTTTCAAACGGTTCTGTTCACACCCTTACACCCACATGGAATTGTGCATCGTAACAACGCCCTGCCCTGGGACATCTTCATCTGACAATTACGTTGCTTCGTGTGAGTCCCAGCGCCGTAGTGTCATTACCAACGCGATAATGGCCACCTGCGTCAACACCTCAGACCTAATGACAGACGGTGCACGCGAGACAAGGGCCTGAGTTCCTTACCCGGCGCGTGACGAGGCTCTTATTGTTCCTGACCACGCCTCGACACCTAGTTCGAACCTCACAACACGCCTACATTACACTTCAATGTCATTGCCATACATACATACATACATACATACATACATACATACATACATACATACATACATACATACATACATACATACATACATACATACATACATAGGCCTACATAGTGCTTACCCAACGGAGGTTTTCCACTGCAAACCCAGCATTCTCCAATCTTTCCTATTTTCTGCCTTTCTTTTTGTCTCCGCATATGATCCATATATCTTAATGTCGTCTATCATCTGACATCTTCTTGTGCCCCAAACTCTTCTCCCATTCACTATTCCTACCAATGCATCCTTCACTAGGCAGTTTCTTCTCAGCTAGTGACCCAACCAATTCCTTTTTCTCTTTCTCATCAGTTTCAGCATCATTCTTTCTTCACCTACTCTTTCCAGCACAGCTTCATTTCTCATTCTGTTTATCCATTTCACACGCTCCATTCTTCTTCATATCCACATTTCAAATGCTTCTATTCGCTTCGTCGTAATGTCCATGTTTCTGCCCCCCTACAATACCACACTCCATTCAAAGCACTTCAATAGTCTCTTCCTCAGTTCCTTTTCCATAGGTCCGCAGAAGATGCTTTTTTTCTGTTACAAGCTTACTTGACCATTAATATTCTCCTTTTGACTTCCTGGCAAGAGCTCATGTCACTGATTACACCCCCAAGTAACTGAAGCTGTCCACTTGCTCTACTGTCTTATTTAGAATTCGCAAGTTTACCTTCTTAATTTTTCTTCTTATGACCATGCTCTTCGTCTCATTTGCATTTATCTTCATCCCATACTGCTCACAGCTATTATTTAGCCGCAGTAGCATATCCCTTAGTGTCGTCTCCTCTTCTGCTAACAACGCCATATCATCAGCAAATCTTATGCACAGTGACCATCATAAACCTTTTACATTTCACTCAATCTGATTATGATAGTGTCAGAGTAGTCTGTGTACAGTACGAGTATACAGACATACAGCAGGGACAGTTAGCATATTTCGCTGGAACGAAATCCGAGTGCGTATATCAGGAAACTGGGTTTATTACTTTTAATCTCTGGTTCTGCATATATATGGCATAATATAATATAATATATAATATAATATAATATAATATAATATAATATAATATAATATATAATATAATATAATATAATATAATATAATATAATATAATATATAATATAATATAATATAATTTAGCTATATGTAACCTTAGGGCTAAGACTTATCATGTAATATATTTTAAAATTACTTTACAGAACGAAAAGTCACATTTACTATGATGAAATTTCTACACATTTGAAGGACAAAACAAAAAATCCTTCAATTATTAATCATAATACACTGCTCTCATAAATTACCTGAGCATATTGGGAAAATTCAATCAATGGCTTTTCCAAAACACGTATGAAATATTTCATGTAAAATAATTTTTATCTCGAAAAGAAAGCGAAAACGAGTAAAATTGTATTAAACTTACCGGTCTGAGATATCTCAAAGAATAACCCCTAAAATTAATTAAATTACTTACAGTTCACTCTCTATATATTATATTATTGTTATCTGGATTTGCTGTTTTTTATTAAGTTACCAAACTTCTATTTTTATGTGACAAGTTTAACACTACTATAACTTCACAAACATTGTTTTCCAATCAAATGTTGAATCTAAAGGCAATTTTCAGTGGAAACGACGAAGAATATACTTACATAAGTTAACTGAACACCTGTGTGACTGTTTAAAACTTTCTCAGAATGTCGAACTCCAACGTGTGTGCCTGTGAAAAGTAATTCATACACGAAAGTTGAAGTTTAAAATTTGTAATTCGTTACTCGTGATGGAAATAATTTAATATTGCCACTAATAGAGAGCGAAGTGGCTAATTGAATGCAATACAAGTGAGATTTATGGAGCGCATTGTGCGCAGGCGCCTGACTGCGGGATTTACCGGCCGGAATTAGTATTCCCGCAGCACAGCGTGTCTACATTCGTTAGTAGCCCTAATATCTGGGCGTTGCCGTGACATCGGCCTCGTTATGCGATATCTTAGCAACGCGAACTCTTGTTCTGGACGTAAAGTTAGGCTATAGCTTTTTTTTTTATTGCTTTCAGGTTGTTTATCCTGAATGACGTCTACCACAATCTGTATCGGTAGTAGATTTTATACTGTTACAATTGTATCGAAATTGTTTATACGTTACCAGAACTAAGATTAGTTAAGTGTGTGGTAATCCATGCATATGTTACAGAAATAATATCAAGAAAGAGCTACAATTTCACAACAGTACTCTTTCACGAAAAGTTACGGGAAAGATGAAAACAGAGACATAATAATTAATATTTGAGGAGAAAAATTCGCTCCGGCGCCGGAGATGGAACCCGGGTCCTTGGTTCTACGTACCAAGCGCTCTGACCACTGAGCTACGCTGAATTCAATCCACATTACCGGATCGAATCTTCCTCCTTCAGTGTTTCCCTTTGTGGCCTGACTCCAAGTTAGGTATATATATATTGACGTATATGTCTAGTGTCAACTGCCATTATACTAGGAGCGCACTCAGTTGAGTGACTTATTTGGCCGGGATTCCGCAGTTATGATGCACTGCTAGCTATGAGAATATTATGGATTTATTAATTTATCCTACAGAATAATCTCTGTAATGTTGACAATTAATATTTGAGGATTGTGGATTGAATTCGGCGTAGCTCAGTGGTCAGAGCGCTTGGTATGTAGAACCAAGGACCCGGGTTCCATCCCCGGCGCCGGAGAAAATTTTTCTCCTCAAATATTGTCAACATTACAGAGATTATTCTGTAGGACAAATTAATAAATCCATAAGAGGCATAATAGTTAAGCGACTCGAGTTTTTTCTATGTCAAAGAATCCACACTGCGCATGCTCCAAGCCGAAATTTTCTGATATATTTTGACAACACATTCGCTATGCTTTTCTGTTTATATAATATTGTATATCTTTGCTGAGAAGGAATTAAAACTGAAGGGCCATATTCATAGACTTTCTTAGCGCGGGCTTCCGGTGGACGATCAGCGAACTAACGTTTTTCATATTCATAAACCAGTGTTAGATATATGATATGATATGATATGATATGATATGATATGATATGATATGATATGATATGATATGATATGATATGATATGATATGATATGATATGATATGATATGATATGATATGATATGATATGATATGAATCCTGCACAAGTAATCAACCGATAGCCGGGGTAGTTTAGCACGCTCGTAGCGCAGGCTAGCGAAATGTCTGTGCATAGCACCCATAGTCTCTTATAAACCGCGCTACAGATCTTCAAACATTTTCGCTTGCTGAACAATAAATTATGTACCTCACTGTACAAGAGCATAATAATAATAATAATAATAATAATAATAATAATAATAATTCTGACAAATATCTGCGGGGAAGAAGATAGCGTGGTGCATGATAGGCGCTATGTTCGATTCAAGTTTGTCTAGTTTGGTGAAGTTTCTATATTCCCCTATGTTCGCTCTGAAAAAGGAGGCGTGTCGTGTTTGTGTCCACCTTTTATAAAATATTTTCTCTCCCTCACTCTCAGCTGTTGATATTTTAATTGCTTAAGGGGTTACGTACAGTTTACAACAATAAAATTTTGGAAATATTCAACATTTTTTTTCCCTCTATTACTGTATCTTGTATAATAATAATAATATGTGTAAAACACTGTCCTTCTGCTGTATGAAAAAAATATATTTATGATTTAAAAAAATTATTTACTTTCTTTTTTCATAATTTAATTCACTGTGCAGTGATGATACGTTTCCCACAAAACTCAAAAACTATCGAACATTCTGTGATGAACTTTTCTATGTGTATTTATGCATGTCATATCTACAATATTATGCAAGATTGCTTGTGTACCTTTGATAGGTTGTCTAATAAAAAATAAATTTATTTTTAAAAAATGGTCAAATATCAGTATTTTCTATTACACAAAATAAAAAAGATATTATTTATTAAGGAATGTAATTGAAAGAGCAAGATATCATAAGCATGTATTTCAGCAATAAAATAAAAGAGAGATAGCATGAAAAAGTTAACAAGTCCACTGCACAGTGGACTGAAAACATTTTGAATTTTGAAAAAAAAAAATAAAAAAATATATATAAATATTTTTTTTAAATCGTAAAAATATTTTTCTCATAGATCAGAAGGACAGTGTTTTATACATACCAATTTTCATTACTGTACAAGATACAGTAATGAAGGAAAAAAAATATTGAATATTTCCAAAATTTTACTGCTGGAAGCTGTACTTAACTTCTTAAAAATTTTAGCAGAGAGCTTGCGAATAATTTTTCATATGAAATAAGACGAAGTTTATAATGTCTTGGTTGCCTCTCTCATATTCGAACATTGCAGGACACTAGAAGTAGGTGAAACTTATCAGAAGACAACAATGTTTTAGACTCTGAGTAATATCTGCGGGGAAGAAGATAGCGTCATGTATATTCGGTTCAAGTTTGTCGAGTATGGCAAAGTTCGATATTCGCCTATGTTCGCTCTGCAGAAGGAGGTCTGTCGTGTTTGTTCCACCCCTTGCGAATCTCACGTTAAACCGGACGACATTTAGACAAATTCACGATCATGAAAGCAACTATTTCAGTCTGATGCATTCCAAGTTCGACATCCGTATTTATTTTGAGTTTTTAAGTGGTATGCGTAAATTATTACAAAGCGTTAGAAAGTAATAAGTACAATAGGTATACAAGGCGAATTAAACCGTAGTTTTTAAATTTATTGGATTGTAATTACAGCAAATAAACACAGAGGTAAGCTGTCGCGGTTGGACAATCTGCCAGGTTTATAGAACAGAAGCGAGTTTCCTACTGTACCCCTGCGGGCCGTGCGTGGTCGGGGGACCACACAGCGCTAAACACGGGCTCCAATTATTCGCACATGTTAAGGAAATTACTGTATTACGACATTCAGATACACTTAGCCTCGCAGTTAGTAAAACTTTCATGAGATGGAAATAATGAAATTACCGTTGACAATGTTAATTATGATACTCGCATTACCTCAGGGGACCCCCCACCTCGTTCTCCGTGGGCCCCCATATCTCCACTACACAGAATATAAAGTGTATAATTTCAACAGACGCATAAAATTCTTATTAGACTAATTCCATAGTTTAATACCACGAGCGATGCTTTTAAACCTGTAATTATTTCCAAACACCCGGTGTAATCAAGATCAGAATCAGTTGGTACGACATTTAACTTGGGACAGTTTATACCTCCATGTATTCTCACTGCCGACATCCGTGTAATGATAGTTTTCGTAGGTACCAACTTGATAACAACAAATAGACACACAAATGAGAAGGTCCTAGAGAAGAAATAAAGAGCCAAGTATGATCATGATGCAAAAAAATTAATCGCTTGGTATAATTCTTCTATCAAAGCATAAACAAATTTCAAAACAACAAGTCATCTGCTACTTTAGACATATGTGAAGGATCAGGAGTTAAATTTATTATTTTTTTGTAATAATGAATCAAATTCAAACAAAATCAGTGTATCATAATAGCCTTCTGTGTGAGTTATTGTGATACACCTGTAAGGTTATTCTGATATAGTGCTATAAATACGGCCTTATTATATAGACTAATGAAGTGAGACAATTCTGATACATACGTTAAGTATCTGTATCACCTGCAAAAGTTTGGTTGAAAATACATTAGACTTTACTAAGATTTAGCAAGTTTTGTAATGATCTCTTTTTTCCCATAAAATTTACAGAATTTACTAAAACTTTAACACCTTAATTTCTGTCTCTCCCAAAAATATTTTTTGTGTGTAAGGAAATAGTTGAGAAAATTATTCTACAGTTTGTATTGCTAAAAACATTAAAATAATGATCAGAGTTGTGTTAAATTTTATCAGTAAGAAGGATGACTATTAAGCTAAAATGTTAGATAAATACATAAATATAAGTTTATATGTATAATTTTTTAACTTATACTGTACGTTCCAGCATGTGAAACATTCCTCAAGAGCTGAGATAGGCCTATTATGAAATATCCCTCAAAAGTGATAGCCTATAATTATTTTAAGTTAGAAAATTGATCAACTTGGTCAATTTCTCTCATAATAAACATAGTATGACAATAGCTCTTCTAGCCTAACATAATTGCCTGAAAAAGTGTATCATAATAGGCCTAAAATGTGTATCATAATAACCCTAAAATGCGTATCATATCAGCCCTAAAATGTGTATCATAATAGCCCTTCTCATTTATACACTAAATACTGCTAGACTGCTCAACATTCACAGCTTTTCTTTAGAGAAAAAATTAAGCCGACACTATTCTGAGTAAAAGGAAAATTTAAAAATGATTCTATCTTTATTCATTCAAGAGCAATAACAAAAGTAACCGAGTATCACGTCGAAGTGTTTGAACATACAAAACTGTCTCTTTTTTTTAAAATACGTTTATGAGACCGACAATGTTCTTTTTTAAACTTTGTGCAATGTTGCTCCTTAAAGAGCATAAAATGTAGTTCACAATCACAGTTTAAAATATTTTTAAGATTTTGGTCCGTTTTCAAAGGAAGCTTTTAATAGAAAAAGGAGCACCATATGCGGACCTCTTTTGAAAGAACTAAGAAAGAGACAGTGAAGTGCTTTGTGTGGAGTATAGCATTGTATGGGGCAGAAACATGAACATTACGACGAAGTGAAGAGAAGCGAATAGAAGCATATGAAATGTGGATATGGAGAAGGATGGAGCGTATGAAATGTACAGACAGAGTAAGAAACGAAGCTGTGTTGGAAAGAGTGGATGGAGAAAGAATGATGCTGAAACTGATCAGGAAGAGGAAAAGAAATTGGCTGTGACTGGTTGAGAAGGAACTACCTACTGAAGGATGCACTGGAAGGAATGGTGAACGGGAGAAGAGTTCGGGGCAGAAGAAGATATCAGATGATTGACGACATTAAGATATATGGATCATATGCGGAGACAAAGAGGAAGGCAGAAAATAGGAAAGACTGGAGAATACTGGGTTTGCAGTGAAAGATCTGCCCTTGGGCATAACACTATGAATGAATGGTCCATTTTTAAATTCTGTATCAGATTAGCCCCAATATTTTATTGTATTACATTAGCCCAACTAGATCGCACTGCGAAAATCTAACGTGAGAATTTGGACTCACTTTTGTACATATATTTAAATCAATACTGAACTTACTGTCAAGAATCATAAAACATTTATGACCACTTATGTTCCAACAGATTATTTCTGCAGTGTCATTCAAGGGAAACAGATACGTAAAGTACGCGACACAGTAAATTGAAACGTGTTGTGATATGAGATTTCATATCTATCTACAAAATGTACAGGGGCATCATTTTATTTTTACTAACATTTCTAATATTAACCTGGATGTACCTTTGGATCAACGGTTGAGAACCGGAAACACCGTTTGCTACCCCCTTGGAATTCGATGATACTGACGTAATATACGGACAGATCACTTTACTAGGTATAGGAGGGAAGAAAAGTAGTTCATCCATTTACGTAAACTAGGAAATATCACGCTTTTGAGTTTGATAATTTTCATTAGGTTTTTGTTCAATCAAAATATAGTACAGTATTCACAATGAGTGTTTTTACGCACGAACTGAGCTGTCCATGCGGACATATTCATTATGCAGTGTATATTATACTGTCTACAGCACATTAGCGTACACTATAGAGAATGAAGTGAAATTGAAAAATAATCATAATATGAATATTTAAACACATTTTTTAAAATGATGGCCGTTCATTTCGATACAGGTTTCAGTACTTTTGTGCATATTATCGCGCTATAGACTATAGTACCTAATTCCAATTACTGTACCAGTTTCGTCCTTCGTACTAGTAACTCATGTTGAAATAATTGTGTACCTACTCTATAAAAGAGTATCTTACGTACTGTGAATTCAATCTTCACTTCTGCCCGATCCGAAAAGATAAAATTACTCAGACTGTCCGTCCAAGTGGTTTTGTCGTAGAAAGGGGAGAAATCACGTGGCAGTGAGGCCCTTTTATTCAAGTTATTTTAAATAGTTGTATAATATTACGTAGACGTCCAATTCCTAACAGAAAATATTTTCAGAAAAAAGCTAAGATAGCCCAGCCACTAGCCTTTACAGAGGGGAGAGCATAAGCGGGTGGGGGAAACCGGGATGCGACATAGACAAATGGACGACAGTACCTGTGCGGAAATATGATTCAATATTGAAAGCTCTGTCGTCACTGGAAAACGCGAACATATTTCTGGAACGTACTATACTCACTAACTCAGTACTGTTTACAATGACCGTAAGGCTACTATTACTGTATATGCGGCCTTGGTTCTGTGTAGAGGACGCTTGAACTTCATTAGTAGAAGGGGTGGGAGTAAAGTACATTAAAAAACTCAGGTACAATAAAAATTGAAGTAAAAATAAAATGATGTCCCTGTATATGTTGAATGAAGGGGGAGAAGGAGAGCAACGGTGAATTGCTTAATGTTTGAGTTGTTTGCATTTTTTCCATTGCTAATTTTCAAAACTTGTAACACAACGTTTCGAAGAGTGGCTCTCTTTTCGTCGTCAGGTGAAAATCTACTGTGGGGATCGTTACAAACAGCTAGCTTGTCTGACTGATCCTAGGTGTTTGTAACGATCTCCATAGTAGGTTTTCATCTGACGACGAAGAGAGAGCCAATCTTCGAAACGTTGTGTTACAATGTTGAAAATTAGCAATGCAAAAAGTCCAAGCAACTCAACCACTGAAAATATATATGAATATAATTTTTTACACACGCCTGAGGGAAGACCTAATTTTAAAATATTCTGTTACTTTACTAAATAAACCGTGAAATACATATCTCTTAGGTGTTTTCAAGGGAGTAAGTGGGACATTTTAATAATGCACTAAATCAAGACGCCAGAATTTCGCATGGTCGAAAATTTTTCATGAAATTACGTTGGTTACCTCAACTTAACAGCCTCACAGAGACCAATCGCTTATTTCACTTTTAAAGCGCTTGCTGTGACGTCACACATTGGTATTCCTCGTGACACTAGCCCACTCGGTGTTCTACAACTTGGAACACGGGGAACAGTCGTAAATTTAGAGGCGCTGCCATTAATCAGTCCGGAGACGGGAATGTCTTCATACTTGAGGACCACAGCTTCGACCCATAAAGGAGACAAGTCCACTGATATGCTAGTGAGGGAGAACATTTAGAATTCAGACTGATCCCCTATCGGTTTCACGTACAGAGTGATTAATGTGATTTCAGTAGCGATCTGTATTGGACTTCAGCTCCTGAATAACTTATTCCACCCGTACAGGATTTGTTGTTTAAACCTATCATTTCATTTGCATATGCTACAGTTTAGTAAAAATCCAACATTGAAACTATTCAGAGACATGGATATAATTTAATTAACATGAAAACTGCTAATTTGAAAACTAGTATTACTAACTATAAAAATTGCTATAAAATTTTGATGCAATCACATTAATATGTAGAATACAATGAGTATTTAGTATAAGTATATAGTCCTTAAGAATTTGTAGACAAAAACTTTCTATATCATGCTGCATTATGCCTAGAGATTTCAAATAATTATTAGTATATTTAAAAGAGCTTCCCCGACCTCCGAAAAGAAGACCCTTTATCTTCCAAGCATGTATAGGTATATATCAAGCTCAAATGAAAGTTCACATGTGCCTTAGTTATACATGTTTTTTGTCTCGAAAATTTTAATGCACTAGTTTCCGAAATAAATGACCACAGTATAAGAAGAATCAGTAGGGACAACTAGGCTATTGCATGGGAACAAATTCTGTGGGCCCATGTCACGAGACCGGGTGTATTATCTGGAAACTCCACCAGATGGTTCTCCATCTAGAACAGGGCTGGCATAATTTAATATTAACTGAAAACATTTATTACTCATCTTTTAACAGTTTGAAAGACATGAGGGAAAGGAATGGCTATATAACCATAATAATAATTACTTCCGTATGCAATCATCATGAAAATATACACTAATTGACGATAACGTTCAAGTCACTGTTTGAGGCTTATGTTGGTAAAATTGATCCAAGTACAACATAATACATCATGGCGTCCGTTGCGGTGAAGTGCGAACATGAACGTCAACAATGGATATAAGTATTTGGACTTGCTAGCGACGTAATATTAATGATAGATATACTGTCTTCGCGCTACGAGTTGGCGCGGGGAGTAGATAGGCGGGACGGGGGAACTTTACGCTACACTCTGACCTGAAAACTTCGTCCACTTACTTGGCTACACGGGAACGGAGTCAGACATAAAAGATTCCGCATCTTCGGTGCTGTTGCTATGACTATCATCACATTTTTCAAAATTTCTGGAGTATGATCTGTCCATGATAATCGTCTGTTTATGTTCCAGCCGTGTATATTAATTCGAATCTCTCAACAAAGCCATTAGCCCCACCGTCCCCATCCTGATGGACAACAATGAGTGTTCTGGACACATTTATGGTAGTAAAAACTCCCGTAACATTTTTATCGTGCCAGAACTTGGGAAACGTTAAATTGGTAGGCCTATCTATCCGCATTTCGTCCAGATACAAAATCGGTTTTTCCACTTTCCTAAGCTTTCTTATTTGCTGTAGACATCTTCACGTATTCTAATTTACAGTGTTTTCCTCATTTTTTTTTGCTGCTCACTTCTTCCACCTGAAATCCTTTTTCTTCAGTATTCGTCTTAATGTTGTCTTTCATTTCAAATCAGTTTTCTCTTGTAAAAGGGTAGACGTTTGTTGCAGCTTGGTACTATTTTTTACTTGTTATTTAACGACACTGTAATAACCACTAGCTTCTTCAGTGTCGATTGAATTGATGATGGCGAGATGGTATTTGGCGAAATGAAACCAAGGATTCACCATAGATTACCTGACTTTCGCCTTCCGCTTGGCAAAACCTCGGAAAAAAACCAATCAGGTAGTCAGCGCAAACGGGAATCGAACTCACTCCCGAGCACAACTGCAGATCAGCAGGCAAACGCGCTACCTCCTGAGCTACTCCGGTGGCCCTCTTTCTTTTTCAAATAAAAATTCTCAATTATATCTTTTTTGTCAATCTCCCGTCGAAGTCATCTACATTTGCGTTTCGGTAGTCTGGACGTTTACACTTTTTTTCTCCCTCAGGTGTCGACAAAGCACTTTCTTCTGTGCAGTCTTTCATTTCATTCCTTATACGCTGTATTGTTCTTGTGGATAGATTAGAATACTTTTCTACCTTTGCTGTAGGTTTCGTAAGAGGAATGCAAAGGCACTGTTGTTTTTCTTCATCATAGAATTATTTTGCACTTCTAATAATATTCCTTTCTTCGCTATAGATTGTCAATCCTTGTTTCCTCTTTCTCGACATATTTACAATAAACAAAAAACTGCTATAAACCTAAATAACAGTATACAATAACATAAATGCTATTAACTGTATTATTATCAACACTATTAACACGAAAAGCAATGGATAACTAAAGCAATACAAGATTTGTGGTATACTGAAAACAATTGTCTTGTTGAAACTAATAAAACACTACAGTAAAAACCCCACTATTATTTTCACAAATCCGCAAAGACTCATAGATACGTGCAGTAGATGTTTGTGAAACAGGAATATTGCAGTGAACAGCGCGGTGCGCATGCGCGACTGTTTCCCCTCCGCCCCGTCTAAGTACTTCAGCCGCCTTCTCCTGGCGTGACAACAGTACATACCAGTAAAGTTACATATACTTAAAAGATTATTCGTATTACTGACCAATATTTTACTAATATTTTGTATTTTGATAGTGGTTTTGGTTTCCAAATTGGAATTAACATACACGTTAAAATTTCGTATCATATCGGTTGAAAAGGATGTTGATGGCTAAGAGCACAAAGATTGTATGTACAAAAAGAAAGTAAAAAAAAGGTGTGTTATTGGTACCGGCTGATTTGTCTTGGTGTATTCTTCATATTATGCATCGCAAATTGAAACACAGTTAAATTCGGAGTTGCGCTTGGGCGCGGGTTCGATTTCCGCATGGACTGATTACATCGTTGGTTTTTTTACGAGGTTTCCCTACTGTAAGGCGAATTCAGGTAATAAATGGCGAATCCTCGGCCTCATCTTGTCAAATACCACCTCGCCATCACCAATCCCATCGATGCTAAAAAAACCTAGAAGTTGAAACAGCGTCGTTAAATAACTACAAAAACACTCTGTACCTAATAATTCATTGGACCTATATTATAAGACACAAATATCGCTATAGAACAAATGAGTGCAAGAGCTAAAATCAGCTGTTAGCTCTGCCGATACTAGCGACATAGTTGGATTCATTGAGAACCAGACCTTACTGAACTTGATTTTACTACCAACAACATCAAAGGTGCCGACAAGAGTTGCCCCTACTAATTCTTCTTGTACTGTATAAATTACTGTTACAGGTGGTCTTAATCACCCTGTATATGGTTGGTTGTATTTTGATCGTCCTGGAAATGCTTTTAAAATGACCTCGAAATTACAAAAAAAAAAAAATAAATAATAATAATAATAATAATAATAATAATAATAATAATAATAATAATAATAAACAGTTGATGTATTCATATAGTGTCCCTTAAGAACTTTAGAAAAGGTACTGGAAGACGCGTATTTCTGATTTAATCTATCAGTAATTACTCCTTCAATTAAATTTAGGCGGTTTATATGAAAAAGAACATTTAACCCTATTTTATGTGAGAATTTTACACTGAAGAACCAAGGACCTTCTTCTGGTGACTGGGCTATCTGACTGTAAACATTAAAGTATTATTTGGAATTGATAATTACGCTATTTTCCAAGAAATTAATCATGGTATTTCATTTAGGATCTCAAGAAACACAAACCATAAGTCTCCTAGTTGCTTTCATTTCTGGAATATATTTATGGCTACAACAAGAGGAATGTTTTGCTGTCACAATTGATAACACTTATTCGGTATCAGAAATGCTAAAAACGTGTGTTTCCGTGAAAATCATTTTATTACACTTGTACACCATTATAATATCTTCTATTTATACCTATTCGATACTGTGTTGTAATAAGAAATAAATATTCTAAAGTCCATATAACCAGTTTTGATACAAGCTATTCATTTTTTGTCCCGCATTCTATAATACTGGTTGCGCCATGTCGGAATTTACCTACTTGAGTTGTTACACATCGCTCGTGGAGATATAAATAAAGTGGAGGAGGATATCTCACTAGTTCACAATAATCCAGCATTGATTTTATCGGCGGATTAGCTGAATGGGACGTGACGAGAATCGATTCCCCTGGCGAGACCACCCGCACAGCGCACGATGGAGTTCTTTCCAAATGAATGTCGTCGAGGTGTTCTTTCGGATTGTGCTACTACGACCGTGTCTTGCATGCTATTCGTAGATTCTGTTCCTTTCTTTCTTCAGTACCGATGTCGAATTTTTGTACGTGCCTTACATGATATGATAGAATGTCGATAGGCTTGCAGAGCTAGGAGGTAGTTGGATTATGTAGTTGTGGCTAATACATATACTTAAGTGTCAAGGGGAGGAATCGATAAATACGTTGATTCAAATTACTCAAGTCCTTGTAGTGAGCTAATTTGCAGTAATTCTAAATTTAAGAATAAATATTTTTTTCTTTCTTTCTTACTACATTGAACAGCCCATTTTATGCGACTTAGGCCCAGTTCTACGAACACGGAATAAAGTCCTGTTAAAATTAATTCCATGGTTATGCGAGAAATGTGTTGTACAAACTCGGAATAGGCGTTATTCGGAGAATAACTTCGGAATAAGCTATTCCTTGCTTTCAGTCGTTGTTAAATTTTTATCTAGAGAATAAATTATAAAATGGTAGCAGCATATATATATATATATATATATTTACTTATTTATTTATTTAATCTGGAGGAGTTAAGGCCATCAGACCTTCTCTACCACACCACCAGAATACAAATAGACATATACAAGAAACAAATGCAGAAAGAACAAGGAAATATGATATATGATATGATATGATATGATATGATATGATATGATATGATATGATATGATATGATATGATATGATATATGTAATATGATACGATATGATATGATATGCTATGATATGATATGATATGATATGATATATGATATATTTTTATTTCTACAGCTCTTATTTAGTAATGGGTCGTCACCATATCTCTGTATTCGTGCTCACCATCATCTTCTAATTACAATAACACATATAAACTTTCATCGACGTGTGCAGTCATCTTATTTTACCTTTGCTACCCCTATTACTATAATACATACCCTCAATTTGCTCTCTAACCTCTCACCTTAAAATTTTCCCCTTCTATCTAATGAACACCTCACCACTTTTATTGTTTACATATATTGAAGTACTTCCTATCGTCTAAAATTTCCGTAATTTTAAACTAACTTTTACTAACACTACTTAATCATAATCATTCATGTTCATCTCTAATTTACAATCACTTCTATCTTTCCTCACTTCTATCATCACTCTTATCCCCTATTTCTCCCCGATAAATTTTCCGTTAGGCACTATTGTAACAAGGAAATAAGAAATAGAAGTAAAATTACAGATACAAATACAAAAAGAAAAACACAAATGCAAAAGGAATGAGAGAAATAAAATATATTTATATATAGATTATAGACAGATTTAATCATTCATAGAAATTATAAATCCATGTCATTTTGTACTTGATATTATATTAATATACAGCTACATAAATCTTGCTCCTTCAGTTCAACAATTACACTATTACACAAATAAAACCAATATTGCGGGAAATTTTATCTTTTACCTCCTTAGCACTGCTAGAGTAGTAGAAAGAAGAACAATAAAATGCGTAAGATTTGCTGACGATAGTTGTTATCAAAAGAATGGATGATACTAAGGTATATAGGCTACTACATACGGGAGCTAAATGACAGTTGTGAGCAGTATGGAATGAAGACAAGTGCAAACAAGACGAAAACCAGGTTATCGGAATAAAAAAGAAGGTAAACATTCGAATTCGAAATGTGGGCAGTTTCAAATACTAGGAGTGTACTAAAAGCAATATCATTAGCTGCAAGCGGGAAGTCAAAAGGAGGATATCAAAGGCAAAGGAAGCTTTTAGTAGAAAAAGCAGCTTCTTCTACGGACCTCTGGAATAAGAACTAAGGAAGAGAATCAGGAAGTGTTGTTGTGAAGTGTCGCATTTTATGGGACAGAAACATGGACATTACAACGAAATGAACATTAAGTAAAGGAAACATTTGAAATGTGGATATGGGGAAGAACGGAGCGAGTGAAATGGACAAACGGAATAAGAAATGAAGCTGTACTAGAAAGAGTGGATGAAGAAAGAATGATGCTGAAACTGATCAGGAAGAGAAAAATAAATTGCCTGGGTCACTAGAGGGAAGAAGAAACTGTCTACTGAAGGATGCAGTGAAAGAAGTGGTGAACGGAAAAAAAATTCCGGGGCAGAAGACGATATCAAATGATAGACAACGTTACTATATAGGGATCGTATGTGGAGACGAAAAGAAAGGCGGAAAAGAAGGAAGATTAGAAAATCCCGGGTTTACAGTGAACTAACTACCTTTGGGCAGAAAACTGTAAATTATCTTAATTGTACGATTCCGGAATAAATCTTGGAGTAGCTATTCTTGGAATTGTCTAACCATAGAATAAATGGAATATTGTATTGTACGACGTTCGTTTATTCCAAGGTTATCCATTCCATAGTTCGCAGATTTTTGAATAGGGTTTGGGAATATTTTCGGATGGTATTTTGTTTATGAAATGCTTTTACAATATCAGTAATATATTTTTTTAATATTTCTGAATATTTATCACAGTTTTATCTATAGAACGTTTTATAAAGAAACGGATAAATTAATTGGGAATCAAAATTATAACATAGAAGGTATACATGCTTAAGCTTTGAGATAGGCAATGACTGTACGAGAGTTGATCCCCATGCTGTAGCCCTGATCTATTTTTAGTTGAACTAAAATTCATATTTTGTGGCACACAAATGACTGAAATGTGTTATGGCTACATGCCAAGTTGCAAGCCTGTACATGTTCGCGAAATTGAAGAAATTATTCAGAAAAATTAAAGTAGCGGAAGATAATTAATGATTGTTAATTTTATTTACTTATAAATATTAGTTATAATTTTTTTCATTTGTATATATTTTTAATATGTACTGTCTTGTTTTATTTCTTCCTTCTCATGTCTATACTGCAATATTAAGCCCCCGAACACGAGTATTGTTCATATGGGGGTGAATAATTTATTGAACTTAATTTCATGTTGTAATGTTTAAACATAACTTAACTTGATATGAATGTGTTTAATAGTTTTTGCATAATAACTATATTTATAACTTCAATCTCGATTGAAATATTTCAATATTTCTTGTCAAATATTGTGTAAATTGTCCCGCGCCGTGGCGTCGTGGTCTAAGGCATCCCGCTTAGGACTCGCGTTACGGAATGCGCGCTGGTTCGAGTCCTCATGGGAGAAGAAATTTTCTCATGAAATTTCGGCCAGTGTATGGGACCGGTGCCCACCCAGTATCGTGATGCACTTGGGGAGCTACAATAGGTAGCGAAATCCGGTTGCGAATGCCAGCTATAACGGCTGGGGGGATCATCGTGCTAACCACACGATACCTCCATTCTGGTTGGATGATCGTCCACCTCTGCTTCGGCATGTGGGCGTGAGGCCAGCAGCCGGCTGGTCGGTCTAGGCTCTTGACGGGCTATAGCGCCATGGATTATTATTATTATTAGTATTATTATTATTATTATTATTATTATTATTATTATTATTATTATTGTGTAAATTAGATTAAATTTCAAATTGTAAACTAAAAAATAAGATACAATTTTTCCAGCCGCCATTGCGAACTGGTGCGTAATATTTTTTCTGTTCTCGTATAAGTAATGTATTCTTTGTGTACAGTTGAGGAAATGGAAATTCATATTTTTTGGATGCACATTATATGGCTTCCTTTATGTAGGCTATATTTTCGAATAATGGTCTCAGAATGTAGTTATAAGGAGCAATATCGTTCGTAATGAGAAGGCATTTTTCATCTTCGTGATTGTAATAGGCTAAAATTGCCTTTCTATGTGATAATATTGTCTTTTTGTACCATGCGATAAGGCAACATGCTTATAGAAGCAAGTAAGACTAGAAAGGAAGTAAAGCGTAATAATGAATTTCAAGAAGTGAAAAAGTAAGAAGAGATATTAGTGCAACAGGAGAATACATACTGCAGAACAAGGGATGTCGGACAAGCGTATAAACTACTGCACGAAGTAGCTTCGCATGGTGCGTACGATCCTAATGTATGGCCTCGCCCGCTGAACAGAGCTTCGCACTCAGGCCCTCCGATGAAGCGGTGTTCCCCGGCCTCGACACTATAAAGTACAACGTGGGCTGACCTCAGTGTCGCACCCAGCCAAGGCAAACACTCTTAATTACTGCGTTACGAAGCAAACGGTGCACCCAGCTGTCACCTAAGTTACCACATGTCACACCCACATGTTTTCTATGGGATTATATTTAAAGCGATGTGGAACCCGGAGCTACATTCAAACACACACGCGCACAATATTGCTTAAATATTTAAATGAGTATGATATATATTTTTGTGCGAGATCGTGCGTATTTGCTTGTTTTCCGCACAGAACCTATACGCGGTAATTGTGAAATACCACATTCAGTATTCCCAACGTAGCACACATAACAATTTCCCTCTTCTTACCGCTTAAGCGCGACATTCATTTTACTGCTTTAGGCTTTTAACATGTTATTTTTAGAGACGTTTAACATAGTAATAATTATAAATTGGAAACTTACCACTGAAATTTCACCTAAATTGCACTGTTAATTATTGTTTTTAAATTTTTCAAAAATTCAGTAAAGTCTACTACTCCACGAAACTTATTGCATTCCTGATACAAGTAACATTAAGGAAGCCGTGAAAAAATCGACAAGATTCCAGATGCCGATGTTATTACTGCAATATGTTATATAAATAATATTGTTAAACTATTAAAATGAAAAATAAATCATTACATAACCTTACCGTTTGTTTTAAGTCCGAATTTATAGACTGGGGGAACAAAAAGACAACGTATATCACGGCCTGCTGGAGTATAGTAAACACAGAAAACATTTTATAGCAACAATGTTGAAGAAAGATATTTTGGTGTTCTGAAGTTGCCGTCATTAAACAGAAACCAACATGGAGATTTCATTGCAACTAATTAGAAATTCGTCTTTCAGGTATGTAATAAACGATCTTCGCACAAAATAATGTACGATACACGAGCGGTATGTTTGTTTTCATGTTCTCGGAATTAAAAAAGCTCAGCTACGTTTCGCTTTTTCAATCTTTTCCTCGACCATGAAAACGTCAACATACCGCTCTTGTAACGTATATTACTATTCCGTTTACTTTTCTATTCTCAAGATATAGATTCTGAAGTTAAGCTTTCAAACAAAATGTTTATTGATTTAAATTGGGAATAATCTCTCTTTAGGGGTAGTTAAGGTTGTATTTTTCAAATCAAACAGTTTCGATATTATTAGGAACATTTTACCACATGTTTAAGCACTTTATGATATGATATGACATGATATGATATGATATGATATGATATGATATGATATGATATGATATGATATGATATGATATATGATATGATATGATATGATATGGTATGGTATATGATATGATATGATATGATATGATATGATATGATATGATATATGATATGATATGATATGATATGATATGATATGATATGATATGATATGATATGATATGATATGATATGATATGATTCAGTTGAGTCATTAGCTTGAAAAGCGATCGTAAGTGGACTTCAACAATCCAAACGTAAGGAGGTTGCACAATAAGACTGGCTGCGGTGTTTGCAGAAAAAAAAAAAAACATAATTCTAAGACAGATGCCTTTTAAACATAATGATAAAGTAAACGGTGAGTAAGTGATGAATAACTGGAGATTTTCTCTGCTTTTTAATCTCTGAAACGGTGTTAAAAGAGAGTTTTCATAAATAGAAAAGCAGGTTTCTATTGAAAATAGCACGGTCAGACTTCAGTATAATGCTTCCATTTGTTTTCTTCCGGTTGCACTAACAACGTTTATTTCTAAACTTAAAAATTCAAACTAATATTATGTAGATTATTGTTTAGTTAATTCACTTAATACAGAGGTTTTGTTTGTGCGGCGCATGTTAAAGCACTTGATATGATATGATATGATATGATATGATATGATATGATATATGATATGATATGATATGATATGATATGATATGATATATATGATATGATATATGATATGATATGATATGATATGATATGATATGATATGATATGATATATGATATGATATGATATATGATATGATATGATATGATATGATATGATATGATATGATATGATATATATGATATGATATGATATGATATGATATAATATAATATATGTGATATGATATGATATGATATGATATGATATGATATGATATATGATATATGATATGATATGATATATGATATGATATGATATGATATGATATGATATGATATGATATGATATGATATGATATGATATGATATGATATGATATGATATGATATGATATGATATGATATGATATGTTTCGATTTGTTTTCTTCCGGTTGAACTAACAGTGTTTATTTCTAAACGTAAAAATACTAAGGTATTCAAACTAATATTATGTAGATTATTGTTTAGTTAATTCACTTAAAACAGCGGTTTTGTATGTGCAGCGTGAATTAATTCATTGTTCACGGTAGTTATGAAATCAAACTTCTTAACTGTATTAGGAAGAATATCCATTGTGCTGATTGTCAATTTATAGAGCGTCATTTACAGAGCCATCAAATAGACGTTCATCCGCGAGTCTGCGGCAGCACGTCACGGCTGGAAGCATGCTGTTTGCCGGCAGAGTCATTCATAGCACCTTAAGTCAAGCGCATGTATTGCAAATTACAGTAACCACCTACCTTTGTCATAAAGGATGTAGGAAATGTCCTTATGTTGCTATATACCTCTCACACCTTTTAAGAAAATTTTCATTAACACGCATTAGTTATGAAATTGCTGGAATTTCCGTTCTTATATTATCCTTCAGTTCTTTCCTGGTTGACAGATTTCACTTTCATTTAAGCTCAGTTGATAATGTCTTCGTTAAATGCAACGGATGTGTTTTCTATTGACTCCTCAATATGTCTTTCTTTTTTTAAGAAAAATAAAACGGTGTTTTATATTCTTCCACCGTGCACTGAAAAATGTGTAGGCCTGTGTATACTGCATATATGTTTTTAGTAGGTTATTTTACGACGCTTTATCAACATCTTAGATTATTTAGCGTCTGAATGAGATGAAGGTGATAATGCTGGTGAAATGAGTCCGGGGTCCAGCACCGAACTTTACCCAGCATTTGCTCATATTGGGTTAAGGGAAAACTCCTCAAAAAAACCTCAACCAGGTAACTTTCCCCAACCGGGAATCGAACCCGGGCCACCTGGTTTCGCTGCCAGACGCGCTAACCGTTACTCCATACATGTAAAATAATTTATGGCTATTGTAGTAAACATTATTATTATTATTATTATTATTATTATTATTATTATTATTATTATTATTACTACCAAACAAGATTAACACTGAAAACTATGCCAATAAAAGTACAGGATATCTGACTTTTTAGCTGTAAGAATCAAGACTGAAAATTTATTTTAAATTTCAGGCAATCAAGATCGGTCGGTAGACCACTAAACTTCAGGGAAATAACTACCTTAAAATCCACGTAAGAGAATTTATTTTAGATACTGAAACACGATATTGTATAAGTTATTTATTTTATTTTTGAAAGTCTTAAATCTCCTTGGGGATCATCAGTGCGGTTTTCGGCGTAATAGATCGACTATTGATCAGATTTTTTGTATTCGACAGATAATGGAGAAAAAATGGGAGTATAAGGGTACAGTACATCAGTTATTCATAGACTTCAAAAATGCATATGACTCGGTTAAGAGGGAAGTATTATATGATATTCTTATTGAATTTGGTATTCTCAAGAAACTAGTTCGATTAATTAAAATGTGTCTCAGTGAAACATACAGCAGAGTCCGTATAGGTCAGTTTCTATCTGATGCTTTTCCAATTCACTGCGGGCTAAAGCAGGGAGATGCACTATCACCTTTACTTTTTAACTTCGCTTTAGAATATGCCATTAGGAAAGTTCAGGATAACAGAGAGGTTTTGGAATTGAACGGGTTACATCAGCTTCTTGTCTATGCGGATGACGTGAATATGTTAGGAGAAAATCCACAAACGATTAGGGAAAACACGGAAATTTTACTTCAAGCAAGTAAAGCGATCGGTTTGGAAGTAAATCCCGAAAAGATAAAGTATATGATTATGTCTCGTGACCAGAATATTGTACGAAATGGAAATATAAAAATTGGAGATTTATCCTTCGAAGAGGTGGAAAAATTCAAATATCTTGGAGCATCAGTAACAAATATAAATGACACTCGGGAGAAAATTAAACGCAGAATAAATATGGGAAATGCGTGTTATTATTCGGTTGAGAAGCTCTTATCATCCAGTCTGCTGTCAAAAAATCTGAAAGTTAGAATTTATAAAACAGTTATATTACCGGTTCTTCTGTATGGTTGTGAAACTTGGACTCTCACTCTGAGAGAGGAACATAGGTTAAGGGTGTTTGAGAATAAGGTGCTTAGGAAAATATTTGGGGCTAAGCGGGATGAAGTTACAGGAGAATGGAGAAAGTTACACAACGCAGAACTGCACGCATTGTATTCTTCACCTGATATAATTAGGAAAATTAAATCCAGACGTTTTAGATGGGCAGGGCATGTAGCACGTATGGGCGAATCCAGAAATGCATATAGAGTGTTAGTTGGGAGACCGGAGGGAAAAAGGTCTTTAGGGAGGCCGAGACGTAGATGGGAAGATAATATTAAAATGGATTTGATGGAGGTGGGATATGATGGCAGGGACTGGATTAATCTTGCACAGGATAGGGACCGATGGCGGGCTTATATGAGGGCGGCAATGAACCTTCGGGTTCCTGAAAAGCCATTTGTAAGTAAGTAAGTAAATATTCGTGGTACATCATGGAATCGGGAGATTTTCCCCCGGGTCATCCCATGAATTCATCACTGGGCCTAAGTCTTCATAAGAGTCTTCAATTGTTTGGTATAAAAGTTTGTATACTGGTTGACACAAGTCTTTTAAAAGACACAATTCTGGTACATTTTTCCAAATTTTCGACATAATTTACTTACCACCATTGAATTTTTCGAATATCTCTTAAAATGAGAATGTAAAAGATTTGTATATTATAAGTTTGAACTCTAGTTCCTGAACGCGGAGCTTCTTGACTCACTGGCCGTATGCCAAACACTCGAAGGTTTATGGGTGCAGGAGTATGACCAATAGTCTTACAAAGCTGTTAAGTTATTACCACTTTAAAACTGCATGAGTCTGGCTATTTGAATCACGTCTCAGGATGCAGTGGACTGCAACCGAGCCACGAAACTGGTTCCATTCCATTAAATTCTGCGGTTATTTTTCATATCTCATTACCATTGCATCCCACTCTTCACAATTCTTACAGCTTCCGAAATGTTTGAAGAAATAAAACCGAAATAGATCCTAATTGAAATTGATAGTGATGTCACTGCTCTTGTGGGCGTCTAAAAGCTGTTTTCTATACAGACAGTAATAATTTATTAAAATGCAATATTTTTTTAAAAGTTACAGATAATTTTAAATTCTCATATTTTATTCATATTCTACAGTCTTAAAAATTCTAGCACTGGATTGTTAAGAAAGAAATGTGATATTTTTTATAAATACTGCTTTACCACGAGAGTTCATTAACTAGAGACAGAGAGAAGTGATAAAATTAGAACCCAGCAAGAAAGGAGCGAATATTAGTTACATGTGTTTACGTAAGCCGTAACATTTATAATAGAAATCTAACATCTTTGACATTACTAGAGTGCCTTTTGTGCATATTTCATAAGAGAAAATTCAAGTTCTAAGTTGGGTCTATATTACATGTTTTCATTAAGGTGTGTCTTTTCAGTAATAAACTTTAAAAACTATAGGCCTAAACAAAATAAGGCGCATAATGAGAAATGAAATTATACATCACCTTCTGAAACACATGTGAATAAATCGTGCTTCAAAATATTGGCAACACTTTCATAGTATTATTATTAAGCATTAATAAGAAATTAATATGGTACACGTCATTTGATAGTCAAACTTTAGATTGTTTTATAAGTCACTGAGCATATTATTTCTGTTGCCATGGAGACATAGTTGGAAAATGGTACCTCCACAACATAAATCATTTTGCGAAAACGAATTCAGTAACAATAGTATAAAGGTTGTATCGTAGACATTTCCGAATTGACCATTTTCCACATACTGTAATTGGATTGGACGTGCTTTCGCCTCTGATCCAGCCTATTGCCTTTGGCCTCCCAGGTCACCAGGCTTGACACATTGTGACTTCTTTCTTTGGTGACTTGTGAAAGATGTAGATTATATGTCACTTCTACCCCAAGACTTTTAAGATTTGACATTGGATCATTGCTGCGATTGCTTTATAGACAGAGATATGTTTGCCTAGTATTATGAAATGTTTCTTATATCATCTTTATACTTGAAATTTTTTCATAAAAATCGTAACACAATTCAATTGAAAATTAACACAAAATTCTGAAAAAAAAAAATGAAATGTGGTGGATAATCAACAGGTTTTGACAATAAAAAAAATTGTTTTTGAAGCAAAACCACGGAATAGAATATGATATGATTTAGCACGAACTACCCAACCAATTATACCATACTATATAGGCCGAAGTACAGAGAGTATAGACCCAAATATTGCTACTAAATTTATTATTATTATTATTATTATTATTATTATTATTATTATTATTATTATTATTATTATTATTATTATTAAAAATATGAATGGGCAAACGGAGACGAAAACAGAGCTAATATGTCTAAATTATCAAAGAGGATGGTAGTTGTGGTGGTGGTGATGGAATGTTTAAGTACTTCTCTAACTCATGCAATTCTTCCTTTTGTGATTCATTACTTATATGTCAATCCATTTAGAATTTCAGGGACATCTTACAAGAGCGTTATACATATATAGACAACGTCAGAGTGTTCATAAACCTTTATTGCCCTGTAAACGAAGAAGGTTGGCAGTGCTACTTGAAATAACTCAGTGCAAAGTGTTGTTACATGTTCTGTCTACGATACTGCCAGCTCATGTTAATTGCACACATGCCTGTCAACCCTTCGGCTTATCGCCTTGCATTTACATCGTTCAGGGGACATCTAATGAAGACATATTATGCCAGTATTCAATAGTCATTACACAATTTATCAATTCCAGTTCATAAACTGTTACAATACTCGTATGTAAAAGTATTCACAATTAAATATCAGATCGAAAGCTTATTAATTCCGAGAATTTTTAACTTAGCTCAGAGACTGTAACGTGTTCATAATGTTTGTATGAATATATGCATATGTTTCATCTGTAACACTCGGATATTTGACCATGAAACATCGCCTCTCGAGTTGTTTCGTGGGTGAGTCTGAAGGAACGTAGAATCGTACATACCTAGTCATTTTTATTTAAAATTTGCATACTTCTACTACAAATGATCTTGTATAATGCTTTCACAACTTTACGAAATCAGCATCAAACACATGTTTCTATTTCTCACAAAACTTTTATTCAGCTTCTTACACCGTTGCACCAGCGTATAGATATTATACAGTATGGACACTTCGCGTCGGTACCTTTGATGTAGCAGGACTGATTTCAATGACCTTCAAACCAGTTTGAGCGTGAGATTCTGCTTTCTCCCAGGAGTTGGCACTGACACCACACCAGCTAGCAGTCGACACAGCGGAAATATAACACATACAATTAATACATATAGGTACATTATGTACTCGAAATAAATTGCACCGATGAATAATAAATCCGTCATTAACTGTAATGTCTAGACTCTAGAGTTCCTTTATAATGAGAGTTGAGACGTTGACCCCATCGACAATTGAAATATGTAATGATTTGATAGCGCTGAAAATGGAAAAACAAAGTTCCTGTGAGAAGTAAAACCATATATCTATATTATATTATATACAACTATTAAACGAATGTGATACATAATTTTATAATGTATTATATTATTTTATAATATAATTTATTATATATAAAATACAAACATTTATTATTACAACTAGTTTGTCACTGAAAATTAAGGAAAAGCTGTTAACTTGAATTTATTTGAAGCAAAGCGTTACTGGATTATGCAGTAAGGTAGCCGATGTTTGGATCCTGTGTCTCAACTCTATACTCAGTTATTATCTTAACGTGTGCTCGATTACACTAACCTCTAGTGCTTTAAAGTGGAACTAAACGCCGGCACACTGAGAATCAAAACACAGGAAAATTCGCTCAGTTTCCATTCTTTGCAATCCCTATTCGATGGTTGCACTGTCTCGATTGTGGGATTCTTTACCTAGTCACGTCAGGAATTTTGTCGGATACTATCACAATTCAAAACTAAACTAGAAAATTATGTTAAATCTGATGACATCAATTATCGGTAAATTTACATCATTTCGTGACCTTAATAACAATAATTTTAATAATAATGATGATATTGATTATGGTGACTTACACTTTTACTAAGTCATACTACTTTTGACCAATAAAACGGTACGGAATGACATTTTTCAACCAAACATGGCTGCTTATCCTACAATTTTTATAACCTCCCTAACATTTGTTTTTATCACCGCTCTAGCTTTTGTTTCTTTGTTTGCCAAGATTGTACTTTCAATAATTGGACCTTTTAAAATTATTCGTGTTTATTTCATTATCCTTAATTAAAACTGTTCTATCATTTATTTTTTTTTTATTATTTAGGTTATGATATAGCTTCTGCTGTATGAGATTATGGGTAGTCACGTATCAGATTTTAATATATATCGATAATTGAAGTGGAATGCAACTGTTTTTATGAAAATGAAACTGAATTAACAGAGCCTTCTTGACTTGTAATCGTTCATAGAGTTCAATGAATATTGTATAGTTGGCACAACTGGTAACAAGAGAACAACTCATCATAACACACTACTACCTTCTAGCGGAATATATTTTGTAACGATGAGATGGCACAATAATACATTTTCAAGACAGTTTAGTATTTTAGTATGTCAATTAATATTTTATTGTGTTAGAATACTTTATTTCTTCTAATCTTTGTATATTTTCTTCCAGTCGTGTAATAGTCAATTTAAATCCCACTCGAGTTTTGATATCCTCTAGATAAATCAAAACCTCTAGTGAGATTACTGTAGATAATATTATTAATGCTGTTAAATAATAATAGTAATGATGATGATAATAATAATAATAATAATAATAATAATAATTGATACTAATAATAATAATAATAATATCTTTGTCTTTCAATGTTATGCTTCAGATTATTTAATAATACTTCATTATTATCACCTAGCCGCTTTTAAAGATTTTTTTTCACTGTTGTAATTTTATTATTTAATTCGTAGAAATTTTTGTTTAGGATGTAGGAAAAATTCACTTAAATGTCATGATTAGCAACTAAAGTTCGTGAGACAAAAAAATAGGAGGCAAAACTTTCGAACCGATGTAATATATAATGATAATTAACTTTTCATAAATCGTCTATGTACAAAATAGTCATTACGGCTATTGTAATCATTTCCAATATTATTTTTATATTTACTAAAATTTGGACTAAAACTGGCATAATGTTAAAGTCTTTAGATAAACTATGTCATCGTTGTTTTGAAATCTACTCTTCATACAGGGACATCATTTTATTTTTACTAACATTTTTAATATTACCTTGACTATATCTCTGGATCAACGCCGTTTGCTATCCCCTTCCACGACTGGAGTTCGATGATACTGACGTAATATACAAACAAATCACTTTACTAGGTATAGGAGGGAAGAAAAGTAGTTCATCCATTTATGTAAACTAGGAAATATTGCGCTTTTGAGTTTAATCATTTTCATTAGGTTTTTGTTTAATCAAAATACAGTACAGTATTAACAATGAGTGTATTTACTCACGAACTGAGCTGTCCATGTGGACGTATTCATTATGCAGTGTATATTATACTGTCTACAACACATTAGCGTACAATATAGAGAATGAAGTTAAATTGAAAAATAATCATAATATGGATATTAAACACACTTTGATACAGGCTTCAGTTCTAATGTGCATATTATCCGACTATAGCATATTGTACTTAATTACAATTACCAGTTCTTCGTACTAGTAACTCATGTTGAAATAATTCTGTACCTACTCTATAAAAGAGTACCTTACGTACTGTAAATTCAATCTTCACTTCTGCCCGAAAAGATAAAATTACTCAGACATACTATCTACTGTCCGTCCAAGTGGTTATGTCGTAGGGTCGTAGAAAGGAGGGAAATCACGTGACCGTTAATTACTTAACGAGGCCCTTTTATTTAAGTTATTTTAAACAGTTGTATAATATTACGTAGACGTCCAATTCCTAACAGAAATTAATGTTCTCAGAAAAGAGCTAAGACAGCCCAGCCACTAGCTGGCGAATAAAAGCTGGTTGGGGAAACCGGGATACGACGTAGGCAAATGGACGACAGTACCTGTGCGAAAATGATTCAATATTGAAAGCTCTTTCGCCACTGGAAAACTCGAACATATTTTTGGAACGTACTGTGGCTACTATGACTGTATATGCGGTCTTGGATCTGTGTGGAAGACGGTTGAACGGGTGGGAGTGAAGTACATTAAAAAACTCAGGTACAATAAAAATTGAAGTAAAAATAAAATGATGTCCCTGTATTTCATTACTTGAAGAGGATTTGATAGAAATATCACGTAGCCTATTGCTAGCTTCTCTTGTGAGGATTGTCTGCGTCCCGTACGTGGATCACTGGCCACAGTTTCCGAACAGTCGTTGAAATGCCTCCATCGATCAAGGTGACATATGTTATGGTCTTCTGGTAACACAATGCTTGTTCTTTTTTCGGTAGAACACGTCGTTTAGTTGCTAGGCAACCTGGGAGAAGATTGTGCTCGTCCACTTGGATGAGACTTGGACATGAGGCTCAAGACTTATTGCACGACAGGTTGGGCGACCCACAGATCCGTATTGTGCTCCATTCTACATCTCTATAATGTCGGGTACTCCCACAGTCACCACCGCTGCGCAAAAACCGTCTATGTCACACTGCCACGCTAAAGTTCTCATGGTTCCTCAGAACAATTGTCTTTTCTGGATTTGGCGAAAATAGGCCGAGTAAATTGCCATACGATCCTTAAGGAAGTTATGCTTTGATTCCTGACCCGATGAATACTGTGTGTTCTAAATTCGAAAGTAAATTTTGTTAATTCATTTTACTTTTATGCATACACACAGGGATATCATTTTATTTTTACTTCAATTTTTATTGTACCTGAGTTTTTTAATGTACTTCACTCCCACCCCCTCTACTAGTAAACTTCCAATCGTCCCCACACAGCACCAAGGCCGCGTATGCAGTCAAAGTCGCCTTACGGTCGTAGTAAACACTATTGAGATAGTGAGTATAGTACGGTCCAGAAATATGTTCGCGTTTTCCAGTGACGAAAGTGCTTTCAATATTGAATCATATTTTCGCACAGGTACTGTCGTCCGTTTGCGTTCGTCGCATCCCGGTTTCCCCTATCCGCTTCTGCTCACCCCTCTGTAAAGGCTAGTGGCTGGGCTGTCTTAGCTCTTTTCTGAAAACATTAATTTCCGTTTGCAATTGGACGTTTACGTAATACTTTATTATACAACTGTTTAAAATAACTTAAATAAAAGGGCCTCGTTAAGAAATTAACTGTCACGTGATTTCTCTCCTTTCTACGACCCTGCGACAAAGCCAATTGGACGGACAGTAGATAACATCTCTGAGGAATTTTATCTTTTCGGATCGGGCAGGAATGAAGATTGGATTTACTCTTTTTATAGAGTAGGTACAGAATTATTTCAACATGAGTTACTAGTAACTTACGAATCACGAAACTGATAATTGGAATTAGGTAAAATAATCTATAGTGCTATAATATGCACAAAAGAACTGAAGCCTGTATCGAAATGAACGGCACAATTTTCAAGAATGTGTTTAAATATCCATATTATGATTATTTTTCAATTTAACTTCATTCTCTGTATTGTACGCTAATGTGATGTAGACAGCATAATATACACTGCATAATGAATACGTCCGAATGGATAGCTCAGTTCGTGAGTAAAAACACTTATTGTTAATACAGCACAAACAAAAACCTAATGAAAATTATCAAACTCAAAATCGCGATATTTCCTGGTTTACGTAAATGGATGAACTACTTTTCTTCCCTTCTATACCTGGTATAGTGATTTGTTTGTACTTTACGCCAGTATCATCGAACTGTAGTCGTGGAAGGGGGTAGCAAACGGTTCTCAACCGTTAAGCCAAAGGTATAGCCAGGTTAATATTAGAAATGTTAGTAAAAATAAAATGTCTCTGTACATATACGTACAGGCGAACACACGTACATAGTCATACATACATGCACACATGTACAGTCCACACCTGTGGAGTAACGGTCAGCGCGTCTGGCCGCGAAACTAGGTGGCCCGGATTCGAATCCCGGCCGGGGCAGGTTACCTGGTTGAGGTTTTTCCGGGGTTTTCCCTCAACCCAAAACGAGCAAATGCTGGGTAACCGGCATTTTCACCTTCATTTCATTCAGACGCCAAATAACCTAGATGTTGATACAGCGTCGTAAAATAACCCAATAAAAACACACGTACATACATACATACATACATACATACATACATACATACATACATACATACATACATACATACATGCATGCATACATACATACATACACACATACATACATACATACATACGTACGCACATAATAGCTTACATATACACGCCACCGGTGCAGCCCACGCGGTTGAAGCTTTTGCCTATCTGAGTGTTCCGCTCGGGCTGTTTTCCTGGTTGGATTTTTTCCGAGATTTTTCCCAACTGTAAGACGAATATCAGGTAATTCATAGCAGATCTCTGGCATTATATCGCCTCATACCATATCGCTATATTTCAACTCATTCGACGCTAAATAACCTAGTATTTGGTTCAGCGTCGTTAAATAACCAACTAAAATAAATTATATATATGCAAGTATATGTAGATAAATATTGAAAATGGTCATGTATACAACAACTTCACGCTGTAGTGTAGTTGTCATTAATTAATTAATTTTTTAGATCTGATAGGTAGTATGTGACATATGTCCTTCTTGCTGTAGGGCAAGTCACACTTATTTTAATTGCGTATGTAACATAATCTAAATAACACCATAACCGAGGTCAGAGACGCCGTAACACAAAGAGCAGACGTATTTGTTAGGCCATAACCGTGAATTGCCTCTATTCATTCAATTCCCCCAAATTGGTCTGATATATTGCAGATTCTTTGTTGCCCTGCAGTAAAAGAGGGTGGCACTCTTTCCGTGCAAAGAAATATTGAGATGTACAGGGCCGAAGCGCGGACTGCTCCGAGGAATACTGCATCCCACTAACGATTCGTATACTGTAATATCATAAATTTTTAAAACGTCCTGTAGCATAAAAAGTTGCAACGTTGTGTTCCGTGGGTGTCATTCTCGGATCCTTTTGCCTCCGGTGCACCTGCTTTTTAGAGGAGAAGGGCGCGGCACGCAAACAGATACACAATCGTTTATATAAAATAACTTCTAATGTTACTATTGTTGTATTATAAGGAATAGTACAACTCAATCTACAGTGTGATACAGAACGACATTTACTGTCTTTAAGCGCAGTGGAAAACATGTACACAGAATCAGTTCATAAAACTAACAGTCTAGGGGGTCGTCCACAGTGTTTACAGTTATTATAAATTGTAAATTTTATAAAATAATAAACTTCTATTTCACAATCTAAATTTGTGAAAATGAACTTTACAAAGAAAGTCAAATGGTTTTTTTTTTTTTTTTTTTTTTTTTTTTTTTACAATGAAGGAGTAATTTTACTTGTAGCGTCAGCACATTTTATGCACTTGTACCTACGTCTATAAAGTGAACCAAATTTTGCATGAAGGAAATAAATACAATTAGACTACTTTTATTAAAAAATTATGACACTCGGGAGGAAATTAAACGCAGAATAAATATGGAAAATGCGTGTTATTGTTCGGTTGAGAAGCTTTTATCATGTAGTCTGCTCTCAAAAAATCTGAAAGTTAGAATTTATAAGACAGTTATATTACCGGTTTTTCTGTATGGTCGTGAAACTTGGACTCTCACTCTGAGAGAGGAACAGAGATTAAGGGTGTTTGAGAATAAGGTTCTTAGGAAAATATTTGGGGCTAAGAGGGATGAAGTTACAGGAGAATGGAGAAAGTTACACAACACAGAACTGCACGCATTGTATTCTTCACCTGACATAATTAGGGACATTAAATCCAGACGTTTGAGATGGGCAGGACATGTAGCACGTATGGGCGAATCCAGAAATGCATATAGAGTGTTAGTTGGGAGGCCGGAGGAAAAAAGACCTTTAGGGAGGCCGAGACGTAGATGGGAGGATAATATTAAAATGGATTTGAGGGAGGTGGGATATAATGATAGAGACTGGATTAACCTTGCACAGGACAGGAACCGATGGCGGGCTTATGTGAGGGCGGCAATGAATCTCCGGGTTCCTTAAAAGTCATTTGTAAGTAAGTAAGGGGATAAAACATTGTACGATATACTTATCGTAAATTTATATTACTATTTCAGTATCCGCGGCCTCGTTTGACAACTTCTCAATCTCGTATTGTAATATGAAACGTGAAGATACTCGTATCGTAAATAACTATTATTTACGGTTTTGTAAATTGTTAATTTGTAATTTTGTAAACATTGTGGAACGTGCCCCTAGTGTTTCACATGTATTGCTATTATTTCTCTTTTTCAAACACCGATTCTTCATATAAAACGTCGTATTTAATAATTTTATTATTCACATTAATCAAAATAAGTTATTTGCCTTATTCATTAAATCAAAAATGTCGTAATATAATTCATAGTTCGCTTCTTTCACCTTCCTCTTAGTCTCTGCATTCGATCCATATATCTTAACATTGTCTATAATCTAATATCTTCTATCCGGGTTTTGTTTTAATTCACCATTCCGTCCAGTACATCCTTCAGTACGCAGTTTCAGCTTAGCTGGTGACCTAGCCAATTTGTTTTTCTCTTCCCAATTAGTTTCAGCATTATTCTTTCTTCACACATTGTTTCTATCACATTTCATATCCTATTTGTCCATTTCACACTCTCCACTTTCCTCACACTTTTAAATGCTTCTTCGTTTCAATTTCCTTCAAGAATTTCACTAATTCAATTGGGATTCCATCAAATCCTGTGTTTTTCCATTCGTCATTTCCTTAAGCGCTAGCTCAAAGAACAGAAAATACCTTTTCGTCTCCTGGTACGGCTCTTCGTCTCTTATAGCTTCGTCTATGTACGATTCCCTATCTGATATAGCTATTCTATATCTTTCGTCCATCTGTTCAGTATTCCTTCTTAGTCTGTTATTTATTGCAGATTTTATGTTCTTATTTGTTAAGTATAAACATTTTACATCTCGATACAATAAGTTATATCTCCCTTTCCTCCATAGATCCTCTATTTCTTTACATTCTTTTTTCGTCCCGTCTCTCTTGACGTTTTCAGTTTCTCTTCTTACTTTTAGCTCGTTCTTTAGTTTCTTGTAATTTCTTCTACCTTCTCCTGTGTTGATTTTTTTCCGTTTTTTTCTTTCCTCCATCTTTTCCAACATTTTCCCTGTGACCCAAGGGGTCTTAATATTCATAGTTTCTGCTGTTATTTGTATACAGTTTTTAGATGAGTCCAGTAATTATTTTCAGGTGTGGATTCTAATTTAGTGGCTTACTCTTGAAAATTTGCTTCAAATTTTCTTCCTTCCTCTTCGTTCTTTAGTTTTTCATGTGCAATTGCTTCGCCGTCTATCTTTCTCTTTTCAGACGAAAATCTAATTCGCCTATCAGTACATCGGGACATGATCTGAGTTAATATCCGCTCTTTGTAGTATCGTTGCATTTTATAAGCAATATATAAATTTTTATACATCTTGATTACACAACTTTTAACACTGTATCACTTCGGAATATGTATGATAAGAACTTTCTTGTGTTAAATTTTAACGTACCTTGTTAACATGTTTCGACCTATTTTGGGTCATCTTCAGAATTGGTCGTTGTTGGTCTTGGCGCCTCTTGTTTCCTGTGAGGGTGCGTTCGTAGTGTAGAGTCAAAGATTGTATGTGTTTTGAAATTGAGTTGTGTGTTGAGAATATCGTTGGGGTGTATTTTCGTGTGTCTGTATATTTCATATTGTTCTAGTGTGTTGAGTTTCTGGCTTTCTCCACATATGCAGAACATCACGAATGCCAACCACACCTACAGAGACATCAACACAGACATGGAAATACTGCACATCCAACCAAAAAGCCAGAAACTCAACACACTAGAACAATATGAAATATACAGACACACGAAAACACACCCCAACGATATTCTCAACACACAACTCAATTTCAAAACACATACACTCTTTGACTCTACACTACGAACGCACCCTCACAGGAAACAAGAGGCGCCAAGACCAACAACGACCAGTTCTGAAGATGACCCAAAATAGGTCGAAACATGTTAACAAGGTACGTTAAAATTTAACACAAGAAAGTTCTTATCATACATATTCATTCATACTTTTCTGCCCAAAGGCAAGACATTGACTGCAAACCCAGCATTCTCAAATATTTCCTTCTTCCGCCTTTCTCTTCGTCTCAGCATTCGATACATATATCTTAACATTGTCTATCATCTGATATCTTCTTCTGCGTTCACCATTCCTTACTGTACATCCTTCAGTAGGCAGTTTCTTCTTAGCCAGTGACCCAGCCAATTTATTTTTCTTCGCCTGATCAGTTTCAGCATTATTGTTTCTCCAACTATTCTTTCTAGCACAGCTTCATTTCTTGTTTGTCTGGTAATTTCATACGCTCCACTGTTTTTATGCGTCATTTTATAAATACAAATAAATAAATTTTGAAAATGCATCGAGTCTCTTATACGTCGATTGCTCATTCAAAAGTTGCCCCATTAACGCCAAATTGTTATCATTTGATTTCTATAGCAAAATGATTTATTGTATAGGGAACTACGTACCTCATGTCATATTCCTGTATCCCGGGTTGTTGCATGGCGTGGTGCCAACTCAGTGCCCATTGTTGCGGTCGCTACTTACGTCCAGTCCTCTTCTCCGTGTTCCCAGTGATATACGAGCACATCGCGATTCAAGTGTTTGATATAGAATTAGGTGTTTGTTCGCCAGTTAACCTCTGACCTCTGTGTGGGAAGCCAGGTGACGTGTTTGCACCCAACTGTCAGTCCTTTCCTTTTACTAAGCGACACAATTTATACGACAGACTTCTGCAATTGCAACAAATGGAAAGCAATAAACCTTATCTTCTGCTTACTTGGGAAGCGTGGGCAAACCAAGAAAGGCGAAGTAAAGATAGATAATCTCATTATTTTACGATATACGGCGAAAATAATTTACCACGACATGGAAAATAATCCTATTAAAATAATCGTACTCTTCACTTTGACATTTTATTTTATATTATTAATAAATGAGGCTATTTAGTTGTTTTGAGGAGGCCTATAGAGAAAGTGTGACATTTTTGGACATGGAAAATGAATTTTATTTCTGTCAGTGATTGCTAATACCCTACTCTACACTTTGCAAAGTGCCAAGGGCGTAAGACGATTGGATACCTTCCTAATGACGTCATAATTTATTAAATGTCCGCGCTGTGGAAGTGTGAAATTTTAAGTTATTTTTCTCCGCTATAATATTTTGTGTATTTCTCTTCATCCAGATCACTAACGCTTCTACAATCATTTTACATCTTAGAAGCTCAGTTTTTTATGTAAATTTACTATACTACGCTTAACGGTTTGGTGCATAAAATTTTTCCTAACTCTCTGACTTTTAAAAGAAAAATATATGTGTAACATCAGTAAAAGAATTTAAAAATTTGTTCATGTTTTTTCACAAATTACTTTTTGTCTGTAATATGCAAATAATAATAAAGAAACTTACAAGAATGTAAAAATCCCGAATTCATCCATATTTGTAAAAAAAAAAACTACCGCCATCCCCCCAAGTACCTGAAATTCCCGTTTTGCGGGATTTTTCCCACCTTCTTACGCGACAGTTGCTTCACGTCTGTTGGTAGGATCGATAATATTGTTCAGCGGGCGAAATGTTTCTAGACCTGTAGCGCGGTTCACAAGAGGCTATAGTTTTAATTTCTCCTAAGCATAGAGATTGATATTTAAACATAAAAGAGAAATGAAGATCTCATCATCGTATGAAGCAAAGGTTCTAGCTTGGAGCATGCACAGTGTGGCATTAGAAAAATTCGATTCGCTCAACTATTATATTATATTATATTATATTATATTATATTATATTATATTATATTATATTATATTATATTATATTATATTATATTATATTATATTATATTATATTATGTTATATTATATTATGTTCTGAAATGTTAAATGGTAAAAATACAATAAGAACAAATATAGTTAGATAACACAAAACAATAGAGGACGTGAATACATTTAAATTTCTGGGTACTACCATGACATACATAGAAAGCACTGACCAGAGAGAAAACAATGAAAAATGCATTTATATAAACGACACAAGCAGAATAATAATAATTCGTAAATCAATACCAGGATGATTCTGATTTCATATCCTAGAAACAACATGAAATAAACAGACGCATACTCGAAAAATATTTTAATTTCCATATCACTTTCAGTATTATTTGTGGATCTTATGAAAGCCTCAATTAGCAACTAATGTATGTATGTATGTATGTATGTATGTATGTATGTATGTATGTATGTATGTATGTAATGTATGTACCTTTTTGAGCAGCATGTTCCATTACAAATAAGAAGTCATACTACATGCCTAGGTTTACCTTCATAATCCATTTACATTATATATTATTATGTTGCCGTTCTAGATTAAATATGGATTAGTGTAGTTCATCTACTATGTGTAACTGTCAAGATAATATTGGTACACTTTAATCTAACTTATTTTCCTATTCCTAACCTATGAAGTACAAGAATCTATTTACATATTCTAGCATTTAAATATTTACAGTATTTATATATTTACTATGTTTTGATGAGCCTATTTTCAGATAAATTATATATGTATTTATTTATTTATTTATTTATTTATTTATTTATTTATTTATTTATTTATTTATTTATTTATTTATTTATACTGAAAAAGGGTAAATACCTGGTGGCAGTATTAACTAATTACACTCAATAATGACAATGAATAACAAACACAATTAATAATAATAATAATAATAATAATAATAATAATAAATAATAACAATAGTATAATAATATTAACAAGGAACATCCTAAATTAAATGAAGCACGATCACTTAAAATAACATTGAGTAAATCTAATTTGTATCTTAACCCTAAGTTTGAACTAAAACCCACGAGTATGATATGTTCATACATGCACAAGTACCTTTGAACACTACACTCATTTCGCTGACAACTCTCTCACTGTACTGGAACTACGACACATTTCACTGATACTATCCTGATTTCACTAACACTTAAAAAACATTTCACTGTTCAAATACTTTGCTCTACTACTAAAAACTATAAAACTTCACTGACACAAACATACTTCACTGGCACAACACACCTCACACTTCACTGACACAACACACTCCTTCACTGATGCAACACTTCAAATAACAAAACAGCAATTACACACTTTAAATAGTGTGCATAATATACTACCGTCCATTAGTAAAGTCCTTAAGCCTATTTTTAAATACATTTTTAGTTATTGGTAAAGCCCTTAGTAAGTCTGCAGGTAAAGCATTCCAGTCCCTGATAGTACGATTGAGAAAATAAAACTTTCCAGTGTCCGTCCTCTGGCTTCTTTCCGTCAATTTATGTGAGTGATCGTTTCTTGACGAGTAATTTAGCGGCTGCAACATATTTTTGGTGGCTGCGACCTATATAAACAAATAAATGATAATAAAAAAAACCTTCATTTGACTGTTTATTCACTTATAGTCAAATGAAGGTTCTATTTATCATCATTTGTTTGTTAGTATTGACTTGTCGGTCCAATATGTTCGTAAATTAAACTAGTGATAAGTGGAATAGTACAGAAACTGCGTGGTGCCTGCGTTGGAGAACTTTGAGAAACAGACAGGCACTGCGTATACCGCCCAGGAAGCTCGTTTTCACTTTGCTGGAGTATGACAGCAGGCATTCCCACTTTGGGGTGTGGGTTCCAGCCAGACAGCAGCATTTTGCACATCTGACAGAGTGGCAGACACACTTAGCAGCTACTCATATTAGCCAACGCATCTCACGCTCTTCCACTGTGCAAGACGAAAATTCGTAACGTTCGTACGGTATTGCGAATAGATTGAAAAAGCTAACTGAAGCAGTCGCTGTCGTATTCTAATGCCAGTAAGTTATGGAATAAGACGTATAATAAAAGAAGAATACAGAATGATTCTTATACAGGGTGTAAGTAATATAGGATGCGTCAGAAAGAACGGATGGATTTCACAGGGCAAGAAAATTGTAAGGATTCATCAAATCAAAAATTTATTGTTATCAACAGATTCACCAATATATGCAGTTTACTTATGGTATACAACATCATCCATATAATGTCCTTGGCTTTCGATACAGGCATCGAGGCGTTTTCTGAAGTTCGCCACCACTTTCACAGTCATAGTTGGTGGGATTGCCTCGATTTCTTCACGAATCGCCGTCTTCAGTTCGTCCAGTGTATGTGGTTACTTACGCCTTCAAATGGTCCCAAAGAAAGAACTCGCAGGGCGCGAGATCTTACCTTAACCTCGGACAATCTCAGTGCAATAGCATGTTTGCGGGCTGATCGTTGAGGTGGCCGGACAACCTACTGTCTGTTTCCACATTTGCAGGTGTACACGCGCTCCGTGGTCGTCCAGGTGATTTCTTCTTTAATGTTGAACCTTGGTACGAAATGAAGCCACCCACCGCAAAATTGTATTCCGAGTTGGAATCCTATCCTAGCGTGACGTCCGTTGTCGAAAAGAGTCCTAAGTGGCGATCACAGACTCTTCATTTTTCAAAAATGTCTCTGCGATGAAAGCACGTTGTACACCAGACCAACACCATGTTCTCAACTGAAACTGCATTCTCTCGCTGACCCAACAGTCGTGGTCCCCCTCACTATATCCCTCCCCTCGCTGCGTATCGATAGTTTGAAATCCATCCGTTCTTTCTGACGCACCCTGTATAACTGAGCAGATTTTAACAGCTTTTTCTTGGATAGAGTATAACAAGAAATTCTATTATCATATTAGTCGCATATGAAAACTTCTCCGAGAAAAAATCATTTTTCGCTAAATGTTAACACTATTTTATTAGATAAATACTCTCCGTACGATTCTGATTTTTTACTCTTATCAGTAGAGAAACTGATAAGGAATGATTTATCCCTTTGTATTTTTTTTTAAATTGACGGTTTTCTTGCAAATTAAATAAAAACATTAATACTTACATACTTACAAATGGTTTTTAGAGAATACAAAGCTTGATTGCCGCCCTTACATAAGCTCGCCATCGGTCCCTATCCTAAGCAAGATTAATTCACTCTCTACCATCATATTCCACCTCCCTCAAATCTATATTAATATTATCCTCCCATCTATGTCTCGGCCTCCCCAAAGGTCTCCGGCCTCCTAACTAACACTCTATATGCATTTCTGGATTCGCCTATACGTGCTACATGTCCTGCCCATCTCATATTTCTGGATTTAATGTTCCTAATCACATTAGGTGAAGAATACAATGCGTGCAGTTCTGTGTGTTGTAACCTCTCCGTTCTCCTGTAACTTCATCTATCTTACAAGCAAACATTCTCATGGGAGCAGGTAAAAAAAGCTATTTTTTTCTTCCACCATGTTAATAATGTGAAAACAAGTGCTTATACAAATTTTGACCACTCGAGCGCCATTACGAGGGCTTTCCAGGAAGTAAGTTTCCTTAGGGCCGTTTACATAAAGAAGACACAATGTCATGGAAAGATTTGTTAGAACACATACAGAATTTTTTAGCTATTTTGAACCTATTCCCCTCCAGAAATAAGATATTTACCATACCATGGTATCAACAAAGAGGCGCAGATGGCTGTCACACACTTCCGATCCCAGGCGGCAGACTTCTACGACAAGGCATATAAAGTTGATTCCACGTTATGAAAAAATCTCAATTCCTAAGGGTAATATGTTGAAAAATAGCTCAACAATTGCTATATCCGTGCCAATAAATCTTTCCCGGAGATTGTGTTTTATTTCTGTAAACGGCCACAGGTGAACATACTTTCTGGAGGGCCCTCGTAATTACGCTCGAGTGGCCAAAATTTGTATAAGCACTTGTTCTGACATTATTAATATGGTTGAAGAAAACAATAACATTTTTATTTGCCCCATGGGAATGATTGCTTGTTAGCCCCAAATAATTTTCTGAGCATTTTATTCTCGAACACCCTTGACCTCTGTTCCTCTCTCAAAATAAGAATCAAAGTATCACAATCATACAGAAAATGAACAATTTTAATATTTGGAATAATTCTTCCCTGGTTCTCAACCAGGTAAGCTGGATACTTCCTTCTAAGCTTTCGATGATTAGCTTTATCTTCTTCAGGGATTGAAGTGTCATTTCATAAATAATAATAAATGTATGACTGTGAGTGTAATTCGTTCAACTTTAAAGAAATTTATTATTATTATTATTATTATTATTATTATTATTATTATTATTATTATTATTATTATTAAAATTTTTACTAAAGGGGCCAAATTGTTGCTTTCGTCGTGGGCCCATACCATTCTTGATTCGTCCCTGGTGATTTAAACTGGACACGGTGCATTTAAACCTCAGCGAGAGACTAAAACATACATGTGCATCGTGTCTCACTTGAGAATTAGTGCCTCACTGACCATCACAGAGCTTATCGCTCTGAGTGACATCATCTTCACAGTCCCCGTTCCTCACTCACGTAGCTCCTAGGCGTGGGCAGGTTCTATATCAATTTCATAAGCAATATCAGTGGTGGCATAATTGCATTATCAAATCTGTGTGTACGCGTTAGAAAACGATTATTTCATGAGAAATGGGAGGAAGAGTTTTTTTGTTGTTTAGAAGGGGAGAACATACGATGTATGTTATGCTCGAAAATCCTATTAGGCATTAATAAATTTAATATACGACGACATTACACCTTATGTCATAAAGAACATGCTGAATTAGAAGGTAAGACAAATTAAATGTTATTTTTCGTACTATTCCGAAGAAAATCTATGATCTTAACATTTGCATAGTATACTAAATACGACATTACAACTTAAACACGCTGCATTAAAAGGTACGAGGAATTAAATGTTGTTTGTACGTATTATTTCCAAAATAAATTTATAAAAAAATATATCAAATGTTCGTAGAAAACGAAATATGATTTTCTGAAATTATTTTAGGTCGAGAATGTGCAAATCTATTAAGTAATCTTGATAAACGTCAGAATATTCAAGAAAATAAACGTAGACAGCGTGATGGAATATTATTGGCTAGTTACGCAATTTCTCGCCTGTGATTTAAATCATTTCAGCTACGGAGAAACAGTAAAGAGGTTTATGATAAAAGCTGCCGAATTAATTTGCCAAATTGAATAAAAGTTTTCGAGAGCCTCACGTTAACCAAGCGCTTTCCTAATAATTCGCCACTAACCGCCTTAGCGATTACGATAAGGTGACGCAGGTCACAGCAATTTATATTTCCCATCCTACTCTGCACTCTCCTCTCCTAGTAAACAAACTATTTCAAATCGAGGGCCTCACGTAACCGAAAATTGTGCCCACGTATGAACTAAAAGGACAAGTATTATTTTCCTGCTCACTTCAGAGTAAAAAAAATATTTTCTGTAGCATTTTTAAGCACTAGTTATCTGATATTGTGGGTGCCTGGCCATAATGATCAGTTAAGATGCTCTGACGAAATCGTTTTGTAATCGCGCTGGATCGAAACAAGTCTTTTTTTCCCCCTGCACTGCATTCCTGCGGTTTCTGTATCGTGTTCGGGAGTTGAAGGCCCAAGATCAACACCCGAATCCATGTTTGTTATTTTTCGCCTCGCATCCGGTGTCGTTGCGCGGCTCGATGCCTTGCCTAGCCCCTCAAGTGCTTAAAGTCTCAACTTCAATCTTGCTTGCGTAATTTTCCTTCGAAATTGTCACCATCCGGGAGGATGTGTCAGAACAGGTTATGGAATGTGCCTTAGCAGGTGCGTCCCGCCTCGAATTCGGAACAACCGGGCCAATTCAGTGACCACGTGGCCTGCATAAATAATCGGCAGGTTATAGCGACCAGTATAGTTCAACATTGAGAGAGTTCTTTGCTCCAGACAACTTACAGCAGGGGTCGTCAGCATAGAGCATGCTGGGGCTAGCCTCTTTTACCCGCGGAATACGCTGTGCACTATAGTGCTCTCGTAGCTACTAGCGGGTATGCTCTCTATCTCTCCCTGTTGCACGACAGTGCACACGGGACGGCACCGCGTACCCATTGCACATTTCAGCGAGTGCTGACGACCACTGTCTTAAGCTTACACCATAAGAAAGAATCACCACCAAGCAAATACATTATAATAAGGGTCGGAAGTTTATAGAACCTTCTAGATCCTAAGCATGCAAATATGCTTAACAAAAGCTGAAATATGCAAAAAACTTTAAAATATGCAGCATAATTCTTAACGTAAACCAGATATCTGCAATGACATTACCATATTTGTATTAGAAACAAGATGTAGAAAAAAATTAAAGAAGAAGAAGAAAAATAATAAGTTCATCTCCCAGTACATTTAATTTTGTACGCCACAAGAATTTTACTTTTAAGTTATAGGGTGTCAAGGAATGCCTGCTATCAGAAAGAAAAATTTCATATTTCGAAAATGATCTTTCGACGTGACAGGACAATATAGGTGCATATTTTGTTTTGCGACATTTGTACAAATAATAATAATAATAATAATAATAATAATAATAATAATAATAATAATAATAATAATAATAATAATGATTTATTTAACCTGGCAGAGTTAAGGCCATACTGCCTTCTCTAACACTCAACCAGGAGTAAAACTGCTTTACAAAAAACACTACAAATTTACAAAGTACACTACAATTTTACACACAAAACAGAACAAGATAATATTAGTAAAATGTAAATAACAAGTAAGTAGAAATCAGACATAATATATAACATACAGAAAGAAAGGAGAAAGCATAATAAAATGTGAACAGCAGGTCGAAATAAATTAGACATACAAAGTCTAAAAAATGAGACAATTATTATTGATAATAATAATAATAATAATAATAAATAAGAATAGTAATAATAGTAATACTAAAAGTAGTAATAAAATAGTGCAGTACAAAGCATACAATGAATACAATATTGTTAAGCATACAGTAAGGAAAATTATGATTTTATATATAGCTCAACTTATCACATTATAGATATATCATTATCGGAAAATATGAAAACAAAAATATAAAATAAGTTAAATATCATGAGAACAGGAAAAAAATGTGAATACGTGGTAACATGCAATACAACACTTGTCATAATAGTAAGTTAGTTTGGCAACTCATCATAAGATAATTTTCTAACTTGGATTTGAAAGATTTCAATGTTCGGCAGCCCTTGACTTCAGGCGGCAGAGAGTTCCAGTGACGAGAGGTAGCAACAGTGAAAGATGAGGAATACAGAGATGATGTATGAAGTGGAATTTCTAGCGTGTTATCGCTATAAATAAAATCCTCTGAACAAGTGATGTCCTTCCCTTTTAAGAGCTTACTAACTGTCTGTAAGAGAGTCAGTACTACATTTTTGTTGTGCATCTCATTTGTCTTCTTTTTAATATTTTGTCCTATAATTTGTGCTCTTTTAGATAGGTAAGATTAAAAATACCAAAAGAAATTAAGGAACTCTAAAATATGCTAAAAATGTATGTTATGCAATTCTTTTGTTAGTCCGAACCTCAGAAATAATATTATGCCTTGAAACGTAATCTTGTGAGCTTCAAGAAAATATTATGAACACCAACAAAAGACATGTATTTGCGTGAACTTCGTTCCTCTACTTCTAAGAAAGTCAGTGTTGCGTATACGACACATATATCAGAATATATTTTAATATAGAATTTTTGAATTGCTACTGATAAAATTGAAAACAAAAATGACTGGGGATGTAAGGAAATTCCAATGACTACGTGAAACGCCTGTACTCGAATTGGACCACCGCTGTGGAGTAACTGTTAGCGTATCTAACTGTGAAACGAGCGGGCCCGGCTTCTAATTCTGGTTGGAACAGGTTACTTGGTTGAGATTTTTCCGGGGCTTTCCCTGAAACCATTAACAGCAAATGCTGAGTAATTTTCGGCGCTGGACCCCGGACTCATTTCATTGGCGCATTGTTACTTCATCTTACTCGGATGCTAGATAACCGCAGCAGTTGATAAAGCGTCGTAAAATAACCAATTATAAAAAATATTTCTAAATGATCTATCATAATGCCGTAAAAATTATATAAAAGTATGTTAGTAACTAATTGTGTATTCACTATAATTTCGATATTATTAAATTTGTAATTTTTTTTATAGACATTCACGTATGTTCCCTTAACATTGAGCTTTCGTTAGATTTCCCATGAAGACGTTCTACAGCATGAGATGAGGAAGGAGGCCAGGACCTTGCCTCGTTGCTTGCATAGCACAGGCTGGATAAAAACTCGGAGCACGATAATGACTTAATTGCGTGTAGCAGAACACCATGAACTCGACTTCCCTGCGAGGAGAGAGATCCACCGACCCCTGTGTACTCTGTTGTTGGGATTAGCATGACATAACTTGCTCCAGAGGCCTTGCAAATTTCGTGATCCTCATTAAATACAGGGAGTTGTTGAAACCATTGTACGTCGCACTATGTTCATTGTCTCTCCATTAATCAAATATTTTCTCAAAGAAGCGTTGTTTTATTTTTTCATATATTCATGCAAATAATAATAGCGCTGCAAACACACTTCTTCTTTTTCTCCGATTTCGTCGTCTTTATTCAGTGACTGACTCGGTGAGTGACTATGGGAGTGACTGATTCGGCGAGAGACTGACAGACTCGGTGAGTGACTGGGTAACTGACTCTGTCAGTGATGGATGAATAAACCGACTCAGTGAGTGACTGGGTGACTGACCGATTTATTGAGTGAGTGACTGATTTACCCACTCAGTGACTGAGCGAGTCGGTGAACGAGTAACTGACTCACTTGGAGAGTAATTGACTGACTTAGTGACTGGGTGACTCACCGACTTAGTGACTGGGTGACTCACCGACTTAGTGACTGGGTGACTCACTGATTTAGTGACTGGGTGACTCACCGACTTAGTGACTAGGTGACTCACTGACTTAGTGACTAGGTAACTCACTAACTTCGTAACTGGGTGACTCGCTTGGCTTAGCAACTGGATAACTCGGCTTAGTAACCGGGTGGCTCACGAGGCTTTGTGACAGGGTGGCTCACTGGCGTAGTGACTGGGTGGCTCACTGACAGTGACTGGATTTGATGACTCACTGGCTTAGTGACTAGGTGGCTCACTAGCTTAGTAACTGGTGACTCACTGACTGAATGGATGAATAATTCACAGATCTACTGACTGACTGGGTGACTCACTGGCCTAGTGACTGACTGGGTGACTTATTGGCCTAGTGACTGACTGGCCTAGTTATGACTGGGTGACTCACTGGCCTAGTGATTGACTGGGTGACTTATTGGCCTAGCGACTGACTGGGTAACCCACTGGCCTAATGACTCACTGGCCTAATGACTGATTGGGTGACTCATTGGCCTGATGACTGACTGGGTGACTCAGTGGCCTAGTGACTGACCTAGTGATTGAATAGATGACTCATTGGCCTAATGACTGACTGGATGACTCACTGGCCTAGTGACTGACTGGGTGACTCACTGGTCTAATGACTGACTAGGTAACTCACTGACCTAGTGATTAACTGGGTGACTCATTGGTCTAGTGACTGACTGGGTGACTAACTGACCTAATGATTGACTAGGTGACTCACTGGCCTAGTGACTGACTGGATGACTCACTGGCCTAATGACTGACTAGGTGACTCATTGGCCTAGTGACTGACTGGATGACTCACTGGCCTAATGAGTGACTAGGTGACTCACTGGCCTAGTGACTGACTGGGTGACTGACTGGCCTAATGAGTGACTAGGTAACTTACTGGCCTAGTGATTGACTGGGTGACTCATTGGTCTAGTGACTGACTGGGTGACTAACTGACCTAATGACTGACTAGGTGACTCACTGGCCTAGTGATTGACTGGATGACTCATTGGTCTAGTGACTGACTGGATGACTAACTGACCTAATGACTGACTAGGTGACTCACTGGCCTAGTGATTGACTGGGTGACTCATTGGTCTAGTGACTGACTGGGTGACTAACTGACCTAATGACTGACTAGGTAACTCACTGGCCTAGTGACTGACTGGGTGACTCATTGACCTAGTGACTGACTGTGTGACTTACTGACCTAATGACTGACTAGGTGACTCACTGGCCTAGTCACTGACTGGGTGACTCACTGGCCTAATGAGTGACTGGGTGACTCACTGGCCTAGTGACTGACTGGGTGACTCATTGGTCTAATGACTGATTGGGTGACTCTCGGGTTTAGTGACTTACTGGATGACTCAGTGGGTTAGTTCTGAGTGACGCGCTGGATTAGTGACTGACTGGGTAACTCAATGACTTAGTGACTGACGGATTGGCTGATCTCACTGACAAGTGTGATTGAATGTGACTGATTTTTATCTATTCATAATAGTTATTTTAACCTGAAGTGACTCTTGGCGAGAATATAATTATTTAATTGGTGAAATGTGAACGGCAAAGAAATCTGATTTCTGAAAGAAAACTCGGTTCATGTTCTTTCCCAACATAAAACTCATGAATCCCGAAGCCCGGTCTTCACAAAAGCTAGACGTGAACGGTCTGGTCTAGTTGTTTTCAGTATCTGCACCGAAAACTTCAATTAATTTTAAAGAGATCCGTTGTGTTCGAAGCTGGAGCTGAAGGACGGACCGTTACGAGTTACACCTGCTATTCTAGGTGTGAGAGCAGAGGTTCGTGATAGCACCCAAACATGTTTCTGCCCTGATTAATTCGTCTGTATCTGGCAGTAAATTCTCTGTAGCCTGACTTTTATGTGTGATAATAAAAGCTGTGTGCCTAATGAGCGCCTCTAACTTACCGCACGCCACCGACCGACCCCGCAAGAAAACAATGATTTCTGCACTGTGTACTTTTGTGTCAGAAATTATAAATTATGAAGCAATCGTGGCGGTAGCCGAGGCGACCAGACGAAGATCGTGATCATGCAGCGCGTGATGATCCAACAGATAAGAGGTTCCACCTCCGAGATTTCACACTGCTGACGAGTTCGGCAATTTTATGTTCCCCCACCCCTGTAGCTTTTTATGCTAGGACTGCAGGTCGTCAAGTGCTAAGAATATGTAATGAGAGCATGGCGAAATATACGGGCCTATACACGAATAGAAACCGAAGTAGACTTGCTTCAGTTTATGTGAATATATTCGTTCCTCATTTATTCTTCAAGACTTACAGCTGTTATGTGAACTAAATTTATTTCACACTATGTCGAGCTTCATACTAGTATATTTATCTACTTTGATTATGTAATGCGGACTTCACATCACTAATAAAAATGTTGAAAACACATTCATTACGCAATTAGTTAGGTAATGATACTTCTATTGCGCAACTAGTTAAGTAATGATACTGATGTTACCTAACTGGTTGGAAAATGTGAACTACACATTAAATTAAAATTATTAAATTAAATGGAATTGATTAATTATTTAATCTTCCAATTTTTATATTCCAAATTTGTATTTAAATATCCTAATGTTGTCAATTCTAATAGTTCTAGTATTAAATTTAAAAATTTATGTATGGATTTTATAAAAATTGAAAAATTGTAAATTTAAATTTACGGTATATATTCTTATTGCGTAGTAGACATAAGACAAATTGTATTATATGCTACTTAATTTCAATTCAGGAATCCGCTCCTGAGCATGCGTTCTACTCTTTCAGGGGCGAGCTAAAGTTTTCCTGTTCATATTATATTTTATGCTCGACCATGCCGAAATGTAGTAATTATACACCAGGTAGCAGACCTTTAATGCATGTCATTAAAGTACACCTACTCATTAAAGGTCAGGTCTTTCAGCCAATGACGACTCAGGTTACAACTGTTCAGCCAATGACAGGTCAGCTTTCTACCGTTATAAAACCGCAAGTATCGATTATTCTCGGATATGCAATCGAAAGAGAATTAGCGAAAAGTCACGGAGACTGGAAATCCAATACTGTCGCAGAAGGTTATGTTCTGTTACTATAATAATTAGCGTTAATTGTAAATAATATTCAAATAAATTCAATTTGTCATCTCGTTTTTCAATGTTTAATTTTATTTCAATGTTATCTCTGTAGGTTCTTATGGCCTAGCAAGGTCAATGTGGACATCTGTTCCTCGGAAAAAATCAATACTTTCGCGTCTGCCCACATCTCACAACATACGGCGCATTGCTCCAGGTCAGATACAATAAAATTAATAATATCAAGTTAGAAATATGGTTGAGCATAAAAAGTAGTATGAAACTCGCCTATAATGGTAATTAAGAAGTGATTTGGATATTTATGAAACGAGCGCAAGCGAGTTTCATAATTTTCATATGAGCTTCTTAATTACCTTCATTATAGACTCGTTGCATAATGTACTATTATGTTACAAGTTTTAGCAAAATAAAAAAATAATAAAATAAATAAATATCTTACGCGAGATTTCGACGGTACTAAACATTCAATTGCAGACTATGCAACATTTTCATTATGAGAATCCTCGTTTGAACTTATTTTAACAATGTTTATTTTTCCTAGAACTGCTGTTCTTCTGTTATAAACAAAAACCTATCGTGTTTTTAATTAATAAAACAAACATAAACGAATCGTCTCCCACAGGAAAAAACTAACAATGGAATCGCTCTCCACAAAAGACATTTCAAAACCTATCATAACTTACCATCTGAAACCTTTTGAATGCATGTGAGACAAAATTATTTGATACATATCGGATGGTTATACTGCGTCGTGTGAACGTGTCTATTCGAAAGTAGTGCATTTTTGGGAATTTTTCTAAATAACTGTTCACTTATTTTGTGTTCATCTCTATTAACATTACGAAAATTGGTGCATATATTTTGGGGACATATTCTTAACAACGTAGAAAAACTAGCATGTAAGTTTAAATATGGTCATGAAAATACTAAGTTCAGAATTTGTCATTACATTGATTCTTGAAGACCAGTCATTTCAAATTGATTTCATGTTGCAACATTTTCTTAGACAAACCATGAAATTCGTTTATCTTTATTCGATTTCAGTCTTGTTAATCAGACATCGGCTGTTTCTCGGAAACGAATTATACCATTTAATGGATGATGTGCCACTGATCGTTATCCGCGAAATGTAGTACCAGTATGATAGCGCTCCAGCTCACTGTAATCTGAGAGTTAGTCGTCATTTGAATTGCCGTTTTCCGGAAAGACGGATTGGTCGTGGGGGGTCCATTGAATGACCTGCCCGTTTGCCAGATTTAAATCCTATAGATATTTATCTCTGGAGACATTTTAAATGCACAGTTTATGCAACTTCTGTATCTAATGTTGATTCTAAAGAATTCTAAATGGATCTGAACAAATAGAAAAAACTTCAGTCTTTTTAACATAGTACCCGCGTCATAAAATAACCAACTAAAAAAAACAGAGTACTCCAAAGCATGGAACGCTTGTCAGGGGATACATAAACGCAGGAAGAGGCCACTTTTACCAATTTTGTAATAGGATTTTTGTAAGAACTGTGAACTTGTCTGTTAGCATTAAAGTAGCGTCATTTTTTAACTAAGCATTTTCAGGACCATCTCTATGTGAAGGTTTTTCAATAGGATAACTCTTCTCGGATTCTCAGCCAGGTGAGTTGGAGATTTGCTTCCAAGCTTTCGACGGCTAGCTCTGCCATCTTCTTCAGGGAATGAAGTGATGTGGGACCATGTCTAGCCGTTATAGGGTAAACATTGGTAAATTCGTGATAATTTCATGAAAACTAATTTAAAATGCAAATGTGTAAATATATCCTTATTCCGATTTTTTTCATCTAAAAGACGATAACTTGCTGTACAAATCTGGAGACAAAAGATTGGATACGTTCTTGAATATGTGCTAAAAACCACTTTAACAACTTAAGCTGAAATGTTGTTATTTCGTGATAACCTTGGTAATTTCGTGATATTGCATTGGTAATTTCGTGAGAGGTAGAAGAATTATAGAAAAATTCATTAAAGTCAAATGAAATTCTCATTTATTGTTACAAGACTTCAAACATTAGTAATTCCGTCTAATATTCATAGCAAGAAAATATATAAATACATATCAACACATAATAAGAATGAAATAAAAGTAAAAATTGAAATTGAAACGGGATCTTCTTTGCCCTGAAAGGGTGAACACATTTATTACGAACTTTACTATAGCATATATTATTAGGGTAACTCCAAAAGTAATGCATAACGTTTGTTTAAAACTTATATTTTTATCCTACAGCTTTGCTATTTTCACAGAATGTAGATGCATCCTTAAGGAACAAAATGTCACTTTTCCACATAATCCCCGTCCCTTTCAACTGCCTTACGTAACCCAGAAACGAGGGCCTGTAGACCAGCACAGTAAAAGTCTGGACCAACACGTCTGAGCCACTCTTTAGCAGCGTGCACAAGGGAGTCATCTTCTAACCTCGTTCCGCGAAGGGATCCTTCAGTTTACCAAAGAGATTGTAATCGCACGGTGCCAGTTCAGGACTGTAAGGCGGGTGTTTCAGTGTTGTCTATCCGAATTTTCTGATCTGGTCTGTGGTCTTGTGACTGACATATGGCTGTGTGTTGTCGTGCAATAGCAGAACGTCCTGCTTCTCCCGATGTCGTCGAACACTACTCAGTCGAACTTGAAGTTTCTTGAGAGTTGCAACATACCCGTCAGAATTAATGGTGGTTCCGTGTGGCATGATGTCCACAAGCAGGAGTCCTTCTGAATCGATAAACACAGTAGCCATAACGTTTCCTGCCGAAGGTGCACTTTTGAATTTCTATTTCTTTGGTGAATTTGCATGATGCCACTCCGTTATCTGTCTCTGTCTCCGGTCCAAAATGGTGGACCCATGTTCCATCTTCTGTCACAATTCTTGCAAGTAAGTCATCTAGCACTTATCATTGGCACTTAGCATGATAACAAATCAAACAGAAGCTACACTGAACCCATTGCGTCTCCGTTTTCTTTTTTGTAATCACATCTTGTCTTCAGATTTCTAAAATTCCTATTGTAATACATTTTATACTATATTAAAAATTGTAACACTTGATGCTCAACAAAATTTCGCCTCAAACAGCTAAGATTTCTATCAGTAAAGCTAAGCCTATATGGCGACTACAGATGGTATCTAAAATTCCAAAAATATTTCCTAAAACTTCATGAAGATACAATATATCTTTGTACCAAATATCATATGCTTACCTTTAGTAATAAATCTGTAATGTAATTACAAACATCCACAAAATTTGTATGCCTGAGAAGTGGACGCAAACTTGCTCTCTCCAAACATAAAAGCTCACTGAAGCAGCTACAATAGTCACACAAAGCTTAGCTGTATGTTTCTGGAAACTGGACAAAATATGCAATCCCTTGGCGGAAATTTGGATCTCGTAACACCATTGGTTAGTTCACAAAAGAGCAAAGAAAAAGTATCACGAAATAACCACTGCCACGAAATTACCAATGTTTACCCTATATGCAATAGCGGGACTTCCCGCTGCGGGCCAATCATGAGCTAGTTTCTAGTCCCGACCGCCAGGCGCATTCTGGTTGGTGGAAGCGGTAGCCAATCAGGAGCTAGTTGCTGGTCCCGACTGTCTGCCGTGTGCTAGTGTTCTAAGCGTATTGATCAATTTAAGCAACCTCTAGGTACGATTTAGGAAACAGGGCGCAATAAATCTTACCGCTCACAGAGTTTTAAATAATGCCTTTTAAAAACATTTGATAATTGTTAAACATATCTGAAAAAATATATTTTGTGTCCCATGGTCCTGTCTGAATGTCTAACAATATATGCAATTAAAATTCCTTCCCATTTCGAAATGAATAAAGAAAGATTGAAAAGTGGTACGATATAGGCAACCTTCCCGTACTTTCCACAATCTTGACTTATATTCTTTGTATTTTTTGTAATTGTCTAATAATGTATACTGTAAATCCTAAAGCAACATCTAGTTAAATATTTCACTCTTAGTGAAACAGAAAAATAATTATATTTTAACAATTTTTTACATTTTTTCAATGCATATGTAATTTTTTCTTACATTATGTGTGTGACATTCATAAATCTATAGGTCTGCTTTGTAGAACATGAGCTGCAGAAAACACTTTAAAATTTTCATGCAAATAGATGCAGTAGTTTAAGAGAAAAATGCACCTAAGTTTAAAAAATATTAACTTACGGGAAACTCCATTTAAAAAGGGAAAGTAGGTTTGAATTACATGCGCCGCCATACAGTATTTAAAGAGACCATATGGGCTTATCTGCAGGGATACCGGCACAAGATAATACATTGTTTTAAAGAGCAAATTTTGTACTTTTTTAAACAAAGTAAAAGTCAGACTTTTCACCACATATCACTATCCAGTTTTCTTAAAAGTACGTAAATAAAGCCAATTCTGAAATCGGGTCAAATACAGAGATCATCAGTCACTTGTATAGTATCCATGTAGATGCTTTTGACTTACCCAAAGGTTCATTGAATTGCGGGTATCGTCTCTCTATAAAATTAAGTTATTTTGGAGTGATCATCTTGTGGAATAGAAACATTTTAAGAAAATGTTCGTAAGTAGGCTACACAAGTAAGTAACATACCTGTATAAGGCACAGACCGGTTGAAAAATCTCTATTTTGGAGCTTCTTAAAGTCTCACTCAAATAAGACATTTAATGAGAAAGAACAAGAGGCCCGACGTGGACGGATGGCATTCGGAAGATCGTCTGAAAGGTACACTCGGAATGGATACTGGCTTTATCGTTAAACGTTAATGAGATAACGAAAATAATCGAAGGAAGATATAAATTGGACACATATGCATTTATTTATACTATTTTTATTTTTATCGCTACTCAGAATTCTTTCGTTACACCCCTTGCCATTCTTCTACCGCCACTTCAAACACAACGTTCTCCTGCTGCTTGCATCTGATATTAATCCCAATTGGAATGAGATCTAATTCACAATGAAATAAAAGACAGTCTGAAATACTTTACGACTCAGATAAAAGTTGACGGCAATTGCAATATAAAAACAAAACAGGATCTCATCTCCATGGAAATCTGAGGCAGAGATTCGATCAGGAACACGGATTCATATTAAGAGACGACGTTTATCTAGATGTTGCAGCTAATGAGCCGCGGGTAGGAGTGGCCGGCGATAATGACAGCTGCCGCGCAGGCGCACACGCCCGAGAGGTCAATACCTCGTTAATTTGATACAATGAGATCGGCCTGCGGACACTCGTTTGCCTTCCAATTTGCGTATGGATCAGTGGAAGGGGACGAACAGAATTCCGGCTCATGCAAATTTTTTTGTCCATTCTCTTGTTCCACCGTTTTAATTGTTATGCTTCGGGGCATATCGATGTGCTTTTTTGAAATCGAAAACTCTGAATACCGACACATGTAAAAAACAGAATTTTCTTTTGTCGATCCATGTACAATAGTAGTATGCATTACAAGAGCGGTATGTTGATGTTTTCATGTTCGAGGAAAAGATTGAAAAAGCGAAACGTAGTTGAGCGTTTTTAATTTCCGAGAACATGAAAACAAACATACCGCTCGTGTATCGTGCATTATTTTGTGCGAAGATCGTTTATTACATATCTGAAAGAGGAATTTCTAATTAGTTGCAATGAAATCTCCGTCTTGGTTTCTGTTCAATGACGGCAACTTTTAAAAACAAAAATATCTATCTTCAAATTGTTGCTATAAAATGTTTGCTGTGTTTACTATATTCCAGCAGGCCGTGATATATACGTCTGTCTTTTTTTCCCCAGTTTATAAATGCGAACTTAAAACAAACGGTAAGGTTATGTAATGATTTATTTTTCATTTTAATATTTTAACAATATTATTTATATAACATATTGCATTAATAACATCGGCATCTGGAATATTGTTGATTTTTTCACGGCTTCCTTAATGTTACTTGCATTACAAATGCAGTAACTTTTGTGGTGTTGAAGAGTTTACTTAATTTTTGCAAATATTTAAAAACAATAATTAACAGTGCAATTTAGGTGAAATTGCAGTGGTAAGTTTCCAATTTATAATTATTACTATGTTAAACGTCTCTAAAAATATTATGTTAAAAGCCTAAAGCAGTAAAATGAATATGGCGCTTAATCGGTAAGAAGAGAGAAATTGTTATGTGTGTTACGTTGGGAATACTGAATGTGGTATTTCACACTTACCGCGTATTGGTTTTGTGCGGAAAGCAAGCAAATACGCACGATCTCGCACAAAACATTTTTTTTGTAACGTCCAGAGAATTATACAATTTCTGATTACATTCAGAATATAATTAGCTTGCATTAGATGAGGAGCAACTAATCAAAACATAAATTGTCCATGTCCAGTCAGAATTGAGTTTGGAGTGGTTTCCGATAGATGACAGTGTTCTCTATACATCTGTGCAATCAGAATTCTCCAAATCGCAACTTGACCCAACCATTTTTATACCAACATCCGCCTTTTATTAGATATTACAAATGTACAATTATCCTTTCTCAAGTTTTTGTCAGTTCATTTTGAAGAATTCCATAAAAAAAATAAAAAGAAATATTGGTATAGTGAACTGTTTCCAAATTAGCAAAACAAGGGACTCATTGCGGTGCATCTACCTGCCCTGTCAACTTCCAGGCATACCGCATTACCGTTTGTTTAACCTGGGCCCTCCCCGTCCAAGTCACAGTCAACATAGTTTACCGCAGCGGGTCTTACTGACATCCACTGACAACTTGTCTTTTTCTAAACTGTAGACTAACTTTAATGACTTTTTTGAACTTGTCACACTAGGCTTGTCAGTTCTCTGTTTTATTTGTAAGACGTGTGATACAAAATATAATACATATATGGTTTTGTGTTTAATATCAGTGTTTCTTTGTTCCATACTGCTCCTATGACACCGGTACAATTTGTTTTCGGAAATGATCGGTTATCCGAAAAATCATTTATCCGAACACCCCCTGTCCCCAATTGTTTCGGATAATCGATGATCTGCTGTATATAAAAATCGCACAATTTAAAATCATATACTCAAAAATACAAAACCAGATACATGGATACAATACGTTTTTTTTAACCAAAGTGTTTAACGAGCACTGCTTTCAGTCATAATAGCAATATCGGCCCTAGAATTTATAACAAAGTAATAAAAATATCCTCATATATTTAACTACAACAGTTTTAAATTTAAAATGTATGTAAGCAATTTCTTATTAGTAAATATTAATTTTTACATGTTATTTTATTGCAAATTATGCCTGTAACTTGATTATGTCTCGAAACTTTCCCTGAGTACGAAAGGGAAGTGATAGAATTTTGTATACTTTATTTACAATTTTCTTGTATTACATTTTTTTCGCATTATTATTATTATTATTATTATTATTATTATTATTATTATTATTATTTCACAGAATAAAAGCATTGACCATTTAAAATTTGTTTCACTTTCACTTTTAATTTTATATAAGGTGAAGTTTGTATCTTCAATGGTAACTTATTGAAACAAATAATTCCAGTATAAGCAAGCAATTTTTCATATTTCTTAATGCGCAAATTTTATGCGTAAAAATTTCCAATAGAGATAATAATAGTCTCTTATTACCCAAATAAATAAATAAATAAATAAAAAGATAGTACATTAACAGTAGCTAGTGTAACATTTATATAATCAGGTTTAACTTCATCAGGGATATTTTTGTTACTTAATTTTCTTGTAAAGGAACAGCAGTTCTTCTTAAAAATATTCCTTAACGAAGACATCTAAAGGCCAGTCTTTAGAATCTATAGTTTTTTTTTTTTTCAAAATTTTCTATATTGTTTGTAACTTTAAAATATTAATATTATATCAGGTTATTTCATTTACAAATAAACTTTCTTAGATATTGTCTTCATACAGTTGTCTTTAACATTATTATACCTCCAAGTATAGGCCGGGTGCACACAGAATCAGACGCGGCGCGGCGCAACGCGACATTTTGTCTCATGGTACTTGTCGCCCATTGATTTCTTATTATGCGGTGCACACAGAAGACGCGGCGCGGCGGTCGCGAGCAGACACGAAGAGACATGGAGAGACAACATCGAATGATTGCTAGAAGTTCGTCGCGAGGAGATAGCTGCAGTGTACTGCGCATGCGTTAGCAGTGGCTATGATTTCACGCTTTCACTATCTACAAATACTATATTGTTGTGTAGTGCACATTATTCATAATGGAGCTCGATGCGAATAAATTAGTTGTTTTAGTACAGGAAATATACGTTCTATAAAATCTTTCAAACAATATCACGACAATAATGTGGTTTATAAAAATATGTGAGTAATTGCAAATGAGATTAAAGCACCACAGAATAATAATATTGATAATAATAATAATAATAATAATAATAATAATAATAATAATAATAATAATAATAATAATAATAATAATAATAATAATAATAATTTGTAGTAGGCCTACTTATCTGCTCTATACTATCACTAATTATTGATTTAATATATTATTTTTATTTATTGTGAGTCGTGAAGTGGTCATAAACATACAAAGGAGCTTACACTAAGACCCTAAAAATGAAAGATAAATCCACATTTTTATGCCGGGTGTTGAACAAAATTCGTTGAATTTCCTGCCAAAAACCTACCATTGGGTGCGTGTGGATCTCGCTTGATGGTTTGTAACACGGAGGTGGTTGGAGGTGCAGTGTGACAGTGCGAGTGTGGGGCGCTGGTTCGACTCAGTCTCAAGGACGGGCGGTCCACTTTCGTATCCCTCCACTCATGTTCAACTCATGATCAGGAGCCCAGGAATATAGAGTAGGAGGTGGGCTCGCTTGCAGGCAAAGCTCTGCCTTGCATGAAAAAAAAAGTAACTGAGTATTCTGTACACTTTAGCTTTACATTGGCTGTGACTTGTAATTTACAACAAAACTGGAAAAGAATTTTATCGTCAATTCTTCACTAAACAAATAATAACTGCTTTACTGTGTTAACATTATGGAAAATTATCTGACTGATAAGTTTCGACGTGGTGTTCGTCATTCTCTGAAGTCTAGTGAGGTCCTCATCTATCTTCTGCTTTCCTGTTGTCATGATTGTGTCGAAATGGGTGTGTGTTTTGAAATTCAGTTGAGTGTTCAGGATCTGTTGTGGGTGTGTTTTTGTGTGTTTATAAATTTTATATTGTTCTAGAGTATCAAGTTTCTAGTTTCTTGGCTGGATGTGTAGTATTTTCATGTCGGTGTCTATGTTGCTGTAGTCATGGTTGGAGTTTATGATGTGTTCTGCATAGGTTGAATTGTTGCGTGGTTTGATTATGGCTGTGATATGTTCTTTGTAACATGTTTGAAATGATCTTCCAGTCTGTGGAATGTAGAAGTCGTTGCAACTATTACATGATTGTATACACTTGTTAAGTTGTATTTGTTTGCATGTCTTGTCTGTGTGTTAAGATTTTTTGTAGTGTGTTCTGTATGCAATATTGTAATTTAGTTTCTTGAAAGACGATGCAATCTTGTAAGTGTTCTTGTTTTTGTATGTTAGTGTGTATTTGTTTTGTTCTTGTGTTTGTGTTTCGTTTTCTTAGTTGCGTTTAGTCTTTCTTAAGATGTTGTCTATTATGTTGGAGTTTTATCCATTTTCCTGTGCTATATATTTGATAGTGTGTATGTCTTCCTTATAGTCTTGTTGGCTCATAGGAATGTTGATGAGTCTGTGTATCATGGATGGAAAAGCCGCGAGTTTGTGTTGTGTGTGGTGATTGGAGATGTGTATCTATGTTACCTTGGTAATGGGTTTCCAGTATATTTTGAACTTATGTTTGTTATCTGTTTTTTATTGTGATATCTAAGAAATTGTTGCATTTGTTGTTTTTTATTTCTAGTATGTATTGTAATTTTGGTGTATTTTCTTTATATATTTGTGCAGGTTTTCAATCTGTGTTTCGTTTCCTTTGTACAGTATTAGCACAGTAGTCACGAAGCTTGAGCTGTGAGGGTGCTGGAACAATAGACTGTGCAGATACTATTTCGCATTGTCCGTAATGAGGCGATATTAGCGATCCTAGTGGTTAGCAACTATCTATGTATGCATATATACTACGTATTGAGCTTCGTGACTGTATATACTAGAGTCCAGCGATAGGTTTTTGAGTGCATTTGCCCTCCGTGCGCACGGGGAATTCCAAGTGCGAGAGCTGCAGCGCGCTAGCAGCTATAACAGATCTTACACATCTTTTAAATGAGCTAAATTTAGGACTTCAGGGAAAAGAAATTCTTAATACACAATTTGCAGATAGAATTGCAGCTTTTAAGGAGAAATTGCTGTTATGCATACGTCAAAAGCAAAAGGGCGAAATATATTTCCCATCCTTATCTAAGCGCATAGAATTTTGAACAATGAAAATTTCGAAATGTACGCATGTATTCTATCCGGTCTATTAGAGGAATTTACATCAAGGTTCCACGATTTAGATTGCCTGGAAATGGATTTGCGTATTTTTGCTACATGTTCCGATTCCAACTGATTATTGATAACGTCTCCCCTTCATTATAATGTGAATTGATTGACCTGCGATATCATCGAGAGATGCGAGCGAAATATGATTCAAGGTCGAGTCTTATGCAGTTTTATGACGGATTCTCAAGAGGACGCTTTCCCAATCTGCATAAGCTGTGTGAGAAAGTTGTGTGTTTATTTGGTTCCACTTATAGATGTGAATAGTTATTTTCTATTACGAAAATAAACAAATCTCAAACAAGAAATGATGGGATTTTAACGGCAGTTCTTCGCATAGCTTGTGCTAATACAGTTTCTCCAAATCTTGAGAAATTGAGTAATATGAATTAATGTGCAACAGACATGTTTTGTTTTGTGTTTAAGGAAGTGTTTCATTACTTTGTGTTCTTATTTAGTTTTGTAGAATAACATTTTCTTTTGAAATATTCAGTACGTACCGCAACTTGAATAAACCGGTTTTCGTGCACTCTATAAGCACACTCCTCTCGTAGTACACCGTGCAAGCACAGAGAACATAATTCTGCCCAACCCTGTACTAGACTGTGGTATTGTATGTCGTCTACGTATCTGTGCCAGTAAATGATGATGTCTGCGTGTTTATTTTTGTCCTTATTTAGAATGTATGTCTGTTCTATGTTATGTATGAAAATTTCGGCTAGGATGCTTTAGATGGATGATCCCACGGGTAGGCCTCCAATTCTTCACTGTATTGATGTATAAATATTTAATGTTCGTCTATATTTTAATGGTTTATGTTACAACGCTATATCAATTCCGATGGTATCTAGCGTCTGAGTGAAATGGAGGTGATAATTTCAGCGAAATGAGTCCAGGGTTCTAGCCGAATGTTACCCAGCATTTGCTCTTAATGGGCTGACGGAAAACCTCGGAAATAAAATCAAGTAACTTGTCCCAGCTGGATATGAACGCGGACCCGCTCGTTCCACGATCAGGCATGCTAACAGAGGTGGATTTCCGTCTATATTCTGGTATATCATTTATGTACTAGGTTAGGTTACAAATGTCTGAAAACATGTTTAAATGTGCTGTGGTGGTCGAGTAGCTCATTGATTAATTTTGTCTATTCATTTTTACACATAAGTAAGTAGGCTTATTTCTAATAAAAATAATATTCTCTCAAGACCCAGTAACAGCATTTTCTGATGATTACCCCTGCACGTTTTAAATGATTTACTTTTTTATTTTATTTTAATGTATGTTTATCTTATTTTACTTTTATATTTCATAAATTTTTGAATTCACAATATTTTACATTAATTTCCAATTTCAATATATCAAATTTTATTTTCATATCTCATTAACATTTAAATTCATAAATTATAATTTATCTGAAAACTCATTTTCTTACTTATCTCCGTTTATCCAGATATCATCGATTTTAAATAATTGTCATTATGTTAATTGTTTTCGTTTTATGCCAATAGATATTTTAAAATGCCTCGATTTCTATTTATTTTAACCAGAAATAGAATCTATATAATTTTTTATGATTTCCGCGAATGTGTAAATACAACAAATTTTCGAACTATTACCCTCTAAATATTTTAATATATTACATTTTTTATTGATTGGATATAAATATTTGAATCAGTGAAATTGTTAGTAGTTTTCCGTAAATATTAAAATCTTCTTTTCAATCTAAGTGGGATAGATATGTGTTAATAAGAAGAGATATGTATTGGACTTTTTGTAATGTTAATTAATAAGGAGCCTACAAGTGGACATAGAATAAGAAATGAAGCTGTGTTGGAAAGAATGGATGGAGAAACAATGATGCTGAAACTGATCAGGAAGAGGAAAAAGAATTGGTTGGGTCACCGGCTGAGGAAAAACTGCCTCTTGAAGGATGCACTAGAAGGAATGGTGAACGAGAGAAGAATTCGGGGCAGAAAAAGATATTAGATGATAGACAACATTAAGATATATGATCATATGAGGAGACAAAGAGAAAGGCAGAAAATAGGAAGGGTTGGAGAAAGCTGAGTTTGCAGTGAAAGACCTGTCCCAGAACACTGAATGATGATGAATGGGAAGAAGTCTTATGTAGGCCTGTATCTCTTCTAAATTAGTTGTTCTTATATTGCAATTAATTTTACCCTAGATATTTAAGTTTAATTTCGCTCTTTAAGGATTACAAATATATATTTTATTTTATTTTCTTTCCTATATTTGTGTATATTTCCGTATTGAAAATATTTCGGATGGTGATAAGATTTTCTGAAGTACAACTTGAAGACAAATCAGAGTAATACAAGAGAGTTTTATTACGTACTGAAGGTACTTTTGCAACACAAAATTACAGTGATTTTTCGGTTATATTCTGCTAAATTTTTACTAAGATTTCACCGTCTGACCGATGAACAAATGGCTCTAGAACGTGTTACTAACTTTAATAGATTTGAGAAAGATTTTTCGTTAGGCAAGAATTAAGTTGAATTTTCGTGAAATTGGAAGCAATAATCATTGTTCTCCCTTTAGTTTTAGGGCTATCAAAACCACCAATTTCAAAAGTTTTACAAACTCTGGCCTCTACAATATCCATACAATATAAAAAGCCTTAATAACTATATTTACATGCCTTTATTGCCCGATAAAAGGAAGTGCTCTTATAGAGGACCCTCCAGAAGTTGCTATGGTTACTGTTTTTCTTTCTCCTCATCCCATATTTTATGGCTGCAATAAAATGTTTTTCTATGCAATTTGGCAGTCACCGCCACCAACTTGTGGCCCGCGGCACCGCCACGGCTCGAGGGCAAGTGAACGCTATGGATAGCTATTACATATAGCCGGTCAAACTAGTTCAGGTGGTGGCCACATTGAGATCTCGTGTTTCAAATGGGTTGTAATTTCATACATCATACATCCTACTGAATCTGTTATATGGACTCGATGTTATTGGACGCTAGCAAGGTCTCACGGGGTCATGACCTTGAAATAGATGCGTCCGTAGAGTCTTACGTGAATCAGTTCATGATATATATATCAGGAGAAGTTTGCTTAATTTAATACTACTGATACTTGTGCCAATCTATGGAACATGATCAATTGCTAACTAATGCTCAGTGGATCGTTGTGGAATACCCAGAATTTAAAGCCTCTATTCATAGACATTCTTAGAGCGGGCTTTCGGTGGATGATCAGCAAACTAACGTTTTTCGTATTCGTAAACCAGTGTTAGCGATATGATATGATATGATATGAATCATGTTTAGCACGCTTGTAGCGCGGGCTAGCGAAATGTCTATGAATAGCACCCTAAGATACCTCAAGGACTATAAATTAAGGGGTTAGGTACAGCTTACAGCAGTAAAATTTTGGAAATATTCAACACTTTTTTCCTCCATTACTGTATTTTATACAATAATGAAAATTAGTATACGAGGCGTGTTCTTAAAGTAAGTTCCAAAAGGGTGTAGTAAGTAAATGGGAAGATATTTACAAATCATTTTTGTTCCATTGTATTCCCCACACTTCAATTACTTCTCAACATAATCTCCACCACTATTGAGGCATTTATTGCGTCGTCGCACAAGTCTTTCTATCCCCTCATTGTAGAATTCGCCCGCCTGCGATGTGAACCACTCCCGCACTGCTGTTTTCACTTCATCGTTGACTACCGAGGAACTTCTTGAGGTGCAGGAAGAGATGAAAGTCACTCGGAGCCAAATCCGGGCTGTAGGGGGATGGACAATTTGTTCCCAACCAAATTTCGAGATGAGATTTTGGGTGTCACGAGCTGTGTGTGGCCATCTACTGACCATTCCATCACTAATGGCATCATCACCATACACCTCACAAAGTTTACGATGAATGTCAGCTGGTTTGATGTTCCTCACATTCAAGAAACGGATAACAGACCGCATCTCAAGTCGGCGGGGTGCTCGATCACTTTAAACATTTCAACTGATCACAACTAACCACACACACACGGACAAGCTCTGAAACTGCATGCACAGCTTGTCTGAGGACTGAAGAAGAAAGCACGCATGCACAAAACAACGACTGCAGCGATGCGACGGCTATAATTGAAAACGAAACTTACTTTAAGAACACGCCTCGTATGTAAAGCACTGACCTTCTGCTATATTAAAAATATATGTTTACGATTAAAAAAAAATATATTTTCATTCTATTTTTTCAAAATTCAGTTCACTGTGCAGTGATGAAGCGTTTCCCACATAACTAAAAAACTATCCAACATTCTGTAATGAAATTTTATGTGTGTATTTATGCATGTCATAGGCCTATCTACAATATGATGCAAGATCACTTCTCTACCTTTGATAGATTTTCTGATAAAAATAAATTCATTTTTAAAATGGCCAAATATCAGTATTTTCATCTAATACAAAATTGCAAAAATATCATTTATTAAGGAATGTAGTTGAAAGAGCATGATATTGTAAAGATGAGTTTCAGCAATAAAATAAAAGCGAGAGAATATAAAAAAGTTACCAAGTTTTTGAGTTATGAGAGAAACGCTTCATCACTGCACACTGAACTGCCACCATTCTGGCTGGCCTACTATGCCCAAGGTTGCGGGTTCGATCCCGAACCAGGTCGATGGCATTTAAGTGCGCTTATATGCGACAGGCTCATGTCAGTAGATTTACTGGCATGTAAAAGAACTCTTGCGGGACAAAATTCCGGCACATCCGGCGACGGTGACATAACCTCTGCAGTTGCGAGCGTCGTTAAATAAAACATAACATTTAGCCACTATTCTGAATTTTGAATATATATATATATATATATATATATATATATATATATAAATCGTAAATTTTTTTCATATAACAAAAGGACAGTGTTTTACACATATCAATTTTCATTATTGCACAAGATACAGTAATGGAGGAAAAAAATGTCGATTATTTCCAAATAATTTACTGCTATAAGCTATACCTAACCCCTTAAATGTGAATAATTCTTGCAGGTACCGATTTTAGAATACCCGCAGAATTACAATCAATAGTAGATACTGGCTGTAAGAAATAATAGGCCTATTATATTGTTTGAAAGATTAAATATTCTAGTTGCCTTCTTTCTATATAACAAATTATATTGGTTGTTAATGAACAACGCCGCAATATTTTCACTATAGTACTTATAGCCTACAGTAGCTTATAGAGGTCCTAGAAAAGTAACTTGAGATATTGAATCCATGGTTACCGACACAATATGTCTGTGGTACATATCACTAAGGCCCGATTGTATAAACCATTTAATCTTAGATCAGAGGTTAAATTTATCCTTGTTTCAGCTGAACTTGGAATTTTGTATTGTATAAAGTCTAATCTGAGATTAATTTGTCTCAAACTAAAGTCAACTTTGACTGAAGAAATTTCTCCGATTAAGTTAGTTGATCCAAGTTGAGTTATTTATTTTCTGTTTGAAATATACGAGTGACAGATTGTCCAAATAAAATATCCATTATTATTAATATTAATAGATATGTTAGGTACATTTATATATATTTCTTTCAATTTCTTGCCTTAATACACAAAAATTCTTATATTTTATAAGGCTCTATCGTATACAGCAGTATCAAATAACATAACCTATAATCATATTATGTTTATAACTACCATTAATTATTAATGGATATGATAGGTACATTCATAAATGTTCAATTAACTGTATTACTAAACGAAAATTGTCGTTTTATAATGATTTATTATGTTTAGCAGTATCAAACACCATAACATGATAACAACTCGGAGAATAGTCAACCTTCTTCTTATTGTCCGCCATTATTTACATTGCACAAAAAACCAGTGTCTCCAACACAGTGTAATACGGAAAGTCGCCAAAAAGTAGTTGTAAAGTCGCTAGATTTCTCATTATCAACAAAGAAAGATTAAATTTTGTCACTATGGAGTGCTAAAAAAGTTACTAAATCCCTATTTAAGCAATATAAAAGTTAAAAGAAATTGTTGTTGAAAAAGAGTTAAAGTCGCTAGATTGGCAACAATGAACAAACCTGTATAACATGGTCCACGCATCACGTATTTCACCTGTTTATGCGATGTTGCCAAATCCTTTTCACGTGAACTTAGATTGCATTTGAACCAAGATAATTTGATCGCAGAAAAGTTTTATACAATAGAAGAAGTTTCTGAACTCGGTTCACTTTTCGATCTTCGATCAAAGTTGATCTTTAGTCAGGGAGTTTTATACAATTGGGCCTAAGGGTAGTTGGTTACTAAGCAATGCGAAAGATGTGAAAATTTAACTACCTTATATTTTAATTTCTCATGACTTACGTTCTAGTATTCACAAAAACATGATTTTTTTCCTTTTCGTGTCGTATCCTCTTTGTTCACTTTAATTATATAGACATACTGTACTAGAAGTTATCCTTGTTTTTCCCTTGTTATCCTTGTTCTTCCCTTGTTATTCTTGCCTGTCCTTGTTATTCTTTCGTTCTTCTTGTTCTCCTTGCATTTGCCTATTTCTCCATGACTTTCCCTAGTTCTCCTTGTCTAGCTCTAGTTCTGCTTTCCGTACCCTTATTGTTTTCGTCTCATTCCCCTTGTCGTTCCTTCTCCTTGTTTTCCATGATTCTCCTTGCTTTCCCCACATTCTCTTGATATCCCTTTTTTTTCTCGTTGTCTTCAACTTAATTCTACGCATAGATATACAGCATAATAAAGCTATGCACATGTAGATTTTTCTCGGGTATGATACCGTAAAAATACGCCCACTATAACTTGAAAAAATAAACATAGGTCATACGTGGCCCACCATAACAGAACGAATAATTCGATACTAGTAAGTAGCGAATTGTAACACGTCGTTTCAATTCACGCACTGACTCTGGAAATGATATTTTTGTAGGCCTACCTTTTTGCTTCGGCAAGATTCTTTAATTCCTGTTAAGTTAAACGTCGAACGACTTAGGAATGAGGCTGAAATAATTCGGAAACTGGCGGCAAGGAATTTGAGAAATGTTCAACATTCCTTGCTTTTTCGTTGGGTGTAAGAATGTAAATTGCTACAAAGTGATGTAATTTTGACGCGTGACAAAGTTACCAGTCTTTTACAAGGCATTGAAGATGGTACTTGGAAGTTTTTCTGTAAAAGTACTTACATTAGATCCATAAATTTATTAGGAATTAAATTGGCTTTAAGATCCTATCGCATGTTCACTTACACTTTTGAACTGTGACAGAACATGATTTAGGTGCTTGTTAGCCAATAACTTCGTAGTGGTAACTGTGAACAACCATGCAATAAAGGAATAAAATGTTTTGTATTAGAAATTTAACATTTTATAAAATACAGTGCATACGTTTACAAAAGTAAAGTGTGTACAGATCCAGAATCAAACTTTTGGCCAACTGAATTTTCAAAGTTCCAGTTATAACATACTGTGCATGCTCAGTGCAGCAGTCTACGTTATAGATGGAACTTGGAAAATTCATATTACTATGATGTATTTGGAAATTTCAGGTGGCCTAAGTTCTGTTTCTGGATTTGTACATAATATCTACTACGCAGTCAAAGTGTAATAGCAGATGGAAGGGTGCTTAAGGAAAATTATAATCTGAAATGGTTATTATATAGGGCCTTCTGCATTGTAAGGTATAAACTAATTTTGATTTTTTCCCCGACAGTTCGGCCTACATTTTTCATTCTGCCGGTACACTTTTTTTTTTTTTAGAAACATTTAATTCAGGATTATGAAATTTTCAGGGCTTGTTAATATATATACTGCTTGATAATTTTAATGATATAAGCCTAGTTATTTTAAAATGTGTAAAAAGAATTGTCATCTGTATAATTTTTTGAAGGACTAATATTCGTTTGGGATCTAACACAAAATATTTGGACATATTAAAATTGTATTGTATGCTTTTACTTTAGAGTCCTGTTCAACTACAGATGTTTTGTATAATTCTCTTGCCTTGCATTTTTATTGATTTTGATGCGTAAATATTGATATTCATCATAGCCTTTGATACAGCTTTCCTCGTCTACAGAAATTAAATTTTTTGTTTCTTCACAACATACCATATAAAATGATTTTCCTAAATTCCTTTTTAGTCTCCATTTATTATATTTTTCTAGCTATAAGACTGATGGCAATATTCCAAAATGTCTGAGTATTACATTTAATAAATAAATAAATAAATAAATAAATAAATAAATAAATAAATAAATAAATAAATAAAATTCTTCCAGGAATTTTCTACTCATATATTCCATATCATCATAATTCTTATTATCATTATAATATGAAGACTATGATCATAATAATAATAATAATAATAATAATAATCATAATATTAGGATAATAAATGTAATAATAATAATAATAATAATAATAATAATAATACTTACTTACAAATGGCTTTTAAGGAACCCGAAGGTTCATTGCCGCCCTCACATAAGCCCGCCAGCGGTCCCTATCCTGTGCATGATTAATCCAGTCTCTATCATCATATCCCACCTCCCTCAAATCCATTTTAATATTATCCTCCCATCTACGTCTCGGCCTCCCTAAAGGTCTTTTTCCCTCCGGTCTCCCAACTAACACTCTATATGCATTTCTGGATTCGCCCATACGTGCTACATGCCCTGCCCATCTCAAATGTCTGGATTTAATGTTCCTAATTATGTCAGGTGAAGAATACAATGCGTGCAGTTCTGTGTTGTGTAACTTTCTCCATTCTCCTGTAACTTCATCCCGCTTAGCCCCAAATATTTTCCTAAGCACCTTATTCTCAAACACCCTGAACCTATGTTCCTCTCTCAGAGTGAGAATCCAAGTTTCACAACCATACAGAACAACCGGTAATATAACTGTTTTATAAATTCTAACTTTCAGATTTTTGGACAGCAGACTGGATGATAAGAGCTTCTCAACCGAATAATAACAAGCATTTCCCATATTTATTCTGCGTTTAATTTCCTCCCGAGTGTCATTTATATTTGTTACTGTTGCTCCAAGATATTTGAATTTTTCCACCTCTTCGAAGGATAAATCTCCAACTTTTATATTTCCATTTCGTACAATATTCTGGTCACGAGACATAATCATATACTATGTCTTTTCGAATAATAATAATAATAATAATAATAATAATAATAATAATAATAATAATAATAATAATATCTGATTTCAGGTATTATTATTATTATTATTATTATTATTATTATTATTATTATTATTATTTTTATAAGAACAATGAAGCTGTCATAAGAAACAAAATATAGTCTTTTGTACCGATTGTTTAACTGAAATGAGGGGCGGTACCGTTTGGAATGGGAACTAGCCTGCTACATGGCGACCTAAGCACCTGCCAGCTTGAGTTTTATGGCAGTTTTACATCCTGCAAATTGAATGCGGTGCCCGGGGCGCGAACCCGCTTCCCGCCAGGTAATTAATCTCCGCGCATTAATGAAGCGTGATCCTTAGGCACATAAATCCGTTTCTTTGAGGCGGGGTAGAAAGGGAACTGTGGAAGCCCGTCCGAGGCGTCAGGAAGTTCATGAAGGGGAGGAGTGTGGGGTACGAACTGCGATGGCTACAGATTGCGTTCGTCACATTAGAGTTGTTTAATTTCGGAGACTGAAACTTACACACAAAGAGATTTGAGTGAGTGAGTGAGTGAGTGAGTGAGTGAGTGAGTGAGTGAGTGAGTGAGTGAGTGAGTGAGTGAGTTCTTTTATTCATTTATAGTGTTCTGCTCAATGCAGGTCTTTTACTGCAAACTCAGCATTCTCCAATCTTTCCTATTTTCTGCCTTCCTCTTTCTCCACGCATATGATCCATAGCCTATATCTTAATGTTGCCTATTATTGATATCTTCTTCTGCCCCGAACTCTTCTCCCGTTCACCATTCTTTCCAGTGCATCCTACAGTAGGCGGTTTCTTCTTAACCAGTGATCCAACTAATTATCCTGTTTCTGATCAGTTTCAGCATCATTCTTTCTTCACCCATCTTTCCAACACAGCTTCATTTCTTATTCTGTCTGTCCATTTCACACGTTCCATCCTTCTTCATATCTACATTTCAAATGCTTCTCTTCACTCCGTCGTAATGTCCAGGTTTCTGCCAGATGCAATGTCACACCACACAAAGCATGAGTGAGTGAACATAGAAATAGCAAAGAAGCTGAATAAGTAGGAAAAGAAAGAAAGAAAGAAAGAAAGAAAGAAAGAGAGAAAGAAAGAAAGAAAGAAAACGTAAACAGTGAAGAAAAACGGAAAGACCTAGGCAAGAATGTAAGGAAGAAAGAATAGGAAAACCTAAACAATAAATAACATTTGAAAGACGTTGGGAAAACGATAACAAATAATGAAGAGAGAAACGAAGACAAAGTAAATAGAAAGGCGTAGACAAGAAACAATAGGTAAATGTAATCAATAAATAACATTTAAAAGACGTAGGCAAAGAAGTAACAAAGAAAGAAGAGAAAGACGAAAAGAAGAAAATAAATAGAAAGACGTAGACAAGAAAGACTAGGAAAACGTAAACAATAAATATACTAATATTTGAAAGACGTAGACAAGAGATAACAGAGAAAGAAAGACGAAGACCAGAAAGTAAATAGAAGACGTAGACAAGAAAGAAAATAAAAATACGTAGACGAGAAAAAAGAGGAGAAAGATGTAGGTAAGAATGAAAAAAGAGAAAAACGTTGGAAGCAACAAAAATGGAAAGGCGTGGGAAGAAAAAGGAAAAGACGTTGACAAGAAATGAAAATAAAGACTTAGACGAGAAACGGAAATGGAAAAAAACATAGGGGCCTAAGTAAGAAATAAAATAATTTCGTTTACTATCGTTCTATTTTGCTGCACGATTTATAAATACTTATCTACTATTAAGAATGGATCAATTTTCGTCGCATCTTTTCAAATGCCTTTCGGGTTAATAAAACAATCGAAGTAAAATGAATTTCAGTAATACTGTCAGAGCGATCTCATGTGTACCCCTGTTTCAGAGCTCTCAGCATGCGCAATTCGTTGAATCTAGAACTTAGAAAATTCAGGCGTGTCAAGCACTGAGCATGCGCAGTATGTTATAACTGGAACTTAAAAAAAAATAAGGTAACCCAAGTTTTGTTTCTGGGTCTGTACATAGAGTCAGTGCAAATTTATGCGGGCCATTTTTTTCCTGAATTGTAGATACAGCCAATGCAACTTTAAATGACAAAGGAACGTAGAAATAAATCTAGACAGCTTTGCAAAGCTCAAAATGTTCTGAACCAAATCCCAGCGCAATAATAAAATATTCGTAACTCGCTCTTTTGCATGCTCGTTGCCTGAGCAAAGGAAACGAAACAGAAATTGCACTGGAAGTGAATGAGGCACTCCTTTGTGTGTTTTCTGCTGTACTGGACAAGATTTTGTAGAATTCCAAGGCAAGATGTCAGAATTCCAAATCTGACGTATTGAAACGCAAGTGTCTATGTCTCCACCTTTGTAGTGAGGCAGTGCTGACAACTGCCTCACATATCTCGTATGTTTTTACTGCAGTGAAGCCGCCCATCGCCACAGATAAATTTCCCTGCACTTCAATCAAGACTTGTCAAGTACGTCAGCACTAATTGGCTGATCGGACGGACTAGTACAAATAAAGCAGTCGAAGCGACGAATGCATTGACCTTCGTCATGATTGTAATGCAGCACCAGCTTTGAGAAGTCCGGGTTTGTTCTCTGAAGGATCGTTTTAAGTAAGATTACGCTTTCTTAGCCTGGTTTATGAGTCGTTACATTTAATTCAAAACAGGCCCATTTTCTAAATATATGATTGGCTGGTTGTTAATTTTAAAGATTTTTTAAAGTTCATCACCATCATCATCATCGATTCAGATTCAGGGCTCAGAATTCGTAATTGGTTTGATGATTGATTGGTTGACTGATTAGTTGACTGGTTGTCTGATTAGCTTGTTGGTTGATTAATGAATTGATTGGTTTGTTGGTTTATTCTTGAATTGATTAGTTTGTTGGTTGATTGTTGAATTGGTTGGTTTGTTGGTTCATTGGCGAATTGATTTGTTGGTTCATTGATGGAACTGATTAGTTTGTTGACTGACTGATAAATTGGTTTATTGAGTTATGAATTGACTGGTTTATTGGTTGATTGATGAATTGATTGGTTTGTTGATTGATTGATAAATTATTTGGTTTGTTGGTTGATTGATGAATTGATTGGTTTATCGGTTGGTTGATGAGTTGTTTGGTTTGTTGATTGTTTACTTTGTTGGTTAGTGAATTGATGAGTCGATTGTTTTTTGGTTGATGGAATTTAATTGGACCGAGCGGGCTAGCGGGGTAGTAGAGGGCTGGCCTTGCATTCGAGAGGTCCGGAGTTCGATCCCAGGGGCCGGCAATCCTAACTGAGGTTTTTCATGGTTTCCTCAGTTATTTCCAGGAAAATTCCGGGATTGTATCTTTTGAAAGTCCGGCCATGGACGGCGATCCTTCCCTTAATCCTTTCATATGTGTGAATGAATGCTGTGTAATGTCTTAAATGTTTGTGTTGTATCGGAGGTGGCCCTGGCATTGAGCTAATCCCTCATGCGGGGAGGCCCTCCATGTCCTTGTGTGGTCAAAAAGTATGTATGTGATCCATAAATTAATTCCTCTCCCAACAGGTCGCGGCCCTGTAAGGCTCGGGTGGTGTGGGTCGTGTAATAAGAACCTAAAAGGGAGAGGTTAAACTAAGGGAAAGAAGGAGAAAAATGTAATTGGTTTGTTGGTTCATTGGTTGACTGATTGATTTGTTGCTTGATTGATGAGTTGATTAGTTCGTTGGTTGATTGATGAATTGATTGGTTTGTTCGTTGATTGATCAGTAGATTAATTCATTATTTGATGAATTCATTGATTAGTTCATTGGTTGGTTTGTTTGTTGACGGATCAATTGATTGGTTTGTTGGTTACTTGATTTGTTGGTTAATCAATTACTTGATTCGTTAATTGATTGTTTACTTGAATGATTTGTTGGTTTAGTAGCTGATTGGTTGATTTATTGCAGATAAAGGATGAGATAAACCTATGCACGCACAAGCCACCTGGACGGAAATGTTGTATTTCATCCAGATTTGAATTGTGACATGGTCGATACTTGTTCGGTAAATCTTGTCTGGAGCCCTTTCGTTCAAGAACATGGTTATTTTACTTTCAGTAAATGTGCAATACGGTCTTTCAGCTTTACGTCCCTGACAAAAAAAATGGCATGTTATGGATTTGTATCGAGTTTTAACTAGCGTTCCTCCGCTACAGTGAAACTTTTGGCGACAAACCTGCTACGTGGGATGACAAGAACAACTTTTGGTCCCTTCATATTGTATTTTGCCTTCTCCGTCTGTATCAATATATATATATATATATATATATATGCACAACCTATTCTCCTGAACTATTGGAAAGCTTTCTTGCCTGCTTGATTGGAGCATGATATCAGATATACTCAATATTACTTAGCGGGATGCAGGTTTCGTTGTTCTTTTTTATTCTGAGGTGACATGAATGATATTAAGAGGACAGTACCCTCCAATAAATAACTGGTTACTGATAGAGAGATAAAACGAGTGACAGTTTCTAATTGGCTGGGTTGTTATGTGTCACTTATGCATAATATAGATATGGATGTGAGGTAAAGAACTGAGATTGTATCAGGTGCTTCATTAGAGGCTAGACGGAACTTGGAAATAAAATTTCATAAATTGTCGATCCCTATATTGTCGAAAGCAGTATTCGAGTTGGAGGGGAGGGGAAAGGCAGGAAATTTCCCTCCTTGTGGATTTTTTCCCAGCTTATGCATTTCTGTCTTCTTTCCCACCCGGAAAACAAAATTTTCCTCCCATAATATTAATATTATTAGTAGCCTACCACAGCGGTCTGAATAGTGAATTTTTTTTTCTGAAACTGCATTTTCGAAAACATACTTTTCTTTTCTGTGTGATGGTCGAAACATTTACTGTTTCAGAGTAATATACTATAGTGAACTTATTCTGAATATCGCTTCATATGAAGAGAAAATATATTGCATGCACATCATTAATTAGGCCTATTTCTCTTATCACAGATCCATTCGCTCCATTTGTAAACCGAAACAAAAATGGAACATTGAAACCAATACAACTCTAGTTTCATTCCCGAAATTGGGTGACATATTCCACGTGCTTACAGCACTTATTATGCAAGCAGAACAATCCGCCATTTTGAATCCCACAGTTAAGGCTACATAACAGTTTTAATATGAGATCGTGTACAAGCACAAGATATGTATGCATGTTTGAGGTTGGAAGACAATAAGCTTTCACTATAGTTGCCCGTGAAATAGGCAAATACAATGGTGAAATAAATCCATGTGTAAGGATTATTAAAGTTTGATAGAATATTAAAGATATAAAGTAAAGTAAATCCTATATGCATTAATTTAAGTGAAAATAAATTAATGAAGTAATTAATTTAAAAATATAAATTATAAATTAAAGTAGATCCTATGTGCGTTAATATTTTGATGAAAATTATTTAATTCAGTAACTAATTCAAAAATATAAAGTAAAGTAACCCCTATGTGGATTAATGTTTGATGAAAATTAATTTATTACAAAATATGCTTTCAAGTAAAATAAATACAAAGTCAATTAATGTTTTCAATGGAAATTAATCATTGATTTAAAGGTAAAAAGTAATTACAACTTAAAAAAATAGAGGTGCACGTAGAGACTCGAATCCTCGAACTTTCGACTTAAAGACCAGCATTTTGACCATTAGACTACCAGCAGAACAGTGCATTAAACACTCTAGTATATAAAGTAGTGCTACCTCAATAAATGTTTCAGTGAATGCACTTAGAATCCCCTGATGACTACTGAATGCAAATAATGACACCACATTTCATTTCTTGGAATATTTCACCTAAAAAATGTTGAATCATACTTACATTACAAAGGTGATTACTTATTGTTGGCGTTCAATCGTTGCGTTTCGAATTTATGAGCCACTTATTCCTCTTTTGTTTGTCAGTAAGAAAATGGTAGAATATGTAGAATCCTTACCCACTACTAATTGTAGAATTTGAAGTTGCACAACCAATCATTGCGAAAAATTAGTAATATAGTTGAATGTTATCCACATGTCAGATCTTTTATTTTCCGTATTGTTGTTTCCGCCACAAAGACGTCACGTCACGTCTCGTCACGTCAAGTCACGTCAAGTCACGTCACTCGTTTGGGGAATAGTGTATCCCTAAAATAGGGAAGTTTTTTTTCTTCGAATTCCTTATTAAAACTTCAGATAGTGTCTTGTTTATATCACAGGTCAGTCGATGCAGGGTCGATGTTGCCTAGGCGACAGGTTTTCATACCAAAAGAGTTGTAATGATAAATTGAAACGATTAGTTAACAAAAGAGGCAAGATTTCTCAATTTAGTTACTCCTATATGCAAAGACTGAATGCGATTTCGCAGTATTAAACCGTAGCATTTGATCGTTTTAGTCTAAAGACCTGGAGTTCAATGCAGACGAGATGTGCTGTGACATGGGAATTAGCCATGGCATTCTTGTTCAGATGTGCATGAACTCTGAAGCTATGGCCATTCCTTCTTCCTTTGAAGCCTTATTAACGTGGAGTATTTTTCCCCTATTATCCTTCCCTCCTCTTCTGGACTCTCCGTATTGGATGACGACACCGTTCACCTGTCAAATTAACTTTTAAACTTAGTTCCAGGAATTCTGATGGTGTGACGTTCTTTTTCTTTCCATTCCTCTTTGGCCATTGAATAACAATCCTAGCAAGACACGAAGAATTTAAATTACATTAATAATGGCGTCTAGTTTAGGTTAGATGCGTCTTTGGCGAACCGTTTTTCAATGGACTCAGAAGACGCAATTATTTAGTTTCTTTTGGTATGGAAGACTTTTCTGTTAAGCCAATTACCCGATGGGTATCAAGAACGTCATGCATTTTCTTGCAAGAATAACCTTGACGTTGTTCATTAATGCAGTTAATAATTTCTAATGCCGTTACAAATTTTATTATTATTATTATTATTATTATTATTATTATTATTATTATTATTATCATCATCATTATTATCATCATTATTATATCAAAAATGGGTATAACAATCCAATATATAATATATTCATTAAATTCTGTAAATTATTTGAGAGTACAAGCACAAGATCACGCACAAGCCTACTGATTATAGGCCTATGAAAAGATTAAGAGAGGAATGTAAAAATTGGAGTTCGCAATAAATGTAAACAAAACGAAGTAACTATATATTTGTATTGTAGAAGAAGTAGAATTATTGAGTCCACACCTGTGGAGTAACGGTTAGCGCGTCTGGTCGCGAACTCAGGTGGCCCGGGTTCGAATCCCGATTGGGGCAAGTTACCTGGTTGAGGTTTTTCCGGGGTTTCCCCTCAATCCAATATGAGCAAATGCTGAATAACTATCGGTGTTGGATCCCGGACTCATTTCACCGGCATTGTCACCTTCATCTCATTCAGACGCTAAATAACCTAAGATGTTGATACAGCGTTGTAAAATAATCTACTTAAAAAAAAAAGAATAATTGAAAATCGAAAATATGGAAGAAATAGTATTTTGTATAGAACTTGTTTGGCATCAAAGTAGATAAATTTGGAAATAACAGAACAGAATTTAAAAATAAAGTTGCCCAAGCTAGAAAAGCTATAAATGCTTTAAATGGTATTTGGTGGCTTAAAAAACATAACAAGAAGGAAAAATTAATAACAATATAATATAATACAACATAATATAATATATAATGTAATATAATATATAATGTAATATAATATAATTGAGATACTCGTATCATAGCGTTTAACAAGATTTATATGAATGTTGAACAAAAAGAATGAATTGGTTTGGAAGTGTAAAAAAAATATCCGAAGATAACCTACCTAAATATCAAATACCAGGATAATCTGAATATCGTCGTCTAGATACTGTTCTCCAACCAGGAGATCAACCGTGAAAGGAATGTACTTGCTATTGCGTCATCTATTGGAGCGAAGTAGATAGATAATATTATCTTTATAACGTCAGTTTAAAAACCATGCGCTCTCCTGCATTTGTTATTTCCTGTATGGAGAGATTAAAAGACCAGGAGATTAACAGTGATCTAATTTTGTAAATAGAGTAGTATGAATATGTATGTATCAGTGTTATCGTTTGTGCTTTGAGAGTTAGCCAATGGAGATGCGTGTACTCACGTGTGTGACCTTATGACATCTTAAGACATCAACATTCATTCACAGCATTACCCGTTTCGTCTCATTCCGCAGAGATTTTCTCGCGGTTGGAGTACAGTATCTGTACTTAAATATTATCATCTTCAGTTTTGACTGCGATATAGGCTATTTGTTGTTTATTTATACAGGGACATCATTTTATTTTTACTAACATTTTTAATATTAACCTGGCTATACCTTTATAGAACCGGAAACACCGTTCGCTAGCCCCTTCCACGGCTGGACTTCGATGATACTGGCGTAAAACACAAACAAATCTCTTTACTAGGTATAGGAGGGAAGAGAAGTACTTCATCCATTTACGTAAACTAGGAAATATCGCGATTCTGAGTTCGATAATTTTCATTAGGTTTTTGTTTAATCAAAATTCAGTACTGTATTAACAATAAGTGTTTTTACTCACGAACTGAGTTATCCATGCGAACGTATTCATTATGCAGTGTATATTATACTGTCTACAGCACATTAGCGTACAATATAGAGAATGAAGTTAAATTGAAAAATAATCATAATATGGATATTTAATCACATTTTTGAAAATGGTGGCCGTTCATTTCGATACAGGCTTCAGTTCTTTTGTGCATATTATTGCACTATAGACTATTGTATCTAATACCAATTGCCAGTTTCGTCCTTCGTACTAGTAACTCATGTTGAAATAATTCTGTACCTACTCTATAAAAGCGTACCTTACGTACTGTAAATTCAATCTTCACTTCTGCCCGATCCGAAACGATAAAATTACTCAGACATGCTATCTACTGTCCGTCCAAGTGGTTATGCCGCAGAATCGTAGAAAGGGGGGGGGGGAATCACGTGACAGTTAATTACTTAACGAGGCCCTTTTATTTAAGTTATTTTAAACAGTTGTATAATATTACGTAGAAGTTCAATTCCTAACAGAAATTAATGTTTTCAGAAAAGAGCTAAGATAGCCCAGCTTTTACAGAGGAGCGTGCAAAAGCAGGTGGGGGAAATCGGGATGCGACGTAGGCAAACGGACAGTACCTGTGCGAAAATACGATTCAATATTGAAAGCTCTTTCGTCACTGGAAAACGCGAACATATTTCTGGAACGTACTATACTCACTAACTCAGTGCTGTTTACTATATGCGGCCTTGGCTCTGTCTGGAGGACACTTGGAACTTCATTAGTAGAAGGGGTGGGAGTGAAGTACAGTCAAAAACTCAGGTACAATAAAAATTGAAGTAAAAGTAAAATGATGTCCCTGTACATTATTACAACTGTATTTAATTCATTGTGTTCATACTACACTTGATAACTCGCTCGCAGTTATGTCACATTAATGAGGTAGTAATTAGAGTGAGACATTGAGTAATAGCTTCTTCTTTTTTCTGCCAGAGATCCATATCGGGAGCAGAACTCGGGACCCGGGGCGCAAAGCACAGGTGCAACGTTCGGTTTGTTAGCTGCGACACGTTGTTACGCAACACTTTCAAGTGTTCTAATTAGAAAGAAACGGCAGCGACATTCCTGCGCCGTGCGTCAAGAGCCTACAGCTGTCGGGGTCTTCCAGCGGCAACAGTTCCCGTTAAAATAATGCTGCAAAGATGACACATAGATACTTTATTCATTACTAGCCGTACCCGTGCGCTCCGCTGCACCCGTTAGAAATAAATATAAAGTAATTACATAATTAAAATAGGACGTTTGATCCAGGGAACATTCGTGTTTGATAGAAGAATAAATCGTTTAATATGTTACTTCATTTAAATTGCATCCAAATAATTAAAATGCGATCATTTTGATCCAGAGACCACTCATTGGTGCAATGACAATTCCTTTAACATGTTTCTAATTTTTATTACATGCAACCATAGTTTAATGAACATTGACATCATTTAGATTTAATGTGTATATTTTATTTTACTTGTTATAGGTTTCCATTGAATTATGGTAATAACTTAATTTTAACCCTTGTTTTCTACGTATTCAGTAAATGGCGTTTGGCCCACTATGGTTCTGAACCCTTCAAATAACTTAAATTATATTATATAATATTACATTACATATATTATATTATATTATATTATATTATATTATATTATATTATATTATATTATATTATATTATATTATATTATATTATATTATATTATATTATATTATATTATATTATATAGGGAAAGAGATCTTTGGGGAGGCAGAGGCGTAGATGGGAGGATAATATTAAAATGGATTTGAGAGAGTGGGGATATGATGCTAGAGACTGGATTAATGTTATTCAGGATAGGGACCGATGACGGGCTTATGTGAGGGTGGCAATGAACCTCCGGATTCTCTAAAAGTCAGTTGTAAGTATGTAAATAATAATAATAATAATAATAATAATAATAATAATAATAATAATAATGATAATGATGATGATAATGATAATATGATAATGATAATATGATAATGATGATGATAATAATAATAATAATAATAATAATAATAATAATAGTAGTAATAATAATAATAAGTTACCGGTAATAATAAATTGTATGAAAATTTAAACATTCGACTATTTTCGTTAAATGAAAACGTAATTAAATATTTTCCTTTTTAAATTGATAGGCCTATCAAATTTCAAATTACTATGTTCTACAAATTCTACTCTACACCTTAAGCCAAGGGGTCACACTAAAGTAATATGAGGGAAAAGAGGGCCTCATCATCAAACAGTTTGAGAAATATTGTTGCAGACTGTCTCTCAGTAGAAATACCAATCCCACGTTTTGAAGTTAATAGCTTTGCATATCAAAAATACCAGCCATTTACCTGAACTACAAATTAACAATTTCAGAAGCGTTAGTTGTGTCGTTTGTAAAGTCCACACACTCAATGTAACAGTGTTGTTATTATCGTAATTGACATAGTAACTCCTTCCTATAATAAGTTTCCTATTTAATTTGCATCACTTATTTCCTTTCCACTCGGTCCATAAAACATGTTTTGCATTGTCGAGGAACTGAAAACAGAATCATTTCCATTTGCTTTCGTTTTATCCCCGATATGGACTTCTGTCACTACCTTGGGCAACAACATAAGTAAAATCACCTTCTTTTTTTTTGTATTTCCATGGCAACATAAATACGGTTGTTGAAAAATTACCTTTACAATTGCGGTATTTTTTACGTGACCAATCCAGCATTTTCTGCAGTGCATAAAAAGAAGCCCACGTAATTGGCTGGAGCTTTCAACAGAAGACAGGAAACATTCTTAAACGCCAAAGATAATTATAAACAAGTGGCCAGTCGACCGAGATAAATCATTCGTGGCACGGAAATGATTAAATCGATTTGTAAGCAGCCGTTTGCTTCATATGTGACTATAGTTTGATTCGCGTGCCTTGAAGGCATCGATGCAATAACTTGTGCTTTCTATCATTTATACCCGCCCTTTTCTTTGGTGCGCAGGGGTCTTCGTCCACGGTGGGTATAACAACAGTTCTTTTATTCTGGCACAGTAGAATTCAAACAATTTTTTCTCGAGAAGATTATTGTAGGAGGTAGATATTTATTCAATTATCGTTGGTTTTCAATTGTACGGGCAATTCGGAGTCAGTCGTGGAAAATAATGGAGTAACTGTTAAAGAGATAATCGTTGAAAACTAATTTTATTGTCGATCACAACTCTCAGAGAATCTTACTGTAAAGTCTTTGATATGAAGCCGCTAACGACTGAAAGCAGTCGAGGAAAGGCTTTCCGTTTCTTTTATATTTCTCTATTTTTAACATAAGTAACTGTACATTTAAAGAAGTTTACTCTACAGTTTCTTGATGCAATACAATTTTGACTCCTAGAGGCTGGGATCGTAATCTTGCGCTTGAAGAGTGCGAAAGGAAAAATCTAAATCCAGAAATCACAAATTTTAATTTTTCGTGTTACTTACTAGAAGTACTTAAACGTACTAATTGTTCATGTTTAGATGTGCTTTCAATAAAAAAATTTACTCCATTCAATGTAAAAATATGTATACAGGGTGTTAAAGAAAAATATCCGATATTTTAGGAGGTGCTAGTACGCAAAACAAGAAAAAATGTCTAATAAACATGTGTCCTACATCTGAACACTTGTTCATAGGAGGTACTAAATGTGACGTCCATTCATGGGAATGCATTCCTCTGCTCTTCGGCGTAAGGAGTCACGCACTCTTTGAAATTGACCTGGTTGTTCTTGATAATCAAACGTCTAGGGGATTTAGATTTGAGGAACGAGCAGGCCAGGGTGTGGGGTCTCCCTAATCAATCCAACGGTCCTGAAATATCAGCGTCAGGTGTTCACACTCATTGAGGGAAAAAATTGCATGAACCACATCTGTAGTATATTTTTTTTTATTTTATTGGGTTATTTTACGACGCTGTATCAACATCTCAGGTTATTTAGCGTCTGAATGAAATGAAGGTGATAATGCCGGTGAAATGAGTCCGGGGTCCAGCACCGAAAGTTACCCAGCATTTGCTCGTATTGGGTTGAGGGAAAACCCCGGAAAAAACCTCAACCAGGTAACTTGCCCCGACCGGGATTCGAGCCCGGTCCACCTGGTTTCGCGGCCAGACGCGCTGACCATTACTCCACCCAGGTGTGGACTCTGTAGTCTATGCTGGTATGGCACATACTCCAGCAAGGTAGGCAATGCATTAATTAGAAAGTCTTGATAACGAGCCCGAGTTAATCCCTGGTAACACGTATGGCTCATAATCTATCGCAAAGAACGCCTGCCCATACGTTGATTGAGAATCGGTGCTGATGCCTTGTTTCTTCAACTGCATGGGAATTTTCATCAGCCCACACATGCAGATTACGAAAATTCACAACATCAGCTCTGCTGAACCCCGCTCATATCCGCAACCAAACTTTTCTTTTCAGTATTCCTTGCGAAGTATCAGTATTCCATGCCAGATGTGTCAACTACGGTATGATTATCTGGTAGCCTGCTATATTGTAGAGCAGAAAAATGCATTGCCATAAATGGACGTCACGTTGAGCACCTCCTATGAACAATTGTTCAGATGTCAGAAAGTATGTGTAGTAGGACCCATATTTATTAGATATTTTTCATGTTTTGATGTATAATATCACCTCCTAAAATATTGGATACATTTTTAACACCCTGTATATGCATCTCATTTCAATTTGAATGCGAAGTTCATGTTCCATAAAATAACTATTAAAGTATCAATAAAATAATCATGTATATACGTACATATGTACCTACGATTTTCCTCAATTCTTTTTTCAAAACTTTAAATTTAAACAAACTGTATTACTTAGTTATTTGTACCACGCAAAACACGGATAGCTTTTCCTTATTAAATTTAGTGAATTCATACAAAAACTGACAGTTCAGTAGGAATGTTAAACGAAGCATAATTTGTACGAGTCTTGGAATAGTCGATATTGATAGACAGGAGTCTTAGAACAGTTGAAAAATGATTCGTCAAATATGTACACGTAAGAGCTGAAAAATTTTTCACTAGAAATAAATGAAAACTTAAAAGTGATCGGTAGAAAAATCGAACATCTGACAAGTGATCGATAGGAAACGTTAACCACCTACGACTGGTCAATGGGAAACACGGAAACTGACGAGTGGTCGTTAAAAAAGGTGAAAACTGACAACTGATCGATAGACAACGTAAACAGCCGACGACTGGTCGTTAAGTATGCATGAAAACTTAACGAGCGATCGATAAGAAACATGAATTGACAAGTGATGGTAGGTACTAAGCCAGCGGTCATCAGCACATTGCACCCTCGAGCTAGCGTCTCTTACCTGCGGATAAAACATTGCACTAGCGTGCACCCGTGGCTGCTGGTGGATATGCTTCCTCCCTCACCCTTTTTCCCACGGTGCATATTCAGATACACTTCTTACCCGTTACCCAGTTTAGCGAGTGCTGACGACCTCTATCCTAAGCAAAACATGAACTGACAATTGATCAGTACGTAAGAAACATGAAAAAAAATTGTAAGAAACTTGAACAACTGACAAATGATCGATAGAAGAAAAAATTTAAAAATTACCGTAAATGGTCAGTAGAAGACACATGAATGCTGATAAGTGATGTATAGGAGACGGGGAACTGTCTGAAAATTATAATTGGAGAGAAAGCTGAAAAAAGTTTAATACAAAATGCTGAAACTGGTCACAAAGGACACTCAAAATAAATTATACGTGAACAGACAGCGAGATAACAGCGAGGAAGTGATGAGGAGGAGAAAGATTAAGGGAACACTCGTAACAGCTAAGTTATTGTACGAGAAACATTGATTCATTTATTCATTCATTCATAGTGTTCTGCGCCCAAGGGTAGGTCTTTTATTGTAAACCCAGCTTTCTCCGATATGCGGGAAACAAACTGTTCTGTAGGAAAGGAATAGCAAAGAAATGAAGAGACTCGAACAGCTGGTAAGTGATCATTAGGAGACTTCGAATACATAGAAACAATGATTAGAAAAGAATATGGGAAGAAACTAATAGGAGACTTACAACAGCTAATAAGTAGCCTAATCAGTAAGAAACACATAATAGGTAGGAAATGATTAGTAGATACACAGCTCATCAGTAAAGTAGGAGACAGAACAGCGTCATCAAGAGAGTCGTTCTGAGAGCCACTGGACGGTGGAAAATTGATTTCTATCGTGCCAATTTCCCGTTGCTTGTAGATAATTTCCTGTAGCCTAAAGATTGGGTGCAGCTGCCTGTTGACTCGCGATCGTGTCACTTTCATGGACCCACGTGCCGTGACGGGCTGTGAACCCGGCCATCCATCACGTCGCTGTCGTCGCGTCGGAGTTCCGCTTGTCTTCACACTCGAGTGCACAACCTGGCGCAGGTGTGTGCCCAACACGCGCCCAACCCACTTGCGTTCCGTCAGTGATATCACTAGTTGCCGCGAGATGACGGAAAGATGTTTTCCTTCTGATCTGGGTCAAGGCGTCTAATAATTTGGCTGTCTTCCAAACTACTGCATATCTATCTATCTATCTATCTATCTATCTATCTATCTATCTATCTATCTATCTATCTATCTATCTATCTATCTATCTATCTATCTATCTATCTATCTATCTATCTATCTATCTATCTATCTATCTATCTATCTATCTATCTATCTATCTATCTATTTGTCTGTCTGCCTGCCTACTTGTCTGTCTGTATCTATCTTCCTTTGTCTGTCTTTGTATCTGTATGTCTGTCTACCTGTCTATCTACCTACTTGCCTGCCTGTCTCTCTGTCTATGCCTCTGTATCTCTGTGTCTCTGTTGGTGTCTGTCTTTATGTATGTATCTGTCTTTGTCTCCGTGTGTCTGTGTATGCATGTCTCTGTCTCTGTCAGTTCGACTTTGTATTTTTCTGTGTCTTTGTGCCTCTATCTGTCTCTATCTTTGTGTCTTTCTGTGTGTTTCGCTGACTCTCTGTGTATCTATCGCTGTATCTCTGTCTGTATGTCTCTATATCTGTCTGTATCCCTGTCTGTCTGTGTCCCTATATCTATCTCTGTGTCTCTGTCCGTCTCTGCCCTTCTGTCTGTCTTAGTGTCTCTCTCTTTATCTATCTGTCTGTATCTGTGTGTGTCTGTCTCTGTGTCGCGTCTGTCTTTGTCTGTCCGCCTCTTTCTCTGTAATTGTGTATGTCTCTCTCTGTATCTTTCTGTGTCTTTTTGTCTGTCTCTGTCTTTGTATTTATGTGTATCTGTCTCTGCCTGTGTATTTATGCATCCGTCTCTGTCTCTCTCCTTGTGTGTGTCTTTCTGTCTCTGTCCTTGTGTGTGTCTCTCTGTGTCTTTTTGTCTGTCTCTGTCTTTGTATTTATGTGTATCTGTCTCTGCCTGTGTATTTATGCATCCGTCTCTGTCTCTCTCCTTGTGTGTGTCTTTCTGTCTCTGTCCTTGTGTGTGTCTCTCTGTGTCTTTTTGTCTGTCTCTGTCTTTGTATTTATGTGTATCTGTCTCTGCCTGTGTATTTGTGTATCCGTCTCTGTCTCTCTCCTTGTGTGTGTCTTTCTGTCTCTGTCCTTGTGTGTGTCTCTCTGTGTCTTTTTGTCTGTCTCTGTCTTTGTATTTATGTGTATCTGTCTCTGCCTGTTTATTTGTGTATCCGTCTCTGTCTCTCTCCTTGTGTGTGTCTTTCTGTCTCTGTCCTTGTGTGTGTCTCTCTGTGTCTTTTTGTCTGTCTCTGTCTTTGTATTTATGTGTATCTGTCTCTGCCTGTGTATTTATGCATCCGTCTCTGTCTCTCCTTGTGTGTGTCTTTCTGTCTCTGTCCTTGTGTGTGTCTCTCTGTGTCTTTTTGTCTGTCTCTGTCTTTATGTGTATCTGTCTCTGCCTGTGTATTTGTGTATCCGTCTCTGTCTCTCTCCTTGTGTGTGTCTTTCTGTCTCTGTCCTTGTGTGTGTCTCTCTGTGTCTTTTTGTCTGTCTCTGTCTTTGTATTTATGTGTATCTGACTCTGCCTGTGTATTTGTGTATCCGTCTCTGTCCCTCTCCTTGTGTGTGTCTTTCTGTCTCTGTTTTGTGTGTGTCTCTCTGTGCCTTTTTGTCTGTCTCTGTCTTTGTATTTATATGTATCTGTCTCTGCCTGTGTATTTGTGTATCCGTCTCTGTCCCTCTCCTTGTGTGTGTCTTTCTGTCTCTGTTTTGTGTGTGTCTCTCTGTGTCTTTTTGTCTGTCTCTGTCTGTGTATTTATATGTATCTGTCTCTGCCTGTGTATTTGTGTATCCGTCTCTGTCCCTCTCCTTGTGTGTGTCTTTCTGTCTCTGCCCTTGTGTGTGTCTCCCTGTGTCTTTTTGTCTGTCTCTGTCTTTGTATTTATGTGTATCTGTCTCTGCCTGTGTATTTGTGTATCCGTCTCTGTCTCTCTCGTGTGTGTCTATCTGCTCTGTCCGTGTCTGTCCGTCTCTTTCTCTATCTTTGTGTGTATCTTTTTGTCTGTCTCTATATCTGTGTGTATGTCTCTGTCTGTGTCTGTCCCTGTGTGTCTCTCTGTATCTGTCTGTCTGTCTTTGTGTCTGTCTGTCTCTGTATCTGTGTGTATCTGTCTCTGTCTCTGTCCTTGTATGTGTGTCTCTCTCTCTCTGTATCTGCCTGTCTGTATATTTTTGTCTGTCACTGTACCGTATCTCTGTGTGTATGTGTCTGTGTCTCTGTGTGTCCGTCTCTGTCTTTGCCTCTGAATGAATGAATGAATGAATGAATGAATGAATGAATGAATGAATGAATGAATGAATGAATGAATGAATGAATGAATGAATGAATGGAGTTTATTCCTGGAATAACAGATGGAACGGGAATACTGCGAGAAAAACGTCTCCTTGGTCCATCACAAATTTTATCACGAACTGACAGGGGATAGAATCCGGATCTCCTGGATGGAAAACCAGCGCGCTAGCACTTGAGCCACAGACGCTGCCTATACCACTGTCACTATTAATGTCACTTGCAACACTAGTGATACTACCTGTATTACTGTTATTGTTCATTTTCAATGCTAAAATTTGTTCAGAGTTAGAGCAGAAGGAAAATTCTCCATCTCTTTCTGCGAAAAATAAAAAAATAGAGCAATGATGTGCGCACAATCTCGTTACGAAATGCAGTCGGTGTTGTTGTTTACCATAAATCCTGGTCCTCATTCATCTTGAGAAAGCAATCAACCGCCGTCCTTGAAGCGGTCAGATAACGGTCTTTATTTTTATTTTTTCCTCTAGTCTTTTACGCTTTCGTTGTGCATTTGCCCTTAAAAATGAGTGCAACCTGTTGATATAACGTAACAGAATGAGGTTTGCTCCTTTTTTGTGGATGACATGTGCAATCTCATTCCAGATGAGTTATTATTGTTTTTGTTGCCTAAGAAACGCAGGTTGTCCAATCACTGCCCCTGCTAGATGCGCGCACAGTGTATGGGCTTAATTAGCAGGTCGAACAAATTGGATGCAGCGCTCTATCTTTACAAAAGGGCAGCGAGGCTTGCTAAGTCAGCGTCTCTAGTTGATTCGAAATGTTAACAGTCCGCAGCGGAACACACAGGCTGTTCAACCACTTCGTTTTCCATCTCTCCATGCAATAAATATCCCTTAGTCTCTGTTTTATAACTATTAAGCGCAAAAACAAATGAAAGAGCTTGTTATATTTAATTGGAAAAAAAAAAAAACAAAAACCAGTTATCTAAGTTGCGAAATAAATGCTAGGAATTACACAGAACATGAAGTATGCAAAAAGCATAAAAATTTCAGATGAAGTTCAGTAACATTCATAAAACTGCAAAAAAAAAAAAATGGAAACGATAATAAGATGAAAATATGCCCGTAAGTTCTTTGAGATCACTGTATAAAATAACAAAAGAAGAAATAAAAAAAAGGAAATCCCATAAATATTAAAGATGTTCTATGAAGTAAAAATGTTATAACAAAAGATCCTGAATTTAAAATAATAATATCCCATTCAATAAAATACATTAAATCATTTATAATAAAAAACAAAAACAAAAAAGAACTGAGATTATTGATTGCATCCGATAGTATACGCTAGTGTGCCGCGCTAAGTATCGATAGTACAACTGGGCATGATCGATTACCTTAGAATATTTTGATCAAAGAGTACAGCTACAGCAATATTATTCTATTTGAGGACCGTTTTTGCAAAACTCGCTAACTGCAAAATTTGCAAAATTGATATTTTGTTGGATTCGTTAACATAAGGCAGGCCTCTACATGATGTTAAAGGCGTCTTAGTAAAATTGGATTATTTCTCTTCATTGTAGTGTGTCAAAGTGTCATCGTTTTTTCAAAACTTGCTTTCTTCTAAGTGAGAGCTAGCAGCAAAATTTGCTTACTACAATGTTTTGTCTCTCCTGTAAAATTTAGTCTTTTCAGTTAGCAAGTTTTGCAAAAACGGTCCTCAATTATTCTGTGCTCTTTGACTAGATGTTCTGTGGTTACAAGGCAACCATCATCATAAAATGACAATCGATACGAACAGCTGTTAGTGAGGCGGCCATTTTTTTCTGTATACAACGCTTAAACAGGGAGTGTCGTGTGTATAAGTACAGAAAAGCTATTTTCATGTATAGTTACACACTATTTATACATCTATCTTCTGTCTAAACTCTGCTTAAGTCTCGTACACGGTTTATAAATAAGAATGTAAGTGTATAGTATACTTAGTTTCAGAACCAGGTTTTCGGTACTGACAGTAGTAATGGTTCCGGAACAGTTGTCCACACGTGCGGCGTTTTATTCCCTGGCTCAGCAATTAGTATTATTCTGCTAGTAATTGAAAGTTTATTACAATTTACAAGACGAATTCCATTTGCGTTGTCAAAGTAACGAACGAAAAATGAAAGGTGACAGTGCATATTAGGAACTCGAAAAAAGATCATAATATGAGTCGTTGATTTAATTTACTTAGCATATTTATCGACTATGTATCAATGTAGCTTCTACAAGCAAATGTAATGAGTTTTACATCAGCTTATCTACGCCTAACTCGACAAATTTTAAGATAATTCACTTCTAACTCAAGCACTAAAAAGGTGTTTATAGTCCATTTAAACGAGTTTCGGTTGGGTAATATAGCTATTGGCATATTGCTATTGCTTGTCCGTTTTGATTATAACAAACACACACAATTAACAAACAATATATTTGCTTTAGGAATGATAAATATCCATTTTTATAATATAAACGTATTTTTTCTCAATATTACAAAAAGTTTCTTACTTTCTTTATGTTTATTTTATTTATATATCTTCATTTTAAATCAAGGAAAAATATGCATTGAAGTTAACTTTCAGGCCTATCATCATTAAGGAACGGATTTCTATGTGCTAAAAAGGGAGATTTAGGTTTTTATAAAGACCTATTTAGAATATTTAAGAAATTTATATAAAATTAACAATTAACAATAATTCTAATTTTAGTGAATATTCCATTTTAGATGGAATTTATGCACAAAGAACTGGTGCCAACAATGAGTGCTATTGTACTGAAGATTCAAATTATATCAGTGAAAGAGACTGATTGCTGATTCGTCAGTTTCATTTCACATAACGGAAGAGTATTGACGCGAAAACTAATTTGTGAGCTCTCGCCTAACCTGAACAATGTACCACCCCTTTTATGCTAGGATGGATTTCGCAAATTAACTACACTTCCAGGAAATTAAGTAAATTCTTCTTCCCTCCCCTTCTCAAACCAATATGCTATGAAACGAATATTGCCACACCAGTGATTGTAAGAGAACTTTCTTACGTTTTAAACATCATTTATGTGGGTTTTTTTGGCCATTTTTGCATTTTTAGTACTAGTATTTTTATTTTAAATATAAGCAAAATACTAAACAGGCGCTTTTCAGGCATTTACCGGAGTTTATGGTTCGGTTAGGTGTATTATGCCATGTAGAATTTTAATAGGGGGATTCTGTGTACATGAAACGTATAGAGATATTTACAAACACAATAGATATGGAACTATAAATCCGTTCCTTAGTCATCATCTATATTCAGAAGCATGGCAACTTTCTTATTATTTAACTAATACCAGTGTGTCTGAATTTTTTTACTTTTCCACAGTACAGTTATTTACGATCGTACTCACAGAGGGCACTTTTGCCGAGTGTGATACTTCGTCGAACAGGTGGCAAACCTATCTCAGTAAATGACAGCATCATAGATGAGTAATGATTTTGAAGAGTTAATTAGGATTGGGAAAGAGTTGGGTCGTGGTTCTTTAAATTGACACTATCCCAGGATTCAACTGGAAAGACTTAGGAATTCACAAACAACCATTTCAGGATAGCCGGACCTGAGATCGAACCCTGTACCCCTTGAGAAATAATAGCTATTGCAGTACTTCATTTTGCTCGGTAGTAGCCTGTACATCAGCTGTAAAAAGATACTTAAGAAAAGTGTAAGGTTTAGTACCAACAACAGATATTTTCCTTGCTGCCAGATAGGTTTTGCATTAATCTCATGAGTTTCTCTCATATTTAAAATCATCGTAATAAATCTAATTTTAGTCAGTTCTTTAAAAGGCTGGGACTGAAAATGTTTTACTTTGATTAATAGCTTTTCACAGTTGAGAAATGGAATCATTCTCCTGAAAAATATGTTTTCTTCTTGTAGCTTTCGAACAGCTTAATCTATGTGTGTGTGTATTTATTTATCCGCACTGCAACTGGGTAAATACCCTTACTTTATTTATTATTTATTTATTTATTTATTTATTTATTTATTTATTTATGTTTATAACAGGGCAAAGCCCCAATTGCAATAGACAGTACAGATATTTCTTTAAAACATACACTCAATAATGACAATTATAATAAACATAATTAATAATAAATTAATAATATTAATAATACTAATAATAATTAATATTAAAATAATAAATAATAATAGTGTAATAATATTAACAAGGAGCATCCTAAATTAAATGAAGCACGATCACTTAAAATAACATTTAAAGTAGATTTAATTTGTATCTTAACCTTAAGTTCGAACTAAAACCGCAGGAGTATGATATGTTCATACATGCACAAGTACTTTTCAGAATTACACTCATTTCGCTATCGACTCACTCACTGCACTGGAACTACAACACATTTCACTGATATTATCCTGATTTCATTAAGACGTCAAAAACTGTTCAAATACTTTGCATTACCACTATAAACTCTATAAAACTTCACTGACACAACACACTTCTTCACTGATACAACACTTCAATTAACAAAAATCAATTACACACTTCAAATAGACTGCCTCCGTGGTCTGTTGGTCAGCATGCTGGCTTGCAGATCCGGAGGTCCCGGGTTCGATTCCCGGGCTGGGCTCTCGGTGAATTTTTCTTGAAGAAAAATTACCTGAGTGTCTAGAGTGTGGAAATTTATATGAATGTGAGTATGATTGTGAGTGTGCCGGGTTAATATTAATCATCCAATCATCACAATATAAAAATACATCAGGACTGTCGCTGGGCAGTAACCTGAATACACGTTTCAGCGTCACATTGTTGACAAGTAACTCAATCTGTTAGTACAACCATAAAGCATCTAATAGATGCTATAGAGTTACCAACAACGAAAAAGGGGGAAAAAAAATCGAAACAACTTTTAAATAGTGTGTATAATATACTACGTCTATTATTAAAGCCTTTAAGCCTATTTTTAAATACGTTTTTGGTTATTGGTAAAGGCTAAAAGTAAGTCTGCAGGTAAAGCATTCCAGTCCCTGATAGTACAATTGAGAAAAGAAAACTTTCCAGTGTCCGTGTCGCAGATTAAAAACTGTTGACGGTACGCAGGTGGCTCTCGGTCCACAGCGTGAGAACCTTCATTTAAATATCCATGATTACATTTCACTTTGTTGTACTTGGAGTGGCATTTATCAGATATAACCTTTATTCTTGTAATAATGCGTTAATAAACCGCCACCAAAATAAATGACCGGCAGTGTATGTGTGTGTGTTGGCAAGCTCTGCAGATGGTTGTTGACTTAATGCAGGGTTATTAAAACACAATTTCCAGCTCATTGCTTTTATTCCTCTCTTTGGATTAAGTCCAATCAAAGAGGAGATACGAAATGTTATTATGTTTTACATATGTGTGATTTATTATCTCTGGAATGAGATGCATTACCCAGCAAGTTTAATTCGTTCACAGATTGAGTTGTAACGTGCAGTTGGGAGATAGTTCAACATTTGAATGCAGCTGAAATTGATGGTATAGTTTCTATCAAATGTTCTTTGTGGAATTGCTGTTAGCTAACGGTGAAACCATAGTTTATTATTATTATTATTATTATTATTATTATTATTATTATTATTATTATTATTATTATTATGTCATAAATAATTAAAAATACTTCTAGATATTTGTCTATGTTGTAAGACCCATACAATACCTGAAGAATGGAAACAAGCAAGAGTAGTAGACGCCTAATTTTCAAAAAGGAAATAGAAGTTATTGTGATAATTCAGACGATGCGATAAACACGAGACTTGTCATAAATTTTGGGGCATCTTACTTAAGAGTGCTTCCATATGAGATGAACGACCCTTCATCGTTTAATGTATTTGTGTCTATAATACGGCAAAGCCGCAATTAAAATAGACAGTACAAATATTTGTTTAGAACATAAAATTGGAGATAACATTAAAAAGGATAAAAACAATACAAATGCAAGATACAAGTGTAAATACAAATGGAAATGGAAAAAAAAAAACAGAGAAATACATACTACGTAAATAAAATACACAGATATAGATATAAATTAAAAATACAAAAAAAAATGAAAATTTACATATTTCATTAAATTTTGGACACATTTTTAACGCTGGTGAATTTTTATGTGCTGAAGTGTTTGGTTTTTTATAATATAACAATTGACGATTTCTTAAATGTGATGTTCTAGTGTTATCATATCATTTACAATAAAAATGAAAATTTATTACTTTCATGACATTCCAAGTTTCTATCAATTAGGCAAGCTGCGTAATTAACCTTCAAAGACCATTGGAAAATCTCTGTAACATGACCACTTCTATGTATATGTCGACAATGTTTGACAGGAACGAAGGGCTGTGAACTAACACAGCTTTTACTGCATAACATTTTAGAAGGAAGAAGAATGTCGCCCAGAAAAATTAGCAGCTCATCACATCAGACATTCTGCTTCTTTTGGAATATAGAAACATGGCGAGGACAGGATTTCGATGTTACCGAGTCACTAAACTTGCTTTCGTGAGGTTGAAAGTTATGTCAGATTCGTTTTTACTCACGAGTGTTGCAAAGACCCAATTAAGGAGGTTGGAGGGGTGGGAATGACGATGTGGTTGGAGCACTGATTAAGTAGAGGCAGTTAACACATTCAAAAGTGGCCAGTATAAATAACACCGTTGAAAAAAAATTATCGGTAAACGTATATTCCATCAATACTTTTTGTATACTTTTCTCGTAATCAGTATTCAGATCAAGTAACTTGCAAGGCATGATGGGTAATTCTTAACTTAACGTCTCTTTCAAACTACAGAACTTGAACATAGTCAATGATGCGATAAAAAGGTGATAATGAAGTCATGATTAAATGATTATAACTGTGCTATGTTGCACAGCTTCCGCTGCTGTTGAATTTCGCAAATCATGAGCTTCCAGGAGTTTTATCTTCCTTTGACTACAAGTGAAGAAATAGACTGACTAACTGTAAGGTCTAGGGCAGCGGTTAGGAATAGTAACTTATCCTCCAAAGCTGCCCTCGGACGCGGGTTCGAATCTTGCTTAAGATTATTACAATAATACTTTTTTAATTTTTTCAATTTGATTACTATGTGATTTGCATGTTACTTACTTACTTACTTACTTACTTACTTACAAATGGCTTTTAAGGAACCCGCAGATTCATTGCAGCCCTCACATAAGCCCGCCATCGGTCCCTATCCTGAGCAAGATTAATCCACTCTCTATCACACTATCCCACCTCCCTCAAATCCATTTTAATATCATCCTCCCATCTACGTCTCGGCCTCCCCAAAAGTCTTTTTCCCTCCGGCCTCCCAACTAACACTGTATATGCATTACCGGATTCGCCCATACGTGCTACATGCCCTGTCCATCTCAAACGTCTGGATTTAATGTTCCTAATTATGTCAGATGAAGAATACAATGCGTGCAGTTCTGTGTTGTGTAACTTTCTCCATTCTCCTGTAACTTCATCCCTTTTAGCTCCAGACATTTTCATAAGAACCTTATTCTCAAACATCCTTAATCTCTGTTCTTCTCTCAAAGTGAGATTCAAAGTTTCACAACCGGTAATATAACTGTTTTATAAATTCTAACTTTCAGATTTTTTGACAACAGACTAGATGACAAAAGCTTCTCAACCGAATAATAACACGCATTTCCCACATTTATTCTGCGTTTAATTTCTTCCCGAGTGTCATTTATATTTGTTACTGTTGCTCCAAGATATTTGAATTTTTCCACCTCTTCGAAAGATAAATCTCCAATTTTTATATTTCCATTTCGTACAATATTCTGGTCACGAGACATAATCATATACTTCGTCTTTTCGGGGTTTACTTCCAAACCTATCGCTTTACTTGCTTTAGGTAAAATTTCCGTGTTTTGCCTAATCATTCGTGGATTTTCTCTTACGATATTCACTTCATCCGCATAGACAAGAAGCTGATGTAACCCGTTCAATTCCAAGCCCTCTGTGTTGGGAGACCAAATTACTGAGACATATTCCAATTTAGTGCGAATATGACAATGTTAAAAAGGATTGTCGAAGTCGAAATGTTTCGTAAATTTTTTTAGTTTTATATTAGTTATATTAAATATGTGATTTTAAAAAGTCAAATTATGAATAATAGTTACATCTAGATCTTTTACACAATATATTCGTTGTAATGGTTCATCATTCATAGTATAATTACCTCTTAAATAAGATGTACTCATTGTAGAAGTCACATAACATTTTTTATATTAAAATTTAACTCATTATTTAAAATACATCGATTAACGTTGTTGATATCAATTTCCAGACATTTTAAATCAGACTTTTTTAATATTAATTTAAATAAGAAGATTGTGGTGGTTGTGTTGGTGATAACCTTAAAATATCCCTATATGTAAACAAGTTTACCCCTCCTCAATATTTTTATTAGTCAGAACACTGCTAAAAATCATATTTGTCCGCTATAAATTCTTCTTGGAGTCGTCTGCACGTCTCTTTACCCAGCAACCAGATAAGACGCGTTGAATTGTGCTCACGACTCGAACCCCGCCCTGACAGCCGCTCGAGTTAGTTAGCGAAACAAAGTGACACGATCCTGCCATTCACGGCCCGGTGACGTGGCGATTTCAATTTTGTGAGCCTTTGTGCCTCCAGAGACGCTACAGAGGTAACGCTATTGCAATCCGGAACTCCACATCACGAATTTCCTCTGGGTAATGAAGCTTTCGCGCTTTGAGATTTGGGTAACCCCAAGATATTCCTTCATAATAGTCGTAATTATACAGGGAGTTCTGAAATAGTGTTACCAAACTTTCTTAGCATTTACTCTGTATTATATACGTGAGATACAGCATGGATTGAAATATGTTAAATCTATGATTTCAACTTAGTCGTTCTTCATGATCAGTGTTCTTGCCTTTGATCGAAGTAGAACTATCGCGGGTATAAACTCGACTTAATACAGTGTATGTAAGTGTTTGCGGAGGAACTCAGCCTGCAGCAAATGTGTAGTATCAGTTGATCGAAAATGGATAGCAAATACTGTAAGCCAAGAGCATTCAGAAAGACAGAATATCTTATTTCTTAAGTGCTCAGCATTAAAAAAAAAATACCAACAAAAAAAAGTTTATGAGACACGCTTGGTATATATTATGCAGGAATTACTTACAAAACTTACATTTACTTAATACCTTTACCTTTCTGGTAAAATTACCAGAAGTGTTTGCAGTAGAAACAGTGATTTTGCTTTATGGCGGGTCTTGTAAATGCCACATACGGTAAATATGTTATTAATTTAAATGAAAAAAAAAGAAAGGTGGGATTGGTTCATTGCATGTGATTTGTTAGAATGTCCTATGCACATTTTTACAAAGCTATGGGAGAGACATAAATAATTAGGATTTTAAAATATAATGCAAATTTCATTATGCATTTACGCAGGACAAGGAAAATGATAATATAGGGTAAAGGTTGGTAATATTGTAATACTAATAATATTATGACAGTACTTTTTGAGAATTTTTTTTTTTTTTTTTTTTTTTTTACAATTTTACTGGGCGAGAGAAAGACCGGTTTGTGGAGAAACTTGTCCACGAATATTCCCTTAATACGTTGACCAAAAACCGATCTTCCTCTCGCTCAGTAAAATTGTAAAACAATTCCCACAAAAAACTATCATAATATTATTAATATCACAATATTACAAGCCTATACCCTACCTATCAATCCCCAATTATTGAATTAAGCAACTTGACGTGTATTACCAAATTTGAGAAAGTGGAATAGGTATAGAAGTTTGTTTAGAATTATTTATGTTTGTTTTCTTCTTGTACTTATATATTTTATAAAAAAAATCAGTTCAATTTCAACATGCGTACTTAAAAACAGACAGTAAATATTTAGAAGTTTTCTCGATATTATTTCTATTGTATATATCATAAAATACTATAATTGTTTTCATGTGATAAAGAGTATGACGCATAGGAAAAGGACAGAATTACAGAATGCGTTGATACCATCTCTGATTACAGAAAAAGATAAGTGACAGCATAATTTCGGTCTTACTTTACAGTCTTCATAAGTAGTTTTTTTGCGCTTTGGGAACGTTGCATATTATGTGTAGCCCACTGTCGGGTTTCTAAACATAAAATTAATAAACAATAGCAACAAGATCTGTGGCTTGCTTTTGAAGAATATGACGCTTGTTTTATTACACTACAAGGCGAAAATTAATAACATGAGGTGTTACAATATTTTAACGGTATAAAATTGTCTATAAACACAATGAGAGGATCAGAAGCAATGGGGTTTAAGTGTACTTTAGTTACTCTTGAGAAAATGTGATTCAAATTTAGTAAGCTTCGTAAATTCCGTGATGTTTTAATTTAAAATATTAATGTGTGATATGGTTAAAATCTATATACCTCTGCCACTAAAATTTTATGTGCTTTAGTTTATTCTGGAGGCATTTTATTCATTTTTTGGAAATGTCACTTGTACCCATTTGCTTCTGATCTCCTCAATTCAAAACAGAGGTGTTCATTAAAGGGCGCCATATAGGCTATAGATCTTTTCCAAAATTTAGAAATGTTGTTCTTACCTTGTGAGTACATTCTTTCCCTGGTGATATTTTATGTTCCATTCCATTTAGTATTAATCAAAACATTCATAATTGTAATTTAAAGCCACAAATCAGATCTACATCTACTCTCTGTCAGTCTTAGTGAAGCTCACTATTACTGTCTTCAATGCAGTGCCTAATTATTTAAAACTTTGAAGGGCCAAGCGAAGAGGTTCAGAACAGAATAAACAAAATCTCTATATAGGGGAAACTGGGCTAATTCCGCAGTACGGGTCATTTCGCAGTAGTGCATATATGATTTTACTGCGGCTTTACAATAGCGTGAACGTAAGTTTTGAGAGGCCGTCAACAGGAGGCATGTCCTCTGCAGTGCTATAGAAAAAAAATCAAGGATATTGGTCGACACCTCTGTCGACAATACGGTGAAACATCGAAAGTTGGCTGTTTTTTCTTATTTTGCTACACAGCTGTGAAGGACTTGAGCATTATTACAAATAAATTGTTCCTTTTATGTTACTTTCATAATGTATTTCATAATTATTTACGACTACGGAATTAGCCGAGTTCGATTGCGGATTCATCCGCACTGTTGCGGAATTACCCGAGTTGTTCTTTCTCAACTGTAATGTATGTACAACTAAATATATTTGCATTTTAATAGGTCTCTTTATCTCATTTGGTAATGAAAGGTTTCGTCCATTTCTACATACCTTGATAATATTTTTCAATAAACATTTTGATAAAAATATGATAATTTACTTCTTAATATTGCGGAATTAGCCGAGTCTCCCTTACTCATACCTTCTACTTAACTGTTGAAGTGTTGTTTATTCTTGTAATTAAATTAATCAGCTTACTATGTACTGTATTTTTGTGTACTTTTGACTCTTTCCATATCTCAAAGCTACAATGCCGATTTATGTTACAATTACGGCGTTCTCTGGAATAAGAAATCAACTACAAATTCTTGAATCTGAGATAGGCCTACAGAACATCAATCATTTAGATCTGGCATAACACGACTGTTTGTAGAGAACGCTGTGTTTGTTGGAGAAAAATAATATTTTGACAGAAGGGAGATGTGTTATTAAGGAATCAATGACTACTGGAAACGGAGAAAGGAAAACAACGTAACTTACGTTAAGTTGTTATTCCAGTGAACGCCTCAATTTCATTAGCTATGTACGCAACAACGAATCTAGGAAATGACTGAAGCTGATTCGCTCTAGCAGCACCACGTCATCATAGATGTAGAAACACTAAAGTAAGTTGCCACCCATCGTGACAGATACACGACAGATATTCCTGAATAAATCGTAGATAGAGATGAATGTCACTGTTGAAACGAATAGCATAGTAGAATGAAGGGTAATAGAACTTGGAATATGTTGTCATAGTGGACAATAAAATTCATGCAAGAAGTTAAATATAGCCTATGAACAGGACCTTTGAACCATTCACTTATCACTCGTTAAGATTATGTAATGACTCTAAAACTTACAAAACAGCGGTTTTCGTTAAGTCATAGGGTCAACATGGTGAAATGACACCGTCTGACACAATATAGGGGCGAAGATGAAACAAATGAAATATTATCCTGACACTAACGTAGAGAAACATAGCTACACATCCATGAACGTGCCATTTGGTACGTTGATGTCTCTTAACAGGTAGAAATTTGTAAGAGAAAAAGACTCAGTAACATTATTATGAAACACACTGTAGTGAATTTCTTCACTTCTTATTTTTTAATTATCTACGTTATAATGCCAGAGGAAGGTTGCGCAAACAAATTAACACCTTCTGAACAACAAAAAGAGAACTGAATTATAAATTTAATAATCTGAATGCCGGTACTGAGTATATAAAAAAGAAATATGCTTTACCTAACACCTCGGGTACTTGAAAATAACAGACATTAACAGATTCCTGAAAGTTCCGTCTTTGTTGGTATCACAGACTTATTTTGTTTACCTTGGGGTGGAGAAAATAAAAGCTTGAATATACAAATTTGCCTGTGCTCGCTGGCCTGAAACAATTTAATGATAGCAACATCATCATATACTTTATATGCATCAAGTTTCCACAATCGAAAGCAGTAGATCTAAAGTTAAAAAATAGCATATATATGTATGAAAGAGTTTATGAACTTTTACACAAATCTATGACGCACTAGTAGTTTAAAGAATAATGTAAATAAAAACGGTACTCGCCAATTATATAAGCTAGTTAATAGTATATCTGTGACAGAAATACTGAGTCATAAAGAAAACAGTTTTTAATCCGTTATTTAGTGACGCTGTATCAACTACTGGTTATCTAGCGCAGATGAAACTTGTGTATAAGGAGATCAAATGAGTGGGTTAGAGTCATAACTCACATGCTCCAAAAAAAATGAAAAATTGAGATACCGTTATATTCCCATGCGGTTATGTGCGTAGAACACATTCAGAGGTTAATTTTTCACATTTCTTATATGATGCTTGTGTAATCAGGCGACAAACTTCCCGGTTTCTGCCAAAAGTCTCATGATCCACTGGATCTTGTGAGTTCTGTTGTATAGCGCTTTTCGACCAATCACCGATCAGTATTTCCCTTCCGCTTCTCCACTTCTTGTTGTGTAGAACAGGGTTGTGGATGAGCATCTTGCATGTGTCTTGTTATTTTTATAAATATCAGTGTATTTAGCGGCTATAATTGAGCATTTTTAAGCGTAATATTATGGAAGAGAACGTATCACCGGTTGGAGAGAGAGGACGACCACGGAAATGTATAGCAGATCCAGAAATAACGAAAAGAAACTAGGCCAGATTAGCAAGGTTAATATTCTTTTCTGATTCTGCTTGACTCCTACTGATGTTTTGGTAAATTAAGCAGGGCCTAGAGTTTTATATCACAATTATAATATATTCAAGTTCTAAATGTGTGTCATTGATGTTTTTTTATTTTATTGGGTTATTTTACGACGCTGTACCAACATCTAGGTTATTTAGCGTCTGAATGATATGATGGTGATAATACCGGTGAAATGAGTCCGGGGTCCAGCACCGAAAATTACCCAGCATTTGCTCGTATTGGGTTGAGGGAAAACCCCGGAAAAAACCTCAACCAGGTAACTTGCCCCGACCGGGAATCGAACCCGGGCCACCTGGTTTCGCAGTCAGACGCTCTGACCGTTACTCCATAGGTGTGGACTCATTGATGGTGCCGTGAATAATAATCAATTGGACAATACAATGTGAGAATTGATGGAAGCCGATATTAATCTTGTGATAGGGCTATAAAGGAACGTACTAACGAAAATGTGAGTTTTGATAACATTTATAACCAATATTTCTTTTGTAGGTTGTAAATTGAGGAGTCGACTCAAATAAGGGGAGAACCCTCTTTTCTAAGAAAATTTAGTTTTTTCTCGTCTCTAGAATGTTGTGTCATAATTGCAATAACGCTGGCAATAGCTTAGCTCACTGGAATTTAAATTTCCACCATAAATTCTGTCTGTTCTCAGAATACCTAATTTCTCTATTCCATGATTTGTGACTTATCGCTCTCTCTGACTGGACCCCTCAATTTATATTTTACTGTATTATTTTTTAAAATGTATTCATCTGAAGAATTTAATAATTGGACACCCAATTTTTTACATTTAATTTAAAAATATGCTTGAGGTGATGTTCTTGTGTAATATTTTAATTTGTTACTATAAAATCTCACATGATCCCAACTGGTCACTTTCTAAACTCACATGTTCCAAATGGAGCACTCTCAGAACACTCATGATCCAAAGGTAATTGTCAAAACTCGTATGATCCATAATTTAAAGCTAAATAAGTTTTACTTCTGTATAAATAAATACGGTTACAAATCTAAATATTACTTTTTAGTCATTGCTCTTTCATTTATTAACCTTTATCGTGAAGAAAATGGGCTCCAAGTATTACAAATATGTTTTCCTTCATTTGTAAAAATTTTCATTTTTGGAACGAGTAATGACTCTAACCGACTCAAATGTTTATGTGGCTGCTAGATTTTCTATTTTCCCTATATATTTTCTGAAGATATTGTTCCTGATGAAAGATGTCGGCGTTTCGGATTTTGTGTACTCAGTGCAAAAAAGAAAAACCAAAAAATAACGGGGACATATTGATATCACAGGCTAATGCATTTGTCTCATGGAGAAAGTAAACATAGGTCTACAACTCATTTATGTTCACATTATGAACACTCATTTGTTTCTGCTTTTTAGTGTTATCTGCCATCATTATCATCATCTTCCCGTTGACATCGTTGTATTTATTAACACCACCACTGTAATAATCATCATGATCGTCATTTCTTTCTTTTTCCTCTTTATCAGAATTATCAGATTTCATGACATTTTTTATGAACACATTGGCTACGCAACGGCATTCTCTGAATAATTTTGTTTATCTTCGATTCTCAGTGTACAATCACATAACATAGTAGCCTACATCTTTTGAAGTCCCTGCGTGCTTGAAAGATTTATAACAAAAAGTCATACAATTTACAGCAAAGACGAGAAGCCTTTACTCCGTAGTGCAGGTATTGTATTTAAGGAACTAATATCGTCTTTGATTTATTCCTAAAATGATTAGTTCTTAATACTAGAGGAGGTCCCTAAGGACATGTTAAGTAACGTTAAGAGGTTGTGGCAAGACAAACGAGTTTGTTTATAATGAAAATGTCTTAAATCAGTGACCGTTTGCCTATCTAGCATTAATTACCATCCCGTCTCGATCTTCAACTTTTCCCATTAACTCTTGATTGGACTTGAATCTGTATGTAAATCCTGCGAAATCTCTATGTGCGATCTATGCTATGCGATCATTACTGCAAACACTCTGTGCCCTAGATGGGGGTACGCTCTTCTACTACGTTTTGTGGAAGTATAGAATGGTGGAATTAATTATGTCGATGTAGATAGAACACATAATAACATAAAATAACGAAATACGAAGAAACTATGAAGACGAGTGCAGTTACAGCAGGTACCTATTAAACCACTCTAGATGTAAGATGGAGTTTTGTACTGTTTCGATAAAGACAAGCCACTTAGATTAATTCTGCATTTCCTAGGTAACCGAAGGGACAAAAACCATACGGCTAAAACTTGTCAAACTTTACAAATCAATAATAATTGTATAGTTTAACTGAGTTTACAAGCATTTGTGATCTTTATACTTCGCACCTCGTATTATTACAACACGATTGTATGTCTGTAAGATACCGCTGATGATGTGAGACTTTAGGAGAAAGTTGATGATGTGAGGGAAATTTTACTCTACAAGTTATTACAGTCACAAATCTTGGAGGACTTTCCTTCTGTTGAACCCATAATTCTGTGTTAAACTTTCGTTATACACCGTGTTCTTTTTCGTGCTTGTACGGGTCTATTTCACTCGAATTATGGGATGAATGAGAATGAGGTGTACCAGCCCACTGGTCGCATGAAACCCCTCACCCATTCACCCAATGGACCCTCTACACACTTCCGCCTTAAGTGGCGGCGATGGAACATACCCAACTGCGTAACACTTCCGCACAACAGTGGAGAGTTGTACAGGTCGCTGCTGGTAGATCCGGTAGTTTTCAAATTACAGGTGGATATCAATAGAACAAGCAGATTTTTCAAAGATCATGTAGGTGATCAGGTATATATTTGTTCAATAATAGTTTAAATAACGTAAGTTTACAAAAAAAAAAAATCCGAGAAAATGGCACGCTAAGTTTCGAATCGAAGACTTCGCAAGATGCTTTGCCCGCGGATTCGCACGACTCACAGGTTTGACAACCTCTGAAAAATACGCGTGGATTTTCATTCTTTTTGCTGGTCGGTCTGCAATTAAAACACGCCTGCGCAGTAGAAGTGCACCTTATAAGGAAGTGGCGTCCGAGCAAGTTAATGACTAAACGCAACACTTGGGTCCATTCGCCGGTAGACGTCGTCTTTGTTGCGAAATAATATTGGCAGCGGCTCGCAAGATTGTGTTGATCAATAAATAACTAGTGCTAGAGGTCGCGAGTTCGAGCCTGTCTTCGTCGTAATGAAACATGATGTAGTCACCTCATATTCGCTGGAAAGATGTTATCAAGTTCCGAGGGTCGGTCACCGGCAGGCCACTTGAGTTCGTGTCCAGCAGGTCGCAGGTGAAATGTCACATACATAACACTGTATAAACAGAATCATAAACATTTTCTTATAATATCTGTGCATCTATAGTAATGCATATAAGTACACAGAATTTATTCACTATCCTTCAAAATCTTCAGTTAATAATTACTGCATACTGTGTCGCTTAATCTTTTCAATATTTATATTAACGACACTACAAAACGACGTTTCCAGAAAATTACAGACCATATCACTTCTACCAGTTTCATCCAAAGTCTTTGAAAAAGTAATGTGTAAAAGATTGTATCATCGTCTTGAAAGATACAACAGTTTAGTCCCAGAACAGCTTGGATTTAGGAAACATAAATCCACGGAAAATGCAGCATTTAGTATAACTGACAAAATTCTGGAGGCAATTAATAAAAAAAATTCCAAGTTGAAGGGATTTTTTTGTGATTTAGCCAGAGCATTTGACTGTATAAATCATAAAATGATGCGAGACAAATAGATTATTATGGAATTAAAGGCATTCCACATCAGTGGTTTCACTCATATCTCATAGATAGGAAACAGAAAGTCGAAATCAGTACCACTATGAAATCTGCCTCAACATGAGGAACTATTAATGATGGAGTTCCTCAAGGATCACTATTACGTCCTGTAATAGTGTTCATAAATGATCTTGTCCCCCTAATAAAAAATGTAGGCAATTCCATATTATTTTCAAATGACACAAGGATGATAATTACAGACAATAACTCCAAAGCATTCCAATCTTCAACAGAGGCAATTCTCCCCAAAATATGTGATTGATTCTCAGCCAGTAAATTAGTATTGAATTGTAACAAAACTAACACAATTCAATTTAAATCCTGCCCAAATTCAACCTCGCAAATTTCAGGTCCAATAATTAATAGTAGGTCGCTAATGGTTTTACAAGAAGAACAAAGGGATGTAGGCTACACGACTGGGTTGAAAAAAAGTGAATACATTAGAAAATAAGATTACTTGCAAGTTTATACAATTTTAATGACAAAATAAAGGAATAGCGTCACAAAATTGGTTTCAACACTTGAATGCATAGGCCTCTCTAATCTTTAATACATACCAGATCATTTGTACTGGTATCTGAAATACTCATAAACGTTGTATCTAGGTATTATATATTATTTCAATGTACCGAAGTACATATGATATTTCCATGCAGATATTCTACGTCATCATACGATGAAAGAGTAATGGAACGGAGAAAAATTCTCTCCGGCGCCGGGACTTGAACCCGGGTTTTCAGCTCTACGTGCTGATGCTTTATCCACTAAGCCACACCGGATACAACCCCGGCGTCGAACAGAATTGTCTCTGATTGAGTTCCAACTCTTGGGTTCCCTCTAGTGGCCGCCCTCTGCACAACGTCTTAGATGTCTATGAACATAGGACCGAAGTTCACACATGTGCTGAGGTGCACTCGTTATGAGTGACTAGTTGGCCGGGATCCGACGAAACCCGGGTTCAAGTCCCGGCGCCGGAGAGAATTTTTCTCCGTTCCATTACTCTTTCATCGTATTGTATCTAGGTGGATGAATCGTAATAGATCTAAACGTTATAGAACAAGTCAATCGTTTTAATTATTTAGATTGTGATAGCTCTATCTGTTATTATTCTGGTGATGATTTAAAAAAACAAGTTGTATAGATTTCAGGATATATTCGGGACTATTAAGCAAACTCTTAGAGATAATTCAGGAAAGATGCAAAATTTAAATTTTATAAAACACTAGTCATGCCGGTACTTTTACATGGATGTGAAATTTTGTTCCTCAATAGAACACTAAAAAGAAGAATAGAGATCATACCTTAAGAATGGATCAATCAAAGGTAACGACACAAGCTATGGCTTAGATACCCATTGGTAGATGGCTTTGAACCCTGAACTAGATGTATGACAGTGGCACAATGTCCACACATGTGCAGAGGTGCACTCGTTATGAGTGACTAATTGTTCTCCGTTCCACTTATCTTTCATCATATGATGACACAGAATATCTGCACGGAACTATCATATCTACTTTACTACATCATAATAATATATGATATGCGAAAAATAATCACTTAGTGATTTAAGACGGCGCTTATTCCGTCGGATCCCGGCCACTTAGTCACTCATAACGAGTGCACCTCTGCACATGTGTGGACATTGTGCCACTGTCATACATACATATGACGCACTGCATGAGGGTAGGCGACTAGAGGGAACCCAAGAGGTGGAACTTAAACTGAGAGGATTCAATCCGACATCGGGATGGGAATCCGGTGTGGCTTAGTGGATAGAGCGTCAGCACGTAGAGCTGAAAACCCGGGTTCAAATCCCGGTGCCGGAGAGAATTTCTCTCCGTTCCTCTCATCTTTCATCATATCATGACGCAGAATATCTGCACGGAAGTATCATATGTACTTCGGTACATCATAATAATATTCATTTAAATAGTCTAACGAGGGTAAGAAACATTTGACTTAGGATTGTAGGATTGACGGTGTTATTCAACTGTAGGTTTGCTCCGAAATCCTGTAGCGGTAAATAATTTTAGAAAAATGTGAAATATACTGGCTAGTGGGGTCATCATAGCAGTCTTATCATTTTAGAAATCCCTTGATTTCTATATTTCGCCGAAGGTGAAAAAATTCCAAACAAAACGCCTCTCTTTGGGTATTCCCGAGGGTATTTCAATTAATTTTGGTTTATCGCTGCGTTTCTTCTACGAGGCATAATTATCGTCTTTAAAGGAAACGTCGCTGTTACATAGCAACGTGCTTCATTTGTTGTTGGCAACACGTTATTGAGATAGAAATCAGAAACCTTCACTTGTTCGGAGCAATAAATAACAAAACTTGCAAATGTTTTCACGCCATGTTGTCAGAAGTTTATATTTCTTTCAACGCTACCTAGAAGTATACGAGAAAGCAGGAGAGAAGAGGAGAAGGCAGTCTTATGAAATTCATTTTTCGTAATATCCACGTAGGTGAACATGTGTGTGAGCTTATAGGATATGTCAGATCTGCAGATTGCATTTTCCGCCTCAGTGGTCAGGCAATCGATCCAATCTGTCTGAATGAAGGCTCCTTTTTTTGTGACTCCATATGGTGAAAGGATTTTTTTCACATATTAAAAGTCGTCATATTTTTGCTTCAAAGCTTTTGGCTTTCAAGAATTTTTTTACGCGGTGAAGGAGTTTCCTCGGGCATTAAATTACTAATAGGGTGTTGAATGAGGTAGAATGTAAGCTCTTTCTTGAAGTGTTTTGGGTTTTATGGTTTGGTACTTGGCTTTGGTACTGAATATAATTTATAGCTGATAATTCCAATGCGAGTAAGGAATTCGTTAGATAGTGTTAATTTTCCCATACTCTTGAGTTATCTTCGAAAATATTTCTTTTCTCTCTTTCTCTCTTTCTTTTTTCCTATTTTTCATTGAAAGATCCATAGTAACACTTGTGACTGATAAAGCCGCAGTTGAATTGTCTCTAGGTTCCGATTTTCATTGGTCTGTTATGCATCATTAAGCTTAGTTCATTGACTAAGAGATGCTCGAACAAATTGCCCATTCTGCTCTAAATACTTTGCATTCTCCGCTGCTTAACTCAATTTTCCTTGGTTTGTAGTGTTTGTACTTTTGCCCAAGTTCAATTGTATCTTCTTCCATAAATTTTGAGTTAGCTGCATGCATTTTTTTCACGCCTCCTTCAATTTATATTGTATGAAAGTTAGCATACATAATATCTCAGTATAATTGGAAAGGAATTTAGAAAAAAATAATTGATACAGTCGTGGCTTGTTATTTTCGCATTTGAGCTACATTTTATAGCAAAATCAGAAATTTCCACACCAATTATTATTATTATTATTATTATTATTATTATTATTATTATTGTTATTATTATTGACAGTATGTTGAACAAATAGTAAAATTTGAGTTAAAAGTATTTGTATATGAGAAGATGAAAAAATGAAATAAATGTTTTTTATGAAACACGTTAAAAATGTAAACTATATATACTATACTCCGTTTCTGGAACCTGTGGCGTATAGGAACCCAAAAAAGTCCTTTGCGCAAGTGGTGAGTGGAGGGGGCCAGTCCAATAACCGCTCTGGGGGAAAGCATTGATTGAAGACAAGCGCCTGAAAAGCCACCTCTACTTATCACCTTCTGTCACGCTCATCTTACCCCTTAGCGGCCGTGAGCAGATGCAGCCAGCAATACATTCCCGCACTGATAGGCTCTGTCTATTCGCTTATTATAGGCTCCACCCAAATGCGCCGATTTACTCTACAGATTCCAGAAACGGAGTGTAATTGAGCTGAAAATTTGTGCGTTATTATTTATATGCCAAATAATTGCACTTTTGCATTTTTTTTGTGTTTGTAATTTTATTTCTATTTCTTAATTACTTTTGTCTCTGCATTTTTGTATATATATATATAGGCATACATGCCTATTTGTATTCTGGTGGTGTGGTAGAGAAGGCCTTAATTCCACCAAAAATAAATAAATAAATAAATAAATAAATAAATAAATAAGTGAGTGAATAAATAAATATTTAAATATATGTATATATGTATATATTTGAATGAACACATACGTTTTTAAATAAGAAACTAGTTAAACAAATAATGTGTGTGCAAAAAATGAAAACTGTAGGTTCAATATTTAAAAATTTTCATATTTCACTTTTGTGTACCCTGAAGGAAAGTAGAATTTTTGGTCGAGCATATCAAAACAACATAATGTTAAGTACATAATGAGAATTATTGTGATAATAAATGTAGCCAGATGAACACGGTATGTAGCTCGTATGGGCGAAACTGTAAACCCACAAAGGTAAATTTGGAAATCCCGCAGGATACAGAGCTTGCGGACATCCGAAATTAATGTGGATAGAAGGAGCTAAGGAAGTTGTGAGGATTCCGGGATTTAAGATTAATTGACAAAATTGGCTAGAGATAGAAAAAAAAACGACGACAATTAAAGAGGTCAAGGTCCATACCGGACTGTAGAACTGCAGATGACGATGATGATGATGATGATGACGATGATGATGATGATGATGATGATGATGATGACGGCAATCGTGGTGGTGGTGGTGGTGGTGGTGGTGGTTGCACTTTTGGCTTTCAATTTGTAATCTGATTTGTACATCGAACGTATCCATTCTTTTGTTTCCAATTTGTAAAGAAAAAATCGATAGCTTGAGGCAGGTATGCTCATTCTCTGACTCCCGATTACGTTCTGTAATCACAACCTTCGAATGTAGCGCGTGCTGTTCCCCGTTCGAAGCTCGACGGATGGCTGCAGAAGGCAGTTCAAGTACTTAGTAAATGCACGAACAGTGCGGGACAATGACACAGTCAAAACCTTCTGTAGGCAAACGGTCATTCCGTACAGTGTGGGAGGAAGACTATTTTTGTTGCACGTTCGGTGAAAGTGATTACTATATTGTAAGGTACTGTCAAGAATACTACTGAGCAACATAAAACTACATTATAGGCTCTGCCACCCAGAACATGCCGAAGTGACAGAGAAGCTGTTTTCTGTAATATAACCTATTTTCATGTACCAGCGTTATTGTTATTATTATTATTATTATTATAATAATAAGAGCTATTATTACTATTATTATTGGTATTGTGGTGATTTTATTCCAGCAGAAATAGATATTTTGATAAAATACTTTTTTCAGGGGTGCAACCTGCACTAAGCTTCAAGAATTGAAAGCACTTCATGAAAGGCCAAACATTGAAGAGAGTCGAACAATTCAGAGTCTATGTTTTGGAGCAAGTTAGCCTATGTAGTATGTTGGGAATTAGCTAAGGCACTAAAACCTTTCACGGATGGTGAACTTGTAAAGAGATGTATAGTTCCTGAACAAAATATAGTTAATTATGTCTCTATACTGCAACATTTCAAATGTGAATTCACAGAACATAGATTTAGTGATTTTAGACGTATGGAGAGTGATATTAGTATTTTTGTTAATCTTTTCATAAATTTAGTACAATCCGTGAGAGTGCAGTTCCAGGACGAGTTAATTGATTTACTAAGTAACGTAGAATTCAGAACTAAATGCAGAGAATATGACTTGACAAGCATAGAATTATTTAAAAAATGAACAAAACTATATATTACAAGATGAGCTTATTCGTTGCCACTATGTTAGCTACCTTCGTCTCGACATATATGTGCGAACAATCATTTTCGAGAATGAAGGTTACTAAATCCAAACATAAGTCCCGATTAACAGATGAGCATCTTTAGCGCATTGCAGTAAGTTTCTTGGAAATAGATTCCCGATTACTTGCAGAAAAGAATGCAGATGTTGAATAGACAGCAAAGTAGACTGTATGGTGGAATATGAAAATGATATTATGTATGATATTATTATATCATAACTATATTAAATATAACAAATAATGTAATAACTGAATAGGCCTATTGCAGTGTATACTCTTTCCTTTTTCAAATTCAGTTTATTATCCGTATTTGTAAGAGTGTAAGATCTATGCTACGGGCGGTGCTGCAATGTAGTTGCGGAGCCCAGTCCGTACACAGTGTGTGTTATGCAGTGCAGCATCATCCGTGTAATCGGGATTTTTACAATTTTGAGCATACCTGGCTTAAGGTAATCGAATTTATCCGAAAATATTTATTAGGCTACGCCTTCTTCGATGTGCAAAAATTAGATGCCACTGGCCAGCAAACGACAATTGCTTTTCCTGGTGACTATTTCGTTTCGTATAATGATAAAATTAAAAACATATTGTCCCATAAAATTCGGATGTGGCATATACTGTTCATCAAACAAGCTTTAGTTAATATGTGCTACACAAGCACGAAATTTCACCATGTAATTCTGAGTACCTACATGTGTTGATTGATAAAGTAATTTGTGTAGGTAACAAATGTTCCGATCTTCTGACAGGATAACAAGAGAATGCGTTAATGTAGCCTTCAATTGTTTGCAAGCTGATGAAACATCGCATCGCATACCTTTAGTGACATGAATCTATAAGGTAGCTAATAAATCGATTGCTAACAAGGATCGATATAACCAAGTACAGTATTAAATGTTGGCAGTAGTGTATGACAAATATAACATAATTTATAACCAGCGGACCGGAGTATAGCCACGATATTAAAACTAATTAAGGCAATCCATCCTTGGACTACAATTGGCTCGACATTTGGTTGGTGTGGCAGCTCTGGCCATATCTCTGGTAGGAGGCCTTGCCCACTTATTAGCAGTTAAGTCTCGGTGGGGTTCGAGTCTTGGTTAAGGGCGTGTTTCAGTGATTATATTACCCCCCGATGGGGGACAGTGCAGTGCCAATAAACAAGTTTGAATATTGGAATTCCAGAGGAACTGTAACACAGGTGTATGGAAATTCAGAAGTGAAGCCAGGTAACAAGTGAATGCGGTCAGTAAACTGGTGTTGTGTGTGAAATCGAATATTGAACTATACTAAATCGTGTTTGTTACCATACTAAATAACGCTTAATATTTTGATGTAGTAGTTTTTTGTTTAGGTTATATTACCCGTCATGACAACGCCGATAATATAAGGATGATTCACGACGATTTATAAAATGTCATATGAACATTTGTCCTAATCTCACTATTTTCAGAGTTACACTAATTTTCCAATTCTTTATAAAATACTATTATTCTTGAATTTTAAGGGTAAAAGAATATCACAGATAAAAAATGAATTATTCAGGATTATCATTTCTTTAATTAGCTATTATTTTGAAGCTAAAAATGTGTTGTGAATTCCATAAATGCTTGTAAATTGTTCAAGACTGTACATTAGAATACATAATTAAACTGTAAAGAATCAAGTTCCTAAAGTCGTATGATTTGTAACAATTTTTGTGACAAGTACGTGAGAATGATGTCATTTTTAAAGATCAAAATCTGTACAAAGCAACTGACAACACATTTTTAGCTTCAGAACACTAGCCAATTAAAGAAGTGATACTTCTGAATAGTAAATAAATAAATAAATGAGTAAGTAAATAAGTAATTAAGTAAATCAGTAATTAAGTAAATAAGTAAATAAATAAGTGAATGAATGAATGAATAAATAAGAGTGCTTTTTTGTGTTCATTTAATTTTTGTGAGTTTACCTGCTTTCTGGTAGAATACACGAAAGGTTCCGTGGTTTGTGTGACCAGTGTCACACAAACCACAGTGTCCTCTAAATCTATTTTTCAATGTCCAGTTGGTCACTTCCTGCCCGCGAGGGAACAAACATGATTTCATTTGCCAGTATGGGTAAAGCATTCATACGGGAGGCCAATTGTCAGCCCTGCTTTAGTCCTTGGTTCCAAAAATCTGAACATATTTAGGTGACTATAAAGAAAATATGTACATAATACTCTTACCTTTTCTACTGTTATTATCCTTGAGTAATTGTATGCGAAGGAATGCACAGTTCATCATCTGTACTCTGAGTTGAGTTGCTATGGATACGCGACTGCCCGGAGTTGTGTGCAGTGTTTGACGCCTGTTTACTCAAAGTGGATGCAGCAGGTGGTAAGATTGATGACCACTCCGATGCAAGAGCCCCAGGATGGAGATTAATATGATGATGAAGATGGACTGAGATCACGAGAGACGGACGAAGATAAAAGACAGAAAAGAGGTGGGAAGGAATAGGAAAGCATAGCGTGACATGATCAAAAATGTGGAGAGAATTGAAGGGAATGAGAAAGAATGAACCGATGGGAGCATTAAGACATCATAAGAGGAATACACATGTTAATGAAGGAAAATAGGATAAAAATTAGGGGGAAGAAGGAAATGGATAGAAAGTTAGTAAGGAAATGTACTAAAGAAATTACAATGAAGACATATTAAAAGATAGAGGTAATGGTACAGTAGTAGCGGTGGTGGTGGTGGTGGTGGTGGTGGTGGTGGTGGTGGCGGCGGCGGCGACGGTGATTGTGGTGGTGGTGGTGGTGGTGATGGTAATAGTTTACTTAACGACGGTTTCAGCTATAAAGTTTATTCAGTGAATCAATCAATCAATCAATCAATAAAATGAGGATAAGGGATACAAAACAAGTATGTAAATGGTACGCAAGCGTGCGTTCCTGGAAGGAAATTTGTGGCTGTGGGAAGAATTTATGAGATCTCCAAGCCATTGGCCACTTGTCTCAGAACGATGTGCAATATCTATGCGCATGGCTGGAACCGCCATGTTACACTATTGAACCTTCAACTGCAGTTTAAACGACGGAGGACTCCCGATAAATATATACTCAAGCTAACTCAAGATTAACTGGTAGTTAAAGCTTATAATACAAAGCAAAAAGAAAAACTTGAGTTTAAACTGACCGTAAGATTTAAACGGGATTTATAATACCGACCCTTATTGATACTCAATATCGAACTCGATAAAAGATTCATATCGGCATAATATCGAAGTATCGATGAGTACACCTCTACTTAACTCTAGGGAAGTTATTGATTTTCTCTCACTCCTCTAACCGTACCTACCTTACTTTCCGTTTCAGTTACCTATCATTGTATCACATTCTCTACACACGCACCCAAAAACAGCCGCATACTAAAGTCCCGCCACTCTTATTTTCGGCAGCCAATCACGTTGCAGGTCGGCTACATTTAAACGTGTACGTCTTGTCATTCGCTGTTGATAACGTTATGCTCTCCCTAAGGCTCGATAAATACTTAATATAATCGCTCGCCATTTTGGCTGTTTCATTGGCGTTCGCAGAAAGCACATGAGGGCGTTATTTGCCGCTCAGTTATTTGCTGAATTACAGTGCGTTTGATTTATTATTATAGGAGCTACGATATGATAATGTTTATAAAAATATTAACGGTGCGGCTAATAGATTCCTCGTCTGGTAGCTCGGCAACGAAAGAATAAAAATGGCGAACAATACTACCTACCTAGACTTTATAGAACCTTCACTTCCTAAGGCGTAAGCAAAGAGGAGGATTCACGCCGGAAATAACAGCGACGCGACTATAGCTAATCAAACTCAAAACATGAACGTGTTCATCATCATTCACTTTCTCGCCGTCTCGCCGTGGAATACATATCAGAGACTGTCGGAATTTAACAGTATTTAAAAGCAAACTTAATAGAGTGCGAAAGCATAGTTGACATGATCAGAAATGAGAAATGTAAACTAAATATTTTATATTGTAAATGTTTTGTTTCTTTTGAAATTGTACAATCAGTCACCGGTACTGATCATTTCATGATTAGTTATTTCCTTTAATCTGTAAATATTAGTACTTTTTTGTATGTATTATGATTTTATATTTGTAGTTCTGTTTTTTCTCCCCTATTTTTTCATTTGTGTTTTTCTTCTATATGTACTTTTAATTATTTTTGTTATCTAATTTTTCTATCTGCATTTTTTTATTTGCATTTCCGATGGTGTAGTAGAGAAAGCCAGATAGCTTTAACTCTGCCAGATTATACATATTTTTATAAAGGAATTTCCTGTGATACTGATAACACAGGTTTCCTCAACCAAAATATGTCTTCTTGCTACAGTTCTCTCGATCTAGCCAGTCTTCATCCCTCAGGTTTCTTTTCTACATACTTTTATTCAATTCCTCTGCCCATGTTGGTTGTGGTCTACCTCTCTTCCTTCTGGATTCCATTTTTTTAATCCCTTATCCTCATTTGAATGATTGATTGATTAATTGATTCACTGAATAATCTTTACAGCTGAAACCGTCGTAAAGTAAACTACTACCACCACCACCACCACCACCACCACAACCACCATCATCGTCACCACCGCCGCCGCCGCCATCGACACCGCTACTACTGTAGGCTATCATAGAGCGTATTCCGAATCTCAGCGCTGAGCAATCTGATGGCATCACGGTGTTCCGAATTTCACCGATGGCTTCACTGATGCTCCACCGGTGTCGCACCAGTGCCATCAGCTTGCAAAGGTGGTGGCAGTCTCCATCAGCCGCCATCAGTGAATCTGATTGGTTCTTGTATAGGGCGGGAATTAGCAGACGAATGACATCGTGCACTGTTATGTCATGGCGGTGTGTTCTGCTTTAGTTCTGCTGTATTGTTTGTAATGAGCACAACGTAAAAACACTATGTTAATGGCTTATGAGCGAACATGTCAACGGACCAGTTATTACTACCGGTTCAAGAAATAAATTGTTTATGCTCTCTTTTCTTTGAACGAGATGGCAATACGGAAATTTCGCAAAATTTTGCTAGCATAGCACAGACAACAACTTATACAGTCGCCATGACAGCCATCGATCCTTCCAGCAGTTTTATTCCTAATTCGCTGCAGCGTGACGTCATTGTTGTCCACCGGTCCGGTGAGATTCGGAATACGCTGATTACCTCTCTCTTTTAATATGTCTTCATTACAATTTCTTTAATGCATTTCTTTACTAACTTTCTATCCCATTTCCTTCTTCCCTCTAATTTTTTATCCTATTTTCCTTCATTAATATGTGTATTCCTCTTATGATGTCTTAATGCTCCCATCAGTTCATTCTTTCTCATTTCCTTCAATTCTCTCCACATTTCTGATCATGACACGCTATGCTTTCCTATTACTTCCCACCTCTTTCTTGTCTTTTATCTTCGTCGTCTCTTGTGATCTCAGTCTATCTTCAGGGCTTCCCTATTTAATCTTTTGTCATAACATGTTCGTATACCATCTTAGCTGCATTTTTCTATCACTTTAACAATATCTTTTTTGACACACATTTTCTCCCTTATCGTAGTATTTTCCCCCCTTCTTGAATTTTTTGCGTACAAATAATGAGAAAAAAAACGAAGTTTCTCAGATGTGAAATAAGTTTCGTTGCCCCTGAGTATGAAACACGACATCACAGTGACGAAGAATGATCACTCATATTTTATACGAGATTGAAACCCCATGACCTCTTAATAGTTGCGTCAGCTATGCACAATTATTCGCAAGGAAATCACCGTGGTGTTACTTGTAAACTTATCCTCTTTCAAATAAATTGGCTTCACACAACACTACAGGGTGGCATTTGACTTGATCGATCTTTTTGGAGGGAGTGCCACCTCTGAGTGCGCATGCGTCAGAGACAGACGTTGGTAAATCACTTTGTGTACTTGAGTTAATTGCCCGGGCAATTCACTAACGTTGACATCTCTGTAAGCTAAGTGGTAACCTGAGCGGCGCGTCTTCGATGAAACTGACCTGGAGTCGGAACCGGGACGACTGACCGCATCGACGATCATTTGGTAGTCGAGCGAATTCCTCGAAATCGGGATCGATCCCCTGCTCTGACAGAGAGTGATACTTGCCGTGTAAATGATCAGAGGACGAGAATGTTTCTTGGGACTTTCCTGTTTCCTTCTGTCTCACGTACTTTATTCTGAAAATAATGTCTGTTTCATCCTGAACTTCTCTTCATTTCATATCACTCCATGTCGTCAAAAATTAATGTTACGAAGATTAGCCTATATACACAGTGACCCATAAGTAATGTAATTAATTTCAGGAGTTATTAAGATATTTAAAAAAAAAGCTGAATAGAATTATTTTGTTCCCTTTCGCTTCCTTTTTGAGATAAAATTTATTTTATATGAAACATTTCATAGCGTGTTTTTGGAAAGCCATATATATATATATATATATATAGTGTGGGCCAAAAAAGGCACAAAATTATAAATACTATATTTTCGGAAATACATAACATTAATTTATAATGAATACTCTGTTGGAAATAGAAGGCTTTAAAAATGGGCAGGACTTTTTACTATGTTTTTTGACCTCAATTAAAATCTTACGGAGGTCAATACACAATGATTGATGCGAAAAGCGTGGTTTTTGAGGACAATTTATTATCCATGTTGAATTTTTCGTACACTACTTTTAACACTTAAATATAAATAATTGATTAAATGGCGATCTTACATTAAAGCAATAACCAGAGGACACAATACTCTACATATGCCGAACACATAACCAATGCTAACCACACATACAATAACATAAATACAGACATGGAAATCCTACACATACAGCCCAAAAACCAAAAACTCAACACACTAGAACAATATGAAATATACAGACACACTAAAACACACCCTAATCAAATTCTCAACACACAGATCAATTTCAGAACACACACTATTTGACACAACTCTTCATCACACGAACGCACCCACACAACAGGCAGCGAAGTTGAGATGGCTCCGAGACAGAAGGCTCTGAGGATGGTGTCAAGTAGCATCGAAACAGCTGTAAGCCGCACATGCTTACATAATTAACACGAGTAAGAGCGCCATTTAATCAGTTATCTACAATTTATTACTTCAAAATTCAGAAACTGAATGTTGGTAAAATTAATAAATTAATGATCTTTAAAATAATAAAAATTAAAAATGACGCTCTATGTGACCGCCATTTGTCCGCACAACCATTTGTAGGCGTCTTCTTCATTGTCCAATAGCACTGCCTATCTGTCTTTGATCAAGCCGGTCCCAACATTCAATAAGGCGTTGTCTTAAATGTTCAATATTACGAATTCTCGTTTTGTAGTAAACTGCTTTTTGTAGTTGACCCCATACAAAATAGTCCATAGGATTAAGATCTCGTTTGAAACTTCAGCGGAAACCATCAGAGAAACTGAGAAATGCGATCTTTCACGTAATAATCTCTCAGGAAGAATATCATGTCCGTATCTTGCTAATCAGTCGTTGTACACTTGAAACAGACCATTCTCGCTTACAATATGACGGGCAGATAAATTACCATATTAATGCAGATGTGTAATGAAAATCTTGTCTTCGTTCGTTAAGCGACCCATTATTCACAAAATGAGAACTCAAAACGGAAGAAAACAATTGATGATAGAACAACAAACGGCTTGGCCTGCTGAACTCGTAAGACCATATTGCTTAGTTCGGCATAAACGATCGATTTTGCACTGCCTTACAAAAAATAGAAAATAATGTTTAATACATGGTAAAAAATTAAATATTACAGTACTTTCCCGGTCTACAAGGACTGTGAAATTTGCCTGTGAAATAAGCTTTCAATTGAAATCATTATCTACTCGAATATAACCATATAAATGTTGTGCCTTTTTTTGACCCACTATACAGTATATATATATATATATATATATATATATATATATATATTTATATTTATATTTATATGTATATGTATATGTCATGAAGTTGATTTCCTTATTGGAAAAAAGCCCTCTTAAAATGAATTTATCATGGAACCACATTCTCACATTCCTATACTGGCAGTATTTTAGCGAAGTATGAATTGTTAACGTAGCAGAAGGGAGTAGCAGTGGGCATAGGATATGAATTAATGGACGAGATTTGTATCGGCAAAACATGGAACTACTGAGATGGGTATTTTCTAACATAAAGCAATCCCAAGATATATGCACAAGTTCCCAGCAATATATCACAGAAATATCCCTGCCTGCTAGGTCCATTTAACAGGTGCTATGAATTGCCTTGTATACACAGAACAAGGATCAACTCAGGGGAATTAGAAAGGTCGTTGTTTTGATTGTAGGCAGAAGCAATGTACATATTTTATTATTATAGCCGTCGGACTACTACCGAGTTTCATAAATATATGACTGTTTCCATGGCAACAGTAAGGTAGCCCATAAGAGATGCTATTGCAATTACGTTGCGGACTTCTGTGAGAACATGACTTACAGTCTGTATTGACAGCTATGTTTTAGTCAGTTATTTTAACGATACTGTATCAACTTCGAGGTGGAATTGGTGATAGCGAGATTATATTTTTTTTGGATAAATGAGACCGAGGATTACATAATATTCTCCTTGCAGTTCAGGAGACGCTAATGAGAGGCAGCTCAGTGCTCGGTGTTGAATCTGTCACGTGGTCAGAAATGAATTCATGCATTTGATTGTAATAGGATAGCACTTTGTGATTGAACATGACGAGATCCATTGTTCCAAAGATTGGAAAAAAAATTATTAACGTGAAAAGACTTCAAAACTCTCGTAAATCAACCAAATAAATGTTTCACTGATTTTCTTAACTACTTTGAAAATGACTGATTTAAATTATTGACGAGAGAATAAATATTTTTCTTACTAAAGATTCTGAATTCCTTTGGTGTTTTTTACTTATTTGCCTACTTACTTACTTACTTACTTACTTACTGGCTTTTAAGGAATCCGAAGGTTCATTGCCGCCCTCACATAAGCCCGCCATTGGTCCCTATCCTGAGCAAGATTAATCCATTCTCTATCATCATATCTCACCTCCCTGAAATACATTTTAATATTATCTTCCCATCTACGTCTCGGCTTCCCTAAAGGTATTTTCCCTCCCAACTAACACTCTATATGCATTTCTGAATTCGCCCATACGTGCTACACGCCCTGCCCATCTCAAACGTCTGGATTTAATGTTCCTAATTATGTCAGGTGAAGAATACAATGCGTGCAGTTCTGTGTTATGTAACTTTCTCCATTCTCCAGTAACTTCATCCCTCTTAGCCCCAAATATTTTCCTAAGCACCATATTGTGACAGCTGCACCGGGGTTCGAACGCGTGTTCGACAGGGCGCGCGGCAGACGAAACGTTGCTTGGTGGCTTAGGTGTGGCGGCGAGGGGAGCGTCTGGATGCTGAGAGGGTAGAGGGGCGGTTTACTACGGCGACGCGGCGAGGGAAGGAAGCAAACTGCTACGTGCGGAGTGAAGGGGGGGACGGACCCTCCCGAATCGTCCAGAAGTCCGTCGAAGTGGAAATATCCAGATTATTCACTCTGGCCGCGAATTTTCTCGCAACTATGGTTTAGTTATAAATACAAGACGCGAGTGAGCTTGAGACATTCATTCATTCAGTCAGTCAGTAAGCCAGTGTTGTTACAGGCAGATTTGGACAGTAAGCGAGTTAGTCTTGTGTAGCAGTGAAGCCAGCTTCGAGACCAGAGCGCGACTTGAGTTGTGTCCGTAACTGTGGAGCCTGAAGCCCGGAGTTCGAGTGCAGTGGACCGCAGTTGGGGGACCTGAGTTCGAAGTTCAGCGGATCGTCTCTGAAGGTCTGGGGTTCCAGATTCTGTGAACGCGAGTGACTGAGCTAGAAGAACTAGCCAAGACAAACAAGCTGTGAACTGAGAACTGACAGTTCTGTGTTGTAAATAGTGCTTCGTGAATATTAGTTAAGATTAACAGTTCATTGTTGTTCTTAATAGTCCAAGTAAATTGTCATTGTCGTTTGTGGAGTGCAATAACGAACGCTGTGTTGCTGTGCGGAGAGCAAATCCCATTGTTGACGGGAGTGAAATTAAATTGTAGAGAATGATAATTATTGCTGAGATAATGAAATTTACATTGTTGTTCAGTATAAAAATTTACAATATTCTCAAACACCCTTAACCTATATTCCTCTCTCAAAGTGAGAGTCCAAGTTTCACAACCATAAAGAACAACCGGTAATATAACTGTTTTATAAATTGTAACTTTCAGATTTTTTGACAGCAGACTGGATGATAAAAGATTACTGTAACTATTTAGATATTAACAAGTATACAGATTGTTGTAACTATTTAGTTGCATATTTTTGTCTTATATCCTTAGAATAGGCCAGACTTGTTCAAATGGAAAAGAAATCTATACTTTGTGCACACTCAGTTATTTCATGAATTAATTACTGTTTTCAGAATTATTACGTAAGTACCTTAAAATTAATAGGATAAGAATTATTAATAACCTGCAATACTAGAAAATGAGATATTCTTACAAATAGGCCTAATTTTTGTTCATTATTTTATATATACATATTCATAGTGTTTTGCCAAATGGCAGGTCTTTTACTACAAACCCAACATTCTCAAATTTTTCCTATTTTTGCCTTCCTCTTAGTCTCCGCATATGATCCATATATCTTAATGTCGTCTATCATCTGATATCGTCTTCTGCCCCGAACTCTTCTCCCGTTCACCATTCTTCCCAATGCATCCTTTATTAGGCAGTTTCCTCTCAGCCAGTGACTCAACCAATACCTTTTTCTCTTCCTGATCAGTTTTAGCATAATTCTTTCTTCATCCATTCTCTCTCTCTCTCTCTCTCTCTCTCTAACACAGCTTCATTTGTTATTCTGTCTGTCCATTTCATACGCTCCATTCTTCTCCATATCCACATTTCAAATGCTTCTCTTCACTGTATCACCAATATCGTAAACATTAATCTAAATATAAATCAGTTACATGAACACAAGCCATCTACAACACACAATAGAAACAATACCTCAACAATAGTAAAAACGGCTTACTGGTGTACCCACAGATTTTAAACACGCAATATGACTACAGATGTTTAAGCGTCTATTAATAAACTTAACAAAAACATTAATTAATTATTTATTTATCTATTTTAATTAAATTAAATGACGATAGTCTAAAGTATGGTATTCAATATAAGCAGTAAGTGCATTACAGAATGTAGGAAATATAAAAAACTCGATTCGTCTTTTTTTTTTTTTTTTTTCAAAATTTTCCTCGGTTCTATAATAACGCACTTACCACACTTGCATAGAAATATAGGCCCTAATATAAAACAATCTCTTGGTTGCCATGACAAATTTATTCAAACAAATGCTATGGACTTTTTTCGGCTGTTAGCTATGGAAACGCTACGGGCCGGAAAGTGAATTTTCACACACCGGGTCAGACCTACCAGTATAAGATGTTGCATACCTCCCAGGGTACGTCGCGTCCCTGTTTTTGGGTAATTTTGATTGATGATAGTTGGATTGCCGATGACAGAGATTGATCGAGGTGCTGAAGTCTTGTGTAACATGAGCTCCCAGACGAACGCAACGGTATCTTTTTTCTTCATCCTTCATCGTCTTGATTGTTATTCCAATGTATGTGCATGGACCACGCAGTGCAATACCGACTCAAGTGACATTCATTATTTCCAATTTTAATAATTGCTTATATCGTTTATTATATTACGTCGAAATTGAATTAAATTCATTATCTAATTCAATTGTTTTCAATTCTGGGCATTTCTCTTTATATACTGTTTGTTTCTTTTTAGGCATAGGCTAATACTTAAAGTTAGTTCAGACCAAGTGAGTGATATCGAGTCTTCACTTTTTTTCCTCCATTTGCTCGTTTTTCAACGGACAATCACTTGTGTCTTCCCGATTTCAGCTGCATAATTATTTTCTTTGGTCCATCCATTTTATTACGTTTAGCGTTTCGTATTTTATTCTAAGATATATTCATTTTACTTTTGTCATAAATGCTGACTGACCTTTCCAGCGACAACAAAACGAAACTTCAACGTATTCATAATTTGTGTGTACGTTTTTTAAGCAATGTTCGTAAATATGATCATATTACTCAATCCCTGGAAACAATAGGTTGGCTTAAACTAGATAAGGAAAGAAATTTACATTCACTTCTCCTTCTCTTCGAAATATTGAACTCTTCTATTTCTTCGTACCTGTCGTCTCGCTTCACTTACCTTTCTTCCCACCATAATCTGAACACACGCTCTCGTCATGAAACAATACTAACAATACCATCCCATCGCACCTCCTCATACTCATCCTCTTTCACAATAGCCCTGCCAAGACTCTGGAATTCGTTACCTGCTAGCATCAGGGACTGTCGAAATAAAATTGAATTCAAACGCAAACTTACTAGGCACTTGGTCAGTAATTGAGACTCGTTCAGACATGGCTTCTTGTAAATAGTTCTCTTAATCTATCACAAAATATTTAAATGTCCGGTAATTTCATCACTATATAATTTTGTTATTCTAGGTTTAATTTGTAATTTAGTAAATACAAAAATATTCTTCGACTGCCTCCGTGGTCTGTTGGTCAGCATGCTGGCTTTCAGATCAGGAGGTCCCGGGTTCGATTCCCGGGCTAGGCTCTCGGTGAATTTTTCTTGAAGAAGAGGAATTCCCTGGGTGTCTAGAGTCTGGAAATTTGTATGATTGTGAGTGTGCTGGGTTAATATAAATTAACCAATCATCACAATATAAAAATACGTCAGGACTGTCGCTGGGCAGTAACCTGAACACACGTTTCAGCGTCACATTGTTGACAAGTAACTCCATCTGTTAGCACAACCATAAAGCATCTAATAGATGCTATAGAGTTACCAACAACGAAAAAAAAAAAAATATATATATATATTCTTTGTTCTTAACTTCTATGATAAAATGTCTAGCTTTCATTAATGAGGTAATCTTGTCGTACTTTAATTTATATTATAAATTTAATATTAATTGTAATTTTATTCTTCATATTATAGTTGTAATCCCCTGGTAGAGGGACAGAGAAGGCCTGACGGCCTTATCTCTACCAGGTTAAATAAATACTGCTACTAAATACTGTACTTACAGAATTATTCAAAGTGATGTTATAGTGATTATTTCACACTTATTTCAGTATTTAAAATTATTTAATTTCAATTAATAGGCTATTTCGTAAAAATACAAGCAATTTGGCGCATATTTCGCACTCTGAAGAAATTTAAAAAATAATAAATAATATATATTTTAATTATTATTATTAAGACAATCTCTCTGAAACTAACAGAAAATTGTTTGCATCATTCATTAAATTCAAACTTCAGTTTTATTCGAATGTGATTTATTTAATTTTTAACAGTTTGTTAGATGCATTTTGAGCGTAATCGGACAGCTAGTTTCCAAATTAATAATATTTTAATTATGCAAATTAGTGATTTAATTAAAATGTTCCATGCGCATTACATTTAAATACAGTAAGTTCATATTTTTTTATGCGCATCTGATTCCCGGGAAATATTTTAACTTCAAGAAATTCACGATATCAAAGCTAGTTTAAGCACAATTAACTTTTGAAAATCAGACATTTATTTATTTATTTATTTGTTTATTTATTTATTTATTTATTTATTTATTTATTTATTTATTTATTTATTTATTTATTTATTTACTTAACTTAACTTAACTTAACTTAATTTATTTCTTACTGGCTTTTAAGGAACCCGGAGGTTCATTGCTGCCCTCACATAAGCCACCATAGGTCCTTATCCTGAGCAAGACCAATCCAGTCTCTATGAGCCCCTATCACCACACGAATATTTTCAGCTCCTAATTTTCAAGATACTTAATATTTCTCAATGTTATATAATGTATGCATGAACAGGTACGAATATTTTCATTGAAATTCATTAAGACAGCATGCACATGAAGCATTTTTAACGTAAAAATGTAATTTCGATAAAAAAGCAAATTTATGAAGCGAGATACAATATTGACATACAGAGTGATTCAGGAGGGTTTACAGCCACTTACAGAGCTTATTTCCGAAGACATTCTGAGCAACATATAAACATGTGTCCTAATCTCAATATTTTTAGAGCTACACTAATACCATTATTCTGACAGATAAAGAATGAGCTATTCAGGAGTATCATTTCTTCAATTAGCTAATATTCTGAAGCTAAAAATGTTGTGAATTCCATAGTTGCTTCGTACAGATTTTTTTTTCGATTTGGAACTACAAAATGACATTTTTTTATGCATTTATCACAATTGTTACAAATAGGGCCTAAATCACTCCACTCTTGTAAATTCTTTAAGGCTGTACATTAGGATGCATTAGTTCCTGAAATCGTATGATTTGTAACAATTTTTATGATAAGTGCGTAAGAATAATGTAATTTTTAGTTTAAAAATTTAAAAACAAAATCTGTACAAAGCAATTAACAACACATTCTTAGCTTCAGAACACTAGCCAATTAAATAAATGGTGCTTGTGAATAGTTCATTCTCTATTTGTAATATTATTTTACTCTTAAAACTAAAGAAAAAAAGGTATTTTACTAACAAATTAAAATTAGTGTCTGAAAATATTGAGATTAGGACGCATGTTTATATGAAATTTTTGCTCAGACTGTCTTCGGAAATAAGCTCCGTAAGTGGCCATAAATCCTCGTGAATCACCCTGTATAGAGCATTCCTATATAAAACTCACTCATGGATCTCAAAGAATACGTAGAGACAAAAAATCTGTTACTATCAACTTTCTAAGTCCCCGAGGAATATTTTTTTACATTCTTTTTGTAAAAACTCAGTCCTAGTGTCCTTAAGCCATTAGCTTCTGAGTTACAGTAACGGAACAACGTTACGTTCTCTTAATACTTAATGTTGACAAGAAAACACTAACATAAGAAATTAATTTTGTCTTCTTTATAGTTTCCATATGTTTTGAGAGCACAGTGTGCGTTAGCTACTAGGCCTATATGTGGTTGCTAGGATACGAAATAGTTTCAACACCAAGAGTGGCATAAAGAACTATGGGTAAACCTGTTCGTTCGCTGGAGTGGTCACTTCATGACGCATGAGGCAACTGGACAATCAGGGACTCGATCTGAAAACTCGCCGAATGTGAGGCAACACCCGCCGGCCCTGACCGGCTTCGCTCTTCTCTAGATGTCTCCACTCATTACATAACTTTGCGGCTAATTTACAGCGGAGCGCTCGCCGGTGGAAGCTAGAGTGTTAATTTCACTCTAACCTACCTAGTGATAAACCATAGTGGGACTTCCTCTGTTGCACTGAACTTCTACAAGTTTTTCCTCCCTCTTTTCTTCTACCATTTCTATTTTTTCGTTTCTCTTTCCCCCTCTGTTGTAATACTCTGTCCCATTTTTTTCATCATTTTGCTTCCCTCTTATCTATCTTTTTATCTTGTCTCTCGCATTGTGTTTTTATTTTCATTTTCTTATTATGTTTTATATTTCCCATTCTTCTCTATTTCTTCTACCTTTTTCATTTTTCTCTGTTACCCTTTATCTATGATGTTCTCTTTTTCTTGCAATACTCTTTTTCTCGTCCTTACCTCTGTTCTTCTTTTCCCTCTTTTCATCTGTTGTTCTTCAATTGTTTTTCTTTTTCATCTGTTGTTCTTTTAATCTCTTGTTCTTTTAATCTTTTGTTCCTTTTTATTATTCGTTTTTATCTATTCTTATTTCTAATCTTCTGCTTTCTTCTATTGATTTTTTTCCTCATTTGCCTTTTTTCTGTGTTGTTTTCTTCTTCCTCCGTTGTTTTACTTCTCTGCTCTTCTACTTCTTCCTGTGTTGTTAACTTCTTCCTCTGCCGTTTTACTTCCTCTGCCATTTTACTTCTTACACTGCTGCTAACTTCTTCCTCTGTTGTTTTACTTCTTCCTCTGCTGTCAATTTTTTCCTCTCCTGTTAACTTATTCCTTCCCTGTTGACTACTTCTTCTGTTGTTTTCTCTGCTGTCGTATTTCTTCCTCTGCTTTTATACATGTATTTCTCCCTCTGCTGCTAACTTCTTCCTCTGTTGTTTTACTTCTTACTCTGTTGTTTTATTTCTTCCTCTGTTTTATTTCTTCCAATGTTTTTTACTACTTTTTCTGCAGTTTTAATGTTTCCCCCGCTGTTTTACTTTTTCTTCTTCTTCTTCTGTTTTACTACTTCCTCTTGTTTTACTTCTTCCTCTGTTGCTTTACTTCTTACTCTGTTGTTTTACTTCGTCTGTTGATTTACTCCTTCCTCTGTGGTTTTACTTCTTCCTCTGTTGTTTTTCCTTTTACCTCTGTTGTTTTTTCATACAGGCTATTTCTGTTGCCTTTTCTTATCCCGCCATTGTTTTTTTCTTGTCTTAAACGTTTCTTCTCCCTTTTTCCCCCCTCTCTCTCTTCCTCTTTCTTTTGTTCCCCTTTCTTCATTGAATCACAGTATAGTATATATAGTCACGAAGCATGAGTTGTCAGGGTGCTAGGTACTATCTCGCATTGTCTGTAATGAGGAGATAGTAGCGATCCGTGTGGTTAGCAACTATCTATGGATGCATATTTATTACATATTGAGCTTCGTGACTGTATGTACTAGACTGTGATTGAATCTTCCGATCCCTCCTATCCTCTTCCCTTTTATCTGTCTCCTTCCTCTAACTCCGTTTTCCTCATTTTCTGTGTTTTTTTTTATTTTTTTTTTTTTTTGAAAATCAACCATAAATTTCAAGAACTAAATGCGAAATTTGTGGTTAGATCGGTTTCGTTATTGGCACACGAACAACTTCAAATTCTCAATGTATTCAGGAGCCTTTAACGCTAATGATGATTAAGATAATATAGTGAATAAACTCAAATATTACGAAGCAATTCTTTTTGTCCAGTTCCTTTTCACTGTTTGATATACCAGAATGTAATTAGTCCAGAGAACAATACAATTTTTCTCATCCAACTTAGTTTTATTTTTTCTCTCCTCTTGGAGCAATGATATAATCGTGTGTTTAACTTGAAATGCATTATGTTTTAAGCTATGACTAACAGCTTTTTTTTTTTGTTAACGGTAAAAGAATTATGTCTTTGCTGATGTGAATGCAGTTTTGTCATACATACATTCGTAAATATTTTCTGTCTGCTCTTAAATTGATATTCACTGTTGAATAGTCTTCTCTGTTTACTTACATTTGCTGTTTTCACTGTTCCTTCACTTTTTTAATGTAAATTACATGACTCTGATATTTATAATTAATTGAATTCATTTCTTTTTACAGGTAAGGATCATCATGTAACATAGACCTCTCTTGCATCGTACTGCGGGTAAGAATCTGGCAGCAATTCCAACGAGTCCGCGGTTCGACGGAAGTGAAGTAATTAACGCAGGCAGATATCTTGGGTTCGTACAATTGTTGTCTTCAACTATTTTAATTACTTTACTTTGTGATTGCACCGAGAAAAATTCTAGTGCTACCGCTGCTGCTTAATTGGTACATTTTACCTCAACCTGCAGATTTTCTGAATTCCCGCTATCCCAGCTCGTTACGTGACTGATATCGTTACTGCCTGCACGTGCGCTATATAAAGAAAGAAGGATTTCCTCAAATCTCTGAATTTCAGTGAATGACAGATAACTAAGTAATTACATTTGAGACATTAGTTCTTTCTCTTGTGGTGACTCTTGAGTCACGTTCACATCGGCAAAGGCTATTCAGAATTTTCTGTACACACAAAAAAATGTTCGGAATAGAAGAAGATGTCAGATGATAGATAAAATTAAGATATATGGATCGTATGCGAGGACTAAGAGGAAGGCGGAAAATAGGAAAGATTGGAGAATGCTGGGTTTGCAGTGAAGGACGTGTCTTTTGGCAGAAAACTGTGTGTGTATCCAATGCCTATCGACTTCACTTGCATGGTTCGGGTTCCGCATATTGCGGATAGATGTCAGGACTGTGACCCATTTTCAAGTTGCACACCAATTCGGCGGACCACGCTATGCATGATGTGTATCTGTGTAGAGGGTTATGTCTTCTACTAGGATGAATGTACACTACCGGTCAAAAGTTTTCGATCAGCTATTATAACAACTATATACTTTATTTCAATGTACAAGCCCATCGGAAAAACTAAATAGACCAACAAAATAAATATTTTCTCTCTCTAGCATTATGATATAATAGAATATTCAAAACGAAATCCCTATTTTAACCACAAATCCATAGTTGTGATAGGTGATCGAAAACTTTTGACCGGTAGTGTATGTGTAAGTGTTCGTGTAAGTGTAGTGTAGATAATGGGTGAGGATGATGAAGGTGAAGAAGAGAAAAGGGGAAACCCAGTGCCGGCACGTTGCCTACTCCTGCCGAATAGCACCAATGGGGCCGCTAGGCTTAACGTCCCCGTCCGCCGGACGAATCACTATCAACAGTGATGCTTCTCTTCATATGCACTGCGGAGAGATCTGGTATTTAGTCCAGTCATATTGGTGTACAATCTAGTGATTAGAAGTTGTGCATCGCCACTTTCCTAGTCCCGAGGTAGAAATTTTACTGGAAAATCTCTGACTCAATCTGAAATCGAACTCTGGCCGGCTAGTCTGGAGCAGACCCATCCACCTTCTTTTTCGTCGTCGTCACATTCGTTTACGTCAGTTGTCGTCACCTCCCTCGTCTTGGATTGTCGTCACCTTCCTCTTTGTCAGTTCGATGGCTGAGAACCAGACTGCTCTAAGTCTAACTTTTTATAAGGAAGAAATCCGTGTCTCTTGTGTTCCAGTTCTTGTAAGCATTTATAAATCGAACAAAATTGTAAATATTCCTCTCTATAAGGTTGCTATGAAGCTATTCCAAATTCTTTCATGAAGCTTTGAATGTCAGGAGCTTGAAATAGCTCTCCTGAATAAAATAAAATAATAAAATGGACTTGAAACAGTCTGGTTCTAGGCCATCGAGTTGTCGTCACGTTTCTAGTCACCTGCCTCTTCATCGGTTGTCGTCAGCTCCCACTTGGTCCGTTGCCGTTGCCTTCCTCTTCGTCGGTTGTCGTCACGTTACTGGTTGTCGATCGTTTTCTTCTTTGTTTTCTTCATATAGACAATTTCTGCAGTAACATGCATATAATTTATGTTATGGTCTTATTGCTATTGTTGTCGTACGAATTGTTGTGTAATTCAAAATCGCAGATAATTTTGACCTGTTAAATTTGTTTTAAATTTATATATTCTTACGATTATTGGTATTGAATTATATATTGTGTATTTTCCCCATTTGTTCTTTCTTTGTTCTGCGGAATTCATGAATAATTTCACTTCTTCTTCATTATGTCATTCAGCATTTCCTTTCACGTTTAATTTTATTGGCTAAGAACACACCGTACATGAGCCTGGCTCTTACGGTAGTGGCTAGAAATATTTCTGTTTTATAATTTTAATTTGTACTCGCTACCTAAGTAGTTAGTTAAATAAATAAATGAATAAATAAATAAATAAATAAATAAATAAATAAATAAATACATTAATTAATTAATTTGAAATCCTTGTGAATTATTGGTATACGTGTTATTTTGTCTGCCCCTGTATATCAGGATGATGTCGATGTGGGAGGTCCCATCGCACTCTGCTGTGGTGACGGGTGCACTGACCCCCTGAAAGGGAGCACTGTATCGAGGATTAATACGTCACGGCGAGGGATAAATCACCTGCTCGGGTCCGACTAGAGGACTCCGTTACTCTCTCAGTAGCACTGCTTTCCCTGTGCCTTCATTTCTGTAACGCTCTACAGAACACCGACGTTGTCAATGAAAATTTTAATCATAGCTGACGACCAATAGCCTAATGACTAGTGCATCACTTTTTCATGTCTAGAATTTGAGATCATGTCCCGACGAGACCGAACAGAAATATGGTGGAAAGAGTTGGTATTAGAGCAGGTTTCCTCTCATGTTGTATTACTCTGTTACCAAGGTATCAGTTATGCACTCAGCAAAATGGAGTAGGAATAATAAACATTTAAGTCTCCATAAACCCTTAATTTCAAAATTCTAGATGAATATGAACATTAGTATAATAATTCTGAGCTTTCATAACTGTTGTAATCATTTACTTCCATATAAAATACAGGAAGTAAGTTTTGTGTTATTGCAAATTACGATTTTTACATTTTCATTGAAATTCACGCACGGTTTCATAATCTCTCATATTGAACTAATAGTTTTTTGCAGTCATTTTTCTGTCTTTATCCTTCATAATATGTCTGTAGGAATGTATGCAACGATTTATCCTAAAATATTGGACAAGAATTCAGTATAATCCAGGAATCACTAATAAATTACATAATTTCAAGATTCTATAAACATTGCACAACTTTTCAGGCGGTGTAAAATTGTTGGATTTTTGTAATGTGTCGCTCATAAAGAAACATCGAACATTTCATAGGTTCAGTTGTCAAAAGAAAAAGCGGCCGCTCTCCTGAAACAAAGTTCCCTTCGGGTATCTTCGCTACAATTCGGAGACAGGCAATGTTACATGTTGTTGGACCACGTTACCTGATATCTACAGTTATAATTAGAGTACTCCGTGTCTTATTAGATAGCGTAATGGTAGCGTTCAGGCCTCTTATTCGTGAGGTCCTGCGTTCGACTACAACCTCGTGCTTTTTATGTTTTTTTTGTTCTGTTTTTGAGAGAGACAAACTATACATAATGGCTCCTTTATCATTTACGATTATTTTAGTAATTAACATCAGGTTCATTAATGTATTATGCCATGTCTTTATCATTATGATATTGTGGCTGCAAATGGAAAGAAAAAGATTTTATTCTCAATAAAAATATCTTTCGTGGCATAAACAAAACAAATTTACTGGCGTCGGCCTTAAAACATTCAAACAATTAAGCGTTAAAAAAAAAACAAAACAAAAAGCCACAATTCAATACTTAGTCTATCTTCCTCGTAACTCGATCATCTTGCAGTCGAGTGGGCATGGAATCGACTAGTCTTTGCAAATAGCGACTGTTCTTAGACACGATATTCCAGGTATTCTGAACATACATACATAAGTGTTCTGTCCATGGGCAGGTCTTTCATTGCAAACCCAGCAATCTCCAATCTTTCCTATTTTCTGCCTTCCTCTTAGTCTCCGCATATGATCCACATATCCTAATGTCGTCTATTATTATTTTCAACCAGAGACCCAACCAATTCCTTTTTCTCTTTCTAATCAGTTTCAGCATCATTCTTTCTTCACTCACTTTTTCAAACACAATTTTATTTCTTATTCTGTCTGTCCACTTCACACGCACCGTTCTTCTCCACATCCACATTTCAAATGCTTCAATTCGTTTCTCTTCATTTCGACTAATGTCCATGTTCCTTCCCCATACAATGCCACACTCCACACAAAGCACTTCACTAGTCTCTTCCTTAGTTCTTTTTCCAGAGGTCCGCACAAGATCCTTCTTGTTCTATTAAAAGCTTCCTTTGTTCATGTTTGCAGTTTTCTTGGGAAGGATAGGCCTAAATGCGGTAACATCCCGTTGCTTTCCGCACACCACTATCTCTTTCGCATCTTATTAAATTCCAGGGGTCCCAAGCTTGGAGATGAGGAGAGTGGATTTGACTAATTGGGCCCTCCGGACTTTACCGAAAGTCACGGCAAGGGTTAAATATTAATTCTATCAGGATGTTTGACCCGATCAGAGACCGGGAAATCTCAATTAGCCTTTGCCCCTCGCATCCTGGACTACAGTAGCTTCTACGAATCATCAGAAAATCTTAGAGTGTGATTGGGCCAATTTTTCCGAAAATTTTTCCGCACTTTTGCCCTCGTACCTCAGCAGACGAAATTCGGAATTTAGATGTCAACGTCTCAGGTTCAATTCCTCGTTACTCCTTTTCATTTTATTGTGGTTCAAGATAGTATAATGTAATAATACAAAAAGAAAAACTAATACCAGTATTATGCAACTGGATATTTCCAAATCTAATATGAAATGTATGTTATTTATATCGCTAAAGAACGATAACTCAATATAAATTATAACTTGAACATTATTTATACAGTATCACTAAAGAACGATAACAGAATATAAATGATAAATATGGGTTTGTTTAATTAATATAACATATTATATTATGCGTATTTAATTATCTAAATAAAATAACCTATTTTACAAAGAAAAATGGTTATTTGTGTTATAATAATTACTTACATAAAATACAGATTATTTATATTGCGAAAGAACAATAACAATATAAATAACTTGAATATTATTTTATAATGCTAAGGAAGGAAAACAGAATATAAATGATAACTTGAATATTATTTATATCGCTAAAGAACGATAACAGAATATAGAAAACGTGAATATTATTCATATCGGAATTTCACAGATTTATTGCAGATGTATTTAAGAAATTGTAGAAGAATACCGGTAATAATTAGTAACAGTGTCTTATTTATTCTTCTTGGAGCCAAATTTCTAACTTTTAAAAGTGTGGTTACTATGTTGAAGTGTATGTGCTGTAACGGATGCTTCATTTGTTATGTATGTGAGTCAGTTATAGGATGCTTGATGTCGTCGCAATGTCGTAAGTATAGTTTTATTGTGTTTGTGTGACTATTGTGTTTTAATTTATGATGTATGGTACGGAAAGCTGCATATATGTGTTATAGAAGTGTTACGTATGTGTGTTGTTAATGTTTTTGTATGTTTCAAATTGATACCTGATATTTGTTTTGCAATCGCAATGCCTAATTTACGGATTGTTTATGTTTTGTTTACATCGCGTAAGCTAATTTAATTTTCTTTTCCATTTCTCTTTATACTTATCTTTTTTGTGTATATGACTATAGCCCTAACATACATATGTAAAATAGGGCTAACCCCCGTTGAAGATACAATAATAATAATTATTATTCATATCGTTATAAAACGATAACAGAATACAAATGATGACTTGAATTTTATCCATATCTCTAAAGAACGATAACAAAACATAAATAACGTAATATCCATAAAAAACGATAACTGAATATAAATGATAATTTGAATAGCATTTACATCGCTAAAGAACGATTAAAAAGTAAAATGAAAACTTTAAGAATGCCCGAACCCACAACCTTTGAATCATTAAACAAGCACTCTACCGCTGGTCTACGAGGCGCAGACGTGCAACACTTTCATAGTTCCGGAAGTGCTTGTACAAGCACATGCATCGTGTAACATCGCCGCGACCCGAAGTGGACTTTGAAATATTCGCTGTTCACGAGTGCTCCACATTTTTTTTTTTGACAGCTGTACATATTATCTGTACCACCATCACGGAACGCAAGGCAGGAGAAACTTATTAATAGAATCATTAACAAGAGCTGAACTGGCCTGGAGAATAGCGCTTACTAATGCATCCACCATTTAGATTTCCGAGGTACACTAAAATTATTTTCTCGTGAATTCTGTTGTTTTAGAGGAGAATATTGTTCTTGAGGTATCTGTCGACAATAATTCTACGGTAGACTTTTTTTTAAGATACCTACACATGTGTCGTTTTTGGACACGTTTCTTTTGCCTGAATGTGCACGTCTTTCATTTATGAGCACATTTCATTTGGCTTAGAGGACACATATTTCGTTTTGGACAGTCTTCTGTTATCTCAGGATAGAGATCTAACATTCTTGAGTACATTTCTGTCGCTATTGGTGAGGAATTTTTTTCTTATCCACGGCCAGCCTTATGTGGCTCTCGTCCAGGCTTGTGTTGCTCCCTGTCAGACTTATGTCGAACTCTACCAGGTTTAAATCGCCCTCGTCCATGCTTATTTCGCTCTCTTCCATGCTTGTTTCGCTCTCGTCCATGCTTATTTCGCTCTCGTCCATGCTTATTACGCTCTAGTCCGTGCTTATTTCGCTCTCGTTTATGCTTATTTCGCTCTCGTCCAGGCTTATTTCGCTCTCTTCCATGCTTGTTTCGCTCTCGTCCATGCTTATTTCGCTCTCTTCCATGCTTATTTCGCTCTCGTCCATGGTTATTTCGCTCTCGTCCATGCTTATTTCGCTCTAGTCCGTGCTTATTTCGCTCTCGTTTATGCTTGTTTCGCTATCGTCCATGCTCATTTCGCTCTCGTCCATGCTTATATCGCCCTCGTCCATGCTTATTTCGCTCTCTTCCATGCTTGTTTCGCTCTCGTCCATGCTTATTTCGCTCTCGTCCATGCTTATTTCGCTCTCTTCCATGCTTATTTCGCTCTCTTCCATGCTTGTTTCGCTCTCGTCCATGCTTATTTCGCTCTCTTCCATGCTTATTTCGCTCTCTTCCATGCTTGTTTCGCTCTCGTCCATGCTTATTTCGCTCTCGTCCATGCTTGTTTCGCTCTCTTCCATGCTTATTTCGCTCTCTTCCATGCTTGTATCGCTCCCGTCCATGCTTATTTCGCTCTCTTCCATGCTTATTTCGCTCTCTTCCATGCTTGTTTCGCTCTCGTCCATGCTTATTTCGCTCTCGTCCATGCTTATTTCGCTCTCTTCCATGCTTATTTCGCTCTCTTCCATGCTTGTTTCGCTCTCGTCCATGCTTATTTCGCTCCCTTCCATGCTTATTTCGCACTCTTCCATGCTTGTTTCGCTCTCATCCATGCTTATTTCGCTCTCGTCCATGCTTATTTCGCTCTCATCCATGCTTATTTCGCTGTCTTCCATGCTTGTTTCGCTCTCGTCCATGCTTATTTCGCTCCCTTCCATGCTTATTTCGCACTCTTCCATGCTTGTTTCGCTCTCATCCATGCTTATTTCTCTCTCGTCCATGCTTATTTCCCTCTCGTCCATGCTTATTTCGCTCTCGTCCGTGCTTATTTCGCTCTCGTCCAGGCTTATTTCGCTCTCGTCCGTGCTTATTTCGCTCTCGTCCGTGCTTCTTTCGCTCTCGTCCATGCTTATTTCGCTCTCGTCCAGGCTTATTTCGCTCTCGTCCAAGCTTATGTCGCTCTCATTCATGGTTACTTCGCTTTCGTCCAGGCTTATTTCGCACTCGTCCATTCTTATTTCGCTCTCGTCCATGCTTATTTCGCTCTCGTCCATGCTTACTTCGCTCTCGTCCATGCTTACTTCGCTCTCGTCCATGCTTATTTCGCTGTCATCCATGCTTATTTTGCTCTCGTCCATGCTTATGTTGCTCTCTTTCATGCTTATTTCGCTCTCGTCTATGCTTATTTCGCTCTCGTCCAGGCTTATTTGGCTCTCGTCCATGCTTATTTCGCTCTCGTCCATGCTTATTTCGCTCTCGTCCATGCTTGTTTCGCTATTGTCCATGCTTATTTCGCTCTCGTCCATGCTTGTTTCGCTCTCGTCCATGCTTATTTCGCTCTCGTCCATGCTTATTTCGCTCTCGTCCATGTTTATCCCCCTTTCGTCCTTGTTTATTTCGCTCTCGTCAATGCTTATTTCGCACTCGTCCATGCTCATTTCGCTCTCGTCCATGCTTATTTCGCTCTCGTCCATGCTTATTTCGCTCTCGTCCAGGCTTATTTCACTCTTGCCTATGCTTATTTCGTCTCGTCCATGCTTATTTCGCTCTCGTCCAGGCTTATTTCGCTCTCGTCCAGGCTTATTTCGCTATCGTCCAAGCTTATTACGCTCTCGTACATGCTTATTTCGCTCTCGTCCATGCTTATTTCGCTCTCGTCCAGCTTATTTCGCTCTCGTCCATGCTTATTTCGCTCTCGTCCATGCTTATTTCGCTCTTGTCCAGGCTAATTTGGCTCTCGTCCATGCTTATTTCGCTCTCGTCCATGCTTATTTCGCTCTCGTCCAGGCTTATTTCGCTCTCGTCCATGCTTATTTCGCTCTCGTCCAGGCTTATTTCGCTCTTGTCCAGGCTTATTTGGCTTTCGTCCATGCTTATTTCGCTCTCTTCCATGCTTATGTTGCTCTCGTCCAGGCTTATTTCGCTCTTGTCTAGGCTTATTTCGCTCTCGTCCAGGCTTATTTCTCTCTCGTCCATGCTTATTTCGCTCTCGTCCATGCTTATTTCGCTCTCGTCCATGCTTATTTCGCTCTTGTCCAGGCTTATTTGGCTCTTGTCCATGCTTATTTCGCTCTTGTCCATTCTTGTTTGGCTCTCGTTCATGCTTATTTCGCTCTTGTCTATGCTTATTTCTCTCTCGTCCATGCTTATTTCGCCCTCGTCCATGCTTATTTCGCTCTCGTCCATGCTTATTTTGCTCTCGTCCATGCTTATGTTGCTCTCGTCCAGACTTATTTCGCTCTTGTCCAGGCTTATTTGGCTCTCGTCCAGGCTTATTTCGCTCTCGTCCATGCTTATTTCGGTTTCGTCCAGGCTTATTTCGCTCTTGTCCAGGCTTATTTGGCTCTCGTCCATGCTTATTTCGCTCTTGTCCAGGCTTATTTCGCTCTCTTCCATGCTTGTTTCGCTCTCTTCCATGCTTGTTTCGCTATCGTCCATGCTTATTTCGCTCTCGTCCATGCTTATATCGCCCTCTTCCATGCATATTTCGCTCTCTTCCATGCTTGTTTCGCTCCCGTCCATGCTTATTTCGGTCTCGTCCATGCTTATTTCCCTCTCTTCCATGCTTATTTCGCTCTCTTCCATGCTTGTTTCGCTCTCGTCCATGCTTATTTCGCTCTCGTCCATGCTTATGTTGCTCTCGTCCAGGCTTATTTCGCTCTTGTCTATGCTTATTTCGCTCTTGTCCATGCTTATTTCGCTCTCGTTCATGCTTATTTCGCTCTTGTCTATGCTTATTTCTCTCTCGTCCATGCTTATTTCGCCCTCGTCCATGCTTATTTCGCTCTCGTCCATGCTTATTTCGCTCTCGTCCATGCTTATGTTGCTCTCGTCCAGACTTATTTCGCTCTTGTCCAGGCTTATTTGGCTCTCGTCCAGGCTTATTTCGCTCTCGTCCTTGCTTATTTCGGTCTCGTCCAGGCTTATTTCGCTATTGTCCAGGCTTGTTTGGCTCTCGTCCATGCTTATTTCGCTCTTGTCTATGCTTATTTCGCTCTCTTCCATGCTGTTTCGCTCTCTTCCATGCTTGTTTCGTTATCGTCCATGCTTATTTCGCTCTCGTCCATGCTTATATCGCACTCTTCCAAGCTTATTTCGCTCTCTTCCATACTTGTTTCGCTCTCGTCCATGCTTATTTCGCTCTCGTCCATGCTTATTTCCCTCTCTTCCATGCTTATTTCGCTCTCCTCCATGCTTGTTTCGCTCTCGTCCATGCTTATTTCGCTCTCGTCCATGCTTATGTTGCTCTCGTCCAGGCTTATTTCGCTCTAGTCTATGCTTATTTCGCTCTTGTCCATGCTTATTTCGCTCTCGTCCATGCTTATTTCGCTCTCGTCCATGCTTATTTCGCTCTCGTCCATGCTTATTTCGCTCTCGTCCATGCTTATTTCGCTCTCGTCCATGCTTATTTCGCTCTCGTCCATGCTTATTTCGCTCTCGTCCATGCTTATTTCGCTCTTGTCCAGGCTTATTTGGCTCTCGTCCATGCTTATGTTGCTCTCGTCCAGGCTTATTTCGCTCTTGTCCAGGCTTATTTGGCTCTCGTCCAGGCTTATTTCGCTCTCGTCAATGCTTATTTCGCTCTCGTCCAGGCTTATTTCTCTCTTGTCCAGGCTTATTTCGCTCTCGTCCATGATTATTTCGCTCTCGTCCATGCTTATGTTGCTCTCGTCCATGCTTATGTTGCACTCGTCCAGGCTTATTTCTCTCTTGTCCAGGCTTATTTGGCTCTCGTTCAGGCTTGTTTCGCTTTCGTCCATGCTTATTTCGCTCTCGTCCATGCTTATTTGGCTCTCGTCCAGGCTTATTTCGCTCTCGTCCATGCTTATTTCGCTCTCGTCCAGGCTTTTTTCGCTTTCGTCCATGCTTATTTCGCTCTCGTCCAGGCTTATTTCGCTCTCGTCCATGCTTATTTCGCTCTCGTCCATGCTTATTTCGCTCTCGTCCATGCTTATTTCGCTCTCGCCCAGGCTTATTTCGCTCTCGCCCAGGCTTATTTCGCTCTCGTCCAGGCTTATTTCGCTCTTGTCCAGGCTTATTTGGCTCTCGTCCATGCTTATTTGGCTCTCATCCAGGCTTATTTCGCTCTCGTCCATGCATATTTCCCTCTCGTCCATGCTTATTTCGCTCTTGGCCATGCTTATTTGGCTCTCGTCCATGCTTATTTCGCTCTTGTCCAGGCTTATTTCGCTCTCTTCCATGCTTGTTTCGCTCTCTTCCATGCTTGTTTCGCTATCGTCCATGCTTATTTCGCTCTCGTCCATGCTTATATCGCCCTCTTCCATGCTTTTTTCGGTCTCGTCCAGGCTTGTTTCGCTCTCGTCCATGCTTATTTCGCTCTAGTCCATGCTTATTTCCCTCTCTTCCATGCTTATTTCGCTCTCTTCCATGCTTGTTTCGCTCTCTTCCATGCTTGTTTCGCTCTCGTCCATGTTTATTTCGCTCTCGTCCGTGCTTATGTTGCTCTCGTCCAGGCTTATTTCGCTCTTGTCTATGCTTATTTCGCTCTTGTCCATGCTTATTTCGCTCTCGTTCATGCTTATTTCGCTCTTGTCTATGCTTATTTCTCTCTCGTCCATGCTTATTTCGCCCTCGTCCATGCTTATTTCGCTCTCGTCCATGCTTATTTTGCTCTCGTCTATGCTTATGTTGCTCTCGTCCAGACTTATTTCGCTCTTGTCCAGGCTTATTTGGCTCTCGTCCAGGCGTATTTCGCTCTCGTCCATGCTTATTTCGGTCTCGTCCAGGCTTATTTCGCTCTTGTCCAGGCTTATTTGGCTCTCGTCCATGCTTATTTCGCTCTTGTCCAGGCTTATTTCGCTCTCTTCCATGCTTGTTTCGTTATCGTCCATGCTTATTTCGCTCTCGTCCATGCTTATATCGCCCTCTTCCATGCTTTTTTCGCTCTTTTCCATGCTTGTTTCGCTCTCTTCCATGCTTATTTCGCTCTCGTCCATGCTTATTTCCCTCTCTTCCATGCTTATTTCGCTCTCCTCCATGCTTGTTTCGCTCCCGTCCATGCTTATTTCGCTCTCGTCCATGCTTATGTTGCTCTCGTCCAGGCTTATTTCGCTCTTGTCTATGCTTATTTCGCTCTTGTCCATGCTTATTTCGCTCTCGTCCATACTTATTTCGCTCTCGTCCATGCTTATTTCGCTCTCGTCCATGCTTATTTCGCTCTCGTTCATGCTTATTTCGCTCTCGTCCATGCTTATTTCGCTCTCGTCCGTGCTTATTTCGCTCTCGTCCATGCTTATTTCGCTCTTGTCCAGGCTTATTTGACTATCGTGCATGCTTATTTTGCTCTCGTCCATGCTTATGTTGCTCTCGTCCAGGCTTATTTCGCTCTTGTCCAGGCTTATTTGCCTCTCGTCCAGGCTTATTTCGCTCTTGTCCATTCTTATTTGGCTCTCGTCCAGGCTTATTTCGCTCTCGTCAATGCTTATTTCGCTCTTGTCCAGGCTTATTTGGCTCTCGTCCATGCTTATTTTGCTCTCGTCCATGCTTATGTTGCTCTCGTCCAGGCTTATTTCGCTCTTGTCCAGGCTTATTTGGCTCTCGTCCAGGCTTATTTCGCTCTTGTCCACTCTTATTTGGCTCTCGTCCAGGCTTATTTCGCTCTCGTTCAGGCTTATTTCGCTCTCGTCCATGCTTATTTCGCTCTCGTCCATGCTTTTTTCGGTCTCGTCCAGGCTTATTTCGCTCTCGTCCATTCTTATTTCGCTCTCGTCCAGGCTTATTTCGCTCTTGTCCAGGCTTATTTGGCTCTCGTCCATGCTTATTTCGCTCTCGTCCATGCTTATTTCGCTCTCGTCCAGGCTTATTTCGCTCTTGTCCAGGCTTATTTCACTCTCGTCCATGCTTATGTTGCTCTCGTCCGGGCTTATTTCGCTCTTGTCTAGGCTTATTTCGCTCTCGTCCATGCTTATTTCGCTCTCGTCCATGCTTATTTCGCTCTAGTCCATGCTTATTTCGCTCTCGTCCATGCTTATTTCGCTCTCGTCCATGCTTATTTCGCTCTCGTCCATGCTTATTTCGCTCTCGTCCATGCTTATTTCGCTCTCGTCCATGCTTATTTTGCTCTCGTCCATGCTTATGTTGTTCTCGTCCAGGCTTATTTCGCTCTCGTCCATGCTTATTTGGCTCTCGTCCATGCTTATTTCGCTCTCGTCCATGCTTATTTCGCTCTCGTCCATGCTTATTTCGCTCTCGTCCAGGCTTTTTTCGCTTTCGTCCATGCTTATTTCGCTCTCGTCCAGGCTTATTTCGCTATCGTCCATGCTTATTTCGCTCTCGTCCATGCTTATTTCGCTCTCGTCCATGCTTATTTCGCTCTCGTCCAGGCTTATTTCGCTCTTGTCCAGGCTTATTTGGCTCTCGTCCATGCTTATTTCGCTCTCGTCCATGCTTATTTCGCTGTCGTCCAGGCTTATTTCGCTCTTGTCCAGGCATATTTCGCTCTCGTCCATGCTTATTTCCCTCTCGTACATGCTTATTTCGCTCTTGGCCAGGCTTATTTCGCTCTCGTCCATGCTTATTTCGCTATTGTCCAGGCTTATTTCGCTCTCTTCCATGCTTGTTTCGCTCTCTTCCATGCTTGTTTCGCTATCGTCCATGCTTATTTCGCTCTCGTCCATGCTTATATCGCCCTCGTCCATGCTTATTTCGCTCTCTTCCATGCTTGTTTCGCTCTCGTCCATGCTTATTTCGCTCTCGTCCATGCTTATTTCGCTCTCTTCCATGCTTATTTCGCTCTCTTCCATGCTTGTTTCGCTCTCGTCCATGCTTATTTCGCTCTCGTCCATGCTTATGTTGCTCTCGTCCAGGCTTATTTCGCTCTTGTCTATGCTTATTTCGCTCTCGTCCATGCTTATTTCGCTCTCGTCCATGCTTATTTCGCTCTCGTCCATGCTTATTTCGCTCTCGTCCATGCTTATTTCGCTCTCGTCCATGCTTATTTCTCTCTCGTCCATGCTTATTTCGCTCTCGTCCATGCTTATTTCGCTCTCGTCCAGGCTTATTTCGCTCTTGTCCAGGCTTATTTGGCTTTCGTCCATGCTTATTTCGCCCTCTTCCATGCTTATGTTGCTCTCGTCCAGGCTTATTTCGCTCTTGTCTAGGCTTATTTCGCTCTCGTCCAGGCTTATTTCTCTCTCGTCCATGCTTATTTCGCTCTCGTCCATGCTTATTTCGCTCTCGTCCATGCTTATTTCGCTCTTGTCCAGGCTTATTTCGCTCTCGTCCATGCTTATTTCGCTCTTGTCCATTCTTGTTTGGCTCTCGTTCATGCTTATTTCGCTCTTGTCTATGCTTATTTCTCTCTCGTCCATGCTAATTTCGCCCTCGTCCATGCTTATTTCGCTCTCGTCCATGCTTATTTTGCTCTCGTCCATGCTTATGTTGCTCTCGTCCAGACTTATTTCGCTCTTGTCCAGGCTTATTTGGCTCTCGTCCAGGCTTATTTCGCTCTCGTCCATGCTTATTTCGGTTTCGTCCAGGCTTATTTCGCTCTTGTCCAGGCTTATTTGGCTCTCGTCCATGCTTATTTCGCTCTTGTCCAGGCTTATTTCGCTCTCTTCCATGCTTGTTTCGCTCTCTTCCATGCTTGTTTCGCTATCGTCCATGCTTATTTCGCTCTCGTCCATGCTTATATCGCCCTCTTCCATGCATATTTCGCTCTCTTCCATGCTTGTTTCGCTCCCGTCCATGCTTATTTCGGTCTCGTCCATGCTTATTTCCCTCTCTTCCATGCTTATTTCGCTCTCTTCCATGCTTGTTTCGCTCTCGTCCATGCTTATTTCGCTCTCGTCCATGCTTATGTTGCTCTCGTCCAGGCTTATTTCTCTCTCGTCCATGCTTATTTCGCCCTCGTCCATGCTTATTTCGCTCTCGTCCATGCTTATTTCGCTCTCGTCCATGCTTATGTTGCTCTCGTCCAGACTTATTTCGCTCTTGTCCAGGCTTATTTGGCTCTCGTCCAGGCTTATTTCGCTCTCGTCCATGCTTATTTCGGTCTCGTCCAGGCTTATTTCGCTATTGTCCAGGCTTGTTTGGCTCTCGTCTATGCTTATTTCGCTCTTGTCTATGCTTATTTCGCTCTCTTCCATGCTGTTTCGCTCTCTTCCATGCTTGTTTCGTTATCGTCCTTGCTTATTTCGCTCTCGTCCATGCTTATATCGCACTCTTCCAAGCTTATTTCGCTCTCTTCCATACTTGTTTCGCTCTCGTCCATGCTTATTTCGCTCTCGTCCATGCTTATTTCCCTCTCTTCCATGCTTATTTCGCTCTCCTCCATGCTTGTTTCGCTCTCGTCCATGCTTATTTCGCTCTTGTCCATGCTTATGTTGCTCTCGTCCAGGCTTATTTCGCTCTAGTCTATGCTTATTTCGCTCTTGTCCATGCTTATTTCGCTCTCGTCCATGCTTATTTCGCTCTCGTCCATGCTTATTTCGCTCTCGTCCATGCTTATTTCGCTCTCGTCCATGCTTATTTCGCTCTCGTCCATGCTTATTTCGCTCTCGTCCATGCTTATTTCGCTCTCGTCCATGCTTATTTCGCTCTTGTCCAGGCTTATTTGGCTCTCGTCCATGCTTATTTTGCTCTCGTCCATGCTTATGTTGCTCTCGTCCAGGCTTATTTCGCTCTTGTCCAGGCTTATTTGGCTCTCGTCCAGGCTTATTTCGCTCTCGTCAATGCTTATTTCGCTCTCGTCCAGGCTTATTTCTCTCTTGTCCAGGCTTATTTCGCTCTCGTCCATGATTATTTCGCTCTCGTCCATGCTTATGTTGCTCTCGTCCATGCTTATGTTGCACTCGTCCAGGCTTATTTCTCTCTTGTCCAGGCTTATTTGGCTCTCGTTCAGGCTTGTTTCGCTTTCGTCCATGCCTATTTCGCTCTCGTCCATGCTTATTTGGCTCTCGTCCAGGCTTATTTCGCTCTCGTCCATGCTTATTTCGCTCTCGTCGAGGCTTTTTTCGCTTTCGTCCATGCTTATTTCGCTCTCGTCCAGGCTTATTTCGCTCTCGTCCATGCTTATTTCGCTCTCGTCCATGCTTATTTCGCTCTCGTCCATGCTTATTTCGCTCTCGCCCAGGCTTATTTCGCTCTCGCCCAGGCTTATTTCGCTCTCGTCCAGGCTTATTTCGCTCTTGTCCAGGCTAATTTGGCTCTCGTCCATGCTTATTTGGCTCTCATCCAGGCTTATTTCGCTCTCGTCCATGCATATTTCCCTCTCGTCCATGCTTATTTCGCTCTTGGCCATGCTTATTTGGCTCTCGTCCATGCTTATTTCGCTCTTGTCCAGGCTTATTTCGCTCTCTTCCATGCTTGTTTCGCTCTCTTCCATGCTTGTTTCGTTATCGTCCATGCTTATTTCGCTCTCGTCCATGCTTATATCGCCCTCTTCCATGCTTTTTTCGGTCTCGTCCAGGCTTGTTTCGCTCTCGTCCATGCTTATTTCGCTCTAGTCCATGCTTATTTCCCTCTCTTCCATGCTTATTTCCCTCTCTTCCATGCTTGTTTCGCTCTCTTCCATGCTTGTTTCGCTCTCGTCCATGTTTATTTCGCTCTCGTCCGTGCTTATGTTGCTCTCGTCCAGGCTTATTTCGCTCTTGTCTATGCTTATTTCGCTCTTGTCCATGCTTATTTCGCTCTCGTTCATGCTTATTTCGCTCTTGTCTATGCTTATTTCTCTCTCGTCCATGCTTATTTCGCCCTCGTCCATGCTTATTTCGCTCTCGTCCATGCTTATTTTGCTCTCGTCCATGCTTATGTTGCTCTCGTCCAGACTTATTTCGCTCTTGTCCAGGCTTATTTGGCTCTCGTCCAGGCGTATTTCGCTCTCGTCCATGCTTATTTCGGTCTCGTCCAGGCTTATTTCGCTCTTGTCCAGGCTTATTTGGCTCTCGTCCTGGCTTATTTCGCTCTTGTCCAGGCTTATTTGGCTCTCGTCCATGCTTATTTCGCTCTTGTCCATGCTTATATCGCCCTCTTCCATGCATATTTCGCTCTCTTCCATGCTTGTTTCGCTCCCGTCCATGCTTATTTCGGTCTCGTCCATGCTTATTTCCCTCTCTTCCATGCTTATTTCGCTCTCTTCCATGCTTGTTTCGCTCTCGTCCATGCTTATTTCGCTCTCGTCCATGCTTATGTTGCTCTCGTCCAGGCTTATTTCGCTCTTGTCTATGCTTATTTCGCTCTTGTCCATGCTTATTTCGCTCTCGTTCATGCTTATTTCGCTCTTGTCTATGCTTATTTCTCTCTCGTCCATGCTTATTTCGCCCTCGTCCATGCTTATTTCGCTCTCGTCCATGCTTATTTCGCTCTCGTCCATGCTTATGTTGCTCTCGTCCAGACTTATTTCGCTCTTGTCCAGGCTTATTTGGCTCTCGTCCAGGCTTATTTCGCTCTCGTCCTTGCTTATTTCGGTCTCGTCCAGGCTTATTTCGCTATTGTCCAGGCTTGTTTGGCTCTCGTCCATGCTTATTTCGCTCTTGTCTATGCTTATTTCGCTCTCTTCCATGCTGTTTCGCTCTCTTCCATGCTTGTTTCGTTATCGTCCATGCTTATTTCGCTCTCGTCCATGCTTATATCGCACTCTTCCAAGCTTATTTCGCTCTCTTCCATACTTGTTTCGCTCTCGTCCATGCTTATTTCGCTCTCGTCCATGCTTATTTCCCTCTCTTCCATGCTTATTTCGCTCTCCTCCATGCTTGTTTCGCTCTCGTCCATGCTTATTTCGCTCTCGTCCATGCTTATGTTGCTCTCGTCCAGGCTTATTTCGCTCTAGTCTATGCTTATTTCGCTCTTGTCCATGCTTATTTCGCTCTCGTCCATGCTTATTTCGCTCTCGTCCATGCTTATTTCGCTCTCGTCCATGCTTATTTCGCTCTCGTCCATGCTTATTTCGCTCTCGTCCATGCTTATTTCGCTCTCGTCCATGCTTATTTCGCTCTTGTCCAGGCTTATTTGGCTCTCGTCCATGCTTATTTTGCTCTCGTCCATGCTTATGTTGCTCTCGTCCAGGCTTATTTCGCTCTTGTCCAGGCTTATTTGGCTCTCGTCCAGGCTTATTTCGCTCTCGTCAATGCTTATTTCGCTCTCGTCCAGGCTTATTTCTCTCTTGTCCAGGCTTATTTCGCTCTCGTCCATGATTATTTCGCTCTCGTCCATGCTTATGTTGCTCTCGTCCATGCTTATGTTGCACTCGTCCAGGCTTATTTCTCTCTTGTCCAGGCTTATTTGGCTCTCGTTCAGGCTTGTTTCGCTTTCGTCCATGCTTATTTCGCTCTCGTCCATGCTTATTTGGCTCTCGTCCAGGCTTATTTCGCTCTCGTCCATGCTTATTTCGCTCTCGTCCAGGCTTTTTTCGCTTTCGTCCATGCTTATTTCGCTCTCGTCCAGGCTTATTTCGCTCTCGTCCATGCTTATTTCGCTCTCGTCCATGCTTATTTCTCTCTCGTCCATGCTTATTTCGCTCTCGCCCAGGCTTATTTCGCTCTCGCCCAGGCTTATTTCGCTCTCGTCCAGGCTTATTTCGCTCTTGTCCAGGCTTATTTGGCTCTCGTCCATGCTTATTTGGCTCTCATCCAGGCTTATTTCGCTCTCGTCCATGCATATTTCCCTCTCGTCCATGCTTATTTCGCTCTTGGCCATGCTTATTTGGCTCTCGTCCATGCTTATTTCGCTCTTGTCCAGGCTTATTTCGCTCTCTTCCATGCTTGTTTCGCTCTCTTCCATGCTTGTTTCGCTATCGTCCATGCTTATTTCGCTCTCGTCCATGCTTATATCGCCCTCTTCCATGCTTTTTTCGGTCTCGTCCAGGCTTGTTTCGCTCTCGTCCATGCTTATTTCGCTCTAGTCCATGCTTATTTCCCTCTCTTCCATGCTTATTTCGCTCTCTTCCATGCTTGTTTCGCTCTCTTCCATGCTTGTTTCGCTCTCGTCCATGTTTATTTCGCTCTCGTCCGTGCTTAAGTTGCTCTCGTCCAGGCTTATTTCGCTCTTGTCTATGCTTATTTCGCTCTTGTCCATGCTTATTTCGCGCTCGTTCATGCTTATTTCGCTCTTGTCTATGCTTATTTCTCTCTCGTCCATGCTTATTTCGCCCTCGTCCATGCTTATTTCGCTCTCGTCCATGCTTATTTTGCTCTCGTCTATGCTTATGTTGCTCTCGTCCAGACTTATTTCGCTCTTGTCCAGGCTTATTTGGCTCTCGTCCAGGCGTATTTCGCTCTCGTCCATGCTTATTTCGGTCTCGTCCAGGCTTATTTCGCTCTTGTCCAGGCTTATTTGGCTCTCGTCCATGCTTATTTCGCTCTTGTCCAGGCTTATTTCGCTCTCTTCCATGCTTGTTTCGTTATCGTCCATGCTTATTTCGCTCTCGTCCATGCTTATATCGCCCTCTTCCATGCTTATTTCGCTCTTTTCCATGCTTGTTTCGCTCTCTTCCATGCTTATTTCGCTCTCGTCCATGCTTATTTCCCTCTCTTCCATGCTTATTTCGCTCTCCTCCATGCTTGTTTCGCTCCCGTCCATGCTTATTTCGCTCTCGTCCATGCTTATGTTGCTCTCGTCCAGGCTTATTTCGCTCTTGTCTATGCTTATTTCGCTCTTGTCCATGCTTATTTCGCTCTCGTCCATATTTATTTCGCTCTCGTCCATGCTTATTTCGCTCTCGTCCATGCTTATTTCGCTCTCGTTCATGCTTATTTCGCTCTCGTCCATGCTTATTTCGCTCTCGTCCATGCTTATTTCGCTCTCGTCCATGCTTATTTCGCTCTTGTCCAGGCTTATTTGACTATCGTCCATGCTTATTTTGCTCTCGTCCATGCTTATGTTGCTCTCGTCCAGGCTTATTTCGCTCTTGTCCAGGCTTATTTGCCTCTCGTCCAGGCTTATTTCGCTCTTGTCCATTCTTATTTGGCTCTCGTCCAGGCTTATTTCGCTCTCGTCAATGCTTATTTCGCTCTTGTCCAGGCTTATTTGGCTCTCGTCCATGCTTATTTTGCTCTCGTCCATGCTTATGTTGCTCTCGTCCAGGCTTATTTCGCTCTTGTCCAGGCTTATTTGGCTCTCGTCCAGGCTTATTTCGCTCTTGTCCACTCTTATTTGGCTCTCGTCCAGGCTTATTTCGCTCTCGTTCAGGCTTATTTCGCTCTCGTCCATGCTTATTTCGCTCTCGTCCATGCTTTTTTCGGTCTCGTCCAGGCTTATTTCGCTCTCGTCCATTCTTATTTCGCTCTCGTCCAGGCTTATTTCGCTCTTGTCCAGGCTTATTTGGCTCTCGTCCATGCTTATTTCGCTCTCGTCCATGCTTATTTCGCTCTCGTCCAGGCTTATTTCGCTCTTGTCCAGGCTTATTTCACTCTCGTCCATGCTTATGTTGCTCTCGTCCGGGCTTATTTCGCTCTTCTCTAGGCTTATTTCGCTCTCGTCCATGCTTATTTCGCTCTCGTCCATGCTTATTTCGCTCTAGTCCATGCTTATTTCGCTCTCGTCCATGCTTATTTCGCTCTCGTCCATGCTTATTTCGCTCTCGTCCATGCTTATTTCGCTCTCGTCCATGCTTATTTCGCTCTCGTCCATGCTTATTTCGCTCTCGTCCATGCTTATTTTGCTCTCGTCCATGCTTATGTTGTTCTCGTCCAGGCTTATTTCGCTCTCGTCCATGCTTATTTGGCTCTCGTCCATGCTTATTTCGCTCTCGTCCATGCTTATTTCGCTCTCGTCCATGCTTATTTCGCTCTCGTCCAGGCTTTTTTCGCTTTCGTCCATGCTTATTTCGCTCTCGTCCAGGCTTATTTCGCTATCGTCCATGCTTATTTCGCTCTCGTCCATGCTTATTTCGCTCTCGTCCATGCTTATTTCGCTCTCGTCCAGGCTTATTTCGCTCTTGTCCAGGCTTATTTGGCTCTCGTCCATGCTTATTTCGCTCTCGTCCATGCTTATTTCGCTGTCGTCCAGGCTTATTTCGCTCTTGTCCAGGCATATTTCGCTCTCGTCCATGCTTATTTCCCTCTCGTCCATGCTTATTTCGCTCTTGGCCAGGCTTATTTCGCTCTCGTCCATGCTTATTTCGCTCTTGTCCAGGCTTATTTCGCTCTCTTCCATGCTTGTTTCGCTCTCTTCCATGCTTGTTTCGCTATCGTCCATGCTTATTTCGCTCTCGTCCATGCTTATATCGCCCTCGTCCATGCTTATTTCGCTCTCTTCCATGCTTGTTTAGCTCTCGTCCATGCTTATTTCGCTCTCGTCCATGCTTATTTCGCTCTCTTCCATGCTTATTTCGCTCTCTTCCATGCTTGTTTCGCTCTCGTCCATGCTTATTTCGCTCTCGTCCATGCTTATGTTGCTCTCGTCCAGGCTTATTTCGCTCTTGTCTATGCTTATTTCGCTCTCGTCCATGCTTATTTCGCTCTCGTCCATGCTTATTTCGCTCTCGTCCATGCTTATTTCGCTCTCGTCCATGCTTATTTCGCTCTCGTCCATGCTTATTTCTCTCTCGTCCATGCTTATTTCGCTCTCGTCCATGCTTATTTCGCTCTCGTCCAGGCTTATTTCGCTCTTGTCCAGGCTTATTTGGCTTTCGTCCATGCTTATTTCGCCCTCTTCCATGCTTATGTTGCTCTCGTCCAGGCTTATTTCGCTCTTGTCTAGGCTTATTTCGCTCTCGTCCAGGCTTATTTCTCTCTCGTCCATGCTTATTTCGCTCTCGTCCATGCTTATTTCGCTCTCGTCCATGCTTATTTCGCTCTTGTCCAGGCTTATTTCGCTCTCGTCCATGCTTATTTCGCTCTTGTCCATTCTTGTTTGGCTCTCGTTCATGCTTATTTCGCTCTTGTCTATGCTTATTTCTCTCTCGTCCATGCTTATTTCGCCCTCGTCCATGCTTATTTCGCTCTCGTCCATGCTTATTTTGCTCTCGTCCATGCTTATGTTGCTCTCGTCCAGACTTATTTCGCTCTTGTCCAGGCTTATTTGGCTCTCGTCCAGGCTTATTTCGCTCTCGTCCATGCTTATTTCGGTTTCGTCCAGGCTTATTTCGCTCTTGTCCAGGCTTATTTGGCTCTCGTCCATGCTTATTTCGCTCTTGTCCAGGCTTATTTCGCTCTCTTCCATGCTTGTTTCGCTCTCTTCCATGCTTGTTTCGCTATCGTCCATGCTTATTTCGCTCTCGTCCATGCTTATATCGCCCTCTTCCATGCATATTTCGCTCTCTTCCATGCTTGTTTCGCTTCCGTCCATGCTTATTTCGGTCTCGTCCATGCTTATTTCCCTCTCTTCCATGCTTATTTCGCTCTCTTCCATGCTTGTTTCGCTCTCGTCCATGCTTATTTCGCTCTCGTCCATGCTTATGTTGCTCTCGTCCAGGCTTATTTCTCTCTCGTCCATGCTTATTTCGCCCTCGTCCATGCTTATTTCGCTCTCGTCCATGCTTATTTCGCTCTCGTCCATGCTTATGTTGCTCTCGTCCAGACTTATTTCGCTCTTGTCCAGGCTTATTTGGCTCTCGTCCAGGCTTATTTCGCTCTCGTCCATGCTTATTTCGGTCTCGTCCAGGCTTATTTCGCTATTGTCCAGGCTTGTTTGGCTCTCGTCTATGCTTATTTCGCTCTTGTCTATGCTTATTTCGCTCTCTTCCATGCTGTTTCGCTCTCTTCCATGCTTGTTTCGTTATCGTCCATGCTTATTTCGCTCTCGTCCATGCTTATATCGCACTCTTCCAAGCTTATTTCGCTCTCTTCCATACTTGTTTCGCTCTCGTCCATGCTTATTTCGCTCTCGTCCATGCTTATTTCCCTCTCTTCCATGCTTATTTCGCTCTCCTCCATGCTTGTTTCGCTCTCGTCCATGCTTATTTCGCTCTTGTCCATGCTTATGTTGCTCTCGTCCAGGCTTATTTCGCTCTAGTCTATGCTTATTTCGCTCTTGTCCATGCTTATTTCGCTCTCGTCCATGCTTATTTCGCTCTCGTCCATGCTTATTTCGCTCTCGTCCATGCTTATTTCGCTCTCGTCCATGCTTATTTCGCTCTCGTCCATGCTTATTTCGCTCTCGTCCATGCTTATTTCGCTCTCGTCCATGCTTATTTCGCTCTTGTCCAGGCTTATTTGGCTCTCTTCCATGCTTATTTTGCTCTCGTCCATGCTTATGTTGCTCTCGTCCAGGCTTATTTCGCTCTTGTCCAGGCTTATTTGGCTCTCGTCCAGGCTTATTTCGCTCTCGTCAATGCTTATTTCGCTCTCGTCCAGGCTTATTTCTCTCTTGTCCAGGCTTATTTCGCTCTCGTCCATGATTATTTCGCTCTCGTCCATGCTTATGTTGCTCTCGTCCATGCTTATGTTGCACTCGTCCAGACTTATTTCTCTCTTGTCCAGGCTTATATGGCTCTCGTTCAGGCTTGTTTCGCTTTCGTCCATGCCTATTTCGCTCTCGTCCATGCTTATTTGGCTCTCGTCCAGGCTTATTTCGCTCTCGTCCATGCTTATTTCGCTCTCGTCGAGGCTTTTTTCGCTTTCGTCCATGCTTATTTCGCTCTCGTCCAGGCTTATTTCGCTCTCGTCCATGCTTATTTCGCTCTCGTCCATGCTTATTTCGCTCTCGTCCATGCTTATTTCGCTCTCGCCCAGGCTTATTTCGCTCTCGCCCAGGCTTATTTCGCTCTCGTCCAGGCTTATTTCGCTCTTGTCCAGGCTAATTTGGCTCTCGTCCATACTTATTTGGCTCTCATCCAGGCTTATTTCGCTCTCGTCCATGCATATTTCCCTCTCGTCCATGCTTATTTCGCTCTTGGCCATGCTTATTTGGCTCTCGTCCATGCTTATTTCGCTCTTGTCCAGGCTTATTTCGCTCTCTTCCATGCTTGTTTCGCTCTCTTCCATGCTTGTTTCGCTATCGTCCATGCTTATTTCGCTCTCGTCCATGCTTATATCGCCCTCTTCCATGCTTTTTTCGGTCTCGTCCAGGCTTGTTTCGCTCTCGTCCATGCTTATTTCGCTCTAGTCCATGCTTATTTCCCTCTCTTCCATGCTTATTTCCCTCTCTTCCATGCTTGTTTCGCTCTCTTCCATGCTTGTTTCGCTCTCGTCCATGTTTATTTCGCTCTCGTCCGTGGTTATGTTGCTCTCGTCCAGGCTTATTTCGCTCTTGTCTATGCTTATTTCGCTCTTGTCCATGCTTATTTCGCTCTCGTTCATGCTTATTTCGCTCTTGTCTATGCTTATTTCTCTCTCGTCCATGCTAATTTCGCCCTCGTCCATGCTTATTTCGCTCTCGTCCATGCTTATTTTGCTCTCGTCCATGCTTATGTTGCTCTCGTCCAGACTTATTTCGCTCTTGTCCAGGCTTATTTGGCTCTCGTCCAGGCTTATTTCGCTCTCGTCCATGCTTATTTCGGTTTCGTCCAGGCTTATTTCGCTCTTGTCCAGGCTTATTTGGCTCTCGTCCATGCTTATTTCGCTCTTGTCCAGGCTTATTTCGCTCTCTTCCATGCTTGTTTCGCTCTCTTCCATGCTTGTTTCGCTATCGTCCATGCTTATTTCGCTCTCGTCCATGCTTATATCGCCCTCTTCCATGCATATTTCGCTCTCTTCCATGCTTGTTTCGCTCCCGTCCATGCTTATTTCGGTCTCGTCCATGCTTATTTCCCTCTCTTCCATGCTTATTTCGCTCTCTTCCATGCTTGTTTCGCTCTCATCCATGCTTATTTCGCTCTCGTCCATGCTTATGTTGCTCTCGTCCAGGCTTATTTCTCTCTCGTCCATGCTTATTTCGCCCTCGTCCATGCTTATTTCGCTCTCGTCCATGCTTATTTCGCTCTCGTCCATGCTTATGTTGCTCTCGTCCAGACTTATTTCGCTCTTGTCCAGGCTTATTTGGCTCTCGTCCAGGCTTATTTCGCTCTCGTCCATGCTTATTTCGGTCTCGTCCAGGCTTATTTCGCTATTGTCCAGGCTTGTTTGGCTCTCGTCTATGCTTATTTCGCTCTTGTCTATGCTTATTTCGCTCTCTTCCATGCTGTTTCGCTCTCTTCCATGCTTGTTTCGTTATCGTCCATGCTTATTTCGCTCTCGTCCATGCTTATATCGCACTCTTCCAAGCTTATTTCGCTCTCTTCCATACTTGTTTCGCTCTCGTCCATGCTTATTTCGCTCTCGTCCATGCTTATTTCCCTCTCTTCCATGCTTATTTCGCTCTCCTCCATGCTTGTTTCGCTCTCGTCCATGCTTATTTCGCTCTTGTCCATGCTTATGTTGCTCTCGTCCAGGCTTATTTCGCTCTAGTCTATGCTTATTTCGCTCTTGTCCATGCTTATTTCGCTCTCGTCCATGCTTATTTCGCTCTCGTCCATGCTTATTTCGCTCTCGTCCATGCTTATTTCGCTCTCGTCCATGCTTATTTCGCTCTCGTCCATGCTTATTTCGCTCTCGTCCATGCTTATTTCGCTCTCGTCCATGCTTATTTCGCTCTTGTCCAGGCTTATTTGGCTCTCGTCCATGCTTATTTTGCTCTCGTCCATGCTTATGTTGCTCTCGTCCAGGCTTATTTCGCTCTTGTCCAGGCTTATTTGGCTCTCGTCCAGGCTTATTTCGCTCTCGTCAATGCTTATTTCGCTCTCGTCCAGGCTTATTTCTCTCTTGTCCAGGCTTATTTCGCTCTCGTCCATGATTATTTCGCTCTCGTCCATGCTTATGTTGCTCTCGTCCATGCTTATGTTGCACTCGTCCAGGCTTATTTCTCTCTTGTCCAGGCTTATTTGGCTCTCGTTCAGGCTTGTTTCGCTTTCGTCCATGCCTATTTCGCTCTCGTCCATGCTTATTTGGCTCTCGTCCAGGCTTATTTCGCTCTCGTCCATGCTTATTTCGCTCTCGTCGAGGCTTTTTTCGCTTTCGTCCATGCTTATTTCGCTCTCGTCCAGGCTTATTTCGCTCTCGTCCATGCTTATTTCGCTCTCGTCCATGCTTATTTCGCTCTCGTCCATGCTTATTTCGCTCTCGCCCAGGCTTATTTCGCTCTCGCCCAGGCTTATTTCGCTCTCGTCCAGGCTTATTTCGCTCTTGTCCAGGCTAATTTGGCTCTCGTCCATGCTTATTTGGCTCTCATCCAGGCTTATTTCGCTCTCGTCCATGCATATTTCCCTCTCGTCCATGCTTATTTCGCTCTTGGCCATGCTTATTTGGCTCTCGTCCATGCTTATTTCGCTCTTGTCCAGGCTTATTTCGCTCTCTTCCATGCTTGTTTCGCTCTCTTCCATGCTTGTTTCGTTATCGTCCATGCTTATTTCGCTCTCGTCCATGCTTATATCGCCCTCTTCCATGCTTTTTTCGGTCTCGTCCAGGCTTGTTTCGCTCTCGTCCATGCTTATTTCGCTCTAGTCCATGCTTATTTCGCTCTAGTCCATGCTTATTTCCCTCTCTTCCATGCTTATTTCCCTCTCTTCCATGCTTGTTTCGCTCTCTTCCATGCTTGTTTCGCTCTCGTCCATGTTTATTTCGCTCTCGTCCGTGCTTATGTTGCTCTCGTCCAGGCTTATTTCGCTCTTGTCTATGCTTATTTCGCTCTTGTCCATGCTTATTTCGCTCTCGTTCATGCTTATTTCGCTCTTGTCTATGCTTATTTCTCTCTCGTCCATGCTTATTTCGCCCTCGTCCATGCTTATTTCGCTCTCGTCCATGCTTATTTTGCTCTCGTCCATGCTTATGTTGCTCTCGTCCAGACTTATTTCGCTCTTGTCCAGGCTTATTTGGCTCTCGTCCAGGCGTATTTCGCTCTCGTCCATGCTTATTTCGGTCTCGTCCAGGCTTATTTCGCTCTTGTCCAGGCTTATTTGGCTCTCGTCCAGGCTTATTTCGCTCTTGTCCAGGCTTATTTGGCTCTCGTCCATGCTTATTTCGCTCTTGTCCATGCTTATATCGCCCTCTTCCATGCATATTTCGCTCTCTTCCATGCTTGTTTCGCTCCCGTCCATGCTTATTTCGGTCTCGTCCATGCTTATTTCCCTCTCTTCCATGCTTATTTCGCTCTCTTCCATGCTTGTTTCGCTCTCGTCCATGCTTATTTCGCTCTCGTCCATGCTTATGTTGCTCTCGTCCAGGCTTATTTCGCTCTTGTCTATGCTTATTTCGCTCTTGTCCATGCTTATTTCGCTCTCGTTCATGCTTATTTCGCTCTTGTCTATGCTTATTTCTCTCTCGTCCATGCTTATTTCGCCCTCGTCCATGCTTATTTCGCTCTCGTCCATGCTTATTTCGCTCTCGTCCATGCTTATGTTGCTCTCGTCCAGACTTATTTCGCTCTTGTCCAGGCTTATTTGGCTCTCGTCCAGGCTTATTTCGCTCTCGTCCTTGCTTATTTCGGTCTCGTCCAGGCTTATTTCGCTATTGTCCAGGCTTGTTTGGCTCTCGTCCATGCTTATTTCGCTCTTGTCTATGCTTATTTCGCTCTCTTCCATGCTGTTTCGCTCTCTTCCATGCTTGTTTCGTTATCGTCCATGCTTATTTCGCTCTCGTCCATGCTTATATCGCACTCTTCCAAGCTTATTTCGCTCTCTTCCATACTTGTTTCGCTCTCGTCCATGCTTATTTCGCTCTCGTCCATGCTTATTTCCCTCTCTTCCATGCTTATTTCGCTCTCCTCCATGCTTGTTTCGCTCTCGTCCATGCTTATTTCGCTCTCGTCCATGCTTATGTTGCTCTCGTCCAGGCTTATTTCGCTCTAGTCTATGCTTATTTCGCTCTTGTCCATGCTTATTTCGCTCTCGTCCATGCTTATTTCGCTCTCGTCCATGCTTATTTCGCTCTCGTCCATGCTTATTTCGCTCTCGTCCATGCTTATTTCGCTCTCGTCCATGCTTATTTCGCTCTCGTCCATGCTTATTTCGCTCTTGTCCAGGCTTATTTGGCTCTCGTCCATGCTTATTTTGCTCTCGTCCATGCTTATGTTGCTCTCGTCCAGGCTTATTTCGCTCTTGTCCAGGCTTATTTGGCTCTCGTCCAGGCTTATTTCGCTCTCGTCAATGCTTATTTCGCTCTCGTCCAGGCTTATTTCTCTCTTGTCCAGGCTTATTTCGCTCTCGTCCATGATTATTTCGCTCTCGTCCATGCTTATGTTGCTCTCGTCCATGCTTATGTTGCACTCGTCCAGGCTTATTTCTCTCTTGTCCAGGCTTATTTGGCTCTCGTTCAGGCTTGTTTCGCTTTCGTCCATGCTTATTTCGCTCTCGTCCATGCTTATTTGGCTCTCGTCCAGGCTTATTTCGCTCTCGTCCATGCTTATTTCGCTCTCGTCCAGGCTTTTTTCGCTTTCGTCCATGCTTATTTCGCTCTCGTCCAGGCTTATTTCGCTCTCGTCCATGCTTATTTCGCTCTCGTCCATGCTTATTTCTCTCTCGTCCATGCTTATTTCGCTCTCGCCCAGGCTTATTTCGCTCTCGCCCAGGCTTATTTCGCTCTCGTCCAGGCTTATTTCGCTCTTGTCCAGGCTTATTTGGCTCTCGTCCATGCTTATTTGGCTCTCATCCAGGCTTATTTCGCTCTCGTCCATGCATATTTCCCTCTCGTCCATGCTTATTTCGCTCTTGGCCATGCTTATTTGGCTCTCGTCCATGCTTATTTCGCTCTTGTCCAGGCTTATTTCGCTCTCTTCCATGCTTGTTTCGCTCTCTTCCATGCTTGTTTCGCTATCGCCCATGCTTATTTCGCTCTCGTCCATGCTTATATCGCCCTCTTCCATGCTTTTTTCGGTCTCGTCCAGGCTTGTTTCGCTCTCGTCCATGCTTATTTCGCTCTAGTCCATGCTTATTTCCCTCTCTTCCATGCTTATTTCGCTCTCTTCCATGCTTGTTTCGCTCTCTTCCATGCTTGTTTCGCTCTCGTCCATGTTTATTTCGCTCTCGTCCGTGCTTAAGTTGCTCTCGTCCAGGCTTATTTCGCTCTTGTCTATGCTTATTTCGCTCTTGTCCATGCTTATTTCGCTCTCGTTCATGCTTATTTCGCTCTTGTCTATGCTTATTTCTCTCTCGTCCATGCTTATTTCGCCCTCGTCCATGCTTATTTCGCTCTCGTCCATGCTTATTTTGCTCTCGTCTATGCTTATGTTGCTCTCGTCCAGACTTATTTCGCTCTTGTCCAGGCTTATTTGGCTCTCGTCCAGGCGTATTTCGCTCTCGTCCATGCTTATTTCGGTCTCGTCCAGGCTTATTTCGCTCTTGTCCAGGCTTATTTGGCTCTCGTCCATGCTTATTTCGCTCTTGTCCAGGCTTATTTCGCTCTCTTCCATGCTTGTTTCGTTATCGTCCATGCTTATTTCGCTCTCGTCCATGCTTATATCGCCCTCTTCCATGCTTATTTCGCTCTTTTCCATGCTTGTTTCGCTCTCTTCCATGCTTATTTCGCTCTCGTCCATGCTTATTTCCCTCTCTTCCATGCTTATTTCGCTCTCCTCCATGCTTGTTTCGCTCCCGTCCATGCTTATTTCGCTCTCGTCCATGCTTATGTTGCTCTCGTCCAGGCTTATTTCGCTCTTGTCTATGCTTATTTCGCTCTTGTCCATGCTTATTTCGCTCTCGTCCATATTTATTTCGCTCTCGTCCATGCTTATTTCGCTCTCGTCCATGCTTATTTCGCTCTCGTTCATGCTTATTTCGCTCTCGTCCATGCTTATTTCGCTCTCGTCCATGCTTATTTCGCTCTCGTCCATGCTTATTTCGCTCTTGTCCAGGCTTATTTGACTATCGTCCATGCTTATTTTGCTCTCGTCCATGCTTATGTTGCTCTCGTCCAGGCTTATTTCGCTCTTGTCCAGGCTTATTTGCCTCTCGTCCAGGCTTATTTCGCTCTTGTCCATTCTTATTTGGCTCTCGTCCAGGCTTATTTCGCTCTCGTCAATGCTTATTTCGCTCTTGTCCAGGCTTATTTGGCTCTCGTCCATGCTTATTTTGCTCTCGTCCATGCTTATGTTGCTCTCGTCCAGGCTTATTTCGCTCTTGTCCAGGCTTATTTGGCTCTCGTCCAGGCTTATTTCGCTCTTGTCCACTCTTATTTGGCTCTCGTCCAGGCTTATTTCGCTCTCGTTCAGGCTTATTTCGCTCTCGTCCATGCTTATTTCGCTCTCGTCCATGCTTTTTTCGGTCTCGTCCAGGCTTATTTCGCTCTCGTCCATTCTTATTTCGCTCTCGTCCAGGCTTATTTCGCTCTTGTCCAGGCTTATTTGGCTCTCGTCCATGCTTATTTCGCTCTCGTCCATGCTTATTTCGCTCTCGTCCAGGCTTATTTCGCTCTTGTCCAGGCTTATTTCACTCTCGTCCATGCTTATGTTGCTCTCGTCCGGGCTTATTTCGCTCTTCTCTAGGCTTATTTCGCTCTCGTCCATGCTTATTTCGCTCTCGTCCATGCTTATTTCGCTCTAGTCCATGCTTATTTCGCTCTCGTCCATGCTTATTTCGCTCTCGTCCATGCTTATTTCGCTCTCGTCCATGCTTATTTCGCTCTCGTCCATGCTTATTTCGCTCTCGTCCATGCTTATTTCGCTCTCGTCCATGCTTATTTTGCTCTCGTCCATGCTTATGTTGTTCTCGTCCAGGCTTATTTCGCTCTCGTCCATGCTTATTTGGCTCTCGTCCATGCTTATTTCGCTCTCGTCCATGCTTATTTCGCTCTCGTCCATGCTTATTTCGCTCTCGTCCAGGCTTTTTTCGCTTTCGTCCATGCTTATTTCGCTCTCGTCCAGGCTTATTTCGCTATCGTCCATGCTTATTTCGCTCTCGTCCATGCTTATTTCGCTCTCGTCCATGCTTATTTCGCTCTCGTCCAGGCTTATTTCGCTCTTGTCCAGGCTTATTTGGCTCTCGTCCATGCTTATTTCGCTCTCGTCCATGCTTATTTCGCTGTCGTCCAGGCTTATTTCGCTCTTGTCCAGGCATATTTCGCTCTCGTCCATGCTTATTTCCCTCTCGTCCATGCTTATTTCGCTCTTGGCCAGGCTTATTTCGCTCTCGTCCATGCTTATTTCGCTCTTGTCCAGGCTTATTTCGCTCTCTTCCATGCTTGTTTCGCTCTCTTCCATGCTTGTTTCGCTATCGTCCATGCTTATTTCGCTCTCGTCCATGCTTATATCGCCCTCGTCCATGCTTATTTCGCTCTCTTCCATGCTTGTTTCGCTCTCGTCCATGCTTATTTCGCTCTCGTCCATGCTTATTTCGCTCTCTTCCATGCTTATTTCGCTCTCTTCCATGCTTGTTTCGCTCTCGTCCATGCTTATTTCGCTCTCGTCCATGCTTATGTTGCTCTCGTCCAGGCTTATTTCGCTCTTGTCTATGCTTATTTCGCTCTCGTCCATGCTTATTTCGCTCTCGTCCATGCTTATTTCGCTCTCGTCCATGCTTATTTCGCTCTCGTCCATGCTTATTTCGCTCTCGTCCATGCTTATTTCTCTCTCGTCCATGCTTATTTCGCTCTCGTCCATGCTTATTTCGCTCTCGTCCAGGCTTATTTCGCTCTTGTCCAGGCTTATTTGGCTTTCGTCCATGCTTATTTCGCCCTCTTCCATGCTTATGTTGCTCTCGTCCAGGCTTATTTCGCTCTTGTCTAGGCTTATTTCGCTCTCGTCCAGGCTTATTTCTCTCTCGTCCATGCTTATTTCGCTCTCGTCCATGCTTATTTCGCTCTCGTCCATGCTTATTTCGCTCTTGTCCAGGCTTATTTCGCTCTCGTCCATGCTTATTTCGCTCTTGTCCATTCTTGTTTGGCTCTCGTTCATGCTTATTTCGCTCTTGTCTATGCTTATTTCTCTCTCGTCCATGCTTATTTCGCCCTCGTCCATGCTTATTTCGCTCTCGTCCATGCTTATTTTGCTCTCGTCCATGCTTATGTTGCTCTCGTCCAGACTTATTTCGCTCTTGTCCAGGCTTATTTGGCTCTCGTCCAGGCTTATTTCGCTCTCGTCCATGCTTATTTCGGTTTCGTCCAGGCTTATTTCGCTCTTGTCCAGGCTTATTTGGCTCTCGTCCATGCTTATTTCGCTCTTGTCCAGGCTTATTTCGCTCTCTTCCATGCTTGTTTCGCTCTCTTCCATGCTTGTTTCGCTATCGTCCATGCTTATTTCGCTCTCGTCCATGCTTATATCGCCCTCTTCCATGCATATTTCGCTCTCTTCCATGCTTGTTTCGCTCCCGTCCATGCTTATTTCGGTCTCGTCCATGCTTATTTCCCTCTCTTCCATGCTTATTTCGCTCTCTTCCATGCTTGTTTCGCTCTCGTCCATGCTTATTTCGCTCTCGTCCATGCTTATGTTGCTCTCGTCCAGGCTTATTTCTCTCTCGTCCATGCTTATTTCGCCCTCGTCCATGCTTATTTCGCTCTCGTCCATGCTTATTTCGCTCTCGTCCATGCTTATGTTGCTCTCGTCCAGACTTATTTCGCTCTTGTCCAGGCTTATTTGGCTCTCGTCCAGGCTTATTTCGCTCTCGTCCATGCTTATTTCGGTCTCGTCCAGGCTTATTTCGCTATTGTCCAGGCTTGTTTGGCTCTCGTCTATGCTTATTTCGCTCTTGTCTATGCTTATTTCGCTCTCTTCCATGCTGTTTCGCTCTCTTCCATGCTTGTTTCGTTATCGTCCATGCTTATTTCGCTCTCGTCCATGCTTATATCGCACTCTTCCAAGCTTATTTCGCTCTCTTCCATACTTGTTTCGCTCTCGTCCATGCTTATTTCGCTCTCGTCCATGCTTATTTCCCTCTCTTCCATGCTTATTTCGCTCTCCTCCATGCTTGTTTCGCTCTCGTCCATGCTTATTTCGCTCTTGTCCATGCTTATGTTGCTCTCGTCCAGGCTTATTTCGCTCTAGTCTATGCTTATTTCGCTCTTGTCCATGCTTATTTCGCTCTCGTCCATGCTTATTTCGCTCTCGTCCATGCTTATTTCGCTCTCGTCCATGCTTATTTCGCTCTCGTCCATGCTTATTTCGCTCTCGTCCATGCTTATTTCGCTCTCGTCCATGCTTATTTCGTTCTCGTCCATGCTTATTTCGCTCTTGTCCAGGCTTATTTGGCTCTCGTCCATGCTTATTTTGCTCTCGTCCATGCTTATGTTGCTCTCGTCCAGGCTTATTTCGCTCTTGTCCAGGCTTATTTGGCTCTCGTCCAGGCTTATTTCGCTCTCGTCAATGCTTATTTCGCTCTCGTCCAGGCTTATTTCTCTCTTGTCCAGGCTTATTTCGCTCTCGTCCATGCTTATGTTGCTCTCGTCCATGCTTATGTTGCACTCGTCCAGGCTTATTTCTCTCTTGTCCAGGCTTATTTGGCTCTCGTTCAGGCTTGTTTCGCTTTCGTCCATGCCTATTTCGCTCTCGTCCATGCTTATTTGGCTCTCGTCCAGGCTTATTTCGCTCTCGTCCATGCTTATTTCGCTCTCGTCGAGGCTTTTTTCGCTTTCGTCCATGCTTATTTCGCTCTCGTCCAGGCTTATTTCGCTCTCGTCCATGCTTATTTCGCTCTCGTCCATGCTTATTTCGCTCTCGTCCATGCTTATTTCGCTCTCGCCCAGGCTTATTTCGCTCTCGCCCAGGCTTATTTCGCTCTCGTCCAGGCTTATTTCGCTCTTGTCCAGGCTAATTTGGCTCTCGTCCATGCTTATTTGGCTCTCATCCAGGCTTATTTCGCTCTCGTCCATGCATATTTCCCTCTCGTCCATGCTTATTTCGCTCTTGGCCATGCTTATTTGGCTCTCGTCCATGCTTATTTCGCTCTTGTCCAGGCTTATTTCGCTCTCTTCCATGCTTGTTTCGCTCTCTTCCATGCTTGTTTCGCTATCGTCCATGCTTATTTCGCTCTCGTCCATGCTTATATCGCCCTCTTCCATGCTTTTTTCGGTCTCGTCCAGGCTTGTTTCGCTCTCGTCCATGCTTATTTCGCTCTAGTCCATGCTTATTTCCCTCTCTTCCATGCTTATTTCCCTCTCTTCCATGCTTGTTTCGCTCTCTTCCATGCTTGTTTCGCTCTCGTCCATGTTTATTTCGCTCTCGTCCGTGGTTATGTTGCTCTCGTCCAGGCTTATTTCGCTCTTGTCTATGCTTATTTCGCTCTTGTCCATGCTTATTTCGCTCTCGTTCATGCTTATTTCGCTCTTGTCTATGCTTATTTCTCTCTCGTCCATGCTTATTTCGCCCTCGTCCATGCTTATTTCGCTCTCGTCCATGCTTATTTTGCTCTCGTCCATGCTTATGTTGCTCTCGTCCAGACTTATTTCGCTCTTGTCCAGGCTTATTTGGCTCTCGTCCAGGCGTATTTCGCTCTCGTCCATGCTTATTTCGGTCTCGTCCAGGCTTATTTCGCTCTTGTCCAGGCTTATTGGGCTCTCGTCCATGCTTATTTCGCTCTTGTCCAGGCTTATTTCGCTCTCTTCCATGCTTGTTTCGCTCTCTTCCATGCTTGTTTCGTTATCGTCCATGCTTATTTCGCTCTCGTCCATGCTTATATCGCCCTCTTCCATGCTTATTTCGCTCTTTTCCATGCTTGTTTCGCTCTCTTCCATGCTTATTTCGCTCTCGTCCATGCTTATTTCCCTCTCTTCCATGCTTATTTCGCTCTCCTCCATGCTTGTTTCGCTCCCGTCCATGCTTATTTCGCTCTCGTCCATGCTTATGTTGCTCTCGTCCAGGCTTATTTCGCTCTTGTCTATGCTTATTTCGCTCTTGTCCATGCTTATTTCGCTCTCGTCCATGCTTATTTCGCTCTCGTCCATGCTTATTTCGCTCTCGTTCATGCTTATTTCGCTCTCGTCCATGCTTATTTCGCTCTCGTCCATGCTTATTTCGCTCTCGTCCATGCTTATTTCGCTCTTGTCCAGGCTTATTTGACTATCGTCCATGCTTATTTTGCTCTCGTCCATGCTTATGTCGCTCTCGTCCAGGCTTATTTCGCTCTTGTCCAGGCTTATTTGCCTCTCGTCCAGGCTTATTTCGCTCTTGTCCATTCTTATTTGGCTCTCGTCCAGGCTTATTTCGCTCTCGTCAATGCTTATTTCGCTCTTGTCCAGGCTTATTTGGCTCTCGTCCATGCTTATTTTGCTCTCGTCCATGCTTATGTTGCTCTCGTCCAGGCTTATTTCGCTCTTGTCCAGGCTTATTTGGCTCTCGTCCAGGCTTATTTCGCTCTTGTCCACTCTTATTTAGCTCTCGTCCAGGCTTATTTCGCTCTCGTTCAGGCTTATTTCGCTCTCGTCCATGCTTATTTCGCTCTCGTCCATGCTTTTTTCGGTCTCGTCCAGGCTTATTTCGCTCTCGTCCATGCTTATTTCGCTCTCGTCCAGGCTTATTTCGCTCTTGTCCAGGCTTATTTGGCTCTCGTCCATGCTTATTTTGCTCTCGTCCATGCTTATGTTGCTCTCGTCCAGGCTTATTTCGCTCTTGTCCAGGCTTATTTGGCTCTCGTCCAGGCTTATTTCGCTCTTGTCCACTCTTATTTGGCTCTCGTCCAGGCTTATTCGCTCTCGTTCAGGCTTATTTCGCTCTCGTCCATGCTTATTTCGCTCTCGTCCATGCTTTTTTCGGTCTCGTCCAGGCTTATTTCGCTCTCGTCCATGCTTATTTGGCTCTCGTCCAGGCTTATTCGCTCTCGTTCAGGCTTATTTCGCTCTCGTCCATGCTTATTTCGCTCTCGTCCATGCTTTTTTCGGTCTCGTCCAGGCTTATTTCGCTCTCGTCCATGCTTATTTCGCTCTCGTCCAGGCTTATTTCGCTCTTGTCCAGGCTTATTTGGCTCTCGTCCATGCTTATTTCGCTCTCGTCCATGCTTATTTCGCTCTCGTCCAGGCTTATTTCGCTCTTGTCCAGGCTTATTTCACTCTCGTCCATGCTTATGTTGCTCTCGTCCAGGCTTATTTCGCTCTTGTCTAGGCTTATTTCGCTCTCGTCCATGCTTATTTCGCTCTCGTCCATGCTTATTTCGCTGTCGTCCATGCTTATTTCGCTCTCGTCCAGGCTTGTTTCGCTCTTGTCCAGGCTTATTTGGCTCTGGTCCATGTTTATTTCGCTCTCGTCCATGCTTATTTCGCTCTCGTCCATGCTTATTTCGGTCTCGTCCATGCTTATTTCGCTCTCGTCCATGCTTATTTCGCATTTATTTATTATTTATTTATTTATCTATTTATTTATTTCAGTTGATATTTTTATTAAACTGTTGTCTGTGGAAAAGTCTATCTAATATCGATATATATATACCTGGAGTATATGCCTATTAAAAATTAATATAAAATATGGTGCATGCATAGTTATGCAAATCGTACTCTCAACTAACTTTTAATATTAATTTCTGTTGGAATGCCTAATATAAGTCGTTTTCAGTTTACGCCCTTAGAAACCTGAGATTTTTACGGAAATGTAATAAATTTAACGCATTAAAACAAGAAAACTGATGGACTTAAACGAGAATAGACTTCACACAATAAAGTATCTCTTACCTCTCTATACATAAGTATTTTTCGAGAAATTACACACATGTAAGGTTTTTTTGCTGTCGATTTCATTTGAAATGTCTCGCTAGGCGGACTGTTTTATCTCGTGGAGAGTAGAGTGGCTTGTTGGCGTGGAAATGCAGACGATTTGCCGCAGCGACATCCAGCGCCCACACGGCGGTTGTACCGCTATGGTAACACAGCAGACAAGTGACATTCGCTAGACATCGCTCGCATCTCAATTTATTGTCGCTTTTATTTCCATAATCCAGTAATCCTATGATCTTGCAAGTTGCCGAATTTTTTTTAGAAATTTATGTAAATATTAATCAAACAGTGGTTTAGTTTTAGAATATCGACAATCAGTGTAGGTACAAGAAGAATAGAAGCCCTATATTTAAAAAGAAAATAGAGTCATTTTGTTACGGTCAAAGTGGAATCAGTTTCATGGTTAGTGAAAATATATTTGACATAAATAGGGGAGGCAAAATTTTGTAACTTATCTCATTATGTATCTTTGTTAATTTATTATTCTCTCTTTATAGATGATACATTTGTTAACTATGATCTTATAGTGTATTTTTGTTATTCTATCTTTTCGATAGTTCTTACTATTCCTCTTTAGAACTTTCAATTATAATAATCTATTTATTGCGCATTAAAATTATATATAATTATATCTCTCAGACAATATTTGATTAGAGGGATTATGTTGAAATGAAAAATAAACAAATTACTTTTGATTACAAAAGCTGAATATTTTATCATAATAGTCATCTTTATCAAGAACAAAAAAAAATCATGACTAGTTTGCTCTAAGATCCCGGTGATGTGTTGAGTAATTTAATTCATGTCCATTTTTGTCGAAAAGGATTTGATTATCTGAAAAAAAGATCTAATAGCCTGTGTTATTTTTTATGTCGAGCTTTCAACTATTTCATTGACACATATTGTGTAATAAGGGAAACAGAGGGCAACCTTTTTAATCATCACTATTTAGTGTTCTCCATATAGACGTTTCACAATATTTACTGATGTTATACAGTGTGTTCCTAAAATGACGTCTCAGTAGAAAAAGAAGTAATGCAGGAGGTAGGGTTATGTAAAATAAGAATAGAAACCTACACCCTAACTTGAAATTTATCTTCTTAGTGAAAAGGAATGCAACACATTTAAACATGTTTTATTCATATTTAAACCCTGCCCTTCCTTATTCACTACAAATGACTATATTCGAGATATTTTGACTGAATCATGGGTTGTACACTTAAATACCACTATGTTTACTAACTAAACATCTTGTGCCTCATTTATCTAAGGTAATAAACATTTCAGTTAAAGGCTACATTCCTATAGGTCCTATTCAATTGATATAACTTGCTGTTCTTTTCTGTTGTAGTTTTAGAGAAACTATGTAATCATTAGACATGGATTTATATGTAAATGCATGTTTTTTTTTTGCTCACACAGGGATAAATGAAAAGTGGAACTGAAATATGTTTCACGTTCTTCTAAATCCTTGTGACAAAATTTTGTATTGTATATAATTGCATATTTCGGCACTTGTGGCATATTACAGGAATACGGACTCAAACATGTATAATATTTTAAAGATAAATATCAACGTATCATGCATATTTTAACACACTTCCTTTCGATAACATCCAGTTTTTGGGACCATAAAAGACATGTAGTTTAGATACTGCGTCACATTCTGCCATTTAGGCTTATTGTCTGGATAAGCTTATAAATGAGCTATCAGTGTAGGTGTAGGCTTTAGCATGAAGGAGGCCACTAATTCTAGTTGTAAGATGTCAGTTCGGAAATATTGCCTGCATTAATTTGAATTTGTAATAATTAATAAGAAATATATTTTTTTTTATTACAGACTTATATACTTTGTATTACTTAAGAATATGGCTAATAAAATAATGATTTTCTAGTGTTAATATGAAAAAATAAGTAGTATATTACCCAGTCTGACTAATTTCGAATTTCGTGTCAGCCATCTTCAGAACTAGTGAGGTCCTTCTTTTGATTTATTCAGTTGTTTTGCTGCGAGGTGCGTTTGTGTTTGGTAATGTGGAGTCAAATGAGGTGTGTTCTGAAATGTAGTTATTTGTTGTGGCTGTGTTTTTTGTGTATCTGTATATTTTGTACTGTTCTAATGTATTTCATTTCTGGTTTTTTGGTTGAATATGTAGAATTTTCATTTCTGTTCCTATGTTGCTGTAGCTGTGGTTGGTGTTTGTGATGTGTTCTGCATATGTGGAGGTATTGTGTGATTTGATTATGGCTGTGATGTGTTCTTTGTATCGTGTCTGAAATGATCTCCCAGTTTGTCCGATGTAGAAGTTATTACAGATACGTATTGCAAATTAGTTTTTATACTCCTGTTAGGTTCTATTTGATTCTTTGTCTTGTTCGTATGTTAAGATATTTTTGTGGTGTGTTCTATGTTCTGTATGCAATGTTGTAATTTAGTTTTCTGAATGGAGATGCGATCTTATGTGTGTTTTTATTTTCGTATGTTAGTGTGATGTATTTCTTGCGTTCTTGCATGTGTGTTGTGTTTCTTTGACATCATCATCAAAAAGACAAAACAAGGTCGCAGAAAACCACATCATCAAAAAGACAAAACATGATCACAAAAATCAAAGGAATACAATGTGGCATATTTAAGTGTATATTTATATTTAATGGCATATTTGAGTGCATATATCTCTTCAGTGGCACATTTAAGTACATATTTCTCCTTAATAGCATATTAGAGTGCATATTTCTTGTACTTTAAGTGCATATTTGCATGCATGTATTAACTATATTTGCATAAATATCGGAAGTCTAATAATTACGAATAGGCTTTGATTCGGATTAACTTTAGTGTGAACGTTTCTTCGAATTGTAGGAAATGCCAGTCCTTACCTACAGGAGTTCTGAGTCTTGTCTAGAGGTCTCAGTTGGCAACCCTGATACTGTACTTACTTCTCTTCGGGCAGCAACTGACTTGAGGGACAATGTGATGTCTTCAAGCCTCCAAATGTTACGCCGCTGAAATTAAATTTGAATAACTCTTAAGATCATGGGAAAATGACCTTAGGAGAGTGGGTCAATTTATCATGCGTCGCAGTACAATATAATTTAATGTAATGAATATGCATAAATTCAAAACATCGTTGGGAGGTAATTATAGTAATATTTTAAGATATTAATAGCATGTTACCCAGTATGATCGAGAGTAACCTGTCTCAAAAAAAGAGTCTGAATACTTCCTGTAAACCGTGCGAATAACAACAGATTTATTATTAAAGAACACGGCGAAAGCCTTCCTAATACAGGATCTAGATACTGTATTGTCAGGATTTGCTCGTGTTGTTGTAAAGCATCCAAGACAACGTTTAATATTCCTCCGTGGTACATGTATGCATAATGCAGTAGTCCTCTCTAAATATTTACACACACAAGAGATAATCTCCATAAATCTCTAAGCTGAATCTCCACGGGATCTCTGAAGTAGGCTGCACCTTTTCACACCGTCCTCTCCTGCAATTAAAGCTGCTCTTATCTAAGTTCTTCTAATGGGCACGCTATGGGTATTTAACATCGTTTTTTTTAACGTTTTTGCTGCATGAAAACATACACAAGAGAGCCCTAAGAATATCTGTCATAGCCGGGTACTTCCCCCTTGTGTGCTAGTATTATGCAATTAACACCACTTCTACACCCTGGAGGGTCTTGTGGCAAGACATTAAATTTAATTGATAGGGTTTCCGGTTAACAAGCATTTCTTCCCGCCTTCCAGCTGTTTACGACCATAGAGATAAGATTTTTTTTTCGAAGTTGTAATTATTACAAATTGTAGTTGCGCTATAAATTAGTACAAACTCAAATTGCTGTGTGATTTACGACTTGCAAATTAAACCTTAGTGTAGCAGTCATTTGCAGCGGTTAGCGTTATCCTTTCTTTTGTTATGGGGATGTCCTGAAGGAGGAGTTTCTGCAAACATCAATTTAAAAAATATATTGTTTTCTTTTTCACGCTCCACTTACAATTCAAGGGTTTATAGTAGTGTCCTGCAATGTTCGAACATGAGAAAAGCAACCAAGACATCAAAAACTTTGTCTTATTTCATATGAAAAACTTATCGCAATATCTGTGCTAAAATTCTTAAGCGATTGAAACATGAGTGGAGGACAGCGAATATTTTTATAACAATGTGAAACAAACACGACAGGCCTCCTTCTGTAGAGCGAACATCGGCGAATATCGAACTTTAACCGAACATTGCGCCAGTAATGCACGACGCTAGTTGATAGCAAAAATCGGACAAGTTCAAAAATTCAAATTTTGAGCATAGTACAGTTCTCTTCACTTCATTTCAAGCGGCATCTATTGACATACGGTAACAAGTTTATACAAAAACCGGATTTGTGCCATTGAAATGAGGGTTTGAAAATGTAGTGTTTCTGCAAAAAGCGGATTAGTCCAACGTCTTTCTAGCAAAAGATGGTAAAGTCACGAACTTATCCGGTTCTTGTTAGATAATATCATGAAGATGGCATTAGTGTTATCTTCTTTAGTTTCACCACAATATTAGCTATTATTGTCGGTGTTATTGATTAAATATTTCGTCTTACAAATGAATGATCATCAAAATGAACCAGATCCAAATATGCAGTGGACAAAGAAGAGGACGAGGAAGAGGGAAAAAAAAGAAGGAAGACGAAATGAGAAATGCCAAAGTTACAGATGAAGGACATATAAATCATGTAGGGAAACTGATTCCAAGACGTGTGAAAACAGTTATAATAATAATAATAATAATAATAATAATAATAATAATAATAATAATAATAATGATAATCATCATCATCATCCTTGCATGTATTGGGCCTAGTGGCCCGTTACGGTCTCTTGCCAACGCTTGAACGGTCTGCCCAAGGATATCTTGCCCACAGGATGGTAGTTTAAAATTTGGCGTGGAATTCTAGAACGAGGCATTCTGATGACATGTGATCTCCAGTTTTGTCTGTATTTCTGTAGGTATTCCGTAATCGGTTCAATCTGCAATTATTTCATAATGTCAAAATTTCTAATGTGATCCATTCTCGTGTATCCCGCTGTACGACGCATAAATCTCTTTTCTGCCGCCGTTAATCTTTGTGAATCGATATTACGAATCGTCCAAGCTTCACTACCAAAACAGAGTATAGGTCTGGCAAATGTTTTATAAATTCTGGTGCGCGTGTGTTTTTGTACTAAGGTTAGTTTGAATATCTGATTAATTATCCCCATTGCTCTGTTGAATTTAATAATTTCCTCATTCAAATCCTTTTCTTCTTCATATTAAATTTGGTAACCGAGATAACTAAAACTTTTGACTTGTTCGATGATATTATTGATGCATATTTTGCTACGGACTGGTTCCTTTCCTTAAAAAGCCATCACTTTAGATTTGTCAGTTGAAATTTCCATATTGAAACTTTCTGCCATTTGATTAAATAATAATAATAATAATGATAATAATAATAACAATAATAATAATAATGATAATAGTTTTGGCATAGTTTATTTTGTTATCAGAATAATTATTTTTCGGTACTTGATATACCCAAAGTGCCAAGAATTCAAAGGTTGAAGGACACAAATTTAGAAAGAGAAAAATCTATAAACATAACAATATTGTTTTCCTTGTTCCGGAATAGTACTACGAGATTCTAAGTGAATTGAGCAGGTGAAAATGTATAGCATGATTTGGATCTGCATGAACTAGAATACATTTTACAAGGACATTTTCAAGCCATTGATGCCAATAAAATTCAAGTGAATGTGAGCAGGTAAAAATGTATGGAGTGGATTGGATCTGAAAGTACTAAAATACATTTTACAAGGACATTTTAAAGTCATTGATGCCAATAAAATTCACACAAGTGCGAGTTCTGCGTTTTAGCAAAGATTGTATGCTCATTGTTCACAAAAATACTTATTCTGCATTGACTCCTATTGTCTTGAAGATAAACTTTAAACAAGTTCGAAACTTCAGTAATGCAGTTAGAGTTATTTAACCTTTATCAGTCGCGAGAAGAGGAAGAATGGGAAAAGACTGCTGAAATTTGGCAACTTGAACAATGACGAAAAAGCATTCAACGAAGAAACCCTGAACACTCACATCTCAGGTAGTGGAACAGAACACGCGTGGTGCCTAAGTGATGAGGAACTTCTCTTTTAATGGTCCTATAGCAATGAATAAAGAAATGTAAAGTTCATGAAAGGTGAGATGTTGTTACTCAGTCAATATCCTACAAAAAATATGACTTGAAAATACATTATTCTTAAGGTAGTATCTGATTTCAAATACAAAAACGAATATGTATTTAGTTTTAATATGTTTTGTGAATGGTAAGTCTAATACCAATCGGATATCCTTAAAACAAGTTTCATTTTGAATAATTTCGAGGGAAAAATTGTTCCGGAGCCGGGTATCGAACCCGGGACCTTTGGTTTAACGTACCAACGCTCTACCACTGAGCTACCCGGGAACTCTAACCGACACCGATCCAATTTTTCCCTCTATATCCACAGACCTCAAAGTGGGCTGACAACCGTCAAGCAACCAACTTCGAGTGCACACTAACTCCGTGTGACTTAAATTGTGGTTTTCTGTTAACGAACAGTAACGTGTATTATGCAAATCAAGATTTCAGGTATAACTCCCTGTAAAGTTGATTTGAATAATTTCGAGGGAAAAATTGTTCCGGAGCCGGGTATCGAACCCGGCACCTTTGGTTTAACGTATCAACGCTCTACCACTGAGCTACCCGGGAACTCTAACCGACACCGATCCAATTTTTCCCTCTATATCCACAGACCTCAAAGTGGGCTGACAACCGTCAAGCAACCAACTTCGAGTGCACACTAACTCCGTGTGACTTAAATTGTGGTTTTCTGTTAACGAACAATAACGTGTATTATGCAAATCAAGATTTCAGGTATAACTCCCTGTAAAGTTGATTTGAATTGTCGGTTAGAGTTCCCGGGTAGCTCAGTGGTAGAGCGTTGGTACGTTAAACCAAAGGTCTCGGGTTCGATACCCGGCTCCGGAACAATTTTTCCCTCGAAATTATTCAAATCAACTTTACAAGGAGTTATACCTGAAATCTTGATTTGCATAATACACGTTACTGTTCGTTAACAGAAAACCACAATTTAAGTCACACGGAGTTAGTGTGCACTCGAAGTTGGTTGCTTGACGGTTGTCAGCCCACTTTGAGGCCTGTGGATATAGAGGGAAAAATTGGATCGGTGTCGGTTAGAGTTCCCGGGTAGCTCAGTGGTAGAGCGTTGGTGCGTTAAACCAAAGGTCCCGGGTTCGATACCCGGCTCCGGAACAATTTTTCCCTCGAAATTATTCAAATCAACTTTACAGGGAGTTATACCTGAAATCTTGATTTGCAAGTTTCATTTTTATCATACCAAATGCAGTGTAAGTATTTCGGATTTGCTGTAAGTTTAGAAAATATTACTTAATGACTTAGTGGTGTTTGGAATGGATCTCTTCAATTACATCTATAAATGGCCTTGATTATTTATTTATTTATTTATTTATTTATTTCATTACTGTATATTATATTATATAATATAATATTAGCCTATATTATATTATATTTTATGCTCGACCATGCCGAAATGTAGTAATTATACACCTGGTAGCAGTTCTTTAATGCATGTCATTAAAGTACACCTACTAATTAAAGTACAGGTGTTTTCAGCCAATGACAACTCAGCTTACAGGTGTTCAGCCAATAACAAGTCAGCTTTGTACCGTTATAAAACCGCAAGTATCGATTATTCTCGGATATGCAATCGAAAGAGAATTAGCGAAAAGTCACGGAAGCTGGGAATCCAATACCGTCGCAGAAGATTATGTTCTGTTACTATAATAATTAGCGTTAATTATAAATAGTATTCAAATAAATTCAATTTGTCATGTCGTTTTTTAATGTCGAATTCAATAATCAAGGTTAACCAACTTTAACGGGATTACACAAGGTCAATGACATTATTGTTCCTCGGAAAAAATCAATACTTTCGCGTCTGCGCACATCTCACAATTCACGACCTAGAACAAGTTCACTTCCGATCTTGTCAGATACAAATAAAATGTATAAGTTACTTCTGAATAATTTCAAGTTAGAAATATGGTCGAGCATAAGAAGTCGTATGAAACTCGCCTATAATGGTAATTAAGAAGCTCGTATGAAAATTATGAAAATCGCTTGCGCTCGTTTCATAAACATCCATACTCGCTTCTTAATTACTATCATTATAGGCTCGTTGCATAATGTACTAATATTATATTATATTATATTATGTTATATTATATTATATTATATTATATTATTGGTCTCGCAACTTGCGTCTCTGGTCGCGCTTGTTTTTACGTTGCCATGACTACAGCGCGCGATCATAGAGCACGTCCCCGCGGTTACACATTTCCACGTATGTAGCAGGCTTGACAGCGATTGATCGCAGCGCCGCCACAAAACCGTGTTCCACCAGATGAACATACCAACTCCGTGACGTCACTTTTTATCGATATCGATTGTATATGATGATGGATTGCAGTTCTGATGAATCATTGTTTTACTTGTTGCGACCAGAAGAGAGATACTTGTTATTCTCTTATAAGGAGGGAGGGTATAGTTTTTAAGGCCTTAATGTCGGTAATGCATCTTTCTGCATGAAGCGACAGGAAGAGTACCCTTTAGTTTTTGAGACATCCGGGGGTTTCTAGGGAAAGGAAAGGAAATTCGGTCCTTGGCATATGTTGTTATATTTGTGGTGTAAACAAAGAGATTCTGCGGTCGGTTTCACTGAGATCCCATTGTTTTGTTATCACCATAACATCACTATGAATATTACGGGTATATTTAGTCTAAAATGAATATTAAAAAGGAAATATCTAACCTTACTCAGAAACTAGGATTAGATTTCCAAATTTTGTCTTGTATATTTCGAGATTTTCACAGAAATACACAGTTTCAGTTTCTACGACTGGGATAGGTGGTGCAGGATGGATATAGGTACAATTCGGGTCAAGCTAAAGTTTAGAATATTCTCTCAAGAAAAATATTAGTGAGACTGATTTTTCCAAGGATTCTTGTGGCATATGTTGTGTTAATCTGATATCAACAGTACCTTTAATTGCAACTCTACTCACGAAGATCGCGCAAAACTGTAGGAAATGACTCCTAGTATCATAGTGATGAAAATATTTCATATAAACGTAGACGTCATAATTTTAAAATGAAAGGGGTAAGAATAGTAATAGTCCTAAGTTACACAGACAAAATTTTACAGGAGAACGTGTTAAAGATTAAGAATCCAGTGCTATTAGGTGCGGTATCATAATTTCTTGGGTTTATACTTACGTCACTTGTTGAGTATTTTAAATAATATTTTAATAATAGCTTCCCCATATGTATAAGAAATAAATTCCCACAAAAAAAAAAAAACATTTTTGTTAAAAGTGTGGCTTTGGACTGTCTCACTTTCACCCCTTCAATTGACTAAGTTACAGACTTCTGAAAGTTGAACATGAACGTAGTAGTCGTGAAGATATAAGCATTTAAATATAAAGGGCGAAAGTGAAATAATTATGTAGATTGAAAGGGACGATAAGGTACACTTAAATTTATAGGAAGCCTATATTACGGTTTATAATTAAATACACGTTACCGGTAATTCGAAAATTAAGTTGAAGTTTCAGGAGTCTGGCAACATTGCCTCTAACACACTACTCTTTCTTATCGTAATACAGATGTAAGAGGTCAACGAACTCGGTCTGTCTCCCTAAGCGAACCTCTCTCTCTTATTACAACGTTTCAATGTGGCTGCATCGTTCAGCGGCTTGAAATTAACGGTTTTTAAATTAAATTTACACGAAAACCGCCCACACTATTGAAATATGCCATATATGGAATCACGGCCTGTTTTATTCATAATCACGATTTCATGACCGTCTAAACCGGCCATAATCAACAAAGCATTTGACAGAGAGTAAACAAAGTATACATACGCAATTAATATAGGCCTAATATCTCCAGTGAAGTGGGAGATGTGAAATCGATTGAATCTTCTAACTTATTTTGCATCGAAACGATACATTTCCGAACATGGGTTCCTAATCAAAACTTTATCTACTTAGTCTCCTCAACAACCCCTAGAACTTTGTAATAGGAATTGCGAAACACTCTGTATAATGAATATTGCATTCTCTTTGGCAGTGTGTAAAATGAATAGCATTGTTTAGAGGAATGAATTGACTTTTACGCACTAGTGTTTCAAAGGCTCATTTTACGCACTGATAACAGTGAATAAAATGCAAGGTTACGTATATCGTAGGAAAATTGTTTTTGTGTATTTAAAATTAATGTTATTATAGAAGATGAAATTATTCGAAATAAGATAGACGAACTTAATTGTTGCAAAACGAGTGAAAAGTTAATGAGAAAGTATGCGTCACTTTCGTGAAAGCCTGCGCATTTTTATTTAAGGTAGGCTATGTTCCCCCTCTTAAGGGATTAGGTACAGCTTACAGCAGTAAAATTTTTGGAAATATTCAACTTTTTTTTCCTCCATTACTGTATCTTGTACAATAATGAAAATTAGTAAGCTTATATATAAAACACTGTCCTTCTGTTATATGAAAAAAAATATATTTTTACTATTTAAAACAATTACTTATTTGTTTTTCAAAATTAATTATGGTGGTAGTTCACTGTGCAGTAATGAAGCGTTTCTCTAATAACTCATAAATTTCTTAAGTTTTTCATGTTCTCTCTCTTTTATTTTATTGCTGAAATTCATATTTACAATATCATGCTCTCTCAACTACATTCCTTACTAAATATATATATATATATATATATATATATATATATATATATATATATATATATATTGTGTTGGAAGAAAATACTGATATTTGACAATTTTTTAATGGATTTATTTTTTATCAAACAATCTAACAAAGGCAGAAAAGTGATCTTGCATCAATAGACATAAAAAATTTCATCACAGAATTTTCAATAGTTTTTGAGTTAAGTGATAAACGCTTCATCACTGCACAGTGAAATGAGTTTTGAAAAAAAAAATCTAAATGATTTCTTTAATCGTAAAAATATTTTTTCTTGCAGTAGAAGGACAGTGTTTTACACATACCAATTTTCATTATTGTACAAGATACCTAACCTCTTAAGCCCTAATCCCAGAAGTGTTACAGGGAAGAACTTCATCGTATACAGGCAACATCCTGTGATGTTAAGGCATGCAGATTCCCAGTAACAGTATTCTCTTGGCAAAAGGTGTAATTTTACGTTACTTGAGCCTGTGGTTATTCGTTTAACACCTCAGACTAGAATGTATGCATACCACTCCAGCTAAATATAGCTTACAAGAGCGAAGTGAGACTGTTTACGAAACCAGTGCAGAAGAACCAATTTGGCTGCAGGTCAGGTCATATGTGTTACTGTCTTGTGTGAAGACCTTCAATCAAGTTATTATGCTGGACTCATGTTATTAAAGAGTTAGGAAAAAATTACAGTAATTTTTCTCACTCTGCGTTTGGGAATCTAGCGATTCTGGAATAATGTTTCCCCTTGAGTGAAGTGGAATATTTGTTGCTGGATACTTAAACGCATTTTGAGTATTGAGACATAAAACTGTGTTAAAGAATTACTATCAATATAATTCAATGCACAAAGAAAATTACTGAAACTACAACTACAACATACCACAATTGTACTACGTTGGTATTGAGATTTAGATGTCCTCATGTGAACATTACACCTATCTTCTTTTTGCCATTTACAGAATGAAGTTCATAAGTTTTGATAAAGTCATTAGCCTATACTTACTTACTTACTTACTTACTTTTAAGGAACCCAGAGGTTCATTGCCGCCCTCACATAAGCCCGCCATTGGTCCCTATACTGAGCAAAATTAATCCAGTCTCTATCATATCTCACCTCCCTCAAATCCATTTTAACATTATTCTCCCCTCTGCGTCTCGGCCTCCCCAAAGGTCTTTTTCCCTCCGGTCTTCCAACTATATGCATATCTGGATTCGCCTATACGTGCTACATGCCCTGCCCATCTCAAACGTTAGGATTTAATGTTTCTAATTATGTCAGGTGAAGAAAACAATGCGTGCAGTTCTGTGTTGTGTAACTTTCTCCATTCTCCTGTAACTTCGTCCCTCTTAGCCCCAAATATTTTCCTAAGCACCTTGTTCTCAAACACCCTTAACCTATGTTCCTCTCTCAAAGTGAGAGTTCAAGTTTCATAACCATAAAGAACAACCGGTAATATACTGTTTTATAAATTCTAACTTTCAGATTTTTTGACAATTGACTGGATGATAAAAGCTTCTCAACCGAATAATAACAGGCATTTCCCATATATATTCTGTGTTTAATTTTTTCCTGAGTATCATTTATATTTGTTACTGTTGCACCCAGGTATTTGAATATTTCCACCTCTTCTAAGGAGAAATTTCCAATTTTTATATTTCCATTTCGTGCAATATGTCATTAGCCTATATATTTTTAATATCAAATAAAAATATATACAGAGTGAACGTAAGTGACATAATTAATTTCAATTGGTTATTCTTTGGGATATTTCGAACAAAACAGTTTAATGCAATTTTGCTTGTTTTTGCCTCCTTTTCGAGAAAAATGTGTTTTCTGTAAAACATCGCATAGCATATTTTGAGAAAGTCATTGATTTAATTCTCAATATATTCCGTCAATTTAAGAGAGCAGTGCATCATGATAATAAATTATGTTATTGGAACGCTTTAGTTTTGTCTTTTAAATGTGCAGAAATTTGATCCGAACAAATGTAACACTGAAATATTTCATTGCAGAACGAAAAGTTACATTTGTTCTGATTAATTTTCTGCACATTTATGGGACGAAATTAAAATTCTTTCAATAATTCATTATCATAATACCCTGCTCTCTTAAATTTATTGAGATTATTGGGAATTCAAACAATGCCTTTTGCAAAAACAAGCTAAAAATATTTCACATAAAACAACTTTTATCTCGAAAAGGAAGAATATCCGAGCAAAATATTATGAAACTGTTTTGTTTGAAATATCACGAAGAATAACACCCTGAAATTAATTATATTACTTAAGGTTCACCCTGTGTATTGAACCCTTTTATTTCCTTACCGTTGAGCTGTACTTAGTCTCGCAGCTGTGTCACGCGAGTGGTGTCGTGTATTCGATGGTGGCTGCTACTGCTCAGTGGTGGCTCGTACAGTACAAACTCATTCCTATCGTTAATGAAAACAAACTAGTTTATTTGTTACAGAGAATCGGGATTGAGATCTTGGATAACAAGATTCCGAATATGAAGACATTACATCGGTTTCACAATATTTTTCTCAGTAGAAATTTATTGAAGTCCAACCTCTTCTTCAGAACTGTATTGTGGCTTGCGGATAACGTGCCTTCTTATTATGTGTAGACCCGAGTTTCAAACCCGACGTGCTATGTCCGTATATGTACGAAGCTTAGTTGACTTCGTGCAGTTGTGTGACAGCCAAATGATACATACAAAATTTACAGCGCTTAGTTATTTCTGACTAGCTGTACAATTATTTATTACCTATCCAAATGATGTAATGTATTATTGGTAGAGAAAAGTATAAGATCAGCATGATAGTTACCTCGATGAATTTTCATGCTTATCTTCTTACCTTCTTTGGGTAGGAATTTTTTCATAAAATAACCATTTCAACTAATTAATGTCATTCAGTGTTGACAATGTTTGAGGATGAAATATGATTGAAACGAGAAATGAAAGTACTACAGAGAAAATCTTCCTTTATTATTATTGGTGATAGAAATGGTGTTGAAAATGACTGTGGAGATGAAGATGGAAATAGTGGGGAGATGATAAAAATGGTGGTGAGAATGGTGATAAATGTGGTGATTATGATGACGATGACAATGGCATGAATGCTGTCCGTGGTGGTGATGACGTTGGTGACAATGTAGTGCAAATGTTGAACATAATGGCGGCGGCGAAAGCGATGCTGTTTATGGCGACGGTCGGTAATGTTGATGGTTATGTAGTGATGTAAGTGGTGGTAGTGATCAGTGATGAATTGAGGGGCTGGCCCAGGGGAGAATTTCTCCCTAGTTTTCAGAATGTTAACCCCGGAGATATCAGACTTATTTAAATAAAAAAAAAGGAATGTATACAATATTACATTTCAATTTCTTCTTCTTCTTCTTCTTCTTCTTCTTCTTCTTCATCATCTATCCCTTGTGCTTTGCAGCGTCGGGTCCTCCACCCATTTCTTATATCTCTCCCGGTCCAATGCCAATCTTCTTATTTCCCGGATTTCCTTCCCTCTTCTCCTCACCACATCATTAACGTATTGTTCCCATTCTATTCTTGGTCTACCCCTCCTCTTTTACCTTCGACTCTTGATTGGAATACTTCTTTCACTTTCCTCTCATCTCCCATTCTAACCAGATGTCCTAACCAATTCAGTTGTTTCCTTTCAATTTGTTCTACCATTGGTGCCTGCTGTAGTTCATTTCTAATATTTATATTTCTAACCCTTTCTCTCTTAGTTTTCCCAACTACCTACATTTCAATTTAATGCATAAGGTAGTTGTTTCCTTGAAGGTCTGCCGGCTGACCATTTGAATTTTAAGTGTTTCTTTTTATCGCTATAGTTTTCAGTGTCAGTTTTGCTTTGCAAACACAGTATATTCTTTTAATAAAACAGTTATATCATAGCTATACAGGAAATATAAACATTTCGGTGTACCATGCCAAGCAATATACATTATATATTTTTCTTAAAAAGAAAAGACGTATTGAGGAGTCAATAAGAAGTGTGTCTGTTGCATTTAATGAAGAAAATTCTCAATTGGTTATAAGTGAACGTGACATCTCTGGTTATGTAGCGTCTCAGTGAAATGATGACTTTTTTTCTTGTATGGAGAAAGGACCCAAAGGCTTACACTACAGCCTGAGGCTTATTGTGCTTACCACTCCAATTCTGCGAATGATCGGGTAGCCGAACGGCCGTGCTCTTGTACAAGTACAGCACGCAGCACCGTGAACTTAACCCGGGCTATGGTATGGATGATGATATGTGAATTAATGATGGCGAAATGAGTCCGAGGTTCAACGCCGAATGTTACCTAGCAATTCTGCTTCAAATTTTTGAGGGAAAACCTCGGAAAAAATCCCAACCAGTTATCTTTTCCCAATCAGGATTTGAAATGAAGATGATAATATCAGCGATAGGAGTCCAGGCTCCAGCGGCAAAAGTTACCTAGCGTTAGGGTCAGGGAAAACTCCGGGAAAACTTCAACCAAGTAATTTGTCCGAACGTATTTTGAACCCAGGTCCATCCTTTCGTGGTCAGACATGCTAACCGTTACCCCACAGCGGTGAACACGACTGTACTTGTGTTTGTGATAATTGTTGTAGTGTTTGTGAGTAAAGATGATCATAATTGTGGCTTAGCGATTGTGTTGACCGTGGTCGTGTGACGGTAATGGCGATGGCAGTGCTAATTATGATAACCATGTTGATTATGAGCAAAGACCGGAACTTTGGCACAATGCCTTTTTAAATGTGTTTAATCTATCTTCATTTTGAAAGTAAATCTGTACTAATTATACCTTTGCAATTGAAACGTCACAGTTATATGTTGCCCTTTTCTGTCTTTTTTAATATAAATGCCTAATTTACAAAATAAATGCTCTTTTGCCTTTATTTGATTATTTATTTATTATTTATTAATGTATTATTAAAATTGCCTACAAGTAGCTATATTTTAATTTATTCCTATAACCGCTACAATGAAAGTGACTTCCGCGAATGTATATTATTGTCTTTCAGTCAGTTTATATTCTCTTTGCAACAATGAGTGCTGCCGTGCAAAAGTGTATAACAGCGTTTTAATTATATTATCGCTTGTGTTTATTTGACAAAGCAACAATGAGTGCGGGTCTAACGTTATTTTTAACTGTTATTTTTTTCAGTTTTCATTGCGGCGTTGTTGTAGCTAGCTAAATATTTCATATCGCAACATATCAGTACAACCAAACACAAAAATGCACTTTCCAAGGCTACTGGGAAGAAGATTTCTTTCTTCCAACAGTAATTGCAACACCGAGTCGAAAATCTCAATTTGCATTCGACTTAAGTGAAGCTTTTCTTGCTGCCGAAACCCCTTTGTGGAAAGTGCAAGGTTGTGGGTCTAGTGCAAAGTTTTTGTAATTGCCTTTTATTGCGTATTTTAGTTATTTATAATGCCTTTTTGCCTGCCTATTTTAGCTATTATGATGCCTTTTAGCCTGCCTATTTTAATGATTCATAATGACTAAACTTCCGAGCTCTGATTATGAGGATGATGGTGGTAAAGATAATGGGCACCCCTGTAGAGGATGAAGATGGTGTTTACAAGGTGTAAGTGATGATCGTAATAATTTACTAGAGGTGGTGTTGACGATCATGATGGTCATCGTGATGATAGCGATGTTAGTGGTAATGGTTGGGAGCGTGGTGGTTATTCATCAAATTTTGAACTTGAAACTGTAATAGTTGGTCGGTCCCTGATGGACACCCCTGAGTGTCATTACATTCCTCTCCCCTTATGTCGGTTCAGATGTGCCCCGCCCGTGGTGCAATTTGTCCTGCGTGCCCAAGACAGCGCCGTGCTCCGATTTCGTGACGATTTCAGTCACGTTGTTATCTCAACAGTTTATGTAATGACTCTCTGTCAAGTGTACCACGCACACTACAGGTATTGCATTAGCTACAGTTGTCAATAGTGTACCTACAGTCTACAAGTTCGTTGTATTTATAATTAGGTACTGAAACACAGTTATGTGACTCATGATCGCCTAGTTCCGCTTTCGTCAATTTTTTCTTCTGTTTCTCAATGAAATAACATTTATTCTGCATACTTTAATTGATTCATTCCTCCGCTTATTAATCCATTCATTTCCAATTTATCCGTTCCTTAATTCCGCCATTGTTTCATTCTTTGACTTATTTGTTTATCTATTTATTTATTAATTCATTAATCCCTGGATTCAAACTTTCTTCCATTCACCGATTCATTAATTTCTTGATTCAGAGAGTCATTTATTAAATTGGTCCTTCACTCGTTATAATTAACTTATAATATTCACGCGTTTATTGACTCACCGATATTACTCGTCCATTAACTCACCCATTTTACCCGTTCATAAACTTGCCCATTTTACCCGTCCATAAACTTACCAATTTTACCGTCCATAAACATCTAGGCTACATTTCATACGTCCGTAAACATACCCATTTTATAACTCACCCACTCACCCATTTTACCCGCTCATTAACTCAGTCGCTTTACACGTCCATTAACTCATCCATTTCACCCACTCATTAACTCACTCGTTTTACCCACTCATTAATTCACCCATTTCAACAACACCCATTTTACCCGTCTATTAACTTGTCCATTTACCCGTCCATTAACTTACCCATTTACCCGTCCATTAACTCACCCATTGTACCCGTTCACTAATTCACCCATTTTACCCGTTCACTAATTCACTCATTTTACCCGAAAATTAACTCGCCTACTTTGCATATTCATTAATTGACCCACATTATCCGATCATTAACTGTCTCAGTTTATCCGTTCATTAATTGACCCACTTTATCCGGTCATAAACTGGCCCAATTTACGTGTTCACTAACTCACTCGCTTTACCCGTTCATTAACTCGTCCATTTTACCAGTTTCCTGTGTTTCCGTCCATTAACTCGCCCATATTACTCGATCATTAACTCACTCGTCTTACCCGTCCATTAACTCATCCATTTTATCCGCGCATTAACTCTTTGTACCCATTCATTAACTCACCCATTTTACCCGTTCAGTAACTCACCCATTTCACCACTTCATTAATTCACCCGTTTTACCCATTCATTAACTCACTCATTTTACCCGAAAATTACCTCACCTACTTTGCCTATTAGTCAACTCATCTTCTTTACCTATTCATTAAGTGACCCACATTATCCGATCATTAACTGATCCAGTTTATCTGTTCATTAATTGACCCACTTCATCCGTTTATAAACTGGCCCAATTTATGTGTTCACAAACTCACTCGCTTTACCCGTCCATTAACTCATCCATTCTATCCGATGCCTGTTTTATCTGTTCATTACCTCGCCCGTGTCATCCGTTCATTTACTCTCCAATTTTATCCATTCAATAGCTAACACATTTACTCGATCATTAATTCGCCTATTTTACGCGTCCATTTACTCACCCTTCCATCTGTTCATAATCTCACCCATCAATTCGTTTATTAATTCACTCATTTAGTTGTTTAACTCACCCATCCACCCGTTCATTAACTCACCTATCCATCCGTTACTTAAGTCACCCATCCATCCGTCCACTAACTCACCCATCCAATCCATTTGTTCATTAACTCATCCACCGGTTCATTGACTCATCCATTCAGCAGTTAGTCACATATTCACACTTTCCTTAACTCATCCATTCATACGTTAATTAACCCGTCTATTTGTCCACTTATAACTAACGTATTAATCTATTTTTTAATTCCTTAATTTATTTGATTCTCATTTCATTCATTATACCTTTCATGCTATCTTTCATTCTTCACTTCTGGGCAAACTTTCCTTAATTATATTCATTTATTCACTCCTTTATTCATTCTTTCATTCGCTAATTTATTCAATTCACCACTTATTCATCCATCCATCCATCCATCCATCCACCCACCCATTCACTCACCCACCCACCTCCTCATATCATGAACTAATCAATTAAATAACTATTTGCTGTAAATACATATTCTTTCCTTCATTTCATATTACATTTTCAACCTCTCGGTAGAGTTGGTTAGTTAGTTAGTTAGTTAGCTAGTTAGTTAGTTAGTTAGCTAGCTAGCTAGCTAGCTAGCTAGTTAGTTAGTGGGGTTTAAAAGGCGCGTCAGCTACTATGGATGTTTGCGCCCTTATCTAAAATCCTTCACTAAACACAAACACAATACAATAACAAGAATACTTAAAGGAACTAAAAAGCGTTGTCAAGATCTCTCGGTAGAGACATACAAATTGTACTCCCCGTATTTTGTTCAGACCTCAAGGTCCAATTTTTGATATTAAGTTTGCGAATAAGTAAATCAGACTACCACGACTTTGTGTAGCTTAAATGCAGAAAAGAACTCTAAAAATTAATTTTCGCTTTTACAGTCACGTAATAGTTTAATATTTTAGATTAGGTCTTCCACTGAAGAAATACTGCATGCATGTAAACCTATCAGCGAACTGTCAGAATGTAAAAGAACATTTTTCAGTATCAGGATAATAAAATGTATTCCTATCGCAATACCCCAGCAAATCGACGTGTTGAAAAACATCACAGTGTTCCTCTATACTTCTCATGATATGAAAGTAAGAATATTATAATAACATACCATGAAGTTGGGGTTATTGTCCCACCAAATGCCTCCCTTGATCTCCATAGCAACATTGTAAAATACGGGATAACATGGCGAATTCACATTAGCACGTACACATGTGCCCACTTCGCCGGGTTTATAGAAATAGATACGAATGCCATTTACTTATTAAAGAATGGGGACAAGCTGCGCGAAGTCCAAGGAGAAACTGGCTAAGAGATAATAAACAAGTGGTAAACAGTCTCAAACAAGATAAGCTGGGCTCGGGCTGGTAACAACTCTCGACAATCTGTAGGATTTTATGCATATCTTCGTGGAATCCAGTGTCTCTTGTAATTTACTCCCCAGTTTTTCTTTACAAATCTCATGAGAATGTCACCGAGTCCATTTGCTGGATTCCGTGAGAGTTCATTACATGTATTACGAAGACAGAAATTCTATTAGAAGGATGTTACTTCGAAACCCATATTATCAGGAATTAGCAATCTTTGAATTTCAACTTGAGAATGTGAAGGTATGTTGTAGGTTATTCAATTAAAGGTATCAGAGTTCGTTAAAAGTGCAATCTCGGCAACCTGAGATAATCATGGCATGCCCGTTCATCCGAATGTATTACCTATTAGTAAAGAAGTGCCTTGTCTAACGAAGGAAATGCGATATGGACACTTAATGTTACAATGAAACTTGGAAGGAAACTGTAAATGAGCTTATTCGAAACTTCCCACGAAACTGCGCACACTGTTAAAGCTTCGTAACGTATACACAAATAGAAGCAAATTAGCTCATCATCATGTCATATTCACAAGAGATTTACAAAGATTCATTGCAAGCAAAAATTGCATACAATAACAAAGATTTTACAATACTATTGTAATACTCGTATATGAAAATTCTTCAAAATTCGAAATTGATTACCAGTCTCATAGACAAATAGCCTATATATTACAAATTATTGTATAAATACAAGGTAACTGGGTCACACCCGAAAAAGCAAGATGCTTGAGATCGGGTGTGACCAATAATAAAAACTGGATAGAAGAAAATAACAATAAATAGAATAATAATAATAATAATAATAATAATAATAATAATAATAATAATAACTACAATAGAAAAATTAATAATAACTACAATAATAATAATAATCACAACTCTGATTAAAACTGTTAAATGTAATTACACATAAAGTTTAAAAAGAATAAGAAAAAAAACAAACAAACAAATCGGTACCATAGCCTATAGATAAACATACTAAGTTAAGAATACAACATTGTTAAAGTGACAGAAAAAATAGATAAAGAATAAAAATTTACATGAATATAATTTTAAAAACAGTTCAAGCACTTGTTTTTTTAATAATGTATTGTTTAATAATTTTAGTTTAGGATTCCTCTTTATAAAATCATTATATTGTACTTTTTCTACTGAACAACAATGTAATTTTATTATCTCAACAATAACTCTTCACTTTCTACAATTTAAGTTCACTCCCGTCAACAATGGGATTTGCTCTCCACACAGTATTCGTTATTGCACTCCACAGACGACAATGACAATTTACTTGGACTATTACGAACAACAATGAACTGTTAATCTTAACTAATATTCACAAAGCAATATTTACAACACAGAACTGTCAGTTCTCAGTTCACAGCTCGTTTGTCTTGGCTAGTTCTTCTAGCTCAGTCATTCGCTTTCACAGAATCTCGAACCCCAGACCTTCAGAGACGATCCGCTGAACTTCGAACTCAGGTCCTCCAACTGCGGTCCACTGCACTCGAACTCCGGGCTTCAGGCTCCACAGTTACGGACACAACTCAAGTCGCGCTCTGGTCTCGAAGCTGGCTTCACTAACTCGCTTACTGTCCAAATCTGCCTGTAACAACGCTGGCTTACTGACTGACTGACTGACTGACTAAACTTGCGTCTTCTCTTTTATAACCAAACTATAGTTTCTGGAGAGTTCGCGAAAGATTCCACTCTCGAATAATCTCGCACGCTGCTGCTCCTCTCCTTCACCGCGCGTAGCACATGCCCCAGGAAGCAGATGCGCGCGCAACCTCCCCTCGCCGCGTTGCCGTAATACCCCTCTGCCCTCTCAGCATGCTGTTGCTCCCCGTACCAGCGTTTCGTCTGCCGCGCGCCCTGTCGGATACGCGTTCGAACCCCGGTGCAGCTGTCACAATATAATCTTGGACCATAATTAGAACTGTGCCTTAGACCTGCTTCAGTCTTACATTTTGCTTCAATGAGAGAGAGCGAAATATTGTATCTTCTTGTGTTGTGGCCGTGATCGGATGATATGAATTTAGCTTGATATTTATGGTAGTGATTCAAAATAGTATACATATAAATTTGCTTGATATTTAAAACATTAAATTCTTTATATATGAGATGAGTTGGATGATCAAGTCTTGTCCTTAAACATACTTCACTAATTCTTTTATGTAGTAATATTAATGGGTGAAACGTAGCTACTCTGTTATAATTCACCCTATCCTATAATTCCATACTGTATTATAGACTGAACTAGGGCTAAAATTATTGTTCTCAATAAGTTTACTGGCATGAAGCGACGTAGTTGAACAAATTTGTATAGAGTTTTACGTAATTTAAGATATAAGTAGTTAATATGAAAATTTCATTTTAAGTTTTGATCGATGAAGATACCTGAATATTTCACGTGGGCTGATGGGCGTAGTTAAGGACAATTTCAGTTTCACTTTTTTGTGGTGTTCACATTTTACGTTCAATTAGAATGATTATTGTTGACTGTTAGGAATTCGTGATACAAATCGCAATGATAAATCGTGTCTTTTTGGTTTTCTTCCATTTTCTTGCCTTGTACTATAGATTTCTAGCATTGTTGTTATCAACAGTAATCTCACTAGAGGTTTCGATTTATCTAGAGAAAATCAAAACTCGAGTGGTATTTAATTGACTATTACACGATTAGAAGAAAGTAGGCTATATAAAGATTAGAAGTAACAAAGTGTACAATAAAATATTAATTGGCTTACGAAAATACAACTGTCTTCAAATGTATTATTGTACCATCTCAACATTACGCTAGATGGCAGTAGTGTTTTATGATGATGTTTTCTTGTTACCGGTATTAGTTGTGCCAACTATGGAATCATCATTGAACTCTGTGGACTGTTACTAGTCAAGAAGGCTTTGTTGATTCAGTTTCATTTTTATTAAAACATTTGCATTCCATTTCAATCATCCGGATCCCAGTAATCAACGTCACTTGACAGATGATTTTCAATAAATCTTAAGGCTGGTTCACAATAAACCGGGAACGGAAACGACAACGAGAACGAGAACGGAAATAATGTTAAAATAAACGTATTTAAATGAGAGTGTTCACAATAGTTAATTGTGAATGCTCACATTTAAATACCGGTACATGCATTTTAACAATATTTCCGTTCTCGTTCTCGTTGTAGTTTCCGTTCCCGGTTTATTGTGAACCCGCCTTTAGTATTAAACAATCTCTGTTACGTGACTATCCATAATATATAGCAGAAGCTATAACAAACATAACCTAAATAATATAAACAAGTGTTAAAAAGTTTTAATTAGGGATGATGAAATAAACAAGAAACGTTTTAATTAACGATGATGAAATAAAAAATAAACATGGATAATTTTAAAAGAAACAATTATTGAAAGTACAATTTTTAAATTAGAATGTATTGGTGGTTCAGTTGATGTTATATTGGACGTGTGCGTAAAAGAAGTGAACTCGTTGATGTACATGGTGTATCCCTCAACTCATTCAGGATTCAGGATTTCCGAATGGTGCTCTTCATATATGACCAGTGATCTTTATTAATTCTTGTTCTTGAATGCCAAAATGCGAGTCATATTCGAAAGTGATGTGCATCGACTGGAGTGGTTTGTAATTTTCTGTTTTTTGACGGCCAGACCAGTGCAGTTTGATATGTTGGCAAACAAAGAAACAAATGCTGGGGTAGTGATAAAAATAAACAAATGCTAGGGACGCGATAAAATTAAACAAATGCTAGGGACGCGATAAAATTGTGCGATAAGCGGCCATGATTGGTTGAAAGACGTCCTTTCGTACCGTTTTATTGGTCGAAAGTAGTGTGACGTAGTAAAAGTGTAATAGTCAAAATAAAATCTTGGAGACATTCTGCATCCTATGCCAAACATATAATAATAAATATCCTTCTGTTAATAAATAGTGAACAATTATTTCTTGATTCCTCTACCCCCGGACACGGTGTATTGAAATGCGGCTTCTGGCATTAGACCTTTTTGAATTCTTTATTTTTTTATCAACTGTTTTCGGTCTCTCCTTGTGTATAGGAATGGTCTTGTTCACTTTTTTACGTTTATTTATTCTACATGACGTAATCATCTACGTACATGGTAACCAGTGTAATTTCCATTCCACCAAATTCTCTTATCTCCTTTTATTATTCCTGTTCGAATTTAGACGTCAAAACAGTATGACATGAGAGTTTATGCGCTTAAAACATATCCTTTATTCACTCTTTCTGTAGCATACCATTGGATTACATTTTATAAGCCTGGACATAGTAACAATAATAGTCTAAGTTTATTGAGATTATCGTCAGAAAGAAATTTTGTAGAGGAATTCATGCCAACTGGCTTTTAAGATAGGCTATCCTTGGCGTGGTACTAAACTGTATAAACTGGTACTGTACATTTTATGTGCACTGCGTACATTGAACTCGTAAAATCTTTATATCGACTTAGACGAGGAAAGACGATTACAATACTAACTGATGAGGTAAATCTTACAGGCATGTCAGTATCAGTTCAGAATGCTAGCAGAAACTCAATATGTGGCTAGTAAGGCCCTTTATTGCAACAGCTTCGGTGTGCGGATCGTTAACTCTTCAGCTTTATTTCCTTGTAACTGAAATCATACATTGAGAGGAACATTTCAAACCTACTTCAGCAAGCAGAACATTTCTCGTGAGATGTTTTGCGAATATATTGAATCATTTTATTCATCAGGATTTTTAGTGTTAATAATATTTCCTTTAAGATGTCCTGATAAATTGGTAATTTCATTTATTATCTTACAGTTAAGCTGTACTTTCACTTGTTGCACTTCCGCGACCGTTTTGCGTCATGCAGCCCGTAATAAAGTCACGTCGCAAAACATTCTCTATATCACTCACTTTGTCACTCATCATCACTGTTATTAGTACAATATGATATGATATGATATATGATATATGATATGATATGATATGATATATGATATGATATGATATGATATGATATGATGTATGATATGATATGAGGATATGATATGATATGTAATATAATATAATATAATATAATATAATATAATATAGTGTAGTATAGTACAGTACAGTACAGTATAGAATAATATATTAAGGGTTCAGAGCCATAGTGGGCCAAGCGCCAGTTATTAAAAACGGAGAAAGCTAGGGTTAAAGTTAACGGAATACCATAGTTTAATGAATATTGATATATCATTTAGTTTTAATGTATATATTTTATATTACTTGCTATATGTTTCCATTGAATTATGAATATTATACACTTAATTTAAATAACAAACACCTTGAAATCAGGATGGATCTTGTTGCACTGCTTCATGCAGCTATAACTACTGTCAACAGGGATATGTTGCATAATTTATAGCAAGATATTATTAGACGCACAGACTTTTGTCGTCCATCCTTTTGAGCACAGGTTGTAAATAATTGAAATAGAGTACAATAAATGTAAAAATGTATTGTGGCTGCTAAAGAAGGAACCTAATATTTGAAAATGCATAATGAGAAGCTACATCAATAAATGAGTTAATGGAATCTGTACTGTAATTTATTTCGAAATATATAAGTTTCAAAAACAGTAAAATGTTAGAATTAAAAACAACTTTGTGCTTAAAGAAAATAAGCGGACAGACGGGGATTCGAACCCGTTCGCGTTACCACGAAGCTATGAGAGCAACGACTTACGTAGCCCACTGACGTTGGACCCATTCTACTTCCATATTACTCTTTATCGAGCGTTGCCAGATTGTGGAATTTGAACTCAATTTTTCTCAGAAATTAGGGCCCGGACGCAATTTTCGGAAATAATAATTTGGACATAGTTTGCAGTGGTAAATTCCGTGGTGGCTTACATATGTGCAAATTATGGTTCGGTCTGTATGCTGTTTTTACAGTACCGATTTCAAAGCTCTTTTTTCATACAGCATTTGATTTTAGGACCAATATCTGTTAGACTTTTTTTCTTGTTTTGACGAATACTTCCACTTCTCAGAATATATTTTTTTCAATGGAAATCACATTTATGAATTCCTATGGTGTTGATGAACAGATACTGTTATTTCGGAAGATATTAATTTTATGAACCATTTTATTAGGCTTTGTCTTGTTTTGATGACTACTAATCACTCCAAAAAATATTGATTTTTTTTCCTTGTAGTGGAAATCACATTGAGCATCTCCTATGACGTTAATGAACGAGTACTCATCTCTGAAGGTATTAACATGGATAAATATATAATAGGATCCGAAACTGCGGTCAGCACCATCTGGCGGCGGGGGGCTAAAATAAGTTGATCAGCGCCCAACGTCGTAGGTGGTGAACATTAGAACTACGTGTTGGATACATTACCCAGAGTTCTCTATTTATCCGTTCGAGATATTGCTCGAGGAGTCGAGGTGGCAGACAGAAACTTGCTAATAAGTGAACATAAAGTGATACGTGTGCGTATGAGCAGTGTATGTTAAACAGTGATGTTTATGGACGTTGTAAAAAATAGTGTTGTTGAATTTATTGTAAAGTAACAGTAATATAATAAATTGAACTATCTAAGTAGTTCTTGCGGACTTTTCCATTGCGCTGTACAATAAATACCCAAAGAATACAATCCCAATTATCTAACCTTTTGCTTTATTTTCGTCTCTGTCTGGTTATATTTTCATTGGGTAGTGTAAAATAGATCGTCTCTTTTATCTTCCTGTTGGCTTCGGTAAGAATTTTCAGTAGAAGATGCTGTGAGGAATAAAAATGTAAATGTTTTATTTTAAATTGGGTTAGTTTTGAATATCGATGAGGGTGGGAGGGAATACTTTCTGCATAGTTTAACATTTTCGTCACCAGGTGCGCTGCTAAATGCATGGAGTAATTACTCTTTCCGCTACTTGGTGCGCTGCTAGATGTAATAACGCCCCTCCCCCAACAGGTGGCGGCAAGATCAATTTCTACAACAGCGCATCTAGTATGTGTTACGAGAAACTCAGTAAGTTTCGCATCCTGTTATATATTCATCCATGGTATTAATTTTAAGATCCATGTCTATTAGACTTCTTTTCTTGTTTTGATGAATATCATCTCTAAAAATACTGCTTTTTTAACACTCTGTATAATTGAAAGACAGAAATTGCTACATGCATTAAGAGGAAATGTTCCTTCTCTCTCTGGTGAGACGCTGTCAGCTAGTAGATGAATACGATCGGGTCACTAGAAACGAATATCGGCCCTTCCGATGACTGGTGAGAAGCGGTCACCCACTGGGAACGCTGGTTATTTAATTATGTATGACTGTAGGTATTGAATTCTCGGAGATGTGAAGTTGTTTGACAGAATAACTACATATCACATGCCGTCACCTCGGGGGCCTCTCGAGTGATGATTTTGGGGACCCCTGGTGAAGCATACAATAGCGAAGCTGCCCCGTCCCACGGAGTGTTATGAAAACAACCGACACAAGGGTATTAATGCAGGAATGCAGTTCTTCGACGTCACTGCCTGATGTCTTCTGGCCCACATACAGCTTAGAATTGTACAAAAGTTCCATTCCTGCATTTAAGAAATAAATGATCGCTGAAAATATGTTTAGTATTCAGAATTCATGCCAGGGCAATAAGAAAGAGTCCGATGTCAGGATTGTTGTTCATTCTTTTCAGAGTTTTAAGAAATGTTTAATACATTCACAATTTCACTTCTGAATATGTCAGATGCATTCAAGGGCCAATTTAAAGGGAGGGGGCGATCTCCCCTGGGTCCCCACAGACAGACGCCAGTACAATCCCTCCATATGAAAGAAAACATTAACTCTAATTTTCTTGATTACACAACTTTTAACACTAGGGGAGAGTTGGGTAGTATCGGACATTGAGTTTTTTTTTTTTTTTCCAATGATTCATTCTTCATAAGTACCAGGTCGAATTTGACCCTTTCCTTTTGAAAGAATTGTAGGAGATCATATGATAAGTTATAACCTAAAATATTTCAAGGCAACGTTATCTACCAAATGGTAGAGTGAGCAAATCGATACGGTCATGTATGAGGAACCGGTATATTTTTACTTATTAGTGGATTTGGATGATTGTGGAGGGATGCTAGAAATTTTGTACGAAGAGTTTTGATATAATCTGAAAAGTATAGTATCCCAAGCTCATCATACAGGGACATTGAGTAATATCGGAAAGTGATGTTTCTTTCATCTACCACCAGATGGTAGTACAGTGATGTTTCTTTTATCTACCACCAGATGATAGTAGCAGTGTTCAGATGTCGCATATAGAAACGCAACCACGTCACTTAGGTACTACTATCTGGTGGTAGATGAAAGAAACTTCACTGTCCGATATTACCCGATGTCCAATATACCGGCTCCTTTTACATGACATTATCAACATGCTCACTCTGCTATTGGTAGAGTTACGGTGCCTTGAAATATTTTAATTTCTAACTTGTCATATGATCTCCTACACTTCTTTTAAAAGGAAAGGGTCAATTTCGACCTGGTACTTATGAAAAATCAATCAATGAAAAGAAAAAAAAAAAAAAACCCGATGTCCGATACTATCCAACTCTCCCCTATATTGTCGACCTGGTTGGCGAGTTGATATAGCGCTGGCCTTCTATGCCCAATGTTGCGGGTTCGATCGTGGGCAAGGTCGATGGCATTTAAGTGTGCTTAAATGCGACAGACTCATGTCAGTAGATTTACTGGCATGTAAAAGAACTCCTGCGGGACAAAATTCCGGCACATCCGGCGACGCTGATATAACCTCTGCAGTTGCGAGCGTCGTTAAATGGAGCATAACATTTCTCCCCTATACCACTCAACATACCAATGAACAAACATCAGAACACAATCAAATACATAGCACAAGAAAACGGATACAACCCCAACATAATAGACAACATAATACGAAAGACAAAACATAATCACAAAAACATAAGAATACAACACAAACACAAGAACATAAAAAATACATCACACTCACATACGAAAACAAAAACACACAAGATTGCAACCTCATTCAAGAAATTAAATTACAACATCGCATTCAGAACAAATAATACTCCACGAAAACATCTCAACACACAAACAACACAAACAAACAAATACAACCACATAGGCGTATACAAACTCAAATGTAACACCTGTAACAATTTCTGCATAGAACAGACAGGCAGATCATTTCAAACACGTTACAAAGAACACATCACAGCCATAACAAAATTACAAAACACTTCCACATATGTAGAACACATCACAAATGCTAACCACACATACAGAGATATCAACACAGACATGGAAATTCTACACATCCAACCAAAAAGCTAGAAACTAAATACACTAGAACAATACGAAATAGATAAATACACAAAAACACATCCAAATGAAATTCTCAACACATACTTCAATTTCAGAACACACACACTCTTTGACTCCACAATACACTACACAGGAAACAAAAAAAAAAGCGCCAAGACCAGCAACAATCAGTTCTGATGATGGGCAATAGCAGGCCGAAACATGTTAACAAGGTTACATAAAATTTAACACGTGAAAGACACGTAATACGTTTTCCAAAATCTAATTTTCTATTGTAGAAGTATTCTTGTCTTGTGCCTACAGTAATGTTCTTCCAGCATGAAATAGGTAGCAACAAATTGATTTGTGTGCAATAATTTAAATAAAAAATCCGACAATTTGCGAGGAAAACCACTGTTGACTATTTCGGTGTTGACCATTTGCACGTGGAATAATCCTGCAATTTGTAATGAAAGACTGTGATCCCAAACCTCGCTCAGTTCATTTGGCCATTTTTATGATCTATACATACAGGCTTATATGGTTTTTTTTAGATCTCTGTCATATTTTAAGTTTCTTTTCTTCCAAAATAATGCCAATCCTTGTCTAAAAGTTTGTGTTACTGTGCGTGTCCATGAAAATTCGCTTGTCCGTAGACCGATGGATAAAAAACTGTTTGTCATTGCATAAAAATGGATTGAACGCGATTTGGGATCTCGTTGTATTTATGGTTATTGCTTAAAGTATGGATTGGAATACTTTTTAATTAAGTTATACATCGACCCCTAGAATGGCAATTTTTCTTAAGAAAATGAAAATTTTGTTTGTTTGTTTGTTCAGTAGCAGGCGACATATTTCTGGAGGGAAAAACAGATGGACATATATACGTGATTACATACAATGTTCTTTGCATGCGCGCGAACTCGCCGAAGAATGAATAGGGAAACCATTTTTGGTATTCAAACAAGTTCTGCTTGAAGAATTTTAATCGCGAATGGGAAATTAATTACCCTGAATAGCAGATAAATCAAATTTTCTTGTTTGGGTCGTAAAATGACGCTGGTACACAGAAAGCCCTGATGGAAGTGATCATTCAGGCCAGCTGGCCACTGGACGCCGAATTCCAGTGTCAGAGTTGAAACACTGACCGTTCATTCTGCGTCAGGGCTGTCTGCCGCCATGTATACTAATCTCGCTTCACTTTGCCAGAACCTTGCTGAACTAGAGACAGTGTGTTCATTTGTTGGAAAACTTTGTCAGATCAGTGCGTTGAAGAGTATGATTTTCCCATTTTATTATCATCAACGCCATACTACTAGAGCTCGGTCCAGTATGCCCTTAAAACATGAGAGGACTGGACCTTTTTTACTTGATTATTTAACGACGCTGTATCAACTATCAGGTTATTTTGCGTCGATGATATTGGTAATAACAAGATGGTATTTGGCGAGGTGAGGCCAAGGATTCGCCACAGATTACGTGGTATTCGCCTTACGGTTGGGGAAAACCTCGGAAGAACCTAACCAGGTAATCAGCGCAAGAGGAAATAGAACCCACGTCCGACCACAATTCTATATCAGCAGGCAAATGCGCTACAGCCTGAGTTAGACTCAACTTTCAAAACGCGGTTTTTTGCACGTTTTCTTAAAAAAAAAAAGCAAAAAATGACCGTATGGATAAGGAATAAATTTCCAAACCAACTCCATTCCTATATTACTGCAGAAATTATTGAATTTTGTATTGAATATCATACCATGATATAGAGGTTTACATAAAAAATATAGGATATTGAAGCAATTTTTTTTGGGCAAATTGCGTTTTAAAAGTTCCTGTCCTAATTAACAAACAAGCAAAGGACACTGAAATAGTACATTATGCAACGAGCCTATAATGGTAGTAATTAAGACGCGAGTATGTTTGTTTATGAAACGAGCGCAAGCGAGTTTCATAATTTTCATACGAGCGTCTTAATTACCATTATAGGCAAGTTTCCTATGACTTTTTATGCTCGGCCATATTTCTAACTTGAAATTATTCTTAAGTATTCATGTTATGGTTATGTAAGTGAGGAGCGGAACTGACCTGAATTGCGAGATGTGCGCAGACGCGAAAGTATTGATTTTTTTCCGAGGCAGGAATGTCATTGACCTTGATATAATCTAGAGAATAACATGAACATTAGGCTTGATATAACCTGGAAATTGATTTAGAATTGAAAAACGAGATGACAAATTGAATTTATTTGAATATTATTTACAATTAACGCTAATTATTATAGTAACAGAACATAACCTTCTGGGACAGTATTGGATTTCCAGCCTCCGTGACTTTTCGCTAATTGTCTTTCGATTGCATATCCGAGAATAATCGATACTTGCGGTTTTATAATGGTACAATGGTGATATCTCATTGGCTGAACAACTGAATTATAATGAATAGATGTACTTTAATGAGGTGCATTAAAGGGCTACTACCAGGTGTATAATTATTAAATTTCGGCATGGTCGAGCATAAACATCCAAAATAGGCACTAAAAATAGGAACTAATATTAAAATTACATTATATCATTCATTATAATCTGGCCAAGGGCTGGTCTTTCACTACGAACTCAGCATTGACCAAACTTTTCTATTTTCCGCCATGCTTTTAGTGTCCGCATGTGATCCATCTATCTTAAAATCGTTCTTTCACCTGCTAACTTCTTCTACCTCGAACTTTTCTTTCGTTCACCATTCCTTCAGTAGGTAGTTTCTTCTTATAAGCAAACATTCTGATGGGGGCAGATAGAAAAGTTAAATTTTTTTCTTTCATCGTATTAGTAATGTCAAAAGAAATGCTTATATAAATTTTGGCCACTCGGCCACAATTTCGAGGGCCGTAATAAAATAAGTTCGCCAGCGTCCGTTAACAGAAAGAAAATACAATTTCATGTGGGAGAATTTATTGGAACGGACACAGCAGTTGTTGAGCTATTTTTCAATATATTCCCCACCGGAACTGAGACATTTGTCACATCATGGGATCGACAGGGAGGTGCAGACGGCTGTCAAACGCTGGTTCCGATTCAGGTGGCAGACTTCTACGACATAGGAATACAAAAATTGATCCCATGATATGACAATGTCTCAATTCCAGTGGGGGATATGTTGACAAATAGCTCAACAATTGCTGTATCTATTTCAATAAATGTTTCAATGCAATTGTGCTTTTTTCCTGTAAGCGGCCCCAGGGAAAATCATTTTCTGGACGGTCTCGTAATTGCAGTCAAGTGGCCAAATTTGTACAAGCACTTCTTTTGACATTATTAACATAGTGGAAGAAAAACAATAACTTTTTTATCTGCCCCCATTAGAATGTTTGCTTGTTAGCCAGTGATCCAGCCAAGTCTTTTTTCTCTTTCTGATCAGTTCGGGACAGAAGTTTCAGATGAGAGACGATATTAAGGTATATGGATTGTATATGGAGACAAAGAGAAATACAGAAAACAGGAAAGATTGGAGAAAGCTGGATTTGCAGTGAAAGACCTGCCCTTAGCCAGAACACTATGAATGAATGAATGAATGAAACATTTTAACTGCTGACTGTAAGAAATACTCCATCATTATAAATAACAGAAAAATATTTATTTACTTACTTATTTACTTACTTACTTATTATTTAGTTATTTATTTATTTACTTATTTATTTCATTATTTATTTATTTACTTATTTATTTATTTAATTATTGATTTATGTATTTATTTATTTAGTTATTTATTTATTTATTGATTTGATTATTTATTTATTCATTCATTTATTTATTTAGTTATTTATTTATTATTTACTTATTTATTTATTTAATTATTTATTTACTTATTTATTTATATATTTAATTATTTATTTATTTATTCACTTATTTATTTATTCATTTATTTATTTATTTACTTATTTTGCTAATAATTAATTATAACATAAAATTAGGTTATGAACCTGATAACATGTTTTTAGGTTTTCACGGTGAATATGATCAGAAATAGGTTTTTGTGTAATCCACTGTGTTCTGGAACTTGACATTTCTAACGTTTTGGAACTACATACAGGTTCCATCATCAGAGCAGATAGATATGACCAGAGAGGTCGCGCACTGTATTGAGCTTGTTATTTCTGCTCCTCAGTTATTAGAGTAGCCACATGGAAATTCACATCTTCGTGAAGACAAACCATTCATTCGCTGAGGCACTTGGTTCGCCCCCAAGCAAGTCCAGGACAACATCCGCCGGTTTCTCCATACTGTGCCTTAATAAGGCAGTAAATCATGCAGGCTTTTTGAATTCTGTTTTTTACTACCTCACAAGTATCGTAAACTTCATGTCCGCGGTACTACGTTTGTGTTAAGTTTGCAAGCTGTTTATTATGACGTAAGCCGACTACTTGCCTTCAGCCTGCATTAATATTTTGCCGGTTCGGACTCAATTGTGCCACCTCCAGCTATACACAGAATTATTCTCGCTCGGTCTGTAATAGGCTTAGGGCATGACAGTCCCACTGCGACGAAAAAGTCAGGTCCGAGAAGAACAGCTTGCAGCGTGCTATATACGTCGGCATTCTTCACATTTATCTTCTTTATTTTTCGTATTTATTCACCATTTATCCGTCATTCCCGGTGGTCTATTGGCTATCACTGGATTCGAAGTTTACGAGCTTAAACACGGCAGAGTATGATCGATTCTTAAGAACAAAAACCATTCTGAAAATGGATTTCTTCGAAAGTCAAGTGAATATACGTCAGGCAAACGAACCATGTTCTTAAATTTCTTACCTCTGTAGAAAATTTATAGCAAAATGGATCTGTATAACAGATGTAAATGAAATTTGTTTTAGCCAACTCTCTTCTATAATTTCTCATCCATCCATCCATCCATCCATCCATCCATCCACCCATCCATCCATTCATCTATCCATCCATTCATCCTTTCACTCACCCACCCACCCATTCATCCATCCATCCATCCATCCATCCATTCACTCTCCCACCCATCCATCCATTCATCTATCTATCCATCCATTCAACAACTCATCCATCCATTCATCTATCCATCCATCCATTCATCCACCCATCCATTCATCCATCCATTCACTCTCCCACCCACCCACCCATCCATCCATCCATCCACATATCCATCCACCCACCCACCAATCCATCCATTCATCCAACCACTCATTTATCCATCCAATCATTCATCCACCCATCCATTCATCCATCCATCCATTCACTCTCCCACCCGTCCATCCATTCATCAATCAATCCATCCATCCATTCATCTTTCCATCCATCTATTCATTCATTCATCCATCCATCCATTCACTCTCCCACCCACCCACCCACCCACCCATCCATCCATCCATCCATCCAACCACTCATCCATCCATTCATCTATCCATCCATCCATTCACCCACCCACCCACCCATCCATCCATCCATCCATCTACATATCCATCCACCCACCCACCAATCCATCCATTCATCCAACCACTCATTTATCCATCCATCCATTCACCCACCCACCTACCCATCCATCCATCCATTAATCTATCCATACATCCATTAAACCACACATTCATCCATTCATCTATCATCGATCCATTAAACCACACATCCATCCATCCATCCATCCATCCATCCATCCATTAAACCACACATCCATCCATTCATCTATCCATCCATTCACCCACTCATCCATCCATCCATCCATCCATCCATCCATCCATCCATCAATCCATCCATTCATTTATCCATCTATCCATTCACCCACCCATCAGTGCGCTCGTCTCCTCATTCACGTGTCTCGTTCCAATCTTTCTTTCTTTATACCGATTGTATTTACTTAGATGGCTTTATATTACGTAAAAAACAATATATACTGTATATTCGTAAAACTTTGTTATTTTAATGCAATAACAGATAACTAGAGCTCGGAAAGTGCCCGTTTTGCCCATTTTCTTCCTGTTTACGTATTTAAGTAACAGAACTTGATCAGAAATCCATATTAAGTCATTTAAAAGCATATATCCAAGTTTTACAATGACTATAAATGTCTATAGTAGTCGGTCTGGGTGGCTAAGTCGGTAGAGTGCTGCCTTCTGTGCCCGAGGTTGCGGGTTCGATCCCGGTTCAGGTCGATGGCATTTAAGTGTGCTTAAATGCGACAGGGCTCATGTCAGTGAAACAGCTTGAGTCAGACACTCTACATACAAATTATGTTACACGATGTCATAGAAATCTGCTCAAATTTTCTATAAATGTAACCCTTTTTCTATTAATGTATGTCAAATATAGACGTTACACGTCACAAATGTTTAATAGAAAATTTCGTTCTAAGTTAATATATGGCATGTTAGAAATCAGTTTTCGATTAGTAACAGGAATACTGAAAATTTCTATTTCCATAAAAATCTAGAAATCTGCTTCTGAAGCATTGCAAGATTTTATTTTTATACGAGGTAATAAGGAAGTAAAAATGAAAGAATTATCTCTACCTATTTGTCTGGTCTCCTATGCATGTAAGATGGCGCACATTCTCATGGTTGATGGGAGATAACCAGCATAAGAACTGGCCTTATGAATGGATCATGTGCAGATCGTGACGCCTTAGCAAAAATCGTGAAATGTCCAACATCATCCACGTCTGGTAGAACACAGAATGACCACGGAGATGATTAAAAAAGAAAAAAGGAGAGAGAGATATACAAGCAACCGGCCTCAAACCCTGATCCTAATCGCGGAGATGAATATCCTTTGTGTTCGCTATTAATTACTTAGCGCCTGTGACAGTTGAGAATCGCTTACCGCACCATGAATCACGACTTCAAAACGATTTCCACTCGCCTCGTTGGCCGAACCACACAGAGAGTTCGATGCTGGTATAAGACTGCACCGCCAGTTCATTGCTCAGACTGCTTGCATGATTAATTGCTACGACGAAGACGCTTCAGTTGACTCAGAAATTAAACTACTATTAATTTGTAGAGTATCGTAAAATTAACTATATGTATACGATTAATTAAATTATTGTTGCATTGGCTTATCACACCGAAAGCCCATATTCGATTACTTGCCAGTTGTATTGGAAATTTCAGTGACAGACGTTGTTCGTTAGATTTTCTTCAGGTGTATTTGCATATTATCTCATCATTTTACTATACCCATTGTCATATTATTTTTACTTGGTTATTTAACGACGCTGTATCAACTCGATAATGTAGCGCCGATGGAATTAGTGATAGCGAGATGGTATTTGGCGAGATGAAGCCGAGGATTCGCCGTAGATTACCTGAAATGCGCCGTACGGTTGGGAAGAACTCGGAAAAAACCCAACCAAGTAATCAGCCGAAGCGGGAGTCGAACCTCCGTCCGAGCGTAACTACGGATCGGCAGGCAAGTGACTCAGCCGACAGAAAGGCCGGTGTCCTTGTTATATTACGACCGGTACATAAATCAACTACAGAAACGTAAGTAATAATATAGAGAACAAAAGATATCGTTACAGGATAAACTGTAAGCGTATTTGTTGTAAGAGCGCTATCACGCCAAGTTCAACTCAACGTGTTGATGCTCTTGAGTCGAGTGAGTAGGAGAGTGATCCTAGGGAAACTTAATTTATTACTGAATATCAGCCAGGAAAGTAGTCTGTATATAAGTTCTTCACAAACACTTGCAGTTAGGCCTACCGGTATCGTAAATTTTGTGCGCAGTGGATGCCACGCCATTAAACTCCTGAGCAAAAAGCCAAATCTGTCAACAGAACCTCAGATGACATCAGGAGAAAGAAGATCAGTTCTTACATCGTATTATGATTGAAGTATTTGGATTATTGTTCGGAGCAAGAGGAACAATTCCAAAATTCTCAGTTGAATGTTTTAAGTCTTTTGGAATTTCTTTAAAAATTTTGAAAATTATTGCGTAATGAAATATTCTGTCCAAGATTTTACGTAATCAGCTGTACACCTAAATTTCTTTATATTCTATCTGTTTACTAATAATTGAATAAACGTGCTTTCCCAAGGATAGCTTTCATTTGAAAATAATAATCATAACACAAATGTTTATTTTTATTTTTATTTTGTTTAGTATGCTGTGTCTTTTGGTAACCCTTACTGAAGGGCAGCTACCCTTGTGGGATATATATATATATATATATATATATATATATATCCCACAAGGATTTCATCATTTTCAGCCACATTCCAGTCGATCTAGCATGGAATGGAAACACCGGCTCTCCTCGCCCAAAGTTCAAATTGCAAGGAAATGAAGTGTGTCATATTATCGAAATTCATAGCTAATGCAATTTCTGGAGGATGGACAAATGATGAATGCCCTGCACTATGCGGACAATCTCGGACGTCTTAAACACATCATTGAAAGCCCAACCTTTTGAGAACAAGAGTGATTTATTCCATGGCAGTGCTCCAGCTCACACTGTCTGATCAACAAGAGACGAATTGCAAAATGTTTTGGTGGGAAAAAGTACTATACTCTGCTTACAGTCCAAATGTATCTTCTTACTAATTCTGTATGTTTGGTGGTTTGAAATAAAGGCTTAAACGGAACCACATTTCCATCGGACGAAGCTGTGCAAAATACTGTTAAACATTGGTTCACATCCAGGATACAGGGATTCTGTGAAGCCGGTATCCGTCACCTCGTGTTATAGTGGAAGAAACAACCGTGAATTAAGCTGCAAGTATAATTTATTTATTTCTAGTAGCGATGATTTTGTTTCATTTGTACGACTTAATTAATATTCGTAGAGTTATTTGTTGATACATGATTGGTACCTCTGAGCGACTTTCTGGCCGATATTTATCATCTATTATCAGGCAGTAGACTACATCTCACTTGACGACGTGTGTCTGAGAAAGAACAACATTGTTTGTATACATCTGGTATGATTAGTGTAGCGGAGAGTAGTCATCGATGAACTGTTGATTTCAATGGACCGTTGCCATATTCTTGGTCATACTGACTGCGTATGCGTGAAACGTCATCTCAAGGTTCCCCTTCGTGTATGTCACTCTTGAGTTGTGTTTGGTGGCGGCAGCAAACACATGAGCTGAACAAGAAGCTAAGATACGTTTTTGTTAGCTTTACTGTAATTTTAAAGTAACTTTAAGTACGGAGCACATTGGCTTTATGACATTAAGTTATGAAATTATATATATATAGCTGGAAGCAGTGTTCTGTCTGCTTCCTTTTTAATTGTACATTCATAAATTTTATTTAACCTCTTCAGCGCTCTTGAAGTGTGATTAGAAAATGGCGAAGTCGCTATGGATGGACCAGCTGGAGTTCCCATGAATGGACTGCATTTTAAAATGGATCATCCATGGAAACCAATTCCCTTCAGGAAGCAATCAAAATCAAGACTACTGGTTTTGTTTCATGTGTGAAGAAACCATCCAGGAAAATATGATTCAGTGTATGTCTTGCAGGAAATGAGTAGACCTACATGAAGCTTGTGCAAATGTTAGGCGGAATCAAAAGAAATCCTTTGTATGGCATGTGTGTCTTGAAAAGGAAGACTATTTTATCTACGATATAAGAATAATCTCAGACTCCAGAAAATGATTTTATATGTAAAATCACATCATTATGTTGCTGTCTTGTAATTTAAAGTTACTGTGTTTTTCGTGATTTTCATTTTCAAAATACAATTACAATTGGAATAAAAGCAAGTTCAACATCCATTAATCGAATCTATGTTTCTTCATTGTTATTATTTGTCATTTGTTGACATTATTTTCAGATATTTTTTAAATTTTTCTTTTGGTCCATTCATGGGAACATGGTGGTACATTCATGGAACCCTGTCGCCTTCATTGAGCCAATAGCCGAATTTTAAATGAGCTAATCTGTAAACTGATATAAATAGGATGGAGCCCTGAAATTTCATTTTATTATTCCTTACTGGTAATGTAATTATTCAAGCCTATGAACACAATTTTAAGGCATTGCCTTTGTTAAATAAAATAATAAATCATTAGTTGGTCCATTGATGGCTACTTTCCCCTAATATGTTACCAGTCAGAGATGTTTGCAATGGAGGGGGAAAGAAACTGGGCACCCTACCTCATTATCTCCTGGCTTAGTTGCTTCTTGAGTGTTACCTTATTTGTGTCGGTTTGAGGTTCGTACCTGTCTTTGGATAGTTGACTATACAACCTGATTGGGTGTCAATGTTTAGTCCAACATGCAACAACGATTGTTCCTGGAGTTCTGCTTTGGCAATGCAGCGCAGGATGTTGTGTTTTGCGTAGTCGTATCAAGCTAAGAATGAGTATTTCTGAGACAGAATCTCGAAACACTTTTTTTCAGAATTGAAATTCTTTCTTTAATGAGAAGGCAAAGACGAATAATTTATGGACTGTATTTTGAGCCTTGTTAGGCGGTAGTAATTGGGAAATCTTGCTGGTTGTATAACATGCACGGAGAATTATTCCCTTGCTATTTTCTCATAAATAAGTACTGTTTGACATAACTCGCTTAGAAGTCAACACGATTGCACTGTTCCAATAGTATGAGCGCAACGTTACGTGACAACTTGCTATTGTCAGGCGAGTTCCGTGACGGACATACAGATCTGACACAAATACTTCATTGAATAAGTCATAAGGCTAGGGGGAGGAAAAGACTGTCACCTACGTTTCGAGATTTAAGTCAAAACTCACAACGCAAAACACAGAACTTTCTTTCTCAACGCATTAATCATTGTGACAGACTATTACTTCAAATAGAATCTTCTGCATTAATTGTACAAAAAAAGTATTTAAGAATATGAATTAAGATTAAAAAAAAATCGACAAGTACATAGCTTCTCTATGCTGCATAACTTTACGTAGAACTACGTGTAGGTGCTATCACCTGTCAATAGGTGCATAGGTTTGCTATGCTTCGTAACTTTACGTAGAACTACGTGTAGGTGCTATAACTTGTCGACAGTTGCATAGGTTTTCTGTGCTGCATATCTTTACGTAGAACTACGTGTCGCAGTGCGAGAAATGGGGCGAGGTTGTATATGCAATAATCACTTATTTGAATACGGAGAACAAGGGAATACATGGAGAACAAGATGAATACGTTGAGAACAAGGGGAATATATAGAGAACAAATTAAATACTTGGAGAACAAGGGAAATACATGGAGAATAAAGGGTAATACGAGGAGGACAAAAAGGAATAAGGGAATATGAGAAGAATAAGGGGAATACGAGAAGAATTAGAGGAATGCTAGGAGAACAAGATGAAGACATGGACGACAGAGGGAAGACGAGGACAGGTGGAAATTCAAAGAGTATAAGGGGAATGTAAGGAGGAGAATGCTAGGAGAACACAAGGATTATAAAAAGAACAAGGAGAATACAAGGACAAAAGATGGATAGATTTTAGTCTTCATTTCAGTCCTGCCCTAAAAAATATTAGAGAAAGCCTATTCCTATGACATGTTAAAATCTTGGGGGGGGGGGGATAGAAATTTTTGTACACACTAACAAAGCAGAAAAGAAAATGTAGACTGAGCTTAGTTTTTCGAATATTATTCCCACCAAACCTTCAAGAAATTCATGTCTATGTAATTTCTTGAATATCATTTATTTTCAGTATTAACAGTAGGGTCTACACATATGAAGAAAGAATGTGTGCTATTGACATTTCACTGTTTATTTACATTTATTTATTTATTTATTTTTTTTTTCCTCGCTGTATAGTCATTTTTTATTTACCTCCGAGTTTGAAATTGAACCTCTTTTTAACTTCAGAATTCTAGGAAATTTCAGACCAAGAATGGAGAAGATATTCCTTACTGCAGCATTACAAAAATATACTTATTTTAAATTATAGTGTAAACTTACATTTTATACCCAACTTCAACTTTTACGCGTTTTCAAAGATTTATGATTTCCATTTGTTCTTAATTGGTCGTGAACGGTTTAACATTTACGTACAAAGGCCGATTGTTCCTTTAATGTACAGAAATAAACTTTCTGTCCTTACTCTACAAAGAAAATAATTACAGCATTCCCACAACATCTGAGGAATGTTAATGCTCTTTTCATTGGTCAGCCATATTGTACCAGATGTACGGTATACAAGAAATTGAACATCAGCACAAGATAAATCGACGGCTGTAAAATTGCAATTCACAGAGAATGGAACTCTTTTAATTCACGACTGGCAAATTTTCGCACGAATTGTGAGGCGGTTAAGCACCACATTGTGGAAGGGGAAGTGAAATAAAAAGTTGAAGATCTACGATGTGAGATTACGTGACCAAGATAACTTTGCGGTATTCCCAGTCGGTGTGGGTGCTTCCACTCCTGTAATTTGTAAACCATCAAGAGCACAGCTCTCTTCTGTGCTAGCGCGTTTCATGTTGTAATAGGAGCTTTTTATGTCTTGAATCAGAGCAGCGTCACATTTTATCACTGTATATGTGGAAGTTATTAATCCCTTCACGTGAAAGCAAGATAAATATTAAACAATAAAGGCTGATTGAATATTATTGATTACCGAAAGTTCCATACAGGTACGCGAATGCGTTAATCTGTTACTAAGCCACCGGCGTAGCTCAGTCGACTGAGACGCTTGCCTGCCGATCCGGAGTTGCTCTCGGGCGCGGGTTCGATTCACGCTTGGGCTGATTACCTGGTTGGGGTTTTTCCGACGTTTTCCTCAACTGTAAAGCGAATGTTTAGTAATCTGTGGCGAATACTCGGTCTCATCCCGCCAAATATTATTACGCTATCACTAAACATATCTACGCTAAATAATCTAGTAGTTGATATTACTCACTTACTTAATTACTTACTGGCTTTTAAGGAACCCGGAGGTTCATTGCCGCCCTCACATAAGCCCGCCTTTGGTCCCTATCCTGAGGAAGATTAATCCATTCTCTATCATAATATTCCACCTCCCTCAAATCCATTTTAATATTATCTTCCCATCGACGTCTCGGCCTCCGTAAAGGTCTTTTTCCCTCTGGCCTCCCAACTAACACTCTATATGCATTTCTGGATTCGCCCATACGTGCTACGTGCCCCGCCCATCTCAAACGTCTGGATTTAATGTTCCTAATTATGTCAGGTGAAGAATAAAATGCGTGCAGTTCTGTGTTGTGTAACTTTCTCCATTCTTCTGTAACTTCATCCCCCTTAACCCCAAATATTTTCCTAAGCACCTTATTCTCAAACACCCTTAACCTATGTTCCTCTCTCAGAGTGAGAGTCCAAGTTTCACAACCATAAAGAACAACGAATCCTTCAAATAAGCCTCTAGTAGTTGATATAGAGTCGTTAAATAACCAACTAAAGAAAATCTGTTAATATAATATTGTGACGCCATGTGTCACTCAGTAAGCGTGTTTTAAAATATTTGTTATTAATGATAGGTTAGGCCCAGTTTTTGGTCACATTTAACAGATGTTAGGTAAGGAGCGATTACGTGCTCAAGACTGTGGATAGAAACGGTAAGTGCTAGGTACTTCCGTGTCTCTTCTGTATCATATATGCTGGTACAGTCGGTTGACACAATGAATTGTATCCATCTGTGAGCAATAACTTTCAGGAAATGTTTGACATACCGAATAATTTATCTTATAGCTTATACAACCGAGTACTACAATAAGAAAGAGCCTTCAAGAAAATTATATAACAAATCCAAAACTTAAAATTAAGACTTAAATCTAGCAGGAAACTCTACAGAAATTTAAATTACGTAAAAGATTGAAGGGACGTTCAATTTAGTTTAAATTTAATAAAACATTATTATTTGTACACAAATGAGGTTATTAATAAATGAAGGAAGTATAAAAACATAAATAGTTATTTTAACGTAATCTAATTCTAAAGTAGGCGCACTTACCACTGGTATTAATTTTCAAATGAATCCAATTCTCTGCAATGACATTATCATTAGACTATTATTATTATTATTATTATTATTATTATTATTATTATTATTATTAGTGGCGAGTTGGCTAAAACAAGATACTTAGCGCAAATAGGTAATATATTCCATAAAACTGAAATAAGAAATAATTGTTTATGAGTCCCTTGAGGAATGTATTTTAATAAATGATTTGGAAATTTGCTCTGTACCACAATGTCTAAGAGAAAAATAATGTTTATTGTAAATTGTGCTAGTGTCCCGTTTTGCCAAACTGATTTGATAAAACGGGAAGTTTATAAATCAACTGAAATTTTTGTAATATTAATGAATAAGTCACAAAAATTGCACACAAAACATGAGTATGAACACAACAAATTATTTCTATGTCAATTTGTACATTATATTGCTATTAATTATTATAAATATTATAATTATTCAAATTGAGAAATGTTCATGTACAAAAATCGCATATAAATTCATCACAATCTTCTGGATCTATGCCACTACACTCCTCGTGAGTCAACTCTTGACATCAGGCATATCGGATTCACCCCTCTTCCGATTTTGAATTTGAATAAAAGTCGTTGCAATAAATAGGCCTACATGTCTCATCTTTGTACTCGTTTTCCTTCTCCTGAGAGCTGTTTAAGGGATCAGTGGAGCTAACCTTTCTTGAATTGCTTCTTCACTTATTGTTTTCCACGGAAAACTTATTGCTGCACTGTCGATTTTTGGAAATTTATGTGTACGAAAACCTTGATTGAATTGTTTATGTGCAATACTAGTTAATTTGACTACGTCTATGAAGAGAGATATCATTCTGAAATTCGTTGCAGTGACTCTTCAATAGAAACTGTGCTGTTATCGATGTGGCTTATATTTTAGCCCAGTATGTTGATAAATAATAAAATACAGTAAGCTTAATGGATAGTTAGGATATCGGATTGTACCTAAACGAAATAAATGTGAAAAGTTCCGTTTTCATTCTGTATTGAGTGTTCAAAAGATGAAACGAGTTAAAAAAAAAACAGCAATCTCATTACATACACTCGGGGCCCAGAACGTTACCAACCTTTAAACGCCCATAAAAGAGAAGTAGAAGAAACAAAAGACAACCAGGTAATTTTGAGCAATGAATAACGCAGTAGGAGAGTAATTTCAGTCAACATCCAAGCTTTTAGAAACTGATGAAAACCTTCCTGATTTATTGTGCTGTACTGAGTTGATGTACTGAGTATTGTACTGAACATTGTTAACTAACTGGAAACTCTTCAACATGTCACAAATTTTTAGCTTTCAAATCTTCATGAAGTATCTGTGATTCAGCACAATCATTGAGGTTACTTACTCATTCGTTAGGGCCTATTCACACTATACGAGAATTTCTCGAAACGGGCATTTATTCAGATCAATTTCTCGTGCACAGCAGTGTACACACGGTTCGATTTTTTTCCCGTATATAACTTAAATCTCATTGTGCACGGGAAAAAATCGAACATGTGTACACTGGTGTACACATTGTGCAGAATTATGCAGGGAATGTGATGAACTGCTCGTTTAGAGTCGAACTGGAATTTATCTGCCTTAAGTTTATTAGTAAAATCACTGTTTGGAGTCTAACTGCATTAGTTTATCGTCTTTTCTAAAAAATCAGATTTTTTAAAAATTGCAGTTCGATTCTAGGCGACTCATATGTACTCAAATAGAAATAAATAAGGATCGATGAAATAATAAACATTACTGCTAATGGATGTAAGAAAGGAAATTTTTCTACATATTAAAAGTTCTGGGTGTAATTCAGCTGCAGAATTATACAACCGTGGGCCAAAATTATTGCTGTACTTTAAACCAGCATATTATTTGAAACATTTAGGCTCTACTAATGCTAAATTATTATTTATGCTCGATCATGCCGAAATGTAGTAATTATACACCTGGTAGCAGCCCTTTAATGGACCTCATTAAAGTACACCTATTCATTAAAATTCAGGTGTTCCAGAAAACACCATTGTAGCAATATAAAAGCGCAAGTATCGATTATTCTCGGATATGCAATCGAATGACAACTAGCGAAACGTCACGGAGGCTGGAAATCCAATACTGTCGCAGAAGGTTATGTTCTGTTACTATAATAATTAGCGTTAATTGTAAATAATATTCAAATAAATTCAATTTGTCATCTCGTTTTTCAATGTCTAAATCAATTTCAAGGTTATATCAAGAATAATGTTTATTTTACTCTCTAGATTATATCAAGGTCAATGACATTCGTTTCTCGGAAAAAATCAGTACTTTCGCGTCTGCGCACATCTCACAATTTACGAGACATTGCACAAGGTCAGTTCCGCTACCCAGTCAGATAAGAATAACATGAATACTTATGAATAATTTCAAGTTAGAAAGATGGTCGAGCATAAAAAGTCGTATGAAACTTGTCTATAATGGTAATTAAGACGCTCGTATGAAAATTATGAAACTTGTCTGCGCTCGTTTCATAAACATTCTCGCGTCTTAATTACTACCATTATAGGCTCTTTGCATAATATACTATTTTCGTTGTGCCGTGATCATGTGCGTATGATTTTTAATTATTGCTAAAAGTTCCGATATTCGGAATTGAGTTTCGGAAGAATGGTTTTCGCAATTTGAACTTCGGAAAATGGTCATTTGGAAAATTGGATTCTGAAGTGTAGTACATAAGGGAATCAATAGTCGCAGCGTTGGATCGCAATGTCCCCTCTCTCAAAAAAAAAAAAAATAAATAAAAAACATAACGATTACAGCTTCGAAACTTTTGAAATATCAGTATAAGTTAGTACCGCGTAAAAATCTAAGAACCTCGTCCGAATGTCACAAAAGTTAAGCCAAATTTCTAAATCCATTCAAGTTTAAGTATTCACGCAACAAAAGTAAAATAACTCTAGTGTAGTTCCATCAATAATGAATGCCTCAAATTCAGACCGTTGCGTTGGTGAAGAAGACATTAAAATTAAACAAATCAGATATGAGTTTTCTCAGAAAAACAGCTGCGCGCACTTTGTCAAACCACAGACGAAATTACAGAATTTTGTAGAGACTATAAATTACATCCACTCAGGACGGAATAAATACAAGCAAAATGGGATGCAACATGTTGCAAGAATGAATGGATACAGATTACCGCTACACAAATTTAACTACCAGCCTAGAGAGACCGAAGGAGTAGGAAGTCCTTTGTATCGCTCATTTGCCGAAACGACCACCTGGGGTCTGTCTCACAAAAGTGCCCACTAATAGTTTACGAATTATAAGTTCTTGTAAAATATGTTTTTATCTTTCTGCTCATAAAAGAAAAAAATATATTGCTCTTATAAAAAGCAGTCATTTGATACAAATAGCTTCACAGAAATGTTATTAGGACATGGCCACAGATTTCTGGAAAATAAATTAAGTTGTGGATTTTCTAAAAAGTCGCAGATATGATAGTACGCCATTATTTCTGACAAAGATGTTCAATTATTTTATTAAAATTCATTGCTCATAAAGCCGTCTTATTCAGAATGACAGCTAAGCATAAACTGCAATAAACGTTAGTAATTTGTTACAAGTAACTTCTCAGTCGGCTAAGGCGTTTACCTGCCGATCCAGAGTTGCGCTCGGGCGCAGGTTCGATTCCCGCTTGGACTAATTACCTGATTGGGTTTCTTCTGAGGATTTCCCCAACCGTAAGGCAAATGTCAAGTAATCTATGCGAATCCTCGGCCTCATCTCGCCATATATTATCTCCCTATCACCAATCCTATGGACGCTAAATTTAATAACCTCGTAGTTGATACAACGTCATTAAGTAAGGAAGTAAAAAATTTCACATAAATTACAAGTAACTTGATGACAAATTTCTGTAAAATAAGAATAAGCGTGATCTAGATAGAAGGTCGTCAATGTAATAATAGGCTATTGCCTAGGACAGTGATTGCCAATACTTTTTTTTTAATGCATTTTTGAGAAAGTTATTTTATCCATAACATCTACCAAGAAAATAAATTCCGTAGCAAGTATTAGCCATACTCCCGTCGCAGGGATCCTTTCGTGAAATTTGTACAGTACAAATTTTTCATTTTCGTGTAGCGAAGTCATTTCACATATTCAGTAGCTACAGTACTGCTAGCGGCGGAATTTGGAACTGAAGCACATAGCTACCAAAATTTTAAGAGTACACCGTCTCGCTTACGAAAGAAAATCAGAAATCAGTGGAAAGCAATATCAGTCTGAAATCAGGGTAATCATTTCGGGACACATTATATTTTTTTAATTCCTAAATCCATTATTATCCAATCTAAAAAGTACCAACATATCAAGGATAAAAACGTTTCGTGAGTGAGTGAGTGAGTGAGTGAGTGAGTGAGTGAGTGAGTGAGTGAGTGAGTGAGTGAGTGAGTGAGTGAGTGGAGAAACACTTAAAAGGTACGCTAAAACGCGGCCTTGCAAGGGAAATTGAAATTTTGAAGGCGAAAGCCAATATGGACGTAACCTAATACGAGTAATTATCACAAGATAAGGAGAGAATCAGAATAATAACAGGAACAAGGCAGGATCGTCGAAGACGTTAAATGCCTGTAGAGTAAGTGAAGAAAGGAGGCGTCTTAGTCCTTGCAAGTAAAGGAGTCCGAGCCCTTGTGCTGTGCGAGAGACACTTGAATAAACTCGCCCCAGAGTACCTAAGACGAAATGCGAAAGCCAAGACTCTTATTTCAGAAGGATTTAATTTGGAAAATTCCAAAATTTATAAGGAGGAATGTAAGTCCGTGCCAATTTGTTCTGGGACTCATCCCAACATTTGTCTTAGTGCGTTAGAAAACAACAGGCAGGATAAGTCCAATTTGAGGGATTTCATAAATACTTTGTCGTGTGTTTTGTGAAATATATTTATGGTATAATTTTAGTGAAGGGATATGATAAGAATGTTTAGCTAATATGAAATATTTGTAGGAAACCTGTCATAAAATAGCTTTAATAATAACACCACGATAAATAAAAACGTAGTTTTGATCATTTTTTTGCATTTTACGTCTCAAAAATTGAAACCATCAAAGATCCACTTGAAACGTTCCTTCCGGATAGTTCCAGGTCCTAGCTAGCAGCTGGTGTATTAACACTTAAAAAGCACTGGCAGATTACAATCAGTTGCTCGTGACGTCTGCAAAATACGGTGTTTATGAGCAATAAATAAATTGCATGAACCTCCGAGTGGGTACTGGTCCTCCTACATAGTCTATTGCTACGTATGTACTGCAGAATAACTCTGCGAGGAAACGTTGTGTACACCACACCATTTTCATATTGCATTCTTTGGCAACGTTGTTGAATTTATACATTTCTAGCTGGATTTCTGCCTTTTCAATTATCAACTGATCATCAGTAAACAATTACATTCCTAAGCATTCGGATATAAATATCAAAATATTCCATCGTTACGTACGTTGGAACATTCGATCCTTAATTTTACTAATTTGGTAGTCCTTCGTTGCCTACGATAGCTTCATAGTCCGTACTGTGTTTAATGGTATAGTGTACTTTTTGTGTGTTAAACTTTCAGGTCTGTAGCAGTTCTTGACATAACAAACACATTGCACGAGTGTCAAAATTTTGACATACCGTAGAGATAGTTTTCTTCCCACTCAGGATCGAAATATTTAATTGCTGGGATACATAAGTGTGTAGCACTGAACTGCCCCATTTGATCTCCACTAGAAGACTGGTGCATGTAGTACAGTGGCTTTCCAGTAGAGGCGCTTAATATGTGATGGTACGCTACCTTAGCATCGTTCGCGCTATACCTACAGTACTTGTATGCTACAACGATACAACTGGAATAGATGTATATGATGAATATTGAAAATAACCAACTAATACTCAAGTCCTCCTCCTCCTTTTGGTTTAAATTAAATTCATCTTTAACGTATCACCTTTAAAGACCTCGATGTACTTTCCAGGAAAACACAGCAATGCAATGTTATTATGATGTACCGAAGTAGGCCTACATATGATATTTCCGTGCAGCTATTCTGCGTCATATGATGAAAGATATGTGGAACGGAGAAAAATTCTCTCCGGCACCGGGATTTGTACCCGGGTTTGCAGCTCTACGTGCTGACGCTCTATCCACTAAGCCACATCTGATTCCCATCCCGATGTCGGATCGAATCCTCTCAATTTAAGTTCCACCTCTCGGGTTCCGTCTAGTGTCCTATCCTCATGTACTTGCGTCATAGATGTATGACAGTGGCACATGTGCAAAGATGCACTCGTTGTGAGTGACTAAGGCTGGTATTCATAGTCGACACTTTATATCACCACTTTGCAAAGTGACACTTTTGACGAAAGTGGCTCTTTCATATTAGTGGTATTCATAGACGATTGAAGAAGTGCACTTTACAAAGTGTCACTTTACTCCAGCAAAGTATAGAGTTTCAATTTGGTTGGTAACAGAAGTCCCACAATGCCTTTCAAAACAAGTGAACAAACAATAACAAGTTAATGACGTATAACCTACAAATTACAATGCTTGTGATTCGAATTGGGAGCCTAATTGATTGCTCGAGAAAGAAAATATATATTTAAAGTAATTTTATTTCAGTTTCTAGTTTTTGTTGCCGATAGTTTAGATTATTTCAGTCAGTTCAGATATATAACATTTTATTGAATAGTTAGTGATACTGCTGGTGAAATTAGGTTAGGTTTTGTACAGTACATAACTGATCCATTAATTTATATAGTAGATTAGGTTCTGTACATATCTTTTTCATTGATTTATGTCGCTAAGTTAGATTTTGTATGTATCCGTTCCTCTGATTTATATAGTTCGGTTAGATTTTGTACCTACATATCTTCTATTAGTTTATATAGTTAGGTTAAGTTGAACTGAGTAGGTTAAGTTTTGTGTAAGTTTATATATATATATATATATATATATATATATATATATAATTTATATCGTTAGGTTAGGTTTTATAAGTATCTGCTTCATTGATATATCGTGTTATTTCCGTTATTTTCATTTTTGTCTTTTTCGTGAATAGTGAATAGAAGTAAAAGAGAGTGAAATAAACATATTATTACTGCTATTATTATTATTATTATTATTATTATTATTATTATTATTATTATTATTATTATTATCACTACTACTACTATTTTCTCTCTCTCGTTTCCATTATTGCCTACTCTTCAGGAATATTTTGAATGACAAATGTTTCTACAATGCAAAACAAACTAGGCCTAATAGTATGAGATCTCTTTTCATGGTGAGGTTATGACTGCACATGAACTAGAGACAGTAGATGTATTGCTTACCGGCGTGAAAATATATATTACCGGTATCAAAACAGTAATGATTATATCAACATCAAGATAAATCTTATCTCAAAATACAGGTAGTCAACAAAAATCAAAATCATTTTAAACCCAATATAATTATGGAATCTGCTTAGAAGGCAGGCACGTGAGGTCTCCCAATGCTAATTTAAGATAGTTATGCCTACATTAGATTGAAGTTAGTTTAATAATAATTTAAGTTAAAAAATTCGTTTCAGTAATAAAAAATAGGTTATATAGGCATATCTACCTACATATCACTTTATCGAATTGAGGTTATAAATATACGAATGTTACTACAGAAATACCTGAACTATAATATTATATATATATATATATTATTAATATATATATATATATATATTAATGTATGGTACATACATATCTGAAGCATAGAATTTTAATGCAGTCAATAACTGTATTATTGGAGGCACTGGCAAACGTCTATTATTCGTTTTTGCCAACCAGTCATCGAAAATATAAGCAATCTCAATAAGTTTCTTTATCAAATCGGAACCGTTTTTTTTAATTCTATATCATTATAAAATTCCACGGGATTGTCTTTAGGCCTATCTCTAATTTGTACATTGTCCACTAATTGTGCCATCTCTTCCGCACGTTCTAATAATTCGACAACTTCCAAGACGTCCGCCATTTTTCTACAAAGAGCCACTTTCAGCTACACTTTCATCCAAAGTGTTCCTTTGCACCAAAGTGTCGACTGTGCAACGGAAAATGATACTTTGCGTCTTCCAAAGGACACTTTAATCGAAAGTGTCGACTATGAATACCAGCCTAAGTGGCCGGGATCCGACGGAATAAGCGCCGTCTTAAATCCGATATCGACATCGGGATGGGAATCCGGTGTGGCTTAGTGGATAGAGCATCAGCACGTAGAGCTGAAAACCCGGTGCCGGAGAGAATTTTTCTACGTTCCACTCATCTTTCATCACAGCAATGCAAGTTTCCCTCATCTGTCTATCTTGACTTTGGAAGTCCCAATTTCCGTTTTCTCTTAGTTTTGTATGATAATGAAAATTTTGGAAGTTTGCTTTTCTCCATCCTCTCGATGTGTTGTAGTCGTCATTATCAGTTTTCGTTTATCTCCTTAAGGATTTTTTTGGCTTTTAAAGTATTTCTAATATAATTTTCATTTCTATCTAAAATATTCAATCTTAGAAGATGACTTAGAAAAGGTATATGTGCCGCTTTCAACTTTGTTATTTTTTGTATAAAATCCCAGTTCCGCAACCAAGTGTTATTTATTTATTTATTTGTTTGTTTGTTTGTTTAATCTGACAGGATTAAGGCCATAAGGCCTTCTCTTCCATCCTACCAGATAGCACATATAAATACAAAAAAGAAATACAAACACTGATGAAAATGGGGTGGCCTTTAAAATTAATTTGTGTAATCTTCGTACAGATTAAGATTGTGTAATGATGGTGTAAAAATAATGCAGAATGTAGTATAAATACTATAAAATACTGTACATAAATTCTTTCAAATATATATTTTGTTGAATAATTTGAAGGGAAAAATTGTTCCGGGGCCGGATATCGATCCCGGGACTTCTGGTTGAACGTACCAGCGCTGTACCACGGTGTCGGGTGGAGTTCCTGGGTAGCTCAGTTGGTAGAGCGCTGGTATGTTCAACCAGAGGTCCTGGAATCGTTACCGGCCCCGGAACAATTTTTCCCTTGAAATTATTCAAATCTGTTTTACAGGGAGCTTTACTTGAAAAATTAGATTTGCATATATTTTGTTCTTTTACAATCTTTGTACTCTAAGTTTGGCAGACGTATTCCCGATGAGGTTTGGTCACTTTAGCAATTTTTTTCTAGGGAAAACACTTTTAAATGTCTAGTTGACAGTTATTAGACTCACAGTAACATTACATTTTCCTATATAAAATGCTTGTTATTAGAATAGTGTTGCTTCATTTTTTTAAATGAAAAACGCATCAATAACAACCATTCAAAGGTTTTGTTACAGTAATTTTCCTGCTCATATTTTTTTCAGAAAAGAGATATCTGATGCTGTAGATATTTTAGCTCTTAGAAGCTTTTTTTTATTCCTAATGCTTGAATTTCCTCAGTTGAGACCGAAATCAATTTTTTGGCGTCATTATTATACATTCTGTACACCAGTACTTAATATAATGAGACTCTGAAATGGAACCAGCTACGCCTTAATGCAAGGACATTTGTTATTCAGTGCTGAAATAACGAGGTCTTCATCTGCGCAGGCGCGAGTGTTAATAGGGATATCGAATGTAATAATCCTTCCTGACAGTTGGTTCTCACCAATTTGTCGGTGATTGATTCTCTCATGCGTGTCTCCACGGGCAATTTTAGCATGCTTCTCGCCTTTATGTCGTGAGCACCAACTTGACGCGGTGATTTGTGGCATCAGAATGATAAAATATATCTATTCATCAAAGAGCGGCACGTTGTTTTGTTATGCTCCATTGGACAGACAGACGGACAGCTAGGAATAGAGGTGATAATGTAAGTTCTTCGCCTCTACTTCTGCTTTACGGTTCCTTTGGTAATAAATAAGGCTTGATAGTAATAATACGCGTATTAGGTTGGTATCTTGCACGCTATAAGCCGGTGATGTGTTGTCAATTGTTTTTATCGCACTTCACTTATTACAGTGTATTAATATCGCCTGGGATTTGATCGCTCTGTGTTGGGCGGACATAATACTTGTTTATAAGTGCATAAATCAAGATAATTATGACTTAAACCAGGTAGTAATGTCTTTCATTACGTTCCATTTGATACGATTTCAACGACAAGCCCCAGAAAATTACAGGAAAGTTAACTCATTACTTTGGACTGGAGAACAGCTTTCTTCTTTAGGGCGTTCTCGACTGCGGCAAACGTGTGAAAAGCTTCTTATTATATTATTTTCGCTGTCCGTAATTAGCCCACTCAACTGTATTCATTGGATATATTTTTTGTTATTTTATATACATATCATATAATATTTTGGTGCAAATACGTCTATGTCATGGTAAAGGGTTGTTCGAAAAAAAAACGTTATGTTAGACGCCAGTGAAAGATTTAAGTGTAATATTCAGCTAAGAGATAATTTCACCTTTTTTATTCCGGGATGGATAGCGTAATAGTAATACACCATAGATCTATATTATGTAAAATAATAAGACAACAAAGACCGTTAATAATCTTTATTTTAATTACAAATTTTTACAATTAGTTAGCATTAGTAAACAAATTTATTTAACTAGCTAACTAGCTAGTAACAAATATAAATGATACTCGGGAGGAAATTAAACACAGAATAAATATGGGAAATGCCTGTTATTATTCGGTTGAGAAGCTTTTATCATCCAGTCTGCTGTTCAAAAATGTGATAGTTAGCATTTATAAAACAGTTATATTACCGGTTGTTCTTTATGGTTGTGAAACTTGGACTCTCACTTTGAGAGAGGAAAACAGGTTAAAGGTGTTTGAGAATAAGGTACTTACGAAAATATTTGGGGCTAAGAGGGATGAAGTTACTGGAGAATGGAGAAAGTTACACAACACAGAACTGCACGTATTGTATTCTTCACCTGACATAATTAGGAACATTAAATCCAGACGTTTGAGATGGGCAGGGCATGTAGCACGTATGAGCGGATCCAGAAATGCATATAGAGTGTTAATTGGGAGGCCGGAGGGAAAAAGACCTTTAGGGAGGCCGAGACGTAGAGGGAAGATAATATTAAAATGAATTTGAGGGAGGTGGGGTATGATGATAGAGAATGGATTAATCTTGCTCAGGATAGGGACCAATGGCGGGCTTATGTGAGGGCGGCAATGAATCTCCGGGTTCCTTAAATGCCAGTAAGTAGTAAGGTAGCTAGCTAATGAGTACAAATTAAATTTATAAAACAAAAATGTTTCTAGCCACTACCGCAACAACTATGAGATTGTCTTGTGCCAGTGAAATTGGTGATAGAGATGAGACGAGTTTAATTTGAATATTTATATCAATGTCTTCTATCGGGAGAAAATTTTCTCCCGCCCGGAAAACGGCAGATTTGACAATCTTTGCGTGCGCTCTCATCTTTGTTGTTACCATTACAGTGCTTTATGTTTATTAATACATATTTCATTGAGTTGTCATTCGTTGGAATGCGGGTTGCACGAAATATCTTTGTCCTTTGTGCAAAGCGTTGCCGTCCATTTGCTTCGGGTTCACTTGAAATAAAAGCAATTTATGATGACCAAGACCTGGTTCGGGCTTCGTGACGGGGTCGCGACCTCCTGTGTGAGAAACACTCTTCTGCAATAATATAGTATTCTACTCATTATTTCAAATGACACCTAACTGTTACATAAACTACGTAGGGGAGAGGTACAGCATGTCCGCCAAAGAACTCTGTTACAGGTGTTAGACACAGTTCACTGCCATGATATGGAGCTCCAGATCGGAGAAGAACAAGCGACTATGTGCCTGAATGCAGGGTCTCGTGGTATCCTAGCAACGAACGGCAGATGTTTGACATTAACTTTGTTAACGTCTTATTTTGAAGCAATTTTCTGTAGTTTTAGAATAACATTTTTCATTGGCATATTGACAAAATGAACATTACAGCAAGATAAATAGTCTTGATCGTCAGAAAGCGTGAAGAACGGATTACGTAGCAAGTGAATCCGTGAGTAAAATAGAAGGCTACAGATTCCAAATAGAAAGTAACAGGTTAATGTGTAAATTCGTAACCTTTTTGTTTTTCATGGAAATAGGGTCTTTGAAAGAAATTTTTTTTGGAATTTGTCATACGTCATGAATTTCATAGTATTGCGTTAATAAATATCCCAAAATTTTCCAATTATAATAAAGTTTGTGTTACTTCTGGGCTAAAGAAATTGGAATGTCAAATAGAAAAAAAAGAACATTTTCGAAATACAGAAATCGAAGGTCGCTAGAACCATTTGTGCCTTGTACAGGGAGAACACCATCGGGGGAAAGTACAGCACGAGAATGGTTTTCTTTTTTTCAATAAGATCTTGAAGACCGACTAAAAGCTTTAATTCGCGATGATTCACATCATTCAACTCGGGAATTTTGCCAATATGATGAATTGTGTCCTGTCAATCATCGTAAGAAATTTGCATTCCATGAACAAAGTTTAAAAACAAATGGTTACAATATGTGTACCGTACGTTTTGAGGAAAAAAACAAAAATCAGCATGTTGCCATTTGTTGTACCTGTTTGCCAACAACTCAGTCGCCTTGAGGCTGTAATTCAAGAAAAACGACTGACAAGACTTCAGCAAGTGGTTTTTAGTGTGTTATTACTCGTACGCATACTGCTAATATACGCCTCAAAGCGGTTACCCAAGAGCTCGTTTGGGAGGTTATTCCTCTTTCTGTCTATTCTCCTAATCTTCCTCAATCATATGTTCATATTTTCCGCTTTATAGCCAACAATATCCGGAGGATATTTGTTAATAAGAAAGCTGTTTTTCAAAATTTGCTTGAAGATTTCTTCAAATACAAGCCGCCAGATGTCTTCAAGCGTGAAATTAAAATATTTCCAGAACGTTATGAGTCAGTCATAGAAATTGCATAAGAATATAATAATGATTAATTTATGTATGTTGTGTAACTATGTAAAATAATTTTGGATTATTTAAATTTATGCCTTTTTGTAACTATGTAAAATAATTTTGGATTAGAGGGTGGGTATAGCGTTGGTGAGCTAAGCTAAAGATCGTGGGATCGATACCCGGTTCCGGAACAATTTCTCCCTTCAATTTATTCAAGTCTGCTTCACAGGGAGTTTTACCTGAATGCTATATTTGCATAACAAATGATACTGTAGGTGCGTTAACAGAAAAACCACAATTTTAAGTCACACAGAGTTTGTGTGCACTCGATGTGGGTTTCTGCGTCTTGACAGCCCACTTGAGTTATGTGGATAAAAAGAGAAAAATTGAGACGGTTTCGGGTGAAGTTCCTGGATAACTCAGTCGGTAGAGTGTTGGTGCGCTAAGCCAAAGGTCTCGGGATCGATACCCGGTCCCGGAACAATTTTTCCCTTGAATTTATTCAAGTCTGCTTCACAGGGAGCTAGATTTGCACAAGTTTATAATGTTATACTTTATTGCATGAGTCAATTTTTTGGGAATGAGCTAAGCGGGTTTCCTAATTTCGATTAAGAAAATAACTGTATAACATTATAAACGCGTTTCATATGTTATTTTTTGTACGACAGCATTATAAAATAATTAATAAAGAAATAACGTAAGATTTGTAATGATGGGTAGTTTGATGTCATGGTCTATGAAGAAAGAGGTTTCTATGGCAACAATGATGTTTTAAGTGTTACTTATAGCATGGCAAATCGTTTCATTATGTTAACTTTGACGTTTTATGTAAATATTAATTATTTGGTCCTACAGAATTATTATCTGTGATGGTTACCATTTGTTATTAATGGAGAAAAATTCTCTCCGACGCGACGTCGAGGATCGAACCCGGTACCCCCAGTTCTACGCACTGATGTGCAGTAACCACTTAGCTACGCCGAAGTTCAACCCACCGCACCGGATCGAATCTTACTCCTTTGATCCTTTTCCCTTAGTGGCCGTACTCCATGTTCGACTTATATATTGACATAATATTAAGGAGAGAGATTCGATCTGGTGCAGTGGGTTGAACTTCGGCGTAGCTCAGTGGTTAGAGCGCCCAGTATGTAGAACTGGGATCCCGGGTTCGTTCCTCGGCGCCGAAGCGAATTTTTCTCCATTAATAACAAATGGTTTGACGTTTTAGTTCGCATAGTAATATTTTTACGACACTTGTTTAATAATGTGGCATATTATACACGATTTTTACTAACGATAAAGAATGTTTATGATATTGGTGTACGAAAAAAAACATTTTTGTGTAATAATAATAGTAATAATAATAATAATATAATAATAATAATAATAATAATAATAATTTATCTAATCTGGCAGAGCTAAGGCCAGTAGCCCTTCTCTTCCGCCCAGCCAGACTCAAATTCTAAGTGAATATAAATGACTTTTATTATATTAATACAAGACCGTAAAACAACATGAAAGTAAATAATGAAAGTAAAAGTAAATAATGAAAGTCAAGTAATGTTTGTGAGACATTGGTAAGAAATTATAGTAGTAGCGATAGTGGCAGTGGTAGAATAATAATAATAATAATAATAATAATAATAATAATAATAATAATTTAAATAATAATAATAATAATTTAAATAATTATTTTGTGATATTATATATAACCATTAAACACTGAGAAACATGAAACAGCTATTATTGTTAACAAAAATTGTTAGAAAAATATCTCCTTAGTCTATTCTTAAATTGGTTTGATGTCGGACAGTCCCTGACAATACTTGGTAGGGAATTCCGAAGTCGAGGAACAGCCACAGTGAAGGAAGATGAATATGAGGATGTTTGATGGGAGGGAATGGATAATATTGAGGAGTGTCTAGATTATGGTAAGTGAATACATTTTGAAAACGAGACGCAAGCTAGACAGGGGTGGAGAAATGCAATATGTGAAAGAGGAGGGAAAGACAGTGGATTTTCCTATGATCTTCTAGACGGAGCCAGGACAACATTTCAAGGGATGGTGTTACGTGATCAGCCCGGCGAATATTGCAAACGAAACGGACGCACACATTATGAACACGTTGTAGTTTCTACGCCAAAGTAACACTTAGGTCAGTAAGCAGAATATGACAGTAATCGAAATGGGTCATCACAATTGTTTGCAAGAGTGTTCGGGGAAAAGGGTAGAAAATTCTTTAATCGCCTAAACGAGTGGATTAGTGAGAATACTTTTTTGCAGGTTTCTGCAACTTGAATGTTCCAATTTAAACTTTTGTCCATATAAATACCTAGGTTCTTTACAGATTCACTGAACGAAATTTCGGTGCCTTATATTTTAATCGGAGACAAATATGGTATGTTAATAGCGCTTAACAAACGTGAATGTTCACAATTATTGACTGTGATTTTTCTGGATTTAGTTTAAGTCGGAATTTCCGTATCCATGTCCAAATTGAGTCGAGATCGTCATTAATTTTAGTTAATAGTTAGTTTAATAAGCCAGTGCTAGAATTTTTAAGGTTGTGTAGAAAATATGAGGAATTAAATTTACCTCTTACTTTCGAAAAACCCTCCACAAACTCTATTTATTCAAAATCGTTGCTCAAAAAATTTCCTTATTCTCATTGTCGGTGCAGTAAAGTTAAGAAGTGCAAAAGCTTTGTACGCACCCTGTGCGGTAGAACCCAACATCCCGTGAGATGTGAGTAATGTGCCTAGCATAACGGGAAAGCACAAGCTCAGAACTTCATAATTCAGTTGTCTGCGTGGTGACTCGGCAATGTGCGGCTGGGTCAGATTCGAAGCCCTCTGCAAACTGTTAATGACTTCGAATTGTCCTGGGTTCTCATCCTGGTATCTAATTACATCCTTGTAAGTAAATAGTTTCTACTAGAGGATACATTAGATGGACAAAATATTTCCAATTATAAAACTGACGTTGCTAATAATTTCATTTCAAGTGCACTATTAATTTGAATAGGACAGTGGCATTATATTTGTTATATCTTCATCTTCATTCATTCTTCCATTTTAGGCTTATAGCCTGTTTTTTCTTCTGTTCTTGTTACCTCATCCCAAGTTGTCATACCATCGTTTTCTGGGTCGGTCCTGTCTTCTTCTATTTTTAGGAAGATTGTCTCTTGCAATTTTAACAATTCGTTTGTATCCATTCTGTATACATGATCATTCCATTCCTGATTTGTCCTAGAAACCCATTCATTAATATTTTCAATTTCATATGTTCCTTTATACTAATAATTCTTACTCTACCCCATAAAGTTTTTCCCACAATTTTTCCAAGTAGCCTTCCTACAGTAGATTGTCTTGTTTAGGCACAGTGAAAACGTAAACAAAATACAGGTAACGCGTGGGGGAGGACGAGCTGTACGATAAACACGAGGGATGCACAAGGTTTTAGTTACAACATTTATGACGGAGCTTTAATTAAAATTATATTTCGCAAAAACACACAAAACAAAAGAAAAAAATTGCATAAACTTAGCATATACCCATTTTAACAAATAAGCATTTGTAACGTTGAAATAATTCAATATAACAAATCAAAGTTTGCTACTGATATGATGTTGCTTTCAAGCAGTATTTTTACGGTCATCAATTTCATTCTCTGTATGACTAACATAATATCACCGTCTTCTGTGGCCGAATTAACGAAACTACAGTATATTGGTCTGAAGTGACAACACTATTTCCTAAACATAATTACAGGAGAGTAATTTTGTTAATTCGGCCCTAGAAGACGGTGATATTATGTTAGTCATACAGAGAATGAAATTCATGACCATAAAAATGCTGCTTGAAAGCAACATGATATAAGTAGGAAAATTTGATTTGTTATATTGAATTATTTCAACGTTACAATTGCTTGTTTGTTAAAATGTGTATATTATAACGTTATGCAATTTGTGTTCTTTTGTTTTGTGTGTTCTTGGAAAATATAATTTCAATTAATGTTCGCCATAAATGTTGTAACAAAAATCTTGTGCAACCCTCGTGTTTATCATACGGTGTGCCTTCCCCCCAGACGTTACTTGCACTTTGTTTACATTTTCACTGTGCCTAAACGAGACATTCTACTGTACTTTAATTTCTGCTGTTCCAAGAATCTTTTCGTTTTTGTTGTATCTGGTCTTGTTTCTGCCTAATAAGTCGTCATAGGTATTGTTGTTGTTTTGTAGATTCTGATTTTGGTTTCTACTTTTGAATGTTTATGAAATAAACATGGCAGTAGGTAGTGAAAGAGATTACAAAATGGGAAATACAGTACTTCCTATACCGTACAACACAATCTGTGTTCAATTACACTTTCGGTCCCGGTGAACTAGTCATAAAGGGTCCAAGGTTAACGAGCGGAGGGCAATGGACAATGGACAATGTACCCATCCAGGTGGTACGTGGCTGGAAACCCGGGTTCGAATTCCGGTATCAGAGAGAATTTTTCTTCGTTCTACCGATTGTTTACCATATCAGAAATAGGTTTTCGTTACTAAAGATGCCAAATTACTAAATGCAATACTTGATAACAATATAAACAGGATCATTTCATTTCAGATGATCTGCCTACGTCTACAAGAACACGCACAAGTACCCAATACTAAGGTCTGAGAGACTTCAGTAAACTCGAAAGGATGATAACAAATATTTATCATGATTCATCGTGGCAGTTTATTCCTTATTTCATAGCGAAATGTAAATAAAAGAGACAGTCGACGCATAACCAAAGATTAATGTTAGCATTAATTTCTTGTATTGGCTGGTCATTGAATTGTAAACATCAGATGTAAATATTTGTGCCAAACTTAAGCTCGGTTTTATAGTTTGATTATATGCCAAGAAAGAATTTAACGGCTGCCAACAAAAATGTGAGTGATCTCGAAGCAGACATTCTGTGGAAACAGATGGTTAAATTCATCTCGTCAGTACAACTCGACGTATCGTGAGTGTCGTGCAAGATAAATATTTCATATCAGCATAACTGAGATGTATGATATGTTGTCTTAGGAGCATACACTGAATTCCTTGTTGCAGCAGTAAACGTGGTGATGACAGTGTCAATGTTTTATGTGTGAAAGAGTTTTTGTTTGTCATTAAGGACGCTGTAGACCAACCGTGCCGAAAATGTAACTCACGAGCACATTGTGGCTCGCAATGATAGCTGTGCATGTCTCTTGCTCCCCCAACCCCCACCCTCTCACTCACTGGAGTCAAACTCCGTTGCATTTTTATTTGTCTCTGACCTGCGAGTGGCGTATCGTCGCAATTCTCTTTTGAAACCAGGTACCTCTACAAAAACGAAAGTTTTAAGTAGGATGGGAGGACGCATTTTTTTGCTGCCAATATGATGAGAATATTAAATGTATGACTTCTTCACAAATATTACGAGGAAAACTGTTGTATAACTTAAAACGGCATTATACTACATGTTCTCATGAAACATTTAAGGGTTAAGTGTTATTGTTGTTCTTCTTCTTCTTATTATTATTATTATTATTATTATTATTATTATTATTATTGTCATTTTTTTTCAGCAGATGTACGAATAATGCGGTTAGGTCTTCAATTTAAACTCAGAGATTTACAATGTAATGTTACAATGAAAGCTAGATGTAAAGACTTGACAAATGTTGAACTTTCAAATCTTTGCCAAAAAATAAATATCCGAAGCTTCGTTCTTTCGCTTGCTCTTTTGAAGCCATGTTCGCTACAACTTTTGTGAAAAATTATTTTCAACAATGAAAATAATAAAAACCAAATTTAGATTACGACTGACAGACAAATACCTTCGTGATCAACTACGACTGGCAGTAAGTGACATAATTCCTGATTTTGAAAATTCTGTCGCAGAGACATTCTGAAGACAGTTAATTTTAGGTTGTGATAATGTGTCCTATATTATCTTGTTCATTTCTTACTTCGTTACACGTACTAAACATTAGTTTGTAACCTTATAATCTATAAAATTATATTTAAGTGCATGACGTAAGGAAAATGAAAATCCGTTAATAAGTCAGACAGTTGCTTCACTTCCCCTTCGGGTGTCCGCTTCCCTCCATAGGTGCTATGCACGTTGCAGGTTACACAGTGGCTCGGCGCACGATTACATTTTCGCCACGGCTGCTGTAGACCGTGAAATACTAGGTTATTTAGCGTCGATGAAATTGGTGATAGCGAGATGACATTTGGCGAGATGAGACCGAGGATTCGCCATGTGATTTATTTATTAATTTTATTGCTAGTAAGTTTGAAATGAATACAAGTTAATACAATGTAAGAAAAACTAGCCCACTCCTGAATGAGTAAGACTCGTGTTCAGTAGGGGATTCCAATACCGACAAAAATAAAATTAAAATTGAGAGTGAATATAGATTAAAACGTGTTTAATATGTTTAAAACCAAACTATAAATCCAATAATTTTTTTTTATTAATTTGGAGAGAATTCGTGGTTAAAATTATATTAGAATAAAAATTGTTTAATAATCTGTGTCCTTGACTCATGTTGCGATAAAATGCATTGGTTTTACATTTTGATTCAGACAAACTCAGAGAATTTATACTTTTAGTTCTATGTTTATGTATATATCCTTCAAAATTATTCAGATTTTTGTGAAAATATTTTAATAAAATGAAATAATAAATTTGTTTAATGTCGAAAACTTTGAAATGTTTAAACAACAATTCAGTTGAGTAATCTTTCTGCTTTTTTAAACAAATTTTTAATACTTTTTTCTGTAGTATAATTAACGGATAAAGGTTATATTTATATACCTATAATACCATACATAAATATAGATTGAAATAATGCTAAATAAATTATACGTAAACAGTTAATTGGCAAACTATTTCTTAGAACAACAAAGTAATATAATGTTTTACGTAATTTATTACAAATATAATGAATATGTTTATTCCATTTTAAATGATTATCAATAATTATATCTAAGTATTTAACCTCATTAACTTCATTAATAACAGAACAATTGCAATTTATATCGGAACAGTCAGAATTATGCATTTTAATTTTTAGTGTAGATGAAATTGGTATATCTGTTCCAGTAAAACTTTCCATGAAATTTTGTTCTCTCTCTGTAAATGGCGCCAGGGAAACTTATTTTTTACGGCCTTCGTAATTGCGCTCGAGTGGCCAAAATTTGTGTGGAAGCACTTCTTTTGACACTATTAAAATAATGGAAAATGATGGAAGAAAAAAGATTATTTTTTATCTGCCCCCTTAAGAATGTTTGCTTGTAAGTACAAAAAGAATACCATATTTACCTTCTTCATTCGCATATCCAGACAAAATCATGCCAATTCAAAGAGAAAAGCTTGACGATATACGCAAACTAATGCGTTACATACCACATGAATAGCAAGAATTTTACAATAATATTCTTCAGTAGCCTATTGTGGAAAAATAAGTTCATTTCCATGCTGAACTTATGTCTTAAGTACATAGTACGCCTATGCATAATTATATTATATCCTTAATTTGACAAATATCCGGTACTGTGGATTGGACTTCGACGTAGCTCAATGGTGAGAGCGCTAGGTACGTAGAACCAAGGACCCGGGTTCGATCCCTGGCGCCGGAGCGAATTTTTCTCCTCTAATATTAATTGTTACCATAACAGATGTATTTTGTAGGACCAAAAAATAATAATCTTTACGTAAATAAACTTTAGTTGAACTTAAATTATTATACTACAAATTTGATTCCTTGCAGAAACAGCACATGCCAAGCTAATATATACATAGACCATATATATGTATATATATATTATTTATTTATTTTATTGGGTTATTTTACGACGCTGTATCAACATCTAGGTTATTTAGTGTCTGAATGATATGAAGGTGATAATGCCGGTGCAATGAGTCCGGGGTCCAGCACCGAAAGTGACCCAGCATTTGCTCGTATTGGGTTGAGGGAAAACCCCCGAAAAAACCTCAACCAGGTAACTTGCCCCGACCGGGATTCGAACCCGGGCCACCTGGTTTCGCGGCCAGACGCGCTGACCGTTACTACACTATATATATATATATATATATATATATAGATGGATTTATTGAGTAATATTATACATACATATTTTATATATCATAATTTTGTCTAATCCAATGCACGGGTCTTCTGACCGTTCGTGCTTTTTACCAGAAACAAGTTCTCCTTTGTAGGTTCCCCCCCCCCCACCTATGATTACATCCAACTACTCTCTACAAGAACACACATAAATGGAAATGGCACAATAAAACACATTATATAATATATCCTAACCTAAAAGACCTAAAAGTGTACAGTTGGGTGTATACTATTATTCCTTCCTCAGTTCGCGTCGCAGACTTCAACAGCTGCAGTTCTAATCTTTCTGGCCTTCAAGAGGAACAATCCAGTCTTTTGTTCCCATTCTCTATTCCCCATGAGGTCAAGACATGCAAGCGAACTCCTATTCTGACTTAGCATCGAAGGTGGTAAATATTTTCTCCGTTCAAGTTCCAATTCAACACACAGTAATAAAATATGCATATAAGAATCCTTTTCTTTGCAAAGCGGACAAAGACGCTCCCCTTCTTCGTTGACAATTTTATTACCCTTCCATGCCCCCAATCTTAGCCACGCTAAACCTGCTCTGCTGTCCTTGTTACAAGAATTTATGTATTCACACCTCCCCCAGTTAAGCATGAGCTCTGATTGTAGATGTAGTGAGGACTTTTCCGAACATTGGAGCTCAATATCTTGCCTCTCGATATCAATTAAACGCCTCTTCACATTACGCCATACATTTCTCCTGTTATTCTCTCCTTTCTCCCACACCCATCCCAATCCTATATGATGCAGCCCTGTCTGCAGTTTATAAACCCACCCCTTTTCCCAGCCCTCCCTTTGTTGAACTTTGTAGCAAATCGACCGCAGATGCGACTGATCCCCAAATATAATATTTATCCAGTACTTTATCACCCTGACTTTCATATGAATTACTTCGTTTTGAAGCCCAAACTCATACATATATACATATATATATATATATATATATATATATTGATTTATTTCATTAACAATTCATTAGATTCCAATAACTTTGATATAAAACGATACATGTATTAGGCTTCTGTCTGAAAAAGCCAGTACTATAACCAATGATATAGTCCAGGGCTGGGCATCGGGTGCGCATCCAGGCTCTAAACGGGGACGCTTTATATTCATCAGTAACGGAACCAACGCTGCGTGGTGTTCGGCGGGGAAGAAAGGGGATGAAGAGAAATCATATGGCTCCCCGTGAGAGAGTAGAATCCGCTTTGCTGCCCAGCCCTGATGTAGTCTACCACCAGTAATAGCGTTTTGTGTGCCTACTGAAAAATTTACTTTTCATGGCATGTGCTGTTTCTGCAATCCCTGATTCAAGTCTGCCTACTCATATCTCGGAACATTTTAATTTTAGAACCCGTATTCATTAGACTCTTTTTTTCTTGTTTTGATGGTACCGCATCTAAACATATTGGATTTTTTTTTTAACTCCCTGTATTTGTGTATGTATACACACACACGCAGGTAGACGTGCTTGTAAAACATTGCAGCTAGTTTCCATGGGAACCAGAGTGAGGTGGGGTACGAATATCCTGTTCGTTGCGTGAAGAAGGAACTCGTAACACGCGTTACAAGAATCTGACTTCACATCCCATGAATTTCTCCAGGTGAATAATAACAAATGAAGTATAGTAGCTTTTCTCACGAGGAATGAGCGAAGTAATTGCAGAACAAGGGAAGCTAATACAGAGAAATACGTTCCGAGGACGCGGGCCACAATGGAGATCATATGTGGAACGGATTGGTGAGGAAGGCAATTACCGCGGACCGCCAGCGGTGCTAGGGCCCGAGTCCAAAGCAAAGGAATTACTGTTTTGACAGCCTCCTCGACGTGCAACACCTCGGCGGGGGTTGTGACGTCACGGCTTCTCTTTCATGCGTCGAGATGGATTCTGTATCTCAAAATTATGATAAAGGAAAGCAATTTCGATGCTGACATTTTTCTGCAAAGCTTCAATAGACTCGAGAGATGACAGATGAATAATGGCAACTTATAAGCAATTTAATAGTGAGACGAAAATATGCCGTTCTTGCGTGAAGCTGTGAAGAGAGAGAAATGAAGGGGAAATTAACAAAAAAAGAAGGGAAGTAGAAGAGAAAAAATGAGTTCAAATCATTGTCATGACGACAAATGACGACACATACTTTCTCATGGCACGTTCAACGCGTTTCATAACAATTCAGTTGTATATTATGAACGTTATTGTTTGTAGTTATTTTCAATTACAATTCAAAAAACATAAATTAAAAAATTTACCTACTCTGCATCCATACGAAAAATACAGAACTTAGTTTTTTGAGGTTGTGTAAAAATCTACGCCGATTTTTAATGAATCGTATTTGTTATCCCTTAAATTCAGATCCTGTGCTTGTTATATATTATTTTATCAATATCAACTAACACCTCTCACATGTACCATGTAGTGAGTTAAACTTTATTACTTACTGGCTTTTAAGGAACCCGGAGGTTCATTGCCGCCCTCACATAAGCCCGCCATTGGTCCTTATCCTGAGCAAGATTAATCCATTCTCTATCATCATATCCCACCTCCCTCAAATCCATTTTAATATTATCTTCCCATCTATGTCTCGGCCTCCCTAAAGGTCTTTTTCCCTCCGGCCTCCCAACTAACACTATATGCATTTCTGGATTCGCCTATACGTGCTACATGCCCTGCCCATCTCAAACGTCTGGATTAATGTTCCTAATTATGTCAGGTGAAGAATACAATGCGTGCAGTTCTGTGTTGTGTAACTTTCTCCATTCTCCTGTAACTTCATCCCTTTTAGCCCCAAATATTTTCCTAAGCACCTTATTCTCAAACACCCTTAACCTATGTTCCTCTCTCAAAGTGAGAGTCCAAGTTTCACAGCCATAAAGAACAACCGGTAATATAACTGTTTTATAAATTCTGACATTCAGATTTTTTGACAGCAGTCTGGATGATAAAAGCTTCTCAACCGAATAATAACACGCATTTCCCATATGTATTGTGTTTAATTTCCTCCCGAGTATCATTTATATTTCTTACTGTTGCTCCCAGGTATTTTAATTTTTTCACTTCTTCAAAGGATAAATTTACAATTTGTATATTTCCATTTCGTACAATATTCTGGTCACGAGACATAATTATATACTTTGTCTTTTCGGATTTACTTCCAAACCTATCTCTTTACTTGCTTCAAATAAAATTTCCGTGTTTTCCCTAATCGTTTGTGAATTTTCTCCTAACATATTCACGTCATCCGCATAGACAAGCAGCTGATGTAACCCGTTCAATTCCAAACCCTCTCTGTTATCCTAATGGCATACTCTAGAGCAAAGTTAAAAAGTAGTGCATCTCCTCCCTTTAGCCCATAGTGAATTGGAAATTCATCTGACAGAAACTGACCTATACGAACTCCGCGATACGTTTCACTGAGACACATTTTAATTTTATTCTAACTAGAGTTAAACTTACAGCTTCCATAAATGTAGAAACAGCCTTTAACGAAAGTACAACTAAATTGTGGCACATTATGCAAACAAAAGGATATCCAATTGAAATGTTATGTTTTATTTAACGACGCTCGCAACTGCAGATGTTATATCAGCGTCGCCGGATGTGCCGGAATTTTGTCCCGCAGGAGTTATTTTACATGCCAGTAAATCTACTGACATGAGCCTGTCGCATTTAAGCACACTTAAATGCCATCGACCTGGCCCGGGATCGAACCCGCAACCTTGGGCATAGAAGGCCAGCACTATACCAACTCGCCAACCAGGTCGACTTATATCCAATTGATCTTAGAAAATGTATAAAATGACCTTCATAAAGACATCAAAATTGTACAGATCTAAAAGCCTAAATCGCGGAAGAGGAAGAAGAAATGTATGATGATCGGAATTTTCGGAGCTGCGTAACAGCTTCATAATAAAGGAAGATGATTAAAGGGAAATAGGTATATCTACTAAATTCGTTACTAAGAGCTGTTCTACGCTGGTCTTCCCTGATGATGATGCCGAAACATTGTTCTAACTCCTATTCATAAAATTCAACTGTCTCGAAGAGCTCACGATCTGAAATTTGAATCCAACACTCAGACCTACAAGATGAGAAAGAAGAAGTGTCTGAAAGTTGTCTGCGACACATGCATTTGCAAACACCAGTGCCTGCGTGACACAAGCTACTCACCAGATGGTGCTGGCGTCGAGTCACTCGCCCACGTGCACCGTGGCCGGAGTCATGGGGTCGAGTCTGGATTTTGATTTAGCATCCAGCAGGATCATTAAGCAGGGAGTTCCCTTAGACGAGGAATTGGCGGCGCGTGATAACAGATTTGTAATTAATTGTTCCTCCACAAGGTAATAAGTATCACACGCATGTGTAGATTTACGACTACTGCTCAAAATATTGGGGTTCCCGCCTACTTGTACACACCGGGAACTTGGCGCTACGTAGGCCTGCAAATATCTAATATAAGTTATCGTATGTAATGTGCATGATTACCGAATAAATCTCTGAATATTAACATTAAAATGTTCAGAAGCAAGCGCAACACACAGGTAAACAGGGAGACAGACTATGTATTATGTCGATATTCTTTTTATTAATTTGCATTTATAATACCGATGCCATCATACCAGAAGGGCGTATGGATAAATTTTGAGTTACTGAAATGTTGTAATGGCACCTTTTATGTTTGAAAACAATCGTTTGAGAATTAAAATGGACATGAGAAGGAATCAAATAAAGTACCTGGTTAGGTAGACAAAGACAGCAAAATTATTCCATACTTAAATGGCTTTAAAGTAAATTTGTATTTTTGTTATTATGTCTTTTTGACATGATGCCCACAATAGGTAGTCTACACTACTCCTTGTAGTTGTACGAGTATTATAGGTTCTGGTTGTGTCGAAAGGAAGACCTGATGACTTTAACTCCATTAGAAAAAATAAATAAATAATAGTACATTATGCAACGAGCCTATAATGATAGTAATTAAGAAGCGAGTATGGACGTTTATGAAACGAGCGCAAGCGAGTTTCATAATTTTCATGCGAGTTTCTTAATTACCATTATAGGCGAGTTTCATACGACTGTTTATGCTCGACCATATTTCTAACTTGAAATTATTCAGATGTATACATCTTATTTGTATCTGACAAGATCGGAAGTGACCTTGTTCTAGGTCGTGAATTGTGAGATGTGCGCAGACGCGAAAGTATTGATTTTTTCCGAGGAACAATAATGTCATTGACCTTGATGTAATCCCGTTAAACTTGGTATAACCTTGATTATTGAATTCGACATTGAAAAACGAGATGACAAATTGAATTTATTTGAATATTATTTACAATTAACGCTAATTATTATAGTAACAGAACATAACCTTCTGCGACAGTATTGGATTTCCAGCCTCCGTAACTTTTCGCTAATTCTCTTTCGATTGCATATCCGAGAATAATCGATACTTGCGGTTTTATAACGGTACAAAGCTGACTTGTCAATGGCTGAACACCTGTAAGCTGAGTTGTCATTGGCTGAAAACACCTGTACTTTAATGAGTAGGTGTACTTTAATGACATGCATTAAAGGACTGCTACCAGGTGTATAATTACTACATTTCGGCATGGTCGAGCATAAATAAATGGATGGATGGATAAATAAATGGATGGATGGATAGATGGATAGGTAGGTAGGTAGATAGATAGAGAGACAGACAGACAGACAGACAGACAGATAGATAGGTAGGTAGATAGTATTAAATAAAAAAATAAATGTAAATTAGTTTTCTTCTTCTTCTTCTTCTTCCGTTACAAAGATGGATGAAGTCTCGTTCCGAGATCAATGGAATTGTTGACTCCATCTTGTAAGTGATTGAACAATACGTCGTCTTCCCTGGGGATGGTAGTTGAGGGCTTGCCACAGGAAACGTTCATGAGACATCCTCTGCACATGAAAAAACCACTGATAAGTAAATTAATAAATTAATAAGTAATTTTTTTGCGGTTAGCTACTTGACTGTTCGTCATTCACCCATATGAAGTCAGTTGTGTAGACAGATTTGCCGACAGAGTCGTTTCCCAAGTTGCGCCGTACGAGGCTGGTCTACGCTATACCACCCGCGATGAGATGAGATGATGACGGAGTTTTGTTGGGATGCCACAGGGAAACTGGAGCTTCCGGAGAAAAACCCTGTGTTACCTGAACCATGGGCTTGCCCAAGACAAGTTATAAATCGGCGGTACGCCGGGGATCGAACCCGAGTGTATAGGATTTTAAGTCCAGCGCTCTAGTTATAGCCACTAGATTAAATGAGGATAGCTTCTATGAAGAATTGGAACAGACTTTTGATCAGTTACCTAGATATCACATGAAATTTTTATTGGGGGACTTCAATGCTAAAGTAGGACGGGAGGACATTTTTAAACTGACTATTGGAAAAGAGAGCCTACATATAACTAGTAATGACAATGGAGTTAGATTAGTCAACCCTGCTACAACAAAAAATTTAATTGTCAAAAGTACAACATTCCCCCATAAGGATGTACATAAATATACTTGGACTTCTCCAGATGGATTGACACATAACCAGATAGATCACATCTTGATAGATAAAAGAAGACATACTAGTATAGTAGACATTCGAACCTTCAGGAGGGCAGACTAATTCTAAATCAGGAGAATGGAGAAAGTTACACAACGCAGTAATGAACGCATTGTATTCTTCACCTGATATAATTAGGAACATTAAATTCAGACGTTTGAGATGGGCAGGGCATGTAGCACGTATGGGCGAATCCAAAAATGCATATAGAGTGTTAGCTGGGAGGCCGGAGGGAAAAAGACCTTTAAGGAGGCCGAGACGTAGATGGGAAGATAATATTAAAATGGACTTGAGGGAGGTGGGATATGATGATAGAGAATGGATTAAACTTTGCTCAGGATAGGGACCAATGGCGGGCTTATGTGAGGGCGGCAATGAACCTCCTGGTTCCTTAAAAGTAAGTAAGTAAGATTAAATAAATAAGTAAATACATATATAAATAATTCCTTATATCAATATCGCAATTCTTCGAATTTCGCTTACTCTTAAAATACACAATACATCCAGAAATATTTGTATTTATAGTAGCTTATTATAGAAGCCAAATGTTTGCAGTTTTGTGTAACTGTAAGAACACAAATCAATTTCCACGAGTGTACCAGTGTATCGTAGAAAGCCACCGGTGCTACTTATTCCTCTTCTTCTTGGTGCTGTGTGAATTATTGGCGTTGAAATAAAGATTAAATTAGTCTGTGTTGTTTTTATGAGCTCATAAACTCAGGGGGGTGGGAGTTCGACCCACGCGGACGGGTCCAAATAATTACACGAGCCACTCCGGTCCGCCATATACAGCAACAGAAGTGCAGTAAACCGGCACTGCCCGATTTATGGCTTCTGTTCGGGCCTTGCATGTTTAATTGGGTGGATATCGTAAAACAAATTGCCAGTGGACAGACGGAAAGACACCTGCCCGGTGGAGATCCGTGGAGATAAGCGCGGACCTGTCCCCAGGTCGTAGACCGGATATTTGGCTTCGGTGGAGAGACACTGATGATTCCAGTTATATTCTGGACTTACGAAAGTAGCATGGCATGCTTCTTTGTTAGACACACGCGTTGTGACCACCACCTCTGGTTGAACATCATGTGTGTGCCTAAGTGTACAGACCCATCCCGGATTCAGACTTTGTGAAGCCAGCCAGTCAACGAACAATGTGTTGCAAAGATAACGTAATTATAGTGAAATTATAATAAGTTCTTCTCGGGTTCTCAGCCAGGTGAGTTGGAGATTTGCTTCTCCAGCTCACCTGGCTGAGAACCCGAGAAGAGTTAGTCTACATCAAACGCCGGGAAAGCCTCAAGTCATATATAGTGAAATTGACCATTTTGTGAAAATTACACGTTGTTAATATTAACTGCTAAGAATCTCCTGGTGTCCACACCTGTGGAGTAACGGTTAGCGCGTCTAGCCGCGAAACCAGGTGGCCCGGGTTCGATTCCCGGTCGGGGCAAGTTACCTGGTTGAGATTTTTTCCGGGGTTTTCCCTCAACCCAATATGAGCAAATGCTGGGTAACTTTCGGTGCTGGACCCCGGACTCATTTCACCGGCATTATCACCTTCATCTCAATCAGACCCTAAATAACCTAAGATGTTGATAAAGCGTCATAAAATAACTTACTAAAATAAAATAAAAAAGAATCTCCTATCGACCATTTTATACTTTTGTTGATGGTTTATTGTTTTAAGGTTCCATCATTGTTCATTCTTTACGTATGCTTGGTGTTTCTTATTGCGCTATTTGTTGCTGTTTAAAATTCGTGTTTGAAACTGTTCATTTGCTTTATGCATGTTGCTTTGCATTTTCGCTTTGATTTTACAGTCTTATTTTACGTTTTATTGTTTTCTGTTCGATTTGATTTCTAGCTGACTTTACTGTTTTACACTTAACTGTGTTTTCTGTTTGTATTAGTTGTTTTCTGCTTCATTTTATAGATTTCTATTTTGTTTTCATTTTTTTTAGTTGGTTATTTAACGACGCTGTATCAACTACTAGGTATTTTGTTTTTATTGTGTGTCCTGTTTGTACTTATTGTTTTTCGTTTCATTGTATTGTTCTCAATTTAATTCTGTTGCTTTCTATTTGAATGTACTATTTTCTATATGAGTGTATGATATTCCCTTGTTTTCAGTTCGAGTACATTGTTTTTATGTTCGATTTATTGTTTTCTGTTTGTGTTGCTTTCTGTTTGTGCTGTTTCTTTTTTTGACCGTGTTGTTTTCTGTTTAACTGTGTTTCTTTCTGTTTGAAAGTGTTGCTTTATGTTTGTGTTGTTTCCTGTTTGGCTATGTTGTTTTCTGTTTAACTGTGTTGTTTCCTGTTTGACTGTTGTTTTCTGATTTCTGTTTGACCGTGTTGTTGTCTGTATGACTGTGATGTTTTCTGTTTGTGTTGCCTTCAGTTTGGCTGTGTGTGTTGTTTTGTGTTTTACTGTGTTATTTTCTGTTCGACTGTTTTTTTTTTCTATCTGAATTGGTTGTTTTATGTTTGACTGGGTTGCATTCTGTTTCACTAGGTTCCTCTATGTTTGACTGGGTTACTCTCTCTGACGTGATTTTTTTTTCTGTTAGACTGGATTGTTTTCTGTTCTACTGTATTTTTTCTGGCTAATTTTTTTTAGAATTTTCTGTTTTCTCTCCGATTCAACAGTGTTTTGTATTATTTAATTTCAAAGTAGTTTGTTGCATTTTGCACTCAGCTTGATTTTAGAGTACTGTGTCTATGTTTTTATTTTATTATATTCTGTATGATTGTATTATGTTCTATTTCAAGTAATTATCAAGTTTGACTTCATCTTTCTGTCTCAATTTTATGATATGTATTCTGAATTATTCTTCTCTCCTTAGGTTAACTTTATCTGTTTTGTTGTTTTTCCTTTCCTTTCTGAATGGAATGCTGTAAGTAGACAACGTAAACAACGTCAGAAGAATACAGTATGTGTAAGATGTACAGATAAATACACATAAATAAGGTGTACAGAGGAATAAAATTATTTCATTTCCACACAAGTATTTTTGCTTATAACTTTCGACTTAGTCATTTCCGGACCATGGTTCCTTATCTCAAATTGATACAAGTGCCCTTCCCCATCATCCCTGAAAGTTTGTAACACCAGCCAGGAAACACTCTGTTTGTATATATATATATATATATATATATATATATATATATATATATATATATATATATAACATAATTCAGTTTGGAATCACTTACAGAACAATTATTCCACGTAAAAGGAATCATACTAGTCTGCTACCAAAAAATCTGAAAGTTAGAATTTATAAAACAGTTATATTATCGGTTGTTGTGTATGGGTGTGAAACTTGGACCCTCACTTTGAGAGAGGAACAGACATGATAATAAGGTTCTTAGGAAAATATTTGGGGCTAAGAGGGATGAAGTTATAGGAGAATGAAGAAAGTTACACAACCCAGAATTGCACGCGTTGTATTCGTCATCTGACATAATTAGGAACATTAAATGTAGACGTTTGAGATAGGCAGGGCATGTAGTACGTATGGGCGAATGTAGAAACGCATATAGAGTGTTAGTTGGGAGACCGGAGGCAAAAAGACCTTTGGGGAGGTCGAGACGTAGATGGGAGGATAATATTAAAATGGATTTGAGGGAGGTAGGATATTATGATACAGACTGGATTAATCTTTCACAGAATAGGGACCAATGGCGGCTTTATATGAGGGCGGCAATGAACCTACGGGTTCCTTAAAAGCGATTTGTAAGTAAGTAAGAAAGTAAAAGGAATCATAGACACTAAAATCACTGTAAAACGTGATTATAGTTCAGAATGGTTGTAATGCTGTCAGCGTGAATGTGGTAAAGAAATAAAGCCCCGTCCAGGGCTCGAAGCCACAAGTACAAAATTGACAGCCGCAGGAACGAGGTGGTTACAATCGCGGGAACAAAAACATGTGTCTGGGATCGAAATCAGCTGGAGGTGCTTGGAAACTTAAATTGTCCGACGGATAAATAGTAATAAAAAAAAGATTCCGGGTATATCTGAGCTAAGCTCCAAGCTTTCAAACGTAGAATTACTAAAAGTAATGAAATAGACTGTGTTCACCATTCAATTTCTCTGTCATTAACAAAAAAAAAAAAAAAAAAAAAACAACTACAAGGATCTGAATCACAGAAACATATTAATGCTACTTAACATCAAAACCATCTGTATTTACTGTGACCCCTGCTATGGCTGAGTGGTCAGACTTTCAACCTGTCACGCAGGCGGTCCGAGTTCGAGTCCCGCTTAGGCCTGGGATTTTTCATTGAAAAATTCATAGTGACAATTGTGGCGGACATGGTCGTAGTTGGGGTTTTCTCGTGGTTCTCCCGTTTTCCCATAAGTATTAGACAGTACACCATTCCGCAACCTTTTTCTCCAAATCATCATCATTCCGTAGCATTTCCCGAACGCACAGAGGGGGCTGGCCTAGGAACGAGGGGGGGATATTGCCTGCTGGAAACCTGGGTACGTTGTGAGCCTTAGTGTAGTCAGCCGGTGTGGATTTGGGAATGCGCCTAGCTTGAGGGTTAGCGTAATAGATCGTAGAAGGTCGCAGTGCTGAGTCATAATGTCCCCCTCCCGAAAATTCCATTCAGTATTTACAGTAGTTATTTTCCACTACACATTGAAGCATATTTCTACCACAGTCTAGTATATACAGTCACGAAGCTTGAGTTGTGAGGTTGCTAGGAACAATAGACTGTGCCGGTACTATTTCGCATTGTCAGTAATGAGGCGATATTAGCGATCCTAGTGGTTAGCAACTATCTATGGATGCATATTTACTACGTATTGAGCTTCGTGACTGTAGGCCTATATACTAGACTGTCTTTCTACTCCTAAGCCAGGCCTTCAACCCGACCCTGTACAGTACTCTCGTTTTCGTTCGGTTTCCAACATTGTAAAATTCTTTGCAGAAGGGTAAGTTACATTTATTCGGATCAAATTTCTGCATATTTAAATGATCAAACTATTCTTTTGTTCTATTATTTATTACCATAATACACTACTCTCTTAAATTGACTGAGCATATTGCGAATTAAATCAATCTTTTTTCCAGAAACACGTTTTGAAATGTTTTATATACAATTTTTAACTCGAAAAGGAATAAAAAACAAACAAAATTGTACCCAACTTTTTTCGTTTTGAAATATCTCAAAGAATAACGCCCTGAAATTAATGATATTACTTACGGTTCACTCTGCAAATTCGAAATGCTGAGTTCCTTAAGATAATCAACCCTAGCGAGATTCGAACCTAGGTCAGAGCGATTTGTGTTTCTTAGTATACGCACACCAAACACTGTTATGTTTTCGGTGTAAATCATGCAACGTGTCCACGCATTGCAGCCTGTGTGATTCAGCTTCCAGTCCCTCATTAATTCACTATCTAAGCATATCTTACGACCAGGATCTGCATTTGTAGGTTATCGCCTCGTCGAAAGTACCTACAAGGATAGAGGAGTTCTATTCTGTCTGGTTAATTATTTCTCTGCAACAAATAGGTTACTAATATTGTAACCTTCAGTATTCACTTTCTATTGGTGTAGGAAATGCCACAAGATTAATGTGTAAAGGATGTATGCGTCATATATAGAAATATGTAGGTGTTACGCTATTGGTCAATTTGCTGTGGTCATGGACCCCTCATTGGCCAACTGTGCTCGTATGGGTGTAGCGGGTTCATATGGTGGTGGTAGTCACCTAGTTGCAGGGACCCTTGGCTTACATGTCGGTCGCGGCAATCACGACTTGGCCAGATCTCCCCCTCGGTCCATTGGCACATATAACATGTATATAAATTGTGCAGTGTCCTATTTAATGTGGACTTCGAGGTCGCTGATTGCCTCAGGCATGTTGACTTTGTCATATCGTAAATATTTATTAAGTTTGTAAAATTATGTCTGTTCAATTCCGTTACATCATTTCATTATATGAACCATTTCGTTTTGCTCTTTAATATATTTCAAACTTTCATTAATTAAGCAATATTCATTCAGTTCCATACATCCATGTGTCCAGTAATTAATTCCATTCCGTAGATGCATTCGTTTAATCCCACAGATACACAGTCCAATTCTAAAGATGCATGCGTTTAAATGCAGATTCATTCGTTTAATTCCATAGATTCATTCCTGTAATCGCACAGACGCATTCGTTTAAATTTCATAGCCTATATGTATTCGCTTAAATTTCACAGATGCATTCGTTTAGATTCCACAGATGCATTCGTTCATTTCCACAGCTGCAGTGCTTTAATTCATACATGCATTCGTTTAATCTCGCATAAGCATTCGCCTAATCCCAGGAAGATATTCGCTCATTTCCACAGATGCAATGGTTTAATCCCACGAACGCATTCGTTTAATCCTACGAACGCATTCGTTTAATCCCACGGAAGCATTTGTTTAATCCCCACAGAAGTAATTGTTCAATTCCATAGATTCATCCGTTTTATTGCCACAGATGTATCTCTTTTAATTCCATAGATTCGTCCAATCTCGCGAATGCATTAACTCAGTTCCACAGAAGCATTCGCTAGATTTCACAGATGCACTTGTTTAAGCCCACGGAAGCATTAGTTTATTTCCACAGATGCATTCGTTTAATTCCATTGATGCATTCGTTTAATTCCATAGATGCATTCGCTTAATTCCACAGATGCTTTGGTTTAATACTACAATGCATTCGTTTAATTCCACAGATGCATTTGTTTAATTCAACATATGAATTTGTTTAATTTTACAATGTATTTGTTTAATTTCATAGATGCATTCGTTTAGTCACATGGATGCATTTGTTTAATTCCATACATGAATTCGTTTAATTCTACAATGCATTTGTTTAATTCCATAGATGCATCCGTTTAATTCTATAGATACATTCGTTTAATTCCATAGATGCATTCTTTTAACTCCACAGATGCATTCGTTTAATTCCATTGATGCATTCGTTTAATTCCACAGATGCATTCGTTTAATTCAACATATGAATTTGTTTAATTTTACAATGTATTTGTTTAATTTCATAGATGCATTCGTTTAGTCACATAGATGCATTCGTTTAATTCCATACTTGAATTCGTTTAATTCTACAATGCATTTGTTTAATTCCATAGATGCATTCGTTTAATTTCATAGATGCATCCGTTTAATGCCATAGATACATTCGTTTAATTCCACAGATGCATTCGTTTAATTCTACAATGCATTCGTTTAATTCCATAGATGCATCCACTTAATTCCATAGATGTATTCGTTTAATTTCACAGATGCTTTCGTTTAATTGTATAATGCACTCGTTTAATTTCATAGATGCATTCGTTTAATTGCATAGATGCATTCGCCTAATTATACAATGCATTCGTTAAATTCCATAGATGCTTTCGTTTCATGCTACAATGCATTTGTTTAATCCTACATTGCATTCGCTTAATTCTACAATGCATTTGTTTAATTCCACAGATGCATTCGTTTAGTTCCACAGATGCTTTCGTTTAATTCTACTATACATTCGTCTAATTTCACAATTCATTTGTTTAATTCCATAGATGTATTCGTTTAATTGCACAGATTCTTTCGTTTAATTCTACAATGCAGTCGTTTAATTTCATAGATGCATTCATTTAATTCCACAGATGCTTTCGTTTAATTCTACAACGCATTCGTTTAATTCCATAGATGCATTCATTTAATTCCACAGATGCTTTCGTTTAATTCTACAACGCATTCGTTCAATTCCATAGATGCATTCGTTTAATTCTACAATGCTTTCGTTTAATTCCACAGATTCATTCATTTAATTCCATAGTGGCATTCGCATAATTCCACAGATGCTTTCGTTTCATGCTACAATGCATTAGTTTAATTCCATAGATGTATTCGTTTAATTGCACAGATTCTTTCGTTTAATTCTACAATGCATTCGTTTAATTCCATAGATGCATTCATTTAATTCCACAGATGCTTTCGTTTAATTCTACAACGCATTCGTTCAATTCCATAGATGCATTCGTTTAATTTCACAGATGCTTTCGTTTAATTCTACAATGCTTTCGTTTAATTCCACAGAATCATTCATTTAATTCCATAGATGCATTCGCATAATTCCACAGATGCTTTCGTTTCATGCTACAATGCATTTGTTTAATTCCACAGATGCATTCGTTTAATTTTACATTGCATTCGTTTAATTTCATAGATGCGTTTGTTCATTCCCAGAGATGCTTTCTTTTTTCTCACAGTTGCGTTAATTTATTCTCATAGATGCATTTGTTTATTCCCAGAGATACATTCGTTTAATCCCATGAAAGCAAATTCATTCGTTTAATCGCATATATTCGTTTAAGCCCATGGAAAATATGTTAATCTCACGGAAGCATTGGTTTAATCCCGCGGAAGTTTTCCTTCATTCCTACGTCCTATGCAAGTCGGTTAATCCACAGGAGCGTTCGTTTAATCGCACGGAAGCATTCGTTTAATTCCAAGGAAATATTAGTGTAATGCCACGGAAGTATTAGTTTAATCCCACGGATACATTCATTCAATTCAAAGCATTGATTCACTTCCTCACACCCATTGTATTCAATATCGTACGTGCATTTACTCATTAATTCATTCTATTCCATGAATTTCTTCAATTATTTATTGAATTCCACACATTAATTTTATTTCATTCATTCATTCGATCCCTCACATCCATTTAATCAATTTGTGCAGTCATCTTTTCATTTATTCATTCGTTCATTAAATGTTGTCCATTAATTAAATCATCCCTATATTCAGTTCACTTTAATTCAAACTCATTCACACAATTAGTTATGTTTCATTCAATTTACACGTTGTAATAAATAATTTTGAAACATTCACATCACTGTACAAATATTTTTGTAGCATTTCAACACAGTCCAGTCCATATTTTTATGGGGCATATCGTGTTGAGGAACCTGTAGGCCATCAGCATTGTTCATATCATGTATTATTACAGTTGATACGTATCACAATAAGAAACCCACTGCGGTCACGAACTATGCAACTTGGGTTTCGTTCGAAACATGCTTCGTTCTGTTCGCAATGTGGGTCAATTATTCTTGCCTAAAATTAGCAGAAAATAAGAGAACTTGTGCAAGTGTTCGCTTGACTTACGTAGTCCGAATTGCCGTATCGAATGGAATACCAGCACGTGTAGATATGACGCAACAGACATGTTAATTGTTATGTTCTCATTAAACCTCGAAAATTCACCCAGTTGTCTTAGTCTTCGGAGAGGGGGAAGCAGGCACTGAGAAAATTTTTTCCTTCATCAGTATCTTATTATTGTATTACACAGGCCTACTAAGACAATTTTCCTTCATTTATCCTTGGCTTTTGCAGAAGAGATAATCCAGCTGTTCTTTCTTTCATTTGTGGTCTTACTGACCATGTTCTTTCGTGCAGCTCGCCATCTCTTGATGATATCGAGGAGCCGATTTCCCTCTCTTCATCTTTAATGATTATTTCACCATTTTCGAGGAAATAATATCCATTTTCTTGACGTCGTACAAAATTTTGTCCAATATTCTTTTGAGAAGATTAATTCCGTACGTAGATGAAATTATTGGGGATCATCAGTGCGGTTTTAGGCGTAACAGATCGACTATTGATCAGATTTTTTGTATTCGACAGATAATGGAGAAAAAATGGGAGTATAAGGGTACAGTACATCAGTTATTCATAGATTTCAAAAAACCATATGACTCGGTTAAGAGGGAAGTATTATATGATATTCTTATTGAATTTGGTATTCCCAAGAAACTAGTTCGATTAATTAAAATGTGTCTCAGTGAAACATACAGCAGAGTCCATATAGGTCAGTTTCTATCTGATGCTTTTCCAGTTCACTGCGGGCTAAAGCAGGGAGATGCACTATCATCTTTACTTTTTAACTTCGCTTTAGAATATGCCATTAGGAAAGTTCAGGATAACAGGCAGGGTTTGGAATTGAACGGGTTACATCAGCTTCTTGTCTATGCGGATGACGTGAATATGTTAGGAGAAAATACACAAACGATTAGGGAAAACACGGAAATTTTACTTGAAGCAAGTAAAGCGATTGGTTTGGAAGTAAATCCCGAAAAGACGAAGTATATGATTATGTCTCGTGACCAGAATATTGTACGAAATGGAAATATAAAAATTGGAGATTTATCCTTCGAAGAGGTGGAAAAATTCAAATATCTTGGAGCAACAGTGACAAATATAAATGACACTCGGGAGGAAATTAAACACAGAATAAATATGGGAAATGCGTGTTATTATTCGGTTGAGAAGCTTTTATCATCCAGTCTGCTGTCAAAAAATCTGAAAGTTAGAATTTATAAAACAGTTATATTACCGGTTCTTCTGTATGGTTGTGAAACTTGGACTCTCATTCTGAGAGAGGAACAGAGATTAAGGGTGTTTGAGAATAAGGTGTTTAGGAAAATATTTGGGGCTAAGTGGGATGAAGTTACAGGAGAATGGAGAAAGTTACACAACGCAGAACTGCACGCATTGTATTCTTCACCTGGCATAATTAGGAACATTAAATCCAGACATTTGAGATGGGCAGGGCATGTAGCACGTATGGGCGAATCCAGAAATGCATATAGAGTGTTAGTTGGGAGGCCGGAGGGCAAAAGACCTTTGGGGAGGCCGAGACGTAGATAGGAGGATAATATTAAAATGTATTTGAGGGAGGTGGGATATGATGATAGAGACTGGATTAATCTTGCACAGGATAGGGACCTATGGTGGGCTTATGTGAGGGCGGCAATGAACCTTCGGGTTCCTTAAAAGCCATTTGTAAGTAAGTAAGTAATATCCATTTTCTGATACCCTAGACTGGTTATTTTTGTATATTTTATTTTTGACTTTGGTAAGTTCTAATGCAGGACTGTTTGAATACTCTTAATTCTAATGTAGGATCTTACTTAAATGGCAGTTCATTGCCGCCCTCACCTAAGTTTGCTGTGCAATGTATTCCGATTTATTCGGTGGTGTTTGGGTAAAAGGAAATAAGTAATAAAAATAAGTTTTGAGATAAATGAAAATTAAACTTCGGACTCGTATTGCAAATAATTTTCTACACAAGTAACACACATCAAATGCTAGTATTATTTTGTTTTGTTTCTTTGCACACCAGCTTATAGAATTTAACTTGTGTATTCACCTGGGGAACGAAGCTACATTTGCACAAAAAAATTACAACCCTCTTTACCCGAACACAATCGAATTTTTGTTGTTTAGTCAACTGCCCGAAGACATATCGTCGTTGTTCCTCCAGTAACTCCTATGTGATATATTTATCGATTTTCAGATTTTTGCTCTATTAAATAACTTAAATAATTATACAGCAAATAATAAAATCTCCTATACGTAATTATATTTCTTTCTTTCGGAAATATAAGAATTCACAGTCTCCTATGTACTGCCATAGAATGAATTAATGTGTTTTTCTTCCTACTGAACAATTTTACATTTTGCACATAGGAGTTATTGCAGGAACAACTACGATATATGAACTTGACACGTGATACAAACAAAGCATTCACTCCTGAGACAACTAAGCCAAGAGATAATGGAGAAGGATGGCCAGTTCCTTTCTCCCTCCATTGCATACATCGCCAATTAGCTACATATTACACTAATCAGACTTCAGATGTATACAAATAATTGTTTTAGTAGCCTATTACTTATGCAACATTATTATTATTATTATTATTATTATTATTATTATTATTATTATTATTATTATTATTATTATTATTATTAAATGTAAACTTTAGCCTGCAGACGGTAAATTTGTTTGCTGAGAGAAGGTCCGTAAAGTGACGAAGCTAACCGCCGCGCGGCAAAAGAATTACAGTGATTAGAACCCTTCACTGCGCATGCGTTCGACCTGGTATTACTTTGCCAAATGACCGGCAGACAGTCGCTGTAGTACTCGTATTGGAACTTCGTGACTCAAGTGTTTGAGAAATAACAACGATAACTGTAACACGCAGCGCAAACAAGTCCTCTAAATTACAGTTCGGGGGTGAAGCAGCTCTCACAGGGGTGTAATTTTAAGTGAATGCGCGAATTTTATGACTTGATCAGCTCTCACAAGCTTTTGTGGAACAGCCGACTAACTACATAGTAGAGGACGCAGTTCGAAGTCATGTCTTAAGAGTAAACAATAATCTCACTTGCTGTCACTATTCTCCCTTTAAAGTATCATTCATTCATAGTGTTCTGCTCAAGGGCAAGTCTTTCACTGCAAACCCAGCGTTCTCCAGTCTTTCCTATTTTCTGCTTTCCTCTTAGTCTCCGCATATAGTCTAGGCCAGCCATGGCCAAAATGTGTCTAGCGAGCACATTGTGACTCGCAATGATAACTATGCATTTCTCTTGCTTCCTACCTCCCCCAACTCCCACCCTCTCATTCACTGGAGTCAAACTCCGTTCCATTTGTTTTTGTCTCTGGCCTGCGAGTGGCGTATCGTCGCAATATCTCTCTAGAAACCATGTACCTCTACAAAAACAAAAGTTTCAAGTAGGATGGGAGGACGCATTTTTTCGCTGCCAATATGATGAGAATATTAAATGTATGATTTGTTCACAAGTGTTACGAGGAAACGGTTGTATAACATAAAACGGCGTTATACTAGCCTACATGTCACTCATGAAACATTAAAAGGTTAAGTGTTATTATTATTATTATTATTATTATTATTATTATTATTATTATTATTATCATCATCATCATCATCATCATCATCATCATCATCATAGCATCATATCTGTACGTCGATCCTTTTTCAGCAGATGTACGAATAATGCGGTTAGAGCTTCAATTGGAACTCACAGATTTACAATGTGATGTTAAATGAAAGATGTAGGGGAGAGTCGGGTAGTATCGGACATTGGGTAATATCGGACAGTGAGTTTCTTTCATCTACCACACGATGATAGTACCTGATTGACATGGTTATGTTTCTGTGATGTCGCATAGAGAAACGTAACCTTGTCATTCAGGTACAACCATATAGTGGTAGATGAAAAAACCGCATTGTCCGATACTACCCGATGTCCGATACTACCCGACTCTCCCCTAAGGACTTGACAAAAAGTGTTGAACTTTTCAAATCTTTGCCAAAAAATAAATATCCGAAGTTTCGTTCTTTGGCTTGTTCTGTTGAAGCCATGTTCGCTATAACTTACGTTTGTGAAAAATTATTTTCAACAATGAAAATAGTAAAAACCAAATTTAGATCACGACTGACAGACAAAATACCTTCGTGATTAACTACGACTGGCAATAAGTGACATAATTCCTGATTTTGAAATTCTGTTCGCAGAGACATTCTGAAGACAGTTAATTTTAGGTTGTGATAATGTGTCCTATGTTTTCTTATTCATTTCTTTCTTCGTTACACGTACTAAACATTAGTTTGTAACCTTGTACTGTATAAAGCTATATTTAAGTGCTTGACGTAAGAAAAATGAAACTCCGTTAATAAGTCAAACAGTTGCTTCACTTCCCCTTCGGGTGTCCGCCTCCCTCCATAGGTGCTATGCACGTTGCAGGTTACACAGTGGCTCGGCGCACGATCACATTTTCGCCACGGCTGATCTAGGCTATATCGTCGTTGTTCCTGCAATAGCTACTATGTGAGATATTTATCGATTTTTAGATTTTTGCTCTATTAAATAACTTAAATAGTGATAAAGCAAATAATAAAATCTCCTACATGTAATTATATTTCTTCGTTTCGAAAATGTAAGAATTCACAGTCTCGTATGTACGGCTGCCATAGAATGAATAAATGTGTTTTTTCTTCCTACTGAACAATTTTATATTTTGCACATAGGAGTTATTGCAGGAACAACGACGATATATCTTAATGTCGTCTGTTATCTGATTTCTTCTTCTGCCGCGAACTCTTTTCCCGTTCACCATTCCTTCCAATGCATCCTTCAGGAGGTAGTTTCTTCTCAACCAGTGGCCCAGCCAATTTCTTTTTCTCTTCCTGATCATTTTCAGCATCATTCTTTCTTCACTCACTCTTTCTAACACAGCTTCGTTTCTTACTCTGTCTGTCTATTTCACACTCTCCATCCTTCTTCATATTCACATTTCAAATGCCAATTTCAAAACTGTTACCGTACGTTAAAATTTTATGAAGTTTGAAATAAAAAGCGAGAACTATCCGACATTTTGTACTTCGACTGAGGCATATAGATAAACGTATTTACTGGTTATCAACATGTAATAGAAAACAAAAGACGAAATTTAAACATCTACAGGGTGTTTGATCGATTTTGCAACAAACTTTTAGGGGTGTTCCAAGTGATCAATATAAACAATATTTCATATATCAACCATGTCCGGAAACATTCCATTTGGTAGTACAAGGTTTCATATGTGTAGTCAGTATAGCCAGCTGCCAATGAACTCAAGGCCATCTTACTGAAGTTTGGTTGCAAACTACCTTTTCCTGCAAATTTAGTAAATTCTCGTAAACATGGTATGATATATTTTAACTTCCGTTTCCCTCTTCCTCTGTACAGTATATTCTAGTTGTTGAAGTAGGCTCATCTATTGTAGGCCTACTAGGATTTCTTATTCCATGACAAGTATTTATCCAAGTATCCCGTGGATTTGTTGTGAGAAGAACTAGTTTCTCGTTTCGTACAACATTGGCACTTTACATATATCGAATGGAGATGTTTTGTTGCAGTGATAGGCGGGGAAACAGGATACATCTACCAGAATATCATCCTTGTTCACAATATTGAGTACGTTTCTTTGATGTGGAAATATATTGCGTTTTGGCTAACCGTGCGCAGGATATCAAGTAGCGGTATGATATAGGCCTAATCCCAGCTACTACAAGGCATCGAACTGACAATCGCAACAAGGCGTCGAACCGACAATCGCACTCAGTCGTCCCACCGGACAGGAAAATGGCTTTGCAGTCATCCAGTGAGACATAATTGCTAGTCCGGGGGCGTAAGCACGCACGCACGCACACACACACACGCGTTAATATACACGTTCAGTTAGTAATGAAGCCCTGCAAGTCGCGACCTGCGGGTTGAGCCCCGTCCTCTCGTGTCCTCCCACGCCCTGTTCATGTAATGGGATTCGAACTTTCTACCCGAGGCGGTTGGGATGCTAATGGAAAATCCGCGGCCTCACTCCGTGCCACCTCCACTGCTGAATGTATCGCTCGAGTTAGCATGCATCCTGCCTGACTCACACTAGCATCAAACATGCGTACCCCTGTTACCAGAAGTTCTTCGAGGGCCCTGTCTCATGTCACATTTTAGCCCTGTTAATTGACCGTTTCTATGTAACAGATACACGGATTGACATCGTACTTAGATGGCTTACAGTGAAGATTGATACAGTAATCCGGGGTTGCAAGAACATATATTTAGGTTCAATGACGCTTAATGATTATGGAAGTACAGTACGCATCATGTACAGCTTACCGCCATTTTAACCGATAGTAACGCGTTTGTTTGGTGGGGAGATCCAACCGCTCTCTCGCATGGGAGGAAAATGAATCGGCGGTGATTTAATCCAACTGTCCGTCCGAGTGGTTATGTCGCAGTGTAGTTTAAACGGGTGAAATCACTTGACATTTACTTACTTGACGGTGTCCTTTTCTTTAAACTATTTTAAACAGTTGTAGACTTCCAATTCCGTAGAGCTAATATTTTCAGGAAAGAGCCTAACAGCCCAGCCACTAGCCTTTACAGAGGGGCCAGCAGAAACGAGTGGGGGAAACCGGGATACGACAAAACCACTCCGACGGACAGTATAGTCCCGTACAAATAATGCGCCGGTAATAGGTAGTAAGAAAACGTAATATTTTTAGTGGGCTATTTTACGACGGTTTATCAACTACTGTGGTTATCTAGCGTCTGAATGATATGAAGGTGATAATGCCGGCGAAGTAAGTCCAGAATCCAGCGCCGAAAGTTACCCAACATTTGCTCTTATTGAATTGAGGGAAAATCCCAGAAAAAAACCTCAACGAGGTAACTTGCCCCTACCAGGAGTAATATCGGGGAGAGAAGTGTAGGAAGGGGAAGACTCCCGTCACGTGATCTGAAGGTAGGAGTGACTGATCAGATATTAGTTTCTGCTTTTCAGACAAATTACATGATGACATCTCTATCTTCACCTACAGTGCATTGACCTCTTAAACCGATATAAATGGAAGAGATAACGCACAGAAGGAGATAAATAAAGATAAAAGGTATTGCTTACAATAATAATTTTCGTACTGTATGCGGATATATGTGTGATTTACACGGAAGGCACTGTACATTTTAGTGAAGTGAGTTGCGGGGCAGGCTGTGACCCCCTGCAGACTGTTGATTTGACAGCGATGAGTGATCGCCACTGATCAGTGTCGTGGGTCGTCACGTCCCTTCTTGACGTATAATATGGGAGTCGGCAGTCCGACAGTGGCGGAAATCAGTTCTCTTACGTAGTGGCGTGCCCACAAAATACCCTGGCTGCAAGGGACGACATAATATGTCTGTGCATAGAGAGTAGAAAAAGGTCTAAATATTTTGGAAATGTGATTTAAATCCCTAAAACACACAGCTAGTAAAGCTACTTTCGAAATACATAGTTGCTTCCGCAATGAAATGACCACTGTAACGTATACAGTGTAAGCAGTTTCGGAACTTACAGAATGAAGTTTCTGGGCGATTTTTCTCTCTGTTTCATAGTTTTCATTATGATGTTATAATGACGGTTATAGGCTATTGCTTTAGTTGGTGTTAGGCCTATATTATGCGATTATAAAAATCTTTCCTTGAGTCGGTGGTGGTGGTGGTGGTGGTGGTGGTGGTGGTGGTGGTGGTGGTGGTGGTGACGTTAAAATAAAAATCGTATTGATTCTCTTACAGTAAGTACAATGTGAAATATTGCAGAGATAACAACAAATGGGAAAATTAATTAAAATCACGACGAGCACGAATGTGGAAAGGAAAAATGTGACAAATTTCACTTCTGTATTATGAAGAAAGTGACAACGAATATGAGAATGTTTTAACAGCTAAAATTAATTTTCAAAGGAATATGATGAAAATAAGTATGGCTAATGTAATAATAAATGTGATGAATATGCAAGGACGAGAGTGGTGATTGTCAAGAGACGAGAATTGCGAGTGTCAACAAACGAGAGTGACGAATATTAAAACGCGAGAGTGGCGAGTGCTTAAAGGACGAGAGTGACGAGTGTCGCAATGACGAGAGTGACGGATGTCTAAAGGACGATAGTTATCGTTGTCGTAAGAATGAGAGTGGCAATGTTCAGAGGACAAGAGTGACGGGCGTCGCAAGGACGATAATTCCAGTGTTGTAATGACAACAATTACAATTATTCCCAGAACCAAGTACGGCGAGTATTTCTGGGACATTTGTAAGGAATTTGACAAGGACGAATATGATAAAAATGACGGCGACAACAGTGGCGAAAATTACTTACAGAAATAGGTGAGTTACTTCTGCAAGAATCCTATATATCTGTAGAACATGTAGTTCGTAATTTCTATGATTTAATCTTTTGTGGAAAAAAATTTGAGCTACTGCAACTACAAACGTGGATAAATTATTAGATTGAATTAATTATATGTGCAAAGAAGCTGTATTTATCGGTAGAAATAATGAACAAAAATGTATTTTGCACAGATAGCCTATAATGAACAGAAAATTGAGTCTTGAGGTTACTAATATTTTGTGAACATTCCTTATTTTTTATTAACACGCTGATTTTGTCAAGGATGCTGGAAATCCACTTTCTTTGAATATCAACATCATTTAGCCAGATATCAGACAGTGATTAAATGAGTCCATGTTTTATTGTAAGCCTCTTTTTGTTCACTTTCTTCTTCAGTATAGATCACAGATTTTCAGTTTCGTTCATGTCCGGTCTTCTTGCAGGCCATGGGAGAATATCTTCTGCAGTATATAATTAAAACACCAGTAGTACCAACATAGCCAGAAAAAATATACTTAACCATTGCAAAAATATACCAGAAGATGTAAACAATCATACTTACAACAATAGAGATTCTGTGAATTATACTGATAGTTGATATGACGAATTATATTATGTTTCCAAGAAAACGTTTTAGTCTAATAATTTGGTCACGTCTGTATGTTCTTTCGTTAGGAAGAGTCCCTGTGATGGTTATTTATAACTGCGTATATACAGTCTTAGAAAAAAGTTTTGTCGCACAGATACTTTATAAGCCCCAGAAAGGAGGCAGTGCGCATGATCAGAGGACGAGCGACCTGGTTCACAAGAGAACGGCTAGTTGAGGTAATAAAATTAGTTCTGTTTCGTTGTATGTCTATCTATGCGACAAAACTTTTTTCTAAGACTGTACGTTTATAAGCATGATAATTGGTTTTTAGTATCCAAAATAAATTTGTTGTGGAAAATAATGGTTCTAAACAGCCTGTAAGTGATTAGAAGTGAAATAAAAAAAAAGTAAAGAACTCATGTCATAATGTAGTTTACTGAGGGGAAACTTATCCGGAAGAAATGTCGAAAGATGAGTCCTACAACTTCGTAATGCATATTTAGACAGGAACGGAAAAGAAATAGGAAACTTATTGACAAAGGAACCAGTGGTGGATCCGCCACTGATGCGCCGTAGAAAACAGTTGAAGCACGATTCGCCCCGCTGCTTATGGGAACGTGATAATAAGCTCACGACAGATTTCAATAACATCGCCGCTGCTGAAGTAGTCATGGAACCGCCCTACCGACTGGAGTCCATGACGGACAGCGAAGAGAAGTCTGTCCTTGCAGCCTATATCATCCAGCACCATCCGATAGGCAATGTTGAAATATCTTCAAAACCAATTTCTGATCGGATTATTAGCGGTGTAACATCAGTATAAAATTTCACTAATTTTGGTATAGAATTACAGTGTCTTTCCCCGGAGTAGATATGTAACCTGAAAATTGACCCTCACATAGAAGAGCAACCCACTCTTGCCGTCAGGGACCGAGAAGACAAGGGAAAAAGGAGGTCATGATAACAAGAAGATTACAAGAAACACAAAAAGAATACAAGCAGAACGCGAAGAAAAGAAGAAAAAAGGGGAAAATCAAGGATAACAAGGGCGAGCCAAGGATAACAAAGAAGATACAAGGAAGAACTAGAGCAACGGGAATACAAGAAGAACTAGACGAGATAAATCGAACAAGGGGAATATGAGGACATGGGAAATAAAATGAATACGAGGACCGTAAGTAGAATACAAACAATCCGAGGATAGCAAAGGAAATACAAAGAATACGAGGACAACAAGGAAAATAGAAATATAAAAAAAGCTTTTTTTTCTAATGGCGGGTACTTGACTTTTCGTCATTCACTCATATGAAGCCATTTCTGTAGACCAACTAACGACAGAGTCGTTGCCCAGGGTGCTCCATATGTTACACCCGCGTTGAGATGAGATGAGATGATAAAGGAAATTTGTTGGGAAGCCACAAGGAAACCGGAGAAAATCCCTGTGAAATGGGTTAATATAAAGAGAACAAAGTGAAGACAAGAAGAACAAAGAAAGACAGAACTAAGGGAATATAAGGAGAACAAGGGGAAGAGGGAGAACAAGGATAGTAAGGGAACACAGCGAGAATGAGCGGAATATAAAGAGGACAAGGACAATGGAAAGACGAGAACGAGGGGAATATGAGATCAAGGAAATATGAAAAGAGAACGGGAAAACGAGGAGAACAAGAGAATACCAGGAGAACAAAAGAAATACAATGGCGACAAGAGGAATATAATGAGAACAGAAGGAATGTAACGAGAATAGAAGCGATGTAATTAGAACAAGAGGATTATGATGATAAAAATGGAATTATTATGAGAACAAAAGGATTATAATGAGTACAAGAGGAATGGAATGAGTACAAGAGGAATACTATGAGAATAAGAAGAATACAATGAGTACAAGAGGAATACAATGAGAACAAGAGGAATACAATGATAATTAGAATGCAATAATAATACGAAGAATGCAATGAGTACAAGATGAATACAATGAGAACAAGAAGAATACAATCAGAATAAGAATACAATGAGAAAAAGAAGAGGAATACAATGAGAATAAGAAGAATACAATGATAAAAAGAAGAATACAATGAGAACAAGAGGAATACAATGAGAATAAAAAGAATACAATGGGTAGACTGCAAGAGGAATACAATGAGAACAAGAGGAATATAATGAGAAAAAAGGGAATAAAGTGATAAGAAGGAGAGTATAGTGAGAATAAGGAGAGTGTAGTGAGAACAAGAAGAATACAAGGAGGAAACAAGAATATAGTGAGAAAGGAAGGACAAGGAGAATAAGGCGAAGAGATAGAGAAATGAAAACGGATAAGTTGAATACAAGGAGAATGAGGGGAATGCAATGAGAACGAAGAGATAAGGAGAGCAAGAGAAATAGAAGGATAACAAGAGGACTACAAGGATAACGGGAAGATATAGAGAACAAGGGAAATATAAGAACAGCAAGAGGAATACAACGAGAACACTAGTATAATAAAGAGAACGAGAAGACATGAAGAACAAAGAGAATTGGAGATAAAAAGGGAAATACAAGGAGAACAAAATTAATACAAGGAAAACAAGAAGAAGACAAGGAGAAAAGCGGAAGTCAAAGAGAACAAGGAGGGGATAATGAGAACGAGGCCAAGTCAAGGAAAACAAAAATAGTATAAAATAAACAATGGGAAGACGAAGAGAACAAGGGGGAAGACAAAGAAAACAAACTATGCACCTTTCGACAGTTGACTCCACCCACACGTAGTTCTACGTGAAGATATGCAGCATAGTAAAACCATGCGTCTGTCGATTTTGTGACTGTACTGTACATATGCCCGGGTCACTGTTCCGTTAGTGTAGTTGTCTTGTCGTCATATGTGTGACGCTTTTGTAACTCCATTAAGCTTAGCGCTAACGAGGTGATATCGTGCACTACGGTAATTCTGAGACATGCATTGTAATCGAAAGAAAAAATTAGAAATAATCCTGTAAATAAGAATGAATTTTTGCTTGGATATATATTTTTTTATTTGAAAGAAATTGTTAGTCTGTTTATATTTTTCAGTTCGTTTTGTAATACGAAAGGTTGTGAAAAATTCTTATCTGGTTTCTTCAAATACTACATCACTATCTATTTTGGTTACGAATAAAATCCAGTAATTTGTTTTCAAATTATTGTATTTCATGACATCATTTTCGAATAAATTGACAAATACTGAATATAGGCCTAAACAAAATTTGTCCAATACTATAGGCGACATTGCTGTTGGATACAAACAGAGAAGATAGGATACCCAAAACTAATTTTTCGAGATCCAAAGAAGCCGATGAAATGTGTTTATATTAACATTTCCGAATAGATTCCTTCCTTCTTCCTTTCCAGGAATTGAAGATGGATTGCATTTTGCTGTACTACCCAGCTGTAAAAAAAAAACGTTCTTAATTTACGTAAACGTAATAAATCAGTCCAGAGTTCGTTTATAGAGAAGAAATCTGTGTTGAGATAGGTAGCTTAAAGACTAGAGAACATTACTGCCTGCAGGAACCTGTTCATTGCATCTCGACACGCCATTATTCTTGACAATTGATTGATTTCTATTATTACTACAAGGGTCCCTGACCGCTCTACTCGGGAGACGTCATTTGCTTCCATAGCGATGACTCGCACATCAGCGCCTTCATTTGTTCCTCTCGAATCTTTATTATTTTTAGCATCGTTGGTGTATAGCTGCCGAATAAATATGCGAAGTGTCATTGTGTTCAACCTGTATCTTGCGAGAATAACTTAAATCTGAGGTAGGCTATATAGAAATCTCCATTTTTGTCTTCTGAGATTACATAAATCTTTATCCAACAGTGTTGAAATTTTCTGAACATTTGGCTGTATTCTTCTCTCTAATGAGCAACGCGCCGAAACTGTAAGTCTCTTTGCCGTGATCGATATAGCCCGTGGTGCACCATAAGAATTGGATCTACTTTAAAGAAAGATGAGGTAAATATGACGGTAAAAAATTACAAATCTAACATGTTGAAATGATGATGAGAAGAAATTTATCAGATATTGAAGTGGTTGTAATGAAAGACAAAGTTGTAAACTTGTTGAAGCGATGATTGTGAAGGATGTCAAAGATGCTGAAGTGATGATAAAAGATTTCCAAGATGTTGAAATAATAGTGATGAAAGATACACAAGATGTTCAAGGGAATGTGATGAACGGTAAAATTGAAGTGATTATTTTGAAGAATGTACTCGTATAAGATGTTGAAAAATCGTTTTGAGAGATGTAGAAAGTGTGCAAGTGATTGAGATGGAAAAAAAGCACAAAAAAGTTGAAGTGATAGTAAAGAAAATAAAGTCAAAGATGTTGACGTGGTGGTGATGAAAACAGATGTTATCGAAGTAGTGGCATAAGCAACTAAATTCTTGATCTGACGATGACAAAGAAATACCTACAAGATATTGAATATGATGGTGGCGAAGAAAGTACCAGATGATGACGAAAATAGACAACAAGATGTTGAAAATGATGGTGACCAAATTACAAAATGTTGGCGAAGATGATGATGAAAGTACACGATTTTAAAGTTGATGAAGTCGACCTGGTTGGCGAGTTGATATAGCGCTGGCCTTCTATGCCCAAGGTTGCGGGTTCGATCCCGGGCCAGGTCGATGGCATTTAAGTGTGCTTAAATGCGACAGGCTCATGTCAGTAGATTTACTGGCATGTAAAAGAACTCCTGCGGGACAAAATTCCGGCACATCCGGCGACGCTGATATAACCTCTGCAGTTGCGAGCGTCGTTAAATAAAACATAACATTTAAAGTTGATGAATGATGACGAAAGCATAATATGTTAAAAGTTATGGCGACGAAAGAGCGAGATGTTAAAGATGATAGTGACGGAAGTACAAGATGTCGAAGATGCTGGTGATAAAAGTAGAAGATGTGGGAGTCAATCGCTGTGGAGTAACACTTAACCTGCTGTACCGTGAAACGAGGGGACCCGGGTTCAAATCCTGGTTGGGACAAATTACTTTGTTGAGGTTTTTCCAGGGTTTTCCTCAACCCATTAAGAACAAATTCTCGGTAACTTTCGACGCTGGCCCCTGGACTCATTTCGCTGACATTATCACCTTCATATTATTCAGACGCTCGATAACCATAGAAGTTGATATAGCGTCGTAAAATAAACCACTAAAAAGATTTGGGAGAGAGTGGTGACGAGAGTACAGTAGAATATGTTGAAGATGGCGGTGACGAAATTACAGTATGTTGGAGATGGAAGTACAGATACGGAATTAAAATTTGAAGCTCACTTTTTGTATAAGTTTCGCTTATAACACACTGCATGTGCAGTAAGCAAGAATCCCTGTATATGTGTTACTAGTGGACAGTCTTGTGAAATTGTTGCCCACAAACAGGTAGACTCCCAGCAAGACTCGCTTTAAATTTTAATTCCGGATCTGTACAAGATGTTGGAGGTAATGGTGACGAAAATATAAAATGTTGGAAATTATGGTAACAAAAGTACAAGATGTTGGAAATGATAGTGGCAAAATTGCAAGATGTTGACGATGACGAAAGTACAAGATGTTGAAGATAATGGTGATGGACGTACAATATAGGTACCGGTACTGAAGATGGTGTCGAAGTAAATAAATTAATTTCTCTTGGGAAAATAATACATTTTTCCTCGTCAGTTAATTCTGCTTAGTAAAAGCTGTTGAGAAGAAAATATATTCTTTAATAGGACTTCTGTTCCTCTAATTGAGGTTCTGGATCATGGGTGTCCAAACGCCTATAAAATCAAGAGATATTGCACGTCAAGCATGCTCAATAACTTTCCACTATTAAATAGGAAAAACGACTTTAAAGATTTTGCGCTGCGGATTACTTACTCCAGGGGTTACCTCGTACGAGTTGCAATTAGACATCTACAGTATATTCTGGATATTTACATCTATTATCTCACTTAACGAAATATGTCATAGGACGAATAATATTATTTGTATACATCTCAAGTCTTACTAGTGTAATATGTAGCTAGTCGGCGATGTATGCAATGGAGGGGGAAAGGAACTGGCCATCCTACCCCATTATCTCCTGGCCTAGTTGCCTCATAAGTAGTGCCTTCTTGTTATCACTTGTGATTCAGACCTGTTTTCGGACAGTTGACTAAACAACAACAATAATATTACTTCTATTTATTGCCTTTGATTTCAGGTGAAGTGCCACCAATATTTTCAAAAACTGTATATTATTATTGCCAGATACTTAATAAGAGTAATAATCCGTTCAGTAGTTCAGACAAAATCGGTGTACACATATGAAAAGTAAAGTTATTCCTACCACAGGCCAAGGAAATCCACAGGATATCAGGAGTTTAAAGATCCTAGATTTTCTAGACTAACGACATTAGTAGCATTAGGGACGTAAGTCCAACATACTTTCCGCCTTTGTTCTCAACATAATACCTCAGGTACATGTTTGCATTAGAGGCTGCGTAAACCACATGGCCATAGTGCTTAAGGAATAGTAGTTAAATTGAGAAAATCTACGATTTCGTCGGGAATTGGGCCCATGATTTTCCTGCTTTCAGCACAACGCCTTAATTTGTGCCTGCACATAGACATATGATAGAATACCCAAAAACACCGTTTCGGTATCAGCGACAATGGAAACGTATTTTTTGCAAAAAAAAAAATATATATATATATATATATATATATATATATATATATATATATAGGCTACTGTACATTTTCCTAGCATTATAAAAATTTCAATTAACTGGTATATAAGTACCGAATAAATTTTCCTCTGTCTCTCACCTCACCTCACCTCACTTCACCTCACCTCACCTCACCTCACCTCACCTCACCTCACCTCACCTCACCTCACAAAGATTCAGATGTTAGAGAATATAAAGCCGACTGTTACCTGAGGTGCAATCAGCTCTGTGAAGAAGATATACACAATCTTTTGTAATAGGGGCTCGAACTGTGTGTCCAATGTAGCGCGTACATTTATTGTTTCTACTCGATATAAAAGAAAGCTGTAATATCGACATGGGCTGGTGCTAAATGTTTATTTGCATCCCGCTGCCAGACAGGTTTTATTTGTTTCGCTGAACAGAACAATTTCTTTGTTGTAGATTGACTCAGCACTGGCGGTTTGTGTGTGTTGGCACGTCGCATTTGCTTTTGTTCTTGCGCCAGGGATGTCCAGTCTCGTGCAAACAACGGCCTACGAAGTTTAATGCTCTGTTATGAATTGTAGGAAATGGCAAGAAATTATCTTCACAGAATCCACCCATGTCTTTTTCACGTAGTTTCTTCTTCGCAAAGTTTGGTGGCCATTAACCATCTAATGGTTATCACAGATTAATATCAGCTAGAACAGGGCTGGGGATAAGCCTCTCTTTGAGCGCGCTTTCAGAGAAACTAGCTGCGGACAGGTGGATAGGAACGATAAACAACGCAGAGGTTCAGTGACGTGCCATTCACAATCAGCGTATTCCGAATCTCACCGGTCCGGTGGCATCAGTGACATCATGTTGCAGCGAACTAAGGAACAAAACTGCTGGAAGGATCGATGGCTGTCATGGCGACTGTACAAGTTGTTGTCTGTGCTACTCTAGCAAAATTTTGCGAAATTTTCGTACTGCCATCTCGTTCAAAGAAAAGATAGCATAAACAATTTATTTCTTGAACCGGTAGTAATAACTGGTCCGTTGACATGTTCGCTCATAAGCCATTAACATATTGTTTTTACGTTGTACTCATTACAAACAATACAGCAGAATCAAAGCGGAACACACCGCCATGACACAACAGTGCACGATGTTATTCGTCTGCTAATTCCCGCCCTATACAAGAACCAATCAGATTCACTGATAGCGGCTGATGGAGACTGCCACCACCTCTGCAAGTTGATGGCACCGGTGCGACACCGGTGGAGCATCAATGACGTCATCGGTGGAATTCGGAACACCGTGATGCCATCGGATTGCTCACCGGTGAGATTCGGAATACGCTCTATGAGTGCAAAACGTGCTTCGTATGTATATGTACATAAATACTACATTCAATTTTCTGTTTAAAACAAATGTAAATGTAGCTTACACATTGCACGCCACTGATCCATTTCTTATGTACACAATGAACACAATTGCGGGAGTAGAAGGAGACTGCTATCAGAAGATCGCTCCAGCTAACGCATAAATCCCTCAGACCTGAGCTAGAACCTAGGTTCGCGGCTTACAACCCGGCGGAGGGTAGTAAATTTTTATAAATCCAAAATATTTCGGGATAGAAGTAGAGCTGTGAGTCCAATGTGGTAGATTAAGGCAAGAAAAATAATATTACGTTAAAAAGGTTCAATAAAAATTTGTCGATCATTTGTCGTTCACTTTCTAGGATTGCCATAATTCTGGATACAAAACTACCTATTGTTTCTGGTTTATTACAAACTGAAAATGTGCGTATGTGTATCCAATGCCTACCCACTTCACTTACGTGTTTCAAGTTCCGCAAATTGTGGATAGATGGCAGGACTGACCCATTTTCAACAAGTTCGGCGGGCCAATTGTGATGGGTATGTGTGAAAGTTATATCGTTTACTAGGGTGAGTGTATGTGTAAGCGTTCGTGAAAGTATAGTGTAGAGAATGGGTGACAATGATGATGAAGATGAGGAAGGGAGAAGGGGAAAACCGGTTCCGGCACGTAGCTTACTCCAGTCAAATAGCACCAAGGGGGCTGCCAGGCTTAACGTCCCCATACGACGGACGAATCACTATCATTAGTGACATATGCCTTTTCTTTATATGAACTGCGGAAAGATTTGGGATTTAATCGAGACATATTGGTGCACAGTCTAGTGCAGTGATGTCAAAGCAAGCGCATTTTTCTGACCTTGACGTCGTGCGCGGGCATTGAGCGCTAAGTATGCTAGGAGGAATAAGCAGCCTGTTGGATTAAGAAAACAATGGTGCACAAACTTCAAACGGAACGTGAAATTTTATGTCGTTATTTTTATATGGCTTCTTTCTGTTTATTATTTTATATATTGTCTGTAAAACAAAAGTACTAACATCTATTTCTTAGCCTAATATTGCAGTTGTGTTTTAAACGTTAATAACATAATGAAGAGTAAAGAAGGAATATTCACAGAAATTCCATAATAACTACAACTATACTGTACTAAGTGAATTAAACACATCATTCATAAAGAAAGTGTTGTCCCAAAGAAAGACGCTGAATCTACTAAACAAACATATCTGAAAATTTCACTTTTGTGTAAAAAATTTGAGAAAATATTCCTTTTGCATAAACAAGCAAACTTGTGAAAAATGAACATTAAAGTTAAAACTTATATTCTTATAATGCACTTATACTTCGCAAACAAATCTAAAAATTAACATGGATACATTTTTAATAAGTTCTCTTCCCTTTATCCATTGAATCAGTGCTGGCCATCCCTGTATATAGCTCGACCAAGCGGCATATACTACCTCTTTCTTCTGTCTCTTTCCTTTCCGCTGTAAAGCGCTCAGGCTCTCTGGCCTCTAAAGCGCGCGCTTGCTCCTATGGGCATCAGTTGACATCACTAGTCTAGTGATTAGAAGTTGTGCACTGTCACCTCTCCTAGTCCCGACGTAGAAGTTGTACATGAAAATCTCTAACCACGCCGGAAATCGAACCCGGGCCGACTAGTCTGGAGGCAGACCCGCTGCCAAAGAGCTAACTCGGACCCAAACTGGAAATGTTACGGAAACTTAATGCAATAAAATTTTATCGAAAGAAATACTGGGTTATAATTTGTTTATATTTTCAAATACAATCCGATTCTCATGACATTTATATTTTAGTACTAGTCTGCATGTATTAATTTGAAAATATGTGCACGCTAGTTTGATACAAATTGTGTTATAACATAACAGCTATGTTCTGACAGTGAGTGAGGAAAATGAAAGCGTTTGCTTTTCAACGTGTATTTTAAACCACACTGTAATTGTTCATTACCAGATTTTTCTGCCTTTCACATGTCAACAAAAGCACAACAGCAAGGCGGTTTATGGTAAACAAAAGCCTAGCGTTTGTGTTGCTAAGGAGACAAGCTGTTGTTTTTATAGTAACTCTGAGAAACAGTTGCTGAACAGAGAATCTGTGTTGCTCTACCCCTCAGATGTGCGGGTGAGTGCTGATAACCTCTGCAGCAAAGCAAACACGGGCAATTGAATTATTGGCTGTGTGCTAAAAGTGGGAACGCCATGCTAGTCTCTATTCAATAAACGAATCTTCTGCTTCTTTGAGCAGTCTACGGCGAGGTTATTATTAAAGGGGATCACTACGCCCAATCTACTGTACTGTACTACTGTACCCAAAAGTTGATGTATCTCCGCGACACGAGTTAATATCCTTGAAAGTAACTTTCGGCGCCGGACCCCAGACTAATTTTGCTAGCAGTATCAGCCTCATCTCATTTGGCTGTTACATAACCATAGCTGTTGATAAAGCATCGTAAAATAACCAATTATTGAACAAACCTCTTCAACCTTAGAAGTTTGTGTGTAGGGTTTGTATTCACTCTGTATATCTCATGTATTACGCCTCCAAGTTAAATTTGCGTCCCGTGAATGCAAGAGACGAGCGCTAGTAGCTCTAATTGCTCTAGTTGTTAGTATACAACATACTGTTTCGTCTGTGAGTGACGTCATGATGTTACAAGAGATAATGCAGTGAGTGAGGTAATATACAGGGACATCATTTTATTTTTACTAACATTTTTAATATTAACCTGGCTATACCTCTGGATCAACGCCGTTTGCTACCACCTTCCACGACTGGAGTTCGATGATACTGACGTAATATACAAACAAATCACTTCACTAGGTATAGGAGGGAAGAAAAGTAATTCATCCATTTACGTAAAGTAAGAAATATCGCGCTTTTGAGTTTGATAATTTTCATTAGGTTTTTGTTTAATCAAAATACAGTACTGTATTAACAATGAGTCTTTTTACTCACGAACTGAGCTGTCCATGTGGACGTATTCATTATTCAGTGTATATTATACTGTCTACAGCACATTAACGTACAATATAGAGAATGAAGTTACATTGAAAATTAATCATAATATGGATATTTAAACACATTTTTGAAAATGGTGGCCGTTCATTTCGATACAGGCTTCAGTTCTAATGCGCATATTATCGCATTATAGATTATTGTACCTAATTCCAATTACCAGTTTCGTCCTTCGTACTAGTAACTCATGTTGAAATAATTCTGTACCTACTCTGTAAAAGAGTACCTTACGTACTATAAATTCAATCTTCACTTCTGCCCGATCCGAAAAGATAAAATTACTCAGACATGCTACCTACTGTCCGTCCAAGTGGTTATGTCGTAGGGTCGTAGAAAGGGAGGAAATCATGTGACAGTTAATTACTTAACGAGGTCCTTTTAATTAAGTTATTTTAAACAGTTGTATAATATTACGTAGACGTCCAATTCCTAACAAAAATTAATGTTCTCAGAAAAGTGCTAAGACAGCCCAGCCACTAGCTGGCAAATAAAAACTGGTGGGGGAAATCGGGATGCGACGTAGGTAAATGGACGACAGTACCTGTGCGAAAATGATTCAATATTGAAAGCTCTTTCGTCACTGGAAAACTCGAACATATTTTTGGAACGTACTGTTTACTATGACCGTAAGACTACTATGACTGTATATGCGATCTTTGATCTGTGTGGACGACGGTTGAACTTCATTAGTAGAAGGGGTGGGAGTGAAGTACATTAAAAAACTCAGATACAATAAATAAAATGATGTCCCTATATATATAATATGTGTAACAAATACAATTTCACAGTTTTTATACGGGTACAACACCAGTATTCCTATACACGTGTATTCATATCTCATGCAACTAGCTGGAACGAACAGTAAACACTTCTTTAACAGCTTAGTATTTACTCATACGTAGGTCGCAAATGCTAGAGGGAGAGATAACGGTGATTCACATTCTTTCCGGACGCAGATTTAACTTGGGCGCGTAGTACGTGAATTTTGTCTGGAGAAATTCATTGTCGTTTTTGACAGCCCTAAACGAAGACGACATATCAATGGTGTTTTGTAAAAAGGACGCTATCAACAAAATCAGGAAATCTAAAAACATAGTTTCAGATCCATCATTTCATAAAATGTGTTACTTTATCTCAGTGTTTTCACCATTTTTTACATAAAAACTTATGTTTTATTTAACGACGCTCGCAACTGCAGAGGTTATATCAGCGTCGCCGGTGTGCCGGAATTTTGTCCCGCAGGAGTTTTTTTACATGCCAGTAAATCTACTGACATGAACCTGTCGCATTTAAACACACTTAAATGCCATCGACCTGGGCCGAGATCGAACCCGCAACCTCGAGCACAGAAGGCCAGAGCTATACCGACTACGCTACCGAGGCCGACTTCATACATGAAGGAAATGAGTCGATGGAGAAATTATTTATAACCGTTTATTAACGTAAAACCACAAAATTGTTGATAACGCCCTTGTTACAAAACACCATCGATAGGCCTATATTTCAACTGATGATGGAGGGAGATATTTTGGAGCACGTTGAGTCTTTGTTTTTCGAGAGACGTGAAAAACCTTCAGATAAATTTAATATATTGTGATAGCATTCTTCCACCTCGTCCTTACGTAGTTTATGTTTACCTGTTACTTTGTTTATGTGTAAAAAAATAACAATCCTGAACATTTTAACGTAAAAAAACAGTAGTTAAACATGCATTTTGAAGAACACACACGTATGATATATTACCGGTACATCATGTACTTTCGAGAATCATCACACTCCAATGAAATAGTAATGGATCACACGTGAAATATCACAGTATGTGTTTTCGAAACTAAATAGCAATCCAATGTGACACTCAGATTCACATATTACCACGTTTGTAATTCTGTGGCAGCTGCCATTTGTAATTGAAGCATTTGGTCGAGTAACTACGTTACAATCTGCTGACTGTGCAGGAGGAAAAAGAAGTTACATCATAATTCCGTTCATAAATTTACTATCGGACGGGCACCATATACCGTTATTCCATCAATATGTTTTGTACACTAAGCGAAGTATACGATTGTATGTTGTTGAAAGTCATATTACACATCATAGATATTTGTAACATTTTTGACTCCACAGAAATGCTACTAGAGAATATAGACAATAAACAATTTTATACAATGAGAATATTAGGAAATATAGAAAATCAATAAAAAGGTTAAATTATGAACAAAATGGTTATGACATTCATTTCTAAATGCTATATATTAATATGAATTAACATCATGTAATTTATTAAACTTACACTCAATGTCGTATTATGAATAAACATACAATATTGATCAAATAATTATACTATTATTAAAAAAATAACTGCAGTATTGAAATATAGGAACACCATTAAATTAATTAAAGTTGTAACAATAACAAATGAATAAAGAAAATTAAATATTACAGTTGAGAAATTGTTGGGGGATGGAATTTGAAACTCTGTCCCGAATATGCAGTAGGCTATCCATCCCAACAGATGGCTTATCTGTTAAGTATAAATTTTATTAATAATGAATTAATAATAATATTAACAACTACAGTTTTTAAATACTGACTGTAAGAGAGTAATACATTTTAAACAGTTCTGACATCAGGAACAATCTGTGAGCACATCTCCTTAGAAGAATTTCCATAAATCTGTTCCTGAAACGAAATACCGTGATAAAATTCCAAGATAAACTATAGTGGAAAAACACAACATAGACCAACTAACACTAGGTACAGTGTAAATTAAAATACAACTAATAAAATACTGCTAAAATAACGGACAGGGACTTACATTACTTGGGGGATATTTCGCACTAAATTGTGATTTTGTCTTCCTTATTTCATACTCAAAACCACTACCTCTCAGCGACTTTCGTGTCACATATTTCCACTTATTAATATTAATTTTTCTGGATTTTTTTTCTGCATTTATTTAGCTGGTCAGTATCTACCATAGAAATCGTCACTGTCTTGCAGTCATCCATTTTACGTAATAGATCAGGCATGTCAATTGATGCCCACAGGAGCAAGCGCGCTTTAGAGCCCAGGAGAGCCTGAGCGCTTTGCAGCGGAAAGGAAAGAGACAGACAAAAGAGGTGGTATATGCCGCTTGGTCGAGCTATATTCAGAGATGGCCAGCACTGATGCAATAGATAATGGGAAGAGAACTTATTAAAACTGTATCCATGTTAATTTTTAGATTTGACTGAGAAGTATAAGTGCATTATAAGAATGTAAGTTTTAATTTTAATGCTCATTTTTCACAAGTTTCATTTTTTATTCAAAGGAAATATTTTCTCAACTTTTCGTATAGAAAAGTGAAATTTTCAGGTATAGGCCTATTTATTTAGTAGCCTTACAGAAGTTTTCGTAAATCTAATATACCGTATATACGTATTACCGAAGATAGTGTATTAAAATTTTTGAAAATATTCGCATGGAAATTGTTTGTAAGGAAATGAATTAACAAAGCAACTACTGTTACATCATAAGCAAAAGCTACGTGCCCATGTGTTGTAAAAATGTCAGCTCTATAGCTTCAGCAGATTTCGAGATAATAATTTAATATTCTGGTGATAGAAAGTTGCTCACAAATATCACCTTAAAAGCATAATGCGATAAGAGTTTTGTTATGTAATATTAGTTACACTTAAAACAGATACAGTACCTAGGTAACTTTGCTTTGTACTGTAATATTGATTGGCTATGTATTGTATACTTTTAGTAGAGCCATCGATGTTGGTCAGTCGACAGACTCGCTGGGCTGCTGATCCGGAGCTGCGTTCGGGATTGGGTTGGATCCCCCTTTGGACTTTGGTTTCTTCGGAGGTTTTCCCCAGCCGTGGGACTGAAGCCGGATGGTCTATGGCGAGTCCTTGGCATCAACCCCTTTGATTTGATTACCCCCTTTGATTTGATTACCTGGTTGGGTTTTTCCGAGGTTTCCCCCACCGAAAAGGCAAATGCCGGGTAATATTTTGGCGAATCCTCGGACCTCATCTCATCTCACTACATCTCGCCAAAATGTAAAAAAATGTAAAAAAAATTGTACAAAATTGTAAAAATTGTAGAAAATTACTAAATTGTAAAACTATAAAAATTTGTAAAAATTGTAATTGTAATATTGTAAAATGTTGACATGTTCCACATCTTAAAGCTTCATTGCTCATGTAAGATCTATGGAATAAAATAAATGAATGAATGAATGAAATGAATTAGTTTATTGATTACTTTTGTAAGGCTATAAGATACCATCAATATAAATTTCAACTTATCATGTCATACTCGATCTCTTTCTTTGGAATATCACTTTTTTTTATTAATGATGTGTTTCATCTACTTAATACAGTATAATATTATACTGCTATGGAATTTAAGTGAATATTCCTTCTTAACTCTCTATTATGTTATTAAGATTTAAAACACAAGTGCAATATTAAGAAATCAGTGTTAGTACTTTTATTTTACAGACAATATAGATAATATTAAACAGAAAGAAGCCATATAAAAATAAGGACATAAAATTTCACGTTCCGTTTGAAGTTTGTGCACCACTGTTTTCTTAATCCAACAGGTTGCTTATTCATATACACGACCTGTCCTCTTTCCATACTTAGCGCTTGCTGCCCGCGCACGACGTCAAGGTCAGAAAAATTCGCTTGCTTTGACATCACTGTAATAGATCAACCGTAACCTGATACACAGAGTTCAAGTACCCAGTATTCGTAAAAAGAACACACTCCCGTGCAGTAACTCCCGATATGATGTAAACAACTGGCTACGTTAGAAGTGACTAGTGATATAAAACGTTGTTCCAGCCAAGAAATTCATGGTTGTAACTCGTGTTACAGATATTGAAAAAAAACTTTTGTTACAGCTGTGTAAGACTACACAGAGTATTATTCCATTAAAAATTCGATTTTGAAAAATTGTAACATAGACCGTTATTCGGCCCAACGCTTCAATTGTAAACGGGTAACAATAAACGTTTCAAAAACGACTAGCGAATTCACTGAAACGATTAACCTGGTCTGTTGCGTCTCTGGTAGCTGACACATCTGGCTTGAAGTAGAGTAACCAAGGAGGCTACGTGGGAATAAATTGACTAATCATAAGGAAGTAAAACGAGGAAGAATAATAAATGCTTTTGTTGATGTTGAGAGCGGTAGTAATTTCGGGTAGACAATAGTTTAAGCTAGCAGGTTTATTTACGTCCACAGGTTATTCAGAGAATGTTTAGAATGAGTCAAATCAAATTCCAGGCAGACGGAGGTAAATCGTAGCTTCCTTTCGGCCGATAGCCCCAGAGCGCACTACATAATGATGCGGTGCGTTGCAGTTCACTTTTAAAATTTAGGTCTTGATTTTGTAATATGGTAAATCGTGTCAAGAAGCTTGCTTATTAAGACATAATTATTGTATTTAACCATAAACTGGGTTCTTCAGTAATCGAGACGCCTTTGAAAAAGTTGAACTTTGTGAAAAATAAGAGTTACATAACAAACACTTCATGGCCTTCATATCTTATGAAAACATTTTCATAAGGTTATTATAATGATTGGTACACGATATAATGATACAGAATGGTATCCCTGATTATGTGATTGAAGCACTACGTAATTTATGCTCAGACAAATAAATTTTCATTTTCATTGGCATTAAAGTTTTAGCGATTTCAAGAATGTTCTACCTTTTAATTAACTCCGTCTAATTTTTAAAATATTAAATATCGTTACGATGTAATCTATACTAATAATAAATCTGTAGCCAAACTTTTTCTGGTAATTTTCGATTTTCCAAAAATAATTGGTGTTAACATGTATAATTAATCATCCTGAAACCGAAAATCGCTTTTTTGAAATTTTTGTTCGTATGTCTGACTGTCTGTCTGTCTGTCTGGATGTTTGTTACCTTTTCACGCGATAATGGCTGAACGAATTTCGATGAAAATTAGAATATAAATTAAGTTCGTTGTAACTTAGATTTTAGGCTATATGGCATTCAAAATACGTTATTTAAAAGGGGGCCTGAATTAAATCGAAATATCTCGCTTATTATTGATTTTTTGTGAAAAATGTTACATAACAAAAGTTTCTTTAAAAATGATTTCCGATAAGTTTTATTCTATGCAAAATTTTGATAGGATTGATATTTAAGGATATACAAGACTTTTAAAATAACAATACAATACATTTTCACCGCCGAACCATAGTGGGCCAAGCGCCATTTACTGAAGACGTAGAAAACAAGGGTTAAAATTACGTTATTACCATAATTCAATGGAAACAACATATAGCAAGTAATATAAATTATATACATAAAACTAAAAGATATGGCAATCTTCATTAAAGTACGGTTGCATGTAATAACAATTAAGAAACATGTTAAAGGAATTGTCATTGCACCAAATGAGTGGTCTCTGGGTCAAAACGATCGCATTTTAATTTTTTTAATGCAATTTAAATTAAGTAACATATTAAGCGATTTATTCTTCTATCAAACACGAATGTTCCCTGGATCAAATGTCCTATTTTAATTTTATAATTACTTTATATTTATTTCTAACGGGTGCAGCGGAGCGCACGGGTACGGCTAGTTTATTAATAGATTCGTACGACTGCAACTCCACAGCATTAAATGTAAATAGGCTATATCAGTTTCTGTTTACATAAACTGTGAAGAGAAGAGAACAGGCTTGAAATCGTGACAATTATTGATAATGGTGTTGATCGTGGGGCATGTAATCACTATAAAGATAGGCTTGTAACCATAATGAAGATGGTGATCACGATGAAGTTGAGTAACGGATGACAAAGATGATCGTGATGACAAAAATAATGTGATTATGATGAAAGATTGTGAAGATCATGATGAACACGATAATCATGATGAATATGGTGATGATTGTGATGAAAATGGTAGTTATCTTGAAGAAGATGGTGGTGATCTAGATGAAAATGGTGATCATGTAAAGGTGAAATGATCATGATGAAGGTGTGATCATGTGAAGATGATATATATGATCATGATGAAAATGGTGATTTTGATTAAGATTGTGATCATGTGAAGTTGATGAGAACATGATGAAGATGATGATCATGCTGAATATTAGGTCCATAATGATTATGACGATAATGCTATGATGATGAAAAAGGAGATTATTGTCTTGATGAAGTTGACGATTGAGATAATTTCTGCCTTCCTCTTTGTCTCCTCATAATATGATCCATATATGTCTTGTCGGCCTCGGTAGCGTAGTCGGTATAGCTCTGGCCTTTTGTGCTCGAGGTTGCGAGTCCGATCCCTGCCCAGATCGATGTCATTTAAGTGTGTTTAAATGCGACAGGCTCATATCAGTAGATTTACTAGCATGTAAAAGAACTCCTAAGGGAAAAAATTCCGACACACCGGCGACGCTGATATAACCTCTGCATTTGCAAGCGTCGTTAAATAAACCATAGTTTAAATTTAAATTTCATATAGCTTAATTTCGTCTGTCATATGATATATTCTTCTGCTCCGTACTTCTCCCGTTCACCATTCCTTCCAGTACATGCTTCAGTAGGCAGTTTCTTCTCATACAGTAATAACCCAACCAATTACTTTTTCTCTTCCTGATCAGTTTCAGCATCATTATTGCTTCACCCACTCTCTTCCACACAGCTTAATTTCTTATTCTGTCTTTCCTTTGCACACGCTCCGTTCTTCTTCATATCCACATTTAAATCTTCTTGTCACTTCTCTTCACTTCGTCGTAATGTACATGTTTGTGCCCCATACAATTCCACACTCCACACAAAACACATCACTAGTCTCTTCCTTAGTTCTTTACTGTTCTCATGTTACAGCGTTTTATTTTATATATTCCGAAACTGATCACTCTGTATATTTTTATAACTTTTTACTTGTTTTATTTTTATTTTAGTAGGTTATTTTACGACGCTTTACCAACATCTTTGGTTATTTAGCGTCTGAATGAGATGAAGGTGATAATGCCGGTGAAATGAGTTACCCATCATTTACTCATATTGGGTTGAGGGAAAACCCCGGAAGAAACCTCAACCAAGCAACTTGCCCCGAATGGGAATCTAACCCGGGCCACCTGGTTTCGCGGCCAGACGCGCTGACCGTTACTCCACAGGTGTGGACAATTTTACTTGTTCTACATCTTACAACTATAATACTGATGTAAGATTTATGAAATGTAGTAAATTAAATGAAATTAAGTAGGTAGTCATGAAGATTGATGTTGGTGCTTGTTAAGATGGTGGTGATCATGGTGAACACGATCATGATGAAGATGGTGACTGTGGATTCTGATTAAATTGGCCATGTTGATCATGGTAATGAGTTAGGTAACCAATCTCAGTCAAAATATGGATTTCTTACATATTTACAAAATACACCAATAGAAATACGATAAGTAGGAGTGGTCCTAGGTGGGACTACACAACCGAAATATTTCGTCTTCGCCTTTAAAGGGTCGAAATAGTTGTCGCATGTTAGACACTTCCTGCTGCACAATCTGGCTGCGTTGTCCTTGGGAAGAGCGCATTAAGTGGAGAAGCTGATTCTCACAGTTTATGGCTTCCGTGTGTGACATCGCCTTGGAGATTCTGTGACATTTATTATCAACAATTAATGAATGTGTCTGGATCCCCGTTAAACATCCACAAGGGTTTTATGTATGCAAGTGGAATGTGTGCTAGCGTGTTTACATTTCGGAGTTTGCTGACTCTTGAGAGTGGGTTCAAGTAAACCGAATTAAATTCAGTTTTGTTTTGAAAGTGTATTTTCTTATCTGATCTTGGTATTACAAATGACCTGACACGAGAATAAGAGGAGCAAAAAGAAAGTATACGGCTGAGGGAAAGAATAATGCAATACGTTCAATTTAAAAAAAGAATATTAAAGAGTACTTAATATAACTATGTTTATATTTTGTTTGTAGTTAGTAATACATAGAGTGAACAATAAGTTTGGAATATTGCTAATAACTTTGTAATATGAATGTTTCTTGAAAATTTTAAATGTTGCATTTATTAGAATGGTGCATATCGCTTAAGAGGTTAGGTACAGCTTACAGCAGTAAAATTTTGGAAATATTCAACATTCATTGATTAAAGTTCTCGTTAACACTTTGTTAAAACCATAAAATTTACTTACTCTTACGTTAAAAAAGTGTAAAATTGCTAAAAAAAAGGCATATACCTTCGACAGACGGCCCGTTTCGACGCTATGTCACATCATCCTCAGTGTCTCTTGAACCACTGGTGATCTTGACTCTATGATGTGCATTTGTCGATGGTAGGGGTGGGGGTGTGTTGTTCCTATGGTGGGGCTGGCTGTTTGTGTGTTATGATGTATTATGACGTCGAATAATGTGTGTATTGAACTGCAATTGTGTGGTAAGTATATATTGTGGGTATGCTATTGTATTCTTATATATTTCGTACTGTTCTAGGATGTTTAATTGTGAACTTTTTGGTGCGATGTGTAAAATTTCCATATCTGTTTCTATATTATTGTAGTCATGATTATTGTTGATAATGTGGTCTGCGTAATTTGATGTGATGTAGGGTTTGGTTATAGCTTTAATATGTTCATTATCTCTTGTGTGAAAGGATCTTCCTGTCTGTCCTATGTAAAAATGTGGGCAACTATTGCATTTTAATTTGTAAGCTCCAGTTGAATTATATTTATTTGAATGTTTAATGTGATTATTTAGGTATTTCTGTGTTGTATTATTCAACACGTTTTTCCTCCATTACTGTATTTTATACAAATTGAAAATTAATATGTGTAAAACACTGTCCTTCTGCTATATTTCTACGATTTGAAAAAAAAATACATTTTTTTTTTCTTCAAAATTCAGTTCACTGCGCAGTGATGAAGCGTTTCCCACATAACTAAAAAAACTATCCAACATTCTGTGATGAAATGTGTTGTTTGCTTATCAATGTCATATCTACAATATGATGTAAGATCACTTCTCTACCTTTGATAGATTGTCTGATAAAAATAAATTCATTTAAAAAAGGTCAAATATCAGTATTTTCTTCTAACACAAAATAAAAAAAAATATTATTTATTAAGGAATGTAGTTCAAAGAGCATGATATTGTAAATATGAGTTCCAGCAATAAAATAAAAGAGAGAGAACATAAAAAAAGTTAATAAGTTTATGAGTTATGAGGGAAACGCTTCATCACTGCACAGTAACTACCATCATTTTGAATTTTGAAAAAAAAAAATATATATATATATATATATATATATATATATATATATATTGTAGAACCTCGATTATCCGTCACCCTATTAACCGATTGGCGGGTTATCCGACTGTCTATTTCTCGATCTTTTTTTTTTCCTTCAGAAATAAATAACTTATGTGAAGTACTGTTTTGTACATCATATTAGTAGGTTCTACATATTTTTTTGCTAGAGAGTGTTATTACAAGCCTTTATCGTTGCACAGTATTGTCTACTGTTCGAATTGCCGTTATATAATATAACTTGTATAGCATATAAAATGTCTTCCACGGGTGTTAACAGGAAACGTGTTGTGCTAAGTATAGAAAAAATGGAAATAATTGGTATGAGAAGGAGAAACTGCGGCTCATCTCGCATCAGAATACGAGATTGGAGTTACAACTGCGCGATTTAATAAAAAAAAACGACAGTGTAAAAAAGTATGTAAATCTACAACATGAGACCTCCTTTATTCCTGTCTTTCCTGAGACAGTCATTACAAATGGCTTCCTTGCCCTTAAAAACCCGTCGTTGACAACCAGACTTAAATTAGTGAACTTGTGATTCACTACTTAGCGAGTTAAATACAGGACCATGGAGGAAATTACAAATTTTTCATGGTACGGATTAGCCGATTTTTTCGATCAACCGTTCAGTCCATCCCCTTCATTACCACGGATAATAGAGGTTCTACTGTATGTATAAATAATTTTTTTAAATCGTAAAAATATATATATATATATATATATATATATATATATATATGTATTTTTTTTCATATAGCCGAAGAACAGTGTTTTACACATACCAATTTTCATTATTGTAGAAAATATAGTAATGGAGGAAAATATATTTTTAATAATTTGCATATAATTTAGAATGGATCATATGAGGACACGAAGAGGAAGGCAGAAATTATCTCAATTGTCAACTTCATCAAGACAATAATCTCCATATTTTAAATCCAAGATTTGGGCGGCTATGAATATAATGATACTGCTATAGCCTATCCTCGTGTATACTGGGGGAAAAAAAAAGACAGCGTATACTTATTTTTACATTCTCTTCTCTTCTCTTCTCTTCTCTTCTCTTCTCTTCTCTTCTCTTCTCTTCTCTTCTCTTCTCTTCTCTTCTCTTCTCTTCTCTTCTCTTCTCTTTTTTTGTTTGGTTTACGCCCGTAAGCCAAGCAGTGTTGCCAACACGGTGGTTTTCCACTAAATCTAGTTTTTTTTTCTCTCTGTTGGCGGGAAAAAATTATTGAACAGTGGGCAGTGGGAAATCTAGTTCTTTTTGCTCCCAGATCAGTGGGAATTTGTTTTTTCTTTAAGCAAATAAACTCGACTTTGTCCTGTGTTAGCATTCCTCTCGTCTGTAGAAAAAGGGAAGCCCCGAATCAGACATAACACGTGGAGGCACCACACTATGTTTTAACAGTGGTTTTTGGTGTGAAGTTTTTCAGTATAAAGATGCTTCAGATATGAACCCATTCAAAGAATTAGCTGAGTTCGCGCTTTCTACGCTCTGTTTTTCTGGTCAAATGCAGAAGTAGAAAGGCTATTTATCCAGATGAATATAAGTAAAACCAAAATTAAAAATAGAATAGGGACAAAGGTATCACGGTCAATTTTGACAGATAAGGCTGCACTGAGACGGTGTGGTAAATGTTACCATGATTCTGACTTGCCTGAACACATGGTTGAAAAAATCGGAACAATGGAAACGTAAGACCAGAAACTGCAGGTGCTTCAACTTCTGCAACTATGGCTGAAATTGAAGAAGACGATGATAATGATTATGTAGAATCTCTTCTTTTGTAGTTTTGTTTAAGTGTTTAATAATTATTAATTATAATTATTTATAGTCTATTATTACTATTTTTGAATAGGTAAGTTGTGGTTTTTATGCTATATTTAGCGGTTTTTTAAGCGTTTATTGTATTTCTGCAAACTGGAGTTGGCAACGCCCGTAAGCCGAGTTTGTATTTATTTGAGATATCTGGAGTGGTGAGAATATTTTGTTAACCGCAGGGGCACAGTAAAATCCTGTGAAGCTGTCCAGAATCGCCATGAATGGGAAGATGGACGAACAAGGAAGGAATTTTGTTATTGTGGCGGCAGTTATTTCCAGGGAGAATTAATTCATTTGAGTCAGTCTAAATCCGGCCCTACAACGAGGTATTCTGTAATCCAAGCCGCAAGCTCGCACATCTCCATGAACAGTCCCTCGGGCGGCGGCTGTATTTAGACTGGAGGGGGCAGAAGAAGGAGTGATTCATTGAGCTCCCAAACTCTGTTACTTGAAAGCCATTTATACAAGCACTTTGCTTTTATGTCTTAGGTGTGTTAGCGCTTATAACACCTCATACCACTACGACTCCTTGTCTGTACACATGAGAGAACTCAGCTACCACAGAGAGGATGAAGTGACGGCTGATTTACTGAGGCAAGTGAGACCGGGCCTCAGTCACTTGACTCGGCTGAACTCAGATTCTTTGTTTTAAATGTATAATACTGTATATTAGGTACTTATTGTAGTAAAGCATGTAGTATTGTAGATTTTTTTTTATTTTAGTAGGTTATTTTACGACGCTTTATCAACATCTAAGGTTATTTAGCGTCTGAATGTGATGATGGTGATAATGCCGGTGAAATGAGTCCGGGGTCCAGCACCGAAAGTTATCCAGCATTTGCTCGTATTGGGTTGAGGGGAAAACCCCGGAAAAAGGCCCGACCGGGAATCGAACCCGGGCCACCTGGTTTCGCGGCCAGACGCGCTGACCGTTACTCCATAGGTGTGGACAGCATTATAAAAGTACTAAAGCAGATCCAAACAATATTTCTTTACTAAAACCTTCACTGTGTTTATTTGTAACATAAAATGCCATGCGTAAAAAAGTGTAATAGAACATAATACAAACTTTACCTGCCTTCTTAATAAAAAAAAGCTCTTTCTCTTTCGACTCATCACTAAAGGGAAATTATCTGGGTATTATATTGTTTTCCACTTAAGCGGTTAGGTACAGCTTACAGCAGTAAAATTTTGGAAATATTCAACATTTTTTTTCTCCATTACTGTATCTTGTACAATAATAAAAATTGGTATGTTTAAAACACTGTCCTTCTGCTACATGAAAAAAAATATATATTTTTACGATTTAAAAAATTATTTACATTTTTTTTTCAAAATTCATTTTACTCTGCAGTGATGAAGCGTTTCCCACATAACTCAAAAACTATCCAACATTCTGTGATGGATTTTTTTGTGTGTATTTATACGTGTCAGATCTACAATATGATGCAAGATCACTTCTCTACCTTTGACAGATTGTCTGATAAAAATAGATTCATTTAAAAAAAACGGTCAAATATCAGTATTTTCTTCTAACACAAAATAAAAATATATTATTTATTAAGGAATGTAGTTGAAAGAGCATGATATTGTAAATATGAGTTTCAGCAATAAAATAAAAGAGAGAGAACATGAAAAAGTTAATAAGTTTATGAGTTATGAGGGAAATGCTTCATCACTGCACAGTGAACTGCCATCATTTTTAATTTTGAAAAAAAAAGTAACTTTTTTTTAAATCGTAAAAATATATATATATATATATATATATATATATATATATATATATATATATTCATATAGCAGAAGGACAGTGTTTTACACATACAAATTTTCATTATTGTAAAAGATACAGTAATGGAGGAAAAAAACGTTGAATATTTCCAAAAATTTTACTGCTGTAAGCTGTACCTAACCACTTAAAGCAGTGTTTCTCAAACTTTTCTGAAGTGAGGACAACTTTTTTAAGTCAGAACAGTTCTGCGGACCACCTTACTCTTGTTCTCTTCGAAAGCAAATTTATCATTTATGTAGCATATTTTAATACCAGTGTACTTACATTTTAATGTAGAAATAATTATTTAAAATTAATTTAATTCAATTAATTTTATATGAGTATTAACTAATTAAGTTAATGTTAATAAAAGAGAATTTCTTATATCGTCATTTGCGAAAACTGAAATAAAAAAATAATTCAGAAACATGCCCGATTTTCAACAATAAAGATGCAATTTTGCATGTTCTATTCGTACAGTATGTGACCATTTGAATGTGCAGACTGGGTGTCAGAAAAACTATTAAGAAAGTCATAAATACATGAAAAGATTCGGTACTTTGGTCCTGTTATGAATTCGGGTGGTCCCTAGCTGGGTAACAGGCACAGCGCCAGATTTGCACGGAAAAGATGGCGAGAAACACCACGTTCATAGTGCTTTAAATCCCTCTTTTGTTGCTGAGAGTAGAGTGGGAAGGCGATAGGTGGGTAGGTTAAATAACTTTCATAAAATGTCAGTACTGGGAGAAAAAGTGAAAGGCGATTGCCATGTGTCATTTACAAACTCTGAGATTTTCAGCTATAGTGAGATACGCAATTCGATTGAATTTTACTTTTTCTTCTGTCTTTTTGAAGGACCACAAGTGCAGACATCGAGGACCACAAGTGGTCCTCGGACCATAGTTTGAGAAACGCTGACTTAAAGGAAGCGTGAGAAAAATAAAATGTACGCAATAACTCTGTATCCTTTGAGCACTGAATAATCTGGCTTTACTATATTTCGGCTTACTTCGTCAACATTAATCGTAAAGAAGATAATGGAAAATAGTGATTCTGAAACTTATTCTGTCCATGTTAGATTAAGGTAAACGAGAGATAGGAGGGATGGAAACATAGGCTACTCTAAAATATCTCCATTTCTCTTATCAAGAATCAAACTCCGCACCTCTTAGTCGGCACAACACGCTCCAATCTTAATTTAGCAACGATCACCAGCCTTCCTGAATGTTTTGCGCCCTTATAATACAAGTGATCACTTTGAATCAGTTGTTTTACATGTATGTAGTGTATAACTCAAATCGACGTAAATCTTACGTTATAGTTTTCTTGTGATCGTTATGTTCTTATTTTTCATACTGAAGGCTGTTAACCTACTTTATCGAGCCTCTGCATGCCTGCAGGGGTTTCGTTCCGAAACAAGAATAATTTATGGCGTACCCATACTGAGCCTTAATGTCTGCAGTCTTGGGCTGTGTTCGATAAACATGTACTTGACACTAAATCTCCACTAAGTTGGGACATATTACAGTAAGCAGTATCCTGATTATGAATTTGAAATTCTCACTTTGCTAGTACAGTATATAAATTATTGCGGAACAGTACAAAGCAAGTTTCAATACTGGACGACCGACTTTCATTTCACCTCATTTTACGCTGCTTTGTACACTAGCTTTTCATTATTTTTCCTACTAACATCTAGAGATTTATCATAATTCATTCATTCATTCATTCATTCATTCATTCATTCATTCATTCATTCATTCATTCATTCATTTTATTCCATAGATCTTACATGAGCAATGAAGCTGATGTGGAACAAGTTCAATTTTTTACAATATTACAGTTACAATTTTTACAGTTTTACAATCTAGTAATGTTTCATTTCACCTCTTTTACGCTGATTTGTAGACTAGCTTTTCGTAATTTTCCTACTAACATCTAGAGATTTATCATATTTCATTCATTCATTCATTCATTCATTCATTCATTCATTCATTCATTCATTCATTCATTCATTCATTTTATTCCATAGATCTTACATGAGCAATGAACCTGATGTGGAACAAGTCAAAATTTTACAATATTACAATTACAATTTTTACAGTTTTACAATCTAGTAAATTTTTTTCATTTCACCTCATTTTACGCTGATTTGTACACTAGCTTTTCATAATTTTCCTACTAACATCTAGAGATTTATCATATTTCATTCATCCATTCATTCATTCATTTTATTCCATAGATCTTACATGAGCAATGAAGCTGATGTGGAACAAGTCAAAATTTTACAATATTACAGTTTTACAATTAGTAATTTTTCATTTCACCTCATTTTACACTGCTTTGTATACTATTTCATAATTTTCCTACTAACATCTAGAGATTTATCATATTTAATTAATTAATTCATTCATTCATTCATTCATTCATTCATTCATTCATTTTATTCCATAGATCTTACATGAGCAATGAAGCTGATGTGGAAAAAGTCAAAATTTTACAATATTACAATTACAATTTTTACAATTTTGTGCAATTTTTTACAATATTTTGGCGAGATGTAGTGAAATGAGGTGAGGTCCGAGGATTCGCCAAAAGATTACCCGGCATTTGCCTTTTGGTTGGGGAAAACCTCGGAAAAACCCAACCAGATAATCAAATCAAAGGGGTTGATGCCGAGGACTCGCCATAGACCATCCGGCTTCAGTCCCAATGCTGGGGAAAACCTCGGAAGAAACCATTCAATGAGACCAAAGGAGGATCCAACCCAAGCCCGAACGCAGCTGCGGATCAGCAGCCCAGCGAGTCTGCCGACTGAGCTACATCGATGGCTCTACTAAAAATATACAATACATAGCCAATCAGATTATTAAATTTACAAACGCAAACGATTATTCATTAGTTGAGCTATTGTAATACAAATCAAGTTACTTAAATTTAAAGCATAACAATTCAATCAGTTGTGATATACAGAAATTGATAATACATATCATGGAAACTACTTCAAATTACAAACACAAACAATTTATTAATAGAGCTATACAGATTATTATTCAATTTAAAGCATATAAAATTCATCGGCTAAAACTATACAAATATATACAATACAAAGTAAGCAGATTAATTTAATTTACAAGCATACTTTCATTAAGCTATACAAATTTGTGCAATTAATATCACATAGATATTTTCTTGGAGCTTCGCAAACATCTGAGAATAATTTTATATAATTTAAAGTGACAAATTATATTTGGTTCAAAAGTTCTCTGGTTCGCTACAGCAGTGGTCATCAACTGATTAGCACTGTGCATCAATGCCAAAATTTACTAATCGTGAGTACCTAGATATGCGTTCAATTTATGGGGAGTCAAGCATTGCGCTGTTGCAACGTGTCCGCTTCCAATCTCTCAATAGAAACTCGGTTTTTTTCTATAAGCATTATAGATAGAAAAACGGTTATTCTAACTTATCTACTAGTTTTATTGATGTCTATTACTAGCTCAAATTAATGCAGTTATATCCTTCACTTCTTATGTCAAATTATAATCAATGATGGTTCTTAAGAACTGGCAGTACTGTTGAAGTTACGAAGTTTGTGAACATGGCTATGATAATAAGGATGATTGATTTCTATTTTCGAGGTCTGATGTTCGGATTTAAATACAGGGCGATCTTTTTTTGTGTTGCAGGAATTACTCCAGCGAGTGTTCCGGCTGTTTGATCAGGACCGGGACAGCCTACTAGTCCAGGAAGAGTGGGTCGAGTTCCTCAAGGAGCGTCTAACGTGAGTACTGTTATCTATTGTATCGCAAACCCTAACGCAGTTCTCAATAGTTTTCTTAAAATACCGTCCGGTATGAAATGTTTCACATGAAATTCTTTTTTCTCGAAGAGGAAATAAAAACGAACAAAATTGTATTAATTTTTTTTTTGTTTTAAATACCTCAAAGTATAATCCTTTTTTAATTAATGACATTCTTTACAGTTCAATCTGAATATACAGTAGCTTTATATATATATATATATATATATATATATATATATATATATATAGAGAGAGAGAGAGAGAGAGATAGTATTTATTTAGTAGTTAGGCTCACAAATAACATCATAATTAAGTGTTCGCGTAGGCTTCCGCGGCTGGTGTACATGGTGTGTGGATAAGCTTCAGGGCTTCTACCGCGTTGTCTTGGTGTTATTGGCTGACGTTTCGACCGCTGTGTTGTGGCCATCTTCAGAGCATCTTCAGAGAGCATGTGTTCATCTTATCCAACAACTGCTCTGAAGATGGCCACAACACAGCGGTCGAAACGTCAGCCAATAACACCAAGACAACGCGGTAGAAGCCCTGAAGCTTATCCACACACCAACATCATAATTAATTTATTTACATTTCGAACCAATGGAGGTAAGAGTTTTGTGAATTTTTTGTGCTGCGAAAGGTAAGAAATATAGTCGGCATGGTTATTAGGGCCTATATTTAATATTTTAGTATTTATTTATTTAACCTGGTAGAGATAAGGCCGTCAGGCCTTCTCTGCTCCTCTACCAGGAGATTCCAACTATAATATGAGCAATAAAATTACAATTAGTATTAAATTTACAATTACAACTACAATAAAAATTACAATTAATATTAAATTTACAATTACAATTACAATAAAAATCAAAGTAGGCCTACGAAAAGATTACCTGACTAATTAAAGCTAGATAATTTATCATAGAAAAACAAAGAATAGTTTATATTTACTGAATTATAAATTAAACGTAGAATAACAAAATTTATAGTAATGAAATTACTGGATATTGAAATATTTTGTGATAGATTAAGGAAACTATTTACAAGAAATCAATTACTGTCTAAGTGCCTAGTAAGTTTGCGTTTGAATTCAATTTTATTTCGACAGTCCCTGATGCTAGCGGGTAGCGAATTCCAGAATCTTGGCAGGGCTATTGTGAAAGAGGATGAGTAAGAGGAGGTGCGATGGGATGGTATTGTTAGTATTGTTTCATGGCGAGAGCGTGTGTTCAGATTATAGCGGGAAGAAAGGTAAGTGAAGTGAGACGACAGGTACGAAGGAATAGAAGAGTTCAAGATTTCGAAGAGAAAGAGAAGTGAATGTAAATATCTTTTCTTATCTAGTTTAAGGCAACCTATTGCTTCCAGGGATGGGGTAATATGATCATATTTACGAACATTGCTTACAAAACGTACACACAAATTATGAGCACGTTGAAGTTTCGTTTTGTTGACGCTGGAAAGGTCAGTCAGTAAAATGTCAGCATAGTCAAAATAGGGAAATACAAGTGTCTGCACAAGGGACTTTTTTTAAGCAAGAGGGGAGATGAACATTTATCCTTTTTAGCACATGGATAATAGAATATACTTTTCTGCAGGTTTCTGTGATTTGCAAGTCCCAGTTGAGATTATTATCCATGTGAATACCAAGATTTTTTACTGAAGAACTGAAAGGGATATGCACTGTACTTACTTTAACGGGGGAAATGTCAAGGTGCTTTACAACGTCTGTTTGCCGTTTGTGTCCTAATATAATTACTTGTGTCTTTCCAGGATTGATTTTAAGATGGAGTTTCTTTGTCCATGTCACAATCGAGTCAATGTCTTCGTTCAATTTGTCTATATCATGCTTTGCTGACAGCGGTCAAAAATCCATACTCCTAACGGGGTTTGAACTCAGTTCCTAGATTTCTATACTTCAATAATTCTGAGCTCTGTAACTGTAAACGGCTATACAAACTTCCCTCGCAGCAAGAGTAATGGGAAAATAAATACTGCTGGTGTCTTACTTTTTCTTCTTCTTCGAATTCTTACACTTTTGCCAGGTTTCTATCTCATGTTTTCCTAATAAACTTTCCAGTTTAAAAGTAATACAAAATAATGAACTATAAATGTGTGGCAAACGAATGTTTTAGTCTTGTCTCTGCCCACTTCACTCGGCCCACGCAAGGCAACCCACGTGTTCATCAAATTGCCTGCAGCATTTTACGTTGCCAAACATCAAACTGCTACACAGTTCACTTCAGACGACTGCAATCTGTCATTCCAAGTAATTTATAGAGAAGTGCTATTAGTGACGTACGGATATTCCGGAAGAATTCGGACCTATTTCTGTTCCTGATATCCACTGCAATGACTCTACTTTACAGATCCTACTTCAGGTCGATGTACTTGTTAATTTTTCAATCTGACAGTATCGAAAATAACTTGGGTTAACTTCATGCGCTGTTGGAGTAGCCATATTGGGCCATATTCATAGACATTCTTAGCGCGGGCTTCCGGTGGATGATCAGCGAACTAGTATTAGCGATATGATATGGTATGAATCCTGCACAAGTAATCAGTCGATAGCCGGGGCTAGTTTAGCACGCTCGTAGCGCGGGCTAGCGAAATGTCTATGCATAGAACCCTTATAGTTTAGTCCTAGAGCGTTAGCCTATTGTTCTGCGAACTCGAGTTCGATCCTTGGTCTTATAATTTTGGGGACAAAATCGGACGATGAATGTTTTTTTTTTCTTCCAGAGTTCTTCCGTCTCCATCAATGTTACACATTTCATTGCATCAACACTCTTCCTTCGTGCTACTATTCTCTTTACTATACCACCACCACCACCACCACCACCACCGTGCACTAAAGACCTTAGAAATAAGCTCGCTATGAAACGTTTTATTGCACTTTTAATGGGATATTCAGACGACTATAGGCCTAGTTTAGTTTAAAAAATCCCGATAACAAATATCAATTGTGTTAAGGGAGTCCGTACTGCCATCCCATCAATGTAAAGCAGAGTAATAAAAGATGAAGACCGTAATTTTAGCCTGTTACATACAATAATACTTGAAGAATAACCCCTAAAAATTTCAAATGTGTATCTTATGTAAGTCCTGAGAAAAGTACACCTAAATTAGATGTAATTTACATTGCTGGGATAAGCAGTACAGACTCCCCTTAATGCAAATGCTTTTGCAGTAATTTAAATTGCAATACGGTTAGGTCACATATAACAAAATAAGGGACCCGGTACAATTTAAATTGAGTGTACTCCATAAAGGAATAAGCAGTCGCGGACAGCTGATAAGTTGTGGTCCTCCAGCTTGAGGGTTGGGCGAAGGGCTAACAACCCTTCAGCGTAAAAAACAGCGTTTTACGAAACCACAGCATAAGCCTCGGAATGGGACTGATTCTCTGGCACGACCACAGTCTCGTGACCAGAACATAGTACGAAATGGAAATATAAAAAATGGAAATTTATCCTTTGAAAAGATAGGACAGTTAAAAAATCTTGGAGCAATAGCAACAAATATAAATGACACTCGGGAGGAAATTAAACGCAGAATAAATATGGGAAATGCCTGTTATTATTTGGTTGAGAAGCTTTTGTCATCCAGTCTGCTCTCAAAGAACTGAAAGTTAGACTTTATAAAACAGATATATTACCTTCTGGTTGTTCTGTATGGTTGTGAAACTTGGACTCCCACTTTGAGAGAGGAACAGAGATTAAGGATCTTGAGACTAAGGTGCTTAGGAAAATATTTGGGGCTAAGAGGGATGAAGTTACAGGAGAATAGAGAAAGTTACACAATGCACAATTGCACTCATTGTATTCTTCACCTGACATAATTAGAAATATTAAATCCAGATGTTTGAGATGAACAGGACATGTAGCACGTATGGGCGAATCCACAATTGCATATAGAGTGTTAGTTGGGAGGTCGGAGGGAAAAAGACCTTTGTGGAGGCCGAGACGTAGATGGGAGGATAATATTAAAATGTATTTGAGGGAGGTGGGATATGATGCTAGGGACTGGATTAATCTTGCTCAGGAGAGTGACCGATGGCGGTCTTATGTGAGGCCGGCAATGAACCTACGGATTCCTTAAAAGTCATTTGTAAGTAAATACTGCATAAAGATACTGGAGAAATATCGCTACGGAAAATGTTATTGTGGTGTTGATGGTAGCGTTTTAGTTCTTGCTTCAGTTTGTATTTTTCCCTTCACTTTACAAAGGTTTTCAGAAAGGTGCCTCTTGCACCGAAGAAGAGACCGGTAGCTGTGATTTTTCCAACGTTGTATTTGACTGATAGGAACTAAATCGTGGGCTCGTAGATTTTCTTTTTGTATTCGTACTCTTTAGGTGGGTGAGTGGCTGAATTTTAAAATCTGGTCGTATGATCAATTATTTCGGCTGTTAGCTTATTTCTATTTACAGGTACGATATCGATTCTCCGATTGCTCCTACTATCAACAATACAGTGAAGTTCCTCGTGAAGTTTTAAATAAACTAATATTAATAAATATTTTATACAATATTAAATTACAGTATTCATTTTCACAAAAACTGTTTAAATACGAGTATTAACAATATTCAAAATAAAATCAATCTTATTGATTACTCTTCGTTCTAAACGCAAAGATATATGACATATCAATAAAAACATGCACTTTCATGCAAATCTTCGATCTAGTTATCACTTGCCTGCCTGTCTGTGCCAGGTATCCTTCTTTTGTAACAATACCACGATATACACGGCGATACCGAAGCTTGTTGCGTTGGGCGAGGCATATAAATCTGCACAAAATCAGATCGGGAAGCATGGCAGGAAGCCAACACAGAAACAAAAGAAGACAGACGGAAGGCGCGTGGCTCTCCATCAGGAATGCGGAGCAAGAGTGCAATAAAGAAACACTCCTGCGACCTCTGTGAAAGCAGATAGCTAACTTAACTACAAATAACTTCTTGAAGTTAGAATGAAGATCTAATATTATGTAACATTTCATAGGTTGTATTGTCACACATGTTACCGTATGATTTCAACACATCAAATATCACACAATATCTCGTTATATCATAGCCTATCATTGTCCCGTCGAAATTTCCAGTATTGTAAATGTCTGAAGTGGTATTGCAAGCAATCACTTTTGTTGTGGGTGGTATAAGAGAATGTTTGGGCGGCTAACGTGTTTTGCTTAAAAAATATATAAAACTTACCAAAATCAATAGGGTAAAAAACTACTAATATTGGGAAAATTTTCAGTAATGTTTATAGTATACCAGTGCAATGTAAAACTTATTCAAATAATGATCTAAAATTCCATAATAAACGGAACATTTTCAGTAAACTGTATAAGTACATGGTTGGAACTTTAATAGTGGCAACACTGCTGTGGAAGCGAAACGGGACGGAAACAATCAGCGTATTCCGAATCTCACCGGACCGGTGGACAACAATGACGTCACGCTGCAGCGAAATAGGAACAAAACTGCTGGAAGGATCGATGGCTGTCATGGCGACTGTATAAGTTGTTGTCTGTGCTACGCTAGCAATATTTTGCGAAATTTCCGTACTGCCATCTAGTTCAAAGAAAAGAGAGCATAAACAGTTTATTTCTTGAGCCGGTACTAATAACTGGTCCGTTGACATATTCGCTCATAAGCCATTAACATATTGTTTTTACGCTGTGCTCATTACAAACAATACAGCAGAACACACCGCCATGACATAACAGTGCACGATGTCATTCGTCTGCTAATTCCCGCCCTATACAAGAACCAATCAGATTCACTGATGGCGGCTGATGGAGACTGCCACCACCTCTGCAAGCTGGTGGCACCGGTGCGACACCGGTGGAGCATCAGTGAAGCCATCGGTGAAATTCGGAACACTGTGATGCCATCAGATTGCTCAGCGCTGAGATTCGGAATACGCTCAATTATTATCACTTCTACCATATGTCAGTCTATGTCTAACCTACCTCACAGTAAATGGATTTTCCCTGCCGACTCAAAGCACATGCGCTGTGGCGAGAAGAAGATATTCTTGTGTGAGTTACCGATCTGAATTTACTCATTATACCCTACCACAAGACATCTTTATATTCTTCATCTTATACAGTTTCAGTTGCTAGAAATTGGAACTCGCTTCCGAGTGATGTAAGGGGTTGTTGGACAATAACTTCATTTAGGTCAAAATTACATAAATTCTTACTTAACAGATTAATTTCTGATTAATATTTGTTACTTATAATGAAACTAACATCTGTCCATTCTTATTATTATTTTAATTTCTCTAAATAGATATACAAAACCTGTAATGGAAATTACATTAATATTCTCATTATAAAAATATATTTTAGATTTATATATATATATATTTTTTTCTCCCTGTAACATAGTTCCAGTAAGCTTATATTAAATTAATTTTCATCATTTTACTAGCTATCTCAAATATTAAATTAATTATAATTGATTGAATTAAATTAGCTCATAAATTAAGTTACTGCTTTACCTTATAGGCTTATCTAAATTTAAATAAATACATATGTAGTCTACTAGTCGTTAAAATTGAAGAATATTGCTGGAGAACCTTTTAAGTGTAGTGTAAATATTTTTAATTTAAATATGTATTGTATTGTATTGATTAAGGCTGGTTGAGTGGAAGAGAAGGCCTTATGGCCTTAACTCTGCCAGCGAAAATAAAACATTATTATTATTATTATTATTATTATTATTATTATTATTATTATTATTATTATCTAAGCTGTTGTATTTTCGCCATGTTCACAAATCAGGAACAGTGAAGTTCATTGAAAATGCAATGTGTCCGTGGTCGCACAAGACAATGTCATGAAGATCTTGTTGAAGCATGTGGGGAAACGGCGTTACCATACAGAACAGTGGCGAGGTGAGTTAGAGCTTTCAATCAGGAACGTGATAGAGTGGCAATCGTGGCTCGGCCGGGCATCCTAGTGTCAGTGACGAGCAAGTGCAGGCTGTTGCCGCGCTGTTAGACACAGATCGACGTCAGACGATAAGTGAGTTAGGCCAAGAGATAGGATATTCGCATACGACTGTAGCACGTATGAGTGAGTCCAGAAATGCGTATAGACTGTTGGTTGGAAGACCTTTGGGGAGGCCGAGTCCTACTGGATTTGAGGGAAGTGGGATATGATGGTAGAGACTGGATTAATCTTGCTCAGGATAGAACCGATGGTCTACACTTGTGGAGTAACGGTCAGCGCGTCTGGCCGCGAAACCAAGTGGCCCGGGTTCGAATCCCGGTCGGGGAAAGTTACCTGGTTGAGGTTTTTTCCGGGGTTTTCCCTCAACCCAATACGAGCAAATGCTGGGTAACTTTCAGTGCTGGACCCCGGACTCATTTCACCTTCATTCCATTCAGACGCTAAATAACCTAGATGTTGATCCAGCGTCGTAAAGTAACCCAATAAAATAAAAATAAAAATAGAACCGATGGCGGGCTTATGTGAGGGTGGCAATGAACCTCCGGATTCTCTAAAACTGTTTTTAATTAAATAATTACGCGTAACTATAATAGTCACACTAAATCTGAAACTAGTATAGAATTGCAGAAATTGCACATTTCAATGTTAGATATTTATACATTTCTGATAAAACAATTGAATTTAATCAATTTTTCAGTACTTACAAATCTCCCTTTAAAATTTATAGAAAATGTCCTGAAGAAAGAACACATGACTATTCATTTGCTAAGCTGTGTATTGCGTCTGGATATACATACTTAGAGGAGGAAAGGTTTTATGAGTTGCCTAGGAATGTTCGTCATTGCATTGTGAGTTATGTCGCTGTTGCTGTGATTCCCGGCTGCGTTTGGCGATATTTCTTCCACCCACCAGGATCACGGCTGGACTTAATTCACGAAAACAGTCGTGGTAGCAATGATCTCGATAGAGAACAATGTCCATTACCACCGCGGCCTGATAAAGCATCAGCAAGGTGCCGGCTGGCCGGTTTTATTAAGACTTGCACAACAGCCCGGCCCGGCGCTGTATGGTCTGTTACCTCACCGGGGCTACACCTGTCCCCGAAAAAAAGACTGCGCTATGGTTCGCACCAAGAAATCACAATAAGACTTAATCCATTTGCAAGGACTAGGTACCGTGATTCCATCCATAGTCAAAAGATTTTGAGTTAGTATCCCCACTTGAACTTGATATAATGAATATTCTCTCCAAGGTTCTGTATTGGAACCAACTCCGAGATATTTCACGTTTTCTTAAAAGAATGTAGGAGAATGAAATTTAATTTTGTTTAACTGCCAATAAACTTGAACAGTTAAAATATAATTATTTGCTGCTTGTTGAACGCGACTATTCGAAAATGAATGAATGAATGAAGAACCGATGCTGCACTTCAGTAACATATTGAAGTACAGGTTTTATTAATGTTTTATGTAATCTAATTCTTGTGAGTTTTTGTATCGGGAAGGTTCCAATATTGTGTTAATTTTTTTTCATTTTTTTTTCACTGTATTTACAAATGTTATGAGAAATACCTTATTCATAAAAAATTGTACCTAATGTTTCCGAAATATGTAAAATTATTTACTTACAATTATATTAAGCCTAACGTATCCAAAAAATGAAAAATTGTATATGAGATATGTATTTTTTATTGGGCTATTTTACGACGCTGTATCAACACATCTAGGTTATTTAGCGTCTGAATGATATGAAGGTGATAATGCCGGTAAAATGAGCATCGAAAGTTACCCAGCATTTGCTCGTATTAGGTTGAGGGAAAACCCCGGAAAAAACCTCAACCAGGTAACTTACCCCGATCGGGATTCGAACCCGGGCCACCTGGTTTCCCGGCCAGACGCGCTGACCGTTACTCCACATGTGTGGACTCGGAGATATGTAAAATAATTTACTTTTTTCAATTAGTTTTTAATGCAAGTTTTAGGCCTACTTCAAGCAGGATATTTCTTACAAAATTCCATTATGATTCCAGAAAAATTAATTAACTTGCGACAAATGTGTTTAATCATTGTCAAGTATAAACTAAAAGTGGGAGCTAAATTCTGTGATCATTTTCATATAAATGTAAGAGTTAAACCAAAAGACTCATTGTTTCCTATATTATTCAGTTTACGCCTTCCGCTAAGACAGGGATGTCAAGCTCGGGCATATTATACCCTCTGACAAGGAGTCTGCCAGAATCGTATGCAGGCACACTCTTAAAGAAGATACGTCACTGTTACACCTCGTTTAAAGGCTAGAAATGTCCGCGCTTGACAAGTCTGCGCTAAGTTGTAGATTTCATTGAATATGAAACTGCTGTGGATATTCCACTAGAAAGGTTTTAGATTTCTTTTTTTGTTTCTTTACATTAATAAAATGTCTGAAAACTTTATTTTCTTTCACCAACTATTCTTTTCCCTCTGATTGAGGTTCTAGCTGATACGTACGTAGGCCTATATTATCAGACAGTACATCTCACTTGACGATGTGTCGGAACAAGAACAAAATTGTTCGTATGCATCTGAAGTCTGATTAGTGTAACATGTAGCTAATCGGCGTTGTATGCAATGGAGGGAGAAAGAAACTGGCCACCCTACCCTCATTATCTCCTGGCCTAGTTGCCTCATAATTGGTGCATTACATCACTTGTGAGATTTAGACCTGTCTTTGGACAGTTGACTAAACAACAACTATTGTTATTATAACTTGTCATCTCTTACAATATTAAATTTCTGAAAAAAGAAAAAGTTACGGTATATTTTACAATTTAATTAAGTCTGTACATTCAAGTTCCGTTCTTCATAGAAGCAGGCTACGTCATAAAATCTTTTTTCTAGGAAGACAGTGAATCTAAAATAATACTTTCTTGCTACACTGCAATTTGTATAGCAGGTATGGCTTCCACAAACGAGGAAACTGGTTTATTTATGGAGCAATATTCTGACTGCAGATAAACTTAAAGCTAATTTCAGTACAAGGTACCAGTTGTTGCAGATTGGCCACCAGATTGCTCTGGCGGTGTGTGCGGGTCAGAGGTCACCTGATGGATATCTGTTGCACAGACGCTTTGCTGGTTTTTATCGCCGCATATTTCCACCGCAGGACAGTTTGCACTTGTTTATAGTCGCTTTATGTTCCACCCACTTGTGTAGCTTATGAAACGAGAGCATTCTGTACACTCTGTGGTGTGCATGAAAAAGAAAGAATAGAGATATAGAATAACAAAGAAAAACAGAAAGAAATACATGTGAAAAAGAGTGATGGGAGAAACGAAATGGGGAAAGGAAAGAATGCAGAATTAACTGTAGACAAGGATGAAGTTGAAACGAGAAGAAGAAAGAATGAAGAAATAGGAAATGAAATAATAAATAAATTACTGTTAATAAATAAATAAATAAATAAGTAAATAAACATATAAACAAATAAATTCAACAGATTATTGTTTCATGGAATGAAGGTAGAAAGTGAAAGAAAGAAAGAAAGAAAGGGAAAGAGGGAAGGAGGAAGGAAGGAAAAAAGAAATGTCAAAGAAAGAACGGATGAGGGCAAGAAATGAAGATGGGACAAGGAAAACAGAGAAAGTAAAGTGATGAGGAATTCACAGAATTCTTACAATTACATGAATACATCTTTGTTTTATTCTGTTGCATTTTATTTCTTTATTGTATTATAAAAAACATACACGATCACATCTATTACAATTTCATTGTAACAATTTTTTTTTCCAGTAACGTGTAGACTATATTGAAATAACTGATCGTGACTTTATAAAAGGTCTACCTTCAACACTTACTCTTTTAAAAATATATTTTACTAGATACACTATTATTATTTAATTCTTGCAAAAAAAAACATTAGTGTTATTTTTGACGTTCCATAAACTCACATTTTTCCTGCTTACTAGTATCTTCAGCGAAGAGACCGTGCTTGAATAAATAGCATGCTTGTTTAAGAAATAGCATATCGCGCTTGATTAAGGAATAGCATGTTGTGCTTGAAGAAGAAATGTCGTTCTTGAAGAAGAAATATCATGCTTGAAGGAGAAATGTTGTGCTAGAGAAAGAAATGTCGTGCTTGAAGAAGAAATGTTGTGCTTGAAGAGGAAATGTCGTTCTTCACTTTAAAACATTTTGAAAAAGAATATTATATTTGAAGAAGAAATATCGTGTTTGAAAGAGAAATTTGGTGCTTGAAGGAAAAAATGCGATGCTTGAAGAAGAAATATAGTGCTTGAAGAAAAAATATTTTGTTTGAAAAAGAAATAATAATAATAATAATAATAATAATAATAATAATAATAATGGTTTATTTAACCTGGCAGAGTTAAGGCCATATGGCCTTCTCTAACACTCAACCAGGATTCAAGAAGAAATTTCATTCTTGAAGAAGAAATGTGGTATTTGAAGAAGAGGTGTAGTACCTGAAGAATAAATGTCGTTCTTCATTAAAAAGTGAAGAAAAAATATTGTGCTTGAAGAAGAAATGTCGTTCTTCATTTAAAAAATTGAAGAAAAAATATCGTGCTTGAAGAAGAAATATCGTGTTGAAAAGGGGAATATGGTGCTTGAAGAAGAATACGGTGCTTGAAGAAAATACGGTATTTGGAGAAGAAATATGTGGCTTGAAGACGAAATATGGTGCTTGAAGAAGGAATATGAGGCTTGAAGAAGAAATATTGTGCTTAAAAAATAAATATGGTGCTTGAAGAAGGAATATGGTGCTTAAAGAAGAAATACGTTGCTTGAAGAAGAAATACGGTGCTTGAAGAAGAAATATTGTGCTTTGAGGATAAATATCATGCTTGAAGGAGATTAATTTATAGAAGTTGAGTGGTAGAAAATGAGAAGGAACGAGAAAACCACTTAAAAGGACAGAATAAAGGAAGGAAGGGTTGATTAAAGATGAACTGTGAAAGAGAAAGCCGCGAATTTTATAAGTAAACTTAGAAATGACTCGGGATGAAGAAAATGCATAAAAGTAGACCTAGAGTATGTAGGCCTACTGGTTGCTATTATCGTCTCCAGTTCCTCCAATCTTTGGAACGGTCCATGATAGCATTGCACAGGAGACCAGGCCACCTCCAATCAAGATTGGTGGTATCACAGGCGGCTTTTCTTCTGAGTCCTTCTGTGACCCCATTGACCTCTCATCATGGCGGTGACACCAAAACCCACACAGTAATAAGCAGCAGGAACAACAATATCGAGCACGTGGCAGGGACATTACAAGACAATAGAGTAGAGATTGGGAGAGGGAGGCACAGGTAGTGGGGGAGAGAGACTAGAAAAGGATGTGAAAAAAGAGAGGGAATATGCGAGAAAGAGAAAATAGAGAAGGGAAGAAAACTAAATATAATATAAAAGAGAAACCGAAAAGAGGGAAACAGACAAGGAGTGAAGGAAAAAGAACATGACAAAAGGAGACAAATTACTGATGCAAAGAAAGGGAAAGGTTAATAGACGTTCGAAGAAAGAAGAATGACGACAAAGGGGGGGGAGGAGAGGAGAGGAGATTGGAAATAATGTAGCTGGATTTTCCTTCTTGGATCAAAAGATAATCATACACATCCACAAGGACCTAATGTACACAGTGTAAACACAAAAATTGCGGTACAAAAAATGCAGATGATATCAACTAGAGATGAACAAAACTAGCTGCCACTCTCTCTCGCTGTGTTCGTTGCATTTGTCTTTCGAGTCTCGTCTCGTCATTCTTGTGCGCTTCGAGTCTCGCTCATCATTCTCGAAATAGCATATTTGGTCGTCATGGAAAGATTTCACAACTTTGAATCACATGCATCATTGAAATAAATAACATTATAAATGTTTAAATGAGACAAAAAGACAAAACAGACCAATATCTTAGTTATCAAAATGTTCTGATTCTATTATATAGCCTATTACCTATGCTTATATAAATAGAAGAAAAAAAACAATTCTCAAATAAATTTGCATTTCTAAGAAACATAAAACATAACGTTAATATCTTTTTACTTGAGATTGCACACTTGATCTCAAATATATGAAAAGAAAATTCGTAGCCTTTTAATAAGGGCCTAGTAATTAAATAAAGATTGGGGAATAGATTATTATACACTGAAAGGTAGAGATGATGTTTCAAATAGGCTACTTGATTGTTTATACATATATAACAGTTGCCAAAGTAGACAAAAGTTCAGTCAGGTATAAACAACTGTGGCGATCCAAGGTTTCTTGACGTTCGGGACTTTGGAAGTGTTCAATCTCAGAGTCTTGATACACTCACAAGCAGTCTTTACGTCAACGACGCGACGCATAGAACATTGTCGTGCGGGTTTTTGGCTTTGCGGGAGCTGTTAGTCTTGCTTTCTCAGTCGTTGTTCATCTCTAGTATCAACAAATATTAAGAATGAACGAGTATTATTGAACTAGAGACCCTCAGAATACAGAAGTGTATGCAGACCGAAAATAAGATGGCAAGACACTTTCACATGTGAACGGAGCAGACCAGTGGGCCTAATCCCTGAGGAACAAGAGAAGAGAGAATAAAAATATGGGAATTGATAGGTCAACCGAAGAGTATTTGTAGAATTATTACATTTTTAAATTTGAAAACAAAGATAAGGCCCGCATATAACCCTCATTTTCTGATCATATCCACCGCAAATAATTAACGTTGGGAATCGAAGTCTAGATCGCGGGATCATGCCACTCTCCAGTACTCAGAGGATATCAGTTTTGTTTAAAATATACTCTTATAAAATTGATATTCATAATTCGGTCAGAATATTCATCATACTGTAACATCTCTGCTCAAGCAGTACTCCGGTGTTCTCGGGTTCCAGCCTGTAATATGATACGATATTCAAACCCTCGCTTGCCTGCGTATCTTGTTGCAGGCTGTCTAAATAATTTACTATGATACAACTTCACATACAAGAGGACACCAACAAAATGGAAAGTTTGGTGGTCTTAGAGCTACGTTCCAAATTCAGTGGGATAACTCCGATTTAGAGGCTACATCTTTCGCTTCTGTTAAGAACTTTTTTGACGTGAAATGTCCATATTCGACCTACAATGAAAGAAACATGAAAGATTTATTTAATGTCATAGTACCATGGAAACAGAAGTGTATAAGATTTACTTCGTGCCTCCTGTATGGATGGATGGATGGATCGATGAATGAATAAATGAATTAATTAATTAATAAACCGGAAACAATTTAACAAACATGGAATAAAATTGACGAGGGACTTAAAGAGATCCCAATGATTACCTGAAAAGTCTTAATGGACACGTCCATGCAGTTTACATATACACATGCACTCCTATGTAAGAATGGACTCGTCCAGACAGTTGCGCTTATCTTGTCACGTGTGAGTGCAACCTCGAATCACGTCAGAGTTTACTGCAATATAGTGGGCCATGAACTATGTAAGAAAGTTCCATAGTACTAAGATACTAACAGTGTCGTCAGAGTTTACAGCAAAACCTTTTATGTCAAAACGTTACAATTTTTCTCTCCTTGTAGTTCGAGTATAGACATTCAACATCGAAAAAAGACAGCCATCTTTATAAACTGTATTGTGTAGAATGGTTTAGGTAGGCAGCTATAAAGCCTGAGGTGATCATTGTAATAACATAACCATATTCTACAATCATACTGATTGTATGATCGTTCGTTTCTGCTGAGGCACGTGGACGTATATTTCCGCGAAAATCTGAAAATACATGTTTTAATCATCACAGTATTTTGTCTTACATTTCATATAATGGAAAGGTAAGCAAAATGGATTATCAAAAAATCCATTGCGCAATAGCCCATGAAGGAACAAGCCGACCAGACGACTCCTGGTCTCACGACCACATTTCTGAGCAGAGGTAAATGATCACCTAACCAGTTTGGGAATACTGTGTGTTTATCACGGTGATTTCCCCCCTGCCGTTGTAGGTGACTTTCGAAACTCACCACAGCTTCCCAAATTCATCACGAAGCTGGGTATACACTGGTCCCATGTAATTACTGGCCGAAATTTTATGAGAAAGTTTCTTCCCTCATGAGAACTTGAACCAGCGCTCATTACGTGTCTCTAGTCTAAGTTAATTTGGCCTATGACGCCTTTGATCACTCGGTTACGGTGAGGGACAAATTTTTTAACAATTAAGAATGGAAAGTAGCCTTAGCTAAATTAGTTGCGTAGGTAGCCTACTGCAGTTATTTAAGCTTTGAAGAGGTGGAAAAATTCAGATATTTGCAGCAACAGTAACAAATATAAATGATACTCGGGAGGAAATTAAATGCTGAGTAAATATGGGAAATGCCTCTTATTATTCGGTTGAGAAGCTTTTATCATCCAGTCTGCTCTCAAAAAACTTGAAAGTTAGAATTTATAGAACAGTTATATTACCGGTTGTTCTGTATGGTTGTGAAACTTCGACTCTCACTTTAAGAGAGGAACAAAGGTTAAAGGCATTTGAGAATAATGTGCTTAGGAAAAAATTTGGAGCTAAGAGGGATGAAGTTACAGGAAAATGGAGAAAGTTACATAACGCAGAACTGTATGCATTTTATTCTTCACCTGACATAATTAGCAACATTAAATCCAGACGATTGAGATGGACAGGGCATGTAGCACGCATGGGCGAATACAGAAATGCATATAGCTAGAGTATTAGTTGGGAGGCCGAAGGGAATAAGATCTTTGGGGAGGCCGAGACGTAGAGGGAAGGAAAATTTAAAATGGATTTGAGGGAGGTGGGATATGATAGTAGAGACTGGATTAATCTTGCTCAGGATAGGGACCGATGGTTGGCTTATGTGAGGGCGGCAATGAACCTCCGGGTTTCTTAAAAGCCATACGTAAGTAAGTAAGGTACTGCATTTGACTAAGTAACTGATCTTCCGAGCCGAGGATTGAGCTTGGTACGTTGACCACACATATTCCTCCAGTGAATAAACCGCAAAGTTGGTCTGTGGGGGCAATCAGCTGGATGGAAAATCAAATGACTGCGGAGTCCGAACGAAATGTCCAATTAAAATAGCCCCTTACCCAGTCAAATCTCATGAATCACGAGCATGACTAGGTTATAGTACCCACACAATTACGTCACGGTAGGGTACATAATTTGAAGATTCATTAGCTTCAATAAATCTCTCAGCATGCATACTCGCACCCGTGTGTGGTGGCCATTTAGATTCGGAGTATCCTTTGATGCTGTGCCCACACATGTGACAAAGTGCAATGAGTGATACCATATTTGTAGCGGGTAACCATATAAAGTCAACATACTATCTGTTATACAAACTTACTTAACAAGACCGAATGTTAAAATTATTTGTAACAGTTTTGATTTCCTTCGGGAAATTTCACTGTTAACACAAATTCTTGTGATGAAGGATGAGTGGAACAGAGAAAAATTCTCTCCGGCACCGGGATATGAACCCGGGTTTTCAGCTCTACGTGCTGACCCTCTATCCACTAAGCCACACCGAATTCCCATCCCGATGTCGGATTGAATCTTCTCAGTTTAAGTTCCACCTCTAGGGTTCCCTCTAGTGGCCTACACTCATACACTGCGTCATAGATGTATGACAGTGGCACAATGTCCACACATGTGCAGAGGTGCACTCGTTATGAGTGACTAAGTGGCTGGGATCCGACGGAATAAGCGCCGTCTTAAATCACTAAGTGATTATTTTTCGCATATCATATATTATTACGATGTACCGAAGTACATATCATATTTCCGTGCAGAAATTCTGCGTCATCATATGATGAAGGATGAGTGGAACGGAGAAAAATTCTTTTCCTAGAATATATCTATAAATGCAATAATAAATAAATAATAAATTAAATAAATAAATAAATAAATAAATAATATATATTAATGACCTTTTAATGATAGACCTTAAAGAATATGAAGGTGATTTATATTCGTATGGTGATGATACTGTTTTAGTTTTTAGTGGAAAAACTTGGACTGACGCTTATTATAATGCAAATTGCGGCTTAAAATTAATAAAACAATGGTTCGATTTAAATTCACTTGTAATTAATAGTGATAAAACAATAGCTATCCCATTTTCTTTAAACAATAAACGTAATAAACCAATTTCATCTATACTACAAATTAAAATGCATAATTCTGATTGTTCCGATATAAATTGCAATTGTTCAGTTATTAATGAAGTTAATGAGGTTAAATACTTAGGTATAATTGTTTATAATAATTTAAAATGGAATAATCATATTTATTATATTTGTAATAAATTACGCAAAACGTTATGTTACTTTGTTATTCTAAGAAATATTTTGTCAATTAACTGTTTACGTGTAATTAATTAGCATTATTTCAATCTATATTTGTGTATGGTATTATAGGTTGGGGTGGAAGTTATAACTCCAACCTTTATCCATTAATTTTACTACAGAAAAAGTATTAAAAATTTGTTTAAAATAGCAGAAAGATTACCCATCTGAATTGTTGTTTAAACATTTCAAATTTTTCAACATTAAACAAATGTATTATTTTATTTTAATAAAATATTTTCATAGAAATTTTAATAACTTTGAAAGGTATATACATTAATATAGAATTAAAAAAAATGAATTCTCTGCGTTTGTCTGCACCAAAATGTAAAACCAATGCAGCTTTTTATCATAGCATGAGTCAAGGTCCAGATTATTAAAAAAAAATTATTCCAATAATATTTCAACCACGAATCCTCTCCAAATTAATAAAAAATTAAAGAAATTTTAATTGGATTTATAGTTTGGAATTGAACATATTAAACACCATTTAAATTAATCTGTATTCACTCTCAATTTTAAATTTATTTATGCTCGACCATGCCAAAATGTAGTAATTATAGTCCTGGTAGCAGTCCTTTAATGCATGTCATTAAAGTACATCTATTCATTAAAGTTCAGGTTTTCGATTATTCTCGGAAATGCAATCGAAAGGAAACTAGCAAAACGTCACGCAGGCTGGAAATCCAATACTGTCGCAGAAGGTTATGTTCTGTTACTATAATAATTAGCGTTAATTGTAAATAATATTCAAATAAATTCAATTTGTTATCTCGTTTTTCAATGTCGAATTCAGTTTCAAGGTTATATCAAGTTTAACGTTTATCTTACTCTCTAGATCAAGGTCGTCGACATTCGTTGCCCGGAAAAAATCAGTACTTTCGCGTCTGCGCACATCTCACAATTTACGAGATTGGACAAGGTCAGTTCGCTCCCCAGTCACATAAGAACAACATGAATACTTATGAATAATTTCAGGTTAGAAATATGGTCGAGCATAAAAAGTCGTATGAAACTTGCCTATAATGGTAATTAAGACGCTTGTATGAAAATTATGAAACTCGCTTGTGCTCGTTTCATAAACATCCACGCGTCTTAATTACTATCATTATAGGCTCGTTGCATAATGTACTATTTTATCTGTAATGGAATCGCCTCCTGAGCACGAATCTTACTCATTCAGGAGTGGGCTAGTTTATCTTTTATTGTATTTATTTATCTTGTATTCATTTCTAACTTACTAGCAATAATAAATAAATAAATAAATAAATAAATAAATCCGTGAATGTATGAATGAACGAATCAATGAATGAATGAATGAATGAATAAATATTACCTTAAACTCTCCAGCAATGTCATTATTTCAGCCGTTTCTGATTACGTCGCGTCGTCACAACAACACACCACTTGTTTGCTGCGTTCTTTAGACTCAAACGCATTCTACTAAATCGGCAGAGCAGTGTATATCGTTTAAAATTCCTGTGACTGTCAATCGTAAGGTCTGTAGATGAAGGTCTTCAAATAGACACCCAAAGGAGTAGCCTCTAGTTTTTTGAAGTCCTGTTGAGTAGCAATCAGTACTGCCAACATCCTCCCGCCGTTGTAAAATAGCGACTACCCTTTAGGTGTAAAGATAATTACGAAAGACTAAATGAGAGCGAGTATTTGTTTTTATCTTGATTAGAATTGAGTACAGGAGAAGATTAAAAAATTGATGCTGTTGAGAATTGCTTGCGGGACTGTCAGGCATCCACTCTCTGAATGTTTCTTCCTTATATGTACACGATTCTATTTATCAGCCCCTTCCTTCGCATTTTTATTTTTTATTTTCTTGAAAGTTGCTTATCTCGCTTTAATCTCCGCCGGGATCTTGCAGTGCGGTGGCCCAATCTGTGAACAGAAGGAACTACCGTGCACCCGTCCAAAGACAAACGCCGAATAACTTGTAGGAATAGATATACAGTGGTTCCATTTTAAAAACAATCAGTTCATGCGACATAAAAAAGAACGAGAGACTGACTTGTTCAACTTTGCTACGTTACGTAACCATAGCAACGATTGGAGAGTGTTAAATGTTGAAGACAATGAGCCTGTTGCATGGTGTGCGGTGATAAATTATATAAATTTATCTTACATCCTTGCTAATAAATCTTCCAAAAGGAATTTATTAGGGGATAAGGAAATGGCGTCCTTCCTTCATTTAGAGAAGATTACAGCTGTTACGTATCCTCGAATATATTGCAGTCATTAGCATAAACAAGTACCTCATTTAGTTTTAAGTGTCTTGCACTTTCTTCAATCTAGTATTGAAGAAAAGATGTAGAGATAGAAATTTTAATCTTTAACATTGTGTTTCGGTATTGTTTATTTCTTTAATTTTTTTTATTTATTGTTTAATTCAAAGTTCACTTCTTTTTTTTTCATTTCCTCTTAAACATTTTCATTGATGACCTGGAAATACCTGAAAAATATCCAATAAAATTCCCTTACATGTAATAGGAAAAGGAGCACCTTCTGCGGACCTCTGGAAAAAGAACTAAGCAAGAGATTAGTGAAGTGCTTTGTGTGAAGTGTGGCATTATATGGGGCAGAAATATGAACATTGCGACGAAGTGAAGAGAAACGACTAGAATCATTTGAAATGTGGATATGGAGAAGAATGAAGCGTGTGGAATGACAGACAGAGAAATGAAGACTTATTGTAAAGAGTGGGTGAAGAAAGAATGATGCTGAAACTGATCAGGAAGAGAAAAAGGAATTGGTTGGGTCACTGGCTGAGAAGAAACTGTCTACTGAATGATCCACTGGAAGGAATGGTGAATGAGAGAAATGTTTGCGGCAGAAGAAGATATCAGATGATAGACGAAATTAAGATTATATGGATCATGTGAGGATACAAAGAGGAAGACAGAAAATAGGAAAGATTGGAGTATGCTGGGTTTGCAGTGAAAGACCTACTCTTGGATAGAAAACTATGAATGATTATTTACTGTACATTGAAATGCCCATAAATTGTAAACTGTGATCTTAAAAGTTAATAAATTAAAGGCAGGGATTGTGTTAGACAGATAATAAATATGAATGACCGTATAGCTTTTAAAATAAATCAAAATTACTCTTTTGTTTCTATTTTTCTTGTAAATAAAATTAATTTATAATTATAAAAAAATCACATACAGTACCTATGATAATAGTTGTATTTTGGAACACAAAATAAGGATCCATCTTGAATCTTGCGTACACTACTTTTAACATTTTATTACAATTATTAACACTAGTAAGTTGCCATTTTATCAACATTTTTTTACAAAATAAGGTTATGATTTTTAAACTAATGCAAAACTAACATTTATTCATAGCAAAGAAAACAAAGAAACTTGCTATAACAGTTTTTATTTTTTGTTTTAAGCTGTGCCTGTCATATGCACGAAGACTGAAACAACATATTATTGTCACACATTACTCATCACATTAATGTTTTTATTACTTAAATTTACATCTTACAGAAAACAAATTCTGCTTTAGGATGATCTTAAACTGCATAATGTAATTCTTTTCAGTGGTACAAAGAATAACATCATTGATGGTTTCAGTAATTGTATCCTTTTGAATATAAACTGTATTTCCAGGTCGCCACATTATTTCGTAACTTATCGATCAGTATGATCACCGACTGAAGACCAACAAAGAAAAATATTAAATAGCGTATAAGCAGTAATGATGATTTTACGTAATATTCATTGCTGGAAAATAAAACAATATTTAAATGCTATAAAAATAAAAAAAAACTAATTGAATAAATAATTTTAATGGCCCCAAAAATAACAAAAAATAATATAGGGGACAAAAGTAGCAAAAAATGCAAGAAATGCAACATAATTACATATTATATTTTGTTAAAACATAAAATCAATTATTATTGTATTAAATAATAATAATAATAATAATAATAATAATAATAATAATAATAATGGCTTTATTTAACCTGGCAGAGTTAAGGCCGTAAGGCCTTCTCTTACATTCAACCAGGATTGAAATTTTCTTACATAGTTGAACATAAAACTGGATCGGAATTAATTACATACTGATACAATTTAGATACATAATGAGATCAAAAGAAGTAGTTACATAAAAATTTACCTCATAAAATAAAAATAAACACAGTGGAATACATATTAATGTTGTTATAATCAAATACGAATCACATAAAAACAGAAGCCGATAATTCAATAAAAAATCGTACACAGTAAAAATAAAAATAAACACATTAGTATACATATTAGTATTAGATTACAATTAAGTAGTATTTACATAATTAGATAAACCAGAAATCGACAATTGAATAAAATGTACACAAAAATAGATTAATAATAAAAAAACAACGCAGTGGGATACATATTAGCGTTAAGTGATAAATGAACACGATTATATTATTACACAATAAAAATAAGAAACAAAAAAAAAAAATAAAAAAATAAAATAAAAATAAATAGAGTGGAACACATTCCATTAAATATTTGCAACGCGTTAGGTCTGATAACTCATCATAAGATATTTTTATAATTTACATTTAAAGGGCATCGTTTTAAAGCTAAAAGAAAAATATCGACATTTTATCAACAAACACTAATATCAGGAGTTATTACAAACACTAATATCAGGAATACTACATTTTAAAATATACTTTCTTTCATATTTTTATTATTTCAGGGTGGTTTTCCTTTTCGTGTTTCCTGGAGTTAATTTCGTCAACCCTATTCTACCTGAAAACAATTCACAGAAATACAGACACAAATGAAGAAATATACTCGGAAAGAAAAATATGATAGACAAGCAAATAATAGTCAATATACTGTTAACGACACGAAGATGATAAATGACAGGCGTGTAAAAACATAAAAGTAGGTTATAGGTGGGTAGAAAGAGGGATGGCAGGTTTATAAATAATAATATAAAGTCCTGAATTTGATTTTGACCGGAATACATTCTTTGTTCTCAAAAATATTCTTTGTTCTTAACTTCTATGATAAAATGTCTAGCTTTCATTAATCAGGTATTCTTGTCGTACTTTAATTTTTATTGTAATTGTAATTGTAAATATAATATTAATTGTAATCTTATTGTTCATGTTATAGTTGTAATTCCCTGGTAGAGGGGCAGAGAAGGCCTGACGGCCTTATCTCTACCAGGTTAAATAAATAAATCTAATCTAATCTAATCTAATCTCCATATTTCGTGTGTGGCAGTGGTGAAGAAATAATAACGAACATTTAAATTTATCACACTCGTCATTGCTGCGTGAAACAAAACAGCGACTAACAAATGAGAAGGGCGATTTATAGGCCTATTTATAAAGAGTATCGAAGGAAGCAAACCCGCGGACGACGGAAGCTGAAGACCGTTCTGACAGCTACAAGCTGCCGTGTACGACCTTAGCTCGTCTCACTGTTTTCAGACGCCGCACTCGTGCATCAAAATCGCCGATTTTACGGCGTGTGAATAAGCTGGCAGGTGGTAATTAGTGTCTTATACCGGCGTCAAAGTCTCCACGCCAGGGCGGCGGGCTGATCCTTAGACTAGACGGGAAAGTCGCTTCCCTCCCTTCACGTTTCCTTTGTTAGACAAATAAGTTTTATTAACGACTTTTGTGTTCAGAAAACCAGGTACGTACCGTATTTCATTTATTAATATTGTCCAACTATTATTTCAGTATACAACAATATTTTTGCTGCGTAACATAAAGTAATCTTGCAATGAACACCACAAGGAGCGCTGATCTACAGCATTGTTGTCATTTTCGAATGCCCTAATATAGCGTTTCTCAAAATATTGGTCCGAGGACCACCTGTGGTCCTCGAGGTCTGCCCTTGTGGTCCTTCAAACAAGATAGAAGAAAAAATAAAATTCGAACGAATTGCGTATCACACTATAGCTTAAAATCTCAGAGTTTGGAAATGACACATGGCAATCGAATTTCACTTTTTCTCCCAGTACTGACATTTTATGAAATTTATTACCCTATCCGTCTATCGACTTCCCACTCTACTCTCAGCAACAAAAGAGGAATTTAAAGCAGTATACACGTGGTGTTTCTCGCAATCTTTTCCCTGCACATCTGGCGCCGCGCCTGTAACCCAGCCAGGGACCACCCAAATTCATAACAGAGAACCAAAGTACCGAACCTTAATTCAATTTTAAAATATAAGTATACTGGTATCAAAATATGCTACGAAAATGATAAATTTTCAAGAGTAAGGTGGTCCGCGGAACAGTTCTGACTTTATAAAGTGGTCCCCACTTCAAAAAACTTTGAGAAACGCTGCCCTAATATATAACTACCGATGTAGAAGTTGTTGCAGCTATTGCATGTGACAGACAGGCAGATCATTTCAAACACATTACAAAGAACACATCACAGCCATAACCAAATCACACACTTCCACATACGCAGACCACATCACAAACGCCAACCACACTTACAGCAACATAGATACAGACATGTAAATTCTACATCTCCCACCGACTATCCAGAAACCAAATACACTAGAGCAATACGAAATACAGAGTGTTAAGAAAAGGTATTCAATGTTTTAGGAGGTGCTAGATGCATAAAAACAAAAAAAAAAAAAAGTCTAATGAGTATGGGTCCTACAACACATACTTTCTGAGATCTGAACACTTGTTCATAGGAGGTGCTCAATGTGACGTCCATTAATGACAATGCATTTCTCTGCCCTTCGGCGTAAGGAATCACACACTCTTTGAAACTGACCTGGTTGTTCTTGATAACCAAAAGTCTAGGGGATTTAGATTTGAGGAATGAGCAGGCCATGGTGTGAGGTGTCCCCAATCAATCTAGCGGTCTTGAAATGTCAGAGTCAGGTGTTCAGGCTCATTGCGGAAAAAATGTGCTGGTGTGCCATCGTGCATGAACCACATCTGTAGTCTTTGCTGACATGGCACATACTCCAGCATGGTAGGCAATACGTTAATAAGAAAGTCCTGATAACGAGCTCCAGTTAATCTCTGTGGTAGCACGTATGGTCCTTAATCTATCGCCAAGAACGCCTACCCATACGTTGATTGAGAATCGGTTCTGATGCCTTGTTTCTTCAAGTGCATGGGAATTTTCATCAGCCCACACATGCTGATTACGAAAATTCACAACACCAACTCTGCTAAACCCTGCTCATATCCGCAACCAAACTTTTCTTTTCAGTATTTCCTGCGACGTATCAGTATTCCATGCCAGGGTTGTCAACTACGGTATGATTATCTGGTAGCCTGCTGTATTATAGGGCAGAAAAATGCATTGCCATAAATGGACATCACATTGAGCACCTCCTATGAACAAGTGTTTAGATCTCAGAAAGTATGAGTTGTAAACCCATGTTTATTAGACTTTTTTCTTGTTTTGATGCTTACTATCACCTAAAATATTAGATACTTTTAACACCCTGTATACAGATACACGAAAATACACCCACAACAGATTCTAAACACACAACTGAATTTCAGAACACACACATTATTTGACTCCATACTACACAACACAAACGCACCTCCATGGGAGGTCAAGACGCCAGAAGACGCGAGGGCCAGGACCACAGCAGTTCTGAAGATGGCTCACAAGCTGAAACTGGTCAACTAGGTATCTGTAACTTAGTTCTAAGTTTTATATTGTATTAAAGTAATAACGAAGAGTTTAAAAGTCTTTGTTTCGAATATTTTCACTTCAATAAAGAGTGCGTTAAAGAAAATTTAGTGCGTGAAACAAACTTCAGTGCGTAAAAGTAAGTAATTTCGAAACTAAATTGATAATCGATATGTGACTATTATAGGACGGCTCACTAAAAAGCTTTGTTTTTATATCCTACTTTTTAATTACTATAATAATGTTAAAGGCGGCCGGGTAGCTCAGTTGGTAAAGCAGCTTCCCAGGGTTCGATCCCAGGTGGTGACAGGATTTTTTTCTCATTGCCAAACTTTCAGAACGGCCCCGAGGTTCACTCAGCCTCCTATAAAATTGGGTACAGGTCTTTCCCGGGGGTAAAAGGCGGTGAGAGTTGGTGCCGACCACACCACCTCATTCTAGTGCCGAGGTCATGGAAAGCATGGGGCTCTACCTCCATACCCCCCAAGTGCCTTCATGGCATGTTACGGGGATACCTTTTTATAATAATGTTAAATACGAGTACATAATATGTATATTCAAGTATTTATGCTTCCTATATATTTTATTTAAATTACGGCATTTCATTTCATAAGCACGTGGTTAACCTTGTATTTCACTGTTTATATTCCCTCTGTCGTATTATCGAAATTATTGTAATGGAGTTACTAAAAGACATGTTTAACTTTGTTTTCGTGTTGGGAGTTAACCGTTTTTATATTTAAGTTATTGCAGTTTTGTTGCTACGTATATGTATAATCTGTCATTTTTAGTGTATTTGCGGATTATTATTATTATTTTTTTACTTCTTCTTTGAAATAAATATATTTTTTTGGTATGTCTTCTTCCTATCTGTCTGTCAGTCATAGGCACTATTTCTGTGATTGGAAAGAAGTGTAACTGGGAACATTAGAAAGATTATCACTTCTTTCATATTTATGCAGACACTAAGATATTTCCTTACGATTTCTTCAACCGTGTTCGGATTTCTGAGACATGACGCCGGGATGTGAGGATGATTCCTGTTTTCGCCATTTGGTAGCGTTGGGTTTCAAGTAGCTGTAATGCTGCTGCCCGACTGGGGGTCCTGATAGCGATCTCGCAAGGAACAGATAAACAGGGAGATTTACTCCAGCAGCATCTAGCAGTAAACGTCAGACCACAATTCAATAAAAACATAAACATATATATCCCCGTCTCAGCAATCCTACAGAAACCCGGAACGGGTTCGTATTTGCGGGCATCATAGAGTTTGTACGCTCAAGTCCGATGAGGAAACAGGCGATGGCCAGTTGCGTTGTGCTACGCGTCTAGAGACAACCAGGACTCTAATACTATTGTTTCAGTTATTTCGCGATGGCGTAGTCTATTTAGGCGATGCGCTACTGAAAATAGTCTTATGTTGACAAATTGTAAAATTTTTTATTTACGCACTAAAAAATATACATTTTCATGAGGAATATTTTCGTGAAAATTTTTTCTCAATTTCTTATATACAGAGTGTTTCCGAGATGGTGTTACACACTTTCAGGGATGATGGCGAAGGGCTCATGTATCAATTTGAGATAAGGAACCCTGGTCCGGAAATGACTGAGTCGAAAGTTACAAGCAAAAATAGTTGTGTGGAAATGAAATAATTTTATTCTTCTGTACACCTTATTTATGTGTATTTATCTGTACATCTTACACATACTGTATTCATCTGACGTTGTTTACATTGTCTACTTACAGTATTCCATTCAGTGCGCTGTCTGAGGGGTGGGGACAGGAAACTACACTAAAACAATGCAGATAGCGTAATGTGTAACGGACATGGTCGGTCCTGCACGTCTGTAGACAGCAGTGTATGTGTACAAGTTGCAGTGTACAGTCGATCAGTCCTAGTGAAATGGAGGAGTACACGAGAGCGGAATAAGCAGACCTAATTTTCGAATACGGATGAGCCAATGGGAGCAGTAGACAATCTCATAGATTGTATTGTCCAAGTACCCACGTAGGAGACACCCGGTTCATACCATCTTTCCACGACTGTTCCAAAGGTTAAGGGAAGGAGGACACGTGGTGCCAAATTACAGTTCCATATCCACACAACTATTTTTGCTTATAACTTTCGACTCAGTCATTTCCGGACCATGGTTCCTTATCTCAAATTAATACATGTGCCCTTCGCCATCATCCCTGAAAGTTAGTAACACCACCTCGGAAACACCCTGTATAAGTATACTTTTATATAATTTGATAGAAGTTGTGTTAATGCATGATTTTTGTGTAATAAAACTTTAAATTTAATTATTTCAGGAAATAAATTTTCTACGTTTTCAATGACAAGTATTCATTTTATTTCATAGTAGTTAAAGCTACAGGAAACGTTTACGTAATAATAGTCGTTAGGCTTATTAAATGGTAAAGTTATTTTTTGTACGTCTTGACACCTGAATAATATAACTATTAGTATTGTTACTGTTGTTATTATTTGAATACACTCTTCACTTCTAGTCTTGTATAAAAGAAGGCCTCATGGCCTTAAGTTTCTGCCAGAAGAAATAAATGAAAACCTAGCAACCAAACAAAAATAACTAAGTTACATGGTGCCGTTTAAAAGAAAATGGATTCCTCCTCATTTTTATAAATGAAAAACTTAGTTTTTGAAAATATATTCGAAATATTCATTTTCTCGTCCCCAATAACTTACGTAGCTATGTAGAGTTTCTTCATAAATTAAAAATAGGAAAACTATAAAGAATGTTTCATACTTTTTACTTACTCCATTTAAATAAATAATTAATTAGGCCTATATCTCGAAATTTGTGTTTGATCTATTTAGCATATCTAGAATTTAATGAGAAGCTCATAATATCCAGATCCCTTACAATATATACTGTATTTAGGATTAATAACTAGTCGAGAGATCTTGAAATTGTCAGATTACTCTAAATAGCAAGCAGAAGAGATTCACTGAATTAGCATTAGAGTTCTTTGCAGATTCCTTATCTAAGTACAATCTTTACGCAATATTATCCTCACCAAACTGAATGTAGTCTATGGCTAAACAGATAAATATCTTGCGTTCACATTGGGTATGAAGGGACATCAGAATTAATCAAAGCGAAGGTAATCCATTCCATTACGAACTTCTGTTAACAATGTAGAAGTGTGGGAGGTCTTAGACGAGACTTCCTGACAAGACGTTCTTACACTGTTGAGTCATCAAGTATCGTAGTAGCAATTTTCACGCTGTGAAATGAACACTTTTTTCTTCAACATATTGAAAACCGATCGAGTCTTCTTAAACTAAAACGATTAGAAGAACTGTCCAAGTTACGGCGTTCATACCAAGTGAACACTATATTATTTTCTTTCGTTTTTCCCCACCTACTCCTATTATCTACTTCGTCACTTATGAATGTATCTTTTCCTTAATTTATGTGATAATTTCTTCCTAATTTTCTACCGTTTCAGCAGATCTTTATTTATTTGTTTTAATTATTTACGTTCTATGTATTATGTATTTACTTATCTAATTATTTACACACATATACATGTATATATGTTACTTACATATATATATTTATTTATTTATTTACTTACTTACCTTTCATTACCTCCTTCCTTTCTTTTTTTCCTGTACTCATTTCGTTCTTCCTTCCCTATTTGTCATTTCTTTATATTTCTGATTACTTTTTTCTTCCGTCCTACATTTTTTCCTTTACTGTTATTTATTTATTTATTTATTCATTTGTATATTTATTTATTTATTTATTTATTTATTTATTTATTTATTTATTCATTTATTTATTTATGTATTTTCCTTTTTGTTTTTCACCGCTTATCAGTATTTTGACAAACCGTGAGGATCATCCAACTTGTCGGACGATCGATTCGGCGCCACGCAAACAAAAGTGGTGCCTATTTTTCAAGACGGAAATAACGAGTGTTAGTGGAGTCACGAAGGGAACACGGGGCAATCCCTAGAAGACCACATATAAACCTATAAGTCTAATTTGGTTGTTCCGAGATACAGATTAGAAAAGAGCTTAAATAGGTAGTCATCATGCTATGGGTAACAATTTTATATAAAAAAATAACTTTAGAAATTTAGAAAAATCAATAATATAAGAAATTTTTAGATATGGGGTTAAGCAATTATTATTAGGCCTACTGGAAAAGAACTTTTACGATGTTCGTGACAGCTTTGGAAGTAACTTAATATAATAATTTTTTATTGACAAATACCATTGCATGTATATGCTCCTTGGAGTATATAAATAAACTTAGCTAAATTATATACTTATTTCCTTTCTTATTTGCTTATCTATTTTATTCACATATTTATGTATTTATTTATTTACCTTTCGTTAATTCCATCTTATTTTGCACATATTTATTAACTTTTATTTTTTCAATCACTCACTTCTTATCTTTGCTTTTCTTTCTATTTTCTTTCTTTCGTTCTCTTATTGTACCTTTTTCTTTCCTTTGTTTCTTTTTTTTTTCCTGTAAGCTTACTCATTTCGTTTTTCCTTTGTCTGATTCTGTATTTTTTATATCTTTTTATTCCTTATTACTTTATTTTTCTCTTCATTCCTTCTTTTTTTTGTCTTTCACCATCTATCAGTCTTCGAACAAACCGTAAGGATCGTTCAACATGTCGGATAATCGATTCGGCTTCACGCAAACATAAGTAGTGCCTATTTTTCAAGATGGAGATAAGGAGTGTTGGTGGAATCACGAGTGGGAAAATGGGGCAATTCCGAGAAGATCCTTCAGAACTTAGATATTTCGTCACATAGGGGCCGTATTCATAGACATTCTTAGCGCGGGCTTTCGGTGGATGATCAGCGAACTAACGTTTTTCGTATTCATAAACCAGTGTCAGCGAAATGATATGATATGAATCCTGTTTAGCACGCTCGTAGCCCGGGCTAGCGAAATGTCTATGAATAGCACCCATATAGACCGTACAACTCTGGCATTAGTTAGATGTAAACTGTCGTATATCATTGTCAGCTGAGTTATCAGAGTACGCTGTAGTCAACTTCGAGGTTGCAGTGTCTTTGTACTATATCTGATTACAATATATTCATAGCATATCATCCAGTATTTAATGGAAACAAGACTCTAGTAAGTATTATGTATAAAACACGAATAAAGTTTTGCTGAGGCGCAATTTTATCTCCTATTCACGTGCACCTGGGTGGTAATAACTTCATTCTTGTAAAAGGCGTGGCGGGAGGAGAAGAGGTCGATACTTTATATTGTTTGTTTATATTATTACCTTCGCATTCTACTGCGTTAATACAAAAAGTTGCAGTAAGAATTCAAGACATTCAGCCAAGGAAAAGAAAAAGCGGCAGGCTGTAAAAATAATTAATGTTGATTACACTCGTGAATTCCTTGAAAACGACCAACGGTGGGAAAGTTGCGCTCATTAGGTTACGCGCACTGGGTTCATTTGCTGCAAAGTTACGGCATATTTGCAAGTTTGGAATAAAGCAGGTAGATAACGCTCAGCAGGTTCGTTATATTTCATACAGGCTTCCACCTCCTTTATGTCAACATTGAACAAGCTTTTAAGACGAAACATGACATGGCCACACAGAATCAAACAAAAGAACAAGCTCATTCCGCTTAAACGTTTAAAAGCTCAATAAAATTTTACTTAAAGCATGATTCTGCTAACAAGCACATTCTCTATTGAATAAAATTTGATTTTATCTCTTGTCTACTATTAAATTAACTTTAATTCTTTGGCGCGAAAAAGTCTGCTGCTTTCATGACATAAGCTATTGCCTAACCTAACCAGTTAAAATAATTTTCTGTGAAAAACAAATGCTGTAATTATTAAGAGAGATAGGTTAGTTTCAGAAACATCCGTCTGCATAGATAGGCGTATAACAAACTGATATTATTTGTTTATATCGATGATAGATGTCCATGTACACTGACGTTCAAAGATGCCTGACCCTACTAATCGATAGTGATCGATAATTTGTTGGTGTAAGTGTGGCTTCTTTAGTTATTACTTCTACTTAGAGATGGCGAAGATAATAGTCAGTGGCGCCAATCATACATAAATATACCCGCATTAAAGAATCCAATTTTTCATCCCACTCTATTGATTGTAACACAACACTGGGTTTAGCTGGAAGCTGCTATATTGTCAATTATGAAAATGTTATGCTTAATCTAGATAATCATTTTCCCTGACACTTTTTTAAACTCCCCAGTAATGGTGCCACCTATTGAGAACTAACGGAACTCTTTCAAATTTTATATCTTTGGTTCTGACTTATCTCGTGGTTGAAAAGTTCGTTTACACGATCATAAAATCATAGGTCAGATATCTTTCAACGTCAGTGTACATACACAAAAATATTCAGGAACGGTTGCGGAGAGGACCCCCACCCCCTCCCGTAAGCGGATGAAGACATGCGTCTTGAACTGAACATGTCTATTGAATGAGATCAAGGTGAATGATATGATATCAAATCTAAATTCCTTTTCTACACGGGAGAGGAAAGAAAAAGGATCGTAACAATGAAAATTCCAACCAGACTTTTACCTAAGTAACTGTGGAAAACCACGGAAAAGCCACAGTCAGATTGGTCGGTCCGGGAATCGAACCACGGACCTCCCGAATGCGAGTCTCATGCGATACGCATGAGCCAATTCTCTCGGTAACAGGCTGTTAATTTAACGTTATTTAAACCGAATTAAACATTACTTGGAAAAAAATACAAAACCGTTACCAACTGCTACTGAATAGTTAAAATAGTGTTAACAACTGTTATAGGTAAGTATTTGTACTTACTTACTTATTGGCTTTTAAGGAACCCGGAGGTTCATTGCCGCCCTCACATAAGCCCGCCATTGGTCCCTTTCTTGAGCAAGATTAATCCATTGTGTATCATATCCCACCTCCCTCAAATCCATTTTAATATTATCTTCCCATCTACGTCTCGGCCTCCCCAAAGGTCTATTTCCCTCCGGCCTCTCCCAATTAACACTCTATATGCATTTCTGGATTCGCCCATACGTGCTACATGCCCTGCCCATCTCAAACGTCTGGATTTAATGTTCCTAATTATGTCAGGTGAAGAATACAATGCGTGCAGCTCTGCGTTGTGTAATTTTCTCAATTCTCCTGTAACTTCATCCCTCTTAACCCCAAATATTTTCCTAAGAACCTTATTCTCAAACACCCTTAATCTCTGTTCCTCTCTCAAAGTGAGAGTCCGGAGAATCAGTCCCATTCTGAGGCTTATTGTTAGGTTTCGTAACAAGCTGATTTTTACGGTGATGGGGTGTTAGCCCTTCGCCCAACCCCCAAGCTGGAGGACCACCCCTTATCGGCTGTCCACGACTGCTTATTCAATATATTCACAGCTACCCTCCATATCTGGAGGCCGTCTCCTCTATCCGCAACCTGAGGACGCGCCATGCCGTGGTGATAGGAACAAAATTATGTTGAAGAAATGGAAAAAAATAACATCGTTAAAAATAAACAAGCTATTAATTTAATATTATTTAAAACGTATTAAACATTACTTGGAGAAACTGGACGTTATTCCAACCATGGATCTAATAGGCTATAATACTGAAATATAGGTAATATTGGGACGTAATGTCGATGTGTCTGTTTCACTTCTCTTTAAAGAAGTTGATGGAAGAGAGTTGAAGGATGTCATTTCGCTCCGAATAGTGACAGTTTCCGGTCCCTGCATAGGTTATACATTTCCATATGATTAAAACAACTTCTATTTGGTGCAGACTTGGTCGCAATATTTGAGTTATTGACGTATAGGAAAGGCACGTACTACTCGTTCTAAGAGTAATTATAGTCTATTGAAGAAAAGGAAACTAAAAGCTAACCTGCAAACGAAAATACCTGAAGCGTCTGGATAACTAAGCAATGGTACATCTTCTTGCCGAGGGTAAATTCCATCAGCATGTCGGTAGATTCTCGAGGATTCGTTCTGCATATAAAATAGAACATGGGAACAGAATGCCGAACGCTCGTGCCTAAGTGTACAAGCTTACATGCACGTCCTGGGATGTGAACCAGGTACTACCAACATATGCATATATATAAACGTGCATTCTGCTTGTAACAGCAGTCTCAATAGCCAAGTTTTAGTAAATAAAACTAAAGAATTTATGTTCGAAGCTATAGAGCAAGATTTTCTATTGAATACAAATTCTTGTTAAAAAGGATGTTCAGATTCTTGCACACCCGGTGATCCTTGTCTGTGTTGCTTTTTTATCTACGACAAGAGTAAATCTATCTGAAGAAGAGTCAATTACACCACACCACTTTATATGCTTGGCTCATACCTGAAACTCCATCATCTGATACCGATTGGCCACTGTGTACATTCTTCTTAACTGAGTATCATGAGAAGTTAGATAAATATGTATTAGAATCAGCAATGAAGGAAATTGATATGTTACACGGAAAGTAGGAAGCTGGTATTTGGTCACACAGGCTGCGTTTGAATTTTTGCTTTGTCTTACGCAGTGTGAAAACGAACTTTAGTGATACTAGAAAACATTTTTCTAGATTTTTACACAACTATACGTTCTTAATAACGCTGAGCCGAAGAACTTCTTTTCTACATGATTTCCGTATTTCATTTTGTAAGTCCTTTTTGTGTAGAACGACTTTTCCTAAATTATGAAAAGCATTTTGTTCATATTCAAAGCTGTGTTTTTATGATGACTATTACACTTTTACTACGTCTTACTACTTTTGATTAATAAAACAGTACGAAAGGACGTGTTTCAACCAATCACAGCTGCTTATCGCTACAATTTTATCACTTCCCTAGCATTTGTTCATTTTTATCACTTCTTTTGTATTTGTTTGTTTTTATGACTTCCCTAGCATTTGTTTCTTTGTTTGCCAACATTTCAAACTGCAAATTCTTTACGGCACCATAACACATCTTTGCGATCGTCATATTATGTTTCCCGCATAGATAGTCGACTGAAAATGGCGGCTCCGTTCAAACGTTTTGGTGAAGCTAACATTAGTGAAATAGAATTTTAGTAAGTCATTTAATAATTCTTGAAATTAATGGCATTACTCACGGTTCACCTTGTGTATTTGTGTACATTATTATTATCATTATTATTATTGTTATTATTATTATTACTATTATTATTCAATCTGAATGCCATGTAATGTCTTAAATGTTTGTGTGGTATCGGAGGTAGCCCTAGCATTGAGCTGATTCCTCATCCGGGGAGGCCCTCCATGTCCTTGTGTGGTCAAAAAGTATGTATGTGATCCAATAGATTAATTCCTCCCCCGACAGGTCGCGGCCCTGTAAGGCCCGGGTGGCGTGGGTCGTGTAAATGAACCTAAAAGGGAGAGGTTAAACTAAGGGGAAAAAAGAAAGAAAGAAAGAAAGAAAGAAAGAAAAAAAGAAAGAAAGAATTATTCAATCAATCATTCCGGTGTCATAACAGCTGTCACCTTCTTCCGCAAACCAAACGCCACTCCTCTCTGTTCATCCACTGGCCTGGCTCTAATCCTCGAGCATTTATAGATGCTAGTACATCCTTCATCCAAGTTTTCCTTGGTCGTCTTTTTTTCCTTCTTTCTGGTGGGATCCATTCCATAATTATTTTTCGTAATCGTTATTATTATTATTATTATTATTATTATTATTATTATTATTATTATTATTATTATTATTATTATTTTTTTTTTTTTTTTTTTCCCATAATTCTTGTATAGATATACACTCAATCGTAAGGATTTCCTTTTTTAGAAGGATTGTGAATCTCGTCACCAGAATAGCTCAGCCTGTAGCGCGTTTTCCTTCTGATTTAGAGCTTCACTTAGGGGTGGGTTTGATTCCCTCTTGGACTCATTATCTGACTGGGCTTTTTTTTTCCGAGATTTTCGCCAACCGTGAGACATATGCCCTGTAATCTACGGCGAATCCTTGGCATCTTCTCGCCGAAAAACATTTCGTTGTCACCAATTCCACCGACGATGAACAACATAGTAGTTGATACAGCGTCGTTAAGCCCCAACTAAAAAGATAAATCTTAGGGGCTAATATTTTAAAACTTGCGGCAAATAAAGAACTCTTTGCCTAAATTAAAAGACTGCAGACAAAATTTATCTACTATTTTCGTTGAGGACAAATTTCATTCTCCACCTGAATTCCATTTGTCCGTGCGTGCATGCATATCGGTTCGACATATACACGTTGTCTGTCTGCGGTCCTTACGAGGAAAGAAGATATTTTCCCTTCCCCCTTATTTATAGGCCTATCAGTAAAGGTCTTGATTGAAAGAAAGTATAGATAGTATACCTACAATTCCCCCCTGGCCTCTACACTGAACTCTCTTAAGCCTGATGCCGTATTCGGTTGTAATTTTTATAAATGAACTTATTATTTATAAAATGGATGATCGTAGTCCGCACAGTAGTGCTGTACATGTTTCTCAGCTGCTTTATTATTGGCATTACAAGATTGCTGCATTAAATCACGCTGTGCCAAATTCGGCTGCGGTCAGCGTTACGGCGGCGATATGTCCGACATTCTCTCGCGCTTGTTGTGAAGTAGATTGCAATTGTTTTCGTCTTCTATTAACTAGCCTTCGGGTAATTCAGTTTGGCCAGACTCAATATCCGAAGACGTGGGCTATTTTCTCGGTATTGTTAGTGTATTTATTTGTGGCCTTTCAGTGGAAATAAAAATAAAAACCCAAGTTTTCTGTAATGGAGTATAAAAATTATTAGAAATCAGCAGTAGGCTACGGTTAAAAAAATGTGTAAAAAATTGGTGAAGGAATTAGTTACAATGTGATGCTTATTATTTTTTTAACGTTAAATGTTTATGCTCTTGACAGTTGAAAAATCTGGTCACAATAACTCCTGGATGACAAATTATAATGCTTTTAGAACAAACTAGTTTCGAATTTTGCGTAGACATTGCGATTAAGTATTTCAGAAAAATGTTATTAATAATTCGATGGTGTTCGGGTTAAGGGAGTTAAGTCATTTTTTCTGCAAATTGAGTTTTGTTCACCAGGTGGATTCACAAGTTAAATTCTACAAGTGGGTACACAGATATAAAATAATACTTGCATTTGTTATGTTTTATTTGTGTAGAAAATTATTTGCAAATAGGGTCCGAAGTTTAATTTTCATTTATATCAAAATTTTGTTGATAGAGTGGAATAAGAAAAAGTTCACTCCACTCTGTCAAAAATTTTATCCATCATTGCTCTCCTCTTCATTCAGATCTATCAAAACTCATTTCTATGAATTATCTCCCTTTAACCAAACACTATCGCATTATTATTGTTAAGAAATATTAATAAACATTGTTAACGTACTTTAAGCACTGTTAAAAACTTAAATAAGCGTCGCTAATAGGTTTTAGTATGCATTGTTGATAATTCTTAATATGCAGTGTTGACAGATGTTAATTATGCATTGTTGACTAATATTAACATGTTTTGGTGACAAACGTTAATATGCATGGTTGACGTATGCTCATCATTGCTAACAAATATTAGTAAACATCGTTGATAAATTGTAATGTGTATTGTTGACTAAATTTAATGTTAGCGTGCATTATTGACCAAATTTAATGTTAATGTGCGTTGTTGACGTTTTCAAAAAACGTTTCTGGCAGATGTTAATAAAAAATAATTGCTGATAGATATTAATACGAATTTCTGACATGTTTATAAGCATTTCTGACATGTTAATGAGCATTCCTGACGGATGCTAATGGGAATTACTGATGGATGTTATTGAGCATTACTTGCGGATGTTATTGAACATTATTAATGGATGTTAATGACCTTTACTGACGGATGTTAATATGCATTACTGACGGATGTTAAAGTGCATTGCTGACATATATTAATATGCATTGCTGATATATACATTTTTGGGAAAATGTTATTTTTATTGTTGCAAAAGTATTAATTTTAACATTGTTTATGAACAATATTAATTAATATTAACTTTATATTCATATATGAGGACTTTGCCATCTTCATTGAATAATCAATGACTATAGTCATACATGTACATAACTATTATTGGAGAAAAATTCATTCTGGCACCGGGAATAGAACCCAGGACCTCTTACCTTTACGCGCTGAGCGCTCTTTCCATCTGAGCTATGCCGAGACTGGATAATAGATAATATTAATAAACGTTGGCGAGAATACAATTTAACACGCGTTGGAATTTTTTTCCTTTCACAAAATATGTGCCTTGTAATGGAAGTAAGAGAATAATATACCAACAGCTAGTCAACAATGTATGTAAAGGAGAAGGGAAATGAACTGGCTATTTTATCCCATTATCTCCTGCCTTAGTTTCTTCGTAAGTGGTACTTTGTTTGTGTCAATTGTGAGCTCAAAACTGTCTTCGGATAGTTGACCAAACAACAAAAAAATCCATTTTCCAACCAAAAGTAACCAATCATAATAGTGGGCTACACTGCACTTCTGCAGCTGACAAACGCAAAGAACCTTCAATAACCATAAGTTTATGCCGCTCTTGCAGTGAACCTTCATGTCCAATCCGACGCCCACGTCAGCATTCAGGTGTGCGCGTTGTAGCAGCGATCTTGTTGCGGGCACGATTGATATACACTAATGAATTGGACGGCATTAAGTGCGTTAATAGGGCTGAAAAAATCCCTCTCTGAAAGGCTTCTGTGTTCCCTGAGAGAATGGAAGCATAAATCCCAGTACAAGGCAATTACATTCCGCTCCATATTAGACGTAAATTCACAGAAGGCCGTGTATATTACTCGAGCATTCTTAAGTTACTCGTATTATGTTGACTTCGGTGTACTCAGTTTGTTGATCGTATTGCACATAAAAAAAACTCTGTTTAATAGGTAACAGTTCTATTCGGAGTCATTGAAGAATGTGAATGTATCCAATGCCTATCCACTTTACTTATGTGATTCGGGTTCCGCATATTGCGGATAGATGGCAGGACTGTAACCCATTTTCAAATTGCAAACCACTTCGGGGACCATGCTATGCATGTTGTGTATCTGTGGAGAGTTATGTCGTGTACTAGGGTGAGTGTACGTGTAAGTGTTCGTGTAAGTGTAGTGTAGAGACTGGGTAAGGATGATGAAGAAGATGAGGAAGGGAGAAGGGGAAACCCGGGGCCGGCACGTAGCCTACTCCTGTTGAATAGCACCAAGGGAACCGCCAGGTTTAACGTACCCGTCTGACGGACGAATCACTATCAACAGTGACATACTGTATGCCTTCTCTTCATATGCACTGCGGAGAGATTTAGGATTTAACCCAGGCATATTGGTGCACAATTTAGTGATTAGAAGTTGTGCACCGCCACCTCTCCTAGTCCCGAGGTAAAAATTTTACATGAAAATCTCTGACCCCGACGAGAATCGAACCCGGCCGGCTAGTCTGGGAGCAGAAACGTTACCACAAAAGTAACTCGGCGGGTTGAAGATTGTGGGAAAGAGGACATTTTTAGAAAGTACATGCAATCGTGTTTTCACAAGTTCGCGAGAGTGTGTGTAAGGAAATATGTGAACTTCAACGCTGTTGGTCATTTGTCAAACTCTAGAGGTGCGATGGAATTTAGAGGTTAGGTGTACATAAATGTCTAATTGTGCAATCTAAAGTACAGTATCATTGTAGATGATTATAATTTTTGAAGATATATAAACATGTTACCCCAAACATGGCAAAAACTCCTGGATTATCTGACAACAAAATTAAAACAATCGGAATCAAATATTTTAAGCAAGTTATGAAGGAACATAATTTGAATTTACTCGCTTAATAGTAGACTTATAGAATTTATTTTGGAAATTGCATACTTGCATTCGCACTCCCAGCAAAATAGTGTCATAACTCGAAAATTGTGATTTGTAAAGATATGCTATTTCCTAGTAAAATACTGCTGTAAAATATTAATAAATATGTACCAAAATTTTTGATAATTTACTATTTTATTATCAGAATTTCATACCTCCAACTAGTAAAACGGCGTTGGAAATAATTAACGAAAGTAATACGACAGTATTTTATTGGGGATGCAATATGGCGAATTTAATAGAGTAAGGGAGGGGATTGTCGGATAGGTCTGGTAATGTCGGATAATCTCGGATAACATATTTCTTTTCCATCGAATGGTGGAATCTGATGTGAAAATAATGCATTACGTTCTCTACAAGTAGACGAACATCTGCATGAATAGCCATTACTGTTGATTGCTTCACTGTGTGTGAATAGCGTGTTATCAACGTTTCTGCAAAAAAAAAAAAAAAAAAAAAAAAAAAAAAAAAAAAAAAAAAAAAAAAAAAAAAACTCTTTGAGGGTAAGTAATGTGATTTATTCGTTACAGGTTATTCTTATATTTACACAACATGGTATGCACTGTTTGATATACCATAGATAAGGCTTCTTAATTCTCTAATTGCAGAAATGCTATCGACAACATGTTTCATGCAGCTGGGTTGTTTTACTCATTGTGAAGAGTCGGCCAATGTCGGATACTAGCTGAGGGCAATGTCGGATACTAGCCGAGGGCAATGTCGGATACTAGCCGAGGTCATTGTCGGCTGTCTTTCAATGCTGCTCGCTACATAAAAGCTGCCTTAAACCTATTTATATGTTTTCTGTAACAAACCACTATATTTTTACTCATGGGTATTTTAAATTAATGTAAGTAATTAATTTTCTAATTAATCGAATATTATGAAGTAACGAATTGTTTCTTCTTCTGATATTTTTAGATGCCTAAAGTAAAAGAAAAAAGAGATTCAGTCTAAAGAAAATGGAAGTCTGAAGATATGGTAAATGCCATTGTCGCAGTACGGGAGAAAAGAATGGGCTATCTTGCTGCTTCCAAAAGATTCAGTGTACCTCGATCAACATTATTTGATTATATACGATCCAACTCTGAGCCCACCAAAGCCGTTAAATCGAAACTTGGACGAAAACCAATACTCCCAGCTTCACTTGAAGAGAAGCTAGTTGACTATGTGTTAATGACGGAGAGAAAATATTTTGGATGAACCAGAAATGATGGTAAAAGGCTTGCATATCAGTTGGCTAAACAGAACACTATTGTAATAGTTTCTGATATGCAATATATTATTTTAAATGCATTATCATACCTGTTACATAATAATGTCTAATGTATCCGACATTAGCTTCCCATTCTGTCAGTGATGATATTATTTCTGTTTTGTCTTTGCAAGTTATACAGCAAATACATATTATGTAAATTACATAATACTTATGTGCAATCTGCAGGAACCTCAAGAGGTTATTATAATACTAAGTAATTCCAGTTCTAACTTTTTTCAATTATCTTTATTTTGAAACATCAACATGATATCCGACAATACCCTCCCTTACTCTATGTATTTAACAGATCTTACGGCTGTAACATGGAAACCAACTTGAAAGTGAACCTAATAAAAAAATCTGTCTCAATACCGGACCACCGATGGAACGCCGAAGCAATCAATGTTAGCTGTCTTCTTGCACCGATGTGGAAGGCAAGGATCTAAGCCCTGTCTTGAATTGTAAGCGGCTTCATGCCTACGCCCTCTTTGCCATGTACACACTGTGCTCATGACGATTTACACATGTGCAAATGGGATGTTGACTCTATCACTGAACTGTTTTCACACGCGTGTGTTGTGACACAGACAAGGAGTCATGTGCTGCGATAGAAAGAATCGCCCCGGGCGGAGGCGAGGACAGCGGCGGTACAGTCCCGTACAAAACAACGTGACACCAGAATCCATCATTGTCAGAATGGACAACTTTTCAAACCACGGAGCTTTCAAAGGAACAGGTGGGGGAAGGGTACTTCGCGGAACTGAAATGAAAACACCCCGTGTTTGCAAGTTCGCTTGTCTGTTTCTCTATTCACAATATGTTTCGAGCCTTTTAGGGAGGATTCTTCAAGTGAAGATGATAAATGTTGAAAAAAGATCGACATAAGTATCTATTATATTGTGTCCTTCTTAACTTGAGACCAGTCCAGCAAAATATCTATTATAATCATATCGTTTCAAGATATAATTGTGCTATTTTGCTCATGTAATCAGTAGGGCTAGGATTCTTATGCAAATAAATATTTTCTTTGCACTACAATGGAAACTCGTAGTTGTTTTTTAAGTTTTGACTAGGTCACCTTAGCATTCATTCCATTCATTTAGTGTTCTGCAGGTCTTTCACTGCAAACGCAGCTTTTTCCAATCCTTCCTATTTTCTGTCTTCCTCTTTGTTCTCCTCAAATGATCCATATATCTTTCTGTCATCTATTAGCTGATATCTTTTTTTGAACCGAACTCTTCTCCCGTCCACCATTCCTTCCAGTGCATCCTTATGTTTGCAGTTTTTCTTGGGAAAGATAAGAAGAGTCCAGGGGAAAAAGGGGGGATGTCCACTTTTAAACAATTCTCAGGAAATCAACTTTAAAATTTGGAACTCTATCATTCCGAAAATAATACTGATAATTTAACCAGCAGTTATTCGGTAACTGAGAACTTTCTTCCCCTTTTTTAAGTGTAGAATGAATACACTTCATATGAAGTATATAAGCGAATGGAAATCTGAATTTTGCCTGAGAGTAGACATTCCCCCTTTATCCCTGGACTCTTCGGTAGGCCTAGCTTCCCGTTGCTTTTCGCACACCACTGTCTCTTTCGCATCTTAGAAAGATCCCAGGGGGCCCCAACGTGAAGGTGAGGAGAGTGGATTTGACTAATTAGGTCCTCCGAACTTCACCGAAATTCACCGCAAGGGTTAAATATCAGTTATATCAGGGTTTTTGACCCGATCAGAGACCGAGAAATCCCAATTAACTTTTGCCTCCACCTGATCATATACTTTTAATTTTATTTCAAATAAAAACATATTTTGAATTTTTTTTATGTAAATACATATTTTCAAATATTCATATAAAAACACATAAAAATTAAGTTTTCATCAAATAATTTTCGACAAAAACCTCATTTCAGATTAATCATCACATGAATGTTCATTGTAATTACTTAAACGTGATAGTTGGCAACTATTTCTCGGAACCTGTGGACCCGTGGAACGCAGTCTGCTCTCTTATCACACGCGATAACAGCTGTCACCACTAAAAAATTGTACTATAACTAACACACATAAACATTCATGTGTCATTTAGGAGTACACCTTAAAAGTTATCATAACGCTGATTCAGGAAGCAATTATTATACTTTCATAAACATCAGCTACCTCTGTTTTCGTTTCCAATAATAAACACGTATCTAGGGAATTAATGTTAATTCTCAATAGCCAGGGCGCTCTTTTTCTAAGTACAAAGTAGTGTTCTGCGATAATCGTTAGTCATTTGTGATGGACAATTTGAGGATGAATCTCATTGTGTAGTGTAATTCTTTAGCATTTGGCGAGACAGCATAATTTATACTGCTGACTCGATGAGTACTGCATGTTGTTTATATTCACATAAATAATAATACTAATAATAATAATAATAATAATAATAATAATTATTATTATTATTATTATTATTATTATTATTATTTTAGCTGGCACTCAACCAGCAAAAAGTGTATATACATATGCATGAACTTAAAAAGAATTCAACAATTTGATTTAGATGAGAGTTACATGTGTACAAGAGTTATTTACTTAAAAAGAATTCAACAATTTGATTTAGATGAGAGTTACATGTATACAAGAGTTATTTACGAATTAAACAACAAAATACTATGAACTATTAATTAAACACTGAAATAAACTGTGTAGCAGAATTAAACTAAAATACATAGAATGTTAATATATTTCAAATGATATTAGATAATAGAAAGAGATTATTATGAGACAATTTTGAAAATACAGCACAATCAGGATGATGTCTAAAGAAAAAAATAACAGTGTAGTCAGTGATAGTTAAAATCAGTATGATTGGAGTGAAATGCTAATAAGGTTATCTTTTAAGCTGTTCTTAAAGGTGTTTGTTGTCTTGCAGCCCCTAATACTTTGTGACAAGGAATTCCATTGACGCGAGGTGGATATTGTAAAAGATGAGGAATAACAAGATGTTCTATGAAGAGGTATATTTAGCGAGCCACAGATAAGTGATCTGGTATTTACGTCGTGGTTAGAGTATAGATAAGAGAAACGAGACGAAAGGTAATTTGGTGTAATTGAAATTTAATTAAATAACATTTACGTGAAAGGCTCTCCATTCCACTCAAAGTTCATAGTTTTTACACCTAGGAGAGACAGCATTCTTGTGAAATTAGTCAGCGTCACCAAAACATTGTTGTGGTAGCAATGCTAAGGGAAGTGATGGGTGAAATTTCTATTTTCTACAGTTTTGAAGCTACTGGCTTGATTTTTGTACACATCCTCCTACTATAGGTATTATCACTTGAATAGGTATTAGTTATTGAAACCAAAAAAATACGAATTTTCAATATCTGTTCCATCTTACAAAATTTAATTTAAATTAATGTAGGCCTGTACGAATAGAGCAAAAATATATTCACTCAGTTTCAAAATTTTATTTTTTTGGGCCGGTATGTTTCATTTTTTGGCTAGACTATTTACTCTATAAAAATGGAACGTGTTCAGTTAACCACAGTGCATAGAACATACTAGAAAAGTTTCATCTTCTTAGAATCAAAATTGTTAAAAGAACCTTTACACTTCGAACGGGAGGAAATGTGTTGAAAAAAGGTGTGAGAATACTGCTTTTAAAGTTTGCATGCAGTTTAAGTAGTGGAATTTAATAAGCAGGGCACTGAAACTTGGTTAACATATTGTATAATTAAGAAATTGTTTATTCATGTGTCACAAAAAAATACGAAAATTTCCTTTTTTTAATGAAAATGAACATTTCACCGTCTCCTCTCATAAATGCTTTTCCTTAATATGGGAATCCTATGCCGACTCATAGAACTTGAGAAATTTAAATAGATATATTCTTCCGATATCTGCTAAGCGTAAATTACTCGTAGAATGCGGATTGTTTTTCTAAAATGGTAACGCAAATAAATTTGCTGTTGTAGTAATGGAACAAAGGGACATAAACTGGCTGTCTACCATTCCTAACGCTGTGAATCGTCCCAACTTCGAAGAAATAAAATTAAATACCAACTTCAAAATAGTATGTTATAACGAAATGTATTTAAATTTATAGCTTCATGGTCACCTAATATGGAGCTATTATTGTGCCAGATTTGGTTTAGAATTAGCAAAGCAATTCAGAGGCTATTGACCGAAGCAGTAGTATTAAAATATTTCAGTAGCGTTTATTACTTTAAAAAATCCGCCCAAAGGTTTAGATAGACATAAATAAGTTGGTGTTCGTGCTTGAAATAACAATAATGTCGTAGCCTAGCAACTAATGTATGCATGGCAAGAGACACATGCGTAAGACTTTCAAAACTCACCGCCTTGCTAATGGAATCGCGAGATTGACAGAAATGTGTCTCATTTACGTTCCAGTGCTTTTGTATTGTATCTTATTCTACTGTAACGGCGACCGCATATCACGTGTTAAGTAGACAATTCCATTTCTATTCTTATCGTGAAATGTTAGGTACGTCTCTTGAAATGACATAACACGAAGGGTTTTAAGTCGTCGGCAACGCTTGGTGATTGTCAGATGTCTGACTAAGACAGAGTGCATTCTATTATCGATGCACTACGAGTTCCAGAGAGATAAATGTATTCCCATAATGGCCGCTCCAAATCAGCTGACTCAATTCCTAACAGTAAGCATTTTAATGCTGTGTATTTTATAGGGGAGAGATTAGTTTCTATGCATGTAGGAATTGGATCAAGTACAGAATAAATGCTTGTAGTTTTAATAATGACATTAATATGGAGCAAGGCCAGAAGGATAAATTATATGGCATATTCTAACCACAACCATGTCACTAGTGAACAACTTAATCTTTACTGTTTTTTATTATTGTTATTATTTATGTTGTTCTGAGTGTTTAAAGTGTTTTAAATTAAATTAATCTGAATATGAAATAAATATTAATGTAGTTTCTCGCAAGGAATATCTTCTTTGTAGTTTCTAGCCCTTGAAACAAGTTTCCGACAGGAGATGTGGCATATTTATATATCTCAAATCCAAGCTATTATTAGCCAATGCTGTTACAGGAGAATAGGCGAAACTGCTAGTGGGTCGAGGTGAGCTATTGGTTTAGAAACGCCCCCTTCTCTCTCCGTCTCTCAGTATCTCTTTCTCTCAGATCCACACCTGTAGATTAAGTTTTTTTGTTACTATTCAGTCACAGCGTCGTAGTGAAAGGTTGAAGCAGATACGGAGTCGTCTGGTGACGGACACGGACATCAAATCATACATTATTCACACAATCACGTCACTCACGCCTCTTCAGGGGACTTTCAAAATCATTTTTAGTGCTGAATCTGTGCTTGTTTCTGTCGCCTCTATAAGTGGAAAGTAAGATTTTTTAATAGCACTTTGAACTTACTTACTTACTGGCTTTTAAGGAACCCGGAGGTTCATTGCCGCCCTCACATAAGCCCGCCATTGGTCCTATCCTGAGCAAGATTAATCCATTCTCTATCATCATATCCCACCTCCCTCAAATCCATTTTAATATTATCTTCCCATCTACGTCTCGGCCTCCCTAAAGGTCTTTTTCCCTCTGGCCTCCCAACTAACACTCTATATGCGTTTCTGGATTCGTCCATACGTGCTACATGCCCTGCCCATCTCAAACGTCTGGATTTAATGTTCCTAATTATGTCAGGTGAAGAATACAATGCGTGCAGTTCTGTGTTGTGTAACTTTCTCCATTCTCCTGTAACTTCATCCCTCTTGGCCCCAAATATTTTCCTAAGCACCTTATTCTCAAATACCCTTAATCTCTGTTCCTCTCTCAAAGTGAGAATCCAAGTTTCACAACCATACAGAACAACCGGTAATATAACTGTTTTATAAATTCTAACTTTCAGATTTCTCGACAGCAGACTGGTTGATAAAAGTTTCTCAACCGAATAATAACAGGCATTTCCCGTATTTATTCTGTGTTTAATTTCCTCCCGAGTATCATTTATATTTGTTACTGTTGCTCCCAGGTATTTGAATTTTTCCACCTTTTCAAAGGATCAATTTCCAATTTTTATATTTCCATTTCGTACAATATTCTCGTCACGAGACATAATCATATAGTTTGTCTTTTCGGGATTTACTTCCAAACCTACCTCTTTACTTGCTTCCAGTAAAATTCCCGTGTTTTCCCTAATCGTTTGTGGATTTTCTCCTAACATATTCAAGTCATCTGCACAGACAAGCAGCTGACGTAACCCGTTCAATTCCAAACTCTGTCTGTTATCCTGGACTTTCCTAACGGCATACTCTAGTTAAAAAGCAAAGGTCATAGTGCATCTCCTTGCTTTAGCCCACAGTGAATTGGAAACGCATCTGACAGAAACTGACCTATACGAACTCTGCTGTACGTTTCACTGAGACATATTTTAATTATGAACTGCAGAAGCAATTAAGAATCCATGACACTAGGCCTTGAATATTTGTCAGCGGTAAGGTTGTTGTAAGTCGACTGCGCTTCACTGCTTGGCGTGCAGAAGATCAGTATCTAATAAACAGAATTTGTATGTTAAAGGAAATAATAATATAAACGATTTTCAAAATTAAACCTCCGCTAATCCTGTATAGGTGTACCATTGTTCAAAGAACATAGAATTTTGATATTTCCTCCAAAATTATTCTTCAGTGTTCACATTACGTATATAACTACAAAGATTTATTCAAGCGAAATTCTGAATGTCATTCATATGATACTCGGAATGAAAATGCCATTACCTACTCCCTTGAAACACACTACACAACTTTTTGAGTCCTTTCAGACGAGGCCACTTTTAGAAGCGCTGCCGCTTGTGAATAATGGGTATAAATGAGGGCCTTCAGACGCAGCCACAGCCACAGAATAGTGGCGCTGCATACGGTCTGAGCGGTTGACTTCGTCGTTGCTGGCGGTCACTAAAAGTGTCGCTTTCCGTCGTGATAGGCTACATGGAATTAAAGTGTAGGTTTCAGACGGGGCCACAGCCACGCTGCTATTTTATTGGAGCATGAGTGGCGCTTCTGTGGCGCTGTTAACGGACGACTGTTGGACCACCAATTTCTTACACCTTCACACAGTATACAGCCTATTGTGCCTATTGTGCCTCGGTGTCGTTTTTTTTCGAATTTCATTAGCAATTCCTGCCAGAAGTTCTTGGAATGATTTCTTAAACATGCGAAATATAGAAAAAAAAAAAACAATTTTTTATGGTCCTGATGTAAATCATCAAATCAAATGTGAAATAGTCCTCGATTTTTCTTTCCAAAACCAATGGATGGACTCATGACTCTTCTTCAGTTTCACGCCTATTCTTTCTCCGTATGAGCAAAGTTACCAAAGTATATCTCTCTGTATATCCATGTTCACTGGAAAGCTAAAAATTCTCTACAAAAATTTAAACGGAGAGTTTCCACATCGTTCACAGGAGTCGAATACACAACCGACTTCAAGTGCCCCCACAAGTAGAAGTCCTGTGGGTTGAGATCTGGTGAGCGTGGAGGCCAAGCAGTTGTTCCACCTCGCCCTATCCATCGCCCAGGGAATGTTGCATTAAGATGGCTAAGCACATGCAGACTGAAATGAGTGCGAATTGAGCAACACTGTCGGACAATACGTGCTACGCCAGGAATTTAGGACCAGGTCCGGACGTCAGTGCGACGACAAACTGCGGTCTGTATTCAGACAGGAGGTGGACATTTTGAACAGTTCCTGTAAACAAATGTACACAGGCTGAAACATTAATCAACTAATAGCTAAGTTTTGTAGTAGGCCTACACAATGATCCTCCTGGTAACCTCTATAGCGCGGCAACCAGGCATTTCCGGACCCATGTTCATATAACTTTTTTTATTCTCTACATATGAGGAATCCATACCTGAAGTTTTGCCTACTGTTTTCGTTACACCATGCATTTGTAATTGTTAGGCTATCGCAATGTAGATATATTAAAAATTACATAAATGAAGGTGAGACATCAACCAAAAGTAACAAAATAAAAATTACAAGAAATGTAATATTACTTCCATCTTTGTATTTAACAGATTACCATTGCTAAATGTGTAAGTCACAAAAATATGATGAAATGTTTTAACTTGAAATAATGATGGAAATTAACTGGGAATTTGAGTGAAAAATAAAACATAAGGGATTGCCGATTAACCAAACTAACAGTGTAGGACAGTTTAGAGTTTATAATACGTTATTTTGTTTATTTATCAAAGTCCCCTTGAAACGATACAAATTTACTGACTAAAAATTCCTTGGGATTTCTAATGATTTCCAATCTACATGTAAACATTGTGAAAGATATCTTGAAAGATAGGCTTATAGGCCTAAATCCAATTGACAGATAAATAACTAAAACAGTACTTTGTTCCCTTGGAATCAAACGGTTTCTTGGTTCCCGTGTCGTTTTACCAATGCCGTTGAAACGGAGATGTCTCCGATTGATATCGCATTCCTGTGGAGGACCACTCCGGCTATTAACATGTTAAAACAGGGGCCGCAATTAGGAACTTACTGGGGAATGCAGCATTCACTGCCGGGGAAGTTCCCCAGTCGGATTCCGGCGAAATTACTCAGATCGATTACATCTGTAATGTTTGTCCATCTGTTAGCTGGGAGCAGAACAAGTAGGGCCGGGCCGGTCGTGGATGTCACCGCTCCGTGTAAAAGCGACTTATGTCCCTCTGTGAAATTTGAATTTTAGAAAGGTTACTGTCAATGACGATGATATTGAAGACGTTTATTATATGAATGATGTTCACACCTGTGGAGTAACGGTCAGCGCGTCTGGCCGCGAAACCAGGTGGCCCGGGTTCGATTCCCGGTCAGGGCAGGTTACCTGGTTGAGGTTTTTTTCGGGGTTTTCCCTCAACCCGGTGCTGGACCCCGGACTCATTTCAACGGCATTATCACCTTCATTTCATTCAGACGCTAAATAACCTAGATGTTGATACAGCGTCGTAAAATAACCCAATAAAATAAAATTATATGAATGATAAGATAATTTAATACCAGTTGATGCAACTCCCAACCCACAATATTGAAATACATGAAATATCTAATTCACTTAATTACACTTCCAATTGAGAGGTTTGGGGGAAAAGCCAGGCAGCTCTAATTTTTTTCATTTTTGAGTTATTTATGCAAAAAGGACAAAAAATACGCTCTATTGTTTGGTCGAAGAACCAAGTAGTTCCAAGAATTACATTCACAGTTATAATGCATTTTGGACCTGCCTCTTCTGTACATGCTTATTGTTTGGCGGTACGTTTTTCTTCATTATCTCGAAAAGTACTGAATTCGAACTGCCTGGTTTTTCCCCCAAACCCCTCGATTACTCTCTCTTCCACTTCACATTTCTTCAGGTGTTCTTTCTTAATTCTCCAGTGTTTGTATGTCTTTTTTTATTTTATTGGGTTATTTTACGACGCTGTATTAACATCTAGGTTATATAGCCTCTGAATGATATAGTGATAATGCCGGTGAAATGAGTCCGGGGTCCAGCACCGAAAGTTACCCAGCATTTGCTCGTATTGGGTTCAGGGAAAACCCCGGAAAAAACCTCAACCAGGTAACTTGCCTCGACCGGGATTCGGACCCGGGCCACCTGGTTTCGCGGCCAGACGCGCTGACCTTTACCCCACAGATGTGGACTTGTATGTCTATCTTACTACACTCTTACACTATCTTCTTACTCTTAGCATTTTCTTCTCTATTCTTATTCTATCACTTTTGCCACCCCTGACGTATTTTTATATATATTTTTTTAAATTTGAAAAACATTAAAATCGGAAGTGGAACAGTTCTTTTAAAATTCATATTACCACATGACATATTATAGAAGAAAAGAGTAGTTATATTTTGTAAGTTTATTGATTATGCATTTATAAAATCGGGCATATTAAAAAAAATAAAATAAACACCTAGCAAAAGTGACAGCATAAAAATCTTCATAAAAAGGAGACTGTTATAGTGCTTGAAATTGTGGTTACAAATTAACTGTAGGCCTATAAAAGATAAATGTGATATAAAAATACACGTTTCATATTCGCACGCACAAAGACATGCACGCACGCACACAGTAGCTGGCTAAATTTAAAAATATATTATTATGATGCACCGAAGTACATATGAAACTTAAACTGAGGATTCGATCCGACATCGGGATGGGAATCCGGTGTGGCTTAGTGGATAGAGCGTCAGCACGTAGAGCTGAAAACCCGGGTTCAAATCCCGGTGCCGGAGAGAATTTTTCTCTATTCCATTCATCTTTCATCATACGTAAATTTAAAAAGATTGTAAGTTTTCGAATAGCCCTGATTCTCTTGTGGTCCAGTTTTCTAGCGTGTTAATTTTTCGGATTTTAAAGTAAAAATTAAGTAAAAAAGTCAACAATGAAATGAAGATGTGAAGAAAAAAAGGAAGAAGGAACGGAAGAAAAGTGTATTATTTCGTCCACATATCTTGCGTTCAGGAATATCTTATTTTTATATCTTTCAATGATGACCATGCTCTGTTTCGATAACAGCTTATTGATTCAAACTGCTCGTCAATTGAATAAAATTTCCACTGTAGAAGAGCTAAAGTCAAAATCTGCCATATCTGCAAATGAGAGTGCAGGAATTTGAAATACGGAGGCTCTGCGAGCTGTAGGACCGGTGTTCACAGCTGGGTGAGGTCGTCTGCACGAAACTGTAACAGGATTGGGCAGGACCACAAGTTAATATCCGGCCACTCCCTGGACACGCCTTTCGGGAATTCCGAGTTTTGAGGCGGTACGACTGAACCACACTCCACGTTTCATTTCTTAAGAAAATAGCCGCTTGCTTCCATCGCGCTGTAGGCAGTAATAGCCGTGTACTCTTTAGTTCGTGGTCATGAGATCAGGTCCTGTTTACTATCCGAGACATAATCCTCGGACCTGTTTGTCCAATTTATAGAACACGACGAAAGGGATGGGGAGTTAAAATCGTTCAAGAACAAACACCAGCAATACTGTGTCATATTTCAAGCGATCGCGATTTTATATTACAATCAAATCCCTACTATCGTTTGGAGATGGTATTTCTATTATTATCTGAGAAAATAGGATAGACAAGATGCCATTTAAAGACCATACAAACCCACAGTGTAGCGGGATGTTAAGACTCCTACCTTCCCAGACAAGCGATATTAGTAGCAGTAATTATCAGTCCTACGTGATTTCCGTCTTTACTGGCAAAGAAAATACCCCTAGTATTCATTTGTTACTCCCATGACGGAGCACCTAGGTATATTTCAACCAGACATACACAAGAGTCGTATGGGTTGCATACACGACAGGCATCGAGAGAGATTCTGAAAAAGAAAGAAAAACCTTTCCGCAAATAAAATAACTTGGAGTGGATTATGACGTGCCTAGATTTGAAGATTAAGTTATTTTAGTGACAAGAAAAAGAAACAAGTGAAGGAAATGTTCCTTCATAAAAAATTGCCACGGTACAAGCCAGGACAGAACTGCATATTTAATGCAAAAGTCACATTTTTCGGCTCCTTCGAACCAACCACTATTTCCCTCCGTTTTCGGTAGTTTTCTTGCTTTCGTGGGGCAGTTGGTCTCGGCATCATCAAACTGTAAGGTAAAATTTTATGGAGTACTTAAATTTTTTAATTTCATGTTTTTCCTCCCTTACCAAATTTTATTTTTGCATGTTGTTACGTATCGTTAGAGCATTCTAAAGTGTATTTGTTTGTTATCGTATCTTAAGTGGTTCACGAGATATAAAATGTTTTAGATGGTGATAAGGGAAATATATACGTTACTTTGACATGCTTTTCAAGATTTTTTTGTAGTTCTTGTTTCTAGCGTATACCCATTATCCCCAAAAAATAATACAGAAATGAAATTCAAGGACAGCGCTTGCACAGGTTTCGGCTTCTGTTGACTGCTGTCCACCCAGAGATGTACTCAGAAGTGCTCATTTCCTTCCGCGCCCCACACTTACCGACATACGAAACTTGTTTCAGAAAACTAGTCATATTATTCAAATTTACACCGTAGGTCGCAATAGTACATTATGCAACGAGCCTATAATGGTAGTAATTAAGACGCGAGTATGTTTATGAAACGAGCGCAAGCGAGTTTCATAATTTTCATACGAGCGTCTTAATTACCATTATAGGCAAGTTTCATACGACTTTTTATGCTCGACCATATTTCTAACTTGAAATTATTCATAAGTATTCATTTTATTGTTATCTAAGTGAGGAGCGGAACTGACCTTGTGCAATAGCCTACCTCGTAAATTGTGAGATGTGCGCAGACGCGAAAGTATTGATTTTTTCCTAGAAACGAATGTCATTGACCTTGATATAATCTAGAGAGTAAAATAAACATTAACCTTGATATAACCTTGTAATTGGTTTAGACATTGAAAAACGAGATGACAAATTGAATTTATTTGAATAGTATTTACAATTAACGCTAATTATTATAGTAACAGAACATAACCTTCTGCGAAAGTATTGGATTTCCAGCCTCCGTGACGTTTCGCTAGTTGTCTTTCGATTGCATATCCGAGAATAATCGATACTTGCGCTTTCATATTGCTTTCTGATTGGTGGAAATCCTGAACTTTAATGAATAGGTATACTTTAATGAGGTCCATTAAAGGGCTGCTACCAGGTGTATATTTACTACATTTCGGCATGGTCGAGCATAAAAACTTTAGCAGCTTCTTCGTGGCTTCTCTAGCTGTTCAGAAACTAACAATGTTGACACTTTAATTAAGCCTCTAATATTATCTGATTTGGTGGTTTCGCACTTCTACGCCTCCTTGGGTTTTTCGATAGTGTATGCCAATCCAAGGGCCATGGTTCGATTCCCGACATGACCACATGACCAACGGAAGAGATGTTATTTATTAGATCGAATAAACTGAAATAAAAGTGAATTTACAACATGGAGTCAGATCGCTGCTGAATAGACGTGCCGATGTTTTAGGAAACAATTTCCGCAGCCCCCTAGAAGTCGACTGCGGTTCCTTTGCCGTTGCTGCGGCCCCCGCTGGGAAGGACAAGCACGCTGATGAGGTCCAATTATTGCAGAGCGTGGAGCTTAATTAACCCCCGGGCGGTCGAGGGTATCCATGTCGAGGCATAAACCAGGACCCACACAACACGAGACCTACCAGGTGGCGTCCACGATTTTGTTTTCAGATAGAACATTTTCCATTTCAAGTTCAGGTGAAGATAGAATCTTTAATTTTGCCATAAGTTCATAAACGAATCCGATTTCATTCAGCTTTCCACAAATTTGACCAACGAATCTTTCCCGAGTGTTAAAGAAGGCCGGATGCATTGTGAACCTTACCATTCAGCCCCAGTGACTTATAGGGTAAAGTTGCCTAATTCCGTGATACTCCTAATTCGGTGATACGTTTTTTCACTTAATGTCACGGGGTTGGGTATCTTACTAGAAAGTTCACCGATGTCTCAAAAGTAGGCGAAAGATGCAATATTTCGAGAAAGATGTCTGGCGCTATGATCGAACGGCAAAGCTTTGACTGACATTCAGTTTAAAAAAATTATCACGGGATTAGGGGTATCACGGAAATAGGCAACTTTACCCTACAGGGTCCGGGAGAATTATCTCTCCGTTAGAAACATGAATTACAAGAGCAATATAGATCCAATTCAAAATTTTATTTTACCATATTCTATTATCCATGTGCTAAAAAGGATAAATGTTCATCTCCCCTCTTGCTTAAAAAGTCCCTTGTGCAGACACTTGTATTTCCCTATTTTGACTATGCTGACATTTTACTGACTGACCTTTCCAACGACAACAAAACGAAACTTCAACGTGCTCATAATTTGTGTGTACGTTTTGTAAGCAATGTTCGTAAATATGATCATATTACCACATCCCTGGAAGCAATACGTTGGCTTAAACTAGATAAGAAAATAAATTTACATTCACTTCTCTTTCTTTTCGAAATCTTGAACGCTTCTATTCCTTCGTACCTGTCGTCTCGCTTCACTTACCTTTCTTCCCACCATAATCTGAACACACGCTCTCGCCATGAAACAATACTAACAATACCATCCCATCGCACCTCCTCATACTCATCCTCTTTCACAATAGCCCTGCCAAGACTCTGGAATTCGCTACCTGCTAGCATTAGGGACTGTCGAAATAAAATTGAATTTAAACGCAAACTTACTAGGCACTTGGTCAGTAATTGATTTCTTGTAAATAGTTTCTTTAATATATCACAAAATATTTCAATACCCAGTAATTTCATCACTATACAATTTTGTTATTCTAGGTTTAATTTGTAATTCAGTAAATATGAAATATTCTTTGTTTTTCTATGATAAATTATGTAGCTTTAATTAGTCAGGTAATCTTTTCGTACTTTGATTTTTATTGTAATTGTAATTGTAAATTTAATACTAATTGTAATTTTATTTGTAATTATAATTGTAAATTTAATACTAATTGTAATTTTATTCTTCATATTATAGTTGGAATCTCCTGGTAGAGGGGCAGAGAAGGCCTGACGGCCTTATCTCTACCAGGTTAAATAAATAAATACTAATACTACTAAGAATGTTTTCCATTTTTTATTTCATTTAATTTATTGTATTCCATAGATCTTACATTAGCAATGAAGCTTTAAGATGTGAACAAGTCAAAATTCTACAAGATTACAATTACAATTTTTAAAATTTAAATTTCAATTTTTTTTACAATTTTTTGGCGAGATGTAGTAAGATGAGGTGAGGCCGAGATTCACCAATAGATTACCTGGCATTTTCCTTATTTTTGTGGAAAACTTCGGTAAAAACCCAGCCAGGTAATCAGACCGAACGGGGATGAAGTGAAGTGAGGCCGAGGACTCGACATAGACCACCCGGTATCAGTCCCACGGCTGGGAAGGACCTCGGAAGAAACCGGCAAATCAGAATATCGTCCAAATGTTTGCTCTCACGAGCTATACACTACTCAAACAGTGACTGTGCGTATTTCTTCCCCAAAAAAAAGCATGGCTCTGTTATTTCAAATTGTGCAACAGAACATAAAAAAGTAACAAGTTCGCTTTGGAGAGGTCGCTGATGTATTTCTCGAGGGTTTTCTGGGGACCAATATTGAATGAGCTTAGCCATTTCATTACTGAGAACTGAGCACAACATTTTCCAATATGGTCTTGCAAGCATCTTGGCGGTTGAGCCAGTCACATTTCCGAAGTTCCTGAACCACCATAACTTTGTAGGGATGGAGCTTGAGGTCTAGTTGTAAGATTCGTCTGACACTCCGGTCTGATATTCCCAATACCAGAGCATGTTTAATGGCTGAACGCGTGGAGATGTGGTATAACAGCATGCCTCACTGCTGCGATATTCTCGGAAGACCGAACGTTGCGATATTTACCAACTGTTTGAAAGTTGAACCTTCTATCTGACATCTCTCACCCATATCAGTAGGGTTTTCTTATCAGGAATTCTTTCATGTTGATCTACTCTAAAAAGGGTACGAAATTACCACAGCGTTGCAATCACAGTCACCATTTATTTAAAGTCCTTAACAACAAAATGCACGATGTTCACCTGTCCACGCCATGATGGTAGCAGAAATGGCATAGCTTGTGCTGCTCAAATATATAAGCCACTTAAGCACAACTATCAAGAAACCAATAAAGTAAAGTAAATTCATGGCGCTACAGCACATGAAGGACCAAGACCGACCAGCCGGCTGCTGGTCTCACATCCATATGCCGAAGCACAGATGGACGGTCTATGGCGAGTCCTCGGCATCACTTCATTTCACCCCTTTGATCTGATTACCTGGTTGGGTTTTTCCGAGGTTTTCCCTAACCAAAAGGCAAATGCCGGGTAATCTTTTGGCGAATCCTCGGACCTCACCTCATGTCACTACATCTCGCCGAAATATTGTAAAAAATTGCACAAAATTGTAAAAATTGTAGAAAATTGTAATTGTAATATTGTAAAATTTTGCCCTGTTCCACATCTTGAAGCTTCATAGCTCAAATAAGATCTATGGCATATAATAAATGAATGAATGAAATAATGAATGAATCAAATGAATCCAACCAGAATGGAGGTGTCGTGTGGTTAACACGATGATCCCCCCAGCCGTTATAGCTGGTTTGCTAAACCGGATTTTCGCTACCAATTGTAACTCCCCAAGTGCATCACGATGCAGGGTGGGCACCGGTTCCATACATTGGCCGAAATTTCATGAGAAAATTTCTTCCCCCATGAGGACTCGAACCAGCGCGCATTCCATACTGCGATTTCTACGGAGGATGCCTTAGACCACGACGCCACGGCGCGGGATATCAAGAAACCAGTATGGCGGCCAATTCAAAACGAGGAGGTAATTCTGTCGGATCCTGCCCTATATATTGATATTTTACATTTTCCAAAATATTATCTATGTTCCACATGAATTATATAACCGCATATAACAGAAATAAATGCTCATAAAATTAGTTGCATTTGTGGTGGACAAAGCCAATATGTGAGGATTTCTTTTTCGTAGTTCTCCCATTTTCCCCTCGTCTTTCCACGAACACTCATCATTACGATATAAGGTACGGTATACCATTATCAGAGGATTTATGGCTGTTAAATTCTACGAGTGAGTGTGCAAAAAATCATATATGTGTAGAAAACTACTTGCAATAAGGCTCCGATCTTTAATTTTCATATAACTCAAAATTCATATTTTTGACATACCGGTATCTCCCTTTATCAAAATACAATTGGTAAATACAATGCTAAAATGCATTGACAACTCGACATTCGAAATGAATCGTGTAATGAACACGCAGGATCACCTCGACTTCGTTAGTGTATACCCTACGAGAGCGGTTCTTGTCTTGCGCTTACGATGGCCGTTCAAGGTCGTATAGCATTATACTATTTTCCGAACCACTGAAGCGTTTCCTAGCAACACCTGAAGGCGGCACCATCAAGGCACAGTGTCTTCCAGATGTGAAGCTTTTAGATTACATTGCGGTATATCTTTTTATTTTAGTTTCTTATTTTAGAAAGGTCTCGTCAGTTTACCATCTTACGCCGAGAACTTTCTTTCAGAAGCGCTTTTTGATATATTTGCGTTTAGTAAGTCAAACTCAATTTTATATACAAACTAGCCGTACCCGTGCGCTCCGCTGCACCCGTTACAAATAAATATAAAGTAATTACATACTTAAAATAGGACATTTGATCCAGGGAACATTCGTGCTTGATAGAAGGATAAATCGTTTAATATGTTACTTAATTTAAATTGTATTTAAATAATCAAATTGCGATCATTTTGGTCCAGAGACCACTCATTTGGTGCAATGACAATTCCTTTAACATGTTTCTTAATTTTTATTACATGCAACCATAGTTTAATGAAGATTGACATCATTTAGATTTAATGTGTACATAAACATTATTTTAAGAAATACAGGAAACGAATATTCAGAATAGCCTATCAAGTTTTCTGTGCATAAGAAGCTATTCTAATCTTACCTGTTCTCGATTCACTCAGACGTTACTGTAATAACATTATAGCATTATGTCCATCTAGAGAAACTGCACTTTCCAATGGTGAAATAATAATTAATTATACAAATCGCTTAATTTAGCTTCCGATATTACTTCATACAAACACAGAAACATTCTCTGTAGGCTATGTTTCATAGCTTTCGATTGTTGTAGTCCAAGGCCCCTTATAGACGGAGTCATTTGCTTTTTATTTCATTACACTTCCTTAGATGGCAGTTATTTTAACTTTAAAACTCATTTATCTTATTAAATATCAGTCAGTTCAAAAAAGCGATTTTCGGTTTCAGGGTGGTTAATTATATATGTTAGGACCAATTATTTTTGGAAAATCGAAAATTACCAGAAAAATTTCGGCTACAGATTTATTATTAGTATAGATAATTATCTATTGTATTTGCCTACATCTAACACCTCTTACGGTAGTGGCTAGAAACATTGTTGTTTTATAAATGTAATTTGTACTCACTAGCTAGCTAGTTAAATATATATATATATATATATATATATATATATATATATATACACACACACACACACACACACACACACACACACACACACACACACACACACACACACACACACACACACACACACAGAGTGCTAAGTAATATTATGTGAGAAGCGTTTCGGGGATGGATAGAGAATATAAAAACAAGTAAACATAGTGTAGTTGTAAAGTTCTTAACTGTTATTAATTTCTAAATAAATCTAATTCTCTGTAATTAGGCCTACATATCATTTATTAAAATTTAAAAAAACTCATTGGCGTCATATTGATATGTGAATCGTTTCGATGTCAATTGAAGGGTCTGGTGCAAGAGGGCGGTAACTCCATTTTATCACATTTCTCAGGAGAGACAATTAAGTGTCTCTCTCTTCCGCCAAACACATAAGCGAGAAAAGTTTCAATATCTTGTAACACGATCAATTTTCAGTGAATCTATCTCGTTCTTTTACCAAACATGCCGTTCATTTTTCCCTATATACGAGTATAGACAGAAGAATTGAAATTTTGTGAATTTTGGAGTTACCTCCCTCTTTCACCAAGCCCTTTAATTGCATTGTTGTCTCGAGATTAAGCCTCATGAAATGAGGAAGCCACGGGCGTACGCAAGGAGAGTTACTAGGTTTGAATCCCCCTTGAACTTTTTTCAATTACATATTTAGATGTTAATATTTTTTATCCATAATCATTTTCACTTATCTAATTTTTCACTGTCAGAGTAACAAAATCTACATCGACATAAGGAATAGTTCTCCTACCTCTCCTTCAGTACAATCCCTGTGTTTGGTGCTGCGCCTCGTTCTAATTTCAACAATGGTAACTTATTATAGAGAGATCTACCGCCTAGTAATAAAATGAAGTCGACACAATTTGAAATTTACCTTGTTGTGAAACATATTGAAACATATTAACAGTTCTGCAGTGCAAATGTTAAATATTGTGCATTGTCAATTTTAAACTTATTTTGAAAGTGGTATTCACCCATTTGTTAATTTAAGTTCTACTTTATTGTGAAACGTTCGTTTAACGTTTTGTGCATTTGACAGTTCATATTTCAATAATAATAATAATAATAATAATAATACACAAAATTTAAGATGCCGATAATGTGAATTGTAAACAATTTTAATAATGAATTTTCTTGATCAAATTCTGCGATTATGAAATAGTTAAAGGTAAGACTCCGCCTTGTTGAATATAAATGCTGGAAGTATAAAGACAGAAATGAAAAGAATTATAAAAATTGTATTTAAAATTCCAAACATCCTAACAATCCCAGCCATATGATGAAAGATGAGCGGAACGGAGAAAAATTCTCTCCGGCACCGGGATTTGAACCCGAGTTTTCAGCTCTACGCGCTGATGCTCTATCCACTAAGCCACACCGGATTCCCATCCCGATGCCGGATCGAATCCTCTCAGTTTAAGTTCCACCTCTCAGGTTCCCTTTAGTGGCCTACCCTCATGCACTGCGTCATAGATGTATGGCAGTGGGACCATGTCCACACACATGTGTACAGGTGCACTCGTTATGAGTGACTAAGTGGCCGGGATCCGACGGAATAAGCGCCGTCTTAAATCATGTGTGGACATTGTGCCACTGTCATACATCTATGACGCAGTGAATGAGGGTAGGCCATTAGAGGTAACCCGAGAGGTGGAACTTAAACTGAGAGGATTCGATCCGACATCGGGATAGAAATCCGGCGTGGCTTAGTGGATAGAGCACGTAGAGCTGAAAACCCGGGTTCAAATCCCGTTGCCGGAGAGAATTTTCCTCCGTTCCACTCTCTTTCATCATATGATGACGCAGAATATCTACACGGAAATATCATATGTACTTCGGTACATCATAATAATCCCAACCATGTTTACAATCACTAACGATCGCAAAAAGTATAAACGTTTCACGCAATTACAAGGATTGGATGAACCCTATGTCACCTTTTTATTTATTTTTCTGTCACTAGTTACATTTCTTTTGCATACACCCACGTACAGCACGTTCTTCTAATAGCCTACGTGTAACGACGGGGTATACGTTACCGAATTTCACGCCCTTATAAGCATCGCCATATTGAAATGCATCAAACTCTTTCTGCTGGGCGTATTCAGAAAGGCACCACCTACAACACATGGCTGGCTAACATTGCAAAGGATCTTGACCTAGATCAGGGGTTACAAAATATCTAGCCATGAGCCAGATAGTATGTTCTCTATCGTTTTAAGTCAATATAAAGAACGAGCTACCTGTTTCTAAAAATAAATAATTTGGCTTAACCTCTAATCATTATCCTCTAGTTATGCTCAGTGGTGTAGGGGTTGCGATGCTGGCTGTTGTATCCGAGATACGCGGATTCGAACCAGGCCGAGGATGTTAAAATCGTCTGCGCGGCTTCCTCGTGGAAGGAAGCAAAGCTTTGTGTTCATTGTCGTATCTTTACGGCACTTTAAGTTATGCTGTCACTATTAGAGGACTTCAGATGAAAGAGTTGCGCAGTTGTCATTCACGTTGACAGAAAGATCCCTACAGTTGAAAGCGTCTTTAAATAAAACACCACTACTACTACTATTAGTGATGAAAATTTTTTCGACAATTTTACATAGGAAATTTTTACAGAAAATTTTCTCCTTATGAAGACATGTTTTCTCTTTTAGATTTTAAGCTTTACAAATTATACATTTTCATTGAGATTTTTCCCTTTGTTAAGAAATTTTGTAGCTTATTAAGTTCGCTGGGTTTTACATTTGTGATCTTTCCTCAAAAGCTTTCACTTTAATAAGTAATTCTTTTAGCTTACTCAATTTTCTAAGTTTTTAAATAATTTTACTGTTATTATTAGAAATAATCTTAGAAATTTTTCCCTTATAAATTCGTTCAGATTATTGATTTTTCTTAGTTTTCTACTGATATAATTTTACATTTTCCTGAATATTTGTTCTTATTAAGCAATTATTTGTTAATTTATTGATTTTGCTGCTAACTTTTAGGCCTATATTTATTTATCGAGACGATAATGGCTCCGTGTATTAATAGATTTCCACTTGAAGCATATTATATATATATATATATATATATATATATATATATATATATAAAACAAAACTTCAGTTTTTGAATCACACAATGACAAAGAATGATTGAATAAATAATTAATTACTTACTTATTTGAAGACCATTGTTGACGATACAGATGTTTCCGGAGGAGAAATATGGATCCCTGAGAGCTGCAAAAATGATGTCAATTGAGGCCGTTAGAACCACAGTGATTGGATAAGTAATACAAATATACGGAAAATAAGAAAACTGCACTGACTGACATCTAAATGTTGTACATATCTACTGAGGGACAGAGTGATAATACGTGAGCTCGCTCCATCATCTACCTGCATTATGTTGGGCAAAAATTTATTACGTGAACTGAAGATATGGTATCACCTAATTTTCAAAGCGAATTATCTCAGAATATTTCCCATGCTACTTAGATCACTATGGTTCTGATGGCCTCAATTGTCTTCCCCAATAGGTCTAAACGATTTCACATTATGAAGAAACCAGGAATCGTTACGCGCTTTACAACCATAAGGCTTAATACTTAAATTTGTTGTAGCTCGTATTCGTTATTAATATTACATCAGTATGACTGTTAGGAGTGGGGAGGGAATTCTTGCGTCTGCCGCCACTGAACTTTTCGCACTAGTGTTAAAAGTACTTTACCCACACTACCGTTGTCAGTTTTTTAACACGCTTGTGTAATGTTAAAAGATGTAGTTTTAGGAATGAATGTCTAAAACTATATTTCTAATGGCTGGAAACTATTCATCATTAATTAATTAATTAATTAATTAATTAATTCATTCATTCATTCATTCATTCATTCATTCATTCATTCATTCATTTATTCATTCATTCATTCATTTATTCAATTAAGCTATCGAAAAACCAGTACCAGGAAAACGAAGAAACAATGCTTACAAAATGTGCGCGGTCTTTTTACTGTTGGTTGATTTTAATTTGACTCTGGTACAAATCGCTGTTCAATCAAATTGTCGTGGCCTGTTTGAAGATAATATTCCTCGGCTGGGTGGGCGTCTTGGACATAATCCGGGGTAACTGTTGTAGGACTGTCAAGATTAATGGCGGGCCACACAAGCAGCCGTCCGATCTGCAAATACGAGCATGTCCGTGTTTGGGGCTGACGCTCATTAGGGCGGGTCGATGCTATCGGCCCTTATTATCCCTTGTTAGGGATCTGCACAGATTCGCTGTCGATACTGGTGGTCCCTGCAGCAGCCTGGAGTGCCGGCCACCTGCACTGCAGTCAGCTGTGGTAACGCTTTGCCCAGAGTGAGGCGAGTTTGGTACGATACTGCAGACGGCCATTGTTGTTTTCCAGTGGTGTACAAGACACTGAAATTGCATTGCTTCCCTCCTTCATACTCTGTGCCTTTCTTTTGCGCCTCTTCTATTTATTTTCATCTTTCTTTCTTCTATCAATATTACGTCTTCCCTCTCTATTTCCCCATTTACTTCGTTCTCTCTTCAGATTTTCTTCCCTTTTTGTCTCAGTTTTCTTCCTTTCTTTTTACTTCTAGAATATTTCTTATTTTTCATATTTATTAATCATTCTCTGTCTTGTTTTCTTATCTCCTTTTTATTTATTTGTTCATTCCTTTATTAATTCTTCTTTCGCTTTTCATAATTTCTTTTTCTTATTTTCAATTTTTATTTCGTCCTTTCCAATTCCTTCTTCTTTCTTTTTTCTTCCTTTGTTATCTCTTTTCATTTTTCTTTCTTCCTTTTCTACTTTTAATTTTTTATTTTCACTTTCATTTTTCCTACTTTATTAATTTTTTTTTATATTTCTCGTTTCCTTTTCTATTATCCATTTTTGTCATTATTTATTTTCACTTTTTAATTTTTTTCTCCTTTGTTGCTGTTTAGTCAATTTTCCGAACCTCACAAGTGACACCAATAAGGTATCACTAATTAGGGAAGTAAGCCAGAAGATAATGGATAGGTTGGCCAGCTCCTTTCCCCTTCTATTGCATATATTGCTGACTAGTTGCATATTATTTTCATTAATCACACTTCAGATGTATACAAAAATAAAATTGTCCTTTTTCTGACATCATCAAGTGAGATGGTAATAGATGTATGTACACGTCAGCCAGAACCTCTATCAGAGGTACTTCATTCTTCTTAATTTTTCTTTCTTAGTCATTTCTTTTTTAATTTTCTTCATTTTCCATTCTTTCTTTTCTATTTGCTCCTAATTTATTTTCCTTCCTTTTTTCTTCCCATTTCACTTCTTATTTCATATTTTCTGTCACTTTTTTTATTTTTGCACTATTTCCTTTTCCTTTTTGAATTAATTTACTTTATTTTTCTTATTGTCAATTGAATTTCCTTATTTTGTTAATTCATTTTCTTTTGTTTTTTATTTTTTCAGTACACTTTTCTTTTCTGTTTTCTTAATTCACTTTCTTTCTTTTCTTCTTCTCTTAATACACATTTCTTCTTTTTTCATAATTCACTTTTCAATTTTTTCTCATTTCAGTTTCCTTCTTTCCTTTCCTTTCTGAATTCACTTCCTTCTTGGACCATTTTACAATTAATTTTTCTTCTTTTTTATTTCACATTCTTTTTCCTTTTCTGAGTTCACTTTTCTTTCTTCCTTTTGTCTATTCACTTTCTTTTTTCCTTGTCTTATTTAAATATTCTATTTTCTTTTTTCAATTTATTTTCCTTTTTTCTTTTCATTTCTCAATTCACTTTCTTTTTCTTCTTTTTCAGTTCATTTATTTTTTAAATCGCATTATTTTCTCTTTTCTCAGTTCACTTCTCCTTTTCTTCACATTCTTTTTTCTTCTTTCGTTATTCATTTTTCTTTCTTCTTTTCCCAATTACATTCTTTTTTCCTTAATTCATTTTTCTTTTTTCTGTTTTTCATTAACTTTTCATTTTCGTCTCTCAATTTATTTTATTTTTTTTTCCTTCCAATTAACTTTTTTTCCATTTTTCTTTTCTGTATTCCTTTTCATTCTTCTTCCCTTACTTAATTACTTTTTTTCTCAATTCACTCTTTCCGTTCTTCTGAACTCATTTTCTCTTTTATTTACCTCAGTTCACTTTCCTCTTTTCTTTTCTCATTTCACTCTCCTCTTTTCTGTTCCCAATTTACTTGCTTTCTCTTATTCTCTTCTGTATTAACTTTCTTTCCTCTCTCTCTCTCTTCTCAGTTGCCTTTCTTTTTTTCTCAATTCACGTTCGTCTAGTCTTTTCTCAATTCTTCCTTTTTATTTTCTAAAGCCATATTCGTCTTTCTCATTGCTTATCCACATTTTTCTTCTTTTCCTTTCCTCAATTCAATTTTTTTCTTTCTTTTCTGAATCCGCAATATTTTTTTTGTCTCGGTTCACTTTCTTTTTTGCTTACCTCAATTCACTCTTTTCTTTCTTTCCTAAATTCACTTTCTTTATTTTTCCTTTTTTCAGTTTACTTCACTTTTTCTGCTATCATTTCACTTTCTTTTTTCTCTTTTCAATTCACGTTGTTTCTTTTTTGCTCTTTTCTTAATTTACTTTCTTCTATTTTTTCTTATTTTCTCAATTCACTTTCTTTCTTTTTTTCTCAATTTATTTTATTTTTCTTATCTCAATTCACTTCTTTTTTCAGTACATTTTCTTTTCTCTTTTCTCAATTCACTTCTTTTAATAACTTATTTAACAATGTAATACAATGTTTCAGTGGTTGTGTGGCCTATAAAAAACTCCAATATTCATAAGAAACTCTTATTATTTCATTTAAAATTCCGGTACTTTTATTTGCATTCTCTTTTACATTATAAGTTCTGTATTGACTTTTTTTTTTAATTTTATAAATATATACTTTTCGCTCGTATATGTGAAAGTTACAACCAACATTCATCTAATCTCTCTGTCTGTCTGTCTGTCTCTCTCTCTCTCTCTCTCTCTCTCTCTCTCTCTCTCTCTCTCTCCTGTCTCAATGGAAAATTTGTTTTTAAAATATCTCCTCACTTCTATGACGAAGAATGAGTAGAACGATGAAAAATTCTCTCCGGCACCTCGAATCCGGGTTTTCAGCTCTACGTGCTAACACCTTATCCAATAAGCCACATCGGATTCGAGTTCCGATGCCGGATTGAATCCCTTTCAGTTTGTTCTACTTCTATGTTCCCCTTTGCTGACCTATCCTGTGTCCCAGTATAATTTATGTGACAGTGGCACATGTCCAACACTATGTATAGAGGTGCTCTCATTACGAGTGACTAAATGGCCTCACTTACAGTCTGACTGCTTCCTCTTTTTAAATCCCTTTTCTTGGTTTTCTGTCGATTTTCGTTTATGCATCCCGATTGTTAACAGGCTAAGCAATAACTGTAAAATGCGGCGGACAATTTGTTCGTACACCCCTGCTACATATCAGACTCCCACATCTAGCGCTTGTGTGTTACATTCCAAGTCTGGACACATCTCAGACTGCAGGAAGTGAAGCACCGTGCCTCGCAGAGGCCGTTTAAGATTGCCGTTACACAAGATTAATAAATTACAGACGAGATATCGGCATTGCAACCACCGCAAGATTCCATACTACCGCCTTAAACCGTTGTCTTAAGATTTTTTTATAAAGTCAGACACGAAATTTGAAAACTTTAAAAGATCTCTGTTTATTGAACTTACAAGTACAAAATGTGAGAGGTCACTGGCTTAGCTCAGTTGGCTAGGCTCTTGCTTGCCCATCAGGAGTTGCGCTCGAGCGCAGGTTCGATCCCCGCTTGGGCTGATTACCTGGTTGGGCTTTTTCTGAGATTTTCCTAACCGTAAGGCGAATATCGGGTAATCTATGGCGAATCTCGCTGAATACCATCTAGGTATCACCAATCCCATAAACGCTAAATAATCTAGTAGTTGATACAGTGTTGTTAAATAACCAATTAAAAAAGTGAGCAATTCACGAGGGACACACCAAAAGTAATGCACCACTACTTTTAGGATTAATAAATTTAAGATTAAAATTAAGAAAATAATTTTTTAGTATTCATGCCTCCTTTTTTCTTTTTCTTAATATTTATCCAAAACTTATATTCTCTTCTTCATTTCATTCTCTGACTTCAACTTAGTAATTCCTTTTTATAATTATAGCAACAGTAACAAATATAAATGACACTCGGGAGGAAATTAAACGCAGAATAAATAGGCTATGGGAAGTGCCTATTATTAGGTTGAGAATCTTTTGGCATCTAGTCTGCTGTCAAAAAACGTGAAAGTTATAATTTATAAAACAGTTATATTACCGGTTGTTCTGTATGGTTGTGAAACTTTGACTCTCACTTTGAGAGAGGAACATAGATTAAGTGTGTTTGAGAATAAGGTTCTTAGGAAAATATTTGGGGCTAAAAAGGATGAAGTTACTGGAGAATGGAGCAAGTTACACAACGCAGAACTGCACGCATTGTTTTCTTCACCTGACACAATTAGGAACATTATAGCCAGACGTTTGAGATGGGCAGGGCATATAGCACGTATGGGCGAATCCAGAAATGCATACAGATTGTTAGTAGGGAGGCCAGAGGTAATAAGACCGTTGGGGAGGTCGAGACATAGATGGGAGGATAATATTAAAATGGATTTGAGGGAGGTGGAATATTATGATGATGAAGACTGGATTTATCTTGCACAGGATAGGGACCTGAGGAAGGCTTTGGTGAGGGCGGCAACGAACCTGCGGGTTCCTTAAAAGCCATTTGTAAGTAAGTAAGTATTAAATATAATTTTTAATCAGTTATTTTAAGACGCTTTATCAATTGCTACGGTTGTCTAGCGTCCGAATAAGATGAAGGTGATAATGCCAACGAAATAAGTTCAGGTTCCATCGCTGAAAGTTACCCAGCATTTGCTCTTGATGGGTTGAAGGAAAATATTCAACCAGGTAACTTGTCCAACCAAGATTTGAACTCTGGCCCACTCGTTTCACGATCTGGCATGCTAACCTTTAGTCCATGATCTTACTCCTTAAATAGTAAACAATAAATTGCTACAAATCCCTGGAAAATTTGCATACATATTCCTTATCTTTTTTTTTTAAATCTTCCCATTTTTTTTAATAAAATCTGGTGACCCCACGTATGGTAAGCTTGACTAAAACAGATGAAAAGCGGGAGTCAGATGGCGCGCAGGTGAAACGTACTCTTCGCGGTCCGAGCCGCCTTCGCCACGCTCTCTGGGCGCCATGAGTAGACTGTTCTGCTATCGGCAACTTCATCTCCTGGCAACGAGAACAATTATGGTGGCTGCTTAAGTAGATCAAACGATTTCTGCAGCGCAGTGTTTGATCGAGGAGGGGCTCCTGCTTCTGAGGCGATCAGCTTTGTTGCCAACATAATATTGACGACATGACTCAGCGCGAAGTTGCGCGCAAAACTGGGACTGCAGGCAAAACGGACACAACACAATGTCTGAAACAACCGATCTTCTTTCTCTCATTTCATTCCTATGATATTGATATGTCATACGCCACATCGTTCCCAACCATTTTCCCGATTTCAATACAGTACCTCAAACGGTCATTTTCCAGAATGGATATTTTACTGTATCCAATTTCCCGAATGTGCAGCAGTCCTAATACATAGTCTTTAGGCCTATAGTACATTATCAAATTTCTGTGTCACAGAAGTTTGATAAAATATAGATGATAAAATATTTTACAGTGTAATATAGCATCTTTAATCACATCTAGCCATGACATAGTTCTGCGATAAAAGTTATGGTCATCATCCTACCTTTGATAAAATCTGTGACTGGGAAGAAAGAAAATGGCGGACATTAAGTACACATAGTCTGTGAAAACCACAAAACTTTTAATATCACATTATGAGTCACATGAAATGTTTCATCATCCATTATTAAATATTTAGTAGGATATAGGATTTCACATATTCGTACTGAAGTTCTCTCAGTAGAGTTTGATGGATTCCTTTTGTATCTTTTCTCCCTACTCCAATCTCTAACCCAAATCATCGGCTTAGAGTGTAAACCTGCTAACTAACAAAAAGGAAATTTTACAGGGGAAACAAAAAACTGAGTATAAATTAACTCTGAAACTTCACCACCTGTACTTTGGATTTGGTCCTAAAGTTGCAGAGTTAATTTATACTCAGTTTTTTGTTTCCACTGTAAAATTTCCTTTTTGTTGGTTAGCAAGTTTACACTATAAGCCATCGAAATACATTTTTTCTTTGATTTCTTCTTTAGTATTACTGCAAATTTTACAGTTACAACAATCATAGAACTGTTGTGGATCCATTATTAAAACTGGGATGAAAGATATGATCAAAGTTTTGACACAGTGTAATATAGTCAAAATCTTACATTTTATCATATTTATTTGATCAAACATTTTATCATATTCTGTGACACAGAAATGTGTAATATAGGCCTTAGACACAGAAATGGTGTGATAGACCATGTCAAATACAAATCAAAAGTTAAAGTTCGAAATTCTAGTACATCATAAAAATATTTTCTAATGAGCTAACTAGAGATAACAATTCTAAATTCACTTCTGCTTAAATTAAATACGTATGTGGGTATTTTATTAGAGACTTTTATTGCCATTATTTCAAAATTTTCGCTTCTTACTCGTGGTTTCCCCGGTATTGGCCGCCCGTGGGCCTACACAAAAGCCTCAAGTCTGTCCTCCACACTGAAAACTCTCGTACCCTCCTCGCCATCCTGCACTCTTACAATAGCTGGGAATATTCGTGTCTTATGGTTTCCCTCAGTTCCGCCAGATGTCTCCCGCCATGATCACACTTCAAAATACGTTCACCAGATGCCATACGAATATCACTGACATATTTGTCATGCACACATTTACGATGATGCAGAATATCTGCATGGAAACATCATATGTACTTCGGTACATTAAATAATATATATGATATGCGTAAATTACTTCGTGATTTAAGACGCCGCTTATTCCGTCGGATCCCGGCCAATCAGTCACTCATACGAGTGCACCTCCGCACATACGTGGACATTGTCCTACGTTCATAGACAGCTATGACGTAGTGCAGAGGGCAGGCCACTAGAGGGAATCCAAGAGGTGGAACTTAAACTGAGACGATTCGATCCGACACCGGGATGGGAATCCGGTGTGGCTTAGTGGATAAAGCATCAGCACGTAGAGCTGAAAACCCGGGTTCAAATCCCGGTGCCGGAGAGAATTTTTCTCCGTTCCACTACTCTTTCATCGTACGATGATGCAGAATATCTGCAAGGAAACATCATATGTACTTAGGTACATTAAATTATATATATGATATACGTAAATCACTTCGTTATTTAAGACGGCGCTTATTCCGTCGCATCCCGGCCAAACAGTCACTCATAATGAGTGCACCTCCGCACATATGTGGACATTGTCCTAGGTTCATAGACATCTATGACGTAGTGCAGAGGGCAGGCCACTAGAGGGAACCCAAGAGGTGGAACTTAAATTGAGACGATTCGATCCGACACCGGGATGGGAATCCAGTGTGGCTTAGTGGATAAAGCATCAGCACGTAGAGCTGAAAACCCGGGTTCAAATCCCGGTGCGGGAGAGAATTTTTCTCCGTTCCATTACTCTTTCATCGTACGATGATGCAGAATATCTGCATGGAAACATCACATGTACTTCGGTACATTAAATAATATATATGCACATATTTGTTTTGCAGGAAAAATAAACAGATGTAGTGAGACTTTCCGCCCACCCCGTAGATTAAAAGTGTCGTTGGAGATCTGCTTGTGGCAGCGAGTTGCCTGGGCGAGATGTCTGTCATAGCTGCTGTGATGCATTGTCTTTACACGGCCGATCTGATTGTGAAACGTGGGGCTATTGAGCTGTCTACTACAATGAAAATCGATACGTGTCCGACACGCATGTGACACTCATGGCAAATATACTTTCTATTATTTATAGCCTAGACATTACCATAGATCAAAATTCATTCATACATATGTTAGAGATTGATAATCTTCGTAAACTTCTACCTCAGACCACACTTCTATGGACTAAGCATCCTGAGATAGGGGGAGAAGAAGAAGAAGAAGAAGAAGAAGAAAAAGGAGGAGGAGGAGGAGGAGGAGGAGAAAATGAAAGAAAAATGAGCTTCAGAGGAAAGAAAAGGACAGGAAAAGAAAGGAATATGTACAAAAATAATATAAAAAGACAGAAACACGGAGTAAAGAAATAAACTGTAGGTAAGAAAGAGAGAAGTTATAAAGGAGTACTAGAAAAGAAAAGATTAAATAAGGAAATATCAGGACGAAGAACAAAAAGGGTGAAAGAATGAAAGAAAGGAAGGAAAAAAGAAAGAAAGATATAAACTAGCTTGAGTTTGGTGGCTCAGTTTGCACAGCATTGTCTTACTATGACTTGAGAACAGGGTTCGAATCCTGGTGATGGCGTGCGTAGTCCTATTTGTGGTGGACAAAACCCAGGTTCCTGGTAGAGTTGATGATAAATAACCTAATACAATACGTATGCATAAGAACAAACGGTGCCTAAAATTATCGCTCGGATACTGCGCATGTTTATTTATTTATTTAGTTGTTTATTTATATATTTACTTCCTTATTTACTTATTCATTTACTTACCTATTAACTAATTTTTTAATAAAAAAGCCGCCCTAAATAAGGGTTCGAATAGATCGGTCTACTAATCAATTCATAAAGAATAATCATGAAAACGAATTGTGTGACAATTTGAAAGAAAAAGAAAACATTAAGATAAATGATATGAAAACACAGGAAATAATTTACAATAAAAGTTTGTTGGGTACAAATGATTACTAATTATAGCTAAGGATGATTTTAACACATGAGATCCTATGGCATCAATCGTTGCATCAGAAATTGAAATTGTTTAAGTTGATTTAAAGTTTCTCGTGGGATCGTGCCACGGGCACCGAACATGAGCCCAAAAACTGTCCAATGTGTGATGTGGTATTGTGCTCCAAGATGCTGACAACAAGGCTCATATGACTTATTTTTCACGACACACCTCTTGTGGCTGATGCTCGTGCATCTCGAAACGGATTGTGGGATCGAGAATGACATCCTTATCCTTCTGCCGATCAATTATGATGATATCAGCACGTCTATTAAAGCCATCAGAAGAGACGCAACGAACCTCCTCATAAACCTCATAGGAAGCATTCTGACGGATTGAAGATGCGATGAGAGAACTTATTCATTTACTTATTTATTTTTATTTATCTCTTATTTATTTTTTTACATATATATTTACGTATTTACTTATTTACTTATTCATTTACTTATTTATTTATTTAGTTGTTTAGTTATATATTTACATACTTATTTAGTTACTAATTATTAGTTTACTTATTCATTTACTTATTTATTTTTATTTATTATTTATTTTTATATATTTATTTACATATTTACTTATTTATTTATTTACTTATCTATGTATCTGTTTCTTTATTTATCTATTTATTTATTTATTTATTTTCTATTGATTTTTATTCACGTATTTATTTACTTATTTAGTTCTATATGTTTGTTTATTTACTTTATGTATTTATTTATTTATTTATTTACTTACTCATTTTCTTATTTATTTATTGATTTACTTACTTATTTCTTTATTTGTTTATCTACATATTGATTTATTTATTATTTATATTTTTTAATTTTCATTCATTCATTCACTGATTCATTCACTCACTCATTCATTCATTCATTCATCCATTCCCGCATTCAGTTATTTATTTAGGTAATGATTTAGTTATATGCTTGGTTTAGTACAGGAATTATGATTCACACAACAGAAGAATAAGTTTTTAATATTGAGTATTATTTCTGTTCATTCTGTCAGTATGAACGTTCCCAAAACTTGTCGACAACTTTAGCATAACCATGTTACTTGGTAGCGGTTTGTGAAAAGTTCACGAAAACCATCTGACATATTGTGTTTTAGACTTGAGCCATTAGGACTGCCGTATCTCAGAACCGCCATCAGTGCCGTATACAAATAATTGGATATAACATGAGGAGTGCCTCTGATTGAGATTCTGATTAATATATGCATCTATTATCAGGCAGTACATCTCACTTGACGATACGTGTCAGAGAATGAACAATTGTTTGTATGCATTTGAATTCTGATTAGTGTAATACTAGTAGTCAGAAAGTACCGGAACTTCGGGTGGCAACGCCATGCTCTGTAGACAACTTCTCTGTTTTGCCAGTGTGATATGTAGCCTTTCCTCCAGGTGTATAGACTCAGTGTACCAACTGATCGAAGAGGAAAGTAATGCTTGAAGTTCTCTTCGATATCCAGGGTCTCGTAAATTTCAAGTTTATTCCTGAGGGTCGAACTGTCAGTAAGGAGACGCAAGTTGCAATTCTTCGACGTCTTCGTGATGCAGTTGGAAGAAAAAGACCCAATTTGTGGCAAAAAGAGGATTGGGTTCTTCATCATGATAATACCCTAGCACATCAGAGAATTCTTCGCACAACACAAAATATCTGTCCTTCCACAGCCACCATGTTCTCCAGATTAATTTTTCCCTTTAAAATTATTCAAATCAGCTTTACAGAAAACTAAACTAGAAGCCAGATTCGCACAATATACGCCCATGTTCGTTAACATGAAACAACAATTTAATGTCACGCAGTATAGTGTGCACTCAATGTTGGGTCTTTGACGTCTGTCAACCCACTTGAGGTATGTGGAGAAAAAGGGAAGAATTGGCCCGGGGTCTTGTATAGTTCCTGGGTAGCTCAGTGGTAGAGCGTTGGCGCGCTTATCGAAACGTCCCGGGATCGATACCTGTCCCTGAACAATTTTTTCCTTTAAAATTATTGAATTCAGCTTTACTAGAAGCTAAACCTGGAAGCAGATTCGCATGTGTATAAATATGTTTCTGCGTGACTTTCAACTGGCCAGTACTGCGTGTTCAGTTCAAAGTGTGTCATGGCTCGCTGTATGACGTCATGTGGCTAGCCGATGAGCCTAGACACTTCAATCTTCCTACATTTCCGCAGAGGCGTATTGCCTATGTTCCAGAGAAGTTGCCTAGCAAGTACAGCGTTCATTCTGAAGAGTACTTACCGATACGTACGGTAACTCCAGTAGTGGCAGGAATGTGAACTGTTTGGAAATACGTACTGGGGTGAGTTTTTTTCTTACTGTCGGGATATGGGGAGAGGATTAAGACGATTACTTACGTACAGTATTTGTTGACATTAACTTCGACGGTCAACATGGACACGGAGCATTTGATTTGTATTGTGGAATGTTGCCGTACGCAACCGATGATACCAAATACCCTGCGTACGACTAGCTCGCGCAAAACACAGTTCTAAAGAGGTTATGGTAGCACACAGACCGTATAGGCCGCCATCTGTCGCTTCGACGTTCAAGTTATACGGTACATGTTGTCAAGTTCACATTGAACGCCTTGATTAATAGGCAACTTCTCTGACATGACAGCTGAAACTCGCTTCAAATCGCCGACTCACAACAGTGACGTGTCTACACCTGTGGAGTAACGGTCAGCACGTCTGGCCGCGAAACCAGGTGGCCCGGGTTCGAATCCCGGTTAAGGCAAGTTACCTGGTTGAGGTTTTTTCCGGGGTTTTCCCTCAACCTTATACGAGCAAATGCTGGGTAACTTTCGGTGCTGGACTCCGGACTCATTTCACCGGCATTATCACCTTCATTTCATTCAGACGCTAAATAACCTAGATGTTGATACAGCGTCGTAAAACAACCCAATAAAATAAAAAATAAAATAAACAATGACGTCATGACACGCTTTGAAATGAACACCCAGTATAAATATACATTTGCATGTGAATCCTGGCCCTACGTATCAGAGTCTGGGATTGAACACGCGTCCGCTTGGTTGACAGCATCTCATGCTGGCCGTTAGCAACCGAGGCGACTCTTATTTTATCACTTTGGCAACAGTTGTTTCATTTAATTAAATTTCAACCGTGATAACAGTCACTTTCCTTAATTATTTTATATGTAACAGTATGAATACGATTCACATCTTGGAATAAAATGAATTAACATTGTGATATCACAACTAAAGCAGTGAACGCCCATCATTCAACGTTTGTAAACGTCTGGAGCTGACTGTACACTCATTGTATTCAATGCGATCAGTCTCGACTTAGCTCTTTTACAAATCAATTCTAATCCTCTTACGCAGCTGACATGACGTCCACTTGAACCACTGGGAGGTTATCTGTTTTCTGCTCCGTCCGATCCCAGCATCATGAACGCATTGTTCAGCTAAACCTACTAATTATCTCTCTACCAGAGCTGGAATTTTATCTCTCCGAGGTAACAATTTATTAGGTTGCTCTTTGTAATAGAAATTTCATGCCTGAGTTCGATTGTCTTATAACGGATCTCTTCTGCAGACAACAAAAGCATCCTATTATATTTAGTTGATTAAGAGATAAATTTTGTGAATAACTTAAACGAAAGAAATAGATACTAATATAAAAAAATAATGAATGGTACATAAATATTATTATTAGTAATATTAAACTCTTATATTATATAAATAATAGTAACAGTATAACTATGCAGTAAATTCATGCTGTTAACTTATATTCAACTTGTTACTATAAAATCTGTAATTGCACGGAAAATAAATGTTATTTGTTTAAATTTATTAAGCTGAGTTTTAATAAAGATTTATATTTTACGCATTCGACTTCATAAAGTTTTTGGCAAGATTCATTCATAGTGTTCTGTCCAAGGGCAAACCAGTTTTTTTCCCAATCTTTCCTATTTTCTGGCTTCCTCTTTGTCTCCGGATATGATTCATATATCTTAATGTTGTTTATCATCTGATATCTTCTTCTGTCCCGAACTCTTCTCCCGTTCACCATTCCTTCCAGTGCATTCGTCAGTAGGCAGTTTCTTCTCAGCCAGTGACCCAACCTATTCCTTTTTTCTCTTCCTGATCAGTTTCAACATCCATAATTCTTCCTTCACCCACTCTTGCTAATTTGGATAAAAGAAAGCATTTTAAAGTGAAACGTTTATGCAATTAACAATCAAGAAATGTAATCACAAGTTATGATACTACGGTGACGTCATTAATTACAGTAGGCTTTTGGATTAATGAAATTACTATGTAGTTTCAAATCCAGCCAATCGTGATAAAATATAAAGGAGAAATAGACCTAAATAAATATGACATCGTAATGAATAATTCATTATTATTCATAAGTATGTAAAGTATATAAATTGAATGTTGAGTAAGTGCGAGTAGAATAAAGACAGAAATAGTTAATTTATTACAGAGTTTCTGGGAAAGACCTGAAGAAAAAGAAATAACTATATCTCTGAAACTATTGCATTTATTGTCGTGATGTTTTAACAGTTGCAAAGAGAAACACAAGTTTTAATGTACCTCTATATGAGCACCATTTGTGTCCCGGGCTATGTCCAGGCGATAGTCAATCTCCTGCGACACACGTGAAAGCGTCTCCGGTGTGATTATTCCTATCGCTTCGTAGATTCGGCCACGTAATTCTCCAATATCGGTCACAAGAGTGCGATACACTTTGTCTTTCACAAACCTCACAGAAAGAAATCCAGTGAGGTCATGACCGGCTACCGTGGTGGCCATGGTGTAGGTCCGCCTCTCGCAATTCAACGATCAGGGAATATGTCATCGAGGATAGCGCGCACATGGTTAGCATAGTGTGGGGGGGCTCCGTTCTATTGAAACACGGTTTCTAGTGGTAGTTGTGGGACAGCGTAATTTCGCAGCATATACAGTATGTGTTAAACTGTCACTGTGAGCTCCTGTTAGTTTGGAAACGACGTTGTACACGCTTGACTGACTTAAATTCAGCCAGTCATAAAACGCATTCTGCTTTCTCTAACGCGGTAAACATTGTTCGGCTGCTCACTTGGTACACGCACAACTTGCATTCCCAGCTCTCAGAGCAAGACTGACTACATACGCTGCGCAGAACGAGCTTTTTCTCGTTTTCTCCTAGCGCAATGGTATGCGCACGCGCATAACATGCTGCTAAGTATTAAAACTTATTGAGTTTCTCTTTCTAACTGTGAAAACATTATGGTAATAATTGTAATAGTTTCATATATACAGGGTGTTTAAAAATACGGGGCATAATTTCAGGTATGTATTTCCCACATGTAGACAATCAAAATAGTTCATTACAACATGTGTCCGGAAATGCTTCATTACCGAGTTATGGCCTTCACAACATTGAAATTCACCGGAACGTTTTTCTTTCCTCAGATCGTTGTCATTACAGAAGATGTTCAAAATGTCCACCTCCTGCTTGAATACAGACCTCACATCGATGTCTCATTGACCTGCGAACACGATCCCAAACTCCAGGAGTATTGCGTATGTCCTCAGAACATGCCACAATTCGATTCCGAAGGGATTCCAAATCAGGCACCGGAGACGAATAAATCAATGATTTTAAATGACCCCACAAGTAGAAATCGAGAGGGTTCAGATCAGGTGAGCGTGGAAGCCAAGCAGTTGGGCCACCTCTACCTATCCATCGATCAGGAAACCTTCGATCCAAGTACCGGCCAGCCGTACGACTGAAGTGTGCAGGAGCGCCATCATGCAAGAAGTGAATGTGTTGACGATTGATCAGTGGAGTGTCTTCTAAAACATGAGGTATGGTGTTTTCCAGGAAGTTTGTGTACGCCTGCCCCGTAAGTCTGTTTACAAGTACATGGGGTCCAACTAATCGATCACCAATGATACCGGCCCACATGTTGAGGGAGAACCGCACCTGGTGATGAGATGGAACAGTTGCACGTGGGTTTTCATACGCCCATACAGTACATGCTGATTGTGGAAATTTGTTATGCCATCTCGTGTGAACTGTGCTTCATCTGTAAATAATACTAAGGCAGGAAAGTTCGGATTTACACCACACTGCTGCAAGAACCACTGACAGAACCTAACTCGTCGTGCAGGGTAATCTGCTGGTGACAGGGCCTGTACACGTTGCAAATGATAAGGATACAATTGATACTCTTTCAACAGTCTCCAGATAGTCGTATGAGGAACATTGACTTGGAACGCTACCCTTCGTGTGCTGATAGAAGGAGTCATGTTCACAGCCTCCAGAATCTCCTCCTGTACATCCGGAGTTGTAGATCTTGGTCGTCCCCTTCCCAAACCAGGAGAGTTAAATTTTCCATACTCGCACAGACGGTAATGGAGACGTACAAATGTCTGGACATCGTCGCTGTGGGTACCTCTCCTGGTACAAACGACGAGCCAGCGCAGCATTGCCGTCCGCCTTACCGTACATGAAGTGTATCTCTGCCAGCTCTTGATTTGAATACATGTCGCACAGTCTAACGCCTACACAACACTGAATGTAACCTTCGCCTCGAAATGAACTGTCAGAGTGCCCTGTTAATGTCTCCTTTGACGGCAACGACCTGTGGAAAGAAAAACGTTCCGGTGAATTTCAATGTTGTGAAGGCCATAACTCGGAAATAAAGCATTTCCGGACACATGTTGTAATGAACTATTTTGATTGTCTACATGAGGGAAATACATACCTGAAATTATGCCCTGTATTTTTGAAACACCCTGTATATTTACTTCTTTTTCGTCAGATATTTTCCGGACATCCTGTATAGTCTGAATCTAAAGTACCCAACTGTAGTATTAATTCCCAAATGATTCCAAAAAATTCTCTGTATTGAATGATATATTATTATTATTATTATTATTATTATTATTATTATTATTATTATTATTATTATTATTGTTAACATTTCAAACAAATCATTGACGTCTTATTGATGTGTAAATCGTTTCAACTATCAATTGCATTGGTTGTTTCGAAACTAGATCTCATAAAATGAAGAAGCAATTATGAAGTAGTTAACGAGAAGTATCCGCCGTGTTAAACTTAAATGCAGCGAGTATGAAGACGGAAATGAAAATAAATATCAAAAGTTGATTTGAAATCCCAAACGTCCTTACAATCTTTACAATCTCGAACAGCATGAACATTTCACGCAATTATAGGATTTCGATGAATCCCTTCCAGTTTCATTCTCCCAAACAACACTATTAGAAACATTGAACGTTAATTTCAAATATCGCATTACTCTCCTGGTGTCACCCCCTGGGGATCCCCAGAAGTTGTTGTAGTTCCCAAGTAAATTATTTTGAACATAATGTTCTCATTGGAGTCTCGAAGCCACGCCCTCCCGCCTCTGGGAACTTGGTAATATTTGTGATGCTGCCCTTTTTAATCGCATAATAAGTTTTCATTGCCATCATATTTTGCTTCCAATCTCCCCGTTTCCTCTTCGATATTACTGCCGCTGCACAGTGAGTTAGGATCACTCTTATGCCGCCGTGTTATAGTGGTCAGACGCTAGGGCTACGCCATGCCAGTCTGCCTCGAATGTTCTTAAAAATGTGATTTTCAGAAATGCTCTCATGTTAAAATAAAAATTCTACGTAACAACCGCCATGCGTCGTTTCTGTGCATTATATTCCAGAATGAATTCTAACGTAACTACTAGTATTGTCAAACTGTTAAGGGATGGAAAGAGTGAAATTTCTGTTGTATATATATTTTAAGCTAGAGACTTAATTTTCCGTATACAGCAGTCTCTTATTAATATTAATATCTCCGAGTTCCAGTATTAGTCTATCAGTTTAATAGTTTTTGCGTTATTAAATCAAAAGTAACTGTCTTAAAAATGTATCTGTTACCACAAAATATAAGTTACAAACCTGAAGAAATTTTACAGCATCTTTGACATGCATATCGTCGTTGTTCCCGCAATAACTCCTATATGAAAAATATATAATTTTTCAGTAGGAAGAAAAAACACATTTATTCATCCTATGGCAGCCGTACATAGGATAGTGTGAATTCTTACATTTTCGAAACAAAAAGCCAGAAACTAAACACACTAGAACAATACGAAATATACAGAGACACAAAAACACATCCAAATGAAATTCTCAACACACAACTCAATTTCAGAACACGCACAGTCTTTGACTCCACCTTACACTACACAAACACATACCCACAGGAAACAAAACAAAAGGCACCAATTTTTTTCAATGGCATTTTGGTCCGTTAAGTACAATATCAATTAATATAAGAATTTAATTCAGTCAATACTTAACAGTGAGAAATACATTAAAATTTATGTTATACCAAAAAGTAACATAAATATATGTTATGTTACTTTTTGGTATAACATAAATTTTAATGTATTTTTCACTGTTAAGTATTGAGTGAATTAAATTCTTATATTAATTAAAAGGCACCAAGATCAGCAACAACCAGTTCTGATGATGGCCAATAGCAGGCTGAAACATGTTAACAAGGTAATATAAAATTTAACACAAGAAAGACAAATAATATGTTTTCCGAAGTGACATAGTGTTAACAGTTGTGTAATCAAGATATATAAAGGAATATAATTACATATAGGAGATTTTATTATTATTTGCTGTATCACTATTTAAGTTAATCAATAAATATGTCACATAGCAGTTATTGCAGGAACAACGACGATATAATATAACAGTAGGACCATGATTTCAATTTTGAATGTATGAGTGACCTGAAAAAATTTAATCCAGTTATTTTAAAAATTAACTTTTTTTTTGGTGCGCAAGTAATATATTTTAATTTTTGATTTTGAAAATATTTATCTAACATAGACATCACTATAAGATATATGGGTATGGATTTATTCAACACTTATACATATAAATGTATTACACTTAAAGAATTTGCCCTTTACTCTTATGCACGGATCTTTCGACCGTACGTGCTTTGCAGATCAGGACTTGCTTATTATGTTGCGTCCCCCTGATCTACACAAAAATCCAACTGTCGTCATAAAACATATAGCTTAATGAAAGTGGTACATATAAAACACATTATAACAACATACACCCTCTGGTTGAACTCGATGTGGGTCTCTGGCGTTTCGTCATCCCACGCGAGTTGTGTGGATATAAAGGGAAAAGTTGAGACGGTGTCGGGTGGAGTTCCCGGGTAGCTCAGTTGGAAAGAGCGCGGGTACGTTCAACCAGAGGTCCCGGGATCGATACCCGGCCCCGGAACAATTTTTCCCTTGAAATTATTTAGAATGTTGGATACTTTTTTAGTTATGTGGGAAATGCTTCATCACTGCACAGTGAACTGAATTTTGAAAAAAGGAATGTAAATATTTTCTTTAATCGTAAATATATATATATATTTTTTTTTTTAATATAGCAGAAGGACAGTGTTTTACACATACTAATTTTTATTATTGTACAAGATACAGTAATGGAGGAAAAAAAAATATTGAATATTTTCAAAATGTGCAGCTCTAAGCTGTACTTAACCCCTTAACACGTTAACAGACAAAATAGTGCATTATGCAACATATTTAAGGCACATAATAACGGGACAGCCTGTATATTGCAGCCTGTCCCAGTGCATTATAATAAACTTTTCCAAGTAGTTTATGTACTCGTGTGTGTATATATATATATATATATATATATATATATATATGTGTGTGTGTGTGTGTGTGTGTGTGTGTGTGTGTGTGTGTGTGTGTGTGTATAATAAACATTTCCATGATGTACGAAGTGTAATTTTCGTTCCATAAAATTCTTTATTTTTTCAGTTGGAATATAGAGTTAAGGCCCATTGACAAGGAACATTAAACATAACGTAAGCGCTAATTTAAGAATGTAAACATTACCCTGAAATCAAAAATGTCATACCATCATTCACGATAGAAACATGAACATAACCGCAAAGATACTTGGTAACTATGGAAACATAACAACGACGTCATTTCGTCTTGTCTGTTGTATACTTCAACGCTCTGCGATTATGTATTGTTTTCAAAAAATCACGTAAGCATAAACATGAAATTTTGTAGCTTGCAGACTTTTATGTTAACGTCAAACGGTATTGTTAACGTCAGTGTTAATGTAAATCATTGTGAATGATTTCATTTGGTAAATGATCACACACTTCTGTGTTTAAAGTTCCTTTTATGTTTAATTTTCATTGTGAATGGGCCTTTAAACATAAAAAAATTAGCCGCCCATACTGACTTCTAAGGGTAGGAAAATAAAACTTGAATAAAAGATTATTAAAAAAAAAAGTATCCGTTGCTTTGAGTAGATAGTGCTCACACAGATGGCGCAGGTAGTTTTTCATTTAAAGTGACAGCGTATGTATTGAAGGCAGATAGCAACTCTACTTCTTTCTCTAAATATGGGCCGTTTCTTAATCCAATATTTCAATTAAGTTTTGGCACTTTTACAGTTATAGTGGGCAGCTAAATTTTTATTTATTTTGTATAACTGCTGTCGATATCTAAGCTCGAAATTTGAGGAACAGTTTTGACATAACGTTACTCAGTTCTCTTGTGAGAAGAACATTACCTGGAAGACAATACCGAATTTTTATGGAAAATGTTTTTTAAAATCATCGCATGTGTAAATATAGAGAATTAGTAAATTGATAATGAGGATTTACTCTTCTTCTTCTTCTTCTTCTTATTATTATTATTATTATTATTATTATTATTATTATTATTATTATTATGTTGACGATGTTTTACAGCAGTAGGTAGCGTCCGATCTAATGTTATTAATCAATCATCATTCACCATTCATCGCGTGATTCCATACCTACTTTGTACTTTGTGGTCCTTGATCTCGACCCATCATAAGTTTCCAAGAGCTATAGTTCCTCTCACATGACGGAGCAGGTCTGGAGATGTTATACATGCACATGGGCGGAAAAACAATAGCTGCCAAACAGAGAGTGAGTACACACGCTCCCACGAGGTGTTTCTATCCATCAACAAGCTTTATGCTTTGTGCGTGCAGTGCTGCCATCTGTTAGAGGAGAAACCAAACACCGTTCTTATTTTTTTCTTATCGAGTCATTTATTTTGTCCGCTGGAATAGCAGGAGTGTCGGATGCTACTTACTTATGCATATTTAGCACCGCTACTAAGTTTATTGGACTGTCCAGCTGCGAGTGGGAAGTCACGGGTTCGATTACAACCTCGAGCAAGAGATTGAGAACAGACATAAAATAGGGAATGAAAATAGCCGAGCCCTTTTACCGAGTATTGTAAAAAAAAAGAGGATAATGACACATATGAGCATGTGTTGTAAAAACTAGGCCTACTGACTAGAACGAAGCGAGAGAGATGTGGAAGAACGAGCAGAAAGAAAGAAGTAAATTAAAGGAGAGGATAAAAAATGAAAGGGAGATTGAAGGAAGAAGACTGGGAACATGGAACGAAGAAAATTAAGGAAAAATGGAAGGGGAAAGAGATAAAATAGGGAAAGGTAAAATAGAGGTGGAAAACGAGGATAAATAAAGATGGAAAATATGATAGAAAGTAAGAAAGCAAGAATGTTTGAAGGTAGGTAAGTAAGTATGACAGAAATCAGAAAAGAAACGATGAGAGAAAGGAAAAAAGAGAGGATGACAAAAAAACAGTAAAGAAATAACGATAGAAAGAAGAAAAGAGGATGACAAAAAGAAGGAAGGAGGATGACAGGAATCAGGAAAGAAATGGTGACAGGAAGAAGGAAAAAGAGGATGACAGGAAGAAGGAAAGAAAGGGTGATAGAAAGCAGAAAATAAATGTTGACAGAAAGAAGGAAAGAAAGCATGACAGGAAGATTGAAAAAAGGATAACAGAAAGAAGGAAAGAGAAAATGACAGAAAGCAGGAAAAAATGATGACAGAAAGGTGGAAAGAAAGGATGACACAAATATGAAAAAAGGATGACAAAGCAGAAAAGAAATGACGACAGTACGAGGGAAAGAAAGGATGTCAGAAAGATTAAAAAAGAGTGACAGAAAGATGGAAAGAAAGGATGACAGAAAGAAGGAAAAAGAGAATGACAGAAATATGGAAAAAAGGATGACAGAAAATCGGAAAGAAAGGATGACAGAAAGACAGAAAAAATGATTGACAGATAGATGGAAAGAAAATATGACAGACCGAAGGAAAAAATATGACAAAAAGGAGGAAAAAAGGATGACAAGTAGAAAAGAAATGACTGAAAGGAGTGAAAGGAAGGAAGAGATGACAGGAAGAAAGGAAGAAAGATGGTGAGGAATGATGACAGAAAGAAGAAAATAAGAAATGCCAGAAAGAAAGAAGGAAGGAAGGGATGACAGAAAAAATGAAATAAAGGTGGTGAAGAAGGATGGCGGAAAGATGGAAATAAGGATGTCAAAGAAAAAATGACAAAAAGGAGGAAAGAAAAGATTACAAATAGAAAAGAAATGATGACTGAAAGAAAGAAAGAAAGAAAGAAAGAAAGAAAGAAAGAAAGAAAGAAAAAGAAAGAAAGAAAGGTTGACAGAAAGAAGCAAGGAAGGGATGTCAGGAAAAAGAAAATGGTTGTAGAAAGAAGAGTAGAAATGATGACACAAGGAAGGAAATAAATTATGGCAGAAAGAAGGCAAGAAAGGTTGACAGGAAGAAATAATGGCAGAAAGAATGACAGAAAGAAGAAAATAAATTATGTAACAAAGAGAGAGTAAGAAGATAAAAATTGGAACAAAATTATAGAATGAAGGAAAAGAAATGTTGACAGAATTGCGAAAAGACTGTATGAGGAAAAGCAAATTATTATATAAAAAAGAGTTATAGTTTGAAATGGAGAAAAGTAGACTTTAAAATAAGAGAGATAATATTAAAGAATATCTGACCTTGAACATTTACAACAGAAGGGGTCCATTTTCTATTTTACTTTCGTTTCAAAATCGTTTCTACATTAAAATTTTGTGCATTAATTGTAGTAATATTATTTACCAACTTTACTTCTGAATTTCCAATACAAGTTCGGTTATCTGTTCTAATATCAGTTCTCATAATGAATTTTGAAATCAAATTGTCGCTATTATTACTGACACATGAATTTGTCAAGTGTTATGCAATTCGTGTCATCATTCTAATAATGAGACCACTTTGTGTAAGCAGGATCGGAACCCATGACTATGTATATACGTCACGTAGGACCAAATATATGCTCTAACCACACGCAGCTCTGTGGCAGTAGAAAAAGCGTGCAAAAATAGCGTTCTGGAAAAGAACCGGAACCATTCTTGCGGACAACTTGTGAGGCCCACGGAATAGGAGGGCCTGGCTCGTTAGGGGCACAAGTCCCGTGCAAATTACTGTGCTTATGTCGTTAAATCATTTTCCAAGAAGTCATTCAGCCGCTCGCCTGCTGTCGGGTGTCCATTATGGTAATGGAGAAACTGCAACCCAGGGGAATTTTCAAGTATTGCAACGGCAATTGTCTGTCGCTCCAGGACAACTAGAAATGAATCTCTAAAAGAGCCTGCGGCTTTTCTTTTTTGGGTACTATTCTTGACATGGTCATCTCAATCTCTTTGAAGTCAGGATCTTACATTGTTACAATTTCAGCTCCTTTTAATCCTGGATCTATGTTTCATCAGATATACTCGTAGATGAGGACTAATTTTATGTTTACAGATGCATGACAACTAATGATCTCTGTAGATGATGTATAATAATTATAAAGGATAAAATATTTAATGTTCACGTAGAACTACGTCTCCTTCCTCAATTGGTATAGAAGGTAAGTTCAGGGTTGACTGCCGCGAAAAAATGCAAACTCCTTTCGCTGTCAGGAACGGGAAGACAAGAACAAGAAGAAGAGAAAGAGGACTATGCAACACAAAAAAGACAATGGAAAATATAAGGAGAATAAAAGAAATGCAAGGAGAACAAAGAAAATACAGAGGGAACACGGGGAATGCAAGGAGAACAGAGGTGGTACAATGATAACAAGGTAATATATGTATAAAAATAGGAACAGAAGGAGAAAAGTCGGAACAGAAGAAGAAAAATGAAACAAAGAGAATAGGAGGAATACACTGAGAACAAGGGCAATACGAGGAGAACAAGTGAAATACAAGGAGAACGGGAACAGGAATAGAACAGGGGGATATAATGGGAACAAGGAAGAGATAAGGGAAACAAGCTATGTACGGTGCCTGTCGTTTGGTCATCGCATCTACACATAGTTCTACATAAATATATGCTGCATAGTAAAACTATGTAGACTACATTTTGATTTTTTTCCTTGTAGACTACCTTACTTTCCGATTGCTGTCTTATATTCTGTTTACTTAGGCCTATGTACATATTCAGAAAAATATTATTAGAACACATGATAAAAATTGCACAGCAGCTTACATAGTCTTGGCAGATGCTCAGACAAGCGTTATAAATTGCACAGGTGTTCACATAGCCTTAGCAGGTGCTCAGACAAGTGTTAAAAATTGCACTGCTGTTTACAGAGGGTTGGTAGATGCTCAGACAAGTGTTAAAAATTGCACTGCTGTTTACAGAGGGTTGGTAGATGCTCAGACAAGCTTTAAAAATTGCACACCTGCTCACATAGGCTTGACAGATGCTCAGACAAGCGTTAAAAATAGCACAGCAGCTTACATAGTCTTGGCAGATGTTCAGACGAGCGTTAAAAATTGCACAGCTGCTCACATAGGCTTGGCAGATGCTCAGACAAGCGTTAAAAATTGCACAGCTGTCCATATAGACTTGGCAGATGCTCAGACAAGCATTAAAAATTGCACAGCTGCTCACATATGCTTGGCAGATGCTCAGACGAGCGTTCAAAATTGCACAGCTCTTCACATAGGCTTGGCAGATGCTCAGACAAGAGTTAAAAATTTCTCAGCTGTTCATACAGGCTTAGCAGATGCTCAGACAAGCGTTAAAATGGCACATCCGTTCACATAGGCTTAGTAGATCTCAGATAAGCGTTGAAATTTGCACAGCTGTTCACATAGGCTTGGCAGATGCTCAGACAAGCGTTAAAAATTGCACAGCTGTTCACATACGCTTGGCAGATCCTCCGTCAAGCGTTATGAAGGACGGAAAAAATAATATTACAGGGACATGGCGTTCCGAACTTTCTTAAAGCAAACATAAGTAGAAACGAAGTGTGTTAATGACAACGGGAGAATTTCCTGATAATCATTATCCGATCTGGTCCAGCTGAGTGTCAACGCCGGGGGTCAAACACGAGCTCTCGGAATGCTAAGTCTGCGTGCTCTGACGCTAGCATAACGGAAGAAACATTATGTTTACTTATCCCTGTCTTTAAATTAATTGGTTGTCTCTTCTACTTCTTTCCCATTCAAATGACGTTTATATACAGTATTAACACTAGACAATTATCGTAATTCTTCAGTCATATGATCATCATGGTACTTTGAGGCACCTCGCGCATGTAGGCTTAATAGAAATATCAATTTTTTTTCGAGCCCACTGTTGCAGCAAAATAAATAAATATGTAATTTTATTCAACAAGTATAACTCTTCCAAATAACGTTCAATTTTGTGTTTGCTTCCAGTGATGAGAAGCAAATCGACTTCGCTGAACAAGTGGAAAGCGTTGCTTACGTGCTGTGTGGTGACGACGCCATCACCCTAGAGAAGTTCTACCAGATCTTCCAAGCTAAAGGGGTAAGTAATCTTCATAATACATCCATTTTTGTAAATGAACTTTGTCTGCAAGTTACCAACTCATGATCATCAAATAATTGCTATCCGTTTGTTCATTAGATTATATTAGTGACCATTATTCTAGTGGGTTTGGGCTTGGCAACCAACCTTGTGACTCTTGTAACGCAAACGAATTTTGCGATGAACCAACATAAACAAGAAACACTGATTATATTCAGTACTTCATCTTTTCCTGAGCTATGTCTGCCAATGAATCATATGTCTAATATTTCTATTGTCTACCCCCCCTGCGGTGGCTGAGTGGTTACACCTTCAGCTGTAACGCAGGCGGTCCGGGTTGATTTCCGGTCAGGTCTGTGATTTTTCATTGAAAAAATTCACAGTGTCACTTGTTAGGATTTTTCTTGGGGTTCTCTCGTTCCTCCATATTAGGCATCTACGTCATTCTGTCAACATTTCTCCATTCCGTCATCATTCCATAGCATTTTCCGAACGACGGCTGGCGACGCACACAGCGAGCTTGCCTAGGTACGAGGCGGGTTGCCTGTTCGAATTAGTGCTGCTTATGATTAGGTTTTCTCCGGAGCAGTTGTTTGCGCGCTTTCAATCGGAGACCTCCGGTTACCTCCGATTGATGCCGCGCAGGTTGTATATGTGCTGTGGCGCAGACATACACTTTCCGCTGAGCATTCCTTTAATCGAATCAGGTAGTGATTCGAGTCCGCTGACGTCCGCGTATCTTTTAAAATAAGTTGTAATTTGTTGTTGTTTATTCCCTCTTTTATGTTAATCTCTCTCTCTTTCTTCGGCCTTTTTGTTTTTGTTTTTTTTTTTTTTTTTTTGCTTGAAGTCCTACGTTAGCTGACAGATTTTGTTCTAGTTTTGAAATTCATAGTATATGTGGAAAGGCGTATTAGATTTATGACATTGATCAAATTAATAACATTCAATCTAACTGCAAAACTAACGCAGAAGTAAAGCTTTTCAGTAGCTAATGTAAACATTTATACTGTAGTTCTCCTAGAAACTCTCGTTTAATCGCAAACAGTGTTTGTCAATTATTATTCTAATCGGTTTAGTTTAACGTAAAATATATTAAGGGAGCTTCAGAATGGAACAAAAGAAACGTGGGCTATCAATGGGTTAAAGTTTACTGTCCACCATAATTTAATCAGATTCTTCACCGGACAGGATTGTGTTAAAGAGTGTTAGTATTTGAACTGTCTCTTCTAAAACGCGCCACTCTTTCTCTGTAATAAAAAATATAAGCGGATAATAACTTAAGGATAATTGTAATTATATTATTACCACATGTTTCTTTAGTTTCATTCAGAAACTCAATATTTTAATCCAAACAGCAAAATATAACTCAAGTCGCCTTTTCAATATTTCATATGTTTTTTATTGCCTCGAAAGTTACGTTTTAGAGAAATTTCAAGACTTTATCCTATACTGTGCGTCTTTGGGAACAATAGCACTAAAACAATTTAAAAAGAAATCGTATCAAATGTTTTGCGTAATTTTTTTCATCAAGTTAGCGATTGTGCGATCGCTGCAAATAGTCTAACATATTCGAAGTTCCACCACTCTTAGAGTAAATTCGCCCACAAAGTTTACAGCGTGCGACTTTATTATTACCTTCAACTAAATTAAAGAATTTCCGATTTGGTGCCATTTTATTCCACTCACAACTACAGTCAGTCCGTACGCGCCGGTCGTCCTTGAGCTAACTGTCGCTTCGCTCCGAACCACCGCGTCCCTCCGTATGTCCCCTGTTCCACCTATGGTAGTACCGGAGATCACCGGTGGAGAGCTTTATTCGTAATCTCCGTTTCCTCCGCGGTAGTAGTCACTACGATGAGCAGCACTGGTTCGAATCCTGGGTACGGAGCAAACCTAAGTGTAGTTAGCCGGTGTGGGTTTGGGAATGCTCCCTGCTTGAGGGTTAGCGCAATAGATCTTGAAAGGTCGCAGTACTGGATCGTAGTGCTCCCTCCCGAAATTAAATCGGTCAATTGTAAAACCACACGAGTCACAGAAAATAAGATTCGAGAAAAATAGAAAAAAACCACCTATAGTTAATGGATTTTCTGTTATGTCTGTGAAATTTTTTACAGGAGGACCATACATTAGCATGTCTGATTACAAAAGCATTGTATCTTAATTCTCTCATTTCATATCACCTTAAAACATTTTTTTTTAATTTCTTGGACTCATGTTGTTTTAACAAGTACCATTAACAACAACTCCAGTATCCTGGCAAAAGATGAAGTGTATTGTTTATTGTATTGTGAAATACATTGTTATACAGTTTTCAATCAATTTATATTGTTATTTTTATTTCATATTCAAAATGATTCATATCATTCACAAATTACATTCAAAATATCATAGCCGACTTAGAAGGAAGTTATTCGCGAGTAATTAATTTTCATACCAGTGTGTCACATGTTTAATTACAATGTATGAGTGCAGACATATCTTTAGTTCACAATAAGAAAATAACATAAATTGCATATTATCCCTCTAAAAAAGACGATGTTTCTTGCTTTGGGATCTCTCTTCGAGGACTTTTTCTCTTTATATCATGCACTTCTACAAGTCCTTGAAGGTACACAGGTACATATCTTGTTCATTTTTGCTTTCAAATGACGTAGTTGTATTAAACATGACTATTCTATTTGGTACAGATACTTTCATAGAACACTGTTAATTATTTTTTCTCCTACTGAACTCTTGGAACAACACTCACTGTCCAACACCTTGACAAAGAAGTACATGATCGTAAATGCGTCATTCCTACATCATGGCGTTAAGAATTAAAGCCTCATGAGTCCGGGACTGATGTGGTTTTGAAAGAACTCAATATTTTAAGATTTTATAGAATGCTTAATAATGATCGGACTCATGTTCTTTTGACTGGATATGATGCGTCTACCCATAGTGCTTCCTGTAGTACCGGTGACTCATTTTCGTAAAAATGTGGACTCTCGTAGTATTACAAATGACCGATTCAATTCCATTCAGTTCCATTGCGTACAGTGACTATAGGCCTACATACTAGATTTTATCCATGGCAGTGTCCCTTGCTATAGTTAGAGTCTTCTTGCTTTATACCCTAATGATGAAAACTAACCATTTTCTGCCTATTACTACTAACAAATACTGCAACTGCCAGTTACCTTCTGTTACGTTAACAGAATCGTTTGCTTTGAAGAAACTGCCAACATTCATGAAATGAAAGAGAGAATGGAGAGAAATAAAAAATAGGTTGCAGCCACTAAATTACTCTTCAAGGAACGACCACTCTTATAAATTGAGGGAAAGAAGACAGAGGACGGACACTGGAAAGTATTCTTTTCTCAATCCTACTATCAGGGACTGGAATGCTTTACCTGCAGACTTACTAAAGGCTTTACCAATAACCAAAAATGTATTTAAAAATAGACTTAAGGACTTTATTAATAGACGGTAGTATATTATACACACTATTTAAAGGGTGTAATAGATTTTTGTTATTTGAAGTGTTGTATCAGTGCAGAAGTGTGTTGTGTCAGTGAAGTGAGAAGTGTGTTGTCAGTGAAGTGTGTTGTGTAAGTTAAGTGTGTTTGTGTCAGTGAAGTTTTATAGTTTATAGTGGCAGTGCAAAGTATTTTAACAGTGAAATGTTTTTGAAGTGTTAGTGAAATGTTTCGTAGTTCCAGTGCAGTGAGTGAGTTGTCAGCGAAATGAGTGTAGTGCTGAAAGATACTTATGCAGGTATGAACATATCATACTCGTGGGTTTTAGTTCGAACTTACGGTTAAGATACAAATTAGATTTACTTTAAATGTTATTTTAAGTCGTACTTCATTTACTTTAGGATGCTCCCTATTATTATTGTTATTATTATTGTTATTATTATTAACTTATTATTAATTGGTTTTTTTATTAATTGTGTTTATTATTGTCATTATTGAGTGTAATTAGTTACCACTGCCACCGAGTATATACCCATTTGCAGTGTCAATAAATGAATACATACATACATACATACATACATACATACATACATACATACATACATGAATACATACATACGAGGCGCATCCAGAAAGTAAGTTTCCCGATTTTTTCCCCTTGAAAGTAAACGTAATTAGCCGTGTCAATTGCGCATGCGTAACAGATCTATATCATATCAATCATATGCCACCCGGACAGGTCCCGCCTGGTGCCAGTAGCGTGGCAGCACTGGTCCGAAATGGAAGCTCTTTTTCCTTCTCCCGCCGCCTGCGTGGTTCGGTCGGTGATAAAGTTCTTTAATGCACAAAGCATTGCGCCAATTGAAATTCATCGGCAGCTCTGTCAGGTCTATGGGCCGAACATCATGAGTAAGCAGATGGTGCGTCGCTGGTGTAGGCAGTTTTCCGAAGGTCGTCAAAGTGTCCATGATGAAGAGCGCAGTGGGCGACCGTCCCTCATCGATTATGATCGTGTTGAGCTGGTGCGTCAGTGCAACATGGAGAACCGTCGCTTCACGATTACGGAGCTGAGTAGCCATTTTCCGCAGATATCGCGATCCTTGGTGAATGAGATTGTCACTAAGCAACTGCTGTTCAAAAAAGTGTGTGCCAGGTGGGTGCCGAAAAACCTGACACCCGAACACAAAATGCAACGTTTAGGAGCAGCACTGACATTTCTGCAACGGTATCACGATGATAGCGACGAGTTCCTCGACAGGATCGTCACGGGCGATGAGACTTGGATTTCGCACTTCACCCCGGAAACCAAGCAGCAGTCAATGCATTGGCGGCATAGTGGATCTCCGGTCAGGACGAAATTCAAACAGACGCTGTCGGTACGGAATGTGATGTGCACGGTGTTCTGGGACAAGAAGGGCATTCTGCTCATCGACTTCCTTCCAAGAGGTGAAACAGTGAACGCTGACCGTTACTGTGAAACACTGCGAAAATTTCGACGTGCCATTCAAAAGAAGAGGCGTGGAATGCTTGCTGCAGGTGTTGTGCTCCTCCAAGACAATGCTCGTCCACATACGGCTCGGCGCACAGCAGCTGTTTTGACGGAATTTGGCTGAGAGTTGTTTGATCATCCACCCTACAGTCCTGATCTTGCTCCCAGCGATTTTCACGTTTTCTTGTACCTCAAGAAATTCCTGTCCTCCGGTGAGCGTTTTGGCAACGACGAAGAGCTGAAGACGTCTGTCACACGCTGGTTCCATTCACAGGCGGCAGAGTTCTACGACAGAGGGATACAAAAGTTGATCCCACGATACGACAAGTGTCTCAATTCTGATGGTGGCTATGTTGAAAAATAGCTGAAACATTGCTGTACCTGTTGCCAATAAATGTTTTCCTGAAAGTGTGTGTTCTTTTTTTTTAATAGGGAAACTTACTTTCTGGATGCGCCTCGTACATACATACATACATACATACATACATACATACATACATACATACAAAGTTAGTCATTCATTCATTGTTTTCTACCTAAGGACAGGATGAAGGACGGGTGGAGCGCAGAAAAATTCTCTCCGGCACCGGGACTCGAACCCGGTATTTTAGCTCTAGTGCTAGCCACCGGCTTATCTCTGTCGGCTAAGGCGGTTGCCTACCGATCCGGAGTTGCGTTCGGGCGCGGGTTCGATTCCCGCGTGTACTGATTACCTGGTTGTGTTTTTTTCCGAGGTTTTCCCCAACCGTAAGGCAAGTGACAGGTAATCTGTGGCGAATCCTCGGCCTCATCTCGCTAAATACCATCTCGCGATCATCAATCTCATCGACGCTAAGTAACTTCGTAGTTGATACAGCGTCGTTAAATAAACAAGTAATAAAAAAGGGTCTAGTGCTGAAGCTTTATCCTCTAAGCCACACCGGATTCCAGTCCCGATGCCGGATTGAATCCTCTCAGTTTAAGTTCCACTTCTTAGTTTCCTTTTAGTGGCCAACCCTCATGCACTGTGTGACAGATGTGTGACAGTTACACAATGTCCAACACACTATGTGCAGAGATGCACGTACTTCGGTACATCGCAATAATACTAGTGTCATCTACAAATAATATAGGATGATACACGCTTCTTAAAATCACCCGTTCCTCTACATAGGACAATGCATATCACGATGCAGCGAAGTAGACTTGGAGATCAGTTTATCTGACACTACATTAACACGTAAGGAAAGTGTTTATAAATTCCTCACTTGCAACATTGAGATCTTTGACGAGGCAGATCGTGCAGCCAGGAGCGTTTGCATCTGCGTGTTACGACGTGTCATTTCCCTGGACGTGCCATCAGCCATCACTACCCGCGTGGGCGTCTTATTCATCACGAGCTCTAATTGCCTTGCGCGGGTCATATTCCGCTCTAATGGCCACTCACAAAAACAAAACACTGCGCAGGTTGTGAAGTAACCATTCCGAGCAACAAGGAACCAAGGAGCGTTTGGCTTAGATTAAAGGAGAGGGGATAGTATAATTTGTTATTTTTCTACTAATTTATGCACATTTTTTTCATTTTTTGTATGTAGAAATTTGATTTATGCAACAATTTAAGTTCTATGTTAGTTTTTTAAAGGAAATGGGAGCCAGATTTTGAAAAAAAAAAATGCAATTTTACAGTAATTCACTAAAATGGATATCTCAGCCGTTTTTTTAAATAAAGTCAAAATCTCTTCGACCTTTTACTCCTGAAGGCACATTATTTAGGATGTCTGCAGTATAATTTTGATATTTACTTTCAAAATTTTAACATACGCGAGTACATTTTAAGAATGAATTTTAGAGGTGCTTTTAATAATAATAATAATAATAATAATAATAATAATAATAATAATAATAATAATAATAATAATAATAATAATAATGGTTTTATTTCACCTAGCAGAATTACAGCCGTAGCACCTTCTGTTACACTCAGCCAGGAGTAAAACTTGTTTTTTTTTATTTTTTTTTTAATTAGGATTTTTTAATTAGAAATGTGGAAGTCCAAGGCATGGCGCGTTCTCAGGTTGCGGATAGAGGAGACGGCCTCCAGATATGGACGGTAGCTGAGAATATATTGAATAAGCAGTCGTGGACAGCCGATAAGGGGTGATCCTTCAGCTTGGGGGTTGGGCGAAGGGCTAACAACCCATCACCGTAAAAACAGCCTATTATGAACCTTACAATAACGTATGGGCGAATCCAGAAATTCATATAGAATGTTAGTTGGGAGGCCGGAGGGAAAAAGACCTTTGGGGAGGCCGAGACGTAGGATAATATTAAAATGGATTTGAGGGAGGTGGGATATCATGATAGAGACTGGATTAATCTTGCACAGGATAGAGACCGATGGCAGGCTTACGTGAGGGCGGCAATGAACCTGCGGGTTTCTTAAAAGCCATTTGTAAGTAAGTTGTAAGTAGAAAATGTGGAAGGATAGTTTCAAAAGCAATATACTAACATTTTTCTGTTACAGAGAAAAATTTTCTAACATCCTAAATAATGTGTACTCCAAATGTCATGCAAGTAGCATTAATGGTTCCGAAGATATATAACTTTTTGTATGAAATAAAGCAAAAAAATTAAAGTTACGGGAAATTGCAATCAAAGTATTACATTTTATGTAATATAGGCTTATTTTCCACATATCGGGGATTATTTTGAAGAAAATATTTTTTATTCTTGAAAATCTACTGGTTTTTCACTATATTTAACCCATCTTTTTCCTTGGAAATCCTGTGTATCAGAGCTTTAAAAATAGCGTCGCAGGAGATGACAAGGACATAAAATATCACATACGGTACAATAACATCAGGACTATATAAGTTCCACTTAAATATTCGGGAGTGTCTCGGTGGAAGCTTCTCCTAAGAATTTGCAATTTTCTTTTCAGTTGCACTCAGATTGTTTTTGCTTCATGTGTATATATTTATAACATGTTTAACTTCAAAACTGAATTCGAAATTTAACGAATTACTGTTTTTAGTCATAATACCGTGTGCTTTTCTGCGTATAGGATATAGGGATTTAACATTGCCATAAGAAACCTATATAATAAAAAAAATGAAGAACTATCCTTAATCAGTGGCCCATGTTTAGAAATTAGGAGGCTTTGAGAATGTGAAAAACAAGAGAACATCAGGCTTTGGCTGTCTATTTACCTTTCTCCCTTGCATATTGAGTCATCACCTCATATTCTGCTGGACTGTCCTGGTTTCAGTCATGTCAAGCATCGATGCCAGTTTGCCTCTCGAGGAAGTTTAGGAAATAAATCCAAGTAGCATCGTACTCACTCCGATCTCCTGGGTTGGTTTCTAGTTGGTGACACCGAATGAGTTATTCGTGCTTTGATGGACGTGTACAACTTTATTGAGAAAGAAGAAAAGAAAATCCCTACCTACTGCATAATATAGGCTTTATCTACTTGCCATCCTGTCAGCTGCCTATCTATCTAGAGAACAGTGTCTTTTATATTTTCGAAATACCGTAAAATTAGAACAGTAGGATTTTCATGTCTTTCCTGAGAATTTATTATTATGTCGGAGCAAGTATGACACCCAGTTTTTTTTTTTGGGCTGCGCTGCTCATATGTAGGCCTAATGCCAATCTTAACTTTTTAGCATTCCACATTCGAACACTACAAAGAATCAGGTTGTGTGGTAACCTAATATGAAAAATATTATTTACTTTGAAATGGCTTTTAAAGAATCCGGAGGTTCATTGCCGCCTTACATAAGCCCGCTATCGATTCCTGTTCTGAGCAAGCTTAATCCAATCTCTGGCATCATATCCCACTACCCTCAGATCCATTTTATTATTATCCTCCAATCTACGTGTCGGTCTCCCCGAAGGTATTATTATTGCTATTGTTCTCGTTTTCAAAATGTGGCATGATAAAACCACTTAGTAAGAGGGAAAACTCTAGCTCGTAAACAGTTTGATTTAGAGCCCCAAAATTTTTGTGTGTTCGTAAATCTACTGAACGGCTTTCATTCTAAAAAAAAAAAAAAAATCACTGCTCAGAATTTGGAGAACTGAAGTCAGTGAGAAGTGTATATGACAATTATTATTCGATTTCAAAATTGCGCTCCCTCAGAAGACCAGGCTTGCCGCGGCGGAACAAGCAGGCTGTCAAACTTACCTTATGTCGGGAGTTGCGAAGAGTATAGTGTGATTTGCGTAAGATTATTTCCTAAAAAGCTCATATGGCCGTCTTTTCAATTTCCCAATTGTTACCAGATATCACTAAATCAGTAGAAATCACATTACTGAAACAATAATGGTATTTATTTATTTATTTATTTATTTATTTATTTATTTATTTATTTATTTATTTATTTATTTATTTATTTATTTATTTATTTATTTATTTATTTATTTATTTATTTATTTATTTATTTAGTTTTTGTTTCCATTTTTATTTCGATTTTATTTTTGATTTTGACTTTGTTTTTGTTTTATTTATTTATTTATTTATTTATTTATTTATTTATTTCTTCATTCATTCATTCATTCATTCATTCATTCATTCAATTCATTCCAATTTATTTATTTATTTATTTATTTATTTATTTATTTATGTATTTATTTATTTATTCCATTCATTCATCCATTCATTCATTCAGTCACTCATTCACTCATTAATTAATTAGTTTATTTATTTATTTATTCATTGATTGATTTATTTATTTACTTATTTATTTATTTATTTATTTATTTATGTATTTATTTATTCCATTCACTCACTCACTCATTCATTAATTAATTATTTTATTTATTTATTTATTTATTTATTTATTTATTTATTTATTTATTTATTTATTTATTTATTTATTTATTTATTTATTTATTTATTTAGTTTTTGTTTCTGGATTTGTTTCCATTTTTATTTCGATTTTATTTTTGATTTTGACTTTGTTTTTGTTTTATTCATTTATTTATTTATTTATTTATTTCTTCATTCTTTCATTCATTCATTCATTCATACATTCATTCATTCATTCATTCATTCATTCAATTCATTCCAATTTATTTATTTATTTATTTATTTATTTATGTATTTATTTATTTATTCCATTCATTCATCCATTCAGTCACTCATTCACTCATTAATTAATTAGTTTATTTATTTATTTATTCATTGATTGATTTATTTATTTACTTATTTATTTATTTATTTATTTATTTATGTATTTATTTATTCCATTCACTCACTCACTCATTCATTAATTAATTATTTTATTTATTTATTTATTTATTTATTTATTTATTTATTTATTTATTTATTTATTTACTAGCCGTACCCGAGCGCTCCGCTGCACCTGTTAGAAATAAATATAAAGTAATTACATAATTAAAATAGAACGTTTGATCCAGGGAACAACTTTTACAACAGCGCAAGATAATCAGCTTCGCTCATTACCCAATTTTTTTGCATTGCATTTATTACGTATCTATTTTATGTATTTTAAAACGATTCAATTGAGCATAGTTAAAATTTGAATTATAAAATAATGGATTGCTAAGCTAACGTACTATTACTGCATACTAAATCAATACACTCTCGTTGTTCGTTAATTCTCTGAGATTAAAATGAGTGTACATAAATATTATTTTAAGAAATATAGAAAACGAATGTACAAAATACCTATCAAATTTTCTGTGCATAAGAAGCTATTTTAATCTTACCTGTCCTCGATTTACTCAGACGTTACTATACAGTAATAACATTATAGCAATATGTCCCTCTAGAAATACTACACTTTCCAATGGTGAAATAATAATTAATTATACAAATCGGTTAATTTAGCTTCTGATACTACTTCATACAAACACAGAAACATTCTCTGTAGGCTATGTTTAATAGCTTTCGATTGTTGATGTCCAAGGCCCCTGTTTCGATTGTTGTTGTCCAAGGCCCCTTATAGACGAAGTCATTTGTTCTTAATTCATTGCACCGTCTTAGATGGCGTTATTTTAATTTTAAAACTCATTTATCTCATGAACTATCAGTCCTATCAAAATTTTGTAAAGAATAAAACTTATCGGAAATCATTTTTAAAGAAACTTTTGTTATGTAACATTTTTCACAAAATCAATAATATGCGAGATATTTCGATTTATTTAATTCAGGCCCCCTTATAACCCCCCTTTTAAATAAAGTATTTGGAATGCCATATAGCCCAAAATCTAAGTTACAACGAACTTAATTTATATTCCAATTTTCATATAAATCGGTTCAGCCATTATCGCTTGAAAAGGTAACAAACATACAGACAGACATACAAACAAAAATTTAAAAAAGGCAATTTTCAGTTTCAGGGTGGTTAATTATATATGTTAGGACCCATTATTTTTGGAAAATCGAAAATTACCAGAAAAATTTCGGCTACAGATTTATTATTAGTATAGATTTATCTATTTATTTATTTATCTATTTATCTATGTATCTATCTATCTATCTATCTATCTATCTATCTATCTATCTATCTATCTATCTATCTATCTATCTATCTATCTATCTATCTATCTATCTAACTATCTATCTATCTATCTATCTATCTATCTATCTATCTATCTATCTATCTATCTATCTATCTATCTATCTGTCTGTCTGTCTGTCTGTCTGTCTGTCTGTCTGTCTGTCTGTCTGCCCGTCTGTCGCTCTCTTATCGACAGAGTGACAGCGTCGAATTTCCAGACGACCGGCATAGTCCAAATTTAAATCCCTTTAAAAAAAATTTGGTCTTCGAATTTATTATTATTTGCTGACCGAAATTTACATTGACTTGCGTCACTGTTGCCTGCAGGCCACGAGATGTTTGTTGAATAATAATCTCTCGGGACGTGTGAAAGGTTATCCCAGTGGAATGCAAGTACACGTTGCAACTTTCGGCACGTCGCTAAGGAGCTGGTTACCTAGCAGAGTTTCCAAAACGAATGCTCATCAGCACCCGGTAATAAATAAAATCTTCACCCCAGATCGCGTATGATCGAACCTATTCCTCATCGTACCTAGCTCTGCAGTTACTTTAAAATTGCAAGAAGAGAAGGAAGCTGCAGGCGAAAACTTTCTTCTCACCTTGAAGAAAACATGTTCTCAACATATGAAATAGTTGAACTTCTGACTCGCTTATAAAAATAATAATTAAATAAATATAATTTTTACATTTTACTGTATGCAACGAAGATTTTGTCTTCCTGCATCGTATTATAAATAGATATCAAATTCATATATCAAATGGTTATAATTAAACTGACGATGTTTGGCGTGGCACAGCACGGATTGTAATGATCGTAGGAGTGTGAAACCTCGTAGATATGCTAATTAAGCAATGCGCTCGCGAATGATGCAAAAATAGTTCCTAGTTTTGCCACCAGGTGAAAATATGGCGCTGTAAGCAGTCAGAAAGTGGTATGGGCGCAGAAAAAAGACAGGAAAGATCGAACACATGATAACGGTGGTTCTGGCACAGTTATTAGGAACTATGGTTACAAACGCTTCTCAACATGGCCACCCACCTTATCAACTTGTTGCGTAGGTAACGTGGACGACAGTTGCTAGCAACATATCTGGTGAAATCAGAGCGACATTTTGTATGCTAGCCTTTATATCAGGCAGAGACCGGATATGTCCCTGATAGAGATGATCTTTCAAGTAAAAAAATATGGTTTATTTAACGACGCTCGCAACTACCGAGGTTAGGCCTATATCAGCGTTGCCGGTGTGCCGGAATTTTATTCCGCAGTTCTTTTACATGCCAGTAAGTCGTATTTAAACACACTTAAATCTGAAATGAGGTTTTTGTCGAAAATTATTTGATGAAAACTTAATTTTTATGTGTTTTAGTTTAATATTTGAAAATATGCGTTAGCATAAAAAAAAATTCAAAACATGCATTTTTATGTGAAATAAAATTTAAAATATATGCCCAGGTGACCTTGTCCGAAACTTACAAGTTTCTATTACAATACAAATAAAATATTTATTTACCTAAGAATTCTAGCCTACTTATAATGCATTCTATTTACATTTCCTTAGATAAACTGTTGAAAATATCTACCTTCTGCCTGAATACAGGCCACAGCATGTCGTACGTTGTTGTTAACTCAGATGTGTAAATGATATGAAAAAATAATTAAGATATAAATAATTGTGAATAATAATGTACAAATGGGTTAAGCCCGTATATTAATCTGAATTCACAGACCCCAAGTTCATTATATCAAAATGTTCTGTAGAACATCTCCTATTTCCTCTTCAATTTTTACACGGTTTTACGGAATAACTCTGAGCACTGTCTAGTCCAGTGGTCGTCAGCACTCCCTAAAATGGATAACGGATAAGGAGTGCATCGTAATATGCCCCGTCGTGCAGCAGGAAGATGGAGAGAGCATAACCGCCAGGAGCCACGGATGCACCATAGTGCAGTGTCTTATCCGCGGGTGAGAGACGCTAGCCGAGTGTGCACTGTGCTGATGACCGCTGGACTAGTCCACTCCCCACCTCATTTCTCACTCCTTCAGCCATCTGTAAATAACTAGACAGATGAGTCGCCCGTCACCCATAGCTGTACTCAAACCTAAAATGCTTGAGTTTGATATGAGACGCAAAGGGGTACAAGTGACATTTCTAAGAACATGAGTTAAGTGCATCCAGGGCAAGTTAAAGCATCTAAAATTTTAGTGGCAAAGGGATTATCTTTTAATCACATCGCACAATAAAATTGAAATAAAAAAATTTCACGGAATTTACGAAATTTTAAGTACTTTCAACCACATTTTCTCACAAATAATTTAAGTGCACTTATATCTCTTTGCTTCTGACCCCCTCAATTATGTCTGCTTTGTAGAATAATTCAGTGCCAGTGTGACTCAGTGCCAGAGTTTTTACACTCAAAAAAATTTTTGAAGTCTGAACTTAGACCTCGTTTTTTAAAACTATATGCTGTCATGCAAATCTGGCTTTTGGATAGTAGCTCCTTGTAAAGCAGGTTTGAATAATTTAAAGCAACAATTGTTCCGGGGCCGGGTATCCATCCCGGGACCCTTCGCTTAGCGCACGAATGCTCTGCCGACTGAGCTACCCCAGGACTGAGCTGCGTTGTGAGTTGGTTAAAGTGTATGGAGAAATTCGGCTTTTACTTTTTTATTATTGTAAATAATCTTTAGTTTTTTATTTAAGTCCGATTTTTGTTTTAAGATTTGTCTAATATACACGACACCGTCACAATTTTTCCTTTATATCCACACAACTCAAACGGGCTGACAAGACGCCAGAACCCAACTTTGAGTGCACACAAACTCTGTGTAACTTAAATTTGTGGTTTCCTGTTAACGTACCTGCAGTAACCAATATATTATGCAAATCTGGCTTTTAGGTAGTATCAGGGATCGATACCCGGTCCCGGAACAAGTTTTCCTTGAAATTATTCAAACCTGCTTTACAGGAAGGTACGTTAACAGGAAGCCACAATTTAAGTCACACAGAATTTGTGTGCACTCAAATTTGGGTTCTGGCGTCTTGTCAGCCCGTTTGAGTTGTGTGGATATAAAGGAAAAATTGTGACGGTGTCGCGTATAGTTCCTGGGGTAGCTCAGTCGGCAGAGCATTCGTGCGCTAAGCGAAGGGCCCCTGGATCGATACCCGGCCCCGGAACAATTTTTCTTTGAAATTATTCATACATGCTTTTAATTGGAATTATTTCTCATTTACTATAATCTAATATTTATCTAGTACAAGTACTTCGGCACGTATATAAATGATAATTTAGTTATTCTATGCAGAAATCAGAGTCTAAAAAATTTGTGGTTTAGGCAACTCTTCAATGAGCCACTCAATTTTCGTGATAGACGCTGGGACCTTTCTCCAACAGTATGCATAAAATTATAGGGAGGTAAAGTATGGACTCTATACGTTATATCTTCTTCAGACGGAGAAGCTTGCCTGAATCATGCACGTTTTTACCTGCCGGAAAGAAGACTTGAAATTTACTGTGGTATAGTCGTGAGCAGGATCATGACTGTGAGGAGATAGATTGCATGGAACTAATTACTTGAATCCTCGACAAGTTACTGGCAATTAAGTAGACAGTGTTTCTAATATGTTACGTAAATTGAGAGGGGTAAGAACCAGCGGAGTAATTGAATCTACAAATTGATTATGCGGTTTGAGTCAAAATTTATTCCTTGTAATTAGAAGGGGCTTCCTGTATACGTACAACCAATGGGTTTCAGTGTTTCTTGAGAAGTGTAAACAACATTTTAAGTTGTTTTATTTCGCAAAATACAACTAATTCCTATCCAAAACACGAAACAGGTTTCACACTGTTTCCATCGCTACATCCAATGCCGATACTACGAGCAATACAATATACAAGGCATTCGTTCACATATATGACGAACTCTATTCAGGGGTTCAGTAGAAGAGTGGTCTAACAAATTGGTACTCAGTTTATGGTACGCATACCCCCAGAGGTACGCGGGGTTGTATCAAGGGGTAGGCTACATATCCCACTGAGTTGTTATGTAAAAATGCTGACACAATTATGCAGTTTAAATATTTTCCTTTACTGGATGAGAGCCCCTGAAAGCCATTTTTTTATTTTTCTGACGATATTTCCATATTATATTTTTTTGTTATTCCGTTTAATTTATATAACATTCTTTGTAGTTCGTCTTCTGTTTTTGCTATTAAAATCTGGTCTTCTGCAAAGGCTAATGTTTTTATTATTAAACTTACTAAGTTAATTCCCCCAGTTATTTGTTTCCATGATCTTATCATGTCGTCAAGATATATATTAAAAAGAGTGGTTGATAGTGGACAACCTTGTCTGACTCCTTCTGTTATTTTTATTGGTTCCCTTTGATTTATTTTTATTTTTGTTTTTTTTTTTCATATAGTTCTTTAATTACTGCTATCAAATGTAGTGGAATTACTTTTTCATTTAATATTTTCCATAATTTTGGTTTTTATTTTATTTTATTGGGTTATTTTACGACGCGGTATCAACATCTCAGGTTATTTAGCGTCTGAATGAAATGAAGGTGATAATGCCGGTGAAATGAGTCCGGGGTCCAGCACCGAAAGTTGCCCAGAATTTTCTCGTCATAATTTTGGACTAGACACTTTGTCAAAAGCCTTCTTGTAATCTATAAAGAGGATATGTTTCTAGGTTGAATTCTCTTCGCTTCTCTATTATTTGTTTTAAAGTGAATACGTTATCTGTGCAGCTTCTTCCTTTCCTAAAACCTGTCTGCTCTTCTGATATTATTGCGTCTATTATGGTTGTTAATCTTTAGCTTATCATTTTTATATATATTTTTATGTTGCACATAGCAAACTTATTCCTCTATAGTTCTCTGGCTTTGTTTTGTCTCCTTTTTGAATATTGATATTATTTTTCCAATTTTTCATTCTTCTGGTACTGTGTTTTGTTTCCAAGTTCTGTTTAAAAAGTATTATAAAGTCATTATGGTGCATCCTGAACATTTTGTTGTTCCATTCAAAGTTCGTGTCAAATTCTCGCGTGAAAATCTCGTAACAATATACTGTAACACGATACACAACTCTACTGTTCATATTCTCGCTTTTAAATCAGCTAATACTTCACTGTTATCGTTATACCTAATCATACTACAGGTTGATTGGTGTATTCTCAAAGACTTAAAATACTTCAATTCCTTCTGATGTATCAACGCCTGTCATTCATATACATTACATTCGATCCAGGAATGTGCGCAAAATAAAGAATCGAAATGTAGACTCGAGTTCGTGTCTTGACCTGACGTTGAAGTCTCCGAATAATAAGTATATGGAACGAGACTCGCGGGACGCCGCCGCTTCCTCTTCCGTCCGCCCGGACTCATCAGTCATCTTCAGGAGCCCCGGTTAGTATTCAGGCCAGAGGACTTGAATACGCGTTAATTAAGAGTGGCATCTCGAGTGTTGCGAGTATTTATTGTTGTGTGTGCGAGCAGCAGAACCAGTTCACATCCATCTGCAGCCTCGGGCCCGTCGATCTGCCCCGCATAAGTGTGGAGGGGCTCCAGAAGCGCTACTGTTCCTACCGGCTGTCTAAAATTGCTTTCTGCATTTGTTCTACAGCTATGTAATTGAATTTCGTACTAAATAATGACCAGTTCTCCGGATCCCATTTGTATGAGTCGGATGAACACATAATGAGCCAAACTGTAGCGCAACAACCGTGGTAATCATGTTCTCGGTAGTCTAATGGTCAATGTGCTTGCCTATGGATGCGGGTATTGCAAATTCAAACCTTGCCGATGGCAATGAATTTGAAAGTAGGAGAATTTGAATGCGGTTTACAACGGGTGGGCAATAAAACCTTTCGTAAAATGTAGGAAAATATACTGAATTTCTTTGTTCATTAATGAAAGATTAATTAAGATAAAGTTCTATCTAGAAATCCGAAATTACTCCTACCTCAAATCCCACAAGAAAACTTTCTGGATACTGAAATTTATTTGTAATAGATATTTATGATATAAATTGGTAATTTGGTGTTTTTGTCACGAGTTTGCGTCAAGTTTGACAAATCATGCGAAGGTCAAAATAAAATTCAGAGACGTGTAACATAGTACATTGTTTCTTTTTTTTTTAAATCGTCGAATTAAAATAAACAAATGTAATAATTTAACAAAACAAATTTTGAAGTTAATAAGGTTATTAAGTTCATGGTCGTAAAAATCTAAGGTCGATAATAATACCGTGGACAACAATGTAACTTTTGTAGTTACGGAAATAAACAAATTGTAATAACTTCATTTTGTTTGTTTAATCGGGAATAAAATGGAGGGTCAAGCTCATAATATTTCTGAAGTCGACAAAGGTTCCGGAAAGTTATACCGAAAACTCTATTCAGAACAAACTGAAAATTGATAGAAAGGTTCTAAAGGAAGCAAATTCTGTAGCTGGTAAAGAGGTTGACTTAAATTAAACATCTACTTCCTTATATCCTGCTTATAATGTTGTTAGAAGTGCCAGTACTCAAAAACAGCTCAAAAACTCAAATTTGAAGGACTATATCCAAGTATAATATTCTATATAATTCAGCAATTGCAGACACCTTGACGTCACAGGCAGTGTTAACATACACAGGCTGTATTTCTTTATGAATATTCTTTGCTGCCAGACTTTTGCCTAGAAAAAGCGCACAACGAAGACCTACTTCACAATAATTGTACACTCGTGCAGAGGTGCCGCCATTTTGAAACTGCTGCTTCTTTGTTTTGTTTATGTTCATTTTTACACCTGGATAACATCGCCATCTAGCGGTGATAGCATAAGGCACTTCATTCGAAAATGAACGCCATTTCGATTTGTAATTTACTGACTTCACTGTTTAATTAATTATTTATAATTATTTAACGACACTGCTGCGAGGTTATCTAGCTTAGGTCGAATTAGTGAAAGATTAAATCGAAGAAATATAATGAGATTACATAATATTCGCCTTGCAATAATGTAGTCAGCCTAAGCAGAGTTCAAACTCACCCCCGAACGAAGTAGGCCTATCGTGCATTTTGTGTATGAAATTGCCCATACTGAAAGAATAAGCAGCATTCGTCACTGAACAGAACATGCTGAAAGAAGAATCGATCAGTACGCAAACGCTTTGTGATCTAGTTGCAATATGTTCGCCTCTTGCATTGTGTGTAAATGTTGTAATTTGTAGGGGTGAAAAAGTGCAGATTTCAATATTCTTCGAACATATTCTCCAGTGATACCACTGTCTTGAGCCACATAGCTTACTGACCTTTTAGGGCTGGCCATCATCTTCGCAATCACGTCTATTGAATTCTGTCCGTCAGTAGGAGATTTGGGACGACCAATTCGTTTTATTGTCGAGTACACTGAAAGTTCGTTTAAATTTATGCAATGCGCGGATGGTAAACGACCCGATGGTCTCACCTTAATTCAATGGTCTAGAGGAAAATCTTTAATTTAGGACTCCACTTGCGTTGACACCCAGTCCATTTCACTTTACCGAATACCTCCAGACGCGCAGCATATGCTGCTGAATTAGCCGCGAAGAAGAAGGTCAATAAATATGCTCTTCTTTTAGACAATTATATCTTTGTCCCCTTTACTGTGGAGACTTTCGGTCCTTGGAGTCATGACGCTAAAGTTTTGGTATCTCAAATCGGCCAAATTTTGATCTCCATTACTGGTGATCGTCGTTGCACTACTTATTTGCGTCAGCGTTTAAATATTGAAATTCAACGTGGAAATGCAATGAGCGTTTTGGGTACTCTTCCCGAGTCCACCCCTTTGGACGAACTCTTTCTCCTGTAAAATTTATTATTCTGTGTGTTAATATTTCTGTTTAGTTATATATATATATATATATATATATATATATATATATAATCATTAAGCATACGTTAGATGCGTTTTTATCAACCTGAGATTCTATTATGTCGTGGGCATATTTTCTAAAGAGGAATTTCATAATGCAATAATTTGGCTACATTTTGGTATGATTTTTGGAACATCAGGATGACGACGAAACTCGTCTGCAGCTTCTCTAGTCTTGTGATTTTCCCCACAGAGCAGTACTAGCTCCACTGTTCAGGAGTCAACATGATCTCTTCAACATTCAAGGAATATCAAAATCACAACTGAAAACAGCAAACAATAATGTTATCTCCTGCAACTCTTATTCAACTCAAAATAATAACTCAGTAGTTTCAAACAATAAACTAAACAAAACACAAACTAATTGTAGCATTATTTTTTACCGTACCATGGCCTACTTCAATTTATGTATTGTATTCATTTTACTTACTCCACAGAAACTAATTCAGAAAAACTGATAAGAACACAAAAGGGGAACAGTACTGCCAATCTAACAGTACAAATGAAAAAGGTCACTCAGATGCTGATATCTTGGAGGGAACACGTCATTATGTTACTTTGTACAATAATTATTTCAGGTTTACAAGTAGTAATGTTTCCCATTTGTTAACTTACTTCTGTGTCACACAGTACCTGTTTTAATTTTGCTATTAGGATGTATTTTAGAATTATAAAACTATTCAACTCTGGGGAATCGAACTCAAATATCTGGAATACTAACTCGCGCTCTATAAAGGGTGTAATTGATTTAAAGGATGCAATTGATATTTGTTATTGAAGTGTCGTATCAGTGAAGAAGTGTGTTGTGTCAGTGAAGTGTGTTGTGTAAGTGAAGTGTGTTTCTGTCAGTGAAGCTTTATAGTTTATAATGGCAGTGCAAAGTATTTGACCAATGAAATGTTTTTGAAGTGTTAGTGAAATCAGGGTAGAATCAGTGACATGTGTCGTAGTTTTGGTGAAGTGAGTGAGTTGTCAGCGAAATGAGTGAATTGCTGAAAGGTATTTGTGCAGTATGAACATATCATACTCGTGGGTTTTAGTTCGATCTTAGGGTTAAGATACAAATTAGATTTACTTTAAATGTTATTTTCTGCTCGACCATGCCGAAATGTAGTAATTATACACCTGGTAGCAGCCCTTTAATGGACCTCATTAAAGTACACCTATTCATTAAAGTTCAGGTGTTCCACCAATCAGAAACCACCATTGTAGCAATATGAAAGCGTAAGTATCGATTATTCTCGGATATGCAATCGAAAGACAACTAGCGAAACGTCACGGAGAATGGAAATCCGATACTGTCGCAGAAAGTTATGTTCTGTTACTATAATAATTTGCGTTAATTGTAAATAATATTCAAATAAATTCAATTTGTCATCTCGTTTTTCAATGTCTAAATCAATTTCAAGGTTATATCAAGATTGATCTTTATTTTACTCTCTAGATTATATCAAGGTCAATGACATTTGTTTCTAGGAAAAAATAAATACTTTCGCGTCTGCGCACATCTCACAATTTACGCGATATTGCACAAGGTCAGTTCCGCTCCCCAGTCAGATAAGAATAACATGAATACTTATGAATAATTTCAAGTTAGAAATATGGTCGAGCATAAAAAGTCGTATGAAACTTGCCTTTAATGGTAATTAAGACGCTCGTCTGCGCTCGTTTCATAAACATATTCGCGTCTTAAATACTACCGTTATAGGCTCGTTGCATAATGTACTATTAAGTTTTATTATTAATGGTATTTTTATTAATTGTGTTTATTTTTGTCTTTAGTGAGTGTAATTAGTTAACACTGCCACCGAGTGTTTACCCATTTGCAGTGTGAATAAATACATACATACATAACTGAACTACTGGAGGGGCTGACTCTTTCGATTACTTCTCTCATTTCGGCTGAAAAAAAAATTTACTCACTGAAATTCACGTCCTGAATTCCTAATAAAACATTAATTCTGGTATCACGAATACAGAGAGCCTCAATGAGGTTTTGTGTTTCTCGTCCAGCATCATCAGATAGCCTCGAGTTGCTGTCTTAACTACAGCCAAGTGCCACGGGTTCCGTTCATTTTACTAATTGACGCCGAGTAAACAATCCGAGGATATAAGAGCAGATAAATTGCTTACTCAAAGCATCTGGGGACATTTTTATTTGCCAACCAGAAGTCACGACGTCCTAAAATACAGAGATATAAAGTTACCTCATTCTTCACGCCTTGGAATCAATTTCACCGACGTCAAATTTATAAAGTCTCCCGCCGCCATTTTGTCCGGTTTTTTTTTTCCCACGGAACTCGTTGCGAAGAGACGATTCTCGCTTGTTCTTGCGAAAGAGGAATTCGGTTGCCGCAGCAACGAAAACTCCTAGTGAATTAATGTCCCATAGTTGCAGAGTGTAAATTACATCCCGACAACAAAGAAAAACAAACGACTGCAGACTTTTCCTGCATGAGGAATCCCCCTGTTGGCAACAATCCACCACAACTTCTGAAGCCGACGTATAAATCATTTATAATAATTTTCTTTCATTCTAAACCACAAAAATGTTTTCACTTATTTTGAAATATAATACGATGATCGTTACTTGGTAAACGCATGCGCAAGTCTTAACAAGCGAATAAAACTTGTTTAATTGGGAATCTTAAAGCGACACTTTTTATCTTGGGCACACTTAATTGAATTCCAAAGAAAATATGAAGCGCAGAATATTTACAGTGAAATAAAACAAAGATAATAAATCTAAATGCAAATTCATATGAGAGGACAATAATAACAAGCATATAACTTGGGGTTTTACCTGACATCACTTGAGTTATAGGTCACAAGTGACAACTGAGATATATATCAAGAGATCCAGCTTCTTTGGGAATCTTTGCAATTATACTTTTAGGGACTTGACGCAATGGAAATGCCTAGAGACTACATTTTTCACGAGGTCTTTTTTTTTCTTCGGACGAAGGCCCGCAGACAAACATCTCAGCCTTAGGCTTATTGTGCAACCTCCTTGTATTGGAATGATTGTTGAAATACATTTAGGATCGCTCTTCACGCGAATGATTCACTGCATGGTGTCATTGTATCGATTCAGGCACAGCATCCAGTTCTGACTGGAGACCTGATCCTCCTCCTGTCTGTGATGTTGTTCTGCGGCCTCCTCAGATCGATGGCATCTGTTCGCAATTCATGTGCCTGAATCTGCTGCATTCTCAATCAGAAGAACATGCCGCCGTCGATTCCACGTCTCAGCAAGGCGCCATCTATCCAAGGGAGCAACACTCCCCCGGTTACCCGCAGTCCGCTTATTAAAGCCCTCCGGCTTCTCTGGGTATGTGCAGATCCCGCAGATATGCCGCCTATAGGCAGATCCTGGAACTACGTCCGTCATATCAACCTGTAATTATTAAGATTATTATTAATGTAATGATACTAATGGACGCGAAATGAGTCTCATTGGCCCATTCTGCATCCTATGTACACCGCGTTGTAAGTCCCAAGGCCTGGACCGCCAAGCCATTCCTATATTAGCATCGGAAACCCGTAGGCCTGATACCTCTAAGATTTTATCCCAGTATATTTTCAACTATTGCAGTTTATAGATTAAATAGGAAAAGGTGAAGAGTGTTGGTGAAGTGATAGAAATGGGAGTACCCCGAGTATATATATATATATATATATATATATATATATATATATGCCTACAGGCTTTTCTCATATTTATTCTGCGTTTAATTTCTTCTCGAGTTTCATTTATATTTGTTACTGTTGCTCCAAGATATTTGAATTTTTCCACCTTTTCAAAGGATAAATTTCAAATTGTTATATTTCCATTTCGTAGACTATGTTCTGTTCACGAGACATAATAATATACTTTGTCTTTTCGGGGTTTGTTTCCAAACCTGTCTCCTTACTTGCTTCAACTAAATTTACCGTGTTTTCCCTAATAGTCTGTGGATTTTCTCCTAGCCATGATTATTCGCAACAATTCTCTCCTGCTCGTCAACTGTTCAATGATCGGAACATGGGCCCTATAATGAACGTATTGCCTGCCTACATTTGGTGCACCTCCAACGTACAATAGGCCTTATTAACAAATATTAAATATTTTTATGTATAGTATGAAACAAAATATTATACGTAACTCCATAAGAAAGCGTTTTAACAGTACTCATCACGATATTCCGGACGAGCCGTCAGGCTCTAACGACTCGTCGCCCTGGGTGGCAAAAGTCGGTATAGTACTGGCCTTCTGTGCCTGAGGTTGCGGGTTCGATCCCGGCCGAGGGCGATGGCATTAAAGTGTGCTTAAATGCGACAGGCTCATGTCAGCAGATTTACTGGCATGTAAAAGAAATCCTGCGGGACAAAATTCCGGCACATCAGCGACGCTGATATAACCTCGGTCTTTAAATAAAACGTAATTTTCTATTTTAATTCTAAAGATTCGCTTTCTTAAAAAGTTACATAAATAACTATTTTCTGTTGTAGTAGTAGTGGTAGTGGTAGTAGTAGTTTAACCTGGTAGAGATAAGGTCGTCAGGCCTTCTCTGCCCCTCTACCAGGTGATTCCAACTATAATGTGAAGAATAAAATTACAATTAGTATTAAATTTACAATTACAATAAAAATCAAAGTACGAAAATATTACCTAACTAATGAAAGCTAGATAATTTATCATACAAAAACAAAGAATATTTTATATTTACTGAATTACAAATTAAACCTAGAATAACAAAATTGTATAGTGATGAAATTACTGGATATTGAAATATTTTGTGATAGATTAAAGAAACTATTTACAAGAAATCAATTACTGACCAAGTGCCTAGTAAGTTTTTCGTTTGAATTCAATTTTACTTCGACAGTCTCTGATGGTAGCAGGTAGCGAATTCCAGAGTCTTGGCAGGGCTATTGTGGAAGAGGATGAGTATGAGGAGGTGGAATATAAAATGTTACACGTCAAAGACTCTGAAAGGAAGATGCGAAGGATAAAAAAAGAAACATAAATTAGCAAGAGAGGACGGAAGTGATAGAGATGGAGTGGGGATTCAAGGAAAAAGGAAGAAAATATGTATAAACAATAAGAAACTGATTAAATAGTCGGCCTGGTTGGCGCAGTTGGTATAGCGCTGGCCTCCTATGCCCGAGGTTGAGGGTTCGATCCCGGGCCAGTCGATGGTATTTAAGTGTGCTTAAATGCGACAGGCTCATGTCAGTAGATTTACTGGCATGTAAAAGAACTCCTGCAAGACAAAATTCCGACACACCGGCGACGCTGATATAACCTCGGCAGTTGCGAGCATCGTTAAATAAAACATAATTTTTTATTTTAATTCTAAAGATTCGCTTTCTTAAAAAGTTACATAAATAACTATTTTCTGTTGTAGTAGGTGGAATATAAAATGTTACACGTCAAAGACTGTGAAAGGAAGATGCGAAGGATACAAAAAGAAACATAAAGGAGCAAGAGAGGACGGAAGTGATAGAGATGGAGTAGGGATTCAAGAAAAAAGAAAGAAAATATGTATAAACAATAAGAAACTGATTAAATAGTCGGCCTGGTTGGTGCAGTTGGTATAGCGCTGGCCTTCTATGCCCGAGGTTGCGGCTTCGATCCCGGGCCAGGTCGATGGCATTTAATGTGCTTAAATGCGACAGATTCATCTCAATAGATTTACTGGCATGTAAAAGAACTTCTGCGGGACAAAAGTCCGGCACACCGGCGACGCTGATATATCCTCGGCAGTTGCGAGCGTCGTTAAATAAAACATAACATTTAACTAATTAAATAAGCACGAAGTAGAAGTAGAATCTATGGGCCCATGGTGTTCCGAGGCGAAGTTGTTAACTTCTGATATCGGCAAGTATTTATCAGCACTTAACGGCGACTCTCGCTCTACGGCTTTCCCCCGCCAAAGAATTAGTATTGCCATTCAACGAGGGAACGCTATAAGTGTTATGGGGACTTTTCCACAATCTAAATTGTTGGAAGAAATATTTTATTTCGTGTAGAGCTGTAGAGAGTATTTCGCATCCTTTAGTTTTGTTGCTAATTTCTCGTAATATAGTATATTAAAACATATTCAGGTATCACACCCTTGAGAAATCTATGAGCAATGCATAAACGACCATAAATGACCAGCTGAATCATTACTGTGCCCCATTCTCACGCGTCCCGAAGTTTGTTCTTTACAGTTGTTTGTAACATTACAGCGACACTACAGGTTGTCAGTGTCTTGTGTTTATTATTAGGAACACTGGGGTGAAAATTGTTTATGATATAGTGCTTCAAATCACTTTGAAATAGTGATCGATAAGATAATATAAGGTCAGAAAACAGACAACTAGCACTGTAACTTTTCAATATTCTAATGTATATGTACTTATATAATCATGTAATTAATATATCCATCAAACGTGGACAAATATCAAAGAAAGAAAGCAATAAAGGCGTCATAAGGAAAGGAAGTAAGGAAAAAACAAATGAGAGACGGTATTATCATTATCAGTTACGTGGACCTTTATCATCTGATAATTCCGTTACTTCTTACAACTATGTCAAGATATCAGGTTTCTTTAAATTTTCCTCGGTATTTTGTAAATGTTTCCCTTCATATATCCTCAAACTCCAACCCACCACATTCCCACCAACATCGCTTTGAAGGCAGCACTGTGTTCAATCCTACTTTATTATTAGTTTTTATTGATTTCGGTATGCGACTCTGCACGGCGAGACCACGCCTCTTCCCGCTGTTTACGTCTTCAAGCCAATGGTTTCCTGTGTTTACCTCCTCGTGCCTCTGAATGCCTGTTCCTTTCCGTTGGCCAGGAGGTGATCTCAGTTCAGGAGGAGACACAGAGCTACTACCAAGACGTTGTGCAATAATTGATTCCGCCAGCCCTGCGGGCTCGTTTCGCGAGGCGTGTGCATTTATACATGATACAAGTGTAAATTCTTCTAGTGAATTATCGATTTAAGTGCGTATTCTCTTGTCTTCTATTTCGTTTCGGGAGATTTTTTATTTAAAATTAAACACTGTTTTCCTAGCCTAATTTGAAGCAAATAATGACACACTTAGTAAATACATTTTGACTAGTTTTCTTATCTAAATTTTATTTTTGTTCATGTATTCTCGGTCATGGTGCATGCAGCAGTTAAGGGGTAGGTACAGCTTACAGCAGCAAAATTTTGGAAATATTCAACGTTTTTTCCCCTCCATTACTATATCTTGTATAATAATGAAAATTGATATGTGTAAAACATTGTCTTCTGCTATATGAAAAAATATTTTTACGTTTTAAAAAAATTATTTATCTTTTTTTTTTTTTTCAAAATTCATTTCATTGTGCAGTGATGAAGCTTTTCCCACATAACTCAAAAACTGTCCAGCATTCTATGATGAAATTTTTTGTGTGTACTTATGCATGTTATATCTACAATATGATGCAAGATCACTTCTCTACCTTTGATAGATTCCTGATAAAAATAAATTAATTTAAAAAATGGTCAGGTATCAGTACTTTCTTCTAACACAAAATAAAAAAATATATATATTATTTATTAATGCATGTAATTGAAAGAGCATGATATTGTAAACATGAGTTTTAGTAATAAAATAAAAGAGAGAGGACATGAAAAGTTAACATGTTTATGAATTATGAGGGAAACGCTTCATCACTGCACAGTTAACTGTCACCATTTTGAATTCGTAAAAAAATAAATGAAAAAAATATTTTTTTAATTGTATTTAATTGGAGGAAAAAATTTTTGAATATTTCCAAAAATTTTACTGCTGTAAACTGCACCTAACCCCATATGGCAGCATTTTTGACGCTGTGTGTGAGCTACGAAGTTATTCTTATTCCTACTGAAGCAGAACATTTTTCGCTTGTTTTATGCCGTTATGTGTTCTTCAGTATGTAGTAGCGAGATCCCTGCTATGTATTCGTAGGCTAAAATAGCTAATAGGTATTTCCCTTCGTACTCCGCTTATACTGGGTGTTCATTTCAAAGTGTGTCATGACGTCACTGTCGTTGGGTCACCGATTTGAAGCGAGTTTCAGCTTATATGTCAGAGAAGTTGCCTATTATTTAAGGCGTTCTTCAATCTGAACTTGAGAACGTGTACGGTATAACTCGAACGTCGTAGCAACAGATGGCGGTCTGTACGGTCTGTGTGCTACCATAACCTCTTTCGAACTGTGTTTTGCGCCGCCAAGTCGTACGCAGGGTATTTGTTATCATCGGTTGCGTACGGTAACATTACACAACACAAATCAAATGCTCCGTGTCCATGTTGACCGTCGAAGTTAATGTCAACAAATACTGTACGTAAGTAATCGTCTTAACCCTCTCCCCATATCCCGACAGTACGTATTTCCAAACAGTTCACATTCCTGCCACTATCGGCGTTACCGTACGTATCGGTACGTACTCTTCAGAATGAACGCCGTACTTGCTAGGCAACTTCTCTGCCTCATAGGTTATACACCTCTGCGGAAGTGTAGGAAGTTTGAATTCTCTAGGCTTATCGGCTAGCCACATGACGGCATACAGCGAGCCATGACACACTTTGAACTGAACACCCAGTACACTGTCAACTGTTTTACAGTTCTTTCCTCAGTTATACCAACATAACTTAGATGACATTACGAAAGTTTCACGCTAGTGTACACTCGAATTTTTTGTAAATGTTAATATCACGACAGACGCCTTTCGTATGCCTTACGGATGTGTGACAGATTAGGGTACTTTAGATTTTTGGTATACCTTTCATATACGAATCTGTGTCAGGTTAGGTTAGTTTAGGCTTTTGGTATGCCTTGCATTTACGAATCTGTGACAGGTTTAGGCTACTATAGGCTTTTGGTATGTTTTGCATATACGAATCTGTAACAGGTTAGGTTAGGTTACTTTAGGCCAGCGATGGGGAACAGCCTCTCTAAGAGAGCTTAGCTTCTCCCGCTACATTAGTTTATGTTGAATACAGGTACTCATGCTAACTGCTCTGTTTACAATACGAGTTCCCCGTTCCCTGGTTTAGGCTTTTGTTATGCCTTACATTTACGAATCTCTGCTAAATTAGGTTACTTTTGGCTTTCGTTACGCGTTGCATATACGAATCTGTGACAGGTTTGGTTGCGCTTTTTTATGCCTTGCATATACAAATCTGTGACAAGTGAGATTACATTGGTTTAGACTTTTGTTAGGTCTTGTACAGGGATATCATTTTATTTTTACTAACATTTTTAATATTAACCTGGCTATATCTTTGTATTAACGTTTGAGAACCGGAAATAAAGTTTGCTACCCCCTTCCACGACTGGAGTTCAATGATAATGGCGTAAAATACAAACAAATCACTTTACTATGTAGCTTATAGGGTGTAAGAAAAGTAGTTCGCCCATTTACGTAAACTAGGAAATATCGCAACTTTGAGTTTGATCATTTTCATTAGGTTTTCTTTAATCAAAATACAGTACAGTATTAACAATAAGTGTTTTTACTCACGAACTGAGTTATCCATGCGAACGTTTCATTATGCAATGTATATTATACTGTCTACAGCACATTAGCGTACACTATACAGAATGAAGTTAAATTGGAATATAATCATAATATGGATATTTAAACACATTTTTTAAAATGGTGACCGTTCATTTTGATACAGACTTCAGCTCTTTTGTGCGTATTATCACACTAGAGACTATTGTACCTAATTCCAATAAAATTACAAGTTTCGTCCTTCGTACTAGTAACTCATGTTGAAATAATTCTGTACCTACTCTATAAAACAGTATCTTACGTACTGTGAATTCAGTCTCCACTTCTGCCCGACCCGGACAGATAAAATTGCTCAAACATGCTATCTACTGCCCTTCCAAGTGGTTATGTCGCAGGATCGTAGAAAGGGAGAAAATCACGTGACAGTTAATTACTTAACGTGGGCCTTTTATTTAAGTTAGCCTATTTTAAATAGTTATATAATATTACGTATGTAATAGTTGTATAATATTACTAGTCTTTACAGAGGGGCGAGCAGAAGCAGGTGGGGGAAATCGGGATGCAACGTAGGCAAACGGACGACAGTACCTGTGCGAAAATATGATTCAATATTGAAAGCTCTTTTGTCACTGGAAAACGCGAACATTTTTCTGGAACGTACTATACTCACTATCTCAGTACTGCTTACTATATGCGGCCTTGGTTCTGTGAAGAGGACAGTTGGAACGTCATTAGTAGAAGGGGTGGAAGTGAAGTACATTCAAAAACTCAGGTACAATAAAAATTTAAGTAAAAATAAAATGATGTCCCTGTATATACGAATGAATAGATTATATTAGTTTTTGCTTTTTTATACCTTACACGAATCTGTGACGGGTTAGGCTGCTTTTGGCTTTTGTTATGCATTCATCTACGAATCTGTGACAGCTTAGTTTAGGCTCTCGCTATGCCTTGCATATATGAATCTGTGACAGGTTAGGTTATGTTAGTTTAGGCTTTTGCCATGCCTTGCATAAAGGAATCTTCCAGGAAAAAAATGAAACTTTATATGAAATAGTTTGGGAAAGTCTTTGATTGAATAAAATTCTCAATAAATTCAGTGAGTTTAAGAGATCAGCGTATTATGATAATAAATTATTGAAAGATTATTAGTTTTGTCTTTAAATATGCAGAAATTTGATCCGAACAAATGTAACTTTTCGTTCTCCAAAGGAATTTTATAATGAGTTTCACTTGTCCTGAATATCACTTAGTCCCGTTTGATATAGAATTGTATATTTTAATAATAATAATAATAATAATAATAATAATAATAATAATAATAATAATAATAATGGTTCATTTTAACTGGCAGTGTTAAGGCCATTTGGTCTTCTCTTCCACTCAACCAGTATGATAGAAAATTACTACAATGCTGTGAATATAACATAATTAATACAATACACTACAATACAATTCAAAGAAATACAATACTAAAAAACAAGCCAATATAATACATAATTAATATAATACAATGACAATTTTTTTATCTTCACAGCACCGATAAAATAATTATGTAATAATAATAATAATAATAATAATAATAATAATAATAATAATAATAATGATATTCATATTCTTTATTTGCCTGAAGGTACAAGAATACAAGAGGCCTCGTCAATGTGATAATATAAAAAACAATGTGTCAATATTTAAAATATTAAAAGAGTAAAAAATAATAAAATTTAACTAAAATACTACATCATTTTCAAAAAATTCATTCATATTATAAAAGGGATTATTTTGTAGCCATCTCTTAATCTGAAATTTAAATTGTGTTTCGTTAAGTGCCTTTATATTTGTAGGTATCTTATTATATACTTTTATTGCAGTAATTACATAGCTTGATTGTGTAATAATAATAATAATAATAATAATGATAATAGTAATAATAGTAATATTATTATATTTCTAGAAAAAAACTTAATGCGTTTAGTCTGTTTCTGTATTTTGTGTGTGTGTGTGTAAAAGTCATCCATATGAAATTATTATTAAAAATGACTGACAGTTGCGTAAAAAAAAGAACAAATGAGCAACTAAGGATGCTGAAATTCCATTTAAAACAGAATTTACTAGAACTGGTATAACTTCTGTTCTAATCTCTAACGTCCAACCATTGAACTTGTACAGAAATATCTTAATGGTGTCGTACCGATAAATTCTGCACATTCTTTTCTTGATGTAATGAGGTACTGAATGTCGGAATTAACTTTCGAGTTGTGAGAAGATGTGACACAGTAAGAGTTAGGTGGGCGACTAAACAAAAGACTGACGCGGCTCTGAAGTGTCCAAGTGAATGTATTATTGGGTAACCACTGCCAGTGTGACGGCTCTTCGCAACGGGACGCGGCAGTGCAGTGTTTTGTTTTGTGGCTGTGTGGGTGAGAAGTGAGCTGCTATCCGAGAATACCGTGTAAGCATGTGGAATACAAGAAACTGATACGATGATAATAATAATAATAATAATCAGGCTTAGGATCTGGGACACTTAAAGCAACCAATATACGCACAACTTGACTATAGTAGACAGACATATAGTGAATATAAAGAACGACGTCAATGTGCTGCTTTATATTATAATAGTACAATCTAGTGACAGTGGAAAATGAAGTCGGATACATATCTCACAAGTTTTCATGTCCCTCGGCGACGTTGAAGGCGTTAGCGTTACAATGAACAACAATGTCAGTAGTGGCAAATAAAAAAACCGGACCGACCCTTGTAGCTGATACAAAAGAATCCTGTGCTGTGTATTATGTCAAACTGTGGTAATTTCAATATGGACAGTGAAGCCAGAGGTATGTACTGCTATTTAATGTAAAAATACGCGTTTATCTTTGCCGAATAGAGGTAGAAATGTAATATTGATGCCAGATGAAAATAAAACTCTCAAAGTTTTTTCGTCTGTAAGTTTGAGGCACTGAAGGAAACAAAAGACGGTAAGAATCGAACAAATGCAATAAATTTAATTGTTACAATCAATTATACAAGATGAATGTGTTTTGTGACTAGCAAAATTTTAATCTGTGATTCTGAAATCAGCTACAAGGGTCGGTCCGGTTTTTTTTTTTTTTTTTTGCCACTTCTGTACATACTGTTCACTATGAATTGAAAATGCACTGTAATGGCCTGAGTTCGTTTCGTAGGGAGAGACTGAAGAATACTGTACAGATGCCTCAAACTAGCAAGCTGTCTCGTTCGCGCAGGCGCATAGAGCACTTCTCCCCTACCACTGTCCGCCTACTGCTGTGCACTGTGGGCTAGAACGGTACAGCTCAGTTCTAATAACAGTTGAGAAGGCTGCATAGGGAGGGTACATCTTGAATACATTGTCAAAAGGTCAACTTTTCAGATAATATGACTATATCTGGGTATCGGAGCCTAGGTGGGCCCCCTCCGTTAGCTTTACTACTTCCCCTCTCCAGGCAGCTTCCTAGTTTGAGGCATCTGTACCTCTGATCACGAACCGTATTGTACACTAACGCATAGGTAAACAGAACTCAACGCACCACCTCACTCCAACTGCACTCCCTTGCACTGTAACTTCACTTCATTCTTAAGTTATCTCGGATCCTAAAACTGATAATAATAATAATAATAATAATAATAATAATAATCATAATCATAATAATAATAATAACTGTTAGGTCTACTGGTCTCTTCTGACTTCACAAAATACTTAAGAGCTGCTTTGCTGGTCTGCCTACATTTTTCTTCCTGTTGTTATATAGGCTTATGGCTTTTCATATGCAGGAAGTAATTTCAATTGTACATATTTTCTTCATTTTGTACACAGTCTTAACTCTTACACGGGCTTAGTCTATTACACAATAAAGGAGATTTTTTTCATGACCGTGACGAGTTTGTTTCTTTGTGATTGTTACTTTTTTTAGTTGGTTATTTAACGACTTTGTATCAATTATTGTCTTTTTTTTACAATTCATTTTTGGTTTTCCGATAAGTCATTTACAATGTTATAAAATGTATTTATTTAAATTTTCATTCATAATAGGAACATGTTTTTGCAAATGTTAATTTGTAATAAGAATGATGTCATATGATTGAAAGTTTAAATAAATATATTTTATAATTTATTATTAGCTTATTTAGTGTCGATGAATTTAGTGATAGCGAGATGAGGCCGAGGTTCCGCCATTATATTATCTGGCATTCGCCTTACAGTCGAGGAAAACCTCGTAAAAACCCAACTACTTAATCAGTCCAAGCGGAAATTTAACCCACACCCGAGCGCAGCAAGGACCTCTGCCTACTGAACTACCGGCTCTGGTGGCCATGGTATCAGTAGGCACTTTCCTGTAACTTGGCTTGCAAGATCGCCAGATACTAACCCAGCAGATTATTGGTTGTGGAGAATCTGAAGGAAAGAGTGTTCTTGAACAAATCTACGACAATTGATGAGTTTGACTCCATCGCACGCACTGTGGAAGATATTTCAGAACACGAACTCAGGGCTGTTGTGTAAAGCATTGAAGAGGAGGTGTTACTTGTAAAAAAAAATGATCTACACATACAACACCTACGATGAAGTTATGGCAGTGGGTGGCGATACAGAAAAAAAAAATCAATTTCTTGTGTAATATGGCAGTACCAGAATTCTTAAGATTGTGTAGAAAATTAAGAAAATATTAGAAATTAAAGTTAACTCTTACTTTTGAAAAACTTGTATATAATAATATCTGTAAGCTTTGAGTAGGATACAGTAGTTTTCCGGCTACCATAAGTGTCAGTAAAGAAAACACTTTCTTTGTATTAGCTCTGAAGTCTTTCGGCAGTATCTTCCGTTCCATTTCTTCCATCTAATACTTCTACCTTCATTTTTAGTATTGTACGACGCTGTATCAACATCTCAGATTATTTAGCGTCTGAATGGAATGAAGATGATAATGCCGGTGAAATGAGTCCGGGTCCAGCACCAATAGTTACGCAGCGTTTGCTCATATTGGGTTGAGGGAAAACCTGGCAAAAAAACCTCAACCAGATAACTTGCCCCAACTGGGCTTCGAACCCGGGCCACGTGGTTTCGCGGCTAGACGCGCTGGCCGTTACTTCACAGGTGTGGACTTCATAATACCACTCTTGTTTATTATTAGAGTTGCGTTATATTCTACCATATTTGCCTAATATTTCATATTATGTAGGCTATTCGAACGTGAAACATGCTCCGTGGATGTTCAGACAACATGGACTCAAGTCACATTAAGACCTGTTCAGCGCTTTCATCTGTCAGCTTTGTGGATAGATACTGGGAGGCCAGAGAAAGAATGCAGCAGTGCTGACATCCCTCCTTCGTAGTTTCACTTTGTATATACTTACTTACAAATGGCTTTAAGGAACCCGAAGGTTCATTGCCGCCCTCACATAAGCCCGCCATCGGTCCCTATCCTGTGCAAGATTAATCCAGTCTCTATCATCACACCCCACCTCCCTCAAATCCATTTTAATATTATCCTCCCATCTACGTCTCGGCCTCCCTAAAGGTCTTTTTCCCTCCGGTCTCCCAACTAACACTCTATATGCATTTCTGGATTCGCCCATACGTGCTACATGCCCTGCTCACTTATCGTAACAAGCTGTTTTTTACGGTGATGGGTTGTTAGCCCTTCGCCCAACCCCCAAGCTGGAGGACCACCCCTTATCGGTTGTCCACGACTGCTTATTCAATATATTCGCAGTTACCCTCCATATCTGCTCACTTTGTATATTGTTTGCTTTATTTTTGTTTTCTATCTTTCATCTTGGTTTTAATCGCTATTGTACGGCCAATGACTCCAGTCAAATGCTACTGCATTGAATAATAATAAAAAAACATTTCAAAGTCCTCTAACTTTGTTGAAAAGTAAGTTTATAGTAAAATAATGATACAGTTTTGTTCATGAAAAAAAGGGGGGGGGATGTATTGAGATATATACCAGTTTCAAAACATTGAGATATAATCGTCATTTTTTTCTCTTATAATTTGTGGCCTCTGTTTTAGAGAATGAACAACATTCAGATGAAAACCTTGCGGAATATCTTCCAAGCTTCCACAATGACAACAAATTGCAACGTCATAATATCTCAATCCATTTAGAGTTTCTAATCTTTTCAGTGCGCTGGAAAAAATCTCTGTTACCTTCATATTAACACTGAATAAGGCCAATTCGCATTTGTAGAGGCAAAACTATTTTTTCTGGTATGAATTTACAAAAAAAAAAAAAAAAAACTACGCCTAACTCGATGACACAAATTCCACAATTTGGGACATCTGGCCGAAATCTACGGCTGACCACTAGGATCCAGAATACAAAGCAGAGGTTAAATGAAAAGTACAATATGATTGCGGAGAGAATACGGAACAATGATAAATTTAAAAATAAAGTACAATTTATCTCGGAGAAACATGAGATGAAAATACATTGAAGAGTAATGAAATGAAGTAAAAAAAATACATAGTATTATAGAAGTGATTGTGTAAAATGGATAATGAATCTCTCAATACTATTAAACAAATTTTGTTAATGTCCTCATTAGAAAATTTAAGAGAAAGGAGAATGGTTTTGGTTAACTTAAATGAAGTTCCCCTAGCGCCAAAAAGAAGTCCTTTCACTTCCCATGTATTAATATTCATTTTGTATCTCTCACTGAAGTGAGGAATACATGGGTTGTAAATACTGTAGACTTCTTTTCATCGTTAACGTTATTATCTTGTTGATCATCCTTCTCAAAACGGACAGTGGGGTCAAGAATGAGGCTTCTTTGATTCCGGCGATCGATGGCTATAATGTCTGTTTGTATTGTCAAGCAACAGTAGTAAAACAATTGAAATAGAAGTCTCTGTGAAAATAAAATAATCTTTCCTGACTTATATCGTATACTGTCTATAGACGTAAATACAGGTTGCGTCAGAAAGAACGGATGGATTTCAAACTATCGATATGCAGCGAGGGGAGGGATAGAGTGAGGGGGACCACGACTGTTGGATCAGCCAGAGAATGCAGTTTCAGTTGAGAACATGGTGTTGGTCTGGTGTACAACGTGCTTTCATCGCAGAGACATTTTTGAAAAATGAAGAGTCTGTGATCGTCACTCAGGACTCATTTCGACATCGGATGTCACGCTAGGATTCCAACTCGGAATACAATTTTGCGGTGGTTGGCTTCATTTCGTACCAACATTAAAGAAGAAATCACCTGGACGAACACGGAGCGCGTGTACTCCTGCAAATGTGGAGACAGACAGTAGGTTGTCCGGCCACCTCAAAGATCAGCCCGCAAACATGCTATTGCACTGAGATTGTCCGAGGTTACGGTTCTTTCTTTGGGACCATTTGAAGGCGTAAGTAACCACATACACTGGACGAACTGAAGACGGCGATTCGTGAAGAAATTGCGGCAATCCCACCAACTATGACCGTGAAAATGACGGCGAACTTCAGAAAACGCCTCGATGCCTGTATCGAAAGCTAAGGACATCATATGGATGATGTTGTATACCATAAATAAACTGCGTGTATTGGTGAATCTGTTGATAACAATAAATTTTTGATTTGATGAATCCTCACAATTTTATTGCCCTGTGAAATCCATTCGTTCTTTCTGACGCACCCTTTATTTCTAATTTACTTAGGCTAATGATTCTCATCGATTTTGGACTTTGCTCTCATCTTATTAGCTATGCCAAATTTTAATCAGTGCCCTGTATTTGTTGCAGATCGTAGACAAATTATTTCGGCTTCTGGACCAGGATTTGGACGGCATTGTAACTCCAGACCAAGCCATGGAGTTCCTCGCCAATCTCAGCAACGCCCGGTAAGTTCAGCTCCACCTCGAGTGGGCGCTTTATGGCAGTGTGAAAGTGAACATGTAAACACTTCAAGTACTGGCCATTGTACTGTGCCAGCAGCTAATATAATAATTACTGCAGACGACACAATATTACGAAACCACTTGGAAACGAGACTGAGATACCACTCCGGCAGATATTGCAGCTCGAAAGCGATTTTTGACTACTTTTATTGCTGGGTATATGCTTAAAAATGTAGAAAGTTGTATCTGTCTTTGTTAGTAGAAAAAGAGTAACATACGTGATCGTTGATACATTCACAATAATTTTCTGGTTAGATTTCCTGTACTAAGTGTTACAGTCCTCCAAGAAAGAATACATTCCTGTACAAAATGTTTGAAGCTTTGAGATAAGTTTAGTGCAACATTAATTAGTAGGAACCATATTTTGTCCCAGGGCGTACGGTTATAAGTTTAGCTGTTCATAGACTATATTGACGTGACGTCATATTTGACGCGTGCCACAGTATTTTGTTTGTGCTGAAGTTGACTTTCTATTCATGATTCAAAACTAGATCTCATAGACTGTTTACAATGCATTGTAGTGATAGACTGATTTTACGATTATGTTTCCTACAATTTATAGTAAATTATGCAACGAGCCTATAATGGTATTAATTAAGACGCGAGTATGTTTGTTTATGAAACTTGCTTGCACTCGTTTCATAAACAAACATACTCGCGTCTTAATTACCATTATAGGCAAATTTCATACGACTTTTTATGCTCGACCATATTTCTAACTTGAAAATATTCATAAGTATTCATGTTATGGTTATCTAAGTGAAGAGCGGAACTGACCTTCTAAATTTTGAGATGTGCGCAGAGGCGAAAGTATTGATTTTTTCCGAGGAACGAATGTCATTGACCTTGATATAATCTAGAGAATAACATGAACATTAATCTTGATATGACCTGGAAATTGATTTAGAATTGAGAAACGAGATGACTAATTGAATTTATTTGAATATTACTTACAATTAACGCTAATTATTATAGTAACAGAACATAACCTTCTGCGACAGTATCGAATTTCCAGCCTCCGTGACGTTTCGCTAGTTGTCTTTCGATTGCATATCCGAGAATAATCGATACTTGCGGTTTTATAATGGTACAATGGTGATTTCTCATTGGCTGAACAACTGAACTATAATGAATAGGTGTACTTTAATGAGGTGCATTAAACGGCTACTACCAGGTGTATAATTACTACATTTCGGCATGGTCGAGCATAAAATTATTTCTTCATTTATTTTATTTATTTATTTTCACTAGCAGAGTTAAGATCATAAGGCCTTCTCTTCCACTCAACCAGTATAAAACTGCACAGCAACATTAATATGAATAACAGCAACACAGAAAACAATGGAATAATAATAATAATAATAATAATAATAATAATAATAATAATAATAATAATAATAATAATAACTTTTTAGCTCTTAAATAGGTTCCAAACTGTCATTTCGTTCACCGATCATTTCAGCTCAGCCGCGGAACACACTGAGGTAGCAAGGCGATGATTTCTCAACCAAGATGGCACAGGACAGCGTCCCATTCTTTCATAAGTATAATCATTAAACTGGACAAGTGAGAGATTGTACGCTTACTTTTTCCATAAGTGGAAATGTCATTCATTACAGTTAAGCCTCTTTCAACTTCCGTGCTGTTATTGGTGATAAAATTCACTATTTTTTTTTTAATTATTGTTCATGGCATAGGGGCATTGTTCTTTTCTCTAAAGTCAACGCCCATGAAATTTAGAAAATCAAAATTATAGAGTATTTAACAAGCAGTGCAAAACCCTCTAAATTCCCATTGTTCTTAATCGATCGCTTTAGCAGAATGCAAACTAGGAGACAGTTAAATTAGAAAAGTGCGTTTATTTTATTTTATTTTGTCGCAAGCTATTTTAACAAAGAGCTCGGAACAAATATGAATATTTAACGAAGGACTCTCTCGAGCCGTTGCAAGTCCTCTCCAGGACATACCTGTGTATCTGCCAAAAAAATGAACTACTGATAAAAAGAAAGTTAGTTACATGTGAAATCCTACTCTAAATTTTGGCCCATAATGTATTTTGATGTAATGCACATTAAATAGTTTCATTCGTGTGTAAGTCTTTTCAATAATAGTTCAAGAACATAAACAATAATATCATTCACAATATAATCGCTGTTATTCCGAAACCTCGTAACTCCATAAAACACAAATTTTCAATAAGAACAAAGATATTAATGGAGCGTAAGCAGATTCTTTAATAGAATATAGCTACAAACGTAGCACTGACAATTTATCAGAAACAAAATGCATCATTTGATAAGGAGCAAAATAGCATCTGCCCTCAAGATCAGCAACAGCAGCCTAGAGGTTTATGAAGAAGTCCACTGTGTCGCTTCCAATGGGAGTCATAGACATTGATCGCTATTGACTGCAGTAAGACAAAGTACATCTTCGATTCCACCATAGGATTTGAGACCTGCAGTGACCAATCTTTGGAAGTAGACATCGAGAAGAAGCAAATTTTATGAAACTACATCTGACTTCTTTAAAAGCTGTTATCACCATTGGAAGCAGGATAACTATAACAAAATATTTTTTCAAATTTTTGTGAACGATTTAATTTACCGAGAACAATCTGTAAAGAAATTGCCCTTATGGCCCTTAAGGGGTTAGATACAGCTTACAGCAGTAAAATGTTTGGAAATATTCAACTTTTTTCCCCTCTCCATTACTATATCCTGTATAATAATGAAAATTGGTATGTGTAAAACACTGTCCTTCAGCTATCTGAAAAAAATATTTTTACGATTTATAAAAAATATTTATATATATTTTTTTTCAAAATCCAAAAAGGTGGCAGTCACTGTGCAGTGATGAAGCGTTTCCCTCATAACTCATATACTTGTTAACGTTTTCATGTTCTCTCTTTTTATTTTATTTCTGAAACTCATGTTTACAATATCATGCTCTGTCAACTACATTCCTTAATAAATAATATTTTTTTTTATTTTGTGTTAGTAGAAAATACTGATATTTGACCTTTTTTAAATGAATTTATTTTTTATCAGACAATCTAATCAAAGGTAGAGAAGTGATCTTGCATCATATTGTAGATCATATTGTAAATACGACATGCATAAATACACACAAAAAATTTCATCGCAGAATGTTGGATAATTTTTTAGTTATATGGAAAACACTTCATCACTGCACAGTGAACTGAATTTTGAAAGAAAAATGTAAATTTTTTTTTTTTTCAAATCGTGAAAATACTTTTTTCATTTGGCAGAAGGATATTGTTTTACACATAATAATTTTCATTATTGTACACGGTACAGTAATGAAGGAAAAACATGTTGAATATTTCCAAAATGTTACTGCTTTAAGCTGTACTTAACCCCTTAAGTCTTCTATTTAGATTTTTAAATATAACTTATATAACAACAGCACATAATTTCAATGATCTGTACTTTTGTTGTATGTATTCTAAATTTATGTTATGTTCTTTCATTATTTATTATCACATTTTGTAAGGTATAATTCTTAGATACTTTGTCATTTTAAGCAGGCCACTCTGGTGGTAAGTTTTCAAATTAAATTAAATTAGAATAAAATACCAAAAACTCGTATATCCATACCCTAACTATACGACGTTTTATATTAACAGGTATGCTATTATTTAAACGTATGTGGTTTTGTATTTGGCTATTTTGCCGATGATACTTTGCAACCGTTAATCCTGAAACCTCGATTCAGCGGTCATTGGACTTAGGAAGATTTGGAATAACAGCGACGAGATAATGAAACAGAATTGTTGAAGAATACAGAAACGTATAATAAGAAAGTATATGCTGCATTCGTGACATTGTTTTCAGGAAATCCACAATAGTAATATACGTTACAAGAGCGGTATGTTGACGTTTTCATGGTCGAGGAAAAGATTGAAAAAGCGAAACGTAGTTGAGCTTTTTTAATTTCCGAGAACATGAAAACAAACATACCGCTCGTGTATCGTACATTATTTTGTGCGAAGATCGTTTATTACGTACCTGAAAGACAAATTTCTAATTAGTTGCAATGAAATCTCCATGTTGGTTTCTGTTTAATGACGCCAACTTCGGAACAACAAAATATCTTTCTTCAACATTGTTGCTGTAAAATGTTTTCTGTGTTTACTATACTCCAGAAGGCCGTGATATACGTCTGTCTTTTTTTCCCCCCAGTCTATAAATGCGAACTTAAAACAAACGGTAAGGTTATGTAATGATTTATTTTTCATTTTAATATTTTAACAATATTATTTATATAACATATTGCAGTAATAACATCGGTATCTGGAATCTCGTTGATTTTTTCACGGCTTCCTTAATGTTACTTGTATCAGGAATGCAATAAGTTTCGTGGAGTAGTAGACTTTACTTAATTTTTGCACATATTTAAAAACAATAATTAACATTGGAATTTAGGTGAAATTGCAGTGGTAAGTTTCCAATTTATAATTATTACTACGTTAAACGTCTCTAAAAATAATATGTTAAAAGCCTAAAGCAGTAAAATGAATGTCGCGCTTAAGCGGTAAGAAGAGGGAAATTGTTATGTGTGTTACGTTGGGAATACTGAATGTGGTATTTCACACTTACCGCGTATTGGTTCTGTGCGGAAAACAAGCAAATACGCACGATCTCGCACAAAATATTATGATCAAACATGATACAGTTCGATACTTGGTCTATACCACACAGCCAGTGTTGCGTTTTGTTCATTCTACGCCACTTTGTGTCACTTTTAAATAAAGCAATCTACCTCGTTTTGCCACGCGGCCAATGTGGGATGTGGCGTCTTGTTAAATACAAAATTATCAGATAACTATGCTCGTTTAGGAGTGCTTTAATATTGTTAATTACTGGTTCTTTTATATTGCGACATTTCTGGGGTCTTTGAAATGAGATTTCTCCAGTAGAAAGACCGGATAATATTTTCTATCCGTAAGACATAGAGATCACCGCTATGGCATTAGTATAACATTTAATATTAAATATGCAAATTCCAATGATCCGGTTTTCTTAGCGTCATTACAGAGGGACAATTTGCAGTCGTAACATACCACACATTCGCTCCCGATGTAGCAGGTAATTGATTAGTTTATTGCTAACTAGCGCTTGTTAACTTCGTTGTTTAGCGTATGGGCGCTTTAAATCTTTAGAGATTGTCTAGCTTCGATGAAATAATCATGCTTGATTACAATGTAATAACAGTGGAATTAAAATTGGCAGGATTCACTGATGCATTGAAAATGATAATCTTCCACGCATATAAAATAAATGATAGGAAGTTTTGAATGACTAACGTCACAAAGCAAATCCTTAAGATGAAAGGAACAGAATTTCCCTTTGCTATTTTGCGTTATTTCATTTTATTTAGTAGGAAATCGATCTTGTTGCTAGAAATAATTGTAACATCGCGGTAAATACAGTAGCACTTGCCAACGCGAAAAAACACCTCTTCACCGCAGCAGTGAGGGAAATAATAATGTAAGGTCCACTGCTGTGTAGTAGCGGTTAGCATCCCTGACCGTGAAAAGAACGGATCCGGGTTCAAATCCTGGTTAGGACAAGTTATCTGATTGAGATTTTTCCGGAGTTTTCCCTCAACTCATTACGAGCAAATTCTGGGAAACTTTCGGCGCTGGACTCTGGACTCAGGACTCATTTTGATGGCAGTATCATCTTCAACTCATTCAGATGTTATACAGGATGAGTCAGGAGGAAAGTTACATGGTTTGAGGGATGATAATATTGGTGATTCTGAACAAAAAACGTTTATATGAACATATGCCCTGTTCTGAACGGTTTCGGAGAAAACTAATGGAAACAATGAAGGCCGGGGAAAGTGCAGGCGAGTAGTAAATTAAAACATTGTTACTTTATGCTCTGTTTAATTATGTACTTTTCTTTACAGAACATGTTCAAAAAGTCCACCGTCAACTTTAATACACTTTGCAGCTCTTGTAGACAGCTGCTGTGTTGCTGATCTGAGCTGATTCGGACATTCCTTTACTACAACACAAGCATGTAAAATGCGACCGAGAAGTTCCTCCCTTGTTTCCACTTTGCGCTTGTACACTTCGCTCTTAAGCCAATTCCATACACAGTAATTCAATGGAGTAAGGTCGGGTGAACTCGATGGCCAAGAAATGACTCCACCTCGACCGATCCAACGCCCAGGATACGTTCCATTGACCCCACTGCAACCTAATATCGTTTTGGTTGCGTCCGCATGTGAGTGCTGTTGAAGGACATGTAACTCAAGCCCGTGATTTTCAAACAGCATGTCAGATACTGTTAAGAACAGAGCATATGTTCATATAAACTTTCTTTGTTCAGGGTCCACACCTGTGGAGTAACGGCTAGGGCGCCTAGCCGCGAAACCAGGTGGCCCGGGTTCAATTCCAGGTCGGGGCAAGTTACCTGGTTGAGGTTTTTTCCGGGATTTTCCCTCAACCCAATATGAGCAAATGCTGGGTAGCTTTCGGTGCTGGACCTCGGACTCATTTCACCGGTATTATCACCTTCATCTCATTCAGACGCTAAATAACCTGAGATGTTGATACAGCGTCGTAAAATAACCTACAAAAATTTTTGTTCAGAATCACCAATATTATCATCCCTCACACTATGTACCTTTCCTCCTGACTCACCCTGTATAACGACAGCAGTTGATAAAGCGTCGTAGAATAATCAATTATAAAAAGATGTACGCCCAAAGATACTGCCTGCTTTACGTTCCGTCGTAGAAAACTCTCTACGCCATACGATACTCAGATCTTAGGGTGAAGCACAGCGTTGAGAAACATATATTACTTAAAGTGATTTATTAATAATTAAAGTATTAAAATATCTTTCAAACCGTAAATGTGACAGGAACATTATGAAAAATATTTGTTGGAACTTATAACTCTACAAATACGATTAAAAAATATCTATGTCTAAATCTGTTTAAAAGATAGCCTAATGAAGTAAAAAATTATCATGTAACATAATAAAATTATTTCTGAGAAATCTAAACGCAGAGAAATAAAACTGTAGGGGATTTTCCCATTCATATAGGTCTACCTCTATTCACGACTGACAATTATTGACGGTTGCTAAGAGCACTTAACATTAAAAACTGTGGGGGGAGGGGGAATAATGTCGCAGAGTACCAACCAAAATAAGGTTTCGCTGTAGAAGGGGAGGATCAATATAAAATATTAGCCATGGTGTATGGAGAGGTAAAGGGAAGCGAGTCCTTTGTGTGCAGAATCTAAAAAAACGAAAGTTCATTTCATTTCAGTGCCTATTAAAATTTGTTTGTGTGTCTTTTTTGAGTAATGTTTCAAGAAAAGTACTGTAAACGGTAACATCATTCACATCGTCATAAATGAATTGAATATTGTTGTGAAGTGTGTCAACTCATGAAATAACTGGTAACGAAATATGTAAAACCTACAATGAGAAAGTATGTGTACTATCATACGTATTTCCTTTCCTGTGGAACAGTGCAATTATATTAGGACACAAACGGCAAACCGACGCTGTAAAACACCTTGATATTTCCGCCGTTAAAGTAAGTACAGTGCATATCCCTTTCAGTTCTTCGGTAAAAAAATCTTGGCATTCACATGGATAATAATCTCAACTGGGACATGCAAACCACAGAAACCAGCAGAAAAGTATATTCTATTATCCATGTGCTAAAAAGGGTAAATGTTCATCTCCCCTCCTGCTTAAGAAAGTCCCTTGTGCAGACGCTTGTATTTCCCTATTTTGACTATGCTGACATTTTACTGACTGACCTTTCCAGCGACAACAAAACGAAACTTCAACGTGCTCATAATTTGTGTGTACGTTTTGTAAGCAATGTTCGTAAATATGATCATATTACCCCATCCCTGGAAGCAATAGGTTGGCTTAAACTAGATAAGAAAAGATATTTACATTCACTTCTCTTTCTCTTCGAAAACTTGAACTCTTCTATTCCTTCGTACCTGTCGTCTCGCTTCGCTTACCTTTCTTCCCACCATAACCTGAACACACGCTCTCGTCATGAAACAATACTAACAATGCCATCCCATCACACCTCCTCATACTCATCCTCTTTCACAATAGCCTTGCCAAGACTCTGGATTTCGCTACCTGCTAGCATCAGGGACTGTCGAAATAAAATTTAATTCAAACGCAAACTTACTAGGCACTTGGTCAGTAATTGATTTCTTGTAAATAGTTTCCTTAATCTATCACAAAATATTTCAATATCCGATAATTTCATCACTATACAATTTTGTTATTCTAGGTTTAATTTGTAATTCTGTAAATATAAAATATTCTTTGTTTTTCTATGATAAATTATCTAGCTTTAATTAGTCAGGTAATCTTGTCGTACTTTGATTTTTATTGTAATTGTAAATTTAATACTGTAATTTTATTCTTCATATTATAGTTGGAATCTCCTGGTAGAGGGGCAGAGAAGGCCTGACGGCCTTATCTCTACCAGGTTAAATAAATAAATGAATAAATACTAATACTAATACAATTCAACAGCATTCCTTAGGTGTATTCGAACTTGCTACTTTTAAAATGTTAGTGCAATTACAATGAAATGAGGCGCCATAAGCAGATTGTCAAAGCAGACCTGTTATTCAAACGATTCTGTTAGGATAGTATTAAGATTTTCCGAGGCACGCATCTCCACGGCCAATTCACAAATTAACATACCCGCGAGGGCCTGAATCGCCGCATAATCAGCTTGCAAATTTGAATTCTGCCTCGATTTTATTCAATTATGTTAATAGGACAGGTTTAGTGCAGCGTTTTAGTTTTGTTCGAGATTTATTGAATGGGTGATTGTGAATAACTTATTCCACAATCCTTTTTTTTTCTCTTTGTATGCTCTACACAGGTCTTGATTTATTTGAGCAAAAGTGATTAATACTGTAGCTTGTAATTAAAAACATCTGTATTCGATGTTCTAATTTCTGTGCTTCTAATTTAAGTCTTCCGACAATATTCGTTTCTTGGAGGGATCTGTATGAAGTTGTGCCCCACCCAGTTCTTCCAATCACCCCGAAAATTATTTTGTGCGTATTTGCTTGTTTTCCGCACAGAACCAATACGCGGTAAGTGTGAAATACCACATTCAGTATTCCCAACGTAACACATAACAATTTCCCTCTTCTTACCGCTTAAGCGCCACATTCATTTTACTGCTTTAGGCTTTTAACATATTATTTTTAGAGACGTTTAACATAGTTATAATTATAAATTGGAAACTTACCACTGCAATTTCACCTAAATTCCAATGTTAATTATTGTTTTTAAATATGTGCAAAAATTAAGTAAAGTCTACTACTCCACGAAACTTATTGCATTCCTGATACAAGTAACATTAAGAAAGCCGTGAAAAAATCAACAAGATTCTAGATGCCGATGTTATTACTGCAATATGTTATATAAATAATATTGTTAAAATATTAAAATGAAAAATAAATCATTACATAACCTTACCGTTTGTTTTAAGTTCGCATTTATAGACTGGGGGGGAAAAAAGACAGACTTATATCACGGCCTTCTGGAGTATAGTAAACACAGAAAACATTTTAAAGCAACAATGTTGAAGAAAGATATTTTGGTGTTCCGAAGTTGGCGTCATTAAACAGAAACCAACATCGAGATTTCATTGCAACTAATTAGAAATTCGTCTTTCAGGTATGTAATAAACGATCTTCGCACAAAATAATGTACGATACACGAGCGGTATGTTTGTTTTCATGTTCTCGGAAATTAAAAAAGCTCAACTACGTTTCGCTTTTTCAATCTTTTCCTCGACCATGAAAACGTCAACATACCGCTCTTGTAACGTATATTACTATTGTGCGAGATCGTGCGTATTTGCTTGTTTTCCGCACAGAACCAATACGCGGTAAGTGTGAAATACCACATTCAGTATTCCCAACGTAACACACATAACAATTTCACTAAACAAGAAAGAAATTTGAATGTCACGGATGTGATACATACTTTCTCATTGTAGGGTTTTACAAAATCCTACTTTGATTTTATTAACTTTTATAGTTCTTTTTTAAAAACTGTTATTCAAAACTCATATCTCATCATCATCACCACCACCACCACCACCACCACCACCACCACCACCATCACCACCACCATAACCATAACCAAAATAGTGAAAGGGAAATGTAGTGCTTAAGAACCGTAGTTTCCAGCTATCTTGGATTAAACAATTTCCATGGATATTGTATCAAAAATCAGACAGTGTTATTTTCTTAAAGTATGTAATATAGTCTACGTTGAGAGACAGCAGTCAAAGTTTTCTCGGACTTCTGTACATATTCCTTCCTCTTCCCTCCCCAACTAACGTTCAGGACTTAATGACAGCTCGAGATCAGGCATGTAGAACATACTTACACAATAAATGTGACACAAACTTCAGGACCTATAAATGTTTACGTAACAAGACAACCCAGACAATCAGAAACGCAAAACTGCAGTATACATATAATATCATATCCCCAAGCATTACGTCTGCCGTCATGTGGCAAAACCTCAGAACAATGGGACTAAGGAATACAAAAGAGCAAGTAGAAATAATTTCTAATGACGTGAATATGTTAGGAGAAAATCTACAAACGATTAGGGAAAACACGGGAATTTTACTGGAAGCAAGTGAAGAGATAGGTTTGGAAGTAAATCCTGAAAAGATAAAGTATATGATTATATCTCGTGACGAGGATATTGTACGAAATGGATATATAAAAATTGGCAATTTATCTTTCGAAGAGATGGAGAAGTTCAAATATCTTGGAGCAATAGTAACAAATATAAATGATACTAGGGAGGAAATTAAACACAGAATAAATATGGGAAATGCCTGTTATTATTCGGTTGAGAAGCTTTTATCATCCAGTCTGCTGTCGAAAAATCTGAAAGTCAGAATTTATAAAACAGTTATATTACCGGTTGTTCTTTATGGTTGTGAAACTTGGACTCTCACTTTGAGAGAGGAACATAGGTTAAGGGTGTTTGAGAATAAGGTGCTTAGGAAAATATTTGGGGATAAGAGGGATGAAGTTACAGGAGAATGGAGAAAGTTACACAACACAGAACTGCACGCATTGTATTCTTCACCTGACATAATTAGGAACATTAAATCCAGACGTTTGAGATGGGTAGGGCATGTAGCACGTATGGGCGAATCCAGAAATGCATATAGAGTGTTAGTTGGAAGGCCGGAGGGAAAAAGACCTTTAGGGAGGCCGAGACGTAGATGGGAAGATAATATTAAAATGGATTTAAGGGAGGTGGGATATGATGATAGAGAATGGATTAATCTAGCTCAGGATAGGGACCGATGGCGGGCTTATGTGAGGGCGGCAATGAACCTCCGGGTTCCTTAAACGCCAGTAAGTAAGAAACAATTTCTATCTCTCTGAGTCTAGACCGATGAATGACCACTTCGTATCTGCAACTTCTACCTCTAACGGCTCAACTACAACACAAAATACAATAAGTGAACTGGAAAATTACTGAAGTCCAACTAGAGAAAAATTCCATTTCACATAAATATTACTCCTAAAGACGTCTTTACAGCATTGATTCGGATTAAATCCAAAGCGACTGGTGTAGATAGCATTAGCATCATTCTAGTAAACAATATCTTGCATATAATATTACCTACACTAACACGCATTTTTAACGCCTCTATTACGACTGCAACCTTCCCCAATATTTGGAAAGAAGCCTATGTACATCCCCTTCCTAAAGTCAAAACCCTATCAGTACTTCGCGATTACCGTCCTATTAGCATTTTATACCTACCCTGTCGAAGGCACTGGAACGAATCATTCACCAGCAACTTTCTGATTATCTGAACGAGAACAATCTTCTGGATCCTTATCAATCTGGCTTCCGTGCAGAACATAGTACTGCTACTGTCATTGTCAAAGTAACTGAAGACATTCGTGAAGCAATGGACAATAGTAAGCTAACTGTTATGACACTTCTAGACTTTACTGTCATCCTCTGAGGAGTTTAGTGCTGAGAGGAATGCGGTTCCGACTAGTCTAACGCGGTACTGGAGTGGGAGGGAACAGTGACAGCGGCAGTCTGGAAGGAAGTACAATCATACTGAAAACATTCGCCCAATTTACGAGAGCATTATGCCTATTATTTTCCTAACGTATTTTTGGCGAGATAGAGATACAACCATTCCTACTTACGTGTTCAGAGAAGGAAAGAATTGTAGAAAATTTTATTGATTTATTTATTTGTTTGTTTGTTTGTTTGTTTATTTATTTATTTATTTATTTTTTATTCTGGTGAAGTTAAGGCCATCACACCACCAGAAATACAAATACAATAAAATAAATAAAAAGAAAAATCATAATACAACTACAATAATATGAATGAAAAGAAGAATCATACTATAAAATTTAATGATTAGTAGAATTGAATTAAATTTGTAAAGTAATGAATTTAAATATACTGTAGGCTACTGCTGAACTCATTTGAGAAGTAAAACTACGGTACTTGATTTGTATTTTAAGATATCACCAACAAATGATTTTCGCATGACATTATAGGATTCTGAATAATTTCCCGGTAGCTCAGTGGGAGAGCGTTGGTACGTTTAACCAAAGGTCCCGGGTTCGATACCCGGCCACAGAACAATTTTTCCCTCGAAATTATTCAAATTAACTTTACAGGGAGTTATTCCTGAAAGCTTAATTTGCATAATACACGTCACTGTACGTAACAGAAAACCACAATTTAAAGTCACACAGAGTTAGTGTGCACTCAAATGTTGGTTGCTTGACTGTTGTCAGCCCACTTTGAGGTCTGTGGATATAGAGGGAAAAATTGGATCGGTGTCGGGTAGAGTTCCCGGGTAGCTCAGTGGGAGAGCGTTGGTACGTTTAACCAAAGGTCCCGGGTTCGATACCCGGCCACAGAACAATTTTTCCCTCGAAATTATTCAAATTAACTTTACAGGGAGTTATTCCTGAAAGCTTAATTTGTATTATAGGATTCTGTTTTTCACGATACCAATCACACATATTCTAAAATTCCAATAGAATAAAACCAAAAACTTTTTTACAGCATGTTTCCTTAAAAATGACTTGTAACGATGAAATATTTAATATGAGTAATTCATACAATGCTGACATCAGGGAGATGTTTGAGCAAAAATTGCAACAATATATTTAAAATATTAATAACAAAACCATATAGGCCTAGGTAAACAATATGTATAAGACATATTCACACACTACTACAAACTGAAAACTGCATATTTTTGGACGATTAATACTTCCCACTCCGCTCGGCACGGCTTGGCTGTAGCAACAAAAGAATCTACCTGAAAACCCCCCCCCCCGCACCGATGGCAAGAATATTTCAGGTCCCAGCGCTAAACTCGTCGGAGAAGACAGTACGAATGCATTCATTTTACTTACTTGGTATACTTCGAACAATGAGAAAGTAAATGCAACGAAATTAGTTCCCTCTGTTCGATCCTGTGTTGATCAAGGGATACCATAAAGACATATAGGTGACGTGAAGGCATATTTTCTCTGTAACTGTAATATGCCCTTGATTTTGACGCACCTTGTAGTCCGGAATCCGAACTCGCGTGCCCGATCACGAAACAAATGAACAATCAGCGTTGTATTCAAATCAGGGAGATAATTGCGCGCTGGCAGCCGGCCAGATATCAGATGCGTGCCCGCGAACGGTCTGGTGTTCACGCCCGCCTCGTGTTCACAACTGCGGCAGGGCGCTCATTCCGACAAGTTACAACAGTCTAGAGTCATCTCTGTTACAGTCGCTACGCTGAAGACATTGTACAAGAATGTGAAGGAATTCAGGAAACAGAAATGAGCCCATATAAATCTGAGAGCAGTATGGAATGAAGATAAATGCAAACAGCATGAAGATAATGGTTATCGTAAGAAAAATAAAGAAGGTAAACGTGCGAATTCCAAATGAGGCAGTAGAGCAAGTGGACAGCTTCAGATATTTGGGGTATATTAATATGAACTGCTTCCAAGAACTCAAAAGGAGGATAAAAATGGCAAAGGAAGCTTTTAACTGGAAAAGAAACATCTTCAGCGAACCTCTGGAAAAATAATTAAGGAAGAGAGACTAGTGAAGTGTTTTGTGTGGAGTGTGGCATTGTATGAGGAAGAAACATGGACATTACGACGATGTGAAGAGAAACTATTGGAAGAAATTGAAATATGGATATAGAGAAGAATGGAGATTATGCAATTGACAGACAAAATAAGAAATGAAGCTGTGCCAGAAGAGTTGGTGAAGAAAGAATAATACTGATACTGATCAGGAAAAGAAAAAGAACTTGCCTGAGCCACTGGCTAAGAAGAAACTGCCTGTTGAAGGATGCACTGGAAGGAATGGTGAACGGGAAGATAGTTCGGGGCACAGGAATTATATCAGGTAACAGACAACAATAAGTTATATGGATCGTATGCAGAGACTATGAGGAAAGTTGAAAAGAGGAAAGATAGGAGAATGTTGGGTTTGCAGTGAAGGACCTATCCTTTGTCAGAAAACAATTAATGAATGGAAAAAACAGAAATAAGAGAAGAAAAAAGGAAGTAAAGAAAGAAAGAAGAAAGGAAGAAAGAAAGAAATAAAAAAGAAAGGGGGAAAAAAAACGTTAAGGTATCCGCATGCAGTAGATACCAATTAGTTACACGTCATGCAAGAAGATAGATGTCTCTGAGTGGCGATTTCATGTTGTTTTGTCAAAACATCTGCGTAGGGAAAAGGGTATTTTTAACGACCTATAAAGTATAAAAAAAATGTATTATTTTTTTCGAACTCCAGAGGGAATATGAACAAGATTCGAATTATCAATATTCATACTAACCAAAGGGTTCAAGCTACGACCACAGTCTAGTATATACAGTCACGAAGCTTGAGTTGTGAGAGTACTAGGAACAATAGACTGTGCAGATACTATTTCGCTTTGTCTGTGATGAGGCGATAGTAGCAGTCCTAGCGGTTAGCAACTATCTGTGGATGCATATTTACTACGTCTTGAGGTTCGTGACTGTATATACTAGACTGTGCTACGACTGAACCGAAAATTCTAGTCTAGGTACGTGAAACGCCACGCCCACAAGTTGAATGTTGCAGATCATTTTTCGATTTTCTAGGCTTCTGTGAACCCTCCTCTACCTTCTCCCGTTTTCGGCAGTTTTCTTGCTATTGTGCGGCAGTTAATCTCGGCATCGTGAAGATGTAGGCTAAGATAAAATTTTATAAAACATTTTTTGAAAATTAGGTTTTATATTTCTTAACAAATGTTGCTTTTTGTATATTGTTTGACATCGATAGAGCTTTCCAAATATTCCAAATAGTATTTGAGCATTGGAATATATTGAGTGGTTTAAGACATATGATGATATGGGTGTGAAAATCATAGGTAGATGAATTTAACATAGCCGAAATTTTTATAGTTTTCTATATTTTTCGATTATTTTTTTTAGCATGTACGCATATACTTACCTTTCAAACGATGTCGTTCACTGCTCTAGTTGAAGTAGGTGCAGAGATCTGACATCGCGAGCATCAGGTGACTCCGGGTATGTGTGCCGAAATGTAAGACGTTTCACGCCAAAAAGAAAAGTGTGGTTTTGTAACCTCTAGTTAAACAAAAATAACTACTTCAAGTAAGGAACTGCTAGTTACAGTTTAATTTTGGAAGAGAGAAAAGAAAAATTAATACAATCATGTGCAACTTCGACAGCAAGCTATGTTAGCTTAGATTATATTTAGTATTTCTAGGAGTCTCCAAAGTTTACGCCAGCATTTTACGCCTGCAGTAAACTCTCGATTAACTGGTATGTTTATTATCCAGGACGATCCATAGTGAAATCCATTTCATGAATAATGTTTTTAATGTGCTGTAGACTAATTTTTAAAACTGTGTCTTTACTTCAAATTTTCGAAACCATCTTACATAGTATTCAAAACTGCATATCCTTAACCTACAAAACACACGGATAATCGTGATACTACTGCGATCATATTATATCATTTTATCAAACAATGCATTTGATCTTTCTGCAACTAGAGAAAAAAATACGAGGAATTCAATCTCGACAGTCCCTTCTCTATAAAAAAAACACATTGGTGGCTGCATATCCTATTTTTAGCGTATCGTAGGCTACTTACATTACTAATGATTAAAGAGGTAATATTCACCTTCGACAAAGTTCGTATTTTTATTTATTTATTTTATTCGTACACCTCGTTCTCAAAGTTCTAGTTTAGGTTCATGAACATTCAATTTACTCGTATCTATATTCTCCATACTGCAGATTTCCCCATCCATCTCTTAAGTGGAATCGATCAGTATTATAAAAGTTTACGCTATTATTTACGGTAAATTAAATTAAATTAAATTAAATTATGAGGTAAGAAAATACTGAATTATATTAAATTATACTAGGTTATACAGAATAATTATAAATAAAATTTTGACACGCACAGAAAACCAACAAGCGGGAGAACGTAATCAACTGTAGCATATGACATAATATAGCCCTACAAGTTGTGCCGCATGGAACGCTCCTGCCATCTAACGGTACAACTTCGCATAAGATATCCCTATTGGTTTGTGAGAGCTAAAACGACTTCTGAAAAATAAAGTAAACGAAACCAACAGTTATTATTTTATTTATTTAGGCCTACTTTTGTTTTTAAATTGCTTCTCAAACGTTTTATGAACACTTTTATTTGATATAAAGTCCTTATATGAAGAACTACGGTTTAATTCTAAATCACTGATACCGGTTGAATCATGCACTGTTAATTATTGTTCGTTGATTTTTGGCAGTATAGGAACATTCACTAAATCGTTGACACTTTGTAACTGAACTTCAGAAGAGATATTATAAAATTCTTTTCTCCTTGCCCTACATTCTCGCACTCGTTCGAGTCTATTCCCTTTTTGTTTTTGGCTCCATTTTTCAGCGGGTTCATTTGCACGCTTTCTTACTATAAAGTCTGTAATTATGACGTATAAATCGCGAGATTTCATTGTCGAAAGCTGGCGCGCAGAATCACCGTTAAGAGATTTACTATTTTTTGTCACTTTTTGAACGACACCGTACAAGGCAAAACCTGTTTGTAGTGGTATACCAATTATATCCCGTATAAATCTATTAGCAACAAGTTAAATTAAAACTATAGTCTCTCCCCTCTTAATTGGGTCCTAATCTAAAGAATCACGTGTCAGTGACGAGAAGACATTTTACACAGAGAAGTGGTTTACAGTGTAAATCTACGTTTGTGTTAGTATTTGCTGTTATCTAAATAAAATTAAATCCAGACGAACTATGGACTGGAATTTTCAGTTTCTAGTAATAATATTAAAAAATAAATAAAAATAGAAATAAAACGATGTTTAAACACTTCACTTTTCGATGTCGTCTTGAGACGAATGAAAATTTTATATGGAAATTGATTTTGTAAATTGTAGTAAGGCCTATCGAAATTTTGAATAGTTGTGAAGAGATTTTATACATCCTTTTTATTTACCGTAAAATGGGATGAATAGGGACGAAGTTTTATTATTTTTGGTCAATGTAGAGTATCCACCGCCCACTGAACGAATATTGGTTAAACGAGCGTTGAGCGACTTCTGCCGATTTTGGAATAGACACCGACGCACTCAGGTTACGTTAAGATAAAGGTGAAAGCGATTAAGTGTGATTTTTTGTTTTCTATGTTGGCAGTTCAAGTGCGTCGGTGTCTATTCCAAAATCGGCGGAAGTCGCTCAACGCTCGTTTCACCCGAATATTTCACACTTTTATCACTGCCAATGTTGCGCTATAAACCAATTTTCGCAAATCTAATGTAAAAGACTGCCTACACAAGCAACAAGTTATACTAAATGTTTAGGATTAGTGTAAAACTGACCTATGTCTCATATAGTGGGCGGGACATAAGCAACATTCACCTTATTTTTTATTTCTTTGTGTCAAGGAGTAAATATAATAATAAGAGTGTTTATTTGTTCACTCATGAATGAAAACATAAACACTCTTATTATTATTATTATTATTATTATTATTATTATTATTATTATGTTTAAACTTTGACAGAAAGAAATAAAAAATAATAAAACTTCTCTGCGTCCCTATTCACCTCCAGCGTCCCTATTCATCCCATTTTACGGTATATGTTTTTCTGAACAATCAACCGTTGCTTTAGAAAGTTTCAGAAACGTTCCACTCAAAGACATCTGGATTTATTTACTGGTACATTTTTCGACAGTAGTTCTATAGAGTAGTGTAACACAAATGTCAACTCTCATTAAAATCTTAAATTGCTTCTTTGTTCATGGAAACATTGGTCTTATTAACCCGTAGATCTTGACTGGCTTTCAACTTGCGAACATTTGGCCGACTGGATAGCTGCACACTTTGATGATTTCTCCTTTTTTCTCTCCCCAGGCCGCGCACGGGCATCGACAAGGCGAACCTGGAGTGGCTGGAGCAGTTGTTTCGTCAGACGGTGGGAAACGAGCGAGAGATCCGTCGCGACGACTTCAAGAAGATCGTCATCTCCAAGAATGTGAGTGAAGTTACGGCACTTACAGTGACCTGCTCCAAACCAGTGGCGCCTGTCACGCAAAAGTGTCTGGATTGGACTCCTTGAAAGACATTTCTACCGGCTTGTGCACTGTACAGGGTGATTCACGACTAACGTGCGTAACTTCAGGGGATGATTCCTTACGCTACTCTGTCTTGGAAATTGTTTAGCGTTGAAGCAACATCTGTTGCATCTCATTCCTAATTCTTCGTTTAAATTCTTACAGGTCTCGTGGTAGACCCTCCACTTCAAATAGCCTCGCAAGAAAAAAATCTAGTGGATTGAGGTCAGGCGATCTTGAGGGTCATTGTTATGCAATTGTTTCCTTATTATCTTTTATCTATGATTTTATTTAATTCATGGCCCCCTTATTCCCCATACAGATAAATTGGCATACTGAAGCATTTCTCTTTCTAATGTGCACGTACATTGGGATCATAAATTTGAGGCAACTTTTACAAAATCATAGTTTATAGTTGAAACTGAAGAATCGAATATTGGAAGAATAAATACATGATGACATTTTAAAAAGTCAGACTTCTTGGCATACGAATTATAAATGCTAATCACAGCTTTTGAAAACGTGTTCAATGTTCCTTCTTTCACCCTCTATTACTTGTATATAGGATCTAGCCTATATAACTAGATACTTCATAAAATTGAAAATAGGAAAGCTACAAGCGCTATTTCAAACATTTTACTCACTTGTTCGCAGCCCTTCTTCACGGAGCGAGTATTTCATATCTTCGACAAAGACAATTCCGGCTCCATCTCGCTGCAGGAGTTCATCGACGCCATGCACCAGTTCGCAGGGCAGTCTCCAGACGATAAGATCCGGTTCCTCTTCAAAGTCTACGACCTGGACGGTGAGTAGGCCTAGCTATGCTTTCAAAGTTGCACTGGTCTTTTGAGATAGAAGGAAAGACAAAGATGAATTAGATCATTTCCCTTGTTATCCTTTATCTCCATGTTCTCCTTATATTCCCCTTGTTCTCTCTGTATTCCTCTTGTTTTCTTTGTCTTCACATTGTTCTCCTTGTATTTTCCTTGTTCTTCTATTCCCTTTGTTGTCCTTGTATTCCCCCTTGTTCCCCTTTTTCATTTCTCGCATCACCCACACGTAGTTCTGCATAAAGATAAGCAACATAACTAGAGACCATAGATTTTCGAATTAGCGATAAAAGCGACAAATCATAGATTGAATAGAAAGTTGTTTTTCTTTCCGAATAACGTCTGTATAGCAATAGCGAAAATGGAAATATTTTTATCGCGAATTTTCGCACTTCATTACTTTTTTTTTAATATTTGATGCACCATTAAACACGTTTAGCTTGTGAACATAACATCCATTCTTTTGATAAGCTGAAAGCTAGAATTGGAAAAACACCCATTTCCAAAGGAGATTAAAAGATCAACACTACTTTCAACCTTGGTCATTGACACTTGGAAGAGAGGAAGAAGCCTGTTATTTTAGAAAAAAAATATGGTCAGGACGAGTCTGTATATATTTGGATGAATAATATCACACTACATAAATGCAAAGCAGTGATATCGAATTGAGATAGTAGGATTTAAGTCTATGGGGAGAGGAGAATGATCGCTCAGTCAGCAGTAGAGGTAGACTCTGGTATTGTAAGAGCTAACAAGTTTTGGTAGCATATCACGAAGAAAAGCTTCTTTCCGAAGGAGATCAAAAACAGTCTGAAGATCTGTGAAGTGGTGCAGTTTAGATCTTGAAATATCTAATAACATGTCCCTGTGTAAAAGTAGCCTCTTCTTGTCCAAGTTATCTCCATAAAATTGATAATTTCTTCCAGTTCCTTACCACCGTCATTTAAACCACCAATTAGAAAATTCTCAATCTTAACAAGAAAATCTGCAGTAAAAGTGTCAGTGCGATCATTCAAACAGTTCACAATATTGCCAACAACTTCGTAATAGTAATATGCGTTACAAGAGTGGTATGTTGAAGTTTTCATGTTCGAGGAAAAGTTTGAAAAAGCGAAACATAGTTGAGCTTTTTTAATTTCCGAGAATTGAAAGAAAACATACCGCTCGTGTATCGTACATTATTTTGTGCGAAGATCGTTTATTACATACCTGAAAGAGGAATTTCTAATTAGTTGCAATGAAATCTCCATCTTGGTTTCTGTTCATTGACGGCAAATTGCAAAACAAAAATATCTATCTTCAACATTGTTGCTTTAAAATATTTTCTGTGTTCACTATACTCCAGCAGGCCGTGATATACGTCTGTCTTTTTTTCCCCCCAGTCTATGATGAGTCCGGAATCTTGTTGATTTTTTCACGGCTTCCTTAATGTTACTTGCATCACGAATGCAGTAACTTTAGTGGAGTTGTAGAGTTTACTTAATTTTTGCAAATATTTAAAAAGAATAATTAACAGTGCAATTTAGGTGAAATTGTAGTGGTAAGTTTCCAATTTATAATTATTACTATATTGAACGTCTCTAAAAATAATATGTTAAAAGCCTAAAGCAGTAAAATCAATGTGTCACTTAAGCGGTAAGAAGAGGGAAATTGTTATGTGTGTTAGGTTGGGAATACTGAATGTGGAATTTTAGACTTTCCGCGGATTAGTTTTGTGCGGAAACCAAGCAAACATGCACGATCTTGCACAAAACTCTTTACGATACAAATCTTCAGGAGATGATAATTGCGGGAATTGGGAAGTCTGTAGTATATAAATAATATTGGGGTGCTCGGTACTCCCAGTAAATATTTTGGGAATGCTCAAATTGCAAAGCACTCCCGAAGTCGGCGCCTGTGAGTAAGACCAAGTGCCTCAATTGTTGTACACTTCCTTTCTGTTTCCAATATAAAGTATTACTACGCCTCCTCTTTGCTTCCATTAGACCTCAATAAAGATCGCTTTCCGTTCATGAGCCGCCACAGACTCGCTTGTGCCGTCCATTCACAAAGCCGCGGGTTCTTTTATCTGCTGAAGTATCTCGACTGCTGCGCAGGCATGCGTCTCACTGACCTGGAATGTCTGCGCAGGCCGAACACTGCAATTACATAACTACTTTATGGGGTGTCCGCGGAACAGGTGGCGTACAAGTCTGACTGTGAGGCCGACCGCTTTCCTTCCCGTTTCCATGCCATTTCAGTTTTCAACACTTTCCATGCATTTTCTTCGTGACAAGAATCTACTCTATGTAAATCTCCGGCTTAACTATAAGTCACTTCTTCTCTGTAGCTAACGATCACTGTTCTTGACTGTGAACTTCAGTATCGCGGGTTCATGCACGGCTGAAAAGAATAGACTTCTTAGAGGACGGTAAGTGACGTTTCATTTGTAATTCTTAAAATATAAATGTATGAAGGAGAGACATACATAAATTTTACGCGTTGCGTAACAATTCAGTTATCCATCGGCGTAGCTCAGGCGACAGGGCGATTGCCTGCTGATCCGGAGCTTCACTCGGGCGTGGGTTCGATTCCTACTTGAGCTGATTTTCTGGTTGGGTGTTTCCAAGGTTCTCCCCAATTGAAGAGGTGGATTCCAAAGTTTCCTAAGTACTTTTTTTTAGATTTTAACTTGTTTTATTCACATTATAATTTATCCTTTTCAAGCCCATATATAAATATGTAAGCTTATTTAACAGAGTCTGTTAAGTATTGACTTAGATCAGTTTCAAAAAACATATGCAGGTACCTAGGATCGACAAATTTGTTTCATCAGTTTTGTCATTTTTCTCATAACTTGTCATTTGGACTTGGATCAGTTTGGAATCCACCTATGTAAGGCGAATGTCAGGCAAATCCTCGGTCCCATCTCGCAAAATAACTCGCTATCACAAACTCCATTGACGCTAAATAATCTAGTAGTTGCTACAGAGTCGTTAAATTACTAAATAAACATTTCAGTTCCTTTAGGCATAGCATCTAGGAGACCGACAATCGGTCGGTAAATGGGGCTGAGGACATAAAAGATGTTATAAGCTACGTTATTTCAAAGACTGTAATCCTAAATTTTAAAGATTAATGATATAAGACGAATCAGAGATAAATTAATTAAAAATCGACATCGAAACAAAGATAAATGATCACTTATTTTTGCATTACGTTGTATAGTAAAAACTTTTGAACAAAATGAAGTTATTTTCAGAACATAAAAATACAAAACATAATAATAAATTATGCAAATCTAGTATTTCAGGTAAGCTCCCTGTAAAGCAGATTTGAATAATTTCAAGGGAAAAATTGTTCCGGGGCCGGGTATCGATCCCGGGATCTCTGGTTGAACGTACCAGCGCTCTGCCAACTGAGCTACCCGGGAACTCCACCCGACACCGTCTCAACTTTTCCCTTTATATCCACACAACTCGCGTGAGCTGACGAAGCGCCAGAGAGTGCACACAAACTCTGTGTGATTTGGAATTGTGGTTTTCTGTGTAACGTACACAGTGACGTATATATTATGCAAGTCTAGTCTTTCAGGTAAGGCTCCCTGTGTGGATATAAAGGGAAAAGTTGAGACGGCGTCGGGTGGAGTTTCCGGGTAGCTCAGTTGGCAGAGCGCTGGTACGTTCAACCAGAGGTCCCGGGATCGATACCTGGCCCCGGAACAATTTTTCCCTTGAAATTATTCATAATAATAAATAATTACGTCACAAACTGACCAGCCAGCTAGCTAACCGACTAGCAGTGATGAATTCAGGGATGACCCGGCAGAGAATCTCTTCCCGCACCCGGATTCCAGGATGTCTCCTCTCCGGAGAGATTTCAGATACTTTTAAACTAAATAATGTACACAATATTAGGTCTGTCATGGGTCAACAACGAATGAATGATGTAGCTATCGTCCATTCTCACAGAGAACCTCTGCATTTGAGTTCATAAAAAATGGTAGTGTTGTTAGTGAAATAATTATTGATTAAACAGACTATGAACGGAGCGTTTATGTTTACCAATTAACAATGTCGTTTGTTGTAATGAAGAAGGACTTTCAACAGTTTCAACATAAATTATATTAAACTTGAATGTGGTTTTCCTTTTGTGAGTGAGCACCCCCAATAAATTTTACAAGTCGGCGTCAATGTTCATACTTTAACACCAGCAAACCAAAGTAATCTTTCAGGCTGTTAAAACGTACACGCAGACAGATAGAATATTTGTGAAGGGAGAAATGAAGAGGTTGTGTATACAGGGCCCGCGCGGGTACATATTGTCCATGTCTGCCATAGCCATTGGATAGCCAAACCCTTTGTGCAAGGCAGCACAATCTTCTCCTTGCTCAACCGGACTTTGGACGACTATGACGGAGTTTATGAATTCATACTGCTGGTGATCATTTGTCGCTGATTTAGAACAAGTAAAGCGTATACTTTGTCCTTGAATGAAAGCTTTTGTTGAGCAGAAATGTAAATAGGAAGAGAAAAACTCTGTTTCTGCACAATTGTAGACTATTATTGCAGGGGACGGTCTGATCCAGCATCGGGAACTCCAGCACGTGATGCGTGCCTGCATGGAAGAGAACGGCATGAAGTTCAGCGAGGACCAGATCGACGACCTGACCATGGCGCTGTTCGAGGACGCCGACCCGGAGAACAGGGGCACCATCACCTACGAGGCCCTCAAGAACCAGCTGGAGAAGCACGGAGGACTGCTGGAGAACCTGTCCATCAGGTGAGTCGCGTGCGCCATCACCCTCTTTCCTTCTCCTGAAGAATTTGTATCACGATAAAATTAAGGACGGTTGCAAAATGAAATTTCCCTTTCAAATCTCTCTCTTCCTGGGTTCCCTACTGTTGTGTCCGGAACTTTGAAACACAGTCGGTTTCTGTGCATTTGTATAGGTGGCTTCGTTTAAGCTATTCAGGTTTATAGTATGTGCGCAATGTAGTTTTAAACGAGTCAAAATAAAGCCCTCCCGGTTGGTAATAACTACAGTGTTAGTAAATATAGATAAATTTCCCTTTTCGGAGGATTTTTGACATCGTTTTTACAGGAAATACAAAAGGAAAATATTGAGCATTTTATCTAAAAATTGGATAGTGTTTAATTTAAAATTGTAGGTGATATTTTTGTATATCTGTGACCGGGAGGAAAAAGGTCTTCAGTAAAAATTTTATACTTTTCAGGAGAGCAATAGAAAGATTGAAATTGGTGCCAATTATAGAGTTTTCTTAATTAAGAGGTTTTTCCTGGATATTATTTGTTTATATTTCTTCTAAAATAGGTAATATTGCTCATTTAACAATTGTCTTGATTATTTCCAAAAACAGCCGCACTTAAGCCCTTTTAAGACTAGAAGCCAAACTGAGTAGAAGGGACTATTAAACATGAGACCTTTTTCATGTCAAAATAAATGAGACATGTAAATTATTAGGAATGCAAAATGGATCTTAAGCAATTATAGGATTGTTTACCCTGGTGCTTAAAGTTTTAAAAGGAAAGGGCATCAGTATGTGATAAAATGGCTAAGATACATGTTAGACCTTTTTAATAGGGAAGCATGGAAAGTAAACATGTGCTGGTTTGTAAGGAATAAAGTATTAAATATACTTAAGCCCTTTATTCTTTGTGTGCGCGGTTCAAAAAGTACTTAGAACATTTGATAACGCTCTATAAATCTAGTCAGGAGTCTTATTTGACTTTAGCCGTTTTACCAGATTGTAGAGAATTGTTCCCGCTTTCCGAATATATAAAAATCTCATTTTCACAAAAAAATTGACTTAAGACCTTTTTCCTCCCGACCACAGATATAATTCATGTGATTCTCACGCCATATGTTAAAGAAGGTTGATTAAGTATTTAAAACGGCTTACTTGTTCACCTTTATAAAATATTACTTTCTTCTATAAGTGTTATAAATTCTTTATGGAGATTTATTACAAAACTTAATCATATTTTAATGTTCGAATATATGAGTAATGCACGATTTGCAATTTTGAATAAAAGATTATGCGTTTGATTCTCATGCATGCAAACACTAGCCATCATTTGTTAATAGTTACTGATATCGTACTCAATATAATAATTGTTTCTTTTTCAAGCCACCAAAGGGAAGGAACATTAGGTAAGAGAATCATATAATTTCCCTCAACAATTCATTTGTCTATGTACAGGGTCCAGCAGTTGAATGTGGCAAATTCGGTAACATTGTAAGATGAAATGAAAGTCATGGAGTTAAAACTCTTTGTAGGTCATGTGACTTCAATACATGATGTTTAGTTAAATATCGATATCTATGATGCATGTGAATAGCCTACTAATGCTTAGTAAAAATTATTGGGTCTTTGCTTCAAATCAGAAAATCATAATAGTGATTTCATTAAAATCAAAACCGACAGTTCCATTTTTAATTTTACTTCTCACATAAAATGAAGCGAGAAATGAAGTTATATCATCGGGATACCGGTACTCTAAAAACATTGCGGTTAGATATATTGTACCGAATTACTCTAGAAAAATAATGTAACGTAAACAGAAAAATTACGTCTACAAACTAATAATATGCACAGAAGTATACCTCGAATTCAAACTTCTCCTGACAAAACCTTCTGGATATAAAATAGGCTATGTACAAGAAATCATTTTCAAAAGCAGCGTAACTTTTCTGTTCCTAAAATTCAGCAAAGAGAGAGGGCTTCCTCTTGTATTATTACTCGACCGAGGCCAGTGGAGTCCTGCAGCCGGAGCTACTGCTCCTGGATTCGTAATACCGAATCGCGATAGTTCACATTACGCCCGCGGCTCCATTCGCCTCGGTCGAGTAATAATAATAATAATAATAATAATAATAATAATAATAATAATAATAATAATAATAATAATAATAACATATCTGAACTGCCACCGAAAACGAGCGCTGCTCATTCGGTCCTCAAATTTTATTAATATTATTGTATCCTCTTTTTTATATTGATGTATTATTTTATTTATATTTCTAATTGTTGTAATTATATTATGTGTTCTGTATATCCTATATAGAAATAAATAATAATTAAAAAACTAGGAAATCGTTGTAGAATTATACAGACAGGATTATTATTATTATTATTATTATTATTATTATTATTATTATTATTATAGTCCACACCTGTGGAGTAACGGTCAGCGCGTCTGGCCGCGAAACCAGGTGGCCCGGGTTCGATTCCCGGTCGGGGCAAGTTACCTGGTTGAGGTTTTTTCCGGGGTTTTCCCTCAACCCAAGATGAGCAAATGCTGGGTAACTTTCGGTGCTGGACCCCGGACTCATTTCACCGGCATTATCACCTTCATCTCCTTCAGACGCTAAATAACCTAAGCTGTTGATAAAGCGTCGTGAAATAACCTACTAAAATAAAAAAAAAATATTATTTTAACTATTATCATTACTATTATTACTATATTATTATTATTATTACTATAACTATTATCATTATTATTATTATTAACTCACTGTAACTATTATCACTATTATTATTATTATTATTATTATTATTATTATTATTATTATTTTACTTGGTTATTTAACGACGCTAGGTTACTTAGTGTCGATGGAATTGGTGATAACGAGATGAGGCCGAGGATTCGCCATAGATTACCTGATATTTGCTTTACGGTTAGAGAAAACCTCGGAAAAACCCAACCAGGTAATCAGCTCAAGCGGGAATCGGATCCTCTTCCGATCGCAACTCGGAATCGGCAGACAAGCACCTTAGCAACTGCGCTACGCCCATGGCTTATTATTATTATTATTATTATTATTATTATTATTATTATTATTATTATTTTACTTGGTTATTTAACGACGCTAGGTTACTTAGTGTCGATGGAATTGGTGATAACGAGATGAGGCCGAGGATTCGCCATAGATTACCTGATATTTGCTTTACGGTTGGAGAAAACCTCGGAAAAACCCAACCAGGTAATCAGCACAAGCGGGAATCGGACCCTCTTCCGAGCGCAACTCGGAATCGGCAGACAAGCACCTTAGCGACTAGTTACGCCCATGGCTTATTATTATTATTATTATTATTATTATTATTATTATTATTATTATTATTATTATTATTATTATTATTATTTAAATGAGTTAAAGAACTAAAAAATGGTACTATAAGTTGTAACACGATAAAGATATTCAACTGTTACGAAACGTGCAAAGGGCATAATGAGAAAGTATGACTGTTATTATTATTTTATTTGTTTGTTTATTTATTTATTTATTTATTTATTTATTTATTTATTTATTTATTTATTTTATTTCTTATTTTTTTTACATATATGATCACTTTTGTCGTTATAGAACGTTGTGAGCACCATAAGAATCGTGTAACAAAAAGTTCACCTTTTCCGTAGCTTCGTCACAATTTCCATGACTGTAATTTAATGTGTCTCATTTTGTTGCAGCATTGACAGATGGCTGGTTCCTCCCAAACCGAAGCCACCCCCACGCTCCCTCCTCGGCAAGATGTCTACACTGCGCCCTTACCAGCTGTCAAGACCCTACGTGAAGAACAACTACGTGTATCTCATCTTCCTCACCTTGTTCGCGATAGTCAACATTGGTCTCTTCGTGTCCAGGTCCATTCAGTACCGCGCCAGCAATGGATTTGTTATTGTCGCAAGAGCTTGTGGTACAGTACAACAATAAATTCTCTTTTAACATACCAAGTTTCTGTGTTATTTTTATTTAAATTGTTTGAAGATAAAGATCGATTTCGGCCTGAGTGGCGCAGTTGGTATGGTGCTGGCCTTCTGTGCCCGAGGTTGCAGGTTCGATCCTGGCCCAGGCCGAGGACATTTAAGTGTACTTAATTGCGACAGGCTCATGTCAGTAGATTTACTGGCATGTAAAAGAACTCCTGTGGGACAAAATTCCAGCACACCGGCGATGCTGATATAACTTCGGCATTTGCGAGCGTCATTAAATAAAACACAATTTTAATTTTTTTAAAGATCGATCGCGAAAATTTAGCACATTGTAAATATTAATCAACTCTGAACTTACAATAATTTTCGTGTGTAGAGTATTTGACTTCAGTGAGTTACATACAACTTCGAGGGTTAAAAAAAAAAAAAGTTAAAATTGTAGAAGTAGTGATTTTTTCAAACAAAATTGAAATTTACAAAAATTTTAATAATACATATTAATTTTGGACCAAATGAGATGAAACTATGCACAAAGGTCTTTTATATGCAGGATGATAATCTGTGAAAATTTAAAAGAAAAATCTAGATCAGATGGTTAAGAAAATTCAAATTTCACGTATGTGTATTCTTAAGTGCTAGTATCGTATTTTCTCGAATACGCCGCGCCCTCGATTAATCCACGCACCTCACTTTTGAAAAAAAATAAACATAAATAAATGAATAAAACTTTCAAACAAATTCACGACAAATTAAACACGAATATAGTTCAGTTAACAATAAATATCCTGGAACAGGATGCATTTCAATCTCATCCTATGAGTACGCACTGCACTTGCATCAGTTGTCTTCCTTAGTCGGCCGTTTACACAATTCCTGCAACATTAATAGCATGAGTGAGTAAATTGATTTATTTGTATGATGCTACGTGATTTGTTAAATAAGTAGCTACATGCTATCACTGTTAATTTCTTAATTTTTCAATGTTTTCGCCATTTAAAAATGTTAAAAATTGAAGTACCTGTGTGGGAAGATAATGGAATGCGCTACCTCCTTAGCAGTTGTGCGGGAGAAAAATCAGGCAATGTTGCTAACTTCATTTCGAATAAACCGCGCGCCCGTATTTTTTTACTTGTAACTTCGGAAAAAAAAGTGTACGAGTATTCGAGAAAATACGGTATTTATTTGAACGTATTAGACCTAAACATTTTGCTTCCAAAGCCATAGTCTCTGGTTTCATTCTGGAAATTCCTTTGGGTTTCTGAATACTTTTTTCAAGCTTAATCTTGGATGACCATTTAGTCGTTAGCGAAAGGTAACATATTAATGTAACTCTGTTTAATTTTACCTCGAGACATACCACAATATATGCGAAATAATAGACAGATTTGAGATGAGCTGGATTTCTTTATACTGGGTGAACAATATGGAATATTGCTAATAAGTGTTATTAGCAATATTCCATACTTATTGTTCACTCTTTACTGTAGTTTGGTAAAGGTGCTAAATCAAACGTGTTAGGAACGCGTCCAGTCGGAAGGACGTTTTGTAGCTATCTTCTGAACTGAACAATCGTACGGTTTCAGGGCAGTGCCTCAACTTCAACTGCATGTTCATCCTGGTGCTGATGCTGCGGCAGTGCATCACATTCCTGCGCACGCACGGCTTCAGCGTGATCCTGCCCCTCGACCAGCACATCTACTTCCACAAGCTGACAGGCGTACTCATTGTGATCTACAGCCTAGTGCACACACTGATGCATCTACTCAATTTCAGTAAGTTCTTATCAATTATTATAATTTCTCTTCTCCTCCTCCTTTTTAATTTCTCCTTAGTTTTATATTTTCTATCTCATATTTTTCATTTCAATTTTTTGACCTCGTCATTTTTCCTTCTTATAATCCCCAATGTTCCATTTTTCTTTTTAATTCTTCCTCCATTTTATGTACTTCCTACTTTATGTGCATCATTCCTTAAAATATATTACCGGTATTGTATCACTCTAATTTCCTTCTCCTTTAGTTTTAATCATTTCATTTCCAATTCTTTTGCTCTTTACCTTTTTGTTTTCTCTTATTCCGTTATTTTTCCTTTCTCTTTGCTTTTAAACCTCTCGCTAATTCTTCCATTCTCTTTCCTATTTTTTGGTTTAATTTTCTACATATATTTTTCTTTCCTTTCTTTTTTCTCCTTGCTATCTTCGTTTCTATTTTCTACCTTCATTTCTCTTCGCTTTCTTTATTTCTCTTCACTTCCTTCGCTTCTTCCTATTTTCGATTTTATTTTCTTTATTCACTTCACTTTCTTTTCTGTTTCTATTTGCTTTCTTCGTTTCTCTTTACTTTCTTCGTTTCCCTTTACTTTCTTCGTTTCTCTTTGCTTTCTTCGTTTCTCTTTGCTTTCTTCGTTTCTCTTTACTTTCTTCGTTTCTGTTTGCTTTCTTCGTTTCTCTTTGCTTTCTTCGTTTCTCTTTGCTTTCTTAATTTCTCTTCACTTTCTTCGTTTCTCTTCGCTTTCTTCGTATCTCGTCGGTCTCTCATCTTCTCTTCGCTATGTTATCTTCTTTCTTTTTCTAAGCTTATCTTTCCTTATTTCGGTTTTCTTTCCTTTATTAATTTCTCTTTACTTCCTATATTTCTCTTTACTACCTTCATTTCCCTTTGCTTTCTTTATTTCTGTTTTCTTTCTTCACTTTTCTTTTTTCATTTCTCTTTTCTTTATTTGTTTCTGTTTGCTTGTTTTGCTTCTCTTTACTTCTTTCGTTTCTCTGTGCTTTCTTTGTTTCTCTTTGCTTTCTTTGTTTCTCTTTGCTTTCTTTGTTCCTTTTTGCTTTCTTTGTTCCTCTTTGCTTTCTTTGCTTCTCTTTACACTCTTCAGTTTTCTTTTCGTTATTCACTTCTCCTTTCTTTATTCATTTTTCTATGTTTCTTTGTTACTTTCGTTTTTCTTTGCTACTTTCGTTTTTCATTGCTATTTTCATTTCTCTTTGGTCCTTTCGTTTCTCATTGCTACCTTGGTTTCTCTTTGCTATCTTAGTTTCTCTTTGCTCTTTGCTCTTGTTTAAACTTATTTTCTTTATAGAAGACACTTTTCTCTTTTTGTGGTGCCCTTCACCTTTCATACAAGTCTCTGTCTGTCTGGATGTTAATCTCAGATCCTTTCATGATTTGCTTGTTAGTCTGTTTCACTCTGAGCTCTTTGCTCTGATCCACTGAACAAGTCAACAAGTGTCTCGGACTGACTCCTCTTCTCTGTGTTACAGGTGTGATAGTAGTTAATGACCCAGTAATCAACAAAGCGAACTTCACGCTTGCGGAGTGGCTGTTGACAGACAGACCAGGCCTCTTTGGTCTGGTGGGAGGTGTTGCCAACCCTACAGGAGTAGCCCTCATCATTATACTCATCATTATGTTCATCTGCTCTCAGCCTTTTGTGCGGCGAGGTGGATGTTTTGAGGTACATACTCTACACAGCTCATAAGTTGCCAAGTAACTTTATTCAGTTGAGCTACATAATAGTGTTCATCATATTATTTTCATTTTAATTGCAATAAAGAAAAAAAAAATTCATCCTTTCACCTTGTTAGAATGGGATATTTTTTTTCTTGTTCTTCAAAATTATGCAATTGATATTGTTAGTGAGTAAGTTAATTATATAATATTACGTTTAGCATACTTTATTTCAATGAGATTGTGAACTTTCAGTTCCTCAGTTTGTCTGCTTTCGCTACATTTTAAATTTTTTTTTCAATCAGGTTATAGTACTGTATTTAGAATAAAGTTAGCAAATCCGAATTGTTGTTATTTGTTTGGGTATTAGAATTTGGCAAAAAAACAGTCACTACAGAAATATTTAAAGCATTAACACACGAATGTATGGTGTAAATTTTATAGAAATAGTTGGGAGCATAATCAAAAGTAACGTCAGCCAAAAAAATGATGTAGTCATTATTCATGAGAAAAGTTCGTTTTGTTACACAAGTTATTAAAACAATTTTATTGTTGCTGTCCATATAAAAAAGCTGTTCTCCAATATGTGTAATTACATTTTCAACAGAAGCATGTCATAAAGTTTCATTGATGGAAAAAGAAACAGTAGAAAACATTTTACAAAGTTTTCTATAGGAACAGATCAATTTCAGAAAGAAATCTCAAAGGTATTATTTTTTTAATATCACCCCTAATCATCTTTAAGGGTTTTGCATAGAAATTACCCATTGCCTTCTTTTTTTCAATGCTGTACTAAGTTTTTGTTTTTAATTAGTTATTATGAAATATTTTTGTGATTATGATATCCTGTTTTATAAGCATTTAAAAGTTCTGTTTCTCATGGTCTCTTTCACTCTAAACTTCCTTGTCTTGTCCTCTGTGACTTTTACATTATTTCGAAGCCCACGTTTAAAAAATCTTAACACATTGAAATATACTCTAAAAGGACATTTGTTTTTAAATTACTAACACGTTAAAATACACACTTATTATAATCTCAAAAAGACCATTTGTTTAAAATAAATTTTCTAAAATGCTTTGGACCTGTATTGAAGTCACGTTAATTCCCTAACCACTATACATGTTTCTGCAGGTGTTCTACTGGTCTCATCTGTTGTACATCCCATTCTGGGTGTTGGTCATTTTCCACGGTCCCAACTTCTGGAAGTGGTTCATTGCTCCTGGCATCATATTTCTGCTGGAACGCATCTTCCGCTTTGTGTCCATGCAGTCAGAGCGAGGCAAGACATACATCAGGTGTGGAACGCTGTTGCCGTCAAAAGTGACGCAGCTCGTCATAAAGCGTCCCCACCACTTCGACTTCCACCCAGGAGACTACGTGTTTGTCAACATCCCTGCTATTGCTAAGTATGAGTGGCACCCATTTACTATCAGCAGCGCTCCAGAGAAGGAAGGTAAGATATAACACAATGACCTATGAACGCAGAATTTGGCATACCTTTCTCCAAAATGATAACCTCATATATCGTAAATATGTAATGTCAAAATAGCTCCCGGAGACTCTTTCCAAAATTTCAAAGTTTGTTAATGTAATTAGGCTATTTGTATTTTTCTAAAATTTTTCGCTCTTTATTACATCCCAAAATTTTTACTGCTCTATATCATAGAAGAAGAAGGTTACTTGAATATGTCTACTGGTTTGTGAGTCAAGCGAATTTAAGAAGATGAGTGTGGGAAGGAGGACAATTTATTATTTACTTCAAGACTCGGCTCTGCAACACATACTAACCACACCTCAATTTTGATTACTGGCAGCAGGCATCTATAATGAATACGAATTTCTCTCATTTGTTAGAGGAAACTCTAACTGAAGGCTAAAGCTGACTAAATTGAACTTAATTAGCATTCTGCTGGATGCATTAAGATTTATTTATTTATTTATTTATTTATTTATTTATTTATTTATTTATTTATTTATTTATTTATTTATTGATTGATTGATTGATTGATTCATTCATTCATTCATTCATTCATTCATTCATTCATTCATTCATTCATTCATTCATTCATTCATTCATTCATTCATTCATTCATTCATTCATTCATTCATTCATTCATTCATTCATTCATTCATTCATTCATTCATTCATTCATTCAGTTTTGAGTTTTTAACCTTTTTTGGGTTTTGCGATTTTTAGATTCACACGTTGTATTGAGTTATAAACTGTAGATAAATAAATATTTCACTCCTTATCTTCAACAAAGGAGACTGTGGATTCCGTTAACTTCAGTGCTGTAGTTGGACACAAATTTTAGAGGATACTGTTGAAATCTCCTTCATCAGACTACACTATATGAACTCGTACTGATCTTCTTTTCCAAGGTTATTTTTTCATCATGCAATCTCCTTTGCAGATCTCCTTCTAGATTGCAGCCACAACTGCATATAAGGCGAGAAATTAAACGCTGACACTGGTGACCCAACAACACTTTTTAGGAACAAAAACCTAGAAAAATCATTTACTGGAAGAATATTCATTTTCTTAGTGCAGATATCGTTCAGTACAGTAATGCTCATTCACATTCTTCAATTGAAATTGGAATAGAATCTATAATATGTAGCTGGACTCAAGATTCATGAACGCACAAAAAGTAACAATATTTCCTCCTCTAGAAAACTGCTAGCATTACATCTGAGCGAGTTTTAAAATTCGCAAGTAAGGCAGCAGAATTCTTGAGGCGCCACATCGTACAATTAGTGTTGTGCGAAGGCATCTATGCAAGTATTGAAATTAGAGAATGAGTTTAGCAGATTTCTCGAGGTGCCATGCCATAAAGTTAGTGTTAATTATTTATAGAAATACCACTGCGGTATAGAAGTTGAAATTAACAAATCACAATTACTGCTGATAAAACAACGAGTGGAAGTGTTCAAGCAAAGGATATGAGATGCTAGCCATGCTACTTTTATGCCAAATAGGCTATCAAAATCAAAATGTTCTTCAAATAACTAATATCCTCCATTTCAAAGTATATTAAAGACTATTTAAACGTAATTAATATATTTTCGAGTCTGTATTTTTTCTGGTACGGTAACAGCCAGTTTTTATTTTAGACAGTATGGCGTACCGACCCTTACCAGCCCAACTACAGCACTGAATAACTTTTGTTTATTTTTTAAATATTATTTTGTTGTTTTCATGTCACGTGGTTCTTTGAAGAAAGTATTTTCATTTATGAAGGAACATACAAAATCAATATCTCTGTTTGAACAGATGACATATGTCTCCACATTCGGGGAGTGGGAGAGTGGACGAACAGATTATACGGTTATTTCGAGCAGCAGCAGGAGAAGCTACACAACGTGGATGGACAACTAACTGGTAACCGACCTCCTGCCATTAATGGAACACCAGAACGCACAGAACCGAAGGGCATCAGGAAAATTCAAGCGTAAGTCAAGTGCAGAAATTTTAACTTGATAATACAGTCAAACTTTTTTAAGTCGTGCTTCTGTAACTGAATTTTTCGATACATCGAAGTAATTTTAATTTCCAGGCAGAATCATAAATAATTTACATGAAACATTTTTCCTATATCTCGACGTTGTATTACAGTACACGCTTTTTTCGATATCTTGATGACTATTTCTCTTCCCAATAAGAAATACATACTCTTTAACTCAATTTCAAGGTGAAAATGAAAGTAATGTACGCATTAAGTACAATTGAATGAATATTCCATTTTTGAATCTTGTGTACACCACTTTTAACACTTGAATATAATTAATTGATGAACTAGTGGACTTACTCGTGTTAAATATGTAATATTCGTCTGGCTTACAGCTGTTTCAGTGCATCACGCACCATCATCAGAGCCTACTAGATCGCGGCGTCATCTCGAACTTCTCTGCCTGTTAGGAGGGTGTGTTTTATTGTTGGAATGTGTTGGATTGTGGAGTCGAATAGTGTGTGTGTACTGAAATTGATCTGTGTGTTGAGGATTTGATCAGGGTGTGTTTTAGTGTGTTTGTATATTTCGTATTGTTCTAGTGTGTTGAGTTTTTGGTTCTTGGGTTGTGTGTGTAGGATTTCCATGTCCGTATTTATGTTATTGTATGTATGGTTGGCATTGGTTATGTGATCAGCGTATGTAGATGTGTTGTGTCCTCTGGTTATAGCTTTAATGTGTTCTTTGTAGCGAGTTTGGAATGATCTGCCTGTCTGTCCTATGTAGAACTTGTCGCAACTATTACATTTGAGTTTGTATACACCTGTGTGGTCGTATTTATTTGTTTGTGTTTTTTGTGTGTTGAGATGTCTTTGTAGTGTGTTTTCTGTTCTGTATGTTATGTTGTATTTCTGTTTTCTGAATGAAGATGCGATCTTATGTGTGCTTTTGTTTTCATATGTTAGTGTGATGTATTTCTTGCGTTCTTGTGTTTGTGTTGTGTTTTGTGTATTTATGTGTTTGTTAAGTTTTTATTTTGTCTTCCTTATGATGTTGTCTATTATGTTTGGATTGTATCAGTTTTCTTGTGCTATGAATTTGATTGTGTTCACTTCTTCATTGTAGTGTTGTTGGTTCATGGGTATGTTGAGTAATCTGTGTACCATTGTCCTGAATGCAGCATGTTTGTGTTGTATGGGGTGGTTAGATGTGTTGTGTATGTGTGTGGTGGTGGTGGTGGTTGGTTTTCTGTATATTTTGAAGGTGTGTTTGTTGTCGATTTTTGTTATGGTGATGTCTAGGAAATTTATGGAGTTGTTGTTTTCAAGTTCTAGTGTGTATTGAAGTTTTGGATGTAATTTGTTTGTGTATTGGTGTAGTTTGTGTATTTGTCTTTTGTTTCCTTTGTATAATATGAGTATATCGTCTACATATCTGTGCCAGTATATTATGTTGTCTGCATACTTGTTGTGTTCATTGTTGAGTATGAATGCCAACCACACATACAATAACATAAATACGGACATGGAAATCCTACACACACAACCCAAGAACCAAAAACTCAACACACTAGAACAATACGAAATATACAAACACACTAAAACACACCCTGATCAAATCCTCAACACACAGATCAATTTCAGTACACACACACTATTCGACTCCACAATCCAACACATTCCAACAATAAAACACACCCTCCTAACAGGCAGAGAAGTTCGAGATGACGCCGCGATCTAGTAGGCTCTGATGATGGTGCGTGATGCACTGAAACAGCTGTAAGCCGGACGAATATTACATATTTAACACGAGTAAGTCCACTAGTTCATCAATTAATTATGAATGAATATGATGAAATAGGATTATTAACAAGTATTGTACATTAGTATTTTCCTTCCTTTGAAAGTGTCCTTTTCCAGAAATAAACACATTAGTATTAATCCTACCCTTGTCAATCCCTACAGGTGGTATTATACTGTAACAATATAGTAACACAATTAGCACCATTGCGAAGACATAATGGCATATGTTTAATATTATTCTTCTCCTTGCTAAGCGGTAGTACTTGCCATAAATAATAATTTATGGTATTGGACTTTTTTTCCGAAGCATTACCAGATTCCAGAAGTACTTCGAGATATCGAAGTTCGTCTATAATTTTTTTTTTACACAGCAATGTCAGAAATGCTTAAGTTCACTAAAATAATGGAACAAATTAAATAACATCAGATTAGAAAATTATTTTATTCCATCACAAAATATCTATATAAAATAAACATTTCTGATTGCTTAGTTTCTGTGGCAGAAGACACTAATATCATTGCATCAGAAAGATTTTATTTGTGGAAATGCAGTCTCTATATTCTGGTATTGTATTGTATTGTATTGTATTGTATTGTATTGTATTGTATTGTATTTATTAACATTCCAAGGTATTCATACATGCTTACAGCTAGAATATGGAACAAGTCAAAAAACTTAATACTATTATAAAATCTTAATTTATAGTCACAGTCTAGATGAAATATATACAGACGAGATTTACAATATAGTCTACTAGTACAACACATAGTTTTAGTATCAATTTCATGAAGTGTTATTGAATGTCATGAATTCACCTACAGAATAGAAGGCGTGAGAAATTAGGTACATCTTTAATTTGGCCCTAAATAATTTTATGTTTTGAGTTTCATTTTTTATATCGATAGGGAGGCTATTAAAATTTTTACTGCCATATAACACACTCCTTTTTGATAGCACGATAGACTTGCCGATGGAGTATGAAAGTCATTTTTTGACGTGTATTTATGCTATGAACTGTTGAATTAGTTACAAAGTTTTCACGATTACATACGAGGAAAACTATTAATGAAAAGATATACTGACAAGCCATGGACATTATTTGTAGTTTTTTGAAAATAGTCCTACACGACTCCCTAGATTTCTCACCTACTATTATTCTAATTACTCTTTTTTGTAATAGAAATATATTGTTACTATCTGTGGAATTTCCCCAGAATACAGTAGCGTACAAATTAATCCGAACAACGTAATTACTTATGCAAAAACACTCAAACGGGATAAAAAAAAGGATCTAAGACATACCTCAGTAATCTATGTGGCCTCCTTTGTTCCTAATAACAGCTCTGAGACGATTTGGCATGGATTCCACTAATTTCCCACAAATATTCTTCATTTCTTCATCGCGAAACCATACACCAATGAGGGCAGAAATCATCTTCTCCTTTTTAGAACAATCCATTTTTTGCATTCTTCTTTTGCAAATTGACCACAAGTTCTCAATGGGGTTGATGTCGGGTGAGTTACCTGGCCAGGGGAGTACCTGAATATTCTTCTTGTTGAAGAATTCTGTAGTTTTTCGAGACGTATGGCATGGTGCCAGATCTTGTTGGAACACACCTCTGCCATCCGGAAATGATTTTTGCAGCTGGGGTACGATTCTGGTTTCCAATAAGTGAATATATTTGTCAGAATTCATCATTCCCTTGATAGGTATTAATGCTCCAGGCCCTTCATATGTAAAACAACCCCAAAACATTACTTTAGGGGGGTATTTGGGTGCTTGTTGGAGGTGAGCTGCTGTTACTTTTTCGGATCCTTTCCGTACGTAAGAAACACGGTGGCCGTGGACCTCGAAATGAGACTCATCGGAAAAAAGTACATTCTTCCAGTCATTCACTGTCCAGTTTTGATGTAATTTTGCCCACATTAAGCATTTTTTGCACATAACAGGGGTTAGCAGTTGCTTCTTAATAGGCTTACGAGCCCTTCTTCCAGCTTCCAAAAGCCTATGCCGCACTGTTGTGACGTGAATATTCGCCCCAGTGGTAGCCATTAACTCGCGGGTTAAGTCGACAGCAGTTAGTCTAGGATTTAATTTACTTTTCCTGATAATTAAACAATCATCTGCAGGTGAAGTCTTCCTTTTCCGGCCACAGTTTCCTTTTTTCTGGGGTGTGATGGATCCAGTCTCCCTGTATCGTTTTATGATCGAATTAACAGTAGCCAAACCGATGTGACATTCTGCAGCAATTTGCCTCTGTGTCGTAGAAGAATGCTCTGCTAATGTTATAACTTTAGACCGTTTTCGTGGAGTTGTATCCATTTGTGAAGACGACAGAATGTACACAGGATTGCAGTATTAAGTCTTCAACACAACTGAAATGCTTATAAGTACAAAACGACAGGCAAAATGTCGCATATTATAAAAAAAATAATGACAGACCTTCAACAATGGAATTACACGTACTACAGATGTCAGTTAAAGCGGTATGAGCAGCTGTGAGGCCAACAATGACAGAAAATGTAAAAATATGTCGTGTTCGGATTAATTTGCACGCTACTGTATTATTCCAAAACTCATTACCGAGTGGAAGTACCGTATGCAAAGTATATTGTTTTTAAGGTATTGATATTTACTATCTTTTGCATATAATAGCAAAACAAGCTGAATTTAGTTTGTGGGTAATTTCTTTAATATGATTTTTCCAATTTAACACATTATCGATTTTTAAGCCAAGAAATTTGGTTGTTGTTGTTTCTAATAGGGATCTATTGTTAATTATTGCGCTAGAAATTTGCGACGTTGAATTTGGACAGAATTTAAATTGAATTATGTTCTGATTGTAATGATCAGAAAGTATGAAAGCGACATTATTGAATAATTATTCAAATTTCAAATAAAATAAAATAATCCAGCGCTAGGCCCATACACTGCTTTCTGAACTGTGATTGATTGTAATGTATGTAATTTGAAATATATGGTTATATATGAAGCTTATACTATGTGTCACAGAAGGCAATTATAAGGACATTATTATATTAATTTCTCTGCAGTTAATTTTTTTTTTACAGAAGAGCCATTGATAATGAGAAGTTCAACATTTCGATAAGATATAATACTATAATGTAAATAGGGCCAATTGCTTCAAGAAGTGGACTCCGAATCATGAACAAAATCTGTTCAATAGTAACCAGAGTAAAAGGATTGAATGATTGTCTCATGATGCTTGTTTCCTTCTGATAATAAACCTTGTGCGTTATCAGCTACAAATGATGGTTGTACGTTGAATCTTTGCTCATAGGTCGATCCAGAGAAAGTTCGCAGATCGTGACAGCTCTTCCAGTGTCAGAGGCAAGACTATTGACTTCATAAAGGAAGGCGCTTCTCCACGAACTGGCTACCTTAACGAGAGCTCATCCAGCGACAGTGACTTCAATCTAAACTCCTCAATGCCACATCACTCTGACACAGACCTCAGTGGCCCTCATCCAGGAAATAATGGTAATGCAGCATATGTATAAAAAATATATACTATATATTTCTCTTTCAATTTTGTATTTATAAAAATACCAAGTCTGTTCCTTCTTAGATTAACTATTTTAATTACATACTAACATATTTATTATGAGGCTTATAATTTATTGTGTCAATTTCTCCGAGAATTTTTGAGACGAACATAAATAACAAAAAATATGAAGACTCACCTAGTTAATGTGCTTCATCCATGATTTTAAACATGTGAGTGCATTCACATCCTCTGAATGAAGTGCCGTTCTATGTTTATTAACAATGTTTCCTGCATCACTAAAACGAAAAAACTTTTTTTCTGTCAAGCATTTCTCCATGATCGTTCAATTTACATTCAAACGTTTCACCGAGTTGCCTCTCAAACTCTCATATGACATAATGGAGTTTACACTTTTCACAGACCACAGAAAACTTATTTTTTTTCTTTATCAAACTAAACACACAACCTTCATATACAAACTCAGGACAGAAACTGCAACTCCTGCAAAAGTACATCGGTCAAAACAGAAGACTGGCCCCTATTGTAATCGAATTACCAGATTGAAAATGGTAGTTATGCTCTCACTTGCACACAGTGTGGACATGACTGTTTTATAAGGGATGAGTGGGACGAATTCCAGAAAAGTATGTATTCATATGCTGACAACAAGGTGGAAGTTTTCTTGGAAAACCATAAAACATAGTAAGGGTTTCGCAGTGTGTTTCAACTTTCAATAGAGGTAGACTAGGTCACTGTACCCATATCTCCAGCTCTTTCTGAAGTGTTTTTGCAAAGATTTTCCCTACACTACCTGGTTTACAGTTAGAAAATAACAGTACTACTGTGCTTTTAAGTAAGCAGTTTCCGAGAGAGAAATATTGTCGGAATTTTTAGTATGATTTTGTATTAACAAAATAATAATTAATATCAACAACAACCGGTTAATTTTAATCGACTCTATTATTCGATTAAATATTTTTGATCGATTAATCTTACAACAGAAATTGATCGATTAATCGATTAAATCCCACAACACTAATTATTATATCATCTTGATGATGGTTGTGCTATTCGTAGTGGTTTACTTTCAACTACAGAGGTCATTCAGAATCGCAATTCAACGTGAACGGGAAATTACCGACAAATTTTGTGTGGAGGTCTCTATCACTGAAGGGTTATTTTATTTGTTGTAAATCTATCACACGGGACCCATAATTTTACTTCCTTCCTGGAAGAAGTCATGTGATGGATTTTCTCACCTTTTAAGACCAATCACTTTATTTTCAACCAGGTTTGAAGTTATGAAATTCAGACCCTATGACCAGCTTGGGAACTTACTACCGAAGATGATACCAGTGCGTCTAAAACTGCAAAATACATTACATGAATTGTTTTCAGACTGCACAAGTCTAACGGGTCCTCCCAGAAAACTGACCCCTGAGAAGAAGTTGCATATGTTGTTGATGACCAAGAAATCGCCATTATCGAAGTCACTGTCTATGCCTGACATGGAGACTCGTGTCAAGAAGAGAGAGCGACTTATGGCGTAAGTATTTTGTGACTGGAAAGTACAATAAGGTCAGGAAATAATCTGCTCCGCAAGCATTTCAAAACTTTTTCTATCTTTTCTGTTTGGTGTGCGCACAAAGATCAGCATAATCTCCAGTAGACTCAGTTCAGCGAAGTTTAACATATTTAGATATTGTTGTTATTTGATGTTATCCAGTGAGGGAAGTGGAAAAAAACCAAAGGCGGTATGCTTCCCTAAGATTTTCTTCTGGCATACTTCGATTTAAAAAAGTCATAGGTACCCCCTTCCTTAAAACATATACATAAATGATGTATACAATAAATTGTTTCGTACAATCAGTACTGTAACGTGAATCTTTGAAGCTTACACAACACATTAAATTTCTTAATAAAATAATTTTAAGTTTCTTCAGCTATTTACTAGATCATTTTACAATGTCCTTTGAGACTCATTAAAAATAATGTTAAAGCTTCAAAGTGCCTTACTTAATTATTAATGAAAAGCGCAACAAAAAAATGATACAGTCACTACATTGGTAACAAAGACCACCACAAGCTACAGACCACAGCCTTCTATACTTGAAATACTACCGTTGTAAGCATTCCACGGGTGAGCTTATCAAATAAGCGTGTCTAAATACACACTGAATACAGTTCCAGAAGGTTGTGGTTTAGATTTACGAAGAAAACAGATAGTACTCTTTGCTGTGAAGAAATGTATAAACAAATTTTTACCATCACATTTTGTCAGTGACGGTATGTCATTTTTCACTAATGGTTTGTTTTCTGGTCATAGAAACCAGTGGCAGTATTCCATACCATCGCATACCGTCTCACTTCCCTCACTGATGTTATCAGTTTCATATAATTTGTAATAATCTACTTATTTATTATTATTTTTTTACTAGTAAAGTGATTGAGGTTAAGGGTATTTGAGAATAAGGTGCTTAGGAAAATATCTGGGGCTAAGAGGGATGAAGTTACAGGAGAATAGAGAAAGTTACACAATGCAGAACTGCACGCATTGTATTCTTCACCTGACATAATTAGGAACATTAAATTCAGACTTTTGAGATGGGCAGGGCATGTAGCATGTATGAGCGAATCCAGAAATGCATAGGTATAGTGTTAGTTAGGAGGTCGGAGGGAAGAAGACCTGTTTGAAGTTCGAGATGTAAATGGGAGTATAATATTGAAATGGATTTGAGGGAGGTGGGATATGATGCTGAGACTGGATTACTCTTGCTCAGGATAGAGACCGATAGCAGGCTTATGTGAGCGCAGCAATGAACCTACGGGTTTCTTAAAAGTCATAAGTAATTAAATAAGTAAATGACGTGTTTAAGTTTCATGTTTGCAGGTTGAGCAGTTTAAGAGTTATTTAAATAATAATAAAAATATTATTTGCATATTTTCAAAATTTTTGATCTCCCTCAAATTTTAAGTAACATGTCTGAAATTTTTTTACAATACCTTTAATGTTCTCACATTTTTAAATTGTATATTGTAAAACAAGCGCAAAAAATTAAATCTATTCATATTCAAATTTATAACATTTACAGAGTGCATGTACACATTTTATTTATATATTCAAGAATTATTCCTTTTTTGAAAAAAAAAAAAAAAATGTCAACATAACATTCAAAGGAGCCTGTTCACAACACTTGCTACTATACAAGTTGTCCTGCTGATTGAAGCATTAAAGTAGAAGAGATAAGAATCAAAATGCAGTACGTGTGAAAGGTTTCTTTCTAATTAAACTCAATGATGTGTATTAGTCCCAGAATTTATTTCGAAAATTGCTTTTCAAACATGAAAAAAACATTTAGAATGACCGAACAATTAACCTTACAGCACATGACTAAATGGTCTAGTAAATACGCTAGGAGATATCTCGTGTAAAGACTCGGGTTTGAGTCCTGGCAGGGTTCTTTTCTTTTTCCATTTAATATGATTTTAACCTAATTCAGGGACATTATATTGGTATTTTAAGTGTGTCATAGCCAATATTTCTAGTATTACGATAATCATTATGCAAGGAGACACCGCGATTTATTATTATTTTTTTTTTTTTAGTTTGTTATTTAATGACGACAGTTGGATAGAAAAACTAATAGGCTAGAAGACACAGGATGTATCAAGGATAAACACATGAAACAAAAGGACAACGACAGGGATGCATAGAGGGCACTCTACACTGGGACGGACCAGTCTCAGGACTGAAGCACTAACCACCATTTAACGACGCTGTATCAACTATCAACTACTCAGTTATTTAGTGTCGATGAGATTGATGATAGCAATATGAGGTCGAGGATTCGCAATAGACTACCTGACATTCGTCTTATGGTTGGGGAAACCTCGGAGAAAACCCAACCTGGTAATCAGTCCAAGTGGAAATCGAACCCACGCCCAAGCGCGCGATTTATAACACACATGTAAGACGTCTATAAATCGACTTATCTAAATTAATAGTTACATATAGGAGCATGTACCGTCATCTGGCATGCATTTTGCTATAGCTCAAGTGAATCACGTGTTAGGACATAAGAATTGTAATGGAGGCAATTTTTTGTCCACCACAGTACATAACTTTTAAAGAGAGATTTTGTAATGGGAGTTTTCAATGTTGGTTTCTCAATTAGTTTGCGAGAGTACATGCGCTCAGAGTCAGAGAAGAGTTTTGATGAGTGCCAGGTTCGCCGGGCCAGGATGCAGTCACTGGGCCTGGCCTACCTGAGTCCACAGAACAAGTCGTTGGCCCAGAGCTTCCGGTACATGCGTACCAAACCCACAATCATCGCCTTCAAGACGCCAAGCCTTGAGAACTGCGACGCCACTGTGGCTCTCCTTGCCAGCAGCAGAAACAGTGGCGCCTCCCAGAATCCAGAGAGAGCAGCAGAGGAGGGCAGAGCCCCTGAAATAGTAAAAATAGGGGCCCGTAGTGACGACGTCAGTCTTGAGGTTGTGGCAGGGAAGTCTCCCATCTCTTCAGTCAACTATCCTATGGGGAAGCCCCTAGAAGTAAGTATCCTTTTGAAATTACTACATATGAATGTGTTGGGGCGAAATGATACAGAAATTTTGTGATAATGGAAATAGGGGAAAAAAATACTAATTCGATATTGTCACATGATGGGCTAGAGTTGAAATTCTGAGCATAACGATGAATAATCAATTATTATTATTATCACCATCATCATCATCATCATGATTATTATTATTATTATTATTATTATTATTATTATTATTATTATCATCATTGTCATTATTTATTATTATTATTATTATTATTATTATTATTATTATTATTGCCCACACCTGTGGAGTAACGGCTAGCACATCTGGTCACGAAACCAGGTGGCCCGGGTTCAATTCCCGGTTGGGGCAAGTTATCTGGTTGAGGTTTTTTCCTGGGTTTTCCCCTCATCTCATTACGAGCAAATGCTAGGTAACTTTCTGTGCTGGACCCCAGATTCATTTCACCGGCATTATCACCTTCATCTCATTTAGACGCTAAATAACTTAAGATGTTGATAAAGCGTCGTAAAATAACCTACTAAAATTTATTATTATTATTATTATTATTATTATTATTATTATTATTATTATTATTATTATTCCGCAAAATATTAGTTACAAAATAATACACAGAATGGCTTAGTGAGATAACATGTTGAATTTCTCTCTCCCCCCCCCCCCCCCTGTGTAAAAAGTTTCTTTTAGAAATACTTTCAAACTCCATCTCCTCTCTGTATATACCTACTTAAACTTTAAGTTATGCTACCATAGTACCATAACACTGAATAAAAATTGAGAGATAATGCTGTTATATGATAAGTTAATGTGACCAGAATGTCTGAAACTCAAAATGGGACACTTTCTAACACTACAGCTTCGTGAAAAATTTCCTATCCTGATCCTAAAATATTCAACACCGAAAATAAAATTTATTTCTTCAATAATTTCAAAATAATGGAAACACAATGTACGTATTAACCTTAAAGATTTGTCATATTATATAAAACAGAATTACTACAAAATACAAACTTATATTGCTCATTACACAAAATACAAAATTACATTAGCCTACTAAGAAGAGTAGGATCGCAATTTTTTTTTCTTATGAATGAATTTCCATAAGAAGTTTCTTACTCTCTTTTAAAAAACTAAAAAAAAGTTAATGCACTTGTATTTAAAATTAACTTTGGTGATTAACAATGCCTTCAATGTGTGAAGTTCAAATGTGTTTTCTCTTATGTCCACATTTTGTTCACTTTGGCAAAAACTCTTTCTAGAGGACCACTGGTTTGAGAACTAACTTTTAGCGAAGGGCCTTGTGTAAAATCCACTTCGAGAATGGAGAAATACAGTCCAGTTACACAGACGTGCGGTCTCCGAGACCTCTAGTAGTATATATACTATGTATATCATCTCCAATATGGTACAAGAAATAATTATATACCAATAAGTGAACTGCACCACCAGCTTCCTGCCAGAAAGTACACAAGCATTCACATTCGTAAAGTGGTGGGAACTGGTTCATTTTCACATTTAAAATTTTGGAGAGGTCTCAGAGACTGCACCTCTGTGTTTGAGGGTTAATTTGTAAGTTTGTGAATATAAAAAATAGTTTACTGCTAGAGTGACATGTAACATAGTTTATGCTTGGGATTTTGGGTGCACTTCTACTGATATCTGAATGAGATATTAGTATGTACATTGGTCATGAGATCGATGGTAGAAAATGTGACAATCTCTAGCTATAATAGAAGCTTCATAGCATTCCATAATAAATAATTTTGTAGAAATCCTGTATTTTATGAAACAAATTGTACTGACTTTGGAAGCACATAATATAAATTAATCTTATGCTTAGAAATTATTTATTTTCAAACATGTTTGAACCTTCTATTAATGTTTCATACTTTATGAACAACATGTTTATATCATATTTTTTAAATAAGCCAAATTATGCACTAAAATAAATTAAAATCAAGATCATAAATGATAAAGAAAATTCTCACAATTAATAAAAGATTGAACTGATCCTTTAGATCGTAGACCACACACTTTTCTGAAACAAAATGCCTGATTTCTTTACTTGCCTTTTAAGGTAATAATATTGTATAAGTTGTGATAAAGAAATACGTTCAGAAATTTTACATGTAAATAGTTTGATATAAGAAATATGAACATATGGAGTATTATTTTTTTCGAAATTTTCTTGTCCATTTAAGTAATGAACTGTATAAAATAATGTATAATGTTAATAATGCTTTTTAATTAGTTTGGCAGTGGGAATTCTTTGCAGGTGTAACCCATCAAATGTTTATTTGCATCTGACTGGCAAATGGCAAAGTCTGTCATGGTCTTTGAGGACACATAAGCTTAGTGTAGGTTTCTTTCAATCTTAATTTGTTGAGAAGTGACAATCTACTTCAGAACGTTAAAATCATAAAAAAATATACCAATAACAACATTCAGAATTATGTTTTTTTACTAATTAGGCCTATTCCCTTTACAAAACATCACCAATATGAAACGTTTACAATATTTTTTTTATTTGCTACTATAATATAACCTAAAAATACTTTCACCCTAAAATACTCAGTTATCAACATTGTTACAAAACACACCGGAAAAGATGGTGTGTTAGGTTAAAAAAAAAGTCTTAAAAGAAGAGAAGTAGATATGAAATATTTTATTTCCTATAAAAATTGCAGTTAGGCTTAGCAGGCTAGTACTGGTATGTTGAAGAAAAATACAAGGTTTTTCACTGCTGTGGTGTCTGAACCAAGTCATACTGTAGATGAAAAATTCAGGATCTTTGTGAAAGTGAATAACAATTTCATAAAAAGATGTGAAAAAGTATTGAATCAGTGCCAAGTTGCATGCGTCATAGTACCCAAAGCCATAGCTCAGCAGGGACTCGCAAAATCTATCTCTAATCATGATAAATACTCCTCACTGTATTAAAATTATTTCAAATGAAATTCTTTTCGTGATTTGATTTCTGTACCAGAGTGACAAAATACTGCTGATATTAAAATAAATTACCTGTCTGAAAAAGAGAATATTCATAACTAAGGAGTTAGTAAAAAATCATAACCTAACAATATCTTTAATACCAATTTGTAAATATTATATTCTGAATTGTAGGTAGTCAAATCTGTAGATTAAAGAAGAGTCTAAATAATATGTCATTGTATTGCAGCTGTCCATGAAATTCATCCAATCCGGAATGAATTTCTTATTTTCTTGTACCCACATCGATTGGTGACATGAACTTTGCCTCTTGCAGTCAGCATGTGTTGTAAGCTTGTACAGTTTGTGTAACAGAGTTGATGTGTTCTGTTCAGCCAATCAATGAGGAGAATGTTAGTGAGTCTTCAGCAGAGCGTGAAGGTATGGAGGTGAGTCAGATGTCCCTCTCCACTGCTGCTGTCTGTCTCACACTTGCAGCTGCAACTCTCACGCTTTACTTGTCTGATCTGTAAAATTTCTGTTATTGTGCTGTGATTGTCCTGTCAGTAGGGTTTGGAAATAGCTACAACCAATCTTCATTCCACCTACAATTTAAAGATCCAACATTATCTTTTAGTATAGTGCAATGTTTGCTATAGCCAAGGGAAAAAGGCATAGGCCTATGCTTACAATGTACTGGTACGTATATAATGCATGTGTATGAACTTAGAATTGGAAAAATAAATACACATAAAGAGAAACAACTTACTAAGAATAATATTTTGAGGATTCAGTTTTGTTAAGATCTTTCCAAACGTCTTTTTCTCAGAGATAATATTTTTGATTCAATGTGTTTTGCTTGTAAGCCAAAGAAATATGGAAGAGACAGAAAAAATAAACAATATTTAATTAAACAGTTAGGTAATTATGTAAATGACGCATAAATTTTATTACCAATACTCGTATTTTTACAATACCCATAACATTTTGCGAAGTTACAATTATTTGTATCTTTCTGAATAACAAAACATAATAGTATTATTGTGACTGGATCATATTCACTCTACGAAATAATGATTGGTCATCACTCTAAATCTTTTACTAAGTTATATTTTCGGCTTAGTTTTTTAGAACATTTTTATATTTTTATATACTTTTTTATCGCACAAAAATTCCCCAGTTTTCCGAATGTTACAATATTATACAATAAATTACATCCGCATCCGAATGTTGATATTTTCAATGTGAATTTTTCTAAATACAGAATAATTTATCATATTTTACAGAACATTGTTGTTAATTAATTTCAAGCTATTTTCACACCTTATTTTCAATTTATTTATTTTCTCCTTTCTCTCTTTTTTATTTTGTTTCAGTTTTTAATAAGAGTATGTTCCATTTTCCTTGCTTAATTATGTTTTATAAATTACGGTATATCAATTGTCAGTCTTGAGCATTGTAATTGGGTTTTGCCTGTTATGTTTAATAACAAATAAATAATAGAGAGAAGAATCCAAAAAGGATAGCTGCCCTTGAAAAGGGGGCACCGAGCGGTAACAGCACCTAAATTAATTGTAAATCAACAATATTCTATTTTAAATTTAAATTTTATTTTTATTTTATTTTAATTTAATTTGTTTTTGGGGGGCAGCTATCTTCGACATGAATAATTTATTTTTCATATAAAGAGCTGTACAGATGGTTATTTACAATTAACAAGGAATGTCTTAAAACATTAATGGCTATATCTTGAAGTTCCAAAAGATCGATATGGAAACGATGAAAGAAATTGATACTAAAGTACAATTTCCAGTGGAATCATTCATGCTAGAGAGATGAAGATTTGCACAATTACTTTAAGAGTATTATAGAGTAAAGAATTATAATTTTAATATTAATATACAGTAGTTTATTTTTTTTATTTGAAGTTTTAATTTTGATATTTATTTACTGATATACTGAATTAAACACAAAAACATATAAAAATTCAAGCTCGTATTCGGATGTAGTTCCATCTAATACAAGAAATACAGAAGTTAATACACAGAATTAGCTATTACCATAAAAAGGTAAGAATACAAAATAACTCTATACATAGAATCAATTCAAATATTGGTATCATTTATAAGCAGATGTTCAATATGGAAATTTGTGCACAATTTTGAGGTAAAGAGTCAAGTAAATTTAATCTTTTTTTTTAAAAAACAGGGAATTATTTTTTCTTTTGGCTTCCTTCTTTCAGTTCATTAAATAAGTCTTACACAGTAACAACAACGATGTGAAGAACTGGGTAGAAAATTTTAATTTGTGACCTACTGTCACTTTCTATGGAAATTGTACTAGTGCCTAAAGTTCCTATTACTTTCTATTTTCTTTTTTTTTTTTTTTTACATTTTTCTGTAAGTGTAATAATAATTCGAATCCCCGCAGACTCAAATGGAATTTGTGGTGGATTAAGATTGTGTTGAAAAAAAAGCTTTGTGAATGTGCTCCAGTTTTCCTTGACACTCAAATAACATAATGAGATAACTTTTCCAGTTTTGGTGAAAAACAGACTTATGCACCAGTAACAATACTGTAAGGGCTTGGGATATACACAGCACAAGTGTTGAAATTTGTCATGTCAATTTCAGGAACATATTTCTGATCTTTGTAATGACTTATTTTCTTATTTCTTTTCAAGGTGGCTCTTCATTATATGATATGTACTCACACTGTTATATAATGGAAGAAACATAACCTGACTTCAGCCTGCTGCCCCACTCTTTATTCAGTGTTTGCTCGCTGCCTTACTGTGTTACTTAACAGAAATATCCACTTCATTATTTCTTCTACTCTGTGTGTATTCTTTATCTTGTACTTAGTTCTCTTAAGTTACTACTATTGAAAAATGTTTGTGTGTTTTGTGATGTTTCTTATTTCTTACTATTATTATCTTGTGTAATTTAATAATTAAGATGAAAGTGATCTAATATTGCGCAGGAATTTGCCTGCTTGTAATTTTGAGTAGTTTCATAGGAATTAAGCATAGATTTCAACTATGAGTATATTTTCTCAAATACAAGCGTCTGTTTGTCACAAAAAAATACTATAGTCCCGTCGCTCTAATTTCCGGCAGCCAATCACGTTGCAGATCGGCTACATTTAAACGTGTGCATCTTGTAATTCGCTGATGAAGAAGTCATGCATTTCCTAAGGCTCGATAAATAATTAATATAATCGCCCGCCATTTTGGCTCTTTCGTTGGCGTTCGCAGAAAGCACATGAAAACGTTATTTGCCACTCAGTTATTTGCTGAATTACAGTGCGTTTGATTTATCATAGGAGCTACGACATGATAATGTTTAATGGTATGGCAAATAGATCCCTCGTCTGGTAGCTCGGCAATGAAAGAACAAAAATGTCGAACGATACTACCTACCTAGACTTTATAGAGCCTTCACTTCCTAAGACGTAAGCAAAGAGGAGGAGTTACGCCTGGAATAACAGCGTCGCGACTATAGCTGGACAGTTTATTACAAAGATTAGTTCATAATAACTTTTACATCGTTGTCTTACCCATAATAGCTTGGGAGTAGTACTTGAGAAAGTATAGCAGGGTTCCCACAGATCTTGAAAGTCAGCAAAGTCAGGAAAATTAAAATTGGCCAGGGAAAGTCAGGAAATTTGTTTTTATAACGTCGTGAATCGGTGAATTTTTGTGAATTTCACTAAGAATCAGTGAAAAATATGTTTCTCAGTTAATAAAGGTCTTCTTGTTGAAATACTACATGAAGAAAGTATTGTTTTACAGAGGAAAGTATATGATGCAATATTAGACATTATGGATCTATACAGAAGATCCCCGTAACACAGAAGACGCTATGAAGAGTACTGTATCTTCAAAATACTAGACAAAATCAGACTGATGAATATAAAAGAAGAGCTGAAAAACGAAAAGTACAAAAGGAAATAAAGATATTGGAGGAAAGGACAATTGTTAGAATAGAGAAACAGAAGGAAGAAGAAGCTATTGCAACTCATAGTCACTAATTGCAGAAGAAAACAAGCCTAGAAAGTGAACAGAGCTAATGCTAATATTAGTTATAAAATTTGTAGCTTGTATAATTGTGTAGTGTATTATTTTCGTTTTCTTAATTTCTGGTTATTACTAATGTTTTTCAAAGTATCTTACTGATTATAGCTTGTAAAGTTTCTAGTTTTTCCTCATTTAATTTCTTATCATTAACAATATATATTTTCAATGTATCTTACTGATGATACAATTACATCAATTTCGTTAATTTTTCCCCTAACCAGAAAGAGTTTTATTCCATGTTTTTTATTTAAATATAAATAAAAACTACAAAAAAGTAAGTCAAAGATAAGAATAAAGGAGAGAGCTGGACGGCTATGGGGATGATCGAGGCCATTTAACTTTTTTTTCAATACGAAAAAGTTCATGTAAGCATATGTGCAGAGGTCAGGGAAATGTTGAAAAATTAGTCTTGAAAGTCGAGGAAAGTCAGGGAAATTAATTTCCTTATTTCTGTGGAAACCTTGTATAGCCTACTTAGGTACTGGTATCTATTTGTCAAAATTTAAAATCCAAAATAAATCTGTTCAGAATTTGTACTGGTATGTGCAAAAGGTAGAAATATTTAAGTTATTTTTAGTACACTGTTAATTTTAATGTCTATTTCATAATTATTTTTTTCTCTGAAAACCAGGACCATACATTACAATAAACTTTGCTAATTTTCAATTCTACCGTAATTTTGAAATACTGTGTAATTTTATACATTACACTATCAGTAATTGAATATGGAATGAACACTTTATGACAACTGAACTGGTTGATCGCTATGGAGTAACAGTTAGCACGTCTGACCATGAAACAAGTGGGCCCGGGTTCAAATTCTGGTTGGGACAAGTTACGTGGTTGGGGTTTTTCTGTCGACCAATTGAAGCAGAATTCCTGGGTAACTTTCGGCGTTTGACCTCGGACTCATTTCGCCGTTATTAATTCATATATTATCATCATCTATAACATTGCCCAGGTTAAGTTCACGGTGCTGTATGCTGTACTTGTAAAAGAGCATGGTCGTTCGGCTACCCAATCATTCACAGAATAGGAGTGGTAAGCACAATAAGCCTCAGGCTGCAGAGTAAGCCTTCCGGTCTCTCCTCCATACAAGAGAGAGAAAAAAAGTATGTGCCTTTGTTCCTGATTGAAACATAGTTTGCAAAGATTGTTGTGGGATGGTTAGCCTACATATGCTATGATCTTTAATGGAACTTAATTGTTGCGCATTTATTATTGAAAGATGCATTGTATTTGAGGAAATATGGTAATGTGATGTTATTGATGTTTAATACAGTAAGTTCCAGTGAATGTTCCTGGCGTTCTCGGCCAACCAGTGACAGGTCTCTCCTTCCTCCTTCAATATACACCTCTGCTTGCATTCGCGAACTCATGACGCTTCGTCGGATTAAAACTGACATACTGTGTTATATTAATAACATTGAGTACTCACCTTCCATACAGTAGCTGCTGGAAGGGTTGCCACACTTGTGTGATACTTAATTCACATTACATCATCCACAGAACCTATCAAATTTAGTCTTGTTTTTTTACATGGAACTGAACAATCAGAAAATTAACTACTAAAGTGTTCCCTTGCTGCAACACACGATTTATTTTTCTAAACTGGTATGCACTTTTTCAAAATGTGTTCACGTTCATGCACTGAACATGTAACCATTGCAAAAAACACAACACAACGTAATAAACTGTACTGGTACTTATTTTTATCCATGTTGAATCTTTCGTACACTACTTTTAACACTTGAATACAAATAATTGATTAAATGGCACAACCCAAACATAATAGAAACATCATAAGGAAGACAAAACAAAAACTCAACAAACACAAAAACACACAAAACACAACACAAACACAAGAAATACATCACACTAACATACGAAAACAAAAACACACACAAGATCACATCCTCATTCAGAAAACAGAAATAGAGTACAACATAGCATACAGAACAGAAAACACACTACAAAGACATCTCAACACACAAACAACACAAACAAATAAATATAACCACACAGGCGTATACATACTCACATGCAATAGATGCGACAGTTTCTACATTGGACAGACAGGCAGATCATTCCAAACTCTATACAAAGAACACATTAAAGCAATAACCAGAGGACACAATACATCTACATATGCCGAACATATAACTAATGCTAACCACACATGCAATAACATAAATACAGACATGGAAATCCTACACATACAACCCAAAACCCAAAAACTCAACACACTAGAACAATATGAAATATACAGACACACTAAAACACACCCCAGTCAAATTCTCAACACACAGATCAATTTCAGAACACATACATTATTTGACATAACTCTTCATCACACGAACGCACCCACACAACAGGCAGCGAAGTTGAGATAGCGCCGAGATCTAGTAGGCTCTGAGGATGGTGTCGAATAGCACCGAAACAGCTGTAAGCCGCACATGTTTACATCATTAATACGAGTAAGATCACCATTTAATCAATTACTTATTTTTAGTTGACTCGCTGGATGTCTTTACTGCAGACAGATAGTCAGACACAGCTAATTTTGGAGGACGGGGATTCATGAACCATGCAGCTTGGTGATCTTTAGCTCCCTTTCTCTCATCCCCTCTCTGTTGGCACGTGCACTCTAAGAGGTGATGTGTGGAAGATAACATAAACACCAATCAGAATGATTAAATGAGATAAACATGTTACAATATTCACCAGCTATGCAAGCAGGGAAGACGAACTCTTGAGAATATTAGTGGAATCGGCATGTTTAGTTGGTTAGTCATAAAACAGGGATCTGCAATTTAAAAACTTATTAAATTTATTAATGTATCGTTGTAAGTTGTAATCTGACAAAGCACCTTGAGTTAATGGATGCAGGCAGTGGTGGTAGCAGAGTGGGAACTTGCTGCTGATTGGCCAACAGAAAAACATTCGGAGCATTCTCTGGGACCCATTGTTATTAGCATTATAACACACAATGACAGTCTGATTAAAAATAGCATTTTGAATGGAGCTTCTTCATTCCAGTATAGAAATAGAAGAAATAAATCAAAGCTTTTCCATGTATTTACAAACTTCAATATTGCAAATTCAAGGTGAATACATGTAAACAATGAAAATGTAGATCTTGCATAATTTATTGTATTTTTGTAACAGAGAAAATTAATATCTCTTATAGTTCACATATTCTAGTTACTGGTGACTCTTATCAACCATTTGAATGAATGAAGTTAGAAATCGTATGAATGTGGTAAATTTTCATAGGTACAATACATTGAAACAACAAAATGTCTAATAAATAATACTGTTGGGACCACATTTATGACATAATTAACTCTTACAATCTTTTTATAATAAAATACCGGTATAGGACGTGGACAGAACTATCTTTCAGAAAAATAAATCCCCACAGAGTTACATATTTAGTAGCGAAATGTCATTTTAAATTCCATACAAATTATTTTAACAACGGAAGAACTTGAAATTATTACTGATAAATGAAAGGAGGGTAACATTCTATGCTTCAGAACTTTGTTCAATAAGAAAATACCGTCTTATAAACAGAAGGATGAAAGTAAATGTTTACCAGTATGCTTGCATAAATTTATAAACAATGTACTTATTTGTTATTTAAGTATGTGTACAAATAATGTGGTACTAACATGACATTGAATGGTATGTGTGGTTGCAGATCTTTATAGATGGTCCTTATGGGGCTCCTTCCAGTCACATATTCCGCGCCCAGCATGCCGTGCTGATAGCCACAGGCATTGGTGTTACTCCATTCGCCTCCATCTTGCAGTCCATCATGCTGCGGTACTGGAAGGCTCGACATCTGTGTCCCAAGTGCAAGTACTCCTGGGCCAGTGACATTCCTGCTACAGTCATGAATCTGCGCAAGGTGAGCAGTATAAATACGTTCAGGTTTGGACTTAAAAAAATGATGTAATTACTTGAATAGCAACGATATCCTTTTTCATTAGGTACTACTTACAATCCTTTTATGCTTTCTTATCCCTACTCTAACATTATCCTTCACTATCACAATCATCTTTATACGCTCCTTATGTCTTACCATTCTCCTCTTTTTTTACTTCTCATCATCATTGATTTTTCTTCCTCTTCTTCTTTATTCTTCTGCTCTCTCTCTCTTTCTTTCTCTTCATATTCTTTCCATTTCTGCTCATGATTTTCACACTTTTTTTTTGGTTTAATTGAATTACAAACTAATGGTGAAGGTTGCAAACAAAACCGTTCATTTCCAAAATAGTATTTTTTTTGGGAAGTAGAAAAAACTGTATCGAGCCTTCACTTTACCCCAAAGAGAACGATTCGTGCATGTTACATCCGTTGTTCTAATGGTGTCAATAATCGTGATTTTAGTCATTTTCTGTGCATTTCATAGACAAAAATATTTCTGAAATGTCCGGTTTTGTTTGGAAATATGATGGAAACATTCACTTTTGTTCAGAAAAAGCTATTTGACATTTGTAACAGTAAAACATACACAAATCTCCCTACACTTCCTTCACTTTCATTCTTACTGTATCATGGAAAAATTAATATATTATAACACTTTTACAGTAATTTTAATTAGCAATAAGATATTATCACTCTTGCACATAGAAGTGGAAATGACCAATTTTTAATGGATTGGTAATTGCAATACATACAGAATGTTGGAAATGTTCGTTTTTGATACAAATAAAGGAAATGAAAATATTGGCATTAGCATGTTATGGAATTATCCGGTTTCGATTGAAAATATTGATTTTACCATACTGTTTCTCATGGAAATGACCGAATTAGAATAAATACAGTAACATATTCAGAAAGGTGCCTCTCTAAACATACCAAAACCGTAAGAAACTTATTTTTTGCTTTCGGTGGAAATGACCAGTTTTGTTCGCAACCTCCATAATTTGGTTGATAGCCGAGAATCCAGACATTAAGAATATCATCACGTGCTTAAAGGACAGTACGACTGAGTTAAAAAAATCCATTTTCGTTTTTTTGTATCAAAATGTTTGTTGAGCACTTAGGAAGGTGATGTAAGATGTTCTTTTGCCCGTATGTCTTCTTTGAGTTGCAGGAGCGATTTTTATATAGGCCTGCTTCACAAATTTTCCTATTTCTTGAAACTTCATTTTAGATGTTCAAAATGCTCCATGCGCATGCAGTTTTCACTAAATTCAAAGAAATTATTCGTATATGTCCATACATATATTATCAAAGATCTAACATTGAGAAATCTAAAGTATCTTGAAAATTAAAAGCTTAAAAAAATATTATTTAAATTTAAAATGTGAATAAATAAATGTCTGATTTTCAAAAATATATTATGTCTAAAGACTCTAAAGTAACCTGTACATTGTGAATTTCTGAACGTTAAAATATTGCCCATGGATCATGGTTCATAAGAAAAAATTATGAACTTGCTGCATTAAAATGTAATGCGCATGGAACATATTGATTGTATTACTAATTTGCATAATTAAAATAGAATTAACTTCGAAACTAGCAGTCTGATTGAGATAAAAATTTGCACACAAAACTTTTTCTTTAATGCATCTAATAAACTCTTAACAAATTAAAGAAATCGGATTAAAATAGTAAAATTTCGAAACTTAGTCCTAGTGTCTCTTGAAATAGAAATCTGTTCTTCTCACTCTCTTTTTTTTTTTTTTTATTTCCTTGCAAGATTGGCTTTTCTGGAAATTAGTACAACCCTGAATTGAAAGAAAATGAGAAGTGAAATTTCACAACTGTAATATTTTAGTTGTTAGTCTAGTTGAATATTATTTTCGTGATTTTAATAGAGTTGTTTTAAGAAATATTCATGTTTGTATTAACTTACGGTATCTTGAATTGTATACATGTTATAAATTACCAGTGTCGTAGTTCTGGTTTGATAATTTAGTTTATGAATGCATGTTTCGTTACTTGAATAAATCACATGTCACAACCAAAGTAGGTAATAGTAGTTCTAGAGAAGATGCCCATTTCTGCACTTCCATCTTCTATATATATTTTTAGCAGAATGTTTGCTGTTTTGTTTTATTTGTTTTGAAAATAAAGAAATACATTTTGAAATCATTTGTTGTAATATGTTGACTGAATGGAAAAAGAAGCAATACTGATGATGTTAATAGATTTCACCAGAATTTTACACATGGTAAAATTGCCACACTTGACTTCATGCACGGAGTGAATGATGGAAGCTACTTAGATTTATAGACTAAAGTCGATGTGTGCATTCAGGTGGACTTCTTCTGGATCAACCGTGATCAGCGGTCCTTTGAGTGGTTCGTGAATCTGCTGTCAGAGCTGGAGATCGAGCAAGCAGAACTCGGTGGTGCCATGGAGCGGTTCCTGGAGATGCATATGTATATCACCAGTGCCCTGCAGAAGACCGATATGAAGGCAGTCGGACTTCAGCTTGCACTGGACCTCCTTCACAAAAAGGTTCGTTGTCTAGGAAATTATTTTTTATTAGAATGCCACAAGGGAACCGATGTGACTGGAGAAAACTTCTGTGTTTTTTGGACTACAGGCTTACCCAGCACAAGTTATAACACTTAGGAATATAGTTCTAATAACCACTTTCATGTGTTAAAATAAAAACTAAGTTGTACATTACCCAGTTAACTAGTTTCAGCTTTGTGTCAGCCATCTACAGAACTAGCAGGTCCTTGGTTCCTCTGGTTTCTTCAGTTGTTTTGCTGGGGATGCGTTTATGTATGGTAGTGTGGAGTCCAATAGAGTGTGTGTTCTGAAATTTAGTTGTGTATTGAGGATGTGTTGTGGGTGTGTTTTTGTGTGTCATATTTTGTACTGTTTTAATGTTTTAAAGGGGACTGGGTAATCTGAGTGTATGGCTGTTGTGTATGAGTGAAGAAATTTTGCTCTTACACTTGAACTTTTGATTCTATCAATTTACAATTTTGCAGCATACATACAATATTTGCAGGTATATTTTGGTTTTCAGATTATCTTTCTACCTCATATACTCGATTTTATAAAAAAAAATTAAACTCGAAAAATATTAATTGAATTTAAGTTAAAAACATAGATTTTTAGGAACATTTTTCCCAGAAACTCTTTGCACTACAGGTTCCTCAAAATTCAAGCATATTTCCAATGCAGTTGATTATATTTTACGCCATTTTCATCACATTATGAATATTCATTCAATAGAAAAAATTATTTCCTATCCTGAAAACAATTATTTAAATATTTTCATATTCTTTCATACTTTTCTGGATGTAAAATCTATAATAATTCTGATAACTGTGTGAGAGTTGCCATGCTTCTTCACTGCCATATGAAATAGAAGTATGCAGAATTTCAGCCTTCTAGCCCCAGTAGTTTCTGAAAAAAATGTTTCTAAAGTACTCATGTTTTTTAACTTAAATTTAATAAATATATTTCAGGTTAAATTTTTTTTATAAAATCAAGTGTATGAGGTAGGAAGATAATCTTGTGGTTTTTCGGTTGGGTATATAGAATTTTCATGTCTGTTTTTATGTTGCAGTAGCTGTGGTTGATGTTTGTGATGTGTTTTTATTTTAACACATAAATGTGGTTATTGTAACTATTCTCTTAAGTGATATAAAGTGTTAAAAGTGTGTAATCGAAATGTATAAACAAGTTATAAATTCAGAGTGGATCAATTCGGATTTGAACCCAGATTCCCTGGCCAGCCCAACACTCTAGCACTGAGCTATCATTGCAGTTATTTTTAATTAATTAATTTACTGATTAAATTTCCAAAGTCTTTATTGTGTTAATATTTAGGATTTACCTTAGCTGACTTGTTTCGAAGTTTTGTTCTTCATTAACTTCGAAACTAGTTAATTAAGGTAAATTCTAAATATTAAAAACAGTAAAGAAGTTGAAAATTTAATTAGTGATATATAAGTGTTAAAAGTGTATATAGAAAAATGAATAATTAATTCATTCATTCATAGTTTTCTGCCCAATTTTTCACTGTAAACTGAGCATTCTTCAGTTTTTCCTATTTTCTACCTTCCTCTTTTCTCCGCATATGACCCATATACAATGCATTCGTAGCTCGACCAGACGTATTTTCTGTAAGTATTTCTATGTTTAATATAAAATAGGCAAATTGATTCGCTCTATAGATTAACCCTCAACTGGTATTGCTTTTTAAATGAATTAAATACTATTATAGTCACAATCATGCCATGGTATGAAAGAAAAATTTCACAACCTCGAGCGGGAATCGAACCTGCGACTTCCTGTTCTCCGGTCAGGCACTCTACCACTGAGCTATCGAGTTCGTCTCACGCCAAAGGCTCGGAATTATTCTTTCATAATGGCGACTCTGTTATAGAGTACTGTCCATAGCGTCTGATCTTAGTCAGCACTGCTTATGGCTGGAAAGAAACTTTACAAATGTAATCTTCATCTTACGATGTTTGGGTGACGTGTATACGTCCGTTGATGTGACGTTGGCATGAGACGAACTCGATAGCTCAGTGGTAGAGTGCCTGACCGGAGAACAGAAAGTCGCAGGTTCGATTCCCGCTCGAGGTTGTGAAATTTTTCTTTCATACCATGGCATGATTGTGACTATAATAGTATTTAATTCATTAATATGTCACATCAACGGATATATATACGTCACCCAAACATCGTAAGATGAAGATTACATTTGTAAAGCTTTTTAAATGTAGCCTGCATTACGATATCTAGCCATATGGGTCTATATTGATCCATAGATACCAGTTGAGGGTTAAAATCAAATTAAAATCATGATTTTAGTGACTGATATTATACTCCCTTTTATCAGATTCTTCCATTTCAGTACTTGTCTTCATTTTGTGTATCCGTGGCGTCCTTGGACTGGTCCGGCCAAGCTATGAATGCACTGTATATTAATGTCTTCTATCATCTGACATCTTCTTCTGTCCCAAACTCTTCTCCCGTTGACATTCCTTCCAGTACATCCTTCAGCAGACAGTTTCTCCTCAGCCAGTGACCTAACCAATTCCTTTTTCTCGTACCGGTAATTAATTAATTAATTATTTAATTATTATTTATTTATTAACTCGTTTTAGTTTCTTTATGCAAGTTAAATTTTCAATGCTACACATTTTTCATAATGTTCTGCCCAAGGGTAGGCTTTTCTCTGCAAACCCAGCATTCTCCAATCTTTCCTATTTTCTGTCTTCCTCTTTGTCTCCACATATGATCCATGCACCTTAACATCGTCTATTATCTGATATTTTCTTCTGTCCCGAACTCTTCTCTCGTTCACCATTCCTTCCAGTGCATCCTTCAGTAGGCAGTTTCTTGTCAGCCAAGGACTCAACCAATTACTTTTCCTCTTCCTGATCAGTTTCAGCATCATTCTTTCTTCACCCACTCTTTCCAGCACAACTTCATTTAAATGTCAAAAATTTGTTAGCATATATGTAGGAAAGCTACTTCTTCTTCTTCTTCTTCTTCTTCTTCTTCTTCTTCTTCTTTTTCTTCTTCTTCTTCTTCTTCTTCTTCTTCTATTGCAAGTGGTCTTTCATTTGGAAACCTCTAGCTCCTTTCGAATCTACTGCTAATTCCAGTAGAAGGATGAGATCTTGTTTTTCATCTCGTATAGGATCCAGTTTTCACAAAATAAGAGAAATATAGCCTATTATGTGTGGAGAAAGTTGTAATAAAGATTTTTAACTAATGTCTTTGGTACATGTGCAGGAGAAACGCGACCTGATCACAGGTTTAAAGACACGAACCAATGCCGGACGTCCAAACTGGGACAAAGTGTTCAAGCAGCTGCAGGACCAGAAGAAGGGCAAAGTCACTGTGTTCTATTGCGGTCCCCCACAGCTGGGCAGGATACTGAGGGTGAAGTGTGACCAGTTCAACTTTATCTTCCGCAAGGAAGTATTCTGAGGGCAGAGTGATTTTCAGATCCTTGTGGAGAACAATTTTGGTATAAGAAAGAGATAGACTATTTATGATAAATTATATTTCTCTGTTAAATAATTGGAATATTCTAATACAAATCTGGCTTTCTAATCTTTTAAACATAGTGAGTATAGATTTTAAATATATTATATTGTAGGTCTCGTTACGATTTCTCAAGCTGTTCGGAAGATTCTCTCGGTTGTTGAGATGTCATGTATTTTGTACGTACAGCAGAACCCCTTTTTAACGAATGTCTGAGAGATTACTTTTTTCCCTTAAATAGCGGTTTTCCTTTAAAAAGGGCTTACATAAAATGGGAAGAAAAGGCTAAAATACTAGTAAGTAACGTGTGTTATATACCAAATATTATAATTAATTAGGTCTACAATTATTATTTGCAATACATTTCATTATATTATTTCCTAACTGTTAAAATGGTGGGGCACAAATGTTTGTTATACATTTATAAATTTGTGTCGGCTTCGGTAGCGTAGTTGGTATAGTGCTGGCCTTCTGTGCTCGAGGTTGCGGGTTCGATTCCGGTCCAAGTCGATGGCATTTAAGTATGTTTAAATGCGACAGGCTCATGTCAGTAGATTTACTGATATGTAAAAGAACACCAGCGACACTGATGTAGCCTCTGCAGTTGCAAGCATCGTTAAATAAACCATAATTTTGTAATTGATTTTATAAATTTGTCAACAGACATTGAATATATTTTCCTCAAATTTTGAATAATAATATTTCTCCATGCAATTTAGGGTAGATGCTGTACATTTTGTAAAATGTCTACACAAGGGTTAATTGTAGTACAAAGAAGGTATAGAGATAATATTCCACTTGTATGAATATAGAAGGCATTTAAGATAAGTGCTAGCTTGCAGGATGAAACATATTTGTCTGTCTCTTTCTATCCATTATTGTTCACCAGCGAAATAAATTTGTGCATAAAAAATAATCAGTGTGATGTAAATTAGTACCGTAACAGAGGCTTGCTGTGCTCTCTTGAAAGAATGAATGAATTCATTTCATCTGCAAGTTTTTCCAATTTGACTTGGAAATGATAACGTAAAACTATTTAAGTTTAATTATTCAGTTCTAATAACTGGATAACTTGATAGTGTTTATATTGTTACCATGGGATTGTAAATAACTTCGAAAATAGTTTGTATATCTTTTATAATATACTTTATCATGTGTTTAGTATTAGTAATTTTAAATGTGTTGTGTGTTATGATCAATTTATGTAATTTAATGAAAATATTTGGCTAATGTTTGTGGCAATATTACTATGAAAATGTTTTTATAACCTTTAAATATCCTTCCGTTTCTATAGTGAAAGTGATTATTTTTAACGTTTCTGTTTGGATTTTGGACGTTTAAGAACAAGTACTGTAATTTAAAAAATTTGAAGTTAGTAAATTGTTCATATTAAACTTACTGTAGCATTTAATATATTCAGAAAATAAAATGAAAATTGATAAAATGAAAAAATTAATGCTAATAAAATTTACCATAAAATACTTGTAAATAAACAAAATAAGATAATGAGAGTAATATCTTTATAAAATATTGTCGGTATTAAATATGATTTCAGAACTTTATATTAATTGAAACAAAGCCTGTCGGTACTCCTATTGGAACTTTCTTTTAATCCAATATCACCAGGTTGTCATTTGACATTTCTGGTCTCTCCTAGCAATGGTTTATTTGTAACCCACTTCTGAGATTTGGAGCACTAGGAAGGCGGAGTTACGCTACCCCAATGACGATGATGATGATGATGATGATGATGATGATGATGAAGAATTGCCAGGAGAGGTCTTAAACCTAAGCCTAACCTAATTTTCAGACCATGGACGAACACACGAACATTCCCCTTTAAGGAAAAATTTCTGTGTTCTGAGCGGGAATTGATCCCGTGACCTCGTGAACTGTGGCCAGAAGCTCTGACCACTAGCCCATGAGGTTGGTCCCTATTGGAATTATTATGATTTATAAATGTGGGAAAGTTATTACAGCATATATTTCTTTCATTCCATGTATAAGGATTGTATATTTATTTTTCTTCTTGATTTTATAAAGAGAAAAATCACCAAAAATACACAAAGGTGAAAAAAAAAAGTACAATATTTCTTTACACACACATTCTAATACTTATCTTTCTCTAAATTCTAGTGATGAAAAGAATTCCACTTGCATCCGACCCATTAAAAATTAAAACACTAGTTCCTCTTTCTTATATAAAGAGTTTATTTCTATATTTTACTCAAAAGAAAAACGAATATTCAAGTGGCCACACAGACCCTGAATTCTAGAAGATAGTGTACTGGTACTGCTATAATGGAAATATGAATATAGTTGGTTTAACAAAATTTAGAAGTAGGCCTACATAAAAAATAAACACATGCAATTTAACTATAATATGAAAAAAATTAAGTAAGTTAGTATAAAAGTGCCACAACTATTTATATCAATTTAGGCATAGTAAAGATGTCTATGCAAAGTACACAATGAGTCCTTAATAATAGTGGAAATGATTTGATCTAATATTATGTGAGGGATTCAGAGCTCCATTAAAATATTCCAGGTATATTAATTACATCACCTCAGGTAACAAATGGTAATCCTCTCTCACAGACCAATCCTGTGGATTCATGCTTTATTTCTCACTGTAATATGGTATAGGCCTACATATCTTCTCTTTAGGTCTACCTCAGAAGCCTAACTAATATTTTGCTCAGTTCCGAGGGATTAGATTTTGGAATCAAGGCCTTTTTTTTTTCTGGCGAAAAATGGCAATGATATCTGCTCTTCTAGAGGATCCCGAAGAGGACACACAGAAAACTTCTTAATAAATTTCTCATTTAAAAGATCGTGAAGTAATGCCAGCAATGATCTAACCTTATGATGGTGGTTGTTTGGGAGCAATTTTCCCTTATGACAAAAACCCAACACATGTCCAAGGGTTTCAGTCTCGCTGCAACTAGAGTGACACGGCAATCAGTAGTGCCAAAATTTCTACCAGGAATGTCTCTTACCTCTGAGATATTAGGCGACATTTTAAGTACATTAGAGTTAGACCATTAGAAGATGATATTTTTCCTCTTCTATAATTTATAAAAAAAATTTGCTTTAGGTTGGCCAACATAGACAACTACACCTTTTCCTCGTATTGAATGAGAGGACTGCGTGTCAAAGCTCGTTTTCTTGCTGTTGTTCATATTTGTATAGCACGGCGTCTAGTATCTTCAGTTTGTTCTGAATGTTTAATTTTTGTATCTCATCTTGTCGTTCACTTTCTAGATCTCTAACTACGTGTCAATGGATAGGTTAAGACGTTTACATTTATTAATGTGCTGAATGTATATGTTAATTATTATCGAAAAAGTGTTCAATATTGCCAGGGTTACCATATTGTGTGATTTAAAAAAAAAAGAGGACACTCATAAAAATTTGTTTTAATATTTACTTACTAAGATCAATAACAAATAAATATGCTATGCACTTTTAATAGCAAAGTGTAACCAATGAAAATACATTTTCATTTTACTTCAGTCATTCACTGGGCCCATGAATACTTCTCAGTGTATCCAATTTTTTAAAGAGGTTTGGGCACTTATATGTGTGAATGAAACTGTTCTCAAATCATGTTTTTAAAGTTGTACTGAACTGTTAAAATCTCTTCACAGATTCCGTTTCTCTGTCCATTCGCTTCGCATGAGAGAAAACACACTCTCAACATTCATATTGTATGCTGGAGTTGAAAAAGAAAACTGAACTAACTTTAAGAACTCAGGATGATTCTTAGCGTTGTTGTTCACACAGAAATAGCTCTTCCATTTTGCATGAGAAAGCAAAGAGGAGAACTTGGAATTAGTTTTATTTTGTTTCACATATGTCTGAACTATGACAAAAATCATCAAAACACTTAGCATCATCAATATGTACACTCTTTGAAATCACAAAATCTTAAAGTCCATTTCGAAAACAACTAAACTTTTTCTTCATTTCATCCGTAAATTTACATTTCCGTTTTGACATACCAATTACGGCACAAAAAAACTTTAATTCAGAATAATTAGATTCATCACTTAACTCAACCTAGAACAGCACGCAGATCAGATGACTCACTTCAGACAAAAAGACAATGAACAATGCCTCTCAAGTCCGCGATAAATTCGTATTATCAACTTTCTTAAAGAGCGGTATTTGATCAGCATGATAACTTGTTGTTTTAAAAATATTTAAACTTGGCCATTTAAATTTTCAAATGAAAACCCGGACAATTGTACCTTTTCATAAAACCCACTCGGACAGATTTTCTCTTGGCAAAAAAAAAGAAGACATGTCCGGGGAAAAGAGGACATATGGTAATCCTGAATATTGCTAAACAGCTTGTTTTATAAAATAACTTTGTAATTTTTTGCTGATTTTTAACCTCATCACTATTTCTTGTTTTGAGTTTGTAACATCATAGAATTATATGTCGACCACCACCACTACTAGCAGCACCAACTTCATTGCCACCACCACTGCCATCGCTACCGCCATCACCACCATCACCATCAACAGCAGTCAGGGGTCAGGTAGTGCTTTCAACTCGTTCAGATCTGAATTGCAATTAAATAAGTGACACGTTATGAAAGAAAATTTTATGTAACAAAAGCTTCCTAAAATAAAATTAATGATATGAATATTATTATTTTGTATCAGAGAGGCCAAAAGTGTGGTGTCGTTATGTATCATAACCATTAAATTTGTCCAATATCCAAACAGGCGAAGTTTGAGAGATTTTAAATGTTTATGTTAGAAATTAGGGAAAAAAATGTAGTTATTACGAAATAATTCTCAAATATGTAATAGGAAAATGGGTGTGAAAAGAATAATGTACTAGTAATCTAAATATTTGCTTGCACTATTTTATGACCGTAGCTGCATCCAACATAAATCCATACTGGTAGGCCTGTGATATGCAGTCATCCTACCGTTACCTGGTCTTTGAATCTTGAAATCCTGTTTTCTTTACCCAGTTACGATTGGTGTTATAATGATGTAGCCTACATAGTTATCTTCTGAAGATGGAATAAGGAGAAAGTTTTGGTTAATGGATTAGTGATATTTTAATTTCGAAATATTTAACAATTAGTACCTGTAACCCCACTGCATGTAAAATCTATTACATCTCAAAATTTGATGGGAAGTCCACAAATATTAGCCAATAAGTTTGTTACTATTTTATTATAATTTATCATACATTGCAAGCTTATTATTTATTCATTTTTTTTCCATTTTTTTAAGAAAGTTACAAAGATCAGTTTGAGAATATTCAACATGTAAACAAAGTCGCTTATCTTGTATTGGACATATTTTTATGTAATATATGATTACCATATACAGAATTGATAGCACGTATGTGCAAGAAAGGTACACATTATTTATATTTCTTTAATTTTTTTTTAACAAAGCTAAAATTATTTTGGAATTTTGTTTTTCTTGGGTCACTTATTCACAGTAAAACTAGCTACATTTTCTTTTCCCTTTCTTTCCAGGATTCAAGCCTGTTACTGTGAGATGAATTAATATTCCCTAGATCTTGCAGCTATTCCTTCTGTTTCTATTCTGATAACAAACATCTTTCTTCACATTCTTGTCTACAAATTCCAGATCTCATTTCTAGGTATTCCATTTTTTGCCTATTTCTCTCATAATATGGTGTCATAGACCTACTCTATCTCATTTTCCTTACTATTTTTTACAGTATGTTTAATTCTGTCTTCTGCAACATTAACACTGTTCTTGTTTTGCAAAGTCTCTTTTCAATTTAATTTGTTACCTGGTCTGACAACAGTTTTGTATCCTTATTTTAGTTTCTCAACTCAGACATTTATTATTTGACGAGAAACTAGATTCTTTTGCAGAAATGTTTTTTGATTTCAAATTTATTTTATTTCAAATTATAAAAGAAAATAAATATTTTTGATGGTGTAAATCAGGATACAAGTAAGAAACGGAAACTGAGGGGAAAAACAATTTAAACAAATTGCAGTTTCTTCCAGTTAGGAAACTGTTTTAATAACAACCAATTAAAATCAAACAACGTTGTCACTTTGTGTTCTCTGACTCTCTATCTGTCCCTCCCTTCATCCTTTTCTCCCTCCCTTCCTCCTTCCCTCCCTTTTCCTCGTCATCACCATCATTTTCTAATGTCAGTAAGGTTTTTTCAATTTTTCTCGTAAATTTATTATGATAGAGTCTAAAATTTATTTACGTCCTATCGTTTTCATAAAGTCTTCTTTTCTTGATTTATTTCTTTTTTCTTTCTTTCTTGCTCCCTCCTTTCTTCCTTTCTTTCTTTCTGATCCCACACACACATATATTGTATAACTTCTTATAATATTATTGCCAATTAATTTTGTTACCTGTACCATATCAGTATCCTGATATTACACTCAAGAACCAGAGCTGTATGTAAGATTCTGCGAGATCTCAGTTGAACTTACTAATGCCATCATGGATGATGTCATGACTCGGATAAAACTGATGCATCAACTACCACAACTAATACTGTATATTATTTTATAATGATCAAAATAGTAATCATTAGTATAACACATTTCATATGGAGGAGGAAAAGATTTAGCCTACATTTAAAATTGGTCAACAAAATTTTCTCAGATTGTAAACTTCATAATTTAAATCGAGGACCCGGGTTCAATCCCCTGTGCCAGAGTTAATTTTTTTCCATTAATAAACTATGGTAACCATAACAGATAATTCTGTAGGACCAAAAAATTAATCTTCACGTAAATTCATAAATTAAGTTTTAAAACCCTTTACAGTAGGCCCACAGAAGTAGATAATACGTATACATGTTGGTATTATTCGTTATCCTCTATAGAAGTGATATTTGAACACTGAAAGAACAACCTGCGTCCAATGTAACAGCAGCAGAAATGAAAATATCTAAGTATAACCTATTTGGCAGAATAAAAAGACAAAAAGCTGCACTACGAACAACAATGAACTGAAAGAGACTGGTACCCAAAATAATCAAGTAACAGCTGACAGGGCGGCAATAAAGAAACTTATAATTTTTTTGGTGAAACCTAACAGCACTATGATTGTGATGATGATAATGATTTACTGACAAAATTGAAAGCAAACTGAATAAACTAATATTGTGTGTTTATTGAACTTCTCAGTAACTTATATTTGCAGTTTGTTGAACCCATTTTTCTTGGCAGCTATGTGTCGTAGGAAATGAAGTTTTACATACACCTATTTTAGACAGTAATGAAGATAATGTTAGTTTAAAAATGTGATAATTATCTATGATGTGGTTTTGGTGCTGTAAAATACATGTAAATCTTTCATTCTGAGGGCTACTTATATTTAAATTATTAAACAAAAAAAAATATATATATATAACTAAAAACAAAAACTAGAACAAACATAATTATTGTTAAGTTGTTTAAAACAGCTGTGAAAATGCCAACGTGATATAAATTCTAGTTTTTCGAAAATATTATTGGAAGTCATTTTTTACAATAGGTAGTCTGACAAAACAAGAAATCCACTTAAAAATTTCGGAAAAATTAGATAAAATGAAAGGGCTGTTTCTTGTAAACATACCAGGTTTGAAGCACCTACCACTGAAACTTTGGAAGTTGTGAGAATTTGAATATGACTACATTTTTGAACCTATAGTCTACCCTATTAAGAATTTGTGGATATTGTTGATTTGTTGGTGCTCAGCATATCAGGAAATAATCTCTTGTCACCCAGACAGAACATTCACTAGGAATATAAATATATTTAAATTGTAAGTCAACCCTTCAGTTTTTATTAATGAATGAGTATTCATTGTAAAAGAATTTGTTGGTTTGTTGATACATTTGGCATCACTGAGACTTTGAGTTATCTCTTATGGTTATCAGGCTGATAGTTGTAGACAGTGCTTTTGTTCTGGCTGAATTCATGGTTTAGCGTAGGTCTAGTGGACTCTTTTGTGGTAGAAATATACAAGTTTCAGTATAATAAAATGTAATTCACAAAGATTGTGTCATACCGTAGGATCTGATTCTTAACATAATTGTGAAGAAAACAGTACATTATATACATGTGTCCGATTTTGAATAGTTTTGGATAAAATCACTGTTCTTTCTTCCATAACATGCATCCTTGTGAACTTCTCTCTGTCTCTGGGCGTCTGGAGCTGTGTGTGTTACAGTACAGCTGATAGCAGCGACACGAAGTCTCGTGACATCAGAATCAGGGTTAGAGATAATGCAACGCAGGTACAACATATCTACCTAGCACCAAAACAACGGAAGTGAAGGAATGCAGCGTGCATTTCGGGTGACTTCATGTATTGCTGCAGAAGGAGAGAGTCTTTGAAAACCGGGTTTAATACAGATTTTTCAGGTGAGTAATAATGTGAATCTTCTTTAATAAATTTATAATACACTCGGTACTATTTTCGTAAATAATTTAAATCAGGTATGCTCAAAATTGTAAAAGCACCGATTACACGGATGATGCTGCTCTGCATAACACACACAGTGTACGGACTGGGCTCCGCAACTACTTTGCAGCACCGCCCGTGGCATCGCTCTCATACTGTTACAAATATGGATAATAAACTGAATTTGAAAAAGGAAAGAATATACACTGTAATATTCAGTTATTACATTATTTATTATATTTAATATAGTTATGATATTATTATATCACAGATAATGTTATTTTCATATTGCACCATACATTGCGGTCTATTCAACATGTGGATACTTTTCTGCAAGTAATCTGAAATCTATTACCAACGAATTTACTCAATGCGCAGCTGACTCAAAAGATGCTCATCTGTTAATCGGGATCTCTGTTTGGATTTAGCAACCTTCATTCTCGAAAATATTCTTTGCACACGTATGTCGAGGTAAAGGTAGTTAACATAGTGGCAGAGAATAAGCTCCTCTTGAGATATTTCGTTTTGTTAATTTTTTAATACTTCTATGCTTGTCAAGTCATATTCTCTCCATTTAGTTCTGAATTCTACGTTACTTTGTAAATCAATTAACTCGTCCTGGAACTGCACTCTCACGGATTGTACTAAATTTACTATTAAAGGATTAACAAAAAGATTAATATCACTTTCCATACGTCTAAAATCACTAAATCTATATTCTGTGAATTCAAATCTGAATTGTTCCAGTATACAGAGATATAATTAACTATATTTTGTTCAGGCACCATACATCTCTTTACAAGTTCACCATACGTGAAGGGTTTTAGCGCCTTAGCTAATTCCCAACATACTACCTAACTTGCTTCTAAACATAGACTCTGAATTGACCGACTCTCTTCAATGTTTGGCCTTTCATGAAGTGCTTTCAATTCTTGAAACTGTAGTGCCTCTGAAAAATTATTTTATCAAAACATGTAGGCTATTTCTGTTGGAATGAAATCACCACAATAATAATAATAATAATAATAATAATAATAATAATAATAATAATAATAATAATAATAACGTTGGTATATGAATACATATTACAGAAAACAGGTTCCCTTTCACTTCGGCAAGTTCTGGATGGCAAAGCGTATAATGTCGTTTTATGTTGCTCAGTAATATTCCTGACAGTACTTTACAACATAGTAAAGACTTTACCGAACGCAAAACCATTAATAGTCTTTCTCCCACACTGTACAGAATGATCGTTTGCTTACAGAAGGTTTTGACTGTGTCATGTCCCGCATTGTTCGTACTTTACTAAGTACTTGAACTGCCTTCTGCAGTCATCCGTCGAGCTTCGAACGAGGAACAGCACACTCTACATTCGAAGGTTGTGATTACAGAACTTAATCGGGAGTCAGAGAATGAGCATACCTGATTTAAATGCTTAAACTTTCAGAATTTCCACGTTTATGTTTAACATTCAGGAGGGTGTTAACTCACTCAATTTACTTATGTTTATATGAACTTTTTTCATAACAGTGATGTCACAAATCAGATCCTAGAGTATGACACAATCTTTATGAATCACCCTGTATATCGTGGAGATGCAGGGTTAAGCCCTAATGTGGTTCACTCAGTGGATGAATAGTCTCAATTTAGAAGTTCATGAAACATATTTTATGTTCAATGATGATTAATTCTGCATCTTATATACATTTATTTAATATTGGTACTAACGTACCATACCAGCATCTAAATTTCCAGCAAGAAAAGCACTGATTATACATAACTCATGCATAAGCTCTGTATTAAATAAAGAGGCTTTGTAGAATTCTAGAAATTATAATTAAGTTTTGGTTATCTGTTAGATAAGAAAAGCCATTACCATTATACATTATAGTATTAATAGCGGCTGGATTATTTTTACTTAATATAATAACATACCGGTAATTTAAATTATTTCCCTGTAGAAGAAATATTAGCCTATCCGTGACATTTTCTTTTGTTCACATGAAGCTTATAAACGTGTTGTGTACATTCCATGTAATCTAACAGACATAACCTGCTGTAAAGAAGTGCCTTTTGTCGTAAATGATATTGTCGCTAATGTACATAAAACTGTGAAAATGATCCTGCGCAATTGTTGATTATAGTAAGTTGTATTTATTGTCTTGTTTGTGCAAAATATTATACGGTAGTTTAGATACTTATTTTGTAATAATTGATAGAAATGTAAATTCTTTGAAAGGTTTATGTATTATATAGAAATAGAATAATTTTGAAATCATACTTGCACTCATTATACATATTTCTAAACCTGAATATAAGAACGATTTGACATTGTCCTTTTAAGTCTCGTCAGCTCCTTTTCTGATCCTCTTCTGGCCTCAACCCAGTAAAGGCTGGTCCACAATAAACTGGGAACGGAATTGACAACGAGAACAGAAAAATAGTTAAAATACACATATTTAAATGTAAGCATTCATAATTAACAAGAAGTTTACCGGAGTTCGAGAACGAGAACGTGAAGGTTGGCGAAATTTTAACTTTGTCGTTCTCGTTTTCGATCACAGTCTACTAGATTCATTCTGTTGTCATCGAAAAGCTATTTGGTCGTCGTATATTTTGTAGCAAGGAGGCCATCATATAATTTCTTCTTCATTCATTGCTTGTAATTAACCCAGAAATTCAATATATGCTACGTGCAGTGACCAGAGTGATGCATGTGAATTGAATTCTTAAATATTACATGCCATAAATTATGAAGTTGGTTAACCTGTGTTAATGTTGGCTAGCTTGTACTCATGATAGAAAGCCATTGGTCAATTATACACAAATAACATCACAATGCGTAATATCGTTATTGACATACATATCTTTGCATGATGTGCAAAGCCATTTCTGTCCTCGGTTTATTGTGAATAAAAAATTTTCGCATTCACGTTCTCCGCTTTCCATTCTGGTTCTCGTTCCCGGTTTATTTTGGACCAGCCTTAAGAGTAAATGCTGGGTAACTGTTAGCACTGGACTATGGATTCATTTCGCTGGCATTATCACCTTTATCACACTCAAACACTAGATAAGTATCACAATATACTGTATACACAGTCAGCTAAAATTATAAAAAGTGTATATAATATATTTTATGCTCGACCATGCCGAAATGTAGTAATTATACACCTGGCAGCAGTCCTTTAATGCATGTCATTAAAGTACACCTATTCATTAAAGTTCAGGTTTTCGGTTATTCTCGGATATGCAATCGAAAGACAACTAGGGATATGTCACGGAGGCTGGAAATCCAATACTGTTTCAGAAGGTTATGTTCTGTTACTATAATAATTAGCGTTAATTGTAAATAATATTCAAATAAATTCAATTTGTCATCTCGTTTTTCAGTGTCGAATTCAATTTCAAGGTTATATTAAGATTAATGTTTATCTTACTCTCTAGATTGTATCAAGGTCGTCGACATTCGTTTCCCGGAAAAATCAATACTTTCTGCGCACATCTCACAATTTATGAGGTAGACTATTACACTCACTCACATAACAATAACATGAATACTTATGAATAATTTCAAGTTATAAGTATGGTCGAGCATAAAAAGTCGTATGAAACTTGCCTATGATGGTAATTCATTCATTCATTTATTTTATTCCATAGATCTTACATGAGCAATGAAGCTTTAAGATGTGGAACAAGTCAAAATTTTACAATATTACAATTACAATTTTTACAAATTTTTATAGTTTTACAATTAAGTAATTTTCTACAATTTTTACAATTTTGTGCAATTTTTTACAATATTTTGGCGAGATGTAGTGAGATGAGGTGAGATCCGAGGATTCGCCAAAATATTACCTTTTGGTTGGGGAAAACCTCGGAAAAACCCAACTTGCGCTCGTTTCATAAACTTCCTCGCGTCTTAATTACTACCATTATAGGCTCGTTGCATAATGTACTATTAAGGAGGAAGGAAGACAATGCCATGAACCATCTGCAAAAATCATAACTGTGAGAGGATCAACGTGGTTCAATAGTTCTGTAGTATGAGAACTCATATAGCATTCAGTACCTACTTACTGCTTTGCTGCAAAGAATGCTAATATTTTGTCTCCAGACGGGAAGATTGCATACACTTCCCTTAGAATTAGGTCACGACTAAATTAATCATTCTTTGTAAGTCTCTTCTTTTGTTCTGGACACACTTTTTTGACTTGGAATATTTTGCTATATTTACCGCACTATTCTTTTAGAACATTGGCAACACAAATATTTGTTACGCTTTGCGCAGACGTGTGGTGTCTTTTTTTTAGTATGTTATTTTACGACGCTTTATCAACATCTTAGGTTATTTAGCGTCTGATTGAGATGAAGGTGATAATGCCTGTGAAATGAGTCCGGGGTTCAACACCGGTAGTTACCCAGAATTTGCTCATATTGGGTTGAGGGAAGACCCCGAAAAAACCTCAATCAGGTAACTTGCCCCTACCGGGAATCGAACTCGTGCCACCTGGTTTCGCGGTTAGACGCACTCCACAGGTGTGTACGTGTGGTGTCTTATTTCTGCTATGACACCCTCCAATCTGACAGGTCTTCCTCCCTGGTTTCTTGGATACTGCTGGGTTATACAATTCTTGCGAGTTATAATTAGGATCACTGGTCTCATTCTCATCTCCGTCACAAACACTAACTGGATGAAAAAATAACTACATTAAATGACGAATAGGAATCTTGAGATAGACTAATAGAATACTTCACAGAGTTGTCCTGCCGCTGTCATATTAACTGTATTGTGAAGTCACAGAAAAGTGGCTATAAACTCCCTATTGTCGTTCGTATGTTTTAAGTATCAACCAGTCTATGTAAAGGGAATATTTTCGGTAATATGAAAGACTGCCGCATACATTCAATAACTTTCCACATAGCGACAATGTATTGAGTTGTTAGACGGCGGAAGACTGTCATGAAGTCCACACCTGTGGAGTAACGGCTATCGCGTCTGGTCGCGAAACCAGATGGCCCGGGTTCGATTCCCGGATGGGACAAGTTACCTGGTTGAGGTTTTTTCCGGGGTTTTCCCTCAACCCAATATGAGCAAATGCTGGGTAAATTTCGGTGCTGGACCCAGGACTTATTTCACCAGCATTATCACCTTCATCTCATTCAGACGCTAAATAACCTAAGATGTTGATAAAGCGTCGTAAAATATCCTACTGAAAAACGATCATAAAACAGCAATAGTGTGCTGATTCATGAAAATAAGAGAATGCAGACCGGTCAAAATTACCTGTGTTCGTCCTTCTACGTAACTGTACTTGTTGCGCCCATGAATAATGTGTGGGACTTGAAATTTTCGGAGGATCTAAAGAGAGTAAATTCAATAAAAATCCCGAAGGACGAACTTGATGAGCTAATACACAGAGATACAAATAAAAGGGGAGAGGATGGTATTTTTTTAATTTTTTTTCCTATATGATGTAAAATATTAATTTTTTGTATGTAGAGAGCTCATAGCTGCAGGAACTCAACCAAATATAAATATTTGAAAAAAAAAAAAAATATATATATATATATATATATATATATATATATTTGGAGGCGCAAATTTGAAAAAAAAAAATATACCCAATGCAGGATTGTACTAAAACCGATATATCTAAACCTTTTTAAAGATAGATTCAAACTTTTTTTTTGCAATGTATTTGCGAATGCATTTTCTACAAAATGTGTGTAACAGAATTTTGATATTAGTTCCTTCGTTCGTAAAATAAACAATTAAAATTTAATAACAATTTTCTGATTTCCTTTCTTGCAAACAAACGGACGTATTTTTAAAATGAAATCAATCAACAAAATTCTGTTACAGAGAAACGTTTCCTAATAGTCTAAACAATGTGTGTTCTAAATTTCATGCATGTATCTTTAATAGTTCAGAAATTATATCCATTTTTGTCTGGCAATGTAGCAAAAAAAAAAAAAAATGAAGTTACTGGAAACCGATAAAAGTGGGCGTGTGTTTTAAAAATCCATAATACAGGAAGTTTAAAAATAACGTCTCAACATCCGATAAGGGCACAAATACCCACAAAATATTATGCAATGCATTCCACACATATCAAAGAGTATTTTAAAGAAAAAAAATTTTTTTTTTTAAATTTAATTTACCGGAAACAACAATAAAAGTGGGCGAGTGATTTAAAAATCCATAACGCAGGAAGTTTAAAAATGGCGACTCAACATCCGATAAGGGCACAAATACCCACAAAATGTTATGCAATGCATTCCATACATATCGCAGAGTATTTTAAAGGTTTTTTTTTTTTTTTTGGAAATTTATTCATTTTTCACCAAAAAATACCATCCTCTCCCCTTAAATATCAAAATGGGTCAAAATGACCGGTTGGTTCTTCTAGTGTTAATATAAAAGAAAAAAAAAGTGTATGTTAAGACATTTGTTTTACATTATTATTTAACGAAAATATCAAAACAAAGGGAAAAAATATAATTACACGGGAAGTACGTTTATATTCTGTACACCCCTGATACGAGTTCCGACCTGCTTGTACATCTCTAGTACAGAACCGCGCTAGAGCACGGATGGTCACTGCTGCGCTGTTCCGTTGACATCACTGAGAGATTAGGCTAATTCTTTTGTGGCTTGTTGGGAATTATTTTAGTGCCTGCACTGTCCACTACAAGAGTTGCGGGGATTAAGAAGGAAGATATCATTGTAGCTTCCGTTTCGGTGAAGTTTGGATGCTAGGCAATACTACTGTAGATTTTTTTCAATTTATTAGATTTGTAATTACTATTAACATGAAGTTTTTGCATAAAGTGTATTATTATTAGTAATTCGTACACTAAGTACGTGGTTCTCTTATTCTTTTACTATACTTTCATCATTATCAAATATTACGTTATTAATCAGGATATCTTCAATAGTGAATTAGGACAAAGCGGTCATATCATTGTAGCTTCCGTTTCGGTGAAGTCCTGATGCTAGGCAATACTGCTGTAGATTTTTTGAATTTATTAGATTTGTAATTACTATTAACATGAAGTCTTTACATAAAGTGTATTATTATTAGTAATTCGTACACTAAGTACGTGGTTCTCTTATTCTTTTACTATACTTTCATCATTATCAAATATTACGTTATTAATCAGGATATCTTCAATAGTGAATTAGGACAAAGCAGTCATATCATTGTAGCTTCCGTTTCGGTGAAGTTTGGATGCTAGGCAATACTGCTGTAGATTTTTTTCAATTTATTAGATTTGTAATTATTATTAACATGAAGTTTTTACATAAAGTGTATTATTATTAGTAACTCGTACACTACTTACGTGGTTCTCTTATTCTTTTACTATACTTTCATCATTATCAAATATTACGTTGTTAATCAGAATATCTTCAATAGGTAGTGAATTAGGACACAGCAGCTATTTAGTTGGTAGGAGTATCGTCAACCAGGAAGTGAAGTGAAGAAGGAATATAGCTATAGAAATGAGGTCTTGTTTTTATCGTCTTGCTTGATGAAGCGGCAGGCAGTTTCGAAGTAGAGCTGCTTGTGACGTGTTCGCTTCCGGAGCGCCGTGGCCGATTGTGAAATGGGACATTAAATAATATTTTAAAATATGATATTATTTTATTCTTAACAAATTAAGAAAAAGACTATCTAACAATGTTAATGAAATATTACTTTTAATGGGTTGTGTTTGTGGCAATGGCTGCTAGTGCTTTTTAGAAGTGACTTCTTACACGTGTTTTAATACTTCATTTAACATTTCTTATATCGAAATGTTTGATAGCCATCTTGCTGGACACTGTAGGATAAAAACTGACCAGTGAATGATGTAAATCACACACCAGGCTTTTTTTTTTCTCTTTTATATGTTATCCAACTCCGTATCTTTTAGTTACGAGACAAGATTCATTGTGTGATTGTGTTCTAACCGAATTAGATTTCGACTTCTATACACAATATTCTAAATCCTATGCAACGTACTCTCATATTTATAAATAATTAGAAAATCTAACAGCATCAGATATAATTAAAAAGGTATTGCTTTATTTTGAACGTTTGCCATTACGATTTAGTGAGTTGACATGTGTATATTAGTGGTGGTGCGGAAACTTCATTGGAAAGTACAGTACGGTGAATTGTGGCTACATATAGCAAATAAACTTTTTGGTACGTGAACAGCGAGAGGCATTTGTGGGATAACTGAACACAAACAATGAGAATTTACGGAGATTTACCGTCGAAGTTAACCTGCAATGTTCTAAGCGGTGATCAGCTGAACGGTAAGAGTTGATTTTTCAATTTATAGTTGTACTGTAAAATTGAATTGATTTTTGTTTTGAAAACTCTTTTGTGTAGTTATACCTGTTGACAATGTGTAGGTAATTTGTGAACACATACAACGAATCGAAGGGGAATTCGCTCAGTGTTTTAATCATCACTGAGTGCGGGTTTTAATTTTTTCTCCAATTAAGAGTGAAGCTGTAACGTCGTCGTTAAAGTATTATGTTATAAAATAAGTGTAGATGGGACTGAAATATCGCTATTTTCGTCGAAAATTTTGATTTTGATTTTATTTATAAAATTTTCCACTTTAAAAAGTATTTTACGAATATGCTATTTTTAAAGCCCTCGCCGACATTTGTAAGGCGATAGTGCAGACTTATGTCTAGTGTACAGAACTTTCATCTCAATTTTTAGCCTTTACAATATTAAATATATAAAATATTCGTTGCGACACAATTCTTATCAGATGCACATGAAGCTTACAGAATCTATTGTAATAAAATATATAATAATAATAATAATAATAATAATAATAATAATAATAATAATAATAATAGCAGCAGCAATAGAATTTAAAAAGTTGTAATCATAAAATAATAGTAATACAATAATATTAAAATAATAACACTAATAAAATAATAATAATAATAATAATAATAATAATAATAATAACAATCAAAATAATAGCAATAATGAAATATTAATATTAATACAATAATAATAGTAATAAAGCAATAATAATAAAATAATAACAAAATAATTACAAAAATGAAATAGTAAGAATCGTAAAATAATAATAACACTAATAAAATAATAATAATAGTAATAATAATAATAACAATAATAATAATAATTAAATAATAAAATAATAAGAAATAGTAATATTATTATAATAATGAAATAACCTAGTAATAACAATAAAATAATAAGAATAATAATAACAATAATAAAACAATAATAATATAATAATGATTATATAATAAATAATGAAATGAAAATAATAATACTAATAAAATAATGACAACAAAATAATAATAATGAAATAATAAGAATCATAAAATAGTGATTATAAAATAAATATAATGAAATGATGATAAAAATAAAATAATAATAATAATAATAATAATAATAATAATAATAATAATAATGATAATGAAAATAAAATAACAACCATAATACATTATTAATAATATTAATTATAATAATAACAATAACAGTAGAATAGTAACAAAAATAAAATAATAATAATAATAATAATAATAATAATAATAATAATAATAATAATAATAATAATAACGAACCCGTGCCCGAGCGCAACTCTGTATCGGCTTCCAAGCGCCTTAGTTGACTGAGCTACGTCGGTGGCTTAAAAGTATTTTAAATTGATCTGGATTTTGATGTGAATTGTATTTTACTTACTGTACATTTTCATATATTGCAGTAGTGAAAAACTTCTTTTTCATATAAAAATCAGAAAAGCAATGTTAATTTTTTTTTCTGTTTATGCGTATATTTTACTCACAGAAAAACTTAGAATAATTTTTATTTATACGTGTTATTATTCTGCAAATTTACGGCCCATAAATCCTATATTTTTAACGCAAGTACGCAAGGTACATTTTTTTTTGCGGAAGTACATACAAAAATGAAAAATTGTAATAAACAAAAATATTAATTTACTTCGATAGTTGAAATTGATCATACAAATATCTATGAATAGTGATTAAAATGTGATAATTATTGTAACAAAATTATACAAATTAAAATTTCAGCCCTTTCATCCTTAAAATTTATTTTAATTATTAGTTTTTGTAATGCAATAAACACAAATTGAGGTACGGGCTTCTGTAATACTTCAGTAGATGGCAGAGCTTACACTGTCGCTCGAACAACGGACACGATAGTTCAACATCAAACGTTAGATGGCAGCACAAGTTTCATACCAGTAGTTGCGTTCCGTTGCCGGCACAGTTTAAATCTTTGATCTTATTTTATATCAGTGGCGAAGCGTGAACTCAAGGCATGCACTATGCAAGTACTTTAATTTCTCTCAAGAAAGTTGGCGTTGCTAGCAATTAGTCTATTATTATTATTATTATCATTATTATTATTATTATTATTATTATTATTATTATTATTATTATTATTTAGTGTTAAGTTTCTGGTTTTTTTAGTTGGATGTAGTATTTTCATGTCAGTGTTTATGTTGCTGTAGTTGTGGTTGGAGTTTGTGAAGTATTCTGCATAAGTTGAATTGTTGTGTGGTTTGGTTATGGCTGTGAAATATTCCTTCACATCCTGAACACTCAACTGAATGGGTCCAGGGGAAGAACCTGCTAAGTCACATTTTACTGTTTTTACAGGAGAGCAAGTTTAAAGTTTCAAGGTCCATTACATTCGATTGTCTCTGAGTTATCATTCTTCAAATATTTCTGGCTTAATCAAGTTTTTACTATGTATAATTAAACCACTGAAATCTCTACTGCCTGAGGTATTACATGGCATCCAAAACAAAAAATTGATAATTTTGATAATTTTTCCCCTGGACCCTCAAAACACAAACCATTTTCGACACAATCATGAATATACCTCATCACAACAGGGAACCAGAAGACAGCGCGGAATCTTCACTAAGTTTCGGACAATAAAGAATAGCACTTTGAAACTAGTCAGCCAGATAAATTACAAAAGTTAACACAGTAAAGATATCATAAAGTTATTCAGTGATTAAAAAGGCCCATTCACAATGAAAATTAAACATAACCGTAACATAAACACAGAAGTTTGCGCCCAGGCTACCAAATGGGATCATTCACAATAATTCACATAAGCATTGACATAAACATTACCGTAAGACGTTAACATGAAAGTTTACAAACTCCAAACTTTCATGCTTATGCTTATGCGATTTGCAAACAGAACACAATCGTGGAGCGCTGAGTATACAACAGAATATGAGGAAATGGCGTCGTAGTTATGTTTCCATGGTTACCAAGTATGTTTGCGGTTATGTTTATGTTCCCCTCGTGAATGATGGTATGACTTCTTGATTTTACCGCAACGTTTATATTCTTAAGTTAACGCTTACGTTATGTTTAATTTTCATTGTGAATGAGCCCTAAGTGTTAAAAGAGTGTATCGAGCAATGAATAATATTAAGGCCCATTCACAATGAAAATTAAACATAACCGTAACATAAACACAGAAGTTTGCGCCCAGGCTACCAAATGGTATCATTCACAATGACATAAACATTACCGTAAGACGTTAACATGAAAGTTTGCTAACTCCAAACTTTCATGCTTATGCTTACGTGATTTGCAAACAGAACACAATCGTGGAGCGCTGAAGTATACGACAGAATATGAGGAAATGGCGTCGTTGTTATGTTTCCATGGTTACTAAGTATGTTTGCGGTTATGTTTATGTTCCCATCGTGAATGATGGTATGATTTCTTGATTTTACCGTAACGTTTACATTCTTAAGTTAACGTTTACGTTATGTTTAATTTTCATTGTGAATGAACCTTTATATTAATTTACCATTAATTTTTACTCTTTTATAATATTGCTGGTATTGTTAAAAATAGTTCATACTATATTGTAGATACCACGGACGATGTTGATACAATTCGTCCAGAATGTGTGGCAACACCGTCGTGTCGACTGCTTGATATTTCAGTGCTCCAGTAACTTAATGGCACTGAATAGCTACAGCTTTGTAATGTACTGTAGTTTCAAACTCGGTGATGATCTGGTTTTATCTCACGGCTGCCGGCGATCGATTCGAAATGTACTGAATTACCAAAGGCCTTTTGTTTCGTGTCTTTGACGACGTGGATATTTTCACTACCGTCGCACAATAGCTTAATTTATTTGTTTGCTTCCCTTACTCTTCACAATTAACAATTCGTTAAAAGCTACAAACCGTAATCAATGTTATTGTCATCATGAAATATGCGACTGAGACGTCTGATATGGTGGAACATAGAAGAAGAAAGCATTTAAAAACTGGTGGGAAATAAATTACATTGTTTTCAGACGTCTAGTAATAGGAATCTACAGAGAGTGTTCACAAAATTTCTGTACTCAAGGTTCGAAAATTAATTGCATACAAAATTATCGTATACTGTACGTCCTTAAAATGTGCGAAACTTGATGAAATAGAATTAGTGAGCCTGTCAAAATCATCTAATCCCAGTGGTGACTGAGTGTTCAGATCTTCAGTCTATTACGCAGGCGGCCTGAATTCGAGTCCCAGCCAGGCCTGAAGTTTTTCATCTAAAAAATTATGTGACACTTGTGGTGCGCGAGGTTTCAGTTGGGTTTTCTCGGGGTTCTCCGGTTTCTTCATATTACGCATCAACACCATTCCTTTGTCATTCCTTAGCATTCCCCAAACTCCGGCTGGCGACACATGTAGGGGGCTGATATAGTGCTGAGTAGAGTTGCCTGCTCGAAACTCGGATACTCGGTGAACCTTAGTGTAATCAGCCAATGTGGACTGGGGATGCCTTTAGCTGGAGGGTGATCATAATATATCTTCTAGGTAGTAGCTCTGGGTCGCAGTTATCCCACTTAAAATATTATACAGTGCGTTTCAAAAGTCACGCATATTTTCTGCTACAGCTAAATTTTATTTATTTATTTAATTTATTTAATTTACTTAATTTATTTATTTAATTAATTTATTTAATTTAATTTCATTTAATTTATTTAATTAATTTAATTTTATTTATTTATTTAATTTAGTTATTTATTTAAATTATTTATTTTATTTATTTATTTATTTTATTTATTTATTTATTATTTTATTTCATTCAATTCAATTCAATTTAATCAATTTATTCAATTCATTTTATTCAATTCACCCATTTATTCATTTATTTATTTTATTGCTAGTAAGTTTGAAATGAATACAAGTTAATAAATACAATGAAAGATAAACTACCCACTCCTGAATGAGTAAGACTCGTGCTCAGAAGGGGATTCCAATACAGACAAAAATAAAATTAAAATTGAGTGTGAATACAGATTAAATAGTGTTTTTTTTTATATTTTTATTAATTTGGAGAGGATTCGTGGTTGAAATATTATCAGAATAAGATTTGTTTAATAATCTGGGACCTTGACTCATGCTGTGATTAAAAGCTGCATTGGTTTTACATTTTGGTTCAGACAAAAGCAGAGAATTCATAATTTTAGTTCTATATTTATTTATATACCTTTTAAAGTTATTAAAATTTATATGAAAATATTTTAATAAAATAAAATAATACATTTGTTTAATGTTGAAAACTTTGAAATGTTTAAACAACAATTCAGTTGAGTAATCTTTCTGCTTTCTTTAAACAAATTTTTATACTTTTTTCTGTAGTAAAATTAACGGATAAAAGTTGGATTTATAAGTTCCACCCTAACCTATAATACTTACTGGCTTTTAAGGAACCCGGAGGTTCATTGCCGCCCTCACATAAGCTCGCAATTGGTCCCTATCTTGAGCAAGATTAATCCAGTCTCTACCATCATATCCCACCTCCCTCAAATTCATTTTAATATTATTCTCCCATCTACGTCTCGGCCTCCCCAAAGGTCTTTTCCCCTCCGGTCTCCCAACTAACACTCTATATGCATTTCTGGACTCGCCCATACGTGCTACATGCCCTGCCCATCTCAAACGTCTGGATTTAATGTTCCTAATTATGTCAGGTGAAGGATGCAATGCGTGCAGCTCTGCGTTGTGTAACTTTATCCATTCTCCTGTAACTTCATCCCGCTTAGCCCCAAATATTTTCCTAAGAATCTTCTTCTCAAAAACCCTCAATCTCTGTTCCTATCTCAAAGTGAGAGTCCAAGTTTCACAGCCATATAGAACAACTGGTAATATAACTGTTTTATGAATTCTAACTTTCAGGTTTTTTGACAGCAGACTAGATGACAAAAGCTTCTCAACCGAATAATAACAGGCATTTCCCATATTTATTCTGTGTTTAATATCCTCCCGAGTGTCATTTATATTTGTTACTGTTGCTCCAAGATATTTGAATTTTTCCACCTCTTCGAAGGATAAATCTCCAACTTTTATAGTTCCATTTCGTACAATATTCTGATCACGAGACATAATCATATACTTAGTCTTTTCGGGATTTCCTTCCAACCCTATCTCTTTACTTGCTTCAAGTAGATTTTCCGCGTTTTCCCTAATCGTTTGTGGATTTTCTCCTAACATATTCACGTCATCCGCTTAAACAAGAAACTGATGTATCCCGTTCAATTCAAAACCCTGTGTGTTATCCTGAACTTTCCTAATGGCATATTCTAGAGCGAAGTTAAAAAATAAAAGTGATAGTGCATCTCCCTGCTTTAGTCCGCAGTGAATTGGAAAAGCATCAGATAGAAACTGGCCTATACGGACTCTGCTGTAAGTTTCACTAAGACACATTTTAATTAATCGAACTAGTTTCTTGGGAATACCAAATTCAATAAGAATATCATATAAAACTTCTCTCTTAACCGAGTCATACGCCTTTATGAAATCTATGAATAACTGATGCACTGCACCCTTATACTCCCATTTTTTCTCCAATATCTGTCGAATACAAAAAATCTGATCAATAGTCGATCTATTACGCCTGAAACCACACTGATGATGCCCAATAACTTCATCTACATATGGAGTTAATCTTCTCAAAAGGATATTCGACAAAATTTTGTACGACATCAACAAAAGTGATATTCCTCGAAAGTTACTACAGTTAGTCTTGTCCCCCTTCTTAAAAATAGGTACGAATATGGACTCCTTCCATTGTTCTGGTACAATTTCCTTTTCACAAATTGCAAGTACAAGTTTATAAATTTCGCTTGATAATACGCTTCCACCCTCTTGTATTAATTCTGCTGGAATTTGATCAATATGTGGAGACTTGTACTTTTCAGATTTTCTATCGCAATTTCGACTTCAGAAAGTGTGGGTTCCGGTATAAATGGCTCAGCAGTTTGTATTTCAATTTCGTCCCGATAATTTCTACTTGGCCTATTTACGTATATTTAATAGTTGCCCAAAATAGTTTTTCCATCTGTTAAGGATTGAATAAATATAGATTGAAATAATGCTAAATAAATTACACGTAAACAGTTAATTGACAAAATATTTCTTAGAATGACAAAGTAACATAATGTTTTACGTAATTTATTGCAAATATAATGAATATGATTATTCCATTTTAAACGATTATCAAATGTTTGGAAATGTTTTTCGATAAACGATCTCTCACGTCAAACCGTATATTTTAGAAGACATTTTTTCACAAGAACAAACTACTCTTGATATCATTGTTGTGCGAGTTGTGACGTCATTGGAAACATTTTAAAATGACACCCTGTATTTTTCTGTATACCGTCTAAAATATTTTATTATTCTCCATGATTACACTAGCCATCAATTATTTTATACAACAAACATTGCTATGGTGCACAATAGTCCTAAGTTTGGCCGATGTGCCAAAGGATCGTCCTAACCCGCCCATGATCTAACGTAACCGTAACCTAAGATATATGGAGCGTATACAGAGATTGAGAGGAAAGCGGAAAATAGGAAAGATTTTTAAATGCTGGGTTTGTAATGAAAGACCTGTCCTTGGACAGAATACAATGAATGAAGTAATTAACTTCGAATATTTAATATATTTATTGACTTTTCAACTTTATTGCACAAGTCGGCCTTTGTAGCGTAGTCGGTATAGCGCTGGTATTCTGTGCTCGAGGTTGCGGGTTTGATCCCGGCAAGATTTACTGGCATGTAAGAGAACTCCTGCGGGACAAAATTCCGGCACATCGGCGACGCTGATATAATCTCTGCAGTTGCGAGCGTCGTTAAATAAGTTAAACCATAATTTTTTTTATTTCATTGCACAATATATAAATCAAAGCTTTCTTAATAATAACCCTATGTGTACGAAAATGCACCATCCAGAAAACTGTTGCGAACATGTGTGCAAAGTTTCATTGCTCAAGATGTAATTAGTTATTTAGAAGATACCTTATTTCTAGTAGGTTAAAATGTGAAGAAATCTGATTTATGGTAAAATTACTATAACGTTTATATCTGCAGTGCTTGGGAGAAGTGACATAAGTCAGTTTTCACAAAACTTTTTTGATAATTTATTGACAACTTACACTGGTTTATGTCGATTTGATTTTTTTTCTGTATGAATTATTGTAATGGGAGAAATATCTATGTATTTTTTTTCCAAGCGAACAGATGTTCCGTAAGTTGTCAATAAATTATCTAAAAAGGTTTGTGGAAACTGACTTCTGTTACTTTTCCCGAGCACTGAATATATATGCATTCTGAATTTTAGTAATCCCTTATATGAGATAAACTGAATTTCTAACTTAAAACAGAAATATCGCGATGAAATCTTCACTTCAGTATTCCTCAAGGAACCATAGATCATCATCATCATCATCATCATCATCATCATCATCATCATCATCATCATCATCATCATCATCATCATCATCATCATCATCATCATCAATAACTTTAAGATTTGGCCGATGGCCTGTTCCGCCTCCATAATTTTATCCGTCAAACTGGTCTCTCCAACGTCTCTTTGGTCTTCCCACTCGTCTTCTTTGTGTAGAGCTGTTCTAAAAGGTATTGTATCATTGGGCATTCTTGTTATATTATGGTCATACCAATTATTTCTATATTTTTCAATTGTAGTTGTTATACTCTTGATATTCAGTTCTTGACGTATATCTTCATTTCTCTTATGGTCCTGTAGTCTAAATCCTGCTAGTGGTCTTAAGAGTCTCATCTCAGCGGCCTCAGTTCTTCTCTGTTGGGCTCTACTGCGTGTTCAGTTCAAAGTGTGTCATGAATCGCTGTACGCCGTCACGTGGCTAGTCGTTGAGCCTAGAGAATTCAATCTTCCTACATTTCCGCAAAGGCGTATTACCTATGTGCCAGAGAAGTTGCCTGGCAAGTATGGCGTTCATTCTGAAGAGTACGTACCGATACGTACGGTAACGCCGGTAGTGGCAGGCATGTGAACTATTTGGAAACACGTACTGAGGTGAGTTTTTTTCTTACTGTCGGGATATGAGAAGAGGGTTAAGACGATTACTTACGTATTTGTTGACATTAACTTCGACGGTCAACATGGACACAGAGCATTTGATTTGTGTTGTGAAATGTTACCGTACGCAACCGATGATAACAAATACCCTGCGTACGACTTGCCCGCGCAAAACACAGTTCGAAAGAGGTTATGGCAGCACACAGACCGTACAGACCGCCATCTGTTGCTACGACGTTCAAGTTATACCGTACACGTTCTCAAGTTCAGGTTGAACGCCTTGAATAATAGGCAACTTCTCTGGCATAAAAGCTGAAACTCGCTTCAAATCGCTGACTCACAACAGTGACGTCATGACACATTTTGAAATGAACAGCCAATAGTTAAGAATCCACGTTTCTGTAAAATTTGAGCACAGTCTGTCTGTCGACTTTATTTATGAGTGTACGTTTAATTGTACCAATAAGTCTTAAAAATGTATTTAACTTGTTTCCTACGTCTGTGGAGGAAATGTAAGAGAGATAAAAAAATTTACTTGTTCAATCATCTTATCCTCTAATACAATTTTAGTTGAACCGTAGATTTTTATATAAACATGAAGAAAATGATCAAAACTGTCCAAAGTTAGTACCCCGTCCACCTGAGATATTTATAAAGAAATCGTCTCTCTCTAAGATGGATATGCCTAAGGCTAAAGGACTTGTTGTGTTTCGAGTTTTACATCGAGGTCCGACACGCCCCTTGGGCAGCGCTCTGGGACCACACACTTGTGAAGAAGGGTTTTGCCAGAATGTACGAGAGTTAAAAACAAAACCCGATCATCGTCTTCGTTGATCCGCTCTGACCACCTGCTTGCACTCCGGAGACCCATTCGTTTTCATCATCACCGACAAATTTATAGAGAGGGCGCATTACCCTGCGGATCCCTGCCGCTGCTGGGATTATTGGCTGTTTCATTACGCGCCACCCCCGCAATTTCAGGGATGAACAAACTTGTGCGATACAGTAGACTGTCCACACCTGTGGAGTAACGGTCAGCGCGTCTGGCCGCGAAGCCAGGTGGCCCGGGTTCGAATCCCGGTCGGGGCAAGTTACCTGGTTGAGGTTTTTTCCGGGGCTTTCCCTCAACCCAATACGAGCAAATGCTGGGTAACTTTCGGTGCTGAACCCCGGACTCATTTCACCGGCATTATCACCTTCATATCATTCAGACGTTAAATAACCTAGATGTTGATACAGGGTCGTAAAATAACCCAATAAAAAAATAAAAAAAAATACAGTAGACTTCATTCGTAGATTAGAAGCAGTGTTTTTGGTGATTAACATAACATTAGACAATGTGGAGCATTTTCAGTGACCCAGTTTGTTAGCATTACAGATCAATTATTGAGGTAACGGGAACGTGATACCATTGTTGTGTAGGCATTGATGTTGGAATTTTGTAGCAATGGATAAGTAGCCGGTGGATCATAGTCCTGTATATTTTGCATTGAGTGTTTAATAACAACCAACAGTTTTACTAGTGTTAGCGTGATTTTAGAAGAGAGTTTGGTGATGAATATGACCGGTGAAGAACTCCTTCCCATGAGCTCCACTGTAGAATTATTTTCAACAGACTTTCATGACATCGTTGATGTTTTGATACGTAATAACCAGACTTCGTGGAATTGCCACGAGAATCGCAAGGTTTACTGCGCACGCAGTATACAGAGTGTTTAAAAAATACGGGGCATAATTTCAGGAATGTATTTCCCACATGTAGACAATCAAAATAGTTCATTACAACATGTGTCCGGAAATGCTTTATTTCCGAGTTATGGCCTTCACAACATTGAAATTCACTGGAACGTTTTTCTTTCCGCAGGTCGTTGCCGTCAAAGGAGACATTAAGAGGGCACTCTGACAGTTCATTCCGAGGCGAAGGTTATATTCAGTGTTGTGTAGGCGTTAGACTGTGCGACATGTATTCAAATCAAACAGACTTACGGGGCAGGCGTACATAAACTTCCTGGAAAACACCATGCCTCATGTTTTAGAAGACAGTCCACTGATCAATCGTCAACACATTCACTTCTTGCATGATGGCGCTCCTGCACACTTCAGTAGTACGACTCGCCGGTACTTGGATCGAAGGTTTCCTGATCGATGGATAGGTAGAGGTGGCCCAATTGCTTGGTCTCCACGCTCACCTGATCTGAGCCCTCTCGATTTCTACTTGTGGGCCCATTTAAAATCATTGGTTTATTCGTCTCCGGTGCCTGATTTGGAATCCCTTCGGAATCGAATTGTGGCATGTTCTGAGGACATACGCAATACTCCTGAAGTTTGGGATCGTGTTCGCAGGCCAATGAGACATCGATGTGAGGTCTGTATTCAAGCAGGAGGTGGACATTTTGAACATCTTCTGTAATGACAACGACCTGCGGAAAGAAAAACGTTCCGGTGAATTTCAATGTTGTGAAGGCCATAACTCGGAAATGAAGCATTTCCGGACACATGTTGTAATGAACTATTTTGACTGTCTACATGTGGGAAATACATACCTAAAATTATGCCCCGTATTTTTTAAACACCTTGTAGATTGTATGAGAAGGGGGCGTGCAAAGGAATGAGTATGCCTCTGATGTAAACACTGAGCAGTATTCTGCGGTTACAATAAAACCTGTATCCTGCATTGAAGAAATATAATGAATGATGTTTGAAGTAGAAAATGTCTAAACATGTAAATACACAATTATTTTATAGTGAGATATATTAACTCTTAAAATTTAATGTAAGACACTCACATCATTCTTGAATATGTGCATTGCAGTGAAGAGTCACGTACATTTTGAGCGACTGCAAAGTAATCTCCTCCGATGGTCACTTAAACAGTTTTTATATTGGGAAATGTACATTCAACATCACACGATGTAATACTGTACGTGCATATTTGAAGAACGGAAAGTTACTACTTTTTAGTACACCAACTTCAGACGTCTTGTCATGACCTGATAGTACATCATTTATAATACGAAGGTTGTGAATAGGCAGAATTTTTAGCAATAATGTTTCTCAACTCACATTTCACTTTTTCTGAAATTGGTGAATTGTTATTTTGGATAACGGTTTGTGATACTTTATCCACTATATTAAGGGCTTCTGAGAGTTGTAGTTTAGACGATTCTAACAGAATGATGCTTTTGGACACGATTTTAAAATTAGAATCAATGAACAGAATATCTTCCAATAGCTGTTCAGAAGGCAATGATTTTATAACTGCAACAGCGGAACTGTCTGTGCTATCCAATGCATCAATTACCTCCATTATTTTGCTGTAATGTTCTGCATAATAATTAACAGCATCCAACCACGTTCCCCAACGGGTCAAGACTGGCTGCGGGGTAAGGGTATTCCAGGGGCAATTATTTGGAACAGCAACACTCTCATTGTAGTATGTTTGATTGAATTCTTGTCTACACTGAACAAATGCTAAGCTTTGACTATTCCAACCACAGTAATGCAAAAATAAGTGCTTACATAGTATACATTAGCTGTAGCTGCTCTATCTATTTGGACCGGTCACATCTCTTAACATGAACTGCTTATACTACGCGACCGGGCGGTCGCTCATCTCCTCTATACTGCCGTACATCGGCAACCTGATTGCATGCTGCGTGTGGCAATTGAACGAAGTCTACTTATGAACAATATCCACGGATCCAGAAATTGTAGGTAGTGTATGGAAGTAAAGTGCTTGGTAGTTTTCAGAGAGTAATATAACACTCCACTCACAACCACATTTTTCTTCTGCTCGGTGTCTCTTTTTAGACTTTTCTTGGTTTGAAAAAAAATGCTCTTCAATTGAAAATTAAATTATGGGAAAATACAGAAGAATTCCTACTGTGGAAAGGAGATAGGAAAATGGAGATGGAACGAACCACTAGGTCTAAACCACTACGACGATGGTGATGATGGTGATGTGATGATGATAATGAAATTGTAAACTATACTTTAAGCTTTCATAAATAAGTTCTAAGAAGAAGCAAGGTATATTATACAATTAATACATAGGCCTACTGTTACTACAGTAAACAATATTTGGACACCCCTTTAATACCCTGAATTCTGCGCTGTAATTGAGTTTCACATATCAGGAGCTTGTCCCTTGTGGCTACATTGGGTTTTGTCTTCCGAAAGACTGTCTGCTTTTGTTTACTAAACAGCAATGCATGATAGATCGCTTAGGGATTAGAAAGACTCCAGGTAATGCCTCTTTCCTTTGGCTGTGCGCTTCTACTTCTTGAATTTATCAGTGTCTCAAATTGCGAGAAGTTCCTATATAAGTTCAGCTCCCAATAGTCTATTATATTCCATGATGGCATATACTTGGTCCCTTCCTTTCAAAACCTTGATATTGGTTGAAGGCAAATGATAACTAGACCTCGAATTTTAGGCTAAATGCCTACTTTTCCCATAGGTATAAACAAAAACTAATTAAATATCTTCACGTTTTATATAAAACTAGTGACTTGTGCAGCAAATGCTGCAAACTAAGTCCATTAGACGTTGAAATAAACATTTTTCAGATTTATTTTCAATGGATACCAGATTCTGAATTTTATTTGCTTCCATAATAATGAAAAATACTCCCTCTGAATGGTATTTTTATGCCATATACTTTTTCTGCAACCTATACACCTTGAGGGTTTTAGTTTGAACGCGAAAACGCAAGTAACAATGTCAGGACGATCAGTCTGTTTTTCATGTGAGAGTAAAGCAATAGCTATTTCAGGTCATTGCGGATTGTAGGTGAAAATTTAAAAAATGTCAGGTTTGCCATGCTTTCGAACAATAGACATAGCATCTTGGTACAGCTGCTGTATGTTTCGTAAAGTACCTTGAAATGTAGAGGGTAAAATCATTTTATCCTGCTAAGAGATCTTGCTGAAATGATCGGGAGACTACAAAATCCTGTAGGCCTCTTATTTTATCAGTAAGTAATACCTTTTGGTCTTTCCTTAGGAACTCTAATATTTTCGCTCTCTCTAGCCAATACTGAAGAGAATCACGCATATAAATTCTACATCACACCGCCATTAAATATATGAAAGAGACCCAACCCCACTTGATTAATAACTACAAAAATGTTTGATTTTTAATAACAATATTATTATCTTACGTAAGTTTTATGGTTTTCAGTAACATATACTACATATACTATATAGCCGCCACTCAGTAAATTATAGAAATGAAGATCTAAGACATTCTCTACATCTAATTATATAACCCCAAAACATTTAATGAAAAATAGTCACAGCATGGCATTTGTAATAGTAATAATGTCATCAAACCACCTCAACTTTGTAATTTTTAATATCCAATAGGCCTACACAGCTGTTCTTAGAAAATTATACAACACAGAATCAGGCCTATAAATTATTTTTTTAGTAAGGCTTGAAGTTTTTAATAACCAATTAAATTTTTGCTCTAAATATGTCAGCATTCTTGCAGATCATGGCCTTCGTGTAATATTGTTTACTGTAGTGTGTGTTTTGTTTTATTCTGAAATGCAATTAGTGACGACAGATGGATTTTAGAAAATAGGAAAATTATGTTGAAAAATTAACATTTCACTGAAAACTACTATTTTTATGAAAAACTTTAGGTCCCAAGTTTCAAAATGAGGGTTCATGTATTAAAATCCATTCAGCCGTTTTCCCGTAATTTCCATTACAAGTTCAAATTATATATGTAGATATAAACGTTGGGAACGTTTTAAGGTATCTAAAATGCCTGTTTTCCAATTGTGATGTATTTTACATGTTCGGTGAATTCTGGATCCTTTCTGAAACTACAAGAAATTTATAACATTAAGATGACATACTTTTAAAATGTACTATTTTTAATATAATTCAAATATTTTTAGATTCTTAAAATATTTATTGGAAGACAGAAAATACACCTGATAATAGCGAAGAGCTTTAGTATTCTCCATTTAAAAAAATAGAGATAGAAATCAACATAAAAATTATCATCATCATTATCATCAACCAATTCAAGTTTTGGATTAGTAATTTGTTGCGGTCTCTATGGTTTCATGACATCTATTAATAGATCGTCTTTCGAAAAAACGATAACCTAAGGCTGTTTTAGGCCATCTCCTCTCCAGTATTCTTTCTACATCGCTCTTCCCCTTAGCTTTGTGTTCATGAAGGAAATCAGTTAGGGATAAACTACAAGTCCTTGAAAAATATCCTCATTTTGTTTTTTTTTTTTTAACCAAAATTGTTTTTCTCTTGAATCTCATTTTACTAGCTGTCATTCTCTGTACATCTCTCCTCGCCAATGTCCAGGCTTCAGAACCATAGGCTAGAGAGGCCTTTCCAAGATATTATATACTTAATCTTTATACCAGAGTGAGATTAATTAATATTGAACTGCCCCCCATTGAGGGCAACCCTTACGGACTCAGTATATCCTCAGAAAAAAAAATATATATGGCTGTTATAGGTGGTAGATTTCTTAGTTGAATCATTTTTCCTACAACTATATTAATTTGTTTAACTTTTTATCTAAAGACTTTAGTATTATTAGTTAGATTTTAAATCTTTGTTAATTTTACTGAAATATTTCTTTCGAAGATTTCTTGTCTGTAGCACAATGATATGGATCAATTTATTACTATTATTATTGTTATTATTATTATTATTATTATTATCATCTTCATTAAAAATATATATACATATCTAAAATGCCTGTTTTCCCAATTGTGATGTATTTTACATGTTCGGTGAATTCTGGATCCTTCCTGAAACTACAAGAAATTTATAACATTAATATGACATACTTTTAAAATGTACTATTTTTTAATATAATTCAAATATTTTTAGATTCTTAAAATATTTATTGGAAGACAGAAAATACACCTGATAATAGCGAAGAGCTTTAGTATTCTCCATTTAAAAAAAAATAGAGATAGAAATCAACATAAACATTATCATCATCATTATCATCAACCAATTGACAAGTTGGTATACTTCCTCACAAACCACTCATCCTCCTGCCCATCCTGAATTTTAAAAGCAGTGGGACGTTATCTTTTCCCAAAACATTTTAGATACACTCCTTTCTTCTTTCACATCCGAAAAGACATTGCACGTCTCCTAGCTCTTCAAGAGAGTGAGTCTGGAGCTTGGTTACACGCATTACCTTCTCCTCACATCGGCACCCTAATAGATAATACATCCTTTAAAATCGCAATAGCTTTACGCCTTGGTTGTAAACTCTGCCAGCCACACCAATGTATTTGCGGGGGAATTGCTGATATTTACGGTCATCATGCACTCAGCTGTGCGAAGAGCCAAGGGTCGCATTCCCAGACATACATCACTCAATGATATCATTAAAAGATCTCTGACTTCTTGTGGCATCCCGTCTCTTTTGGAACCACCAGGTATTAGTCGCGCAGATGGTAAACGACCCGATGGTCTGACCTTAATTCCATGGTCTAGAGGAAAATCTTTAATTTGGGACTCCACTTGCGTTGACACTCTAGCTCCATCTCACTTACCGAATATCTCCAGACGCGCAGCATCTGTTGCTGAATTAGCCGTGAAGAAGAAAGTTAATAAATATGCTCATCTTTTAGACAATTATATCTTTGTCCCATTTGCTGTGGAGACCTTCGGTCCTTGGAGTCATGACGCTAAAGTTTTGGTATCTCAAATCGGCCAAATTTTGATCTCCATTACTGGTGATCGCCGTTGCACTACTTATTTGCGTCAACGCGGAAATGCAATGAGCGTTTTGGGTACTCTTCCAGAGACCAGCCCATTGGACGAACTTTTTCTCCTGTAAAATTTTTTCCAGCCCTTTGGACGAACTTTTTCTCCTGTAAAATTTTTTATCTCTATGTAAATGTTTATATTTAGTCATATGTAAACTAGATATTATTTATTTATTTATCAGAGCTTCCTCAAATTAGAGGCTGCCATTAGACAAAGCATACAAAACAATACAAGAACAAATAGAAGATGAGTGCTAAAAGAGTAAAAAAAAGGCAAACAAATACACAAACAAACAATGGCAGTTTACAGAAGAAAAAAAAATTTCAAGTAAAGAATCAATGAAAGCTAAGAAGGATAAAGAAAAATGAATTGACAAAACTTCATTTCTCACACGAGTATATTAAACCGTGCCGGACTGTAAAGAAAACAACTATCGCAATGTCCATATTTTATATGTTGTACAATATTATAGTATTGTGAAATTTTAATTTTTCTACCAATTTTTCTATTGTTCTATTATAGTACATTATGCAACGAGCCTATAATGATAGTAATTAAGAAAGCGAGTATGGATGTTTATGAAACGAGCGCAAGCGAGTTTCATAATTTTCATACGAGCTTCTTAATTACCATTATAGGCGAGTTTCATACGACTTTTTATGCTCGACCATATTTCTAACTTGAAATTACCAGTATTCAGATGTATACATTTTATTTGTATCTGACAAGATCGGAAGTGACCTTGTTCTAGGTCGTGAATTGTGAGATGTGCGCAGACGCGAAAGTAGTGATTTTTTCCGAGGAACAATAATGTCATTGACCTTGATGTATAATCCCGTTAAACTTGATAATATTATAACCTTGATTATTGAATTCGACATTGAAAAACGAGATGACAAATTGAATTTATCATCATCATCATCAGCATCATGGATTAAGCCTTATAAGGCTCGTTCCGGTCTCATTTTTTTTTAACACTGTTGAGCCCATCTTGTTTTCGGTCTACCAACATTTCTTCTACCTATTGGGTTATAGTTCATCATCAGTTTTGGTATGCGGTCTACTTCCATTCTTTGTATATGTTGTTTCCAATCGTTTCTATATTGTTTTATTCTGTCTATTAATTTAAAAATGCTTAGTTCCCACCTTATATCTTCACTTCTTTTCCTATCCAATAAGGTGTAACCTGCTACAGATCTTAGAAATTTCATCTCTGCTGCTTCTATTCTTCTTTCTTCTTTTTTAGTCAGGATCCAAAATTCAGACCCATAAAGCAACATTGACACTGCCATTACCTTATAAAATTTAATTTTTGTTTCTTTCCTAGTACTTTTTAGGGATCTATTAATGACACCGCATACATAGCTGAATTTATTAATCTTGTTTTGAATATCTTCATTCTTCATATAAGAAATGTTGCACCCAAGATAATTGAAACAATTTATCTGTTCAATAATTTTTCCTTCCAAGACAATTTTGGCTCTTAATGTATCTGCTCCTCTAAATGCTAAAACTTTTGTTTTATTAATTGAAATGTTTAAGCTAAAACTTTTACTTATATTATTTAATTGGAATAGAGCCCTCTGTGCCCCATTTTCAGAACTGGATATTAAAACTTGGTCGTCCGCAAAGAGCAATGTATCTACGAATATATTTTTTTTAATTTTAAAATGTTCATTTAAATCCATCTGCCAATCCATTACGATTTTGTCAATATAAATATTAAAAAGTGACGGTGAAAGTGGACACCCTTGTCTTACTCCTTTATTTATTGTTGCTGCTATATTCTTTCTTTCCATTGATGTTTCAATTACAATTTTATTTTGAACGTATAAACTTTTAATTGCTGATATTAAATGTTGTGGAATACCTTTCTCTTTCATTATGATCCATAGTTTGTTTCTGCAAACATTGTCAAATGCTTTTTCATAATCCACAAAAATCATGTATGTTGGTAGATTATGTTCTCTATGTTTCTCTATTATTTGATTTATGGAGAATATACAATCGGCACAAGATCTTCCTTTCCTAAATCCATTTTGACTTTCTGAAAGCATGTTTTCTATTATGATATTAAGTCGAGCTTTTAATATTGACGCATATATTTTATAGCATGTATTCAAAATGCTTATTCCTCTATAATTAGAGCAATTTTTCTTATCTCCTTTCTTATATATTGGACATATTTTCCCTACTCTCCATTCTTCTGGTATGTGTCCGTATTTCCAACATATGTTCATCAAATCTAATACTCTGTATTTCAGTGGTAATGAAGCATATTTTATTAATTCACTATTGATATTATCTGTTCCTGGGGATTTTTTATTTTTAAAATTGTTAAGGGCTAATAATAATTCATCAAAAGTAATAGGATCTACGTTTTCATCTATTTGTGTTAAAATTTCTTCTTCTGTTTCTTCCTTTTCTGTCCAAAGATCCTGATAATATTGTAGCCATGTTTCTTCTGGTATCAGATTTAGTTGTAGATTATCTCTTTCTTTCTTACATAGATGAGTTAAAATTTTATAAGCTTTATCCTGTCTGCCATGAATATCATATTCTATATCATTTATATATTTATCCCAGGAGTTTCTTTTTATTTTCCTAACTTCTCTACGGACAATTGCACATTTATGTTTATAGTCAATTAAATTGTCGTTGGTTTTTTGATTAAGATATTTTATGTATGCATCTTTCTTCATTTTGGTCAGGTTTGCCATATCCTCATTCCATATTTTTAGTCCTCTTCGTTTGTAATTTTTCTTCCTTGTTCCTAGCGCTTCTGTTGCTGCTCGTATTATTATTTCTTTTATTTCTGTCCATTCCTGATTTATATTATTGTTTATGGGCGACTTTGTTAAATATAGATTTAGTCGATTTTGATATAACTGTCTAATTGATTCTTCTTGTAATAAATGAATTTTAAACATTTCCGGAATCTCTTTGTATGTTTTGGTACTACTTATATTTCTTTTCCATCTAGATGGAATAGCTAATTTTGAAATTAGTAAGTAATGGTCTGAGTTTATGTCACAACCTCTAAAAACTCTTGTGTCTAGAACTAATTTTGAGCATTTTGTATTTACTAGGGTATAATCTATTATACTCCTGTAGCCTCTTGCACTCCAAGTGTATTTGTGTACATCTTTGTGGGGGAAAAATGAATTTGTTATTTTTAAGCTATTAAAATTTGCAAAATTGATTAAAAGTTTTCCATTGTTATTTAATGTTCTTTCTCCGTGTTTACCCATTACGTTCTGTATGGGTTTATTTCCAATTCGTGCATTTAGGTCTCCCGCTATTACTAAATAATCGTTGGGATTTATATTGTTAACTACTGTCTGGAGATCTTCATAGAATTCTGCAGCTTCTTCTGGCCTACCTTCTTCTGGACTATATACCCCTACTATTGTGATGTATCCTCGTACTACTTTTAGACGTAGTTTTATAATTCTTTCATTTATAAATTCATAGTTATCAATTCTATTTCTCCAGTTTCTCTTAATCAATATTGCTATTCCCGCTGAAGCTCTTTTTTCTTGTGGTACTCCATGATAAATTATAAAATATCTTTCTAACTCGTAAGAACCTTTAAGTTTCTTTTTTGTTTCTGGTATAACAGCAATATCTACCTTCATATTCTCAAGTTCTTTCTCCAGTTCTGTTTCTTTGTTTGTGATTCCTCTAGGGTTCCAAGTTCCAATCTTTATTACTTCCGATCTTCCTAATGCGTTATCCCTTTTCCTAGCCGTAGTCGTCAACAAATGAGCAGCCGTGTTATCCTTTCTGAGACATTTAGTAGTGAAGATGTCCCCTGGGTATGTTACTAGCATCCCGCAGGGTAAGATGATAGATGGGGCTGCCATCTTTAGGATAATCATCGTATCCTCCAATTGTATTACCCCAAGTGGAGGGTTGCCTCTTCCGCTCTAATAGGACCGTTGAGGACTTTCTCCCTGTATCCCCGGAGATGGGTCTTCACTTTATTCCCTGAAGAATAGGTGCCTCTTCCGCATACAAGTATCCGTTGAGGTCTTCACACTTAACCCTGTGCTGGGGACGTTTCCATCGGTGGCAGTCGCCCAATATGGGTCAGTCACTGCTCGATGTGAGTTACCTTCGCTTCCCTCACCTCTTACCTGCAGGCGAGCTAGTTAAGAAGCTAGACTCCCCCCGGAGGTCATCTGGATCATTGGTACTGAGCACCTCCACCACGACAAGGTGGTAACTCCTGGGGTGAAATTGAATTTATTTGAATATTATTTACAATTAACGCTAATTATTATAGTAACAGAACATAACCTTCTGCGACAGTATTGGATTTCAGCCTCCGTGACTTTTCGCTAATTCTCTTTCGATTGCATATCCGAGAATAATCGATACTTGCGGTTTTATAACGATACAAAGCTGACTTGTCATTGGCTGAACACATGTAAGCTGAGTTATCATTGGCTGAAGACCTGTACTTTAATGAGTAGGTGTACTTTAATGACATGCATTAAAGGACTGCTACCAGGTGTATAATTAGTACATTTCGGCATGGTCGAGCATAAAAATTATAACATATAGCCTATTAACCTGTTGTATCCTATAGGATACTTTGCGAATTTAAGGGTTAATAATCCTTACGATTTACAAAATATGTGGTTTTCTTGTTTATGTGAGATATGATAGCTTTTAATATTTGAAGATGTTAATTTTATTATTCTAAAATTTTACTTCGTATAGGATATTTGCTATGAAATGCCACTATTATGAATTTTTTGCGCCAGAAATTTCCAGATTAAAATTTTCTGCAATAATATTTAAAGAAATATATGTATTGACATCTGTCCTCATTGGTGATTAACAAGACCTGATCATATGCAAATACGAGTAGGATCTATCTATTTTAGTATGCCTATTAGTGGGGATGTGTCATTTATTTAGACACTGATTTCGCCATTTGTCTACTACGGAATTCATATATTATTTATAGAGAATAGCTGGGGAAAAGGATAACCTTGTCGAACCTTGTGTTTATAGGTTTGAAATCTAGATTTCGTTCTTTCATTTTAACTGCAATGTTAGCCGATTGTATTACTTGATTTGGGACATTGCATATAAAATCTGTACAAAAATACTACTGTAGAAGATTTTTTTTATCGAGGCTCTTCTACTTCGCTGCTTTTTGTCCACAATCTTGTTTGCGTGTAGTTTCGAATGAGGAATAAGAAACTCAAAGCGAATTATTTTCGTTTTGATGTTTTGTGATGAATACGCTGAAAGAGAGCTCACAGAGTGTGTAGGTTCCGTGCTTTATGTTACCCTCCACATGTGCCGCATTTTTCTTACGTCTCGAATTACTGAAGCTTGGCTGATCAAGATCCAGGTTATTCATCAGTGGCGGCTCGTGTTAGACGAGGGAAAATTTTAAATAGGATTTACCTTTCCACAAAGTTAATTATGAATAAGGCTATTAATACGAAATGATTTCTCCTTATCAGTAGTAAAACAAGAACGTTTCGTAGAAGCTACAATGTCGGAATTACGTTGTTTCTTTTTCTGTTTTTAATTAAAGACCAGAGACACTCTAGGTGTACCAAAACTCGTCATTAATTTACTTACTTACAAATGGCTTTTAAGGAACCCGAAGGTTTATTGCCGCCCTCACATAAGCCCGCCATCGGTCCCTATCCTGTGCAAGATTAATCCAGTCTCTATCATCATATCCCACCTCCCTCAAATCCATTTTAATATTATCCTCCCATCTACGTCTCGGCCTCCCCAAAGTTCTTTTTCCCTCCGGTCTCCCAACTAACACTCTATATGCATTTATGGATTCGCCCATACGTACTACATGCCCTGCCCATCTCAAACGTCTGGATTTAATGTTCCTAATTATGTCAGGTGAAGAATACAATGCGTGCAGTTCTGCGTTGTGTAACTTTCTCCATTCTCCTGTAACTTCATCCCTCTTAGCCCCAAATATTTTCCTAAGAACCTTATTCTCAAACACCCTTATCCTGTGTTCCTCTCTGAGTAAGAGTCCAAGTTTCACAACCATACAGAACAACCGGTAATATAACTGTTTTATAAATTCTAACTTTCAGATTTTTTTACAGCAGACTAGATGATAAAAGCTTCTCAACCGAATAATAACACGCATTTCCCATATTTATTCTGCGTTTAATTTCCTCCCGAGTGTCATTTATATTTGTTACTGTTGCTCCAAGATATTTGAATTTTTCCATCCCTTCGAAGGATAAATCTCCAATTTTTATATTTCCATTTTGTACAATATTCTGGTCACGAGACATAATTATATACTTAGTATTTTCGGGATTTACTTCCAAACCGATCGCTTTACTTGTTTCAAGTAAAATTTCCGTGTTTTCTCTAATCGTTTGTGGATTCTCTCCTAACATATTCACGTCATCCGCATAGACAAGAAGCTGATGTAGCCCGTTCAATTACAAACCCTGCCTGTTATCCTTCACTTTCCTAATGGCATATTCTAAAACGAAGTTAAAAAGTAAAGGTGATAGTGCATCTCCCTGCTTTAGCCCGCAGTGAATTGGAAAAGCCTCAGATAGAAACTGACCTATACGGACTCTGCTGTATATTTCACTGAGACACATTTTAATTAATCGAACTAGTTTCTTGGGAATACCAAATTCAATAAGAATATCATATAACACTTCCCTCTTAACCGAGTCTAATGCCTTTTTGAAATCTATGAATAACTGATGTACTGTACCATTAATTACAGGGCGTTAATCTTTGAGATACCTCAAACAGAAAAGTTTAATATAATTTTGTTCTTTTTTTGCTTACCTTTCGAGAGAAAAAATATTTCAGATGAAACGTCTTGTAGCATATTTTAGGAAAACTATTAATTCCCAAGCTGTCAGTCATTTAAGAGAGTAATGAATTCTGATAATAAATTATTTAACGTATTTTAGTTTTGTTCCTTAAATTTGCAGACATTTGATTCTAACAAATGAAAATGTTCTTTCCTCAGAACAATAACTGTAAATTGTACGAAACCATGGCGACGATGTAAATGTTATTTCCTGGAGTCAACAGATACGTACTACAGCTCACGTGTAAGTTTGTTAGAGCGATAGAGGAGAGAATAAGAAATGTAAACAATAATAATATTATCATATACAATAATTGAATTTAAAGACAGCTCTGGAAGGTAAACTTGCGAATACAAAATGAGGTGGTAGAGCCAGTGGACAGCTTCGAATACTATAAGCAATAATATGAGCTGCTGCCAGGAAGTCAAAAGGAGGATAGCAATGGCAGAGAAAGCTTTTATCAGAAAAAGGAACGTCTTCTGCCGACCTCCTGACAAAGAACTAAGGAGGAGACTAGTGAATTGCTTTGTGTGGAGTGTGACATTTTGTGGGACAGAAACATGGACATTACGACTAAGTGAAGAGAAGCGAATAGAAACATTTGAAATGTGGATATGGAGAAGAATGGAAGGTGTGAAATGGACAGACAGAATAATAAATGAAACTGTGTTGGAAAGAGTAGTTGAAGAAAGAATGATGTTGAAACTGATGAGGAAGAGAAAAAGGAATCGGTTGGGTCACTGACTTAAGAAACTGCGTATTGAAGGATGCACTGGAAGGAATGGTGAACGGGAGAAGAGTTCGGGGCAGAAGAAGATATCAGATGGTAGACGACATTAACATATATGGATCATATGCCGAAACTAAGAGGAAGGCAGAAAATGGGAAAGATTGGAAAATGCTGGATTTGCAGTGAAAGACCTGCCATTGGATAGAATACGAAAACAACACATGACCATAAGTTGGCTAAAGGCTCATTCACAATGAAAATGAAACATAACGTAAGCGTTAACTAAATGTTACAGTAAAATCAAGAAGTCATACCATCATTCACGATGGGAACATAAACATAACAGCAAACATACTTGGTAACCATGGAAACATAACAACGACGCCATTTCCTTATATTCTGTCGTATACTTCAGCGCTCCACGATTGTGTTCTGTTTGCAAATCACGTGAGCATAAGCATGAAAGTTTGGAGTTTGCAAACTTTCATGTCAACGTCTTACGGTAATGTTTATGTCAATGCTTATGTGAATCATTGTGAATGATCCCATTTGATAGCCTGGGCGCTAACTTCTGTGTTTATGTTACGGTTATGTTTAATTTTTATTGTGAATGGGCCTTAATAGTTCAGGGAATATTTTTACATAGGAATTTGACGCACTTAAAACCATTGTTTCGATATCATGAATGTTGAACATCACAGTCACTAAATCACGAAACATCGCAATAAGAAGTTTCTAAAATGACAAAATAAAGAACAGATAAACTAACTGAATTAATTGCTGACGTCCGTGTGAGGCAGGCATGTGCCACAGGAGCAAGCGCGCGCTTTAGAGCCCAGGAAAGCCTGAGCGCTTTACAGCGGAAAGGAAAGAGACAGACGAAAGAGGTGGTTAATGCCGCTTGGTCGAGCTATATTCAGGGATGACCAGCACTGATTCAATAGATAAAGGGAAGAGAACTTATTAAAACTGTATCCATGTTAATTTTTAGATTTGCCTGAGAAGTATAAGTGCATTATAAGAATGTAAGTTTTAATTTTAATGCTCATTTTTCACAAGTTTGATTTTTTTTATTCAAAAGAAATATTTTCTCAACTTTTCGTATAGAAAAGTGAAATTGTCAGGTATAGGCCTATTTATTTAGTAGCCTTACCGAATGTTTTCGTAAATCTAATATACCGTATATACGTATTACTGAAGATAGTGTATTGAAATTTTTTAAAATATTCGCATGGAAATTGTTTGTAAGGAAATGAATTAACAAGGCAACTACTGTTACATCATAAGCAAAAGATATGTGCCCATGTGTTGTAAAAATGTCAGCTCTATAGCTTCAGCAGATTTTGAGAAAATAATTTAATATTCTGATGATAGGAAGTTGCTCACAATTATCACCTTAAAAACATAATGCGATAAGAGTTTTGTTATGTAATATTAGTTACACTTAAAACAGATACAGTACCTAGGTAACTTTGCTTTGTACTGTAATATTGTTTTGAATCTTCTATATATATAATTTGAACTGGTAATGGAAATTACGGGAAAACGGCTGAACGGATTTTAATAAATGACCCCTCATTTTGAAGCTTGGAACCCAAAGTTTTTCGGAAAAGTAGTAGTTTTCAGTGAAATGTCAATTTTCCTACATAATTTTCCTATTTTCCAAAATCCATCTTTCGTCAGTTTTGAGAACTAATTAATTGCATTCACGGCCGACTTGATTGAATTTCAGAACAAAACACACACTACAATAAACAATAGGCTATTACACGAAGGCCATGACCTGCGGAATTGCCGACATATTTAGAGCTCAATTCAATTTGTTTTTAAAAACTGATTCTGCGGTGTATAATTTTCTGAGTACAGCTGTGTATTGGATATTCAAATCTACGAAACTTGAGGTGGTTTGATGGCATTATTACCATTAGAAATTAAATATTATTGTAGTTAATATCATGATGCATTTATTTTTCATTAATTGTACATAATATTGATGCTATATTGATGACATGAAAGTGAAACGTTTTGTGGTTATGTAAGTAAATGTAGAGAATATCTTAATTTAGATCTTCATTTCTATAATTTACTGAGTGGCTGCTATATATAACTACAAACCTTAAGATAATAATATTGTTATTAAAAATCAAATATTTTTATACTTATTAAACCAGTGGGGTTGGGTCTTTTTCATATACTTAATGGCGGTGTAGTGTAGATATTGATATGTGTCATTGTCTTCAGTATTGGCTCGAGAGAGCGCAAAAATTACAGTTCTTAAGGAAAGATAAAAAGGTATTACTTACTGATAAAATAAGAGGCCTAGAAATTTTTGTAGTCTCCAGATCATTTCAGCAAGATCCCGTAGTAGGATAAAATGATTTTACGCTCTACATTTCAAGTACTGCATGCAGCAGCTATACGAAAATGCTATTGTTCGAAAGCTTAGCAAACCTGACATTTTTTAACTTTTGCCTACAATCCACAATGACCTGAAATAGCTACTGCTATCGTCCTGACATTGATACTTGCGTTTTCGCGTTGAAACTCAAAAACTGAAGTTGGATAGGTTCAAGAAAAAGTATTTGGCCTAAAAAAATCCATTCAGAGGGAGTATGTTTCATTATTATGGAAGCAAATAACTGTCAAAAAGACAAGTATTCTTCATTGAAAATAAATCTGAAAAAATTTTATTTGAACGTCTAACGAACTTAGTTTGCAGCAGCATTTGCTGCACAAGCCACTAGTAGTTTATTACGTTTGTAAGGCTAAAGATACCATCAATATAAATTCCAACTTATCATGTCATACTCAATCTCTTTCTTTGGAATATCACTTTCTTTATGAATGATGTGTTTCATCCACTTAATACAGTATAATATTATACTACTATGATTTTTAAGTGAATTTTCCTTCTTAACTCTCTATTATGAACACAAGTGCAATATTAAGAAATCAGTATTATTACTTTTGTTTTATAGACAATATAGATAATATTAAACAGAAAGAAGCCATATAAAAATAACGGCATAAAATTTCACGTTCCGTTTGAAGTTTGTGTATCTCTGTTTTCTTAACCCAACGGGTTGCTTATTCATATACACAACCCTTCCTCTTTTCATACTTAGCGCCTGCTGCCCGCGCACGACGTCAAGGTGAGAAAAATGAGCTTGCTTTGACGTCACTGGTGTAAGGCAATGTGTTAAAATAGGTCGCATATGAATTTATTAAAATTTTTGGCGCTTACAGGTTTGTCGAATCGACACTGACTAGAAATTCATAAGGTTCTATTTTAAAATAAGAAATACATATCAGGTAGAAGCTTTCTTTTTATGAATTGAGAATATAGATAGATTACGTTTGAAAAAAGTCCGCATACACGGGTTCCTGTGAGGTAAGGATTTGCAAATCTCTTTGTATACATTTGTACAGTCGATAAGACGGCTTCAACTTCCTTGATGTGAGCTCCTACTTCCAGCTTACAAAGATGCGATCAGACAGGAAATCTTGAAGCACGTAATAAGCTGTGTGCTTGTCTGTGATGAGCAGAAATACCGGCTTTGATGTTCTGCCGATGCCGCCTGCATTAGAAGCTCCTGGTCACTTCGCGAAGGAGCAATATTAGAAGTCATTGTATTTCAGAATTTGTAAGAATTTAAATTACATTTATTTTCTACAAATTAATCATAAAGTTATTGCGCCAAAAATTAGCCTAAGTATTCGTGTCTCCTTTGTTGCCAGTATCTGAACTCTCACTTGGTGACGCCATAAACATGGGAGAAAATATATGAACTCTCTATTTTCTGATCTACTCGATATTAACTTTCACAGTTATTATAATTGTTAGATCACATCAAATTTCATTTATTAATCAAACATTTTTGATAGGAAATGAAATATCCACAGTAAAGTCTTAATGTTTACCACTTTATTATTTACTAGCCGTACCCGTGCGCTCCGCTGCACCTGTTAGAAATAAATATAAAGTAATTACATAATTAAAATAGGACGTTTGATCCAGGGAACATTCGTGTTTGATAGAAGGATAAATCGTTTAATATGTTACTTAATTTAAATTGTATTTAAATAATTAAAATGCGATCATTTTGGTCCAGAGACACTCATTTGGTGCAATGACAATTCCTTTAACATGTTTCTTAATTTTTTATTACATGCAACTATAGTTTAATGAAGATTGACATCATTTAGATTTAATATGTATATTTTATTTTACTTGTTATAGGTTTCCATTGAATTATGGTAATAACTTAATTTTAACCCTTGTTTTCTACGTATTCAGTAAATGGCGCTTGGCCCACTATTTTTCTGAACCCTTCAAATAACTTAAATTATATTATATACTATTACATATTATATTATATTATATTATATTATATTATATTATATTATGTCAGAAGTTACTGTAATAACATTATAGCATTATGTCCATCTAGAGAAACTACACTTTCCAATGGTGAAATAATAATTAATTATACAAATCGGTTAATTTAGCTTCCGATATTACTTCATACAAACACAGAAACATTCTCTGTAAGCTATCTTTATAGCTTTCGATTGTTGCTGTTCAAGGCCCTTTATAGACGAAGTCATTTGTTTTTTAATTCATTACACGGCCTTAGATGGCAGTTATTTTAATTTTGAAACTCATTTATCTCATTAAATATCAGTCCAATCAAAATGTTTGAAGGAGCAAAACTTATCGAAAATTATTTTTAAAGAAACTTTTGTTATGTAACATTTTTCACAAAAATCAATAATAAGCGAGATATTTCGATTTATTTAATTCAGGCCCCCTTATAACCCCCTTTTTAAATAACGTATTTTGAATGCCATATAGCCTAAAATCTAAGTTACAACGAACTTAATTTATATTCCAATTTTCATCTAAATCCGTTCAGCCATTATCGCGTGAAAAGGTAACAAACATACAGACAGTTAGACAGACAGACAGACATACAAACAAAAATTTCAAAAAAGCGATTTTCGGTTTCAGGGTGGTTAATTATATATGTTGGGACCAATTATTTTTGGAAAATCGAAAATTACCAGAAAAATTTCGGCTACAGATTTATTATTAATAATATAGATTATCATATGTGGTCTCTGCGGGACAAATTCATATCAGTCCATTAGTTTTCCATTTACTACTTGCGTGATGGTATTTTGTATTATTATTAGTGTAAGGGGTCCCGCGCCGTGGCGTCGCGGTCTAAGGTATCCCGCCTAGGACTCGCGTTACGGAATGCGCGCTGGTTCGAGTCCTGATGGGGGAAGAAATTTTCTCATGAAATTTCGGCCAGTGTATGGGACCGGTGACCAACCAGCATCGTGATGCACTTGGGGAGCTACGATAGGTAGCGAAATCCGGTTGCGAATACCAGCTATAACGGCTGGGGGGATCGTCGTGCTAACCACACGATACCTCCATTCTGGTTGGATGATCGTCCACCTCTGCTTCGGCATGTGGGCGTGAGGCCAGCAGCCGGCTGGTCGGCCCTTCATGGGCTGTAGCGCCACGGATTATTATTATTTATTAGTGTAAAGGTGACCTTAAGTCACGTAATGAGGGGTTGCATAACCTTCCACTCTTAAAAATTTATGGTTTATAAATTTTGTACCTCAATATCTTTAAATTAGGCCTACTCTATTTTTATGAAATTTTATACGCTTATGTGTGTGTACTGTATGTATGTATGTATGTATGTATGTATGTATGTATGTATGTATGTATGTATGTATGTATGTATGTACATGAATGAATGTATGCATCTATTTACCTATCTATCTGTCCGTCCATCTGTCTGTCTGTCTGTCTGTCTGTCTCTCCACCTCTCCGTCTATCTGTCTGTCTGTCCGCCCCTGTGTTCAGATCTCAGAAAGTGTGTGTTGTAGGATCCATGTTTATTAGATATTATTTTTTTATTTTGATGCATACTATAACCTCCTAAAATATTGGATACTTTTTTTAATACCCTGTATTTAAATTATGAAAAAGTCACTCACATTACTCGTTCAGAATTACTTAGTACAGAAATTATTTTTAAGTACAAATTTATGCTAAGAAAACAACATCAATAATACATAAAAAAAATAAAATGCAAAGAAAAATCATGCAATTTCTACTATTAAAAATATGTAGTAGGCCTAATGCCTGTTTTAGTATAAAGTTACCGATTATATTGTAGCCTATACCTCAGAGCTATGGAGGAATCAAAGGGTTTACTTATATCATGATATAAGATAAGAAAATATTGACCTTAAAATAACTGAAATTTTCATGAAAAACCGAGCAACAATCTATGATGATATCTTGAATCTGGTTTCATAAGGAAAATGGTTTCCCATCAAAACATCCTTGTGAATAGGAAGTACACAGTGTAGGCAATAGTTAGAATAAAAGTCCCATCTTGTCTTATAATTTTAAAACTTTTATGAAATGTCCCACTCCTCATGGAATTACCGCATTTTAGATCATAATTTGTTACCGCTATTCACCACAAATGTTACCGTATCATCCGACGATTAAACATGGTCTATTTGGTCCGAGGCTGTTGGTTTACTCCAGTGATGTCAACTGATGCCCAGAGGAGCAAGCGCGCGCTTCAGAGCCCAGGAGAGCCTGAGCACTTTACAGCGGAAAGGAAAGAGACAGACGAAAAAGATAGTATATGCCGCTTGGTCGAGCTATATACAGAGTCGGCCAGCACTGATTCAATGGATAAAGGGAAGAGAACTTATTAAAACTGTATCCATGTTAATTTTTAGATTTGTCTGAGAAGTATAAGTGCATTATAAGAATGTAAGTTTTAATTTTAATGTTCATTTTTCACGAGTTTGATTTTTTATTCAAAAGGAATATTTTCTCAACTATTTTACAGAAAAGTGAAATTTTCAGATATGTTTGTTTAGTAGCCTTACAGATACTAAAACAATGTTTTCGTAAATCTAATATATCGTAAATACGTATTACTGAAGATATTGTATTAAAAGTTTGAAAATATTCGCATGGAAAATGTTTGTAAGGAAATGAATTAACAAAGCAACTACTGTTACATCATGAAGAAAAGATATGCGCCTATGTGTTGGTAAAACGTCAGCTCTATAGCTTCAGCAGATTTCGAGATAATTTAATATTCTGACAACAGAAAGTTGCGCACCAATATCACCTAAAAGCATAATGCGATAAGAGTTTTATTATGTAATATTAGTTACAGTTAAAACATAACCTAGACAAGTTTGCTTTGTACTATAATATTGTTTTGATTACTTTTATAAGGCTGAAGATACCATAAATTTCAACTTATCATGTCATATTCAATGTCTTTCTTTGGAATAACACTTTCTTTATGAATGATGTGTTTAATTCACTTAGTACAGTATAGTTGTGGTTATTATGGAATTTGTGTGAATATTCCTTCTTTACTCTTAATTATGTTATTAACGTTTAAAACACAACTGCAATATTAGGCTAAGAAATAGGTGTTAGTACTTTTGTTTTACAGACAATATAGAAAATAACAAAGAGAAAGAAGCCATATAAAAATAACGACATAAAATTTCACGTTCCGTTTGAAGTTTGTGCACCACTGTTTTCTTAATCCAACAGGCAGCTTATTCCTCCTAGCATACCTAGCGCTTAATGCCCGCGGACGACGTCAAGGTCAGAAAAATGCGCTTGCTTTGACATCACTGGTTTACTCAGTCAAGTCTCCCAGTAAAAAGCTAACAACTTGGGAACAAAGCTCTATAGAGTATAGGATCTTACACGTTCCACCGCATTTTTCTCATAGCTACAGCTTCACTTCTGTAAGAATAACAGAAACTCGCAGCGTGGGCAGACGACCCCAAGATTTCATCTACACGTGTAATAACATCCGAGAGCAAGCATACACATCAGCCACGCTTCAAGAGCGTTCTAACGAGGGTTCTCTCACTCCCTTTCCCTCCTTACTACAAGAATAACCCCAATTAGCAAGGCGGGGGTGTAAAGACTCCGTAACTAACAGAAATCTCTTAAATGCTAATGAGCCAGTAGAATAGGGGGTTAAATGTCAAGATGCACCGTCAAGGTTCCGCCTACTTATTTGCTGAGAGGTTGTTTGTTCCTATCCAAATACAACGCTGAAATAAGTATAACACGAGGTGCGTTTGCTCGCTCTAGCAGTGGAGCATAAATGAGGTGCATGTTATACAGACGACGAGCAGCTTTTGTTATTTCTCAGGATCTCAGCTGGGAAAAACAAAATTTACATTAAACTCTAGATCGTGCAAGCAGTAAAGAAATTTTATGACCACTCTCAGTTAATTGGAATTAAACTCTGTAGATCTTGAGATACTGTCCAATTGAAAACTCGCTCAGTCCATTTGGTCAATTTTATGATTTATACGTATGTAAAGGAAGTGTTATAAATATGAAATAGGGGTGCAAACATGAAATAGTATGATATACGACTTGAGACATGTATCCTAGCGGAAGTCTCCCAAATTACTACACACTGATACTCTCTTTCGTGGGAATGTCTTAGTTTGCAGTTAGAAGCTGAAATGTTGAAACGTTTATCATTATTGCGTTTTCGAGGAACGTGAAAATTTGGCCGGAAGTTCCGTTATTGAATACACATTATTATTTCACCATGTTAGAAATATTAATGATATATATGTTCAAAAAAAGAAATAATCTACGTTCATAACAATGTATGTTTAATTGATTTCGTTTTTAAATTATGATAGGCCTACGTATTGAGGTTATGTCTCATTGTATCACAAATATGAAATTCTTACTTGTACTTGCAAATAGCTTTTAAGGAACCCGCAGGTTCATTGCCGCCCTCACATAAGCCCGCCATTGGTCCCTATCCTGTGCAAGATTAATCCCTTCTCTATCATCATATCCTACCTCTCTCAAATCCATTTTAATATTTTAATATTATCCTCCCATCTACGTCTCGGCTCGGCCTCCCCAAAGGTCTTTTTCCCTCTGGTCTCCTAACTAACACTCTATATGCATTTATGGATTCGCCCATACGTGCTACATGCCCTGCCCATCTCAAACGTCTGGATTTATTGTTCCTAATTATGTTAGGTGAAGAATACAATACGTGCAGTCCTGTGTTGTGTAACTTTCTCCATTCTCCTGTAACTTCATTCCTCATAGTCCCAAATATTTTCCTAAGGACCTTATTCTCAAAGACTCTTAATCTCTGTTCCTCTCTCAAAGTGAGAGTCCTAGTTCCTCAACCATACAGAACAACCGGTAATATAACTGTTTTATAAATGATAACTTTCAGATTTTTTGACAGTAGACTAGATGACGAAAGCTTCTCAACCGAATAATAACAGGCATTTCCTCATATTAATTCTGCGTTTAATTTCTTCCCGAGTGTCATTTATATTTGTTACTGTTGCTCCAATATATTTGAATTTTTCCACCTCTTCGAAAGATAAATCTCCAATTTTTATTTTTCCATTTCGTGCAATATTCTGGTCACCAGACATAATCATATACTTTGTCTTTTCGAGATTTACTTCCAAACCTATCGCTTTACTTGCTACAAGTAAAATTTCCGTGTTTTCCCAAATCGTTTGTGTATTTTCTCCTAACATATTCACGTCATCCGCATAGAATGAAGTACTATTATTATTATTATTATTATTATTATTATTATTATTATTATTATTATTTTTATACCATCTTTATATCCCGCTTTTGGGTTTCGTTATTTGTAGTGCTATCGATCGATCAAAATATTTAATCGATTAACGATTTGAATTTAATCGATTAATCGATAGATGCATGCATATATACATACATACATACATACATACAATTTGACTATGATTATGTGTGTGTATTCCGCCTTTGCTTATCATACAATTAAATGAATGAATTAATTAGTCATATTTTTCATTAACGTTTTCGGTACGTAAATTGTACCATCTTCAGATGTATGTATATGATGCTAATTGTTAACCAAGCCTATGGGTACATGTATCGTGGACTTAAATGGAAATCATAAACGACCCCACAATAGAAACGGCGGAACAATTTCATATTATAAAAGAACACAACTCAGGAAAACCCCTACTAAATGAACAAATAGCCAACATAAATAATAATCCACTCTTCAATTTATTCAAACTATTCCCGCCCAAACAATCACGCACACAGATTTCACCGATCCCCCCCTCTACTTCCGGTAACAGACAATATAACTAAAAAAATACTGTGAGCAAGCCCATCGCTCTAGTATCAGCCTAGCATCAAGCACGAGCAGACCAATACACGTTAAAACTGTAAGTTACTTTTCTTACATAATAGGCATTACCCAAGCAGTTAACCATAACCAATACCAGTTAAAGGAATTTCCAAATTTTCAATTACAAACATTCCCAATTTCAAATTCATAGACTAATACTTAATCATATTGTTACAGACACGCCAGGCGATACTAAATCCATGGACTTGACAACCTTCATTCTGTTATAACATTACATCTATGGGTACAAATCACAGTAATGCCATCAACTATTATAGAAGTGTCTCAACATCACTTTTAGCAAACATAGCCATGTTAACGATACTGCGTCCAGCTCAACTCTAAATAACAAGATCACCACAACTGCCTCATTTAACTTCACACCGGCAAACACCACACAATAAGTGATCACATACTTCATATATTTAAAGTGATGTACAAACTATGTGCTTTTTAAACAGTTTTTAAACAGTGTTTTTTAAATAGTGTTTTAAATATTGACTGAAACATTCTAATTTAATTTTGATAAAGTGTTGTACCAGCAAATAGTATATAAGAGTTAAGGTAATCATTTATGTAATCATGGCAACACTTCACCGACATAGCACAGTATGCACAAAAACACTGATCATTTAAGTCCACGATACATATACCCATAGGCTTGGTTAACAATTAGCATCATATACATACATCTGAAGATGGTACAATTTACGTACCGAAAACGTTAATGAAAAATATGACTAATTAATTCATTCATTTAATTGTATGATAAGCAAAGGCGGAATACACACACATAATCATAGTCAAATTGTGATAGCTTATCGGTATATCTTCAACATGAAATACATACATACATACATACATACATGCATACATACATACATACACACATACAACAGACTGAATCCGACGTGATGGAATAATGCGAAATGGAATTCATGACACTACACAGTTCGAAGCAAAATGACGATCGGTTAGCGAGTTGTTTTGATTAGGTTTCCATTTGCAACGTAAATATTTGATTGATTGTTTGCTATTCCTACGCGCACCTGATTGTTTTTATTCCAGATGTTCATTTAGAATTAACTGATAATTATATCAACAACTGCACAGTTATTGCATTGATTTCTGTTGCGTAATGTTTTCATTAAATTGTCAACTGCAGTCTACAGCGAAGCCGCTCACAGCTCCACGTAAATATAAAATTAATACCAGCGTGCCCTAGTTGTAGCGAAAGTAACACATCTACAGTCAACAGTTACTGGGATATGAGCTGGAGCCAGATTGCATACAATCACAGCCCAGAACTGATCGAAAGAACGCAAGTTCATATTCTAGGTACAACATGACCAAGCGAAATGTACTTGGACTTGATAGCAACACTGTCGTTTGGAGACGAGGGCAGTAACAACAAATAGAAGAGCATCGAAACTGAAGGTAACGTTTGTGAGAAACCTTGATTATAACCCACATATCATACTTCTTTCAATCACTGCCACAGCATGGCCATGTGAAAAGTACGTTTTGTCATATTACAACGGGTGTACGCACGAAAACAGGTTTCGTTTAGTACTTTGCCCTTAAAAACGTGACAAGAGCAAGAGACAGCCCGCTTAGCCATGATTCAGCGCCTCACTTTCGGCTATAAAATCTCGCGAATACACTACATAAGATTTTTTTTTTTTACTGGCTTGTCTTATAACAAATGCTGGACCTTTCAACCATTCTATCTAATACTTACTTACTTACAAATGGCTTTTAAAAGGAACCCGGAGGTCCATTACCGCCCTCACATAACCCCGCCATCGGTCCCTATCCTGTGCAAGATTAATCCAGTCTCTATCATCATATCCCACCTCCCTCAAATCCATTTTAATATTATCCTCCCTCTACGTCTCTGCCTCCCAAAAGGTCTTTTTCCCTCTGGTCCCCCAACTAACACGCTATATGCATTTCTGGATTTGCCCATACGTGCTACATGCCCTGAGCGTCGCAAACATCTGGATTTAATGTTCCTAATTATGTCAGTTGAAGAATACAATGCGTGCAGTTCTGCGTTGTGTAACTTTCTCCATTCTCCTATAACTTTATCCCTCTTAGCCCCAAATATTTTTCTAAGAACCTTATTCTCAAACACCCTTAATCTCTGTTCCTCAAAGTGAGAGTCCTAGTTTCACAACCATACAGAACAACCGGTAATATAACTGTTTTATAAATTATAACTTTTAGATTTTTTGACAGCAGACTGGATGACAAAAGCTTCTCAACCGAATAATAACAGTTATTTCCCATATTTATTCTGCGTTTAATTTCCTTCCCAATGGCATTTATATTTGTTACTGTTGCTCCAAGATATTTGAATTTTTCCACCTCTTCGAAGGATAAATCTCCAATTTTTTTTATTTTTCCATTTCGTACAATATTTTGGTCACGAGACATAATCATATATTTTGTCTTTTCGCGATTTACTTCCAAACCTGTCGCTTTACTTGCTTCAAGTAAAATTTCCGTGTTTTCCCTAATCGTTTGTGGATTTTCTCCTAATATATTCACGTCATCCGCTTCCATCTAATACACATTTGATATATTTTGAAAAGACACACGCTGAATTTTGTCTCTATACATAGAATTGACGTCATCCCTAAGTATAATGTAATGAAATGAACAGGATTTTATCCTAGGTTTTGAAGTAAGAAGAACTTCGCTTTTCTTTAAGCTTGACTTTTTGGACGCTTAACACTGTAGCTGGATTTTTGTTTTAAATAAGACTAACTTATTAATTTTTAACAAATCGTATCTACTATTGAGAAATTGTTTATAAATTATTTACAGAACTTATTCAGGGAAATAGGTTGGAAATGAGACTGTGTCTGTTGATTTGACGAGGGAAAACTTAATGGAATTTAATTTCACACACACATGCAAGTATAACAGCGGGTCTGTGGACGAGTTAAAGAGATTCAGTGAGAGAATACTCTTAACATTTTAGTAAGATGAACCAATCTAGAAAATGGGCACAGCACAAAGCTGGCCTATTTAATTACACCTGGAAAGACTGGAGTAGAAACCATAAAAAAGTTGTACAGCGTTCATAAATTTGACTCCATTAATTTAATCATTTCATCTAATACACGAGTATAATTGGACCGTATATCAGAGTTCTGATATACTGGCTGCAAAAGTTCGGTAACAAAGTCTGGTCTGTCGATGCGGATCCACTGAAATGAAACATCCCTCAGTAGGGAGCGGCGGGGTCTACATCAAAAGCGCTCTACAGGATGTTCTTAGACAAGTTTACAGCTAATATCTAAGCAGTGACTAAATGAGTTTGCTGTCTACAGATATATGATTTGTCGCAGTGTTGTACTGTAAGTATTTTGTAATAAAACAGATATCGACGTCATTTAATAGTACATTATGCAACGAGCCTGTAATGGTAGAAATTAAGACGCGAGTATGTTTATGAAACTCGCTTGCGCTCGTTTCATAATTTTCATACGAGCGTCTTAATTACCATTATAGTCAAGTTTCATACGACTTTTTATGCTCGACCATATTTCTAACTTGAAATTATTCATAAGTATTCATGTTATTCTTATCTGACTGAGGAGCGGAACTGACCTTGTGCAATACCTCGTAAATTGTGAGATGTGCGCAGACGCGAAAGTATTGATTTTTTCCGAGAAACAAATGTCGACATTGACCGTGATATAATCTAGAGAGTAAAATAAACATTAATCTTGATATAACCTTGAAATTGAATTAGATATTGAAAAACGAGATGACAAATTGAATTTATTTGATTATTATTTACAATTAACGCTAATTATTATAGTAACAGAACTGACTTTATTTCAAATATAGGTGATTTATTGATTTATTGTTGTCTTTCAATTGCATATCCGAGAATAAGCGATACTTGCGCTTTCATATTGCTACAATGGTATTTTCTGATTGGTGGAACACCTGAGCTTTAATGAATAGGTGTACTTTAATGAGGTCCATTAAAGGGCTGCTACCAGGTGTATAATTACTACATTTCGGCATGGTCGAGCATAAAGTGTAATATAGACCTAAGCCTAAATCTAAGTATCCGTCCTCCTTTTTCAAACAATGTCCTCGTTTTTTAAGTTTTGTGTCCTCTTCTTTATCGATGTAAATCTGGTCATCCTTGGTAATAGTGTAGCCTATATGTTATCGATCGTATGTAAAGTAACTTTCAACATTTTATCTTTAATCTATTTAATCGTACGTTATTGTTATAACATTTGTAGTTTTTATATTAAATATACTTTACATTGCACAATATTTCAGATACCGTAATATGTCCATGGCGTTTTATAAAATTGATCATTAAGGTAGTTACACATGTACACATCTATCAATTTATTTCGTATCATTTTCGTTCGAGAAATACCAATAGTTCATAAAAAATCCATTTTTACAAGTTTCTGGTGTTATATCCTTCATGTCAAATTATCAAACCACACTCAACATACTCGAATATCTCTCTTCCTTGTTAATGAATTTAATATAGTATAGTCCACACCTGTGGTGTAACGGTCAGCGCGTCTGGCCGTGAAACCAGGTGGCCCGGGTTCGATTCCCGGTCGGGGCAAGTTACCTGGTTGAGGTTTTTTCCGGGGTTTTCCCTCAACCCAAAGATGAGCAAATGCTGGGTAACTTTCGGTGCTGGACCCCGGACTCATTTCACCAGCATTATCACTTCATCTCATTCAGACGCTAAATAACCTAAGCTGTTGATAAAGCGTCGTAAAATAACCTACTAAAAAAATAGTAAAAATATATGTCAGAAACCCAATGTGCTATTTTCGTATGCGACTGATTTATTACACTTGCAAACTGTTATTTTTAAAGAACTCATTATCCTAGTGTCGAGTTCAGAATCAAAGTTATTTATTCTTTAGATGTACTGGTGTGTTAAAGGCTTGTAGTAGGTAAAATGGCCATTTGATGTGTTCGTTGGTTTGTTTTAGGTTTCAGAATCAGAGAATAAATAAAATTTCATCAGGAAGGAAAAAACAATTAGAAGTTACGCGAGATCGCTTACTTGCAACGAATTTTGAGCTATGGGAAGAATTTATATAAGCTCCAAGGCTGTTGGTCACTTACCTAACAGTTTCAGTGATACATTTTACATCAGTTTTGAAGGGGAAATTAGAAAATAGACATAGGGGTAATATAAATAGGTAACACATAAAAAGCAAGAGTACCAGAGTACCGTCTGCAGCATGACTCAAGGTGATATAAGAGACCCTACATTACCAGCTTTAAGGGGGATGTAGAGGTTTGAGGACCAAAAAGTCATTTTTCAATTTATTTTTTATATAACGATTGGACATTTATCGTTATATCAAAGAAGGAGTTTTTACGATGTATTCAGTGTTTTGGTAGATATGACCATAAACATGAAAACGCATATTATTTAATGCTCATTTCCCGTAACTTGTATTTTTCAAAACTGGTTTTGTAATAACTCTGTAAGTTTTTAAGATACCGCAGTAAAATTTTGCATGGAAATGTCTCTCATACTCGTGAATGAGATGAACTACAATTATTGCTGTAGTATTTATAGTTAAAAATTACCTAAAAACATTAAAAATTTAACTTCTCATAAGAAATTAGAAAAAATATTTCTGTTTTAGACGATTCAGAGACTGTATTTCATATTGTTTGTTTGACATTCAGGAATGAATAGAAAAAAGAAGAATGGCTTATAAATATTCATATTAAATTTGTGGACATTATCATAAAAACGGTACATTAATGCACAAAAATCGTCACTTTTTTGTTACGATAATTACTGATAATGGTGAAACTTTCATTAAATCTGAAAATAGTCTACAATTACAGAAGCAGTGAATACTGAGCATGTCAAATTGCAAGGCGAAAGAGTTGCTGAGAAAAAAAAATTGAATTTCCTTAATTCTTTAGTGCTCAAACCTCTATATCTCCTCTTAAATTAGTAATTTTTATGATTTTGAAGTAGGCCTACCTTTATGTGAGAAAGTATTACAGATATCTCTATGAAAATGTTAAAGCTGATTCTTTATTATCTCAAATCTGCTGAGCTCAAGTTTGGAAAGTGTACTTAGGGGAGAGTTGGGTAGTATCGGACATCGGGTAATATCGGACAATGCGTTTCTTTCATCTACCACTAGATGGTAGAACCTGGATAACATGGTTACGTTTCTGTATGCGACATAACAGAAACGTAACCATGTCATTCAGGTACTATCATCTGGTGGTAGATGAAAGAAACTCACTGTCCGATATTACCCGATGTCCGATACTACCCAACTCTCCCCTACATTAGTGGCAATAATAAGTTATATTTTGCTTTCTAATCGACTACTTTTTAAGAAAAGTATTACATTAATTATTCATACACAACAAAGTTTTCTGACCTGAAACTACAACTAGGCAATCCATGTAATACTGTAATTAGTTAAACTGTAAAATTTCATGCTTCTAGCAATCTTAGTTTCTGAGGAAAAAATACATAGGCCTATGTTGTGAATTTTTAACTTCCGCGAAAAATGAGCGACAAAATAAAAATTCGTAAAACATATAATTTTAGAAACATGATGTACTAAATTTGTTTTAAAAATCTGCAGTCAGCTATTACAGTTTTCAAACTGTAACAAACATTCATCTATAAAACACGCTAAACTACGAACTTTTTTCACAAATAGTTTCAGAGATATTTTTTTTTTATGCAGTAGTTAGGTATGAGAAAATAATGTGGTTTGGCACAAAAATGTATTACATAATTGAGGGCACTTATAATAAGGGATTTTTTTTGGTAAATTAGTTAAGTACCAAATTATGCAATTAATTCTAAATGGTTATTTGGAATAAAAAACAAGTTTTGAATTTTTTTCTCCAAATTTGACATCTGATCTCACCTAAACAGCAGCAAGGTAGAGTAGCTTAAGATGCTAAATGGGAGGGAGAAAGTGGTTTCAGTTAATTGTATATTTCATGTTATGAATTTCAACTTAGGCCTATATGTTAATTTAGGTCCATGACGTCGGTATATTTGTATTAGATTGAAGGTGAACACAAGACGCCGGACAGAATGTAGTCGACGTGTTTCAAGTACAGGCAGGGGAAGCGAATTTGGCACACGCCTAAGCAAGCATGTTCCGTGTTTAATATACGACTATTGCGTATTATAAAAGCAAGACAATACAGTCATTGTATATAAGGGTTAATATCGGAAAGGTCTAAAATGATGCTGAGGTTGAGAATAATTGCTGAAAATCATACTTAAATTGTCATAAATGTGGTTAAAACATTTTTTTTATTTTAGTAGGTTATGTTACGACGCTTTATCAACAGCTTAGGTTATTTAGCGTCTGAATGAGATGAAGGTGATAATGCCGGTGAAATGAGTCCGGGGTCCAACACCGAAAGTTACCCAGCATTTGCTGACATTGGGTTGAGGAAAAACCCCGGAAAAAACCTCAACCAGGTAACTTGCCCCGACCGGGAATCGAACCCGGGCCACCTGGTTTCGCGGCTAGACGTGCTAACCGTTACTCCACAGGCGTGGACGGTTAAAACATAAGTCTGAAAAGATTTATATATATATATATATATATATATATATATATATATATATATATATATATATTTAAAGTTTTGCATTACAGTTTTAGAATGCCGAAAACGTTTATGGCGTACAATTTTGCTTTCCCTATATTTAACTGTTACATTAATTTATTTATCATATCTATTTCGTACCTTATTTTTCTTGCATGTTGTTTGCCGGTTTCGATTCCTGCTGCAATAAACAACATTCATTTTCAACAAAGTTTCAAATTGAAATGACCGCCGAGTGTCGGATAGTATAACCTTGTGTGCTGAAAAACTGCGTTCAACATCGGCTGAAACCAAAGCACGCATATGTAAAATATTTCACATCATCTATTTCTACATGAATTTGATAACAATCGCACTTGTAATCTGACAAAACCCTTGCAATTTTGCATAATGAATTGAAACCACCCGTTTTTTTGTATTCATTTTCGCACACACCTTTTTTTGCTTTTATCATCTTGCAGATCATTCACTTCTGAGATGAGATTATTTACTATCGAAATTTGCTCCACTAATTTCACACCAGTCTTTTCGAGACATTCGATTGTAGAGGGGATAAATCCAAAATTAGATGAAATACATTCACACTGTTTTTTTTAATATTTGGGTCGCCAAGAAGAGTTTTGGCATTACTTATGAAAGCTGAATCGTTTCCGTCAAGCATCTGTGTTGAAATTGAATTGAATTGAAATGAAAGAGGAGAATTGGGAGGACAAATTTAAAAGGTACGCAAAACGCGTCCTTGCAAGGGGTTCGGGGCTGTAAGAAACTAAATATGTGAGCTCCAAGCCTGTTGGCCACTTGTCTCATTCCGGGTTACGCTGCTCCACTGAAGAAGCTCTAGAAAATTTTGAAGGGGAAAAACCGAAAATGGACGTAACCTCTTAGGTACCACATACGCGAGGGGACGGAAATGTGATCAAAGTGATCACGGGACGGGACGAGGAAGAAATGGCTGGCTTAAATGTGCACATTGAAAGGAACTGTGTCATTTCGCAGTGCAGGAGGAGTCGAGAAGACTCGTTTGTTTGCCGTTAGGATGGCAGGTGTAATCTTGCACATTGAAAGGGTAGCATCTGTATGACTCCTTTTACCCTTATATACAATGATTGTATTGTCTTGATTTTATAATACGCAATAATCGTATACAAAACACGGAAAGTGAGGCGTATGTCAAATTCGCTTCCACTGCGTGTACTTGAAACACATCCGGCGTCTTGTGTTCACCTTCAATCTAATACAAACATACCGATGTCACGGCCCCAGTTATACAGTGTGTCCACCATGAACCTGACACATTTCATTTGGCTGCCAAAAATCAATGAATGGAAATAAGTTGGTAACATACATGTAATATGTAGAGAAATTGTGGAAATTTCGTTGGCTATTTTTAAAAACCCGCGCGAGAGGTTGTACGTGGCGCTGCGGTAGCTTAAGTCAAAATGGCGACAGCGCAAGAGCGAGCACAAGCGATCTGGTGGTATGCTGAAACAAATTAGGTGATTCAAGTGCAACACAACTTTCGGCCATCACGGAACACCATTAAGACATGGAAACAGCACTTTCTGGCAACGGGAAGTGTGGTGAAATTGCATGGTGGCGGTAATGTGCGCGTATCAGAGGAGCGTGTAGCAGCAGTGAGACAGGCGTATGAACGACGTCCACGCAAGTCAGTTCGACAAGCGGGACGAGAACTGCAGATGCCGAAGTCCACGGTACATAAGATACTGCATCGCTCTCTTGGGTTTCATGCATACAAATTGCAGTTGGTTCATGAACTGAAACCAGATGACGGTAATAAGAGGCAGGCATTTGCTACCGACATGTTACAGCACATTGATGAAGACCCAGCATTTTTAACTCGCATTGCTTTTTCTGATGAGGCCACTTTTCATTTATCGGGCAAAGTCAACACACATAATGGACCGACAAGATGGCCACCTCGATCACCGGATATTACCCCTCTAGACTTTTTCTTGTGGGGATATGTCAAGAACAAAGTGTATACTACAGGCTACAAAATTCGTGATCTTCAACAGCTACGCGGCCGCATAAGAGATGCCGTCAATTCCGTTACGCCCGAGATGCTTCAGAAGACCTGGCTGGAAATTGAATTCAGGCTAGATGTTCTTCGTGCAACGACAGGATCTCATGTTGCGGTGTACTGGTTTTTTTAATAAAACTTGGTGAGTTACTCTTGATATTGCATGCATTTTTTTTCTTTTTACCCCAAGCAGTATGAATTATACAGCAATTTCAAATGTGTCAGGTTCATGGTGGACACCCTGTATTACTATCAACTATCGCCCATCACTAGAGGGAATGGCTAGTATAAAGTAAAAAGACACGGATTGTAACAACATTTTGAATGGAGGATTCTGGAAGCGTTTATATTCGTAAATATCTATAAAATGTAGTCTTTACATCTTTATAGAGCAGGCCTGCACAAATAGCGCTCAACGAACGCGCGCGCTCCTTCGGAGCGGGAGAGTGGTGTTTACCGCTCGCCGAAATGTAGAGGAAGATACGTCAGAATAACATAGACTTGCTATAGGTAGAGGAGAGGGAAACGACCACTCAGATATCTAGTGGAGTACAGTGTGTAGGCCTATTCTCAGTAACTGTTTCACGTTGCTTACCTACTGCTACAGTACAGTGTGGAGGAATCTAAACGACGGAACATAACATTTAACATTTAACTTCAATTTCATTTTTGTTTTGTTACCGATAAGCTGCTATAATTTAACGTGTAACACTTTTATTAAGCCGCCAATGCTTATCTACTACAATAGTCATTTACATGAGTAAGATTTTTACATGAACGTTTTCGATACTATTTTTTGTATCATCTTCAGATGCATTATAATTATAAATTAGCTAACTAGGTTTTCAATAATTTACAAACTTAATAGCTAATTTATAATTATAATGCATCTGAAGATGATACAAAAATAGTATCGAAAACGTTCATGTAAAAATCTTACTCATGTAAATGACTATTGTAGTAGATAAGCATTGGCGGCTTAATAAAAGTGTTACACATTAAATTAACATTTAACGATTTACAGCTCGAACTTATTGATTTTCAATGTGACCTAAGGGCTAAAGATCGTTTGAATAATACTACTAGCCTGGTTTAGTTTTACAAGACTAAACATTAGCAATAATATCCACGACTACACAGGCTGGCTGTGAAAATGATTGCTATGTTTGGCTCAACATTTATAGTTGTGAGCAACTGTTTTCTATAATCAGCTTTAATAAAGGCAGACATCGAACATCTGTAACTGATGTTTCATTACGATCAGTAGGCTACAGTTCCTTTCAGCTGCCAACAGCATAAAACTGTACTGATAAATAAAAATATAACAAAATGATATTGTACATTTAAGTAGCTGTCCTATAATTTCTATTATTTCTGTAAAATAAATATTTCTTTATTAATTAATAATAGTCCAAGACAGTTTTGCAAACACTGAACGGGAATTCATTTCATGAACACCTTGTGTATATTTTGTACGAGGTCACCCCTTCTTCCAGTCCACCGTTATACAGAGCGCAGCTAATACCTGCATTCCGCTCATGAGCTGTGAGCCGGCTCGGAGAGCGCAAATATTGTGCAGGCCTGTTACAGAGCATTCTCCCTATACCTTTCATAGCGAGAAAGTAACAGAGGGTTTCCTGTAGCTCTGTTATATATTGTCGAGGGACTTCGCCTTCGCCAATTATGTTCAAGTGATGGGAAACACTCCGTTTGTACGAGCCACTTCGCCGTACCTGTCATTGACTTGTTCTTACCCCTATACTCCAGTAGTCGGTGCTGATAATTACAGATAACAATGCTCCAATTAAGCTCTCTCTCTCATCCCACTTACAGCGATGTGGAGCTAATTAATGCTGATGCCACTAGAGGCACTGTAGTCGACAATTAAAATAAGCCGATTATTTTAAGTTGATTAAATGGTTTTGTTGATAGTCTGTTTCCTTTTCAAGACCTTGTTTTTCAATTTTTTTTTCTGAAATCTTGAATCACGTTTATGTATGAAAGTCACGCTTCAAATATTTCTTAATTTTTGAGCTAGGCCTAATATTTCGTTTTGTTCTTTGCGTTAACCAGATTGATTTTTTTTTTTTGAAACCCCATACTGTTTTCAAAACATGAGAGGGGTGATAGGAGAAGGAAGAAGAATAAAGTGCTTACGATTTGCTGATGACATGGCGTTGTTAGCAGAAGAGGAGACGATACTAAGGGATAAGCTACAGCTGTGAGCAGTATGGGATGAAGAGAAAAGCAAATAAGACGAAGACCATGGTCATAGGAAGAGAGCAAACAAGATAAACTTGCGAATTCTATATGAGGCACCAGAACACTAGCTTCAGAACACTAGCCAGTTAAAGAAATGATAGTTCTGAATAGTCATTCTCTATTTGTAATATTCTTTTACCCTTAAAACTAAAGAACATGGTATTTTACAAACAACTTCAAATTAGTGTAACTTTGAAAATATTGAAATTAGGACAAATGTTTATATGACATTTTTAGCGCAGAATGTCTTCGGAAATAAGCTCCGTAAGTGACGGTAAATCCTCGTGAATCACTCTGTATAAGTTCTAAGTAGAATAACATTCTAATATAATAATACATGATACTCTCGAAAGTTCTCTTAAGGAATGAATCTGGCAAAAATATCGCGAAAGGTTCAGAACCCAGAGATACGGTTTCGGAGAGGACGTCCGTCCAGCAAGCGTTCGAAGAGATGCGTCATAACCTGAATATGCCTGTGGAATGAGATGATGATGGTGAATGATATGATATAAAATCTAAATTCTTTTTCTACAGGGATGAGGAAGGGAAATAGACCGTGACCATGAAATTTCCAACCCATAATTTCCTAAGTACAATACAATTTATTAATTTAATACTCGAAATTGATGTGGGCCTACAAGAATATGAAGCAAACGTGAATTTGTTTTCTAATTTAAGTTTTATTCTACTGGGGCTTTCCACGTAGAATTATATGTGAAAATATAACTGTATTATATTTAAGTTTCAATCGACATTTTAATCCAGTTAATATTCAGGTTATTAACTCCTTAGAACTGGGTTTTCAGCTACTTAATATTAGTAGTAATGAACTATACCAACTTGTGGTAATTATTTGATCAATATTATTTTATTTTCATTCCGGCACCTAAAACTACGTTTCCTATTAAATACTAAATAATGTCAGTATTTTAATCGACATACATTCTGTAAATCTATACTAATAATAAATCTGTAGCCGAAATTTTTCTGGTAATTTTCGATTTTCCAAAAATAATTAGTCCTAACATATATAATTAATCACCCTGAAACCGAAAATCGCTTTCTTGAAATTTTTGTTTGTATGTCTGTCTGTCTGTCTGTCTGTATGTATGTTTGTTACCTTTTCACGCGATAATGGCTGAACGGACTTCGATGAAAATTGGAATTAAGTTCGTTGTAACTTGGATTTTAGGCTATATGGCATTCAAAATACATTATTTAAAAGGGGGGTTATAAGGGGGCCTGAATTAAATAAATCGAAATATCTCGCTTATTATTGATTTTTGTGAAAAATGTTACATAACAAAAGTTTCTTTAAAAATAATTTCCGATAAGTTTTATTCTTTCAAAAATTTTGATAGGACTGATATTTAATGACATAAATGAGTTTTAAAATTAAAATAACTGCCATCTAAGGCCTTGTAATGAATTAAAAAACAAATGACTTCGTCTATAAGGGGCCTTGGACAGCAACAATCGAATGCTAAGAAACATAGCCTACAAATAATGTTTCTGTGTTTGTATGAAGTAATATCGGAAGCTAAATTAACCGATTTGTATAATTAATTATTATTTCACCATTGGAAAGTGTAGTTTCTCTAGATGGACATAATGCTATAATGTTATTACAGTAACTTCTGAGTGAATCGAGGACAGGTAAGATTAAAATAGCTTCTTATGCACAGAAAACTTGATAGGCTATTCTGTACATTCGTTTCCTGTATTTCCTAAAATAATTTTTATGACCAAATGAGTGGTCTCTGGATCAAAATATCGCGTTTTAATTTTTTAATACAATTTAAATTAAGTAACATAATAAACGATTTATCCTTCTATGAAACACGAATATTCCCTGGATCAAATGTCCTCTTTTAATTATATAATTACTTTATATTTATTTCTAACGGGTGCAGCGGAGCGCACGGGTACGGCTAGTTAGTAAATATAACAATAACTTAGCTGAGAACAAAAGAATGTAGCCTACTGCAATTCAATAAAAAGTAGTGGCTTGTGCAGCTAATGCTGCAAACTAAGTTCATTACAATTCAAATTAAAATTTTTCAAATTTATTGCCAATGAAGAATACCAGACATTTTGGAAGTTGCTTGCTTCCATAATAAAGAAACATACCCCTCTGAATCGTTTTCTGTATGCTAAATACTTTTTATTGAACCTATACTATTACTATTACATCTTCAAGCAAGATTAATTAAGTCTCTACCATCGTATCCCACCTCTCTCAAATCGATTTTAATATTATCCTCCCATCTACGTCTGCCTCCCTCAAGGTCTTTTCCCTTCAGGTCTTCCAACTAACACTCTATACCATTTCTAGATTCACCCATACGTGCTACAAGCGCTGTCATCTCAAATTTCTGGATTTAATGTTCCTAATTATGTTAGGTGAAGAATACAATGCGTGTAGTTATACATGGTGTAACTTTCTCCATTCCCCTATGACTTCATCCCTCTTAGCCCCAAATATTTTCCAAAGCATCTTATTTTCGAACACCCTTAACCTCTGTTCCTCTCTCAAAGTGAAAATCCAAGTTTCACAACCATAAAGAACACCCGGTAGCATAACTGTTTTATAAATTCTAACTTTCAGCTTTAAATATCTACACCACACCGCCATTAAATATATGGAAAAGATCCATACCACTTGATTAATAACTATAAAAATATTTCACTTTAATATCAATATTGTTATCTTACGTAAGTTTTGTATAAACTTCTATATAGCCGTCACTTAGTAAATATTATAGAAATGAAGATCTAACTTCAGATATTCTCTACGCCTATTTATATAATCCCAAAAGGTTTCACTTTCATATCATCATTAAAGCATTAATCTGTATAATTGGTGACAAATACATAATGTCATTCACTATAATAATATTTCATTTTTAATGGTAATAATGTCATTAAACATTCTTAAGTTTTGTAGTTTTTAATATCCAATACACAGACAGGTGTACTCAGAAAATTACACACCAGAGAATCTTCTTTTTAGTAAATCCTGAAGTTTTTAATGACCAATATTGCAGAAAATGTCCAGAAAAAGTTACACAAATGAAGATCGATATATTGGCATTATGCACTGCCTGCTGGATCGCATCCTATAGCTGCTTAAACTGCCTGCTAAATCAAAGTTATTTTGTCGCTAGGTGGCAGACAGTACCCACCTCTATTTAACATTACCAGTATATGCAAAGTCACTAACTGCCACCTTGTGGCTACTCGCGCATAACAGTTGATTGGGCAGGCAGTGTTAACAGCCATAGGATATGATCCAGCAGGCAGTGGCATTATGTCAGCCATCTGAACTCTAAATATGTCAGCAATCCTGCAGGTCATAACCTTCGTGTGATATTGTTTATTGTAGTGTGTTTGTGTTTTCTTTTCTTATTCTGAAAGGGCCATTACCTATTTCTCAAAACTGACGACAGATGGATTTCGGAAAATAGGAAAATGATGTAGGAAAATTGACATTTCATTAAAAATTAGTATTTTTCTGAAAAACTTTGGGTTCCAAGCTTCAAAATGAGGAGTCATTTATTAAAACCCGTTCAGCCGTTTTCCCTTAATTTCCATTACCAGTTCAAATTATATATATATATATATATATATATATATATATATATATATATATATATATATATATATATATTAAACCTGATGTTCATTTCTTTCTAATATCGACTGTTTATCAGGAATAAAAATCGATTCTTAGCTGCGTTGTCATATATAAAACTCACAAACCTCGGTTTCTTCTAAAGCCGCGTCTCGACTTTCTTTTAGAAATCAAATAAGGATTCAGACTTCGATCGGGGTTTAAAACCGAGGTTTGCAACCACGATTTCGTCCGTGTTTTAGGAATCGATCCATTGTCTTGCTCGAATTATGTGCTAATCTGTACGTGGTTGCTAGGATACGGAATCGTGTAGTGATGTTGCTATAAGGAAGTCGTCGGTACGTCCATTGTATGTGTTTTATAAACTTGATCTGCAAATTCACTGTAATGCAGTGCTAATGTAGACTATGCTTGCTAGGATACTAAATGGTCCATCGCTGTTTCGAAGTGTGCCATTTGTGAGGCTGCTACATGGAGTTGAACCACTGTTGCCACGCCGTGCTTGGTGATGCATGCACTGTGCTGAGTGCAGGACACTATCGTCCCTTTAATTATTGTGACTATCCCCATCACGTATAGATGTAATGCGGGCCTCAAACTCGATTAGACTGTAGTAATGGTGCAGAGCGGAGGTGGGAGTGAAATTAGATTATGTTCCCCGTTGAGAATCCTACATCTAGTGCGGCAGAACTGAATCGCGGGATTTGCCAATTCTCTGACAATGACTCAAATCACTGAATTTCCTCCGAGTCAAGTCACATTACAAATGAAATTAAATTAATAGTCCTACCTTTTAGAATTAGGCTTCATGGTCCTAACCTTGTTTCGAAAAATTGAAACTCTGATAAAACATGCAATAAAAAGATGAGGAAGTGCAAAAATATGTTTTAGGGTTAGAATTCAAAGATTATTTGAAAAGATAAACGATTTCCTTTTTATTTTTAAAACATTCTGTTGAACCTCTGCTTCAGTTAATTGTTGCGCTACCGTTTGTTTTTCTTTGGTAGTAGGTATTCTGAAAACGATGGAAGATTTCGGAGGTTTCCATAAATCTACTGTAAGCTTATTGCGCCTCCTATTGTTCGTGACATACAGTCCCCTGGTAAGATTTACTATGGAACTTGATTTATAAATGCACTAATAATATTACCTAATTTTACTAGACTCATAATAGTACATTATGCAACGAGCCTATAATGGTAGTAATTAAGACGCGAGTTTCATAATTTTCATACGAGCGTCTTAATTATCATTATAGGCAAGTTTCATACGACTTTTTATGCTCGACCATATTTCTAACTTGAAATTATTCATAAGTATTCATATTATTGTTATCTGAGTGGAGAGCGGAATTGACCTTGTGCAATCTCGTAAATTGTGAGATGTCCGCAGACGCGAAAGTATTGATTTTTTCCGAGAAACAAATACCATTGACCTTGATATAATCTAGAGAGTAAAATGAACATTATTCTTGATATCACCTGGAAATTGATTTAGACATTGAAAAACGAGATGACAAATTGAATTTATTTGAATATTATTTACAATTAACGCTAATTATTATAGTAACAGAACATAACCTTCTGCGACAGTATTGTATTTCCAGCCTCCGTGACGTTTCGCTAGTTGTCTTTCGATTGCATAACCGAGAATAATCGATACTTGCTCTTTCATATTGCTTTCTGATTGGTGGAAAACCTGAACTTTAATGAATAGGTGTACTTTAATGAGGTCCATTAAAGGGCTGCTACCAGGTATATAATTACTACATTTCGGCATGGTCGAGCATAAAAGTAATTTTGACTGAATTCTGTTTCATAAATATTCCACAAAACTTATAAAATACACACATTAACATTATTACTTTATTACTCAGTTGATTCTGTATGAAGTTAAGTCGCGATGGTTTAGTCTGATTGCAATGTGTTTGGGAGTATAACGTTAGTAGCCAGAATTAAGTAACTACGTATTTTAGATTGTCTGACAAGCATACTCAAGTAGACGGTATTGGTCCTCTACAGATTTTTTTTATGATATTCTCCCTATTATCGAAGAACAAAGATGCTTCTTAATGGAGATTCTCGACGAGTGTCGGCTATTTTAAATCAATAATACAGGGTGGTAAAAAAAGTATCCAATATTTTAGGAGATGAGAGTATGCATCAAAACAAGAAAAAAAATTCTAATAAACATGGATCCTACAACACATACTTTCTGAGATCTGAACACTTGTTCATAGGAGGTGCTCAATATGACGTCCATTTATGGCAATGCATTTTTCTTCCCTACAATACAGCAGACTACCAGATAATCATACCGTAGTTGACACCCCTGGCGTGGAATATTGATACGTCGCAAGGAATACTGAAAAGAAAAGTTTGCTTGCGGATATGAGCGGGGTTCAGCAGAGATGGTGTTGTGAATTTTCGTAATCAGCATGTGTGGGGCGATGAAAATTCCCATGCACTTGAAGAAATAAGGCATCAGCACCGATTCTCAATCAACGTATAGGCAGGCGTTCTTGGCGATAGATTAAGGACCATACGTGCTACCACAGAGATTAACTGGAGCTCGTTATCAGAACTTTCTTATTAACGTATTGCCTACCTTGCTGGAGTATGTGCCATGTCAGCAAAGACTACAGATATGCAAAGCTCGGAACTTGGGGACTTGTGTGTCGTGTGCATGAGTAAGGTTACAGGTACAACGTACACAAAGCTCACGCTGCAAGTGCTCAGGGACAGTCGTGTGTACTAAGAAAGTGGTCACATCGAATGGCAAGAAGACGAACGAAGAAACTGTGTCATGTCGAAGCAAATGACATTCAGATAATTACAGGAAAACGGTCTGTTAGAGGAATGAGAAAATACGTGGTATTCGAATGGGTATTATAGAAGTTTGAAAATATATTTCTTAAATTTTAGGTACAGAATTTCGTGGAGGAATTTTGAGGAGATACATTATTTTCTTCGAATGAAGAGTTTATATTTTGTAAGTTGTGCCACACATAAACTAGAGACTGGAAACGGGCATTCATTCAAAGACATTGCAGTCTCTTAAATCGGTGGAAAATTTGTCCATAGCCATGGATTAAGTCGTAGTGGAACCTTCCCTAGTAGTGACATAGAAATTGAAAACTATTTTCGAGAAAAATTTTGAATACTTATCTTTCTCAGAGGGTAGATTTACTGGCATGTAAAAGAACTCCTGCGGGACAAAATTTCGGCACATCCGGCGACGCTGATATAACCTCTGCAGTTGCGAGCGTCGTTAAATAAAACATAACATCTTTCTCAGATAAGAGATCAGCTAGCAACTGCTGAAAATCGAACAAGAAACAGTGACAGTGAAAAAATTCAGTATTTTAAATTTGCTCCCGTCACTTCATGTGATGTGGAAATAAGCTTCTTTCGTTTCAAATCATGTTTAACTAACTACGTGTTTCAACCTACCATAATATTATCAATGTGTTGTTCCGGCCAGGAACCACCTTTATAGCAGACCTAACAGTACCTCTGTGCTGGAAGCGGGAGTCTGTTGACATTGAAGTTCGGTCGCTTAGCCACGTTCAAAGACACAAGTCCCCAAGTTCCGAGCTTTGCAGATATGGTTCATGCATGATGGCACACCAACACATTTTTTCCGCAATTAGCGTGAACACCTAACGCTGACATTTCAGGACCCCTGGATTGATTGAGGAGGCCCCACACCTTGACCTGCTCGTTCCTCAAATCTAAATCCCCTAGACTTTTGGTTATCAAGAACAACCAGGTCAATTTCAAGAGTGCGTGATTCCTTACGCCGAAGAGCAGAGGAATTCATTGCCATGAATGGACGTCACATTGAGCACCTCCTATGAACAAGTGTTTAGATCTCAGAAAGTATGTGTTGTAGGACTCGTGATTATCAGACATTTTTTTCTTGTTTTGATGCATACTGTCCACTCCTGCAAAGAAACGGTTGGTGCATCTAGCCGCGAAACCAGATGGCCCGAGTTCGAGTCCAGGTCGGGGCAAGTTACCTGGTTGAGGTTTTTTCCGGGGTTTTCCCTCAACCCAATATCAGCAAATGCTGGGTAACTTTCGGTGATAGACCCCGGACTCATTTCATCCGCATTATCACCTTCATCTCATTCAGACGCTAAATAACCTAAGATGTTGATAAAGTGTCGTAAAATAATCTAATAAAATAAAAAGAAATTGATGCATACTAGCACCTCATAAAATATTGGATACTTTTTTTAACATCCTGTACAGTTAAACAGCTGCGATCGTCTTATTTTTTTTTTTAGTAGCTATCAGTAATACCAATCGTATTACACTACGGTTTAACTTAACCGAGACTTTGTAATACGGCACGTTGAATTAAACTCTCGGTTAGATTTAACTTAGGTTTAACATAATGTTTAGATTAACCATATTTATAAAACAGGGGCTAACTAGAATAAATCAAACGACGGACGCTTACATTATCAGAAGAGACACGTTACAGAGCATTTCATTTGTAATCGACCTCTTGTCCGTTGGCTGCACTTGTGTTGAGTTCGTGATAATCTGCTAGATTTCCATTCGGGTTATTAGCAGAGCTACATTTGCTACGTGAACCGTTTCCATGGAAGAGAAGTAAACGAGAATTAGTTGCTTCTCATTTGTTACCGCCTCCATTCTGAAAGCGATTCGTGTAATGATATAGTCTACTGTTCCCAGAGACGAAACCTGGGAACTTCCATTACTCACTGGCAATTATGTATAACGTTTCGTCACTCCAGAAGAATACACCGTGATTCACCTGCCTCAATCAAATGAAGCCGTACTTCGCCGTATTCGACGAGCTCCATGCTGGCTTCCTTGGGAAGCGAAATCGACCTTCTGAAACAATATAATTACATGACGTATTTTACCTTCTTTTCGATAATTGCTCAATTAGTCCAAATCATTATTAAATCGATTATTAAGCAGTATAAAGGTTAGAAGGAAGATTATTAGCTACATTTATTTTCACATATGATGGCTAGAAGTGTGATAAAAAAGTGACATGGAGTTTATAAAATTCCTTGATTGTGTGATACGTATTTATTCCTGGCACCTTATGTCAGGTTCGATTTAACAATTAAGGGGAGAAAATGGTGAAATTTGAACTTTTTTTATAACTGATGTACAATTTTCATTTTTAATATATAGAAATATTATTGCTGCAATAACCAAAATTGAACATTAGTTTTTAAAATTAATTCGGGGCCTTGGTGCTTTAGGTGAGGTGGGATTTAAGAATTAAGGGAAGAAGATGGTAAAATTCGAATTTTTTTATAATTGGTACACAATTTCCCTTTTTAATAAAAACAAATATCACTGCTACAGTGATTTCAATTGGAGATTAATTTTTAAAAAGAATTGGAGGCCTTGATGCGTAAGGTAAGGATAGATTTAAGAATTGACAGGAGAAGATGATTAAATTTGATTTTTTTTTGTAATTGGTGCACAATTTTTATTTTTAATGTATGGAAATATCATTGCTGGAATGATTTAAATTTTAGATTAGTGTTTAAGAAGAATTGGGACGTTGGTGCGTTAGGTGAGGTGGGATTTAAGAATTTAGGAGAGAAGATGGTGAAATTTGAATGTTTTTGTAATTGTACACAGTTTTCATTTTTATTGAATGGAAATGTCATTGCTGTAATGGTTAGTTATTTTTAAATGGATGCCTAAGTATTGAAAAAAATCCCAGGATACGGTACAGTAATTCACTAAATTGGATGTAATATATAAGCCATTTTTAATGATAGATTCAAAATTTCAATGATATTTTACTCCAATAAAGTCGTTATTTAAAATTTCTGGAACACAACTTTAATATTGGCTTTCAAAATTTTAAAAGAAACACTTACGTTTGAAGAATGAATTTTAGGGGTACTTTTAACAAAATACGGGAATATATTTTTAAATGCAGCAAAATAATAAATGTTTATTTCACAGAAAAGTTTCCTGATATTCTAAAAAATATGTTTACCAAATAGCATGCATACAGTATTAACAATTCTGAAGTTACATAACTTTTTGTATGGAATAAATAAAAAATCAAAGTTACGGGGAACTGCAATCAAAGTGTAATGCTATTTAAAAACTAGCACCTCAAAATACCATAAATATGCATTAAATTTTATGTAATGTGTTTTTTTATTCAATCAAAAAATATTGTAAAGGAAAAAGCTTAAAAACCTACCGATTTTTCACAGTGTATTCAACCGTCCTCTCCCATTAAATAAATAGGCCTACTACCGAGTACACGAATTGATGGATAAATGAATGAATGGAAAGAAATTGAATGCATGACTAGAATAGAAATAAATGGCATGGAATGAATGTAGTGGAATGAATGGAATGGAAATAAATAGAATGGAATGAATGGAAAGGAAGAAAGGAAGAAATGGAATGAATGGAATGGAAGAAATAGAATGTAATGTAATGAATAGAATGGAAAGAAATGGAATGAAATGAATGAATTAATGGAATGAAATGAATAAATGAATGGAATGAAATGGAGTGCAATGGAATGAATGAATGGAATAGGATGAATGAAATGGAATGAATGAAATTAAATGAAATGGAATGAATGAATGAATGAATGGAATGAATGAATGGAATGAATGAATGAATGAATGAATGAATGGAATGAATGAATGGAATGAATGAATGGAATGGAATAAATGAATGGAATGGAATGAATGAATGGAATGAATGAATGGAATGGAATAAATGAATGGAATGGAATGAATGAATGGAATGGAATGAATGAATGGAATGAATGGAATGAAATGGGTGAATGGAATGAAATGGAATGAATGAATGGAATGAACGAATGGAATGAATGAAATGAAATTAAGTGAAATTGAATGAATGGAATGAAAGGGAATGAATGAATGGAATGAAATGGAATAAATAAATTAATGGATGGAATGAATGACTGAATGGAATGGAATGAATGACTGAATGGAATGGAATGAATGAATGGAATGGAATGAAATGATGAATGGAATGGAATGAAATGATGAATGGAATGGAATGAAATGATGAAAGGAATGGAATGAAATGATGAATGGAATGGAATGAAAAGATGAATGGAATGGAATGGAATGGAGTGAATGAATGGAATGGAATGGAATGAATGAATGGAATGAATGGGATAAATGAATGGAATGAATGGGATGAGTGGAATGAATGGAATGGATTGAATGGATGGAATGAAATAAATGGAATGGAATGAATCAGTGGAATGGAGTGGAATGAATGAATGAATGGAAATAAAAGGAATGGAATGGAGTGAATGAATGAATGGAATAGAATGTATAGGAATGAATGAATGAATGAATGAATGAATGAATGAATGAATGAATGAATGGGGGAAATGGAAGGAGAAGAAAAGTGAAAACATTGCCTTCCAAGAGAAACTGGGCTAAGAAGAAGTGTCTGTGTGAGCTCCAAGCCTTTTGTCTACTCGTTTTACTCCGATTTTCGCCGTTTCATATAAAGGAAGAATAGAGAATTTTGAAGGGGAAAGCCGAAAATGAACGTAACCTCATAGCTACCATATAAGGATTATGAGTACATCATACTCATAACTGGAAGAAAGAGGGAGACGGACCGTATAGAAAACGTTCCAATGATGATGAAAATGGGGTGAAATGGGAGGACAGAAATAAAAAGATGCGCGATAGCTCGTCCTTTCAAGGGAATTCAGAGTTTTGGGGGAAAATCTGTGTTAATACAAGCCTATTATCCACTTATCTCACTCCCTGTTTACAGTTACGTCGAAATAACATAAAATTATTTTAACTAAAATTGATGTACCGGTACCTAATAGGTACCACACAAGGGGGAGAAATGTAGCAAGAATTACGGAATAGCAGCACGGCAGAGTTGCTAGAGATGTTAAAAGCCTCAACAGAGCGAGTGGTGAAAGGAGGAGTCGCTATCTGCGCTAGACCATGGATCCGAGCCCTTAGATTAGGTGAATGACGTTCGAGTAATACCCAGAAATACCCAAGATGACACTCATAAAGTAAGGCCCCGTTTTGTGAAGAACCAAATTTGGAAAATGAAAGAAGAGAAATGCATACTAAAAGCAGCGTTTATTATTATGAAAACCAAATAAAAGTGGACAAGTAAGCAAGCAAAGTTCTAAATCCATAAATAAACGTCTAAAAAATCTGGCCTAACAGATTATTGGTACTTACTTATTCACAGTTTCGATTGGCAACGCCGAAAAGAAAAAAAAAAACTTAAGAGTCGGTACGGATCCTTCTCTGTGACTAGATACCCACAGACTGACTGATTAGAAATTAGTCCTCCTATGTATTTCCTTTGAATTGGGGGACGAAAGTGCAAGAAAAAGGAACGAAGCTTCATGAAAGCTGTGGTAGAAATGCTAGGAAATGTAAGCAAGCTCTATTTTTCGATAAGGTGAGAAGGCGCAGATGGTAATCGTACAAACTACACGCACAAATGGATGAGTGTACACGTTAAAAGGATAAACTTATCTACTGGAAATGTTTCTGAGAACTTTTCTCAAGGACTGGAACAGAAATTAGTGTAATTAAGAAATGTATGTATGTATTTATTTACACTGCAAGTGGGCATGCACCCGGTGGCAGTGGTATACACAATATAAACAATACACAATAAAGAAATGATAAACAATATTTACAATACACAATACAATTATACAATACACAATAGGCCTACAATTTTATACACAATACAATAAGAATACACAATATAATTTAACACAATAATAATAAAACATAAATAAAATACCTAATTTTACATTACAACCTACATTATTATGTACAGGCCCTACATAAGTTTCAATAGTCTTTCACTTTATTCTCATCTCACTCACTGTAGTGGCACTATGACGCATTTCACTGACACTTTAGCACACATTTCACTGACACTATAGAACACATTTCATTGACGCTATAAATTATCACTGATCGGAACTATTCACTGCACTGTAAAACCATAACTTCACTGACTCACCTCGCTTCACTGATACAACAGTTCAAATAAGTCAAATAATTACACCCTTATGCATACTGTACTTATAAACAGAACTACATTTAAACTAAACATTTCTAGTCTAAGACCCACTTACACGCAATTTTTTAATAATTTACAATTCAAACCAAGGAAGTAACTCGTCAGGCTAATTAAATACATGTCACCTTAAAAAATTAAATGTTAAATGTCGCCTTAATTTTAATTTGGACTTTATACACAACTTTTTACATTATTCTTGAATCTCCTTAAGGAAGGACAGCCCTCAAAGACCGCTGCAGGTAGGTCATTCTAATCATTTTCATGAGGTGAGCCCCGAAAAAAATTCTTAATATTCCGATCATATTCAGCTGAAATATTACTCAAGTAACGCCAGCAATAGAACCCGAGACCGCAGAACTATAAGCAACACTCTTGGGCTGAATTTGCATAGGAAATCGCTCTCTTTTAGACTGAATAAAATTTCTATATAAGCACAATTTTGCTCCCAGCTGTTTGGCGATGTCTGACTTCAGTTTGTACAGTGGGGAGTACACTGAAGTAATTTCGTTGTTTCGCGATTGAATTAATTATTCTCGCAACTCATTAGAGCGTCATTAGCAGCGATACAAACGGCAGCCTGGGTGGAGACAAATGTACGAAAGGAGAAAAGTGAATTTCGATATTGTCACTGCTGACGTTTGTGTTTTGCGATGCTTCCAGCGACAAAACCAGTGGCAAATTATCTCCGGTTTCATGCTAGAGTAGATATTGTGAGTTCTATAGTCCGTGTGGTGTCAAGATGATGGCGCCATGTTTTCACTGCGTTGTAACACAAATACTTTTAGCTAAAATTAATAAAGGCTAAAGTGAAATAAAATAATTCGCGATTTGCTGATGTTTCTTGTCCCGTAATGTGTAACAAGCACTGTTTTTATTCTTTAAATATATTCTACAAGGTGGGTAGATATTATGGACCACTACTTGAATGAATAAATGAATATATTTGTCTTTAAGCAACATACCTTTTGGTGAGGCGACACTTCACATTATTAGTATACAGTGCCGTCTTCCCGTTTTACACGCCTCTCGTACAATCAATCAGATCGTTATTTCTTTTAATTTATTGTTGCAGTTCCACTAGTCTTATCTTGTCCGTCAACCTTCTTCCACTAACCTTACTCCTCACATATATTACACTAAAAATACTATACTTCTAATTCTTGATCCCGTTCCTGTAAGGCACATTTCCCCTCACTTCACATCTCTAACTATTTGCACTTTTCATTGCTAACTTTTCTACATTGATACTTTATTTTAGATCATAGTTTTTCTTTTCTCTTGGTTTATTTACCCTCCACAACATTTTCTTAAGTCATACTGCTTTTTCACCTTGTTTTCCCCTCTTCCTTAATCAGTGCTTCCTGAACTATCTCCTTCTTACATTATTCTACTTCTCGGCAGCCTCACTTTGGATCTTAGTTCCTTCACCCGCTTCGAAATTGCTCCCATCTGATGCCCTCTAACCACTACTTTAATTTTATGAAGAAATTCTAGTTGTAAGTGCTAGAAAAAAGAACATTTTGAACATGTTTTAAAAACTCTTGGTTTTTTTTTATTTATAAGAGTATGGTAAAGAGTCTCAGAATCTATACAATCAAGTATTTCTACCATTAAAAAAAATTATTATTAAAAAAATGCCTAAATTTATCATTTCATGAAATTCATTTCAGCTGTTTGTATTCTTGCTGTATGTTGGGCCGTCGTTATCCATGTTTCGGAACCATAGGTAATAATGGATACTGCCATTGTCTTGTATAGTTTTATTATTGAGTCCTTTCTGGCATTGTTTTTTAGTGTTCGTTTTAAGGTACCTGTTATATAGCTAGACTTATTCAGTTTATTGTTAATGTCCATTTCATCTATAAATGCTATTTCGCAACCAAGAAGTTAAATTTTGACACCTGTTCGATAGTTTTATTTTCTAAGATTATTATTTTAAACCGAACTGGATGGCGGCCTTTAAAAGCCATTACTTTTGTTTTTTCCAGCGAAATCTCCATGCTATATGTTTTTGCAATTACATTTCATGTATATGCCATTCTTTGCAGTTCATCCTCATTTTTTTCCAACAATACCTGATCATCTGCGAAGGCCAATGTTTTCACTACTAAATTTCTCAAGTTAATTCCTCCGGTTATCTGTTGTTTCCATGTTCGTATCATGTTCCAAAAGCTTTTTTATAGTCCAGGAAGAGGATATGAGTTTCTAGATTAAATTCTTTACGTTTTTCCATTATTTGCTTTAAGGTGAAAACATTATCTGTACAGCTTCGTCCTTTCCTAAATCCTGTCTGTTCTTCTGATATTAATGTCTCTGCTATGTTTGATAATATATTATTTAATTAACGAACAAATTACTGGAACAAAATGTCCGAAATTGCACCACAGTGCGTGAAAATTCGACTGTTTTTATACGCTATTTGTTAGATTATATCTGAGAACTAGAGGATACAGTTATCATTTCTTAGTTTTCCTAGACATTTGGCTGTTAGTAATTTTGTCATGAAGCGTGTAAAATGACTGGTATATTAAAAGCCAGGTTATGAACCGACTAAACCGGAAGCAACGTTCTGTTGCTCTCTTTCTGAGCTCTATTGCCACATAGTGGCGCGAGATTCAAAGCATGTTCAGTGTTTGTCACCGATATGTTTAAAATAACTACTGTATATAGTTCTCGATAACACTATCAACAATATTAGTAATTAAAATTACTGTTTTTAAGAAAGCACGAGTCCACACCTGTGGAGTAACGGTCAGTGCGTCTGACTGCGAAACCAGGTGGCCCGGGTTCGAATCCCGGTCGGGGCAAGTTATCTGGTTGAGGTTTCTTCCGGGGTTTTCCCTCAACCCAATATCACCTTCATATCATTCAGACGCTAAATAACCTAGATGTTGATACAGCGTCGTAAAATAACCCAATAAAAAAAATAAAAATAAAAAAAGAAAGCACGAGCTAATGACGCTGGTACGAAATGCAACTCGTAATGCACGTGGTGCTGCAAATGAACTGGGAAGTTTGGCTACACTGTCTCCGTGATTCCGTTGCCAGATTTTCGTTAGCAGACGACATTTTCACGTGAGGTCCAATGAAAAGCTCCGTCCTCCTTCCCCCCTCCGCCCCGCCATACTCAACGTGTCATCGCTGCACAGGCTACCCTTCTAACCCGCACTTTCCTCTCACCCTGCCAACTACTTCCTGTTTAGTCGGTTCATAACCTGGCTTTTAGTATACTGGGAGTTCAGTTCAAAGTGTGTCATGGCTCGCTATATGCCGTCATGTGGCTAGCCGATGAGCCTAGAGAATTCAATCTTCCTACACTTCCGCAGATGTGCATAACCTATGAGGCAGACAAGTTGCCTAGCAAGTACGGCGTTCATTCTGAAGAGTACGTACCGATACGTACGGTAACGCCGGTAGTGGCAGGAATGTGAACTGTTTGGAAATACGTACTGTCGGGATATGGGGAGAGGGTACTTACGTATTTGTTGACATTAACTTCGACGGTCAACATGGACACGGAGTATTTGATTTGTGTTGTGGAATGTTACCGTACGCAACCGATGATAACAAATACCCTGCGTACGACTTGCCGGCGCAAAAAACAGTTCGAAAGAGGTTATGGTAGCGTACAGACCGCCATCTGTTGCTACGACGTTCAAGTTATACCGTGCACGTTCTCAAGTTCAGATTGAAGAACGCCTTAAATAATAGGCAACTTCTCTAACATATAAGCTGAAACTCGCTTCAAATCGGTGATCCAACAACAGTGACGTCATGACACACTTTGAAATGAACACCCAGTAGTAGTAGCAGTAGCAGCAATAGCAGCAGATGATTTATTTCTACTGGCAGAGTTAAGACCATAAAGCCTTCTCTTCCACTCAACCAGTATTAGAACAATAGCAATAAAATAGCAGAAATGCAGGAACAATATGCAATCAATAATAATAATAATAATAATAATAATAATAATAATAATAATAATAATAATAATAATAATAATAATAATAATAATAATAATCATCATCATCATCATCATAACAAAATGAAAACAGTCGGCCTCGGTAGTGTAGTCTGTATAGCGCTGGCCTTCTATGCTCACGGTTGCGGGTTCGATCACGGCCCAGGTTGATGGCATTTAAGTGTGTTTAAATGCTACAGGCTCATGTCAGTAGATTTACTGGCATGTAAAGGAACTCCTGTGGGACAAAAATTCCGACACCGGCGACGCTGATACAACCTCTGCAGTTGCAAGCGTCGATAAATAAACTATAATTTACAAAATGAAAATAAGTTTAGTTACATGTAATTCTAAAAATGAAACAAATTATAGCAATGTCAATTGTGATGTTATAATCGAATTGCAGCATTTCGTATTGACTGAATGGCCAAGTTTGAAGTTTTATTTCAATTTGTTTCTGTCGATTAGGTAAATAAGTTTACAAATAGACGTCGTGTTCTAAACGCTACTATCCTGATGTTGGCAATATCGCAGCGGATTTTATGTGAAACTCTGCATAAAAAAGCAATTACTGTGTATACGTACGGTTTGACTTAAACGACATTACAAATTGGACAAATTGATATTGGACGAAATATCCCACTGGACGAGCATAAAAAAGCAATCACTGTAGACCTACTATATATGCTCAGTGCGTACGATTAGAGTTACACATTATAAATTGGTCAAATTGATACTGGACGAAATATCCCACTGGACGAGCATAAAAAAGCAATCACTGTATATGCATACGATTTGAGTTAAACGACATTATAGATTGGACAAATTGATATTGGATAAAATATCCCACTGGACGAGCATAAAAAAGCAATCACTGTAGACCTATATGCTCAGTGCGTACGATTAGAGTTACACATTATAAATTGATCAAATTGATATTGGACGAAATATTCCACTGAACGAGCTTTTCATTAGGACAAGGTAATAATTGGATAAGAAATCTTGGACGAAGACTTTAAACTGTCAGGTGTTTATGCTCCAACTTGTCTAACAAACAATGAAGCCATCAATTGGTCTAACGATCCAGTCAGTTAACTAAACAAACACTCAGTTAACGAATTTACCAGGAGAACAATGAAGTCAATATTGGTCACTGAAACAAATAGTAAATTAACTGTATAATTAACTATCTGAAGATCATTTAACCAAATAAGAGCATTTTATTTTACAATTCATTTTGAAAGTGTTTGAGGTAAGTGTCTGGATAATATCAATGAATGTTTTCCGTTTCAGTCAATGACTTATCATATAATATTGAAGGAATAAATCCTTTATATTACATATTTTATGATTTCTAATGTAAAGGATTTATTCCTTGAATATTGTGTGATAAGTCATTGACTGAAACCAAAAACATTCATTGATAAATAAGAGCAGTTAATAGAACTGACATGAAGTTAAGAAAGGCAAAAACATATAGAAATAAAGCAGACGAAAAGAGAATTAATCGCACTCAGCCTTTCGCTTTCAGAAAGAGAAGTCACAGAAAGGAGCGAGACGAAAATTTCGTGCGTGAGATTACAAGAAGAAGTCTTTAGAGACCAGATGTCAGGCGAAGTATAGGCCTCTTCCTGCAGCTGACAGGGATATCCGAGGTGATACGTTGAGAGATCTCCAGTACCACTCACAAAGTGTACAAAATGGAGTCGCTAACATTTTACACACACTCTTCACGTAACAATTGATAAAAGCTCTACACAGTATTCCAGAAGCCGTGTTGAACTGTGTTCATGTTGTGCTGCCAGTACTTCTAAGATGTTCTAGAGAGGATATATGACAATATTTTATTATTCTGTTATTTAATGACGCTGTACCAACTACTAGGTTATTTAGCAAAGATAGAATTCAGAATATCGAGATAGTAGGCCTATTTGGTTAGATGAGGCCGACGATTCGCTATGGGGTTACGTGTCTTAGACTTGGGGAAAACCTCATAAAAAACTAGAGGTGGGGTGGGATAGCGTTTTGCCATCACAGCTCCGAAAAAATCGCTGTGATAGGTAATAGCAATTTTGTCACAGTGTGAATTTTGTGTTCGGGTGATTTTTGGCGATTATATTGCTCACTTTCCTGTCTGTAGGTTTCCAAGTCGTCAAGAACTCAATATCGCTGTCATCTATCTATCTCTAAGAATATTTACAAATAATGAAGTAAATCATTCGAGGAAGAATGCATAGAGTGCATAGATTCTGTATCAGAGATTTGTCCACGTTAACCTTTTACCACAGTCTAGTAAATATGCATCCATAGATAGATAGTTGCTCATCACTAGGATCGCTAGTATCGCCTCATTACAGACAATGCGAAATAGTACCGACACAGTCTATTGTTACTAGCATCCTCACAACTCAAGCTTCGTGACTGTATATACTAGACTTTGCTTTTACCTTTTAATACGAGTAGGCCTATACGTACATCAGTCGCAAACGTTGAGAGTTACATTTCGGACAGAGATGACGATTTCTCGGGGCTGTGATTTTTTTTAGTAGGTTATTTTACGACGCTTTATCAACAGCTTTGGTTATTTAGCGTCTGAGTGAGATGAAGGTGATAATGCCGGTGAAATGAGTCCGGAGTCCAACACCGTAAGCCGGGGCTGTGATTTCGGAACTGTAGTTATAGTTGGTACCAGTGACAAACTTATCACAACGACAAAGATAACATTATAACAGAGGTTTTCTATTGCATCCGCTAGTTAGCGCTAGTGTGTGGCGATAAGTATCGATAGTACAACTGGGCCTGAACGATTACCATGTTGTGTTTTGGTCAGAAATAACAGTTACATCAATATTATTCCAATTATTCTGTGCTCTTTGATTTGTTCTGTGGTTACAAGGCAACCATCATCATAAAATAACAATCGATACAAACAGCTGTTAGAGAAGCGGTCATTTTTTCTCTATATACATCGTTTATACGAGGGGTTTCGTATATGAAACTACTGCAAAGCAATTCCCATGTATAGTTATAGGCTGTTTATTGACTACATCCATCGCTTATGATGGTTTATTAGTATTGTTTTCTGTCTCAACTCTGCTTAAGTCTCGTATAAAAATTACACACGGTTTATTAGTAAGACTTAGAGTGCTATGCATAGACATTTCGCTAGCCCGCGTTACGAGCGTGCTAAACTAGCCCCGGCTATCGACTGATTACCTGTACAGGATTCATATCATATAATATTGCTAACATTGGTTTATGAGTACGAGAAACGTTAGTTCGCTGATCATCCACCGGAAGCCCGCGCTAAGAATGTCTATGAATAGGGCCCTAAATGTATTGACAGTCTTACTAATAAACAGTGTATAGTTTTTATACGAGACTTATGCAGAGTTGAGACAGAAAACGTTATTAATAAGCCATGCATAAGCGATGGATGTATAAACAGTAACTATACAATGGGAATTGCTTTACAGTAGTTATATACACGAAACCCCTTGTTTAACCGTTGTATATAGAGAAAAAATGGTCACCTCTCTAACAGCTGTTCGTATCGACTATCATTTTATGATGATGGTTGCCTTGTAACCACATAAGAACAAATCAAAGAGCACGTAATAATTAGAATAATATTGCTGTAGCTTGCACCCTTTGACTAAAATATAGTGTGGTAATCGATTAGAGCCAGTTGTACTATCGATACTTAACACGCCACACTAGAGCGCTCTACCGGATGCAATAATAATAGATATTCTATTACCTTTCGTAATGAAGTAATGACGAAACTATGACGTAGCTGTGTAACAGTTATATTGTTATACACGATGTATGTAGTGATTATTAGTAAGGAATTTACACACGACTTATAAACGAGCTACTCATTATGTAAGTGTAAGACAGTTAAACGTCTGTATATAGAGTTTTTATTAGTAAGACCGTGAAAGTATAAAGTATGGTTTTACTGCGTGATGTATTAATGAAAGCCATGTGCTTTTTCAGAAGAGTATTGTATTATTTACATTTTAATTAAAATTTATCGTTAATATTGATTATATTGGAAAATGTAACACTAATCATATTCATTTAATATCAACCCCAAAATCTAACGTACCCAGTCCACACCTGTGGAGTAACGGTCAGCGCGTCTGGCCGCTAAACCAGGTGGCCCGGGTTCGGATCCCGGTCGGGGCAAGTTACCTAGTTGAGGTTTTTTCCGAGCGAATGCTGGGTAACTTTCGGTGCTGGACCCCGGATTCATTTCACCGGCATTATCACCTTCATTTCATTCAGACACTAAATAACCTAGATGTTGATACAGCGTCGTAAAATAACCCAATCTAACGTACCCATTATTCCACTGACGACTTTGAAGGGATCCGCGTAAATACCGATCTAGGAAATGGGGTCTGCAGTGCTAGTCTTCCATACGCCCTTTAGGGGAGGACATGGACTGGGACTGACCTCGCACGCAGTCCGCTCGGGTGGTCCCATTTTACGCGTAGCGCTACCACCAACAACGAATGACCACATATCCACGGGGTCCAAATCCGGTTGCAGCCCACAGCCGACTCTACATCGGAGCAAACCTGAAACCTAGGAAAGAAACGGAGGTGATGATGATAATGATGATGATGATGATGATGATGATGATGATGAAAGAGAGGAAGTGTAATTATGATGGTGAAATGAATCCGAGGTCCAACACCGAAAGTTACTCAGCCATTCTGATTCGATTGGCTGAGGGAAATCTCTGAAAAAACCTCAACCAGGTAATTTGCCCCAACCAAGATTTGTATCCGGGTCCGCTCGTTTCACAGTCAGACGTGCTAATCGTTAGTCCACAGCGGTTGAGAACCACTGTTTTACACTATTATCAAAGAATTAAGAAGAATTTAAAATTTCCACTATATTACTGTGTTAGTCTTGTATTTATTTGTCTCTTAAAATCAATTATTTACTCTCAAGTTAGCAGCTCTCTAGCTTTAACACGACTCGAGTTTTGATGGTACTCTGCGAGGGTGGTGAGGGGGAGTAAATGGCTTGCTAGTTGCCGATCTCCCTCCCTGTGGAAATCAACCACCCTACACGTAATTCTGTGACTGCGCAAGATAAGGGAGTGTGAGGGCCAGTTCATAAGTAATGCAGCACTGCGAATAATTGTCGCGACAAGGATGTAGCAACCCCAATCAGCCGGGATTGAGATCACATCGTCTGCACCATGAATAGGTCATGATCCCAGGACTCAGACAGCGTGTCTGCATCGGAGGTAAGGGGTCTGGGTGCAAGAAGCCACAGTTGCCTTACATGGGGCGAGAATTTAATTGAAAAATTCTACACCGCCTAAGTGTAAGACGTTTATCGCACTTGTGAAAGTGTTTCATAAATCTAATTTAACCCAGATATGCCCAAAAATTTTCACTGAATGGTAAATTTTATGAGAAGAGAGAAGAACAATATGAATAAGCACGGCAATGAACCGACCGATTATCATTGAAACATTATTTTAATGTATATTTTCCATAATAAATGCGCAAAATCCAAAATAAGTGAGTAAATGCGTTTACAAAATTAACAAAAAAGGTCCCATACTACGGTGCATCTATCTCCCCCGTTAACACACAGGCGGGGCCCTCCCAGACCAAAACCACGTCCAAAAGCAGAGGGGTGCAACTCATTGGAAGATTTCATACATGGAATAGAGAGACATCTAACGGAGTCTGTATTCAATAATTGATCGTTCCTTCAATAATTTCTCAGTAGGTGGCAAACAAATCAAATTCTGCTACAAACCTGGCAGACCATATTTTCATTTGAAATGCAAATTTTAACGTTTGAGTTCACTGACCACAGTATTAACAGAATATAGTAGTATTCTTTTGTTAATGTGTGTTGTAAGTGTTCTCTTAATCTATTCAACAAAATATCAGGTAAGCAGTTAATAAATACTTACTGCTGATTATATAGACTAAATGGAAATGTATTTAATGGAATTATAAATACCATATCATCCTGGAGTTTTCGAGTTTGTACAAATTTCCTCAAAATGGGTAACCAGCCCTTTGTTGAGCAAGTTTAGTGGTGGGGTTGCCACCTTGAGGCCTCTAAACTTGCCTGTTTTCTGTAGAGGTATGCTCGGAAGATAATATGCAAAGAGCAATATAAATATTAGAAAAACTTTAGAAAACATATAATTTGAAAATTTCAACAAAAACTTCAAATTCAAATTCAAATTTATTCACAATTTACATTTGAAATGAATACATATGAATATATACCCGAAATGAGCATAAGCTCGTGCTCGGGTACTGTCCAGTAGTCTACATAAAATTTAAAGAGATCAATAATAAAGTTGATGTTAGAAATAATAGTAACAATAATAATAATAATAATAATCATCATCATCATAAAATAATAATAGTAGAATATAATAGATAGTAATACAAATTAATTTAGTAATAATAATAATAATAATAATAATAATAATAACAAAACAAAAATATTTACAATAACAAAATAAGTACTAAGACGGATAAAAAAAAAGACGAACTCGAAAAACAACAAAAAAGTTCGATGTATCGCAGACGACAGCAACCGCCATATTGACATCGTGCTATGCATTATTGGTAGGAGGGGGAGCCGAAGGTCTACATTCTGACGTTCTCTTCGAATCTTCTCATACAATCATGGGAAGTTAATGCTGAAAAACGAAATGTCTACGAGTCAAACTGTTCATTATTACCAGGATAAATACAAATAATCAAGTTTCAGTTATGGATCTCCCCTTTTGTGCAAGAGGTATCATATCAAAATATTTTATGAATGGCGGGGAAAATATAAATTTCAAGAGATCTCTAGTGACAGAGATAGTGACAAGTACAATCAAGTGCATCTATGGTAATGCTAAGAAATCATTTATTGGAGATATACACTGTTATTAATTAATAAAATGATCTTATATTTATTACAATGTTTTATCTTATAGGTTACTTCCATCAGATAAATACAATAAATATTAGTAACATATAATGCTAGTAACACTTAAAATAATAATAAAATTTATCAAAAATCATACAAACATTTTCACTTTATTTTTAAACTTAAGAATGTGTAGATTGCTTAGGTCAGGATCATTTTTCAATACTGAATTGTATAGTCTTGGTCCATAATTCCTACTGTGTCTTAATCCAACTGTAGTGTGGCATTTAGGTTCTGCCAAAAGAGTTGGGACATTTCTTCTGGTGTTATGTATATGTTTTTCAGCTATAAAATTCTATTTTTGTGAAAATAAATTATTACTGTATGTTTATATATTTGCTCAATTTTTAGTACTTGGAATTCAGAATAAATAAATTGTGTCGGATAATCAAGTGGTTTATGCAGACAAATTTTGATGATACGTTTTTGCAGTAATATTAATGGAGTTAAGATAGTCTTTGTCATTCCACCCCATCCTATTATTCCGTATTGAATGACTGATTGAAACAAGACTAGATAAACAACACGGAGAACATAGATAGGCATATATGCGCGAAGGGTTACAAAGTTGTGAATTGTTTTCCGTAACCTATTACATAAATATGTTACATGTTTATTCCATCTTAAATGTTGATCAATGACAACACCTAAGTATTTTACTTGCGTGGATTCTGTCAAGGTAGAGCAATATCAATCAATCAAGTTTATCAAACCAAGGTTTTAGCATTTTCTGGGTCAAATTCCATCAGATCAAAAATAGTTGTAGATAATCATATATTAGAACAAGTTAACTCTTTTGATTATTTAGGTTGCAACCTCTCTCATATTTCTCCTAAGGATTTTGACAATAAAATGGCTAAATATCAGCAACTCATAAGCACCACTAAAAGAACATTGTTGAAGAAGGTTAGAACTGAGAGTGTTTTAAAATTTTACAAAACACTAATCGTACCAACACTATTATATGGTTCTGAAACATGGACACTCACCTCACAGCAGATCAGAAGACTAGAAGCAGCAGAGATGCGATTCTTAAGGCCACTAGCAGGTTATACACTTCTTGATTACCAAAGAAACGAAGATATTCACAACATATTAAAAATATAAAACATAACTACAATTCTAGATACATACAGAAGAAATTAGTACGACCATGTGATCAGAATTCCCCCAGAAAGAATACCACAAAATATCCTAAACTACACACCAATAGGAAGGAGAAACATCGGCAGACCGAAGGAGCGTTGGAGGGACCAGCTGAATCCAGGAGACGGAACAGGCCCAACGGCCTAATCCGAAGAGCATTTGATGATGATGATAAATACCATATTAAACATAACAAGAATTATTGTGATGTAGTTTTCACATACTTCATTGAGCTTTTTGTAAGGTGAAATGACTGATATGTTGCAAGAAAACAAATGGAAAAGAATTAAATACATAATATATGTTATTTATTAGGGATGTAAGAAATATCACAACATTGTTTTCTATGATTCCAGCATGTCACAGAAAACCAGAGCCAAAAATGTTGTGTACCAGGTTGTCTGGACTCCTTTAAATTACTACAGATGATGTCCACGACACCAAATAAAAACCTTTTCCTGTTTGTTAACAAGAAACATGTGTACCGGTACAGTTTGTCGGAATAGTGCTATATTAAAAGACACATAGCTAATCGTATGTTTCAATGTTAGATTCACCTATAAAAGAACACTGTTGTATTACTCTCTGTAGGTCCGAAGACGGAAGAAATTAAAATAAATAGGATTAAGTAACAATATTAAATGCCTCTCAACATATTTCGGAAAGTGGAAAGAATGTCAAGTCAGGATCCCTTCTAATTGAGCCTACACGTATTAGTACCTTATTTCTTTCGCATTTCTTTGCTTGAAGCGTATCAATAATAATCCCGTTATGTTTCATTTATATTTATAACTAGCCGTACCCGTGCGCTCCGCTGCACCCGTTAGAAATAAATATAAAGTAATTACATAATTAAAAAAGGACATTTGATCCAGGGAACATTCGTGTTTGATTGAAGGATAAATCGTTTAATATGTTACTTAATTTAAATTGTATTTAAAATATTAAAATGCGATCATTTTGATCCAGAGACCACTCATTTGGTGCAATGACAATTCCTTTAACATGTTATTAATTGTTATTACCAATTATTTTTGGAAAAGCGAAAATTAACAGAAAAATTTTGGCTACAGATTTATTATTATGTTTATATTATATTATATTATGTTATATTATATTATGTAAAAAGTGTGTTGATAACGGATGTACTCGAATTAGAAAGTTTTTAATTTGTTGTGGGAGCTCTTGAATCTCAGGAGGAACAGCTTTTACAACAGCGCAACATAATCTGCTTGGCTCATTACCCAATTTTTTTTGCATTGCATTTATTGCATGTATATTTTATGTATTTTAACACGATTCAATTGAGCATAGTTAAACTTTGAATTATAAAATAATGGATTGCTGAGCTAACGTACTATTACTGCATACTAAATCAATACCTTCTCGTTGTTCGTTAATTCTCTGAGATAAAAATGAATAAGTTCATAAACATTATTTTCAGAAATACAGGAAATGAATATACAGAATAACCTATCACGTTTTCTGTGCATAATAAGCTATTTTAATCTTACCTGTCCTCAATTCACTCAGAAGTTACTGTAATAACATTATAGCATTATGTCCATCTGGAGAAACTACACTTTCCAATGATGAAATAATAATCAGTTATACAAATCGGTTAATTTAGCTTCCGATATTACTTCATAGAACACAGAAACATTGTCTGTAGGCTATCTTTCATAGCTTTTGATTGTTGTGTCCAAGGTCCCTTATAGAAGAAGTCATTTGTTTTTTATTTCAATACACCGCCTTAGATGGCAGTTATTTTAATTTTAAAACTCATTTATCTCATTAAATATCAGTCCTATCAAAATTTTTCAAAGAGTAACACTTATCAGAAATCATTTTTAAAGAAACTTTTGTTATGTAACATTTTTCACAAAAATCAATAATAAGCGAGATATTTCGATTTATTTAATTCAGGCCCCCTTATAACCCCCTTTTAAATAATGTATTTTGAATGCCATATAGCCTAAAATCTAAGTTACAACGAACTTAATTTATATTCCAATTTTCATCGAAATCCGTTCAGCCATTATCGCGTGAAAAGGTAACAAACATACATACATACAGACAGACAGACAGACAGACATACAAACAAAAATTAAAAAAAAAAAGCGATTTTCGGTTTCAGGTTGCTTAATTATATATGTTAGGACCAATTATGTTTGAAAAATCGAAAATTATCAGAAAAATTTCGGCTACAGATTTATTATTAGTATAGATTTCAGTAAATACATTTCCATTTAAAACCCAGTAAGTACCAATTCCTTACCTGATAATCTGTTGAACAGAATAAAAGAACACGTATATTTTCATCCCTTAAGAGCTATAAAAAAACGTGCCTTTTTTCATTCCATGCTCACCCGAAATACGAAGCTGGTAACTATTAACTATTGTTACCGGCAGGTGGGCTGGAAAAAGGAGGATAAAATAGTAATCGAAATGGAATATAAATTATGTACATTGCAATTGTGAATAAAATTGGTCTGATACAGTAGTGAATATTGTTACAGACTGAGAGGTGAGTGGTAAGATAGTAAATGCTGTTACCGACTTCAGATTTGCAATTGCCCGCAGTAGTTCTGGCATTCTACGTTGACATTGTTTAAGTAGAGATGGGAACGATATATCGGTTTTTACGAAATGCCGACATTTTCGTTTCGATATAGCGATATATCGATATCGAAATTTTGATTCATTATATCGTATAATATGTCGGTTTTCTCATGAATTTATCGATTTTTTTTTTGGAATTATTATCATTATCAACAACAACAAAATCCACACTAGACAAGTCCGATAATTCCCGAGAGATGGCGCTACTGAAGGTAGACAGTTACGTAATTGTGCAACCTCACTCAATACTTTGTTCTAATTGGCTGGACTGGAATTCTCCAAGGCAGGAGAGCAACTCCCACTCTGAAAGGGAACCGTCTGACCTCAAAACGGGTATCAAAACTTTTATTTCTATATTCTGAAATGGAAAGAGAAACAAGGATTTAATACCGATGTGACATTTGTTTACGTCTGTGATTTCTATGCACAACCTAATGCTGACATTGTTTTCTTATTATATCTTTTAGTGCATAAAAATTCTATCCATATAATTATCACCATTGTTGTTTGGAATGTTGGAGTGTAACAATAACTTGCAATGGGAACTTACTATAGAAGGATTGTATCAAATCAACTGTGAAGTTTGTTAAGAACTTGTAACATTCTAAGTACGGTTTACTTACATTTAAAAATAATTACGTTGTTAGGTAGAAAAGAGCATTATATCTGTGTCCTGGATTGAATCCTGTATAACATTAGAATAATTGAATCGTGTTCCAATATCAAATACTCAACCATGTAGAATTCACTTCTCTTTCTCATATATCATTTAAGCTCCCTTACCGCCACCATAATTTTGATTTAGGTTAGAATCTATATAATATGGTATTGAAAATATATTGTTTATTGTTACAATTTTACATTTATACTTTTGACCGTTATGATGTTAACTTCAATGGTAAAAATGAATATTATAATTTAAGTAATATTATTGTGATGGAGTAAATGTACGCCTAAAAATGCAATTTGCTTACGGAATAAAGATATATCGATAGTCATTCGATATATCGATATATTTTCTGCGATATATTTCGTTTATCGAAATTAGATTTGCAATATATTGCAATATCAATATATCGATAGAGATGGCCGATATTTCACAAACCGATATTTTGTCACAGGTATTTTTTGTCACAGATAAACCTGTGACTGTTGACGCGAAATATCTGTGACAAAATATCGCTATCGAAATCTGCTCCGTATTCAGTACTCTGTCACCGTTGCAACGTCTGTGACTAATATTTTCTCCTCTACGTCGTGGGTTTGCGCATGCGCATGATACAATAACAGCAATCGGGCGGTGGTATTTGATTATTTTTTCGTGATATTTTGTTCAATATTATTTTTTTCAAAGTGATGATGTGTTGCAAAGTTATTAGCGGCATTATAATAATATAATCATGAATCTGACATTTTGTTTTCATATTTTAGTCTGTATACATGTTTTATAAATATTTTATATATTCCCCCCGACATCTTCACATTTTCATATTACTGTGAATTTATATTAATGTGTAAGTATTTTCCACTCAATTAAAACCGAACGACATAAAACTGGCTAATATGATGGACAATTTATTTCCCTAAACTAACCTTGAGGTAGTTACCTTCGTATTCCCCTTATAAACCTTGCATATACGAATCTGTGACAGGTCAGGTTTGGTTGGTTTAAGCTTTTATTATGCCTAGACTATACGATCAACGACTAAAGTAGCGTTGAGGTAGTTCCCTTCGTACTCAGCATATATGAATTCGTGACAGGTTAGGTTTGGTTAGTTTAAGCTTTGTTATGCCTTGGATATACGATCAATTGCATCTCCACAAAAAATCAAATTCAACGATTTTCACTTCCGAAATCACCGAAACTACCTCAGCGCTAGTTTAACCCGAGGAACTATCTCTCCACAAAAAAAAATCCGTATAAATGCAACGATTTTCACATCCGAAATCGCCGAAACTACTTCAGCGCTAGTTTCATCATCTTATTATAAATGATATAGTGATTACACGATTTAAATAATAATAATAATAATAATAATAATAATAATAATAATAATAATAATAATAATAATAATAATAATAATACCATTGGTTACCAATACTTCATTTTGTGTAAAATCCTGTCTGAACAACTGTTTTGTAATTATTTTCCATTGTTTTTCCGAATACTGATGTTTCGTAAATTTTTATTCTGACTCAATATTATAATGTTAATGCACGACTTATAATAATTTATCCATTATATTATATACAATAAAAAGGATCAATTTTTAAAACGATTAGGATAATCACATAACCTCAATTTCTCCATACCCAACTACATTAAAAAATTATCAACTGATTCCATATCTACAATAAACTACGATATAACCTCTTGGTATATGAGGTTAACTTTTTACATGTTACTGTTGAGTTAGATTAGTATTTATTTGTTAATGGTACATGTACATAACTTATTTGTTGGATTTTCCCATACACACCACTGATGTGTAGCGTGTATAGAGAATTCGTATCCGGTTATCGGTATTCACATTGCACTGCTCTTCAATATTTCCTGTTAATTTTTATCGGTGTAATTCATGCTTACTTATCGATATAAAATATCGGTGTGACAAAATCACAGATAAAAGTCACAGATATTTAATTGTCACAGTCACAGTTGTCACAGATACTTGGAAATATCGTTTAAGCTCAACTCTATATATCGATATTTAATTTATTTCCTCCATCACTACGTTTAAGCATTGAGCTGCACATCTTTCTGTTTGTGATCTGTGTGCAGAAGTTCACCACAGTGGGCCTCACTAGCCTCTACGAACGAATTAACGAATTATGTGTAGGAAACAGACCAATTTCCGAATGGGTTATTCGTGTACTTATATATATTACTAGGCACAAAGTACTATCTGCAAGAAATAATCATGTAGCAAAGATACTAAATTCATGTACAATAATAATGAAGAAATTGAGATAATTCTAAAATATAGGTGAATTTTGTCATGAAATAAATCTCTCCTTGTAGAACGATGTTATGCAAATCTAGATTAAGCACTATCGCTTGTTACCACATATATTATTTTTAATTTCTTTTCTTCTTCTTCTTCTTCGGTTTTTTCTTCTACAGGTTAGCCGTTTCCAGTCTCCACTTGTATCTATCATTCCAATCTTCCGTTTTATTGAATGTATCGAGACTCGAACCTAAAAAGCCTGCGTGACAGACTGAAGGTCTGACCACTCAGCTACCCGAAGGGGCGTGATTATGTGGTACATTTTCTTTCATTAGTAGGCCTACTGAAATCTATAACTATAGGTTCTTATTTAAACTATTCAGTTTACAAAACTTGTTTTAGTACAATTTATGGATACAAGATTTAAGATTAGATTGGGGAAGGAACCACAAAAATATATTGAGATAGGGTAAACTAGGGTCTGTTGGACAGTCGGGCATGTTGGACACTCTGTACTTTAACGTGTTACCACGCCACTTGTGGGCACCACATTCAGCTAGAAGTCAATGACGGAAGTAGCCACTCGTGTCTACTTCCGTCATTGACTTCTAGCAGAATGTGGTGCCCACAAGTGGCGTGGTAACACGTTAAAGTACAGAGTGTCCAACATGCCCGACTGTCCAACAGACCCTAGTTTACCCTATATTTATTTATTCTGATGAAGTTAAAGCAATCACGCCTTCTCTTCCACACCACCAGAAATACAAATATAATAATAGAAACAAAAATAAAATTCACACTGTAAACAAAGCAAAGCCACACAAAACTATACACAGATTGCAGTCACACAAACTTCAAGTGACAATTATATCCTAATTAATTAATGAACATGAGCAAGAAATTTTAAATTTTAATCTAGAGTAAAAAATACAAATGAACTCATCTAGCAATACAAAAAAACCATGAAATAAGACAACATTTTCCAACTTAACCTTGAATTGTGGCAAAGTCTGGCAGTCCCTGACGTCATTAGGTAACGAATTCCAGAGGCGAGGTATTTCTACAGTGTAGGAGGTAGAGTATTAAAACGTTCTGTGATGAAGATATATGAAAATTAGGTAGAAAATCTTTCCTACTGTATTTTTATTAGGCGCCATCTTGAATATTTAATTATCGGTAACTATAAATTATTTTTAATATTAGAATTTGTTTCTTAAAGTAGAGCCAGTGAATATTTATCACACCAATTCTGAATTTCTGATGTCTGAGAAAAATATATTTAATTTTGTTCTTATTTAGGCCTATAGGATTCAAATTTAATGTATCTCTTTAAATTTCGAAAGAAAGATTGCGGTACCGAGATTAATATATACGAGTAATATATTATATTAATAAACCATTACTGCTTGTATTCATTTAATAAAATCTCATCAGTTTCATAGACAAAATTTTTACATACTATGTTCATTATTTTCGGTTCAATTGATTTGTAGAACTTTGATTGCAAACAAAACTCGAAGTCGTTGTGTACAGAAAGAATACATGTTAAATATCACTTAAGTAGCATCAGTGAGTCTGAAAATATGAATTTTGTTCAAAGCATGATGGTCGAATTTTTATAACACCGCTATTTCACATTTAACGAAGTTAAAACGAAATATTTATAATAATAATAATAATAATAATAATAATAATAATAATAATAATAATAATAATAATAATAATAATAATAATAGTTTATTTTAGCTGGCAGAGTTAAGGCCGTATGAACTTACAAAGAATTCAACAATTTGATTTAGATAAGAGCTACATGTATAGAAGAGTTATTTACGAATTAAACAACATTATACTATGAACTATTAATTAAACACTACAATACAAACTATGTAGCAGAATTAAGCTAACATACATAGACTGTTAATGTATTTCAAATAATGTTAGATAATAGAAAGAGATTATTATGAGACAATTTTGAAAATACAGCACTATCAGGATGCATGTCTAAAGGAAGGAGTAACAATGTAGACAGTGATAGTTTAAGTCAGTATGATTGGAGTGAAATGCTAAGAAGATTATCTTTTAAGCTGTTTTTAAAAGTGTTTATTTTCTTGCAGTCCCTAATACTTTGTGACAGGGAATTCCATTGTCGCGAGGTGGATACTGTAAAAGATGATGAATAACGAGACGTTCTATGAAGAGGTATACTTAAAGCGTCACAGATAAGTGATCTGGTATTTACGTCGTGGTTAGAGTATAGATAAGAGAGACGAGGCGAAAGGTAATTTGGTGTTGAAGTGTGCAGAATTCGAAAGAGTAAAGACAAAAAGTGTAAAGTTCTACGTTCTTTAAGTCGGAGCCACGAAAGACTTGCGAAGGACGGTGATGTGTGATCGTATCGTCGGATATTGCATACGTATCTGACGCACATATTCTGAGCTCGCTGTCACTTGACTGACAGTTCAGAACTTAGGTCACTTAATAGGACGTCACAATAATCGAAGTGCGGCATTACTAGGTTTTGTACTAGGGTAAGTTTTAGTTGCTGGGGCAAGAAGTTTCTTAAGCGACTCAAACAGTGAATGGAGGAACAGATTTTTTTCTTTTCTTATAGGCCTACATGTTGTTGTAGCTTGTTTCAGTAATTAACACCAAGCATTACTTTATATAAAACAACTCATCAACTTTTTAAATACAAATTATTGATATTAAGAGTATTTATTTCAGTCACTGACTTCACAATGTATGTTTAAAGGTACGGTTTGTTTACGGCGATCATCGCCGGGCGCACATCGCCAGCGATTGTAGCCGGAGTTGCTAGCAGTTGAAATGAGTGGGTACTGTTTCTTTACAGCGAAGATCGCCAGCGCAGTTCGTTGGACGCGACGCAGATCGCTGGAGGTTGCTTCTGAAGCAAATTCAGGACGCACATCGCCCCATTCGTGTTCAATAATCGATATTTAGACAAGGTCATGTTGTAATATCGAATATCTCATCTGTTCACGTTAACCACGTCTGTACGTTTTGGCTGCAAAACAAATCAAGACTTTTGTAATATTTCGCGGTCTGAAGACGAAATTATTATTGAATATGTGTCACAACATAATGATCTTTTTAATATGAGCTTGTGAATTAATAAACAAATTAAACAATAAACCCCTTACATTACATATTACATTTTTATCACGCCCGAGCCCCAGAGAATTTCGTTCAGTGTTGGGTAAGGGGGAAATTCTCTCTTCTGTAAGTTTTCTGTGACTAGGCTTACCTAAGTACTTACGCGGTATTCTGAAATATAGCGGTTTTTTTTTTGTAGAGATGTAGTTGATCGTATATGCAAGGCATAATAAAAGCCCAAACGAACCAAATCTAACCTATTACATATTCGTACATGTAAAGTGTATAAGCGGATTACGAAGGGAACTACCTCAGCGCTAGTTTAGCCATTTTTTTTTTAATTATTGTTTGGAATACACCATGTAATGCAATACAGTATCATAATAATAATAATAATAATAATAATAATAATAATGATAATAATAATAATAATAATAATAATAATAATCAGTTCATAACCTGAGTTACTGCCAATCTTTCAACTGGAGCTACTGGGGTCTTGACAAAATTTGTAGGTAATTTAACATTGTCATTTTCAATTAAACTCAAACCATAATCAAACTGATCAGGAGAGAGTCTGAAATATTCCATAAATTTTGTAGCGTTTTTTATAAAGATGTCTCATTATCAATGTGTTAAAACAGAATTCTGTAAACCTATTCCTGAATATTTCATTAGTCCGTAGCTTGTTCCTTTTATAATACGCATCCGAGATTGTGATATCATCATCTCCCTCTTCTAGAATAAATAGCAACTTCATTATCTTGGATTTATTCATTATAATTTTTAGGTTATGTCCGTGGCCTACATTAATTTACTTGACCATATGTAGTAGATGAAGGAATAAACAAATGAGAATCTACAGCGATGTGCGTCAATAAAGAAACCACTTCTCGGCGATCATCGCCAGCGTTTATAATCGCCGGCGATGTGCGTCCGACGATGATCGCCATAAACAAACCGTACCTTAAGGTGTTAAACCTTTACATTACATGTTTAAAAGATGTATAAACGTTTTCGTTGGTCAGGGCCAACATCATCAGATACGACGTACATTTCGGTAATATCAATAATCTCTACATAATTTCTACAAATACAATACATATTTAGTTACATGCAAACTGAACCTTATTAAAATCAACATGGTTATGATACATTTTGACATTCTTATATGACAGCCCTTATTGTCAAGTATTTAAAATACACGTGTAAGTTGCAAAGTATATATGTTTGCAAGTCTTCACACATGGAATAATGAAGTAACTTGATGTAAAAGAAAAGAAATAAAATAATAAAATATAAAACTAAGGTAGAAATGTTGTGGATGTGAAGAGTTGCAAATTACAGTATTTGAACACATTTATTGTGCTCATATTTCTGTTTCCCATTAATATACAATACAGACTTCTCTGAAAACTAAAAAATGAATCACAAAACAAATTATTGAGCTAAAGTTTGTTTACATTACTCCCGATTGAATTGACTCCAAGTAGAAGCAGCCGAACAGGCTCGGAGAAATCGCTGTCCAAAGAGAGAAAGAATTCGTGCCAAAATAGCTTTTTCAGTGCCAAGAACTCCGAAAACATAAATTTTTGTGAACATTTCAAAATCTATTTTCGATTTTTACGTCATCCAAATATTTTCTCTTTGTCTTTCCCTATAATGGGAAAGTGTAAAAGAAAAACATTGTGAAGTTTTTTCAAAACCTGTCTTCAGCATTTGATGACGAATTTGGGAGAGAATGTTCATGATAAACTTCTCCATGCGCACACTACTGTGATTGTGTATCTCTCCGTGGTTCATAATTTTACATTATGAACACTGAAATATTCCTGGGAAATTTAAACTTCGAATATCTATCTGAATCTGCATCACGTGAATTGCGCATGATTGTAACCCGCTTCGAGTCTCTAACGTGTTCAGTTCTCATTGTGAGCAGCGAATGGGGGCGGGGTTTGAACTGGAATCCCGAGAGAAAATCCTGGATCTATTATAGGAAAGCTGAAGTTTAAAAAACATCTATGGAACGTTTATTTACTTGCACATGATGACGTTAAATTTGCGGACTTAATCAAGAACGCACGACAGTTTTTTTGTTTCCATGCAATCATTGCATTCAAAGTTCGCTGCTCACTTCTGGAATACGATGGAAATTTAAAGGCTTTCACTAGGGGTAGTGGTCAGTATGCCTGACTGCGAAACTCGTAAGTCCGGGTTCGAATTCTGGTTAGGATTAATTACCTGGTAGAGATTTTTCCTCAAACCTTTTTTTTTATTTGGTTATTTTACGACACTGTATCAACATCTCAGGTTATTTAGCGTCTGAATGGTATGAAGGTGATAATGCCGGTGAAATGAGTCCGGGGTCCAACACCGAAAGTTATCCAGCATTTGCTCGTATTGTGTTGAGCGAAAACCCCGGAAAAAACCTCAATCAGGTGTCTTGCCCCAACCGGGATTCGAACCCGGGCCACCTGGTTTCGCGGCCAGACGCGCTGACCGTTACTCCACAGGTGTGGACTCCTCAAACCTTCCGAGTGTAAATTTTGAATAACTTTCGGCGTTTAATCCTCTAATTTGTTTCGACAACGGAATTATTATATTTACTACAGAGTGAAAATGATATAACTGTACAGTAGGGTGGGGCGAAAATGGCTATTTTTTTTTAATTTTATATCGCATTAAACGTCAAAAGTTGCCTATTTATGTAAGTAATTTGTCTCCCAAATCTTGTTCAATTTCCAAAGTTTTTTTGCCTCCATCATTCATTCATTCATTCATTCATAGTGTTCTACCCAAGGGCAGATCTTTCACTGCAAACCCAGCATTCTCCAGTATTTCCTGTTTTCTGTCTTCCTCTTTGTTTCCGCGGTCTCAGGTCATTACGTCTAAGGACAGTAGGCCTAATGAAACATGAAGTCTAATAAAAAAAAAGTTCAATAATAATTCAGGTCTAAAACAAAAATACCTAATGTCTAAATGTCTAAATAAAATTAATGTCCAATGTGTAAATGTCTAAATAAAATTTATGTCTGATAAGTAAATTTTTAAATAAAATGTGTATAAATCTCAAATAATTTTAACAATACTTACTAAAAAAGATGCTATGTTACGATAATGAACATACGTTTGCTTAGTAATACGGTACCTTGTCAGTTTCAGAAAATTTGTAGCAAAAGGAATACATCCTGCTAATAATTCGCCTAAAAATATTGTTAATAATAATGTCGACCACCACTTAAGATGAGAAGTAGAACCAGCAGTAGTATCTGCTGCAGATCTTCACTCATGGACGTTTGTAATGCTACTTGTGTCACCAATATTTAAGTCTACAAAGTGTGAAATTTGTTTAATTTTGTATTAAATGGACTCCAAAGAACTATAAATAGTGTTGAAAGATGGCACTCGAAATTCCAAAAATTGATTATATCTCACCATGAATCCATATGGAAGTTTTTAGAATATATAGTATAATAATATTCCATAATAGTATTAGATGTCATTGCAAGTTAGACTATGTAGCATTAGACATTTTTGTAAATTAGTCTAGGTTGTATTAGACTTGGTTCCAAAGACAAAATGTCATTAGACTTTCAAAATTAGACCTTCTGTCATTAAACTAAAAATCCTTAGACACTACTGACCTCTAACCGTCTCCGCATATGATCCATATATTTTAATGTCTTCCATCATCTGATATCTCCTTCTGCCCCGAAATCTTCTCCCGTTTACCATTCCTACCAGTGCATCCTTCAGTAGGCAGTTTCTTCTTAACCAATGACCCAGCCAATTCCTTTTCCTCTTTCTGATCAGTTTCAGCATCATTCTTTCATCATCCACTCTTTCCAACAAAGCTTCGTTTCTTACTCTGTCTGTTCATTTCATATGCTCCATCCTTCTCCATATCCACATTTCAAATGCTTCTATTCGCTTCTCTTCAATTCATCGTAGGGTCATTTGCAAAATTTGTATAACAAATGGACGATTGAGAACGTCAAAATTAAAGTACTATTTAGTGCATATTCTGCATGTATTAATATAGTGCAATGTCTCTGCCATAGTAATCAACCACTGTACACTCACCTTGCTTTACAGCACTGTTTCGAATGATGTAACAGACATGACTGAGTAACAGATCTGACAGGTAACAGACATGACAAAGCAAACATAAGCATGTTCTAACCTAAAATTTTTTTGCTTAAAAATCTTCAAAATAGCAACTTAACTACTGGACACGTGTACTATTATGTCCTCTTGACCTTGACTTTATATGTTGTTATTTGTGGAAAACTCAACACAAACAGATCTGACAGAGTAAAAATACACGCTTAGACTAAAACATAAAGCAAGAGTACGACACACAATCTCGCCAAATCAAAATGAGTGAACATAGCAGTACAATCAAAATGACTCTTTATGCATCATCTTGGCTTGTGCTGACATCTGTGGGATTTCTTTTTCAACTGTGTGTCCATAGGAACAGAATGGTGTAACAGACCTGACTGACTTACAGTGGAGTAATTATGCAATAATATTTAAGGAAATATAAACTCAGACATAAATGAATAATTATTAAATAAGTATATAATAAATTTTCAATCTTAAGACATATCAACTTGCAAATGTTAATTTGCTATTTAATAAGATATATGAACGTTTTCGCCGTTTGGGGCATCTTCAGATATAACAAAAACATATAATCTGAACCTATAATAATAATAATAAATTATGCAAATAACAAGAATAAAGAACAATGTATGTATGCAATGCATGAGATTCATGAGCTTTATGTAAAATGTGAAATAATACAGGATAATTGTTAATATAATCTTTAGATTTGAAATTGAATTGGACGGATATTTTATACATATAGCTCATGTTACAAATAAAATACATCCTGTATTATTTCACATTTTACATAAAGCTCATGAATCTCATGCATTGCATACATACATTGTTCTTTATTCTTGTTATTTGCATAATTTATTATTATTATAGGTTCAGGTTATATGTTTTTGTTATATCTGAAGATGCCCCAAACGGCGAAAACGTTCATATATCTTATTAAATAGCAAATAAACATTTGCAAGTTGATATGTCTTAAGATTGAACATTTATTATATACTTATTTAATAATTCACTAGGCATATTGGAATATAAAAATGAATTGTAAATTAAAAAAAATAAATGAATAAGTTTTGATAATAGCAAATGTTTCTTTGATTTTTTTCTCAATTATAGTACATTATTAAACAAACCTTTATCTGGACATAATCATGCTCCATTTTAAAAACTTAACTAGTATGGAGTCGACCTGGTTGGCAAGTTGGTATAGCGCTGGCCTTCTATGCCCAAGGTTGCGGGTTCGATCCCGGGCCAGGTCGATGGCATTTAAGTGTGCTTAAATGCGACAGGCTCATGTCAGTAGATTTACTGGCATGTAAAAGAACTCCTGTGGGACAAGATTCCGGCACATCCGGCGACGCTGATATAACCTCTGCAGTTGCGAGCGTCGTTAAATAAAACATAACACATAACTAGTATGGACACAGCATTTTAGCTATTACTATAAGAATTTTATTTTATTCTCGTGAAATATTTCACATGAAGGAAATGATTCTTTTGACTTTTACTACATTAGTATTGAAACTAATCACTGTTAGGAATTTATAACTCTATCGTTATAAATGCAATAATGGGAAGGGTAAGAATTGGTGGACGTCATTTTTTATACAAATTCTGCAAATAGCCATCCATATTTCTACCCCATACAATGCCACACTCCACACAAAGCACTTCGCTAGTCTTTTCCTTAGTTCTTTCTCCAGAGGTCCATAGAAGATACTCCTTTTTCTATTAAAAGCTTCCTTTGCCATTGATATGCTCCTTTTGCCTTCATCTTCCATCTAAATATTGTCACGTGGCTTAGTTGCCTCACGAGTGGTGCGTTATTGGTGTCACTTATGAGGTTCAAACCTGTCTTCGGACAGTTGACTAAACAACAGATACCTCACCTCATCCCTCTTAGGACGGAACAAATTGGTTCATGTTGAAATAACATACCAGTGACCGAGCTATAATAAGCTATTGCGTTATAAATTTCCGAGTTGTTTATATAATTTATAACACATCCCTTGTAAAATCTGTAAACACAGTCGTCAGTCAGTATATCTTTTCATTAATGATCTTCCTCGTATGTAATCGTGAAAACTTTGTAACTAATTCAACAGTTCTTAGCATAAATACACGTCAAAAAATGACTTTCATACTCCATCGGCAAGTCTATCGTGCTATCAAAAAGGAGTGCGTTATATTTAGATTTTAGATTTAGATTTTATTTAACAATAACATATACATAAAAACGTTACATTAAAATACCCCGAAAGAGCAAAGCTCGTGTTCGGGGACAGTTCCGTTACATGGATACACATACTTTGTAGACAAGATACTCAAGAAAAAAGCTCACATAAAGATTATAATAAAATTAGGAAATAATAATACTAATAATAACTGAGTGAAAAAAGAGACGATGTTTAGATTGATGGATTAATATTAAATTATTATTAGTAGTATAATTAGAGCAGGTCATGTTGATATAGTAACCAAGATAAAATAGAAAAATACACTTAGGATAGAAATAAACTTGTTTTACAATACATGCTACATAATATATATACAGGCAAGTCTGTCATATAAATTTTTTAATTCTGGATCTGAAAATTTCATTGCTTAAAGTAGTCAATTCTGGATGAAATTTTATTATCGAATTATATAGACGTGGACCATAATTTGTATTGTGTAGTAAAGCAGCAGATATGGCAGTAAACATTTTTAATAGCCTCCCTATCGATATAAAAAATGAAACTCAAAACATAAAATTATTTAGGGCCAAATTAAAGAAGTACCTAATTTCTCAAGCCTTCTATTCTATAGGTGAATTCATGACATTCAATAACACTTCACGAAATTGATACTAAAACTATGTGTTGTACTAGTAGACTATATTGTGAATCTCGTCTGTATATATTTCATCTAGATTGTGACTATAAATTAAGACTTTATAATAGTATTAAGATTTTTTTACTTGTTCCATATTCTAGCTGTGAAGCAATGTATGAATACCATGGAATGTTAATAAATACAATACAACACAATAATAATTCGAAATACTAAGTGACTTTTGGAGTAAATTTACACAGCACGTAAATTTTTTCTGCTTCATTATAGTGGTTAGTAGAAACAGACGCGGGAGGTTTGGGTTGGAGTTAGGTGGTTGGGGGAAGAATCTCTCCACCCTCCCCCTAAACCTCCACCCGATAGGTTTTATCGGCTCGATACCCCACACAACTATCCCGAAACCACAGTGGATATAATATGAAAAATTCAGATAGCAAACCTCGTTGTTATGTGCAGTATTTCAATCATGCCCCAGCGTGACGCAGTTTAGATTGCAGTGCATTGTGCTCTGATAGGGAGGGAGTAGCGGGGTTTGTTCCACTCTTTATTATGAAATAACACCCATATTTCAGACCGACCGCATCGCACTGATAAAGAAGGTAGTTTCAGCATGTTTCAGATATTTATATTTCTTTTTTTGTGCCGGCTGAAATGTTCCGTTTCCACAGCGCCGTACCCCTGATGTTTACACACCTGAAGTTGAGAATGTCAATGTTTCACACCTGCGGAATATTCTGTTTTTAAGCCTGAGTTATTTCACTACATAGGCTACTCATATTAGGATATGATTAGTCATCATTATCTATCAGCATCACCGTCATTATTATCAAGATAATAAACCAAGATTGGTTTTTATTTATTATTATTGGAGAAAATTCACTCCGGTACTGGGAATCGAACACAGTTCTACGTACTGAGTGCTCTACCAGTGAGCTAAGTCAGGCCTTTCTCCACAGCACCGGATCGAACTCATCTCCTTAAGTTTTTTTTCCCCTTTTTGTCCTACTCCATGTTTCGATTTTACAGTATGTTATTATTATAGGTACATTATTATCATAACAGAGAATTCTACAGGCTTAAAAAAAAATAAATTATGTCATCTAATTGTCTGTCAGTACATAACTGTTGGTTCCCGACCGGCCAAGTCACTTAATGTTCGAGTGTTCTCCGGTATAATGACATATCCTTGGCTACTGTAATGTCGAAGCATAGAATAGGCCAAAAGGAAAAAAAAATGAGAGGAGTTCGATCCAGTGCTGTGGATGAATTAATTAATTTATTTATTTAATTGTTTATTTATGTATTTATTTAATCTGACAGAATTAAGGTAGTAGGACCTTCTCTTCCATCCTGGCAGACAGCACATAGAAATACAACAAATAGTGATAATAAATAATGAAAATTTCATTACATCCCAATAGAGGAACAACAGGATCACAAGGGAACACTAAAGAGCTCAAATAACACAAATACCAATAAAAAAAAAAGCGCGAAAGAAAAATTACAGTAATAATAATAATAATAATAATAATAATAATAGACGTTTGAGATGGGCAGGGCATGTAGCACGTATAGGCGAATCAAGAAATGCATATAGAGTGTTAGTTGGGAGATCGGAGGGAAAAAGACCTTTAGGGAGGCCGAGACGTAGATGGGAGTATAATATTAAAATGGATTTGAGGGAGGTGGGATATGATGACAGAGACTGGATTAATCTTGCACAGGATAGGGACCGATGGCGGGCTTATGTGAGGGCGGCAATGAACCTTCGGGTTCCTTCAAAGCCATTTGTAAGTAAATAAGTAAGTAATAATAATAGTAATAATAATAATAATAATAATAGTAATAGTAATAATAATAATAATAATAATAATGACAATAACGATAGTAATGATAATGGTAATAATAATAATGACAATAACGATAGTAATGATAATGATAATAATAATAATGACAATAACGATAGTAATGATAATGGTAATAATAATAATGACAATAACGATAGTAATGATAATGATAATAATAATAATGACAATAACGATAGTAATGATAATGGTAATAATAATAATGACAATAACGATAGTAATGATAATGATAATAATAATAATGACAATAACGATAGTAATGATAATGATAATAATAATAATGACAATAACGATAGTACTGATAATGATAATAATAATAATGACAATAACGATAGTAATGATAATGATAATAATAATAATGACAATAACGATAGTAATGATAATGGTAATAATAATAATGACAATAACGATAGTAATGATAATGATAATAATAATGACAATAACGATAGTACTGATAATGATAATAATAATGACAATAACGATAGTACTGATAATGATAATAATAATAATGACAATAACGATAGTAATGATAATGGTAATAATAATAATGACAATAACGATAGTAATGATAATGATAATAATAATAATGACAATAACGATAGTAATGATAATGATAATAATAATGACAATAACGATAGTAATGATAATGATAATAATAATAATGACAATAACGATAGTACTGATAATGATAATAATAATAATGACAATAACGATAGTAATGATAATAATAATAATGACAATAACGATAGTAATGATAATGATAATAATAATGACAATAACGATAGTACTGATAATGATAATAATAATAATGACAATAACGATAGTAATGATAATGATAATAATAATAATAATGACAATTACGATAGTAATGATAATGATAATAATAATAATAATGACAATAACGATAGTAATGATAATGGTAATAATAATAATGACAACGATAGTAATGATAATGGTAATAATAATAATGACAACGATAGTAATGATAATGATAATAATAATAATGACAATAACGATAGTACTGATAATGATAATAATAATAATGACAATAACGATAGTAATGATAATGGTAATAATAATAATGACAATAACGATAGTAATGATAATGGTAATAATAATAATGACAATAACGATAGTAATGATAATGATAATAATAATTATGAAAATAGTAATAATATAATAATAATAATAATAATAACATTGGTAATGATAATGGTAATAATTTATTTATTTATTTATTTATTTATTTATTTATTTATTTATTTATTTATTTATTTATATTTGTGTGCTGAACAACAGCCAGAGGCCAATTTTAGTTCAGCACAATACACAAACAGAAGATACAAAGGTGCAAAACAAAAATAAATAATATCTTAAATAACAAAAACATACATAAATAAAATTGAGTACAAACAGTAAAAACTAATAATCAAAACGAAACTTAACCTTAAAAGGGTCTAAATTGTGCCCATGAAAATTGGCATATTTTATGCATCTACAGACTGGAGAAAGTGATTTTGAATTTCGGTTATAAAAATTTTTTTGAAATCTTAAACCTTTTGTAGGAATACGATGGCTGATATTGTTTATGATAGACTCACGATCAATATCACCCTTGATAACTTTGCACAAAAATTGATAATCAAGATTTAGACGTCTAGCATAAAGGATACAACAGTTAAAATATTTACAGGTAATCTCATAGTTAAAGTCAGTGGAATTGGGTATATATCGAAAAAATTTTTGAGAAATTGTTTAATATTGAAATAGGTCTATAATTGGAAACAACATTTTTTTTACCATTCTTAAATATAGGAATAATGGATGCTTCTTTTCAAAGCATAGGGTATGTACCGGTTAATAAACTTAAATTAAATATAAAAGTTAAAACTGGTATTAGAATATTGGAACATCCCTTAATAATAAAATTAGGAATGCCATCAGTGCCCTTTGATTTATTAGGTTTAAGCTTTTTTATGGCTAATGAAACTTCGTCAACTGTAATTTTAGGTAAGGATAAGAAGTCAGTAGAATTATAATCCAACAAACAGAGATTAGAATTAGGCTGTTTTTGAATCGATTTAAATTGTTTAGCAAATGCGTTAGCAATTTCTTGCTGATCAGTAATGTGAATCCCATTTATTAATAATTCGGTGGGATAATTATTGGATTTACGAAAAGATTCTACGTATTTCCAAAATTTATTAGGTTCATTCTTCAAATTTTCATCAATGGATTGTAACCATTTAAATTTTTCAGATTTAATCATAGTTTTAACTTGTTTTCTGTAATTGGAAAAAATTTGATAATGGTGATCAGTTTTGAATTTCTTAAAATTTCTATGTCCTTTGTTCTTTTTCTTAATAAGTATACGCAAGGTATTTGAAAACCATTTAGGATAGTGCGATTTTTTTTACGAAAGTGACAGGAACAGCAAGAGAAATAATAATAATAATAATAATAATAATAATAATAATAATAATAATAATAATAATAATAATAATAATAATAAAATAATATTTAATTACTTACTTACTTACTTACTTACTTACTTACTGGCTTTTAAGGAACCCGGAGGTTCATTGCCGCCCTCACATAAGCCCGCCATTGGTCCCTATCCTGAGCAAGATTAATCCATTCTATATCATCATATCCCACCTCCCTCAAATCCATTTTAACATTATCTTCCCATCTACGTCTTGACCTCCCTAAAGGATTCGCCCATACTTGCTACATGCCCAGCCCATCTGAAACGTCTGGATTTAATGTTCCTAATTATGTCAGTTGAAGAATACAATGCGTGCTGTTCTGTGTTGTGTAACTTTCTCCATTCTCCTGTAACTTCATCCCTCTTAGCCTCAAATATTTTCCTAAACACCTTATTCTCAAACACCCTTAACCTATGTTCCCCTCTCAAAGTGAGAGTCCAAGTTTCTCAACCATAAAGAACAACCGGTAATGTAACTGTTTTATAAATTCTATCTTTCAGATTTTTTGACAGAAGACTGGTTGATAGAAGCTTCTCAACCGAATAATAACAGACATTTCCCATATTTTATTGTGATTAATAATAATAATAATAATAATAATAATAATAATAATAATAATAATGATAATAATAAACTTAATAATGCTAATGATAATGATAATAATAACAATAATGATAATAATAACAATAACAATAACGATAGTAATGATAATGGTAATAATAATAAATTATGAAAATAATAATAATAGTAATAATGATAATCATAATACTATTTTTAATATTTTTCTTTTTATTCAGCATTCTCCATTTCAGTAATGCAAAACTACAAGTATTTGTTGCTGGCATACTTTTTACATTCTGGCTGAAGTTGAAAACTAATACCAAACAAGTTGTAATAATAATAATAATAATAATAATAATAATAATAATAATAATAATAATACTAATAATAATAATAATAATAATAGCGCTTTGACTATTTACATATTCTTCACAAGAATGTGAAGTCAGGTGGCTGAAGAAAGTTTATGAATTGCGTATATTATTTTAACATATCTGACTTGAATACAGATATTATGGTCCGTCCCAGAAATCTGTAGAGTAGAAAGACGAAACAAGACCTGTACGCAAGTGGTATGTGGGAGGGTTAGGCCCAATGACTGCTCTGGGGGGAGGCATTGCTTGAACGAAACGAACAATCGCTTGCAGGGAGGGAATCATTTCCATCTAAACTCTACCTTATACCACGACATCTTACCCCTTAGCGGCCTCGAGCTGATGCTGTCCGCAATACACTCCGATACAGATAGACTCCGCCCCCATATGCGCCAAGTTACTCTTCAGATTCCTGGGACGGACCATAGTAGTAACACTAATAATAATTTTAACAAGAGTAATATTTTCACTATTTACAATATTTACACAGCTGTGAAGTCTATTGACTGAACAAAGTTTTTGAATTCCTTATAGTATATTAACAGCAGTTTCTCGTGTGACACTGGCCATCTATCTTGATTTCTATAATATTCTCTTCTTCAGTATATCTCTTTGTTTATTCAATTTGACACACGAATATATTAGGTGGTCTACCGTTTGTAGATCCTGAAGGTATGAACACGTTGAGTCGTCTTTGATCCCGAAACGGTGTAGATATGCCTTTGTTTTTCCATGACCTGAGATCATGGTGGTTACTTCTGTCAACGTGATGTTTTATTTCATCGTCTGATGTACAGACGGAAGAACTTCTTACATATAGCTTCTTTAGGTGTGTTTGTCTAATCGTTCTCCCATTTGCTGAACCCTTATTCTTTAATTTCCGTTACAATTGTGGACTTAGGTTTCCTGTTATTTGCCACTTCAAGGCCATCTTCTGTTGCTGTCTCTTATGCTGTTTTATCCCAGAGTTCATTGCCATCTATTCCTACATGTGCCTTGACCCATCCGAATAATTATAATAATAATGATAACAATACATTACTCGGGAGGAAATTAAACATAGAATAAACATGAGAAATGCCTGTTATTATTCGGCTGAGAAGCTTTTATCATCCAGTCTGCTGTCAAAAAATCTAAAAATTGGAATTTATAAAATTTGTTTGAAGAAACGTTTCGATTATCCAACTAAATTAATTTATTCTGAATTTAATATATTTAATATTGAACAAATTTATAAGTATATGCTGTTAAATTTTATCATAAAAATCGTAATAAGTTTGTATTACAGACACACAATTATGACACAAGACGAAATATTAATTCAAAATTAGTAGAACCTAAATGTCTCGCATCTGCTGGTCTAAAGCATAGCATAAATTTTGGCCCTCGGTTGCACAATGCTTTAACTAAATTACACCCAGAACTTCTAATATGTAACCCACTAACATATAACAAGAAAATTAGAAACGTGTTAATATCTTCGATTTGATTAAATAAATTTATAGCCTATGTGTATGAATTAATCAACCTATATTATATTTGTATTCTATAATTTTGAAATATATATTAGTCCTACTTTTCACGTACGATATTATTCTTCTCTAGTGTTAATATTATATTATATAATTCCATTGCCGCTGTAATTATATTTTAGTTCCTATTTTATTTTACTTATTTATTTATATTATTATTATTAATATTATTATTATTATTACTTATTTTAATATTATATCTGAACTGCGACCGAGCACGAGCGCTGCTCATTCGATCTCAAATTTTGTTAATACTACTGTATCTTCTTTTTATATTGCTTGTATTATTTTATTTGTATTTCTCTTTGTTTGTTTTGTAATTATATTTCTTTATTTTGTATATTTGAATTTAAATAAAAAAAATAAAACAGTTATATTACCGGTTGTTCTTTATGGTTGTGAAACTTGGACTCTCACTTTGAGAGAGGAACATAGGTTAAGGGTGTTTGGGAATAAAGTGCTTAGGAAAATATTTACAGCTAAGAGGGATGAAGTTACAGGAGAATGGAGAAAGTTACACAACACAGAACTGCACGCATTGTATTCTTCACCTGACATAATTAGGAACATTAAATCCAGACGTTTGAGATGGGCAGGGGATGTAGCACGTATGGGCGAATCCATAAATGCATATAGAGTGTTAGTTGGGAGGCCGGAGGGAAAAAGACCTTTCGGGAGGCCGAGACGTAGATGGGAGGATAATATTAAAATGGATTTGAGGGAGGTGGGATATGATGATAGAGACTGGATTGGTCTTGCTCAGAATAGGGACCAATGGCGGGCTTTTGTGAGGGCAGCAATGAACCTCCGGGTTCCTTAAAAGCCAGTAAGTAAGTAATACATTACACACTAACGGTCTTACTAATAAAAACTCTATATACTGACGTTTAACTATCTTATACTTATACAATGAGTAGCTCGTTTATAAGTCGTGTGTAAATTCCTTACTAATAATCACTACATACGTCGCGTATAACAGTTTAACTGTTACACAGCTACGTCATAGTCTCTTCATTACTTCGTTACGAAAGGTAACAGAATATCTGAGGTTCTCTATTGCATCCGGTAGAGCGCTCTAGTGTGCTGTGTTAAAGTATCAATAGTACAACTGGCTCTGATCGATTCGTTGCTTACGAGATCTCGATTACACACTATATTTTGGTCAAAGAGTACAAGCTAAAGCAATATTATTCTACTTATTCTGTGCTCTTTGGTGTGTTATTCTGTGGTTACAAGACATCCATCATCATAAAATGACAGTCGATACGAACAGCTGTTAGAGGGGCGGCCATTTTTTCTCTATATACAACGCTTAAACAAGGGATTTCATGTATATAACTACTGCAAAGCAATTCCCATTGTATAGTTACAGCTTGTTTATACGTCCATAGCTTATTCACGGTTTATTAGTAAAATTTTCTGTCTCAACGCTGCATAAGTCTCGTATAAAAACTATACATGGTTTATTAGTAAGACCGTAAGATTAAAACTAATAATGAGACTGATAAGCAAGTTACATTTAATATGACTTAAGCCTAAGATAAGAAACTCGACAAATGCTTGGCAAGCATTTCCATGGGGTTGGGAATTAGGCCTACTACATTAACTGTAGATGGAAAATCGTCTTACTGTAGAGTGAACACACTACCTCATAACTCCTTAGAAATTGGTGATAATAAATGTAACAGGGATGCTAGCGGTTTGAATGCTTTGCACTGTTGGTCCGTTTGAACCAATCTGAAATCCACGAACCCACATCTCCCACAGGACACATTCTGAGAGTAATACAGGAGCGTTTATTTCGAGCAAGAACGTTAATCAATGGTTTTTAATCTCTACTTCCGATGTTAAAGCCCTAGGGTTCTATTGAGGTTTGAAAACAGACGTAATTGAAATAGTGAACCCCAACAGGGCGCTGGAGAGTGTTAAAAAAGACGTCGAGAAAGAATTCTTCGCTTTGGAATGAAAAGCGGGAAGTATAAAGAACTGTTCGATTCAGACAGGGAGCTGAAACACACAACTTCGATTTTATTGTTCTTCAGCATACTCTTCCTCTCGCAAGTGTATCCACTGAAGATCCTACACAGAGTGGAAGCGTTCAATACCTGTCATCTTAAGGGGGAATCCTTAGCATAATATGAATGGAAGAGTCCTTTATTATTTTGTTGCCTTGCGTTTATATTTTTATAAGTTTTTACAAAATAAGTTTTGATCTAATTTTCTTTGAAGAAACATTTAGAAATATTCATTGTGTAAACGTCTGTACGAGTCACCGGGATATGTCATGTTTCATGTTTGCTGATGATTTAGCAGTTAATACTATTCATAAAAATAGTGACATATTGTCTATGGAACTTGCTGATGTATCAAGTAGGGTTGTTGATTGGTGCAGTGCGAATAACCTTATGATTAATTCTAACAAAACTGTTAAATTAAACTTTGCTATTAATCGTCTTACTACTGTTAGTAATACTGCTGTTAGGTTTCTGGTCATCTTTCTTGAGCCTAGAATGGGATGGAAAACTCATGTTGACTATGTTGCTAAGACATTAAGTAAAGGTCTATATATGTTAAGGTTGTTAAGGAATAATTTACCTAACACGGTATTGTTTACAATATTTCATAGCCATATACAAAGTCATTTAAATTATGGCATTATTCTTTGGGGTCACCATACTTCTGCTCAAGCTCTTTTCATATTACAAAAGAAAGCTTTAAGATTAATTTATGGCGTACCAAATACGACTCATTGTAAACCTCTTTTTATAAAGTCACAAATCTTGACATTGCCGTCTATGTATGTATAGGCCTGTCTTCTTTACATTCGGAATAACATTAATAATTACATAGCATATACTTCTGTCCATAAATATTCTACAAGAAATAATACAAATTTATATATTGACAAATGTAAACACAGTATTACTCAAAATAGTTTTCTATTCTTTGCTTTTAAATTATTTAATAGTCTACCTGTTGATATAAGGAATCTTCCATTCCCAGTGTTTAGGACACGAATTAGGACTATATTATTGGCAAATCCATTGCATGATGTCGATGAGTTTTTTAATATTCATGTATCTTAATTTGTATCCATTGTATGATATCATGTATTTTAAATTGTATATGACGATGCCATACATGTTCCACATGTTTTTGCAAAATAAACTATCTATCCATCTATCTAGTTCAGTCTACTGAGGAGCTTGCATGCTGATCCGGAGGGGTAGGCGGAAACTGTACACCGTTTTTTGAGGTACCCACTAATCCTAGCCGGAGACTGCACAATTTACAAAATATGGGATCTGTATAAGTTATCTTTTATTCGAGATATGTCACGCACTTTCAAGTTTTCTGGAGACAAAATTTGACAAAAAGCATGAAATATTTTTGATGGCTTACTATTAACATCAACGATGGCTTTTCCTTTTGTAGTTGCATTAATAATTTGGCTATTTAATTTACTAATGTCCACCACATGGTTATGCTCACTGCGTTCTCTAATAACTTCTATATTGTTCAGCAAGCTATAAATTATCGCGGTACATTTTCTAACACTTCCACATTACTTCATCGTTTTTCAATTCCTTGGCTTCATATACCAGCACTAAATTTCCCCGTTCACTTTTAGATGTAAACGAACACTCCATCTTGAATGAAATGAAAAATTATTGCACAACCAAGTTATTATGATATGTCTCAACCACTGAGAGTGCGCTTGTGGTGAATTACGTCATGTCGTGGACAGTACAGTGCTACCAGGTGACTGGTTTACGAAATAAATGTAAACAAACGCTCCATCTCGAACAAAATTGAAATAGTTTGGTAAATTAAAACTATGTATAGGCTTAATATTAGCAAAGCAGGTAGAAAACATTTTGGTGTGCAGTTCCTATATGACCAAAATCCAAGTAGCAAATTCTGGTGTGCGGTTTCCGACGCCTGATCCGGAGTTGTGCTCGGGCGTGGGTTCAATTCCCTCTTGGGCTGATTACCTGGTTGGTTTTTTCCAGGGTTTTCCCAAACCTTAAGGCGAATGTTAGGTAATTTATGGCGAATCTTCGACCTCATACCGCCAAATACCATCTCGCTAACACCAGTTTCACCGACCTAAATGACCTAGTAGTCGATACAGCGTCCTTAAATTATTATTATTATTATTATTATTATTATTATTATTATTATTATTATTATTATTATTGTTATTATTACTTACGGCTTTTAAGGAACCCGGAGATTCATTACTGCCCTCACATAAGCCCGCCATCGGTCCCTATCCTGAGCAAGATTAATCCAGTCTCTAAAATAATATCCCACCTCTCTCAGATCTATTTTAATATTATCCTCCCATTTACGTCTCTGACTCCTCAAAGGTCTTTTTTCCTCCGGTTTCTCAACTAACACTCTATATGCATTTCTGGATTCGCCCAAGCGTGCTACATGCCCTGCTCATCATGTAGCACGTATGATCGAATCCAGAAATGCATATAGAATATTAGTTGGGAGGCCGGAGGGAAAAAGAGCTTTGGGGAGGCCGAGACGTAGATGGGAAGATAATATTAAAATGGATTTGAGGGAGGTGGGATATGATGATAGAGACTGGATTAATCTTGCTCAGGATAGGGACCAATGGCGGGCTAATGTGAGGGCGGCAATGAACCTCCGGGTTCCTTAAAAGCCAGTAAGTAAGTAAGTAAGTATAGATTATAACTCACAGATCAGAATGTGAACATCTCCTATCGGTTTATTACACGCGTGCAGAATTTTAATACCTCTTTCTCCAAAACTTTAGCAAAGATTAAGCAGTTTTGATAGTATCCTTAAAATTCTCTTTCTGTACTGAATGAGTGAAAAGGGAACAATTCACACATAAAAATCAACCCCAACCCTATTTTACTCTTTTAAATAAGTGCCCATTCCTACCCCTTTTCCTGCACAATTCAAGATGGTGGTCTATTGTGTGAAACTCGCAGCTAACCTGTGCTATCCAGATAGCTCCTCATTTGAATTTCGCTGAATACTGAATTCTGTGCCCGCTAGGGGTTGGAAGTAGGGCGAAAGGGGTGAGTGGAAGAGTGCAACATTTTAAACGCTTATAAAAGGGGAAACTACCCTCTCTTTAAGAGTCACTTACATGGAGAGGCATGTTTCCTGCCTATCCAATATGTTTGAAGAGGGTGTTTTCTTCCTAATCGATTGTAACAAGATAGTATATCGACCTATCGAGGCGTGTTTCAGAATATAATATGACACTCGCTTTGAAGTGTCTTGCTACGCTAGAGCCCTCTTACTCGATTAGTGAAATCGATTGGCTACTAAAAGTATCGTAAATAAATCGATGCAGTTTGAACAGCGAAAGACTGGGTTAATGCTGACAGAGGGTTGAATTCAATAATTTATTTTGTTAAACACTTTTGTAGCAAGATAAGAGGGTATTGTTGGAAAGAAACGTAGAAATTATGAGTTCCAGTTCTATCCTCATCTGCTTAAACTGTCGTGCTGGTATGTAAAACTCAGGGTTCAGACCTTGCGGAAAATTTATTTCTTGTACTTATCATAATGTTACAAAATTTAGTATTAATTAATTAATTAAATCATTCATTCATTCATTCATTCATTCATTCATTCATTCATTCATTCATTCATTCATTCATTCATGTATCTAATGCCTATCCATTTTACTTTACGTGATTCGGGTTCCGCATATTGCGGTTAGATGGCAGGACTGTGACCCATTTTCTAGTTGCACACCACTTCGGCTGGCCATGCTGTACTTGATGTATATTGCAGAGAGTTGTGTCTTGTATTAGGGTGAGTATATGTGTGTAAGTCAGGCATGTCAATTGATGCCTACAGGAGCAAGCGCGCGCTTTAGAGCCCAGAAGAGCCTGAGTGCTTTGCATCGGAAAGAAAAGAGACAGACGAAAGAGGTAGTATATGCCGCTTGGTCGAGCTATATTCAGGGATGGCCACCACTGATTCAATAGATAAAGGGAAGAGAACTTATTAAAACTGTATCCATGTTAATTTTTAGATTTGCCTGAGAAGTATAAGTGCATTATAAGAATGTAAGTTTTAATTTTAATGCTCATTTTTCACAAGTTTGATTATTTTATTCAAAAGAAATATTTTCTCAACTTTTCGTATAGAAAAGTGAAATTTTCAGGTATAGGCCTATTTATTTAGTAGCCTTATAGAATGTTTTCGTAAATCTAATATACCGTATATACGTATTACTGAAGATAGTGTATTGAAAATTTTGAAAATATTCGCATGGAAATTGTTTGTAAGGAAATGAATTAACAAAGCAACTACTGTTACATCATAAGCAAAAGATACGTACCCATGTGTTGTAAAAATGTCATCTCTATAGCTTCAGCAGATTTCGAGATAATAATTTAATGTTCTGATGATAGAAAGTTGCTCACAAATATCACCTTAAAAGCATAATGCGATAAGAGTTATGTTCTGTAATATTAGTTACACTTAAAACATATACAGTACCTAGGTAACTTTGTTTTGTACTGTAATATTGTTTTGATTAGTTTATTGATTATTTTTGTAAGGCTAAAGATACCATCAATATAAATTCCAACTTATCATGTCATACTCAATCTCTTTCTTTGGAATATCACTTTCTTTATGAATGATGTGTTTCATCCACTTAATACAGTATAATATTACACTACTATGGAATTTAAGTGAATATTCCTTCTTAACTCTCTATTATGTTATTAAGATTTCAAACACAAGTGCAATATTAAGAAATCAGTGTTAGTACTTTTTTTACAGACAATAAGCTATAGATAATATTAAACAGAAAGAAGCCATATAAAAATAACGACATAAAATTTCACGTTCCGTTTGAAGTTTGTGCACCACTGTTTTCTTAATCCAACAGGTTGCTTATTCATATACACAACCCTTCCTCTTTCCATACTTAGCGCTTGCTGCCCGCGCACGACGTCAAGATCAGAAAATGCGCTTGCTTTGACATCACTGGTGTAAGTGTTCGTGTAAGTGTGGTGTACGGAACGACTGATGATAAGGAAGGGAGAAGGTGAAATCCGGTGCCGGCACGTAGCCTACTCCTGTCGAATAGCATCAAGGGGGCCTCCAGGCTTAACGTTTCCGTCCGACGGACGAATTCAATCATTACCAACAGTGATATATGCCTTCTATTCATATGCACTGCGTAGAGATTTGGGATTTAATCCAAGCATATTAGTGATTAGAAATTGTGCACCGCCATCCCTCGTAGTCCCGAGGTAGAAATTTTACATGAAAATTTCTAATCCCGCTGGGGATCGAACCCGGACCCGTTAGTCTGGAAGCAGACACACCGCCATAGAACATTCATTCATACATTCGGTTTTTAATTAAGGACGCTTTCAATTGCAGATATAATTTAAATACAAATAAATGAAATTTAGATGATAGTTTTGAAGGGTTCTCTGTAGATTTTACGGCGACACTGGTACTTCAATTCAAATTACAGTTGAATTTTCTCATTCTATTTTATTTTTTATTCGTTTTTTATTTTACTGCAAATTTACATTATTGTGAAACATTATCTACTGCAAATTTCAGTTTATTGTAAACAAACTTCTTGTAAAACATTTTTAATGTCACATCTTAAATGATACTGTTTAACATTTTTTTTGGCTACCTCACCAAGTTGAGGAAGATTAAAAATTGTTAATTAATAATTATTCTTTTATTCTGGACAAGATCGAAGATTATAGATTTATTTTGTTCATAGCCGTTCAAAGTGGTATTATTATAAGTTTCAATATACAGTCTAAAATTTTGTAACAGTACCGTTATTTGACAAAAAAATAATTAAATAAATACTTAATTGAATACTAACGAAGGAGACTCCAATTTCGTTTATGATGAATAAGAACAATGTATGTAGGAAATCGGACGTAGAAACGTAAGTATAATAGTTTTAATGCGTGAAAATATAAACGGAATATTATAGTTACGATAAGACTGTTAAGGTGTCATTTTATTTTATGAATAGGGATATTTGTAAAAATTGGCCGCCACCGAATATAGACAGTTTACAAACAAAACGAATTTATATTATGTTACTCATTATCACCTTTACTTTTTAACTTCGCTCTAGAATATGCCATTAGGAAAGTTCAGGATAACAGACAGGGTTTTGAATTGAACGGGTTACATCAGCTTCTTGTCTATACGGATGACGTAAATATGTTAGGAGAAAATTCACAAACGATTAGGGAAAACACGAGAATTTTACTTGAAGCAAGTAAAGCGATAGGTTTGGAAGTAAATCTCGAAAAGACAAAGTATATGATTATGTCTCGTGATCAGAATATTGTATGAAATGGAAATAGGCCTATAAAAATTGCAGATTTACCCTTCGAAGAGGTGGAAAAATTCAAATACCTGGGAGCAACTGTAAAAAATATAAATGACACTCGGGAGGAAATTAAACACAGAATAAATATGGGAAATGCCTGTTATTCTTCGGTTGAGAAGCTTTTGTCATCTAGTCTGCTGTCAAAAATCTGAAAGTTAGAATTTATAAAACAGTTATATTACCGGTTGTTCTGTATGGTTGTGAAACTTGGACTCTCACTTTGATAGAGGAACAGAGATTAAGGGTGTTTGAGAATAAGGTTCTTAGGAAAATATCTGGGGCTAAGAGGGATGAAGTTACAGGAGAATGGAGAAAGTTACACAACGCAGAACTGCACGCATTGTATTCTTCACCTGACATAATTAGGAACATTAAATCCAGACGTTTAAGATGGGCAGGGCACTTAGCACGTATGGGCGAATCCAGAAATGCATATAGAGTGTTAGTAGGGAGACTGGAGGGAAAAATACCTTTGGGAATGCCGAGACGTAGATGGGAGGATAATAATAAAATGGATTTGAGGGATGTGGAATATGATAATGGAGAGTGGATTAATCTTGCACAGGATAGGGACCGATGGCGGGCTTATGTGAGGGCGGCAATGAACCTGCGGGTTCCTTAAAAGCATTTGAAGTAATGATAATAATAATAATAATAATAATAATAATAATAATAATAATAATAATACATTATATGGCAGTACCATTTTCCGTTACGCATTTGCAAATATAGAAGTTCATACTATATCTACGAAGTATATTGGAACAACGGAAGTGTCTAGAGAAATCCGAATCCCCATATCTGAGTATTCTACTGCATAGACGTTATTGCGCGATCCCAACTGAGTTCTTATTGCCGTGGGGTCTTACGAGGGATGAAGAAGTTAACTCAAATCTTGTTGTAAAAGTTTTCACTTAACCCTCATCCGCTCGCCGCCTGGAAAGACTGCATCCTGCGACACATTACTTACAATATCGATATGAAATAAACCACCCTCCACCCCAACCCTCAAGTGTTCTCGCTTCTTTTTTTAACAAGAAGACATGAATCCTCCCCGTAATCGAATTTCTTCTCTCCACCCGCCCATATCCGTTAACAGGTCATCCCCTTATTTTTAATTCTCGCCAACAGCCCCTTTGCGGAAGATGAAGTCGCCCTTATCGAAGGCTGGCAGACATCGCATGTAGTCTATAATACAGGCGCAGCCCTGTAAACTGCGACAGTGTATAATAATATTACAGGGAGAAGCGCAAGTTAGAAGGAAAGTGGACTATGTCCTTTGAAAATCTTAAAATTTTTTGATATTCAGTTAATGGCACTGGGTGTCAATTCTGAACATAAAGTGGCTTATTTTTAACGGGGACAAATGTTGTGTCGATTGGATTGTGAGAATGCTTTATCTTGTAGTCTGAACAAGATTCCAACATTGCCTTTTATTGTTATAATATCTTGACCTAAATAAGAGAGAAAACTACTTCAGTGTCAATCGTGCACGACACGACTTTCGTTACCCAGGCAGAGTGACGCAGAATGCTGAAACCTAAGTATGCGAATGTCCATATTCTGTACTCAGTAGATGTGAACTTACAATTACTGTAAAAGATTGGTAGATACCGAGTCTTTATTCACATCTAAAATCAACTATAACAAACAAAGTTTCAATAATTTATCCTTTTGTTTGCAAAATTTTTCATCTACAGTATAAATATCCCACACGTGGTCTTCCAGCGGTCTTTCTTCTGTGACTTTCCTAATTTTTCTTTTTGGTAGAGCTCTAATCACATAACCTGTATATTTAAATTGTCTTAGTTTTATTTTTGCAGTTGCATCTGAATGAATGTAAAAATTGTAAATTTATTGATTTTTTTCTCATTCTCCACTCTCGGCAAATATTACTTTGAAGAGGCCAAAATTATTTCCTCAATATTTTTCTTTCAAATATTTTCAATTTATATTACTCAAGTATTATTGAAGTACAAGTCTAGATTCACAATAAAATAGTATGACTTTTATTCTCCTTTAACCATCACATAATCGAAAACAATATGACTTTTATCCTTAATAATTCACCGTACTACAAAGGGTATTCCACTCAACACAGCAACAAAATAATCGTTATTGCACTCTACACAGCGACAATGACAATACACGTGTATTATTGAGGAGAACAACAATGTACTCCTAATTTCAAATAATGTTCACAAAGCACTATGCGCAGAACAGAACTGTCAATTCTCAGTTCACATTTCGCTTGCCTTAGTTAGTTCTTCTAGCTCACTGTTCAAGTGCACTGCACGTCGAACCCAGGTCTTCCGGCTCGCTGCGTCACACTCGCCTGGTAGACACGGTCACATTTACTAACTCACTCAAGTTCACTGCACGTCGAACCCAGGTTTCCCAGATGCGGTTCACTACACGTCGAACTCGAGTCTCCCCAGTTGCGGTCCAATACACGTGGAACTCAGGTCCCCGTCGCTCGCTGCTGTCCAAGACAAGACTTGAACACTCAAGACTGACTGTTCTAAAGACTGACTGACTGTCGGTCACTCGCTCTTTTATTACTAAACCACGCGTTCTGGAATCTTCTGTTCGCGTGGCTTTCAGAATCTTCGAGAGGAATACGCTTCTAGATGTTTCCCTTGCTCTCTCACTCCAAGCCGTTACCGCAGCCTTCTCCCCTCGCTCCGTACCGCGCTACAGATCCTACAGAAGCTCGAGTTTCAGTTTCCCCGCTCCTTCCTTCTCGCTAGATGCATGCGCAACTCCCTGACGCGACCAGAACATTCCAACATGACGCCAGAATAGGAAGGATTAAGCTCTTAATTTTGATATTCCTGATATTACCTTGCTCTTCAGTCATCATCATCATCATCATCATCTTCATCATCTTCATCATCATCATCATCATCATCATCATCATCATCAAATTCAAGGATTAATCCATGAAAGGCTCATTCCAATCTCGTGATTTATATCTGCTGAACCCATCTCTTCCTGGGTCTGACGACATCTCTTCTACCACGTGGTTGATTTGGTAAAGCTAATTTCTGAAAACGGTGTTCTTACATTAGCTCCACATGATCTTTCCAATTAATTCTATATTGATATAGGCCTATATATTTTTTATTTTCAATTAAAGATGTTGAGCTATTTCCGAATGTCTTAATTTCTCTTCCTATACATTAACGTATATTCCGCGATGCTGCTTAAAAATCTCGCCTCTGCGGCCTCAATTTTTCCTTCCTTGTTTTTGGTTAGTGCCCAAAACTCCGCTCCGTACGTCATTCTAATCAACTTTAATTTTGTACGTTCATTAAAAAATAATACACCTCCATGATGTTTCACCACTGCCCATTGTACATATTTTTCGATATTTGTAACTTTACCTCTCTATTTATGGGACAACTTTGTAGCGGTGTTGCCAAATCTTTCTTTGAGGTACTTTCATTTATTGCTATTCTTATGTTCACGTTGGCGCTTTATTTCTGTCATCATTGGCGCTTATGATAGCCCTTATAAACTATAGTTGGCGCAAACGAAATCCACCATGGTTAATGCATTTTAAAGAATATTTGGTGTTGCTAAATGTAGCAATAAACAAATAAGGGAATTCGTTCAGGCTATATATTGATTGGTTTTATATTAATTCTTGTAGAAATGAAATTAACAGCTCCTAGAAATGACGATACTCCGGCTAGATGTAGGGGAGAGTTGGGTAGTATCGGACATCGGGTAATGCGTTTCTTTCATCTACCAACAGATTGTAGTACCTGAATGACATGGTTACGTTTCTGTATGCGACATCACAGAAACGTAACCATGTCATTCAGGTACTATCATCTAGTGGAAGATGAAAGAAACTCACTGTCCGATATTACCCGATGTCCGATACTACCCATCTCTCCCCTAATGAAAAATTGCTATATCAACTGATGCTTCAGCGTGTGAAATAGGCCTACCTCTTGCTAACGGTTGATATACTGTTTATTGAAAATATTATAAAATAATAAATGATATTTAATCTAGATAAAAACTCTATTTATATATCCTAGGGAAAACACGAGAATTTTACTGGAAGCAGGTAAAGAAATAGGTTTGGAAGTAAATCCCGAAAAGACAAAGTATATGATTATGTCTCGTGACGAGAATATTGTACGAAATGGGAATATAAAAATTGGAGATTTATCTTTTGAAGAGGTGGAGAAGTTCAAATATCTGGGAGCAACAGTAACAAATATAAATGATAGTCGGGAGGAAATTAAACACAGAATAAATATGGGAAATGCCTGTTATTATTCGGTTGAGAAAATTTTATCATCCAGTCTGCTGTCGAAAAATCTGAAAGTCAGAATTTATAAAACAGTTATATTACCGGTTGTTCTTTATGGTTGTGAAACTTGGACTCTCACTTTGAGAGAGGAACATAGGTTAAGGGTGTTTGAGAATAAGGTGCTTAGGAAAATATTTGGGGCTAAGAGGGATGAAGTTACAGGAGAATGGAGAAAGTTACACAACACAGAACTGCACGCATTGTATTCTTCACCTGACATAATTAGGAACATTAAATCCAGACGTTTGAGATGAGCAGGGCATGTAGCACGTATGGGCGAATCCAGAAATGCATATAGAGTGTTAGTTGGGAGACCGGAGGGAAAAAGACCTTTAGGGAGGCCGAGACATAGATGGGAAGATAATATTAAAATGGATTTAAGGGAGGTGGGATATGATGATAGAGAATGGATGAATTTTGCTCAGGATAGGGACCAATGGCGGGCTTATGTGAGGGCGGCAATGAACCTCCGGGTTCCTTAAAAGCCAGTAAGTAAGTAAGTAAGTAAGTAAGTAAGTAAGTAAGTAAGTAAGTAAGTAAGTAAGTAAGTGTATCCTAGTTCAACTGCATTATCAAGTGAGAAATGAAGAAGATGAAAAATCACGAAAGAAATGGGTCTGCTACGTAACTTTATTCTAAATTAGTACAAACAGGAAGAAGATTAGGCCAAAACTGTAAAGTAAAGAAGTAAGCGAGGAATATGAGTTTGCAGAGTTGGTGAAAAATTTTCTACAAGTTTGAAAATGTTCTCACTTCTAAATGCGAAGTACATGTAGGCTATTTGCATATAGAAATGGGCTGCTTGCATTTTGTAACCTGGCAGCACGCATTGGTTGAAGTGGGAGCAGTTGGGACCTCTCACACCAGAGATTGCAGAGCAGAAGCTGACGGTCAGGGGGTGGAGGGACGAAGATGTAATTTCGGAATCCGATCCCTGCAATTGGTGCTAAGGAAAAAAAGAAATGCGTACGCCTTTGAGATTAGCCCATCTTATCTTGCAGCCGTTAGGCGATATAACACACTTCAGCTAAACCGAAGCGCCAAATAGCGTTTTCTTAGAACAGTTGAATGTCAATTTCTTTGTCTAACTTCTTTAAATGCTGACATCAGCAGCAATAAAAGTATTGGATATCCATATCGACAAAAGGAAATGTAACGTGCTGGTGAGAGAGAACTACAGGGAGTCAAAGAAATAACTTCTATACTTTATACATTTCTTATAATTATTTATTTAATTTATTATGAATATAATCAACAACATGCACATAGTTGAGTAGTACAAGACTACATATTACTACTTAAAGTAAAATATTCTTTCAGGATTTAATATTCAAAATATTTTTTCCTCTCAATCTCCCACTCTTGAAAAGCAATATCAATGTCAATTACCTATGTGCAGGGAAGATAAATTCACAGCAGAGAAGAAGTATGTACAGTAGATTCACCCATTCTTGTACATGTTGACCATGACGGCAGTGAAGACGGCTTTATTTTATAATTATGCTTGTCTCTTGTCTTGTGTGTGTAGTGGCGTTGTCTTAAATCAATACGGCATGTATCATTTTATTTCGGTCAAGAAACATAAATGATAATGAACTTAAAATGCACATTACAACATAACACGAAATGCTATCTACCGAATTATTGGATAGCTTTTACCTCGTACATAATATAGCATAGTTTTTTTTAGTTATCGTTGTTGGAAATAAAGAAAGAGTGGTAACTACTCTTTATACATTTGTAAATAAATAAATGAATAAGAATAAATAATAAATAAATAAATTACATAAATTAAATAAATCAATAAAATAAATGAATAAATAAATAAATAAATAAATTAATTAATTAATAACTAAATAAATAAGTAAATAAATAAATAGCTAAATAAATATGTAAATCTATACTAATAATAAATCTGTAAGCGAAATTTTTCTGGTAATTTTCGCTTTTCTAAAAATAATTGAATCGGTCATTGCAGAAAGGGGATAAGTCATAAAATCTTACTTTTGAGATAATCAATAAAAACTGTTTTATTCTTCTAATACTGGAGTAATCATTATAAATATTTTTTCTTATTTTGTTTATGAATAGTGAAGTATAATACATCATGTTAGACATCTGACATCTCAAACACTTTTGTTTAAAGTTCTTTAATCGAACCATGACTTATCCCCTTTCTGCAAGGAATTGTTAAATATAAAAGAAAAAATATATAATTTACAATTTTGTGCTAATGTAATATTTGAAAACAAACTAAATGGTAATAATTACAATGATAACGATGTTTTTGTGTATAATTACTACATTACTGTCACCATTTACATAATTATTTTTGCATTTTAATCATTATTCCTACAACAGAAATGTACTAATATGTGATTTTATATCCCAGTTTCAAATCAAAACTCTACTTTCAAACTAATACTTAAAACTGCATATAGGAGAGCACAATAAAAATACACTAAAGTACTACACAAAATCATTTGTTTCAATTTGTTATAGAGTGTATTGTTAGACGTTGGAAGCCACGTCATTTGTAGATTCCTTGTCACAAGGTGGCCAGTTCAGGATCTCTTTGTAAAAGAAAGTGTGTTCCAATGGAATGTATTGCCTCACTTTCGATATGTCTCCAAGTTTTTTTTTTTTTTCGTATTAATGGGAATTTTCCCATTGTATGCTTTTGTGTAGGCATTACTATGCGTCCAGAACCTGGTTTTTTTCATACAGAATCTGTGTTTCCTCATTTCACTACCAATGAACAAACTGGCAGTCACAAATCCTGAATCATCTTTAGAGTAAGCAAATTCACTGAATTGTGCTGAAGAAAACATATTATCTTTCCCTTTTTTCCTCAGTGTGTCTAATGAGCAGGTGGTTTTCTTGTAATACTCTGGCCACCAGTATTTAAAATTCAAAATATCATCAGTAGTAACTGATTCTACAGGAAATCTGTTGTTTGTGTTTGCCTGGTGGATCAAGGTATTATATTGGTCTGGTACATATACCCCTGTCTGTCTTAGTTTGCGCTTCACTACACCAAAGTTGCGGTCACAGGGAAGAAATGAATGGCCTCGTTGTGGAAAATAATGAATGATTTTGTTAAATCTCCCCATATGGATCAGTGCAAGCAACAATCGAATTAAGGTATGATTTTTATTTTGCCCTCCATAGTTATCAGAGAAAAGATACAATTCCTTGACTGAAGAAGGGACATTATTTTCAATGTAGTTTAGAAGGAACACACTTAATTTGAAGATTTGTGGCCTATATCTTCATGATAGGAATAGAAGTGCGCCGTATGGTCTTTGAAATTGTGAATGTTGAAAACTGATGACCCAAAGTTCCGTCTAAACAAACAAAGAGTAGTTTCTTACCCACATTGTTCTCCTGTCGTACGGGCTGCTATATACAGAGTTCCCAATGGAATGGACGTTCCAATGCCTTCAGTTTATTTTTCTTATTTACATCTCTGCGGTAGTTAATTTCATTGCGTTTACGTTTACCACTAATAACATAGTTTTCTTCCCCTTACTACTTGTAGCTTATCCGTCATTTTCCTTATCAGCTGATGGGCGCGTAACTTATTAGATCCGCGGCACTCAGTTGCGTCACGTCGTCAGTCAGTCAGTGCAGAAAGAAGGTAAGTCGCTGACTTGTCCCCTTTCTGCAATGACTGCGCTGCCTATGGTACTCTGCTTTGCGTTGAGAATGAGCAAATTTGTCCCATTTCTGTATGGAAATGTGTGTCTAGGTCCGGAGAAAGCAATGGCACTCTTAACTCATTTTCGCGTTTTTCATGACTTATCCCCTTTCTGCAATGACCGATTCAATTGGTGTTAACATGTATAATTCTGAAACCGAAAATCGCTTTTTTTAAATTTTTGTTTGTATGTCTGTCTGTCTGGATGTTTGCTACCTTTTCACGCAGTAATAGCTGAACGGATTTCGATGGAAAGTGGAACATAAATTAAGTTCGTTGTAACTTAGATTTTAGGCTATATGGCATTCAAAATACTTTAATTAAAAGGGGGGGGGGGTTATAAGGGGGCCTGAATTAAATAAATCGAAATATCTCGCTTATTATTGATTTTTGTGAAAAATGTTACGTAACAGAAGTTTCTTTAAAAGTGATTTCCGATAAGTTTATTCCATGCAAAATTTTGATAGAACTGATATTGAAGTCTGTCTGGATGTTTACGTTTTCACGCGATAATGGCTGACCGGATTTCGATGAAAATTGGAATATAAATTAAGTTCATTGTAACTTAGATTTTAGGCTATATAGCATTCGAAATACTTTATTTAAAAGGGGGGTTATAAGGGGGCCTGAATTAAATAAAGCGAAATATCTAGCTTATTATTGATTTCTGTGAAAAATATTACATAACAAACGTTTCTTTAAAAATGATTTCCGATAAGTTTTGTCCCGGGAATAATTTTGATAGGACTGATATTTAAGGATATACAAAAGTTTTAAAATAACAATACAATATATTTCCACCGCCGCCTCACATTATAGTGTCGTTGTTCTATGTGAAAAATATTAATTTTTTTAGTAGGAAGAAAAACAAATTTATTCATTCTATTGCAGTAGTGCATAGGAGATCGTGAATTCTTACATTTTCGAAAGAAAGAAATATAATTAAGTATAGTAGATTGTAGTATTTACTGCATCACTATTTAAGTTATTTAATAGAGCAAAAATCTGAAAATCGATATGTGACATAGGAGTTATTGCAGGAACGACGACGATGGCTACAACGAAATCAAAACAAATGACTCCGTTTATTTAAGGCGGCCTTGACGTTTATCAATATTAATATACAGAGAATATTTTGTGTGTTTGTATGAAGTAATCTCAGAAGCTAATAACCTTCACTATTTGAAATTTGTAGTTTCTCTAGATGGATGTAACGCTACAAATGAGGACTGAGGTAAGATGAAAAGAAATCTGTACGCACAGAAAACTTGATATTCTGTCGAAATATTGTATAACTTGATTATTGCAACTTTATTTGGTCCACATAAAATACTCTAATTTTATACACTCATTTTACCATAGAGATCACTGGAGCTGAGTTATTTTAAAAGATGTCATGAAATGGCGTTCCTGCGCTCATAATTTACCCATATTCGTTTCCTGTGTTTCTTAAAATAATATTTATGTAAGGTACCTCATTTTTTTTATTTGCATAAACAATGATATACAACCGAGCGGGTTGGCTCAGGCGGTAGCATTCGAGACACGCATTCGGGGGTCCCGGGTTCAAACCCCTTGGCCGACCAATCTGACTGGGTTTCTTCATGATTTCCCTTAGTCATAAAGGCAAATGCCGGATTGGAAAGAGATATGCCATTATTCATCACCGCCTCAATTACCAATACCAAAAACATTAATCAAAATCTATAATCAGTTACATAAACACAAGCCATCTACAACACACAATGAAACTGGAACTCAACAAGCGTAAAAACGGCCTACTGATATACCCACACATTCTAAACACGCGACATGACCACAGATGTTAAGGCGTGAATAAAATAAACTTAACAAAACAAAAAAAAAGGTTTTACAGTAAGTTTAACATAAAAATGATCTTCGTACACAATCAGCTCTATTAATTTGGAGTGATTTATTAAAGGATGCATTCGAGACCAATTTAGAAAAATGTTAAACGAATTATCTTTGCACCAAATGAGAGGTCTCTGGACCATTTTAATTATTTAAATAGAATTTAAATTAAGTAGTATATTAAACGATTTATTCTTCTATCAAACACGAATGTTCCCTGGACCCAATGAAACTGGAACTCAACAAGAGTAAAAACGGCCTGCTGATATACCCACACATTCTAAACATGCGACATGACCACAGATGTTAAGGCGTGAATAAAATAAACTTAACAAAACAAAAAAAAAAAGGTTTTACAGTAAGTTTAACATAAAAATGATCTTCGTACACAATCAACTCTATTAATTTGGAGTGATTTATTAAAGGATGCATTCGAGACTAATTTAGAAAAATGTTAAACGAATTATCTTTGCACCAAATGATGGTCTCTGGACCATTTTAATTATTTAAATAGAATTTAAATTAAGTAGTATATTAAACGATTTATTCTTCTATCAAACACGAATGTTCCCTGGATCCAATGTTCTATTTTAATTATGTAATTAGGGGAGAGTCGGGTAGTATCGGACATCGGGTAGTATCGGACAGTGCGTTTCTTTCACCTACCACCATATGGTAGTACCTGAATGACGTGGTTACGTTTCTCTATGCGACATCACAGAAACGTAACCATGTCAATCAGGTACTATCATCGTGTGGTAGATGAAAGAAACTCACTGTCCGATATTACCCGATGTCCGATACTACCCGACTCTCCCCTACTTTATATTTATTTATAATAAGTGCAGCATAGCGCACGGGTACAGCTAGTAAATCAATAAATAAGTAAATAAATAAACGTACGAATGAATAAATGAATCAATTAATTAATTGATAGGCAGACAGATAGATAAGTTTATAAATATATAAATAAACAATAAATAATTAAGTTAATAAATAAAGAACTAAACAAATAAATGAATGAGTGAATGATTGATTGAATGAGTGAATGAATGAATGAATGAGTGAATGAATGAATGAATAAGTGAATAGTTAAATAAGTAAATAGATAAATATACAATACATAAGTCAGGAAATAAATACTAAATCAGCTGGATTTGCAGTGAAAGACCTCCTCTTGGGCAGAACATTAAATAAAATGAAAAATAAGTAAATAAATAGATAAATAAATAAAAGTAAATACATTAGTAAATAAGTAAATAAATAAATAATATGGATTTAAATAAATAATTAATGTTAAAAAAATGTAAAATGACAGGAGACATGTGAAAATCCTTTAGGCCTAATGACATTTTACGTATAGGCCTATATGCAGGAATTGAGATAATAGAATTAGGATAAATAAATGCAATTTACTGTAAAATTTAAATGTCTAGTGAATGGAATGAAATAAGCTTTTGATAGCAGTAAATACTGAAATAATAATGATAATGGTAATCTAGGCATGTATTTATTTACACTGAAAGTGGGCAAACACCCGGTGACAGTGGTAACTTAATAATAATAATAATAGTAATAATAATAATAATAATAATAGTGGTAGCGGTGGTGGTTCCTTGAATTTCTCACGCCAGGAATCGAACTATGGACCACTTGGTTGGGAAGCGCATACAGTATTCACAGAGCTGGGGACTTGCATTAGTTCTTCCTGCATAGAATCCAAAGCTTCTGATGGCTTCAATAGTAAAGTGACAAAATTACAGCTGTTTTCCATAGATTTAAATGAAATAGTCTTTCATGAAAAGTCTCTTGAAGTTGTTCTTTTATTTCTTTGCATCAAAGGAAAAAAAAAAAGCTTTTAATAGAAAAAGGAATAACTTCTGCGAACCTTTGGAAAAAGGATTAAGTAAGAAACTAGTGAAGTGCTTTGTGTGAAGTGCGAAATTGTATGAGGCAGAAACACGAACATTACGACGAAGTGAAGTGCAACAACTAGAAGCGTTTGAAATGTGGATATCGAGAAGAATGGAGCTTGTGGAATGGACAGATAGAATAAGAAAAGAAGCTGTGTTAGAAAGACTGAGTGAAGGAAGAATGATGCTGAAATTAATCAGAAAAAAAATTGGCAGGGCCACTAACTAAGATAAAACTGCTCACTACAAGATAAACTAGAAGGAATGGTGAACGGGAGAAATGTTCGGGGCAGGAGAAGCTATCAGATGATAGATGCCATTAAGATACATGGATCACATGCGGAGACTCAACGGTAGGCGGAAAAAAGTGAATATTATGTTTGCAGTAAAGGACCTGCCTACGGGCTGAAAACTATGAATGAATGAATAAATGAATGAATGAATGAATGAGTCATTGCATATTCAAAATGAAATATAAAGGAAATGAAGATATTCTGAAGCAATAAATGTAGAACCTGTTGATTGATAAACTATCGATTGTATTGGCAACAACTTCGTACGGATAGACAAAGCACGTTTCTATAAAGACTAACTTATCAAAACTGTCAGCTCTCCAGATCTAAGTACAATCAAGGATGTTGTCGGAGAAATTTGTGATGTTTTCATTACTCTTATCTAGTTTATATTTAATCAGTTCAGTTAAATTGAGTTTATTTTGAATGAATTTAGTACACTTTGTAAGTTTGAGTTTAACTTGTTTTGCCTTCGTGTAACTTAATTACACTTAAATTGGTTTAATTGGATTAGTTAGTTTAGTTGAAATAGTAGATGGCACATGGAGCTACTTCGGACTAAAATCGGTTTCGTGTAAATGCCACGTACTTTCTCATACATTTAAACAGCGGCTAACAAAACTGTCAATTCAAGGGACAATTTAAAAAAAAATTAATGTTAGTGATTACTGTCTGGCGTGTATACAAATCCATATATTGATAAACCTAATACATTATCTTAATTATACCAAAATTGTCATTTTAATGCGAAAAATTAAGTGTACTTTTACGTGAACGTATGAGAAGACAAAAAAAAAAAAGATATTTTCACATAGCTATCATAATCTCAGAAACCACTAATCAAATTTGATATGTTGTTGTTCACAACTTATTCGACATTGCCGGTGAAGCCTTTTGTTACTTTTTGTATTCGGATTAAGTATAGAAAAATATTATAATTCACTTACAATTTTTATGTTAATTTTCAGTCAGTATTTCTTGAATTAAATAATTTTACAAAATACTAGAATAAATCTCCACCGGCTGTGTAGAGCTTCATAAAATACTATATACAAGCACGCAAAAATTCATTACTCTATATTTCATAGTTTCTGAGATAATTTTATTTATTTACGTTGAAACGGTTTGTGTGCTTATCTATTATTAGAGAAAAATTCGTTCCGGCACCGAGAGTCGAACTCAGAACCTTTCAGATTTTCGCGCTGAGCGCTCTTTCCATCTGAGCTATGCCGTAACCCGATGGACTGTGCCGGCCAAACTCTCCTCCTTTGTATCATCAATGGCCTAATGTCTGCATTTTAGACATACCCGTAGGTATAAGTCATGTATGCAGGAGTGCGTATTTAAATGACTTTATGACCATTTTCGACAACAGTTTTTTGAATCACTGTTAACATTGATGTATTACTTTATATTCACATATATGAGCCTTTGAGAGCAGAAGTGGTGTAAGTCAAAATTGGGTAATGAGGGTTAAAGTAAAAGTTTTTTAAAATATAGCGTAAAGTAGCAATTAATATATCCTTCGTGCTATCCACTGACTACTAATAATTTAAATAAATTGAATATTAATTGCTACTTTGCGCTGTATTTTAGAGAATATTTACTTTAACCCTCATTACCCATTTTTGACTTATACCACTTCTGCTCTGAACGGCTCATATAAGGACCTCGCCGTTCTCATTGAATAATCAGTGACTATAAGTAGGCCTAGTCATACATGTAGATACATATTATTAGAAAAAAATTCGTTTCGGCACCGGGAATCGAACTCAGGACCTCTCAGTTTTGTGCGCTGAGCGCTCTTTCCATTTGAGCTATGCCGAGACCCGATTCACGGCGCCGGCCGAATTCTCTTTCTTTGTATAATCAATGGCCTGCTACCTACATTTTAGACATATACTGTTTTCGCTGTAAGAAAAATCCTAATGTAAACATAAGAACGTTGCTGTCATACCCGTGATTGGCTCCCAGTCGAAACACTCACATGACGCAGGAAAATATAGTTCGTATTTGGAAACCACAAACTTGTATTATTTGAAAATAAAAAGTTGAATTCTAGTTGTTAAACACGATGAAACATTTAACTTCACTCATGTGTAAAACGCTATGTAATAGAAAAGCTACTTTTATATTTTGTTATGTACTATGAACGCGGATGAATACCAACAGTAATACCGAGGTAGTCTGTTCTTGTAACAAGCTGGCGTCACTTGAGCTCGTAGTTGTTCACGTAAGAACGTGGTACTGAAGTATGGCTTCTATATCCTCAACTGTCCATTGTAAAGATATAAGACTTAAAAATAATTTAATTGCAGTAATTATAAAGTAAATGTTTCCTAAGCAAACGAATGCAGAGTAGTGAGGTTAGGCCTACTTGTCGAGTAAATTGTTTAACATGAAACAGAATGTACAACAGTAGGCGGGAACACGTACTGAGAATCTATGGCGCCAAACAGCGGCCAATGAAGCCTCACTTCAGTCACGTTTGCTTACATTAGGATTTTTCTTACAGCGAAAAGATTATATATGTCATATATGCAGGAGAGTATATTTAAATAACTTTATGACCATTTTCGACAACAGTGACTCAAAAATGAAATTGAGAAAAATAGTGAAAATTCTTGCTATATGAGATAGATGTTAAATTTATATGGACACACAAAAGGTATGGCCACGAAAAGGTAAGGTCATATGGTATAACTGGATGGGGAGGAATTACAAAAACTGCTCTTCTTCCTCTAATTATTTTGCAAAAACGTATAATCAAAATTTGTTTGAAAAGGCGACTGGATTATCCCACAAACTTGATCCATTCCGAATTGAATGTTTTTAGAATTGACCAAATTTATAAATACTCTTTAATGAAATTCTATCATAAAAATAGAAAGAAAATTGTATCTCAGCCACATGATCATAATACAAGACGAAATGAAATTCTTAATTTAGTTGAACCTAAATGTGCCACATCTGCTGCATTACTACACAGTACAAATTATGGTCCACGCTTATATAATTCGATAATACAATTTCATCCAGAATTGACTGCATTAAGCAATGAAAATTTCAGATTCAGAATTTAAAAATTTGTATGACAGACTTCCCTGTTTTATATGTACAATGTATTGTAAAACAAGTTTATTTCCATCCTAAGTATATTTTTTCTATCTTATCTTGGTTACTATATCAACATAACCTGTGCTAATTATACTACTAATAATAAGTTAATATTAATCTATCACCAATCCCAACATCGTCTCTTTTTTCACTCAGTTATTACTAGTATTATTATTAATAATAACTTTATTATTATCATCTTTATGTGACCTTTTTTCTTAAGCATTTTGTCTACAAAGTATGTATATTGATGTATGTTTCTATATACTCTTCTTAAGAAACTGATCTTAGTGCAAGAGATTTAAATTTTTATTTTCTAAAAAGTAGAGATTTATATTTTTGTAAATTACCGGTATGTATAATCTGTGTAATCAGAATCTTAAATTTTAATTCAGAAAAAAATAGATGTGTTTGGTGAACAATGTAAATTTATATGTCATTTTCAAGTGTTTCTGTAAAAACGGAACTGTCCCCGAACACGAGCTTTGCTCTTTCGGGGTACTTTTATGTAGCGATTTTTATGCGTATGTTATCTATACTAATAATAAATCTGTAGCCGAAATTTTTCTGGTAATTTTCGATTTTACAAAAATAATTGGTCCTAACAGATATAATTAACCACCCTAAAACCGAAAATCGCTTTTTTGAAATTTTTGTTTGTATGTCTGTCTGTATGTTTGTTACCTTTTCACGCGATAATGGCTGAACCGATTTATATGAAAATTGGAATATAAATTAAGTTCGTTGTAACTTAGATTTTAGGCTATATAGCATTCAAAATACATTATTTAAAAGGGGGGTTATAAGGGGGCCTGAATTAAATAAATCAAATATCTCGCTTATTATTGATTTTTGTGAAAAATGTTACATAACAAGAGTTTCTTTAAAAATAATTTTCGATAAGTTTTGTTCCTTGAAAATTTCGATAGGACTGATATTTAATGAGATAAATGAGTTTTAAAATTAAAATAACTGCCATCTAAGGCCGTGTAATGAATTAAAAAACAAATGACTTTGTCTATAAGGAGCCTTGGACAGCAACAATCAAAAGCTATGAAAGATAGCCTACAAAGAATGTTTCTGTGTTTGTATGAGTAATATCGGAAGCTAAATTAACCGATTTGTATAATTAATTATTAATTCACCATTGGAAAGTGTAGTTTCTCTAGATGGATATAATGCTATAATGTTATTACAGTAACTTTTGAGTGAATCGAAGACAGGTAAGATTAAAATAGCTTCTTATGCACAGCTATTCTGTACATTCGTTTCCTGGATTTTCGAAAATAATTTTTATGACCAAATGAGTGGTCTCTGGTTCAAAATATCGCGTTTTAATTTTTTAATACAATTTAAATTAAGTAACATAATAAACGATTTATCCTTCTATGAAACACGAATGTTCCCTGGATCAAATGTCCTCTTTTAATTATGTAATTACTTTATATTTATTTCTAACGGGTGCAGCGGAGCGCACGGGTACGGCTAGTTATTAAATAAATCTAAATCTAAATCTAAATGAAGAGCTCTATGCTTTGTGTGATCGGCACCACGCACCGACTGATTTTTAACCCTAGAAAATCGAGTATTGATTTTAATAGGAGACTGAGTGGAATCTTGGGTAATTGTGAAAGTTTCGGCAACCAGGAAAATCCCGCCAGCATTCGGAATTGAACCTGGGACCTTTCATTTTGTAGCAAGTTGCTCTAGCAACTGAGCAACCCGGCTACAAATGCGGACTAGTGCAACACATTATTTAGTAAAATGCTTCAAATTTTGTGGCAGCGAATAAAATTTGAGTATGCAATCGGTGTAACAATGTCTGCTTACACAGACCTGTATTGAACGTCAGAATTGGAAATTTGAAAATAAATAACTGAATATGTGTGTGCTTTCACATACGTGGAAAATACATTCTTGGTAACGATTTCAAACCATAACGTCATGTTTATAAAATAAATTGACTTATAAAATTCGGATAACTGCTGACCAAAAGTAAATAAAGTTTAGTAATTTTTCAGCAGAGACAATTTCCAATTGTGAAATTGAAATTTAACTATTCAGTTCAGAAAATATAATATCGTAAACTGATTTTAATTCAAATGCATTTCGCACCGCTTTTGGTATTTACACACTTAACTGTGAACCAAGTACCGAAAAATAAACACATTTAAAAGCCAAAAATATTGGAGAAGGTATAACAGAATACTTAAATATGACCATAAAAATTACCAAAAATAAAATTTGATATGTTTTGTAGCTGAACCTAAACATTACACAATCACTGCTAAAACAGCCAGAATTACGGGCCAAGCTTATACAACCCCATATTAGTGATAAATTCAGATCTATATAATTTTAGTTTTGATAAATATAAAAATAGAAGGAATCAAATTGTAAATATTAAAGTTGTGTTTTCTTTTTGCTCTTAGTTATCAATATGCATTCATTCATTCCATTAATTAATTCATTCATTCGTTCAAACTTATATTCTATTCTTGATTAAATTCTCTGATTTATAATAATAATAATAATAATAATAATAATAATAATAATAATAATAATAATAATAATGATATTTATTTGTTTATGTATTTTGCTAATAATTGTAACATAAAATATAATATAGACAGAAAAACTTTAGCTCACCCCTGAAAGAGTAGAACTCGTGCTGGGGAGGATTCCTGAATTGAAATTAAGTAATATATAATACATTTTGTCTTATGTCTACTACGCAGTAAGAATATATAAATTTAAATTTACAATTTTTCATTATTTATAAAATCCATACATATTTTTTTTAATTTACTATTAGAATTGAGAAGATTGGGATATTTAATTATAAATTTGTTATAATATTCTTGAGCCTATACTACTAATGATTAAATACTATAGCAGTGTTCCATTTTGGTTCAAACAAACTTAAAGAATTCATAACTATGAGAATTCAATTAAAAATTATTTCGATTTTTATATATCAATTTTATTAACGCAATATGTGACCCGTTGCGCGAAAAGGGTCCTAAAGTCGTGAAAGGAAATTTTACAGGAGAACAAAATAACAAATTTGCGGTGTAAAAACTGCATTTCTATGTTTTGACATCTTGCGCTACCTGTAGGCTTTTTTTTTTACATACTAAATTAGGACGTAGGTTTACAAAATTCTTCTCAAATACCTGAATATTTCTTATAGATGCTAAGAAAACACATGAAAACTGAAAACTTTAATTGCACTTTTCTCGAAAAGTACATTCAAGTAATTACGCTACAGTTCAACTTAAGAACATGTTTGAGTCTTACAATATGTCCATCCTTCCTTCCGCAGCTGCCCACCACACCCAGGAATCGGAGACACTTCTTGACATTATTGCCACGACTAATCCTCAGCTAGTATTAACGAATGGACAACTACCAGCGCCGGGTATCTCAGCTCACGACATAATCTTTCTAGAATATTCCTTGTATTGTCCAAATTATAAACCTCACATCACATCATACCGTGACTTAAAGCATATTGAGCATGATGAATTAATCAATGACTCGCTTAGCCTACCTTGGACTGAAGTGTGAAATTTACCAGACATTGACGACAAAATAAAAAAATTTAACGACCTAGTAATTCAGTTATACGATAAACACGCACCCTTGAAAACCAGACGAGTTGGTAGACGCCCTGCGCCTTGGATGTGCGATGCCATAAAATTACTCATGACTGACAGAGACACTGCTTATCGTAAATACAGAAGGAGCAAGGACGAATTAGATTTTAATACTTACAAAGTTTTAAGAAATAAATGTAATCAAGCAGTAAGAAATGCTAAATTACGCCATGCACATTCCCTTATTCTACCTTCGGTCAGTGCGAAAGAATTGTGGCGTAACCTTAATAACCTGGGTCTAACAAAAGCAAAGCCTCGGGTAGATAACATCAACTTGTCACTCAATACTCTAAATGAACATTTCGTCACGGCTCCACCTGAACCATTATAAACAAGAGACTCTTGAATTTCTCAGATCTTACCCCCAACCTGTGTGGGATAAATTCTTCTTTAAATACATTAACCCGACTGACGTACTGAAGACGCTGCGACGTATGAAATCTAAAGCCCAAGGTATAGACAATATAAATATCACTCTCCTGTATAAAATAATAGATGTGATCCTGCCGACCGTCACCCATATATTCAATGCATCTATTATGACTGGGTCCTACCCCTCACTCTGGAAAATGGCATTAGTGAAACCTTTACCTAAATCTAACACACCTTCTACAGTAAACCAATACAGACCGATATCAATTCTTCCCACTCTTTCAAAAGCATTAGAACATATTGTACACGGACAACTTACGAACTATCTCGACGAACACAAACTCCTTGATAACTATCAATCGGGATTTAGGCATGGACACAGCACTACTACAGCCCTACTTAAAGTGACTGAGGACATCCGTGAAGCTATGGATAGGGGTGAAGTAACGGCACTAACTCTTCTCGATTTCAGCAATGCCTTTAGTTCTGTTGATATACTTGCTTCTTGCAAAGATGAAGACTTTGCACCTGTCAGACAATACCTTGAGCTGGATGGACTCCTACCTACGGGACCGCCAACAGTGTGTTTCACTTGATAATCAATTCTCCCAATGGCGATGCACAAAGGCGGGAGTGCCGCAGGGCTCCGTATTAGGACCACTACTCTTCTCTATCTGTACTAATGACGTATCAAAGAACTTACAGTATTGCCGATATCACCTCTATGTCGACGACCTACAACTTTACATACATTCCAGACCCAATACGATCAATGAATCGATTGACAAGTTAAATTGTGACCTAGCCACTGTCTCCACTCGGGCGGCCAATTTCGGACTCGCACTTAACCCAAATAAGACTCAAGCTACAATTATTGGATATAAGCGTTTAGTTAACTCCCTTAATAACAGTAATCTTCCAGTTGTTACCTTTAACAACACGCTAATCCCTTATTCATCTGTCGTAAAAAATCTTGGCTTCTTTTTTGATAATAATCTAAGTTGGAATTTTCAAGTTAAAGAAACGATAAAAAAATCTGTTCCTCCATTCACTGTTTGAGTCGCTTGAGAAACTTCTTGCCCCAGCAACTAAAACTTACCCTAGTACAAACCTTAGTAATGCCGCACTTCGATTATGTGACGTTTTGTTAAGTGACCTAAGTTCTGAATTGTCAGTCAAGTTACGGCGAGCTCAGAATATGTGCGTCAGATACGTGCGCAACATCCGACGATATGATCACATATCACCGTCCTTCGCAAGTCTTTCTTGGCTCCGACTTAAAGAACGCAGGACTTTACACTCTTTATCTTTACTCTATCGAATTCTGCACACCTCAACACCAAATTACCTTTCGTCTCGTTTCTCTTATTTATACTCTAACCACGACGTAAATACCAGATCACTTATCTGTGGCACGCTAAGTATACCTCTTCATAGAACATCTTGTTATTCATCATCTTTTACAGTATCCACCTCGCGTCAATGGAATTCCTTGTCACAAAGTATTAGGGGCTGCAAGACAATAAACACCTTTAAAAACAGCTTAAAAGATAACCTTATTAGCATTTCACTCCAATCTTACTGATTTAAACTATCACTGACTACATTGTTACTTCATTCTTTAGACATCATCCTGATAGTGCTGTATTTTCAAAATTGTCTCATAATAATCTCTTTCTATTATCTAATATTATTTGAAATATATTAACATTTATGTATTTTAGCTTAATTCTGCTACACAGTTTATTTCAGTGTCTAATTAATAGTTCATAGTATTTTGTTGTTTAATTCGTATATAACTCTTGTATACATGTAACTCTCACTTAATCAAATTGTAGAATTTTTTGTAAGTTCATGCATATGTATATACACTTTTTGCTGGTTGAGTGGAAGAGAAGGCCTAACGGCCTTATTTCTGCCAGCTAAAATAAATCATTATTATTATTATTATTATTATTATTATTATTATTATTATTATTATTATGTAATAACAACATTCAATAAGTAATATATTAAAAACTATAGCACCTAGAACCACGATTTATTTAATGCTCAGTATTTCATCCTCTTTTTGAAACCACAAAAAGAAAAAACCAAAAAAATGAAAAATCCGACTTTAGGTCCCATTTTCTGCAACTAGTCACATATAATAAATTTGTTTTATTTTAAGAACATTAAAGTCTAAAAACAATTTTTGAGGTGGAAAATCAATAGGTTTATGAAGACACATTTTAATTATTTTTTCTTAATTAACAAAGTGTATATAATACGAGGGAGAGTCAAAAAGTAACCTTAATAATTGTTTTATGAATTGAATATGACTTCAGAGTGCTCCAGTGGATCAAGGAATTTTTAACTTGTCGCACTCAGAGAGTACGGGTAGGGGAGGAATTATCGAACCCAATTGAAATTACTTCCGGGGTCCCGTAGGGGAGTGTTTTGGGGCCTCTTCTATTCTTGGATTTTGTAAATGATCTGCCAATTAATATCTTGTCTAGGGTTCGCTTATTCGCGGATGATTGTATGGTACATAGGGAAATAAAAAGCCATGAACATACTACTCTTCTCCAGAATGACCTCAATAGAATAAACGATTGGGCAATAGCCAACAAAATGAAAATAAATTCTCTAAAGAGCAGAGCCATCAGCTTTACAAGGAAAAGAAATAAAATAGTCGCATCGTATACGTTAGGGGGTGAAACCATTCCGGAAGTTAACAAATGTAAATACCTCGGAATAACATTTAGCAGCGATCTCGGCTGGGGGGGGGGGACACGTTACAGACACAGCGGGAAAAGCATGGAGAGCGTTACACTTTGTGATGAGGGTACTAAGAAAAGGTTCTGATAAATCCAAAGAGATTGCATATAAATCACTAGTACGTCCAGTAATGGAATATGGTGCTGCATGTTGGGATCCTTACAGATTAGAACATATTAAGACACTGGAAAAGATTCAAAAACGGGCTCTCAAGTGTTGTCGGAAAAATTCACCATTAAAATGGGACACACTCACGGAGAGGAGAACGCGAAATCGATTATGCGCACTGTTCAAAACATACAGAGGTGAGCCTGCCTGGAGAGAAATGAAAAATAGGTTGCAGCCGCCAAATTACTCTTCAAGGAACGACCACTCATATAAACTGAGGGAAAGAAGGCAGAGGACGGACACTGGAAAGTTTTCTTTTCTCAATCGTACTATCAGGGACTGGAATGCTTTGCCTGGAGACCTACTAAAGACTTTACCAACAACCAAAAATGTATTTAAAAATAGGCTTAAGGACCTTACTAATAGACGGTAATTATACACAGTATTTAAAGGGTGTAAATGATATGTTGTTATTGAAGTGTTGTATCAGTGAAGAATTATGTTGTGTCAGTGAATTGTGTTGTATCAGTGAAGAAGTATGTCGTGTCAGTGAAGTGTTCTGTGTAACTGAAACGTGTTCCTGTCAGTGAAGCTTTATAGTTTATAGTGGCAGTGCATAGTATTTGAACAGTGAAATGTTTTTGAAGTGTTAGTGAAATCAGAATAGAATCAGTGAAATGTGCCGTAGTTCCATTGCAGTGAGTGAGTTGACAGCGAAATGAGTGTAATTTGAAAGGTACTTGTGCAGACATGAACATATCATACTCGTGGGTTTTAGTTCGATCTTAGTTTTAAGATACAAATTAGATTTATTTCAAAAGTTATTTTAAGTGATCGTTTCATTTAAATTAGTATATTTCCTGTTGTTATTGTTATTGTTATTATTATTAATTATTGTTAGTATTAATTATTAGTATTATTATTAATTGTATTTTTAATTAATAAGTTTATTATTGTCATTATTGAGTGTAATTAGTTACCACTGCCACCGGGTATATACCCACTGCAGTGTGAATAAATACATACATACATACAACAAGACTACAAACACTTCATCACTTTTCAACTACGTTCAATGCAAGTGTTCCTGTTATACAGATATTACATACAGTACTACGTTCTACTATGCGAGTCCCACTTTTTATTTATATATTAAGGTTGCTTTTAGACTCAGCCTCGTAATAATAATAATAATAATAATAATAATAATAATAATAATGATAAGTTTATAGCCAGAAAAATATGATACAAAGAAATTGTAAATATACCAAATTCTAGCACTGTCCTGAAAGAGAGCAATCTCGTGCTCAGGGAAGGATTCCATCTATACTATTAATAAATCTGTAGCCAAAATGTTTCTGTTAATTTTTGGATTTTACAGAAATAATTGGTGTTAACATGTATAATTAACCATCCTGAAACCGAAAATCGCTTTTTTTAATTTTTGTTTGTATGTCTGTCTGTCTATCTGTCTGTCTGTATGTCTGGATGTTTGTTACCTTTTCACGCGATAATGGCTGAACCGATTTATATGAAAATTGAAATAAAAATTAAGTTCGTTGTAACTTAGATTTTAGGCTATATGGCATTCAAAACACTTTATTTAAAAGGGAGGTTATAAGGGGGCTTGAATTAAATAAATCGAAATATCTCCCTTATTATTAATTTTTGTGAAAAATATTGCATAACAAAAGTTTCTTTGAAAATGATTTCCGATACATTTCATTCGAAGAAAATTTTTGATGGGACCAAATTGCACCAAAAACGGATGTTCTCTGAACCAAATGATCATATTTTAATTATTTGCATGTAATAATTAAGAAATATGTTAAAGGAATTATCATTGCAATAAAAGAGTGGTCTCTGGACCAAAATTATCGCATTTTAATTATTTAAGTACAATTCAAATTAAGTGACATATTAAACTATTTATCCTTCTATCAAACACGAATGTTCCCTGGACCAGATGTCCTGTTTCAATTATGTAATTACTTTATATTTATTTCTAAAAAGTGCAGCGGAGCGCACCGGTACAGCTAGTACATAATAAAGTTTCATGCATAAATTGCAATAAAATACATCTAAAATTAATATGTACTCATAACAAATTGCTTAAAGCTATTTTTAAATTTGAAACTTTTGAAGTTAAATAAATGAGCCTGTTTCTTTATTAATTTGTTATAAATTCCAGGGTAGAAATTACTACTATGATTGAAAGCAGTGTTCGTTAAACACTTGCGTTCAAACAAATGTATTGTATCCATGCCTTTGGTTTTGTGTTTGTGAGTATATGGTCTTAAATATGTGTGATTTTTATGTATAAAATTTAATAATACATTGATATAAATTTGATGTATTTTCAAGACTTTGAATTCTAAAAATGATTTGCGGTAGAATAATCAATAGATTTTTTACATATATTTCAATCATTCTTCTCTATAATAAATCTAGTTGATCTAGATTAGTTTTATAAGAACTACCCCATTCTAATATTCGATATTTGGTTATAGACTGAAATAAGTCAAGGTAAAATATACATAGTACATCTGTTGTTAAGTAATTTCGTAACTGAACAAAGTAATAGGCCTATATAATTCTGCGCAATTTGTTAGAAAGATTGTTGATAGACCTACGTTTGTTCCATTTCAGATGTTTAACCTCTTAAGATTAATTTAAAATTGGACAATTACAGCTAATTGAAGAACAAGCTGAATTGTGTATTTAACGTTTAGGGAGGAATTAGGCAATTTATAATATTTACTAGTTAATGAAAATGAATAGCTATAATTTTAAAGGTGTTACGAGAGATAATTTTTGATTCAGACCATGGCTTTTATTGATTTTAAACCGTTAAATGCCTTAAAATAAGTGTCATGCATATCGAGCGCAGACAGTAGACCTTGTGACTTGTATTCGGAAGGTCCCGGGTTCAAACCCCGTGACCGGCCAATCTGACTGAGGTTTTTCATGGTTTCCCTCAGTCACATACCATGATTCATCGCTGCGTCAGTCACTGATACCATAAACATTAATCAGAATCTAAAAAAATCAGTTATAGGTCCACCAACTTCTTATTGCCGATTGGAGTGAGATCACTGCTATCACTACAACAGGAAACATGCAACGATCTCAGTAGTTCGGACTCCTGCCGTCGGTAATCGGAACTTGGCTGACCTATACACGAAGACAAGTCATCTACAAAACACAACAGAAACAAAGACTCAACACTAATAACAACGGCCTAATCGTATATCCACAGATCCTAACATGCGATCTGACCACAGCTGCTATTAAAACGTGTATAAATAACACCTACATAACTTGCCATCCGTTTCAGTTACCTGACATCGTATCACAATCTCGTCACACGCACGCAAAATAGCCGCACTAGCCATACCAACACATAAGACATCATCGTATTCATCATCATACACAATCTCGCTATCGCGCTTTTGGAAAACCTACCCAGTGATATCAGAGACTATCGGAATTAAATAGTGTTCAAAAGCAAACTCATTAAGCATTTTCTTACTGCTTAGAGTGCCATGCTGTAAAATGAGTATGCTAACTCATTGCAAATGTTTCGAAATTGTTACTGTTTTGTTCCGCTTTATCTTTGCACAGTAAACTCATAACTTCTAGATATTTAATCATTTTTTCTTAATCACTAATATACTAGGTAAACGATATACTATATTAGTACCTTTTGTACCCATTCTAGGCCCTACAATTTAAATATGTTTTTTTTATTGTTTCTCTCATTCTTTTTTGCATTTTTTTTTGTATTTTTTATCTGCAATTTTACTAATATTTTTTATTTCCTTCTTCTCTCTGAATTTGTTTCTTGTATAGGCCTATGTCTATTTGTATTTTGGTGGTGTGGTAGAGAAAGTCTGATGGCCTTAACTCCGCCAGATTAAATAAATAAATAGATAGGTAGATAGATAGATAGATAGATAAATAGATAGATAGATAGATAGATAGATAGATAGATAGATAGATAGATAGATAAATAGATAGATAGATAGATAGATAGATAGATAGATAGATAGATAGATAGATAGATAGATAGATAGATAGATAGATAGATAGATAGATAGATAGATAGATAGATAGATAGATAGATAGATAGATAGATAGATAGATAGATAGATAGATAGATAGATAGATAGATAGATAGATAGATAGATAGATAGATAGATAGATAGATAGATAGATAGATAGATAGATAGATAGATAGATAGATAGATAGATAGATAGATAGATAGATAGATAGATAGATAGATAGATAGATAGATAGATAGATAGATAGATAGATAGATAGATAGATAGATAGATAGATAGATAGATAGATAGATAGATAGATAGATAGATAGATAGATAGATAGATAGATAGATAGATAGATAGATAGATAGATAGATAGATAGATAGATAGATAGATAGATAGATAGATAGATAGATAGATAGATAGATAGATAGATAGATAGATAGATAGATAGATAGATAGATAGATAGATAGATAGATAGATAGATAGATAGATAGATAGATAGATATAAATAAATAAATATACATAAATACATATATACATAAATAAATATATACATAAATAAATATATACATAAATAAATATATACATAAATAAATATATACATAAATAAATATATACATAAATAAATATATACATAAATAAATAAAGCAACTTAAAAAATTGTCGTAGCAATATTTTCCTCCATACAGTAACTATCATCTTTTTAGGAATAAAATATAACTTTATGGCTTTCGTATATCTTAGTAATTTCTATTTTATAATGATTATATTAAATTTTGTAATTTTATTGAATTTTTGTTCTATTGTATTTCAGTAGAAAATAGTTATTTATAGGAACAGCCCTGAACATAACCTTTCTCAGACGAGTGTGTGCTATCACAGTCTACTATATACAGTCACGAAGCTTGAGTTTTGAGGGTGCTAGAAACAATAGACTGTGACGGTTCTATTTTGCATTGCCTGTAATGAGGCGATATTAGCGACCCTAGTGGCGAGCAACTACCTAATGTTTGCATATTTACTACGTATTGAGCTTCGCTACTGTATATACTAGACTGTGGTGCTATTTTATTCTGCATAAACACTTTCTATTGTAGTATATAGCAATACAATGAATGACTGAATGAATGAATGAATGAATGAATGAATGAATGAATGAATGAATGAATGAATGAATGAATGAATGAATGAATGAATGAATGAAGTAAACACAGATATTCATATGGCGTAATAGCGTTTATGAACAATCTGTTGGAACAAATATGGATCCCCAAAAATAAACCTTCGTTTGCATTATCATACCAAGCAATTCTGACAAATGAAGTGTGAGTTAAAACTGGAAGTATCAGAAAATGATTGAACAAAGGAAAGGAATTTTGAATGATGTAATGGAGATAGATTGTCATCAATTTTTAGTTTAATTGAATATCTCCACAATACTATTTACAGTGGGACTGAACACTCCCTCTCTTTCTTCCGATCACAGTAAACAATTTACGCTGTCATTGTTCCGGTTGTGGCAGAGTGGAAAGTGATGTTACGTCAGCCCTGGAATTCAAACATTGCGAAGAGAAAAGTATATGGCCACCATTCAAAATGTTTTACAGTGGAGCTTGAGAATTTACTTTTGACCTAGAAGGAGCGGCAAACAAGAACACAAGAAAGAGGAAGACTTGGGTTGAAAGAAAACACTATTTTATTTCAAACCTAAACCTTAAGAAAAACTTTCTTGGAACATTACACAAAAGATTATGTATCATATACCACTTTTCCACCCAGTGGTTCGCGAGAAGAGATTCTTCGGTGCCGTGGTACAGACGGTTTCGCATACATTTATCTATTTCTGCATAAAATGAGGTCATTTATTATAAAGCCCCATGAAATGTCATAAAATGAAGGGATTTTTTTCTTCAAGTCTACGGAAGTTTTGAACGTATGTCATTAACACCCGGGCTTTGTAGAAGAGGTCGTAAACCATTTTTAAGCGAGGCTGAAAGTAAGATTTCTTCTGACTCTTCGATCGCGTCATTTCTTTCGAATAGCAAAACGTTACTCGTAAAATCTTTACGCATCTTGTTTCTCGTGCGACTGACCCTGTGGAAGAATAAATCGACGTTAACAAAAAACAGCTTTTTCTTCCAAGTATTTCTGACTTGTCCCATGTACGTATGAACAAATATATTTCACTGAAAAGTGGCATAAGAGTATACTAACCCTATCATTGATATATGCGACTTGAGTTCCCTTCCATGTGATCCAAAAGTAGTCGGCTTTTTGTCTCCTAATGGCTAGATGCTAACAGTTGAGTGGACGGTATGATGCAAAATAATTGGATCTCATAATTATATTTTGTTACTCAAATATACTGTAGGCCTACAATGTAGACGAAAAGTGCCTCTATACCTATGTATTTTTTCCTGCAAGACAAATCTGACAATGGAACATCATTTTTTATTATTTATTTATTTATTTAATCTGGCAGGATTATGGCCATAAGGTCTTCTCTTCCATCCTACCAGATAGCACATATAAGTACAAAAAAGAAACACAAACACTGATGAAAAAAATACAAACTAAATTAAAGCCTTATATAGGGTCAGCAGGGTCAAAAGAACACTATAGAGCTCTCATCAAGCTAATACAAGAAAAAAATAAAGGAAACAGAGATAGCAATGATAGTGATAACTGATAATAATAATAATAATAATAATAATAATAATTAATAATAATAAATACATTACTTATTTTATTGTCAATTTTACAACAGCATAGTTACAATATTTATTATATGTCATGGGTTAAGCCGAAGTTGCCCAACCTGACAGGTGTTCAACAAGCAATTCCATGAACTAGAATATGATTCTTCAAGTTAAATTTGAATTTTGATATTGTCCGACAGTCTCTGACATGGTCAGGGAGAGAATTCCAGAGGCGTGGAATAGATATGCTGAAAGATGATGAATAGAAGGTTGTTCTGTGTAGACGAATAGCTGTGTAGACGAATAGAGAGAAGGTACATGTTCAGGGTTCGAGGTAGTGAAAGGTAAACAAAGCGAGATGCTAGGTAAGAGGGTGTGGAAATGTGGATGATTTTAAATACCGTATTTACTCGAATATTTCATGCACTTTTTTCCCGCAATTTCGATCTATAAATTAAGGGTGCGTGAATTAAGCGAGGAATTTCACAAGCTGGTATTTTTAAGGGTAAAAATGACAAAACTACGCAGTTCCCTCACATATCTTAGTAACTTGTCTTCAAGATCAGGGAATTTTCCACTTTTTGGCCCACGAAATGCTTTCCTTGATGCATTTGTTTCTTGAAGAGCTTGTTTTTGTTTCCTCCAGTAGCGAATATTAAATTCTGGAACTGTGAATTCACGTCCAGCTGCTCTGTTGCCATGTGTTTCTGCATACGCAATAACTTTTAATTTGAAGGACGCAGTATGACTCGAATATCGGGATTTACCATTCATTGTTAAAACTTTTAATAGACTGCTTTTGACAGGTTTCCCTTTTCGAGTCTCAAACTCAACTGATGCGATCCAACACAAAGCTTTCAAACCACCCCCATTCAAATGGTAGGGGGAGGTCAATACCCTATACCGGTATTTTTAAAGGACTTTCATAGACGAGAAGGGTGCGCCTGTAACAGGTAGCTGTCCGGTCCCAAATACCGTTATGCACTCTCTCGTTACGGCATTTAAGATACCGTACATTCAGGGCTCCTCAACATAACACACCTCATTACTTCAAGTTTTAGTATGTACTTGTTACAGTATTTCACGAATATTAAATGCGTGAAATATACGAGGAAATTAATTTATTAAATTATATAGTAAATAATTTGGGTGCGTGAAATATGCGATGGCGTGAATTACGCGAGTAAATACGGTAGTAATAATAGGGAGTTGAAGAATCTTCTTTCTCTTAGTGGATTCCAAGACAACAATTCTAGTGACGGTGTTACATGATCGAATTTTCTAATGTTACAAACGAAACGAACGCAGATATTGTGAATACGCTGTAGTCTATGGGCAAGATCAGTATTTAGATTCGTGAATAGAGAATCGCAATAATCGAAGTGGGGCATCACTAAAGTTTGGATCAGGTTCTTTTTAAGACTCAATGTTAAGACAACTTTACAAACAATTTATATATAATTCGAAAGAGTATTCTGAAATATGGTTAAAACTATAAAATTACATCCTGCGATGCACATATGAACGAGCTAGAGGGAGTTAAAGAGGCGGGGGTGGGGATCTCCGCCATCCAATGGGAGTTTATTACGTTTGATCTGTTGGACGTGCGCGACGTTTGAGTAGGTATGTTGTGTTGTCTCAAGCAACGTAGGGAGCGAGCCACACTTTCGTTTGTCTCATAGATCGGTACCCGGCACCGGAACAATTTTTTCTTGAAATTATTCAATAACAGTAAGAGCAACAGAACCGTTCCAGTAACATTTCTTTTTTATTTTTTATTTTTATGTTAGTAGGTTATTTTACGACGCTTCATCAACAGCTTAGGTTATTTAGCGTCTGAATGATATGAAGGTGATAATGCCGGTGAAATGAGTCCGGGGTCCAACACCGAAAGTTACCCAGCATTTGCTCATATTGGGTGAGGGAAAACCCCAGAAAAACCTCAACCAGGTAACTTGCCCCGACCGGGAATCGAACCCGGGCCACCTGGTTTCGCGGCTAGACTCGCTAACCGTTACTCCACAGGTGTGGACTTCCAGTAACAGTAATACTAATGATAATATAAGAAATTCACCTATGTAATTTTTTGTTAATAATAATAATAATAATAATAATAATAATAATAATAATAATAATAATAATGGTTTTATTTAACCTGGCAGAGTTAAGGCCGTAAGGCCTTCTCTTACACTCAACCAGGATTAAAACTTGCTTACATAGTTGAAAATAAAACTGGATCAGAATTAAGTAATTACATACTGATACAATTTAGGTACATAATGAGATCAAAAGAGGTAGTTACATAAAAATTTACCTCATAAAATAAAAATAAACATAGTGTGGAATACATATTAATGGTGTTGGAATCAAATACGAATCACATAAAAAACAGAAGCCGATAATTCAATAAAAAAAATGTACACAGTAAAAATAAAAATAAACACATTAGTATACATATTAGTGTTAGATTACAATTAAGTAGGATTTACATAATGAAACCAGAAAGCGACAATTGAATAAAATGTACACAAAAATAGATTATTAATAAAAAAACACAGTGGGATACATTTTGGCGTTAAGTGTGATAAATAAACACGATTTACATGATTATACAATAAAAATAAGAAACAAAAAAGAAAATAAAAAATAAAAATAAATACAGTTGAACACATTCTATTAAATATTTGCAACGCGTTAGGTCTGGCAACTCATTATAAGATATTTTTCTAATTTACATTTAAAGGAAATTAAAGTTCGGCAGCCCTTGACTTCAGGCGGCAGAGAATTCCAGTGACAAGAAGTAGCAACAGTGAAAGATGAAGAATTAAAAGAGATGGCTTGAGGTGTTTAACAAGTAGGACTATATAGTGTAGGCCTATTTACACTTTATTATAGACGTGGAAACATCCAAAGTTACGGAGTTACATAATCTTCGTCATTAGGGCAGAGTAAACAAGGAAATTCTATATGTCGCATTATATGTTAATAAGCTATAGGCCTATCCTCTACAATTAATTCTCCAATTCTTTTTGTTTCTGGTACCGAGCACAATGTAACTCCTCTAAACGTTGGATTTTCTACGCCTACGATCTGGTGCAAACACCGAAGTATTCACACCAATTTGAGAACCATAAAAAAGTGTCTGAAATTATACCAATATTCGCGTATCGTTTCATGTCTGTATCATAATCACATTTTACAATAAAATCTAATTAGAAATATGACGTTCTTAACATAATATTTGGAGTTCAGTACGGATTCAAAAGGAAAATGTTTTCAACATGGGTGATATATCTGTTCTGAAAGCAAAGTCCGCACCTGCAACTCCACATTAATTACAGACTCCCAGGGAAATTTTCGGGACGAGAGAAAGTGCCAGTAATTTCTCTCGCTCACAGCTATTCTTATCGTGTCGATAAAGTTTCAGAGGCTAAACACACAGTAAAACGTCAACGCGAAATTAAAACCTGTCCGGCCGCCATTATAGAACGCCTTGTGTTCCCTGATTATCAATCAGTTCACCTTTGTTTTTGTACAGGAAGCCCTGTTCACACTGCTGCGTCGCAGAAAGCGCAACCTTAGAAAGAAGATTGTGTGTAATGTCTGTACAGAAATTTTAGAAATAGAATTATGATGAATAGATACAATATACTTAAGGTTTTATACAGCATTCGGAGTTTATGAAATACCACTGGGTAAATAGGCGTGATTTTAGAGAACACCCCTCTCTGCCGTATAGTATAATGTAGAAATAAAAAAACTGCGCTATATTCGGTAGCCTATACACCGGCACGTAGAATATGTTACCTAGTTTCAGAAATCAAACTACAGTGGTGTGGGTTTGAATGTTTTATTATTTTTGTTTCGGTTAGCAATGGAAAGTATGCGTCTGCATAAAAAGACAACGAGGGAGCAGTAGGGAAGAAAAACAATAGGCTATACAGGGTGATTGACGAGGATTTACCGTCCTTTATGGAGCTTATTTCTGAAGACTTTTGAGCAAAAAATGTCATTTAAACATAGTTCCTATTATCAATATTTTCAGAGTTACGTTAATTTAATATTTTTTGTAAGATACGATTTTTCTTTAGTTTGAAGGTGAAAGAATAATACAAATAGAGAATGAACCATTCAGAAGTATCATTTCTTTAATTGGCAAGTGTTATGAATATATTATTATAATGTACCGAAGTACATATTATATTTCCATGCATATATTCTGCGTCATCATACGATGAAAGAGTAATGGAACGGAGAAAAATTCTCTCTCGCGCCGGGATTTGAACCCGGGTTTTCAGCTCTACGTGCTGACGCTTTATCCACTAAGCCACATCGGATTCCACCCGATTCTTCCACCAGGGTGGAATCCGGTGTGGCTTAGTGGATAAAGCGTCAGCACGTAGAACTCAAAACCCGGGTTCAAATCCCGGCGCCGGAGAGAATTTTTCTCCGTTCCATTACTCTTTCAAAGTATTATGAAGCTAAAAATGTGCTGTGAACTCCTTAGTTGCTTCGTACAGACATCGTTTTTCTATTTTTAACTAGAAAATTACATTATTCTTACGCACTTATCACAACAATTATTATAAATCACACCACTTCCACCGACTTAATTATTTGCAGTTCAATATTGCATCCTAATTTACAGTCTTGGAGAGTTTACAACAAATTTAAAAAAAATGTCGCCGTTCGCTTGAGTACACTTGGCCGCACGCTTGTGAACGGCACTCGTCGCTCTACGTAACTGCATACGGCTATCTTTGATTTCCGTAGTGCTCGCGCTGGCTGCTGACTGCACGCTGACCAAGATCACGCGTTCACAGCAATGCGTTCCAATAACGAAACGTAACTCTGTAAATACTGAGAATAGGACCCATGTTTATATGACATTTTTTGCTCAGAATGTCTTCGGAAATAAGCTCCGTAAAGGTCGGTACATCCTCGTGAATCACCCTGTATAATCTAAGGAAATGGTGTATCAGTGGAGGAAAAAAAATAACAGGGCTAGTTATAATTATAGATTAATAGTGAAATGGAATTGAACGGGTGCACTTTCTCAAGGTTATGAACTTGTTTCGTTTAAACACTGGATTCTAAGACCAAAGTTATAAATCAAGTTAAACGAATGTTCTTTGGATACGAGCATTAATGTGATTACAGAAATGTTTCTATATTGAATTTAATAATAATGTTATGTGCTACTGAAATAAGTCAAGAAGGGTTAGGGCTTGTAGATTAAATAAGTTTAAAAATGTAATTATGCTATTTACTGGAAATAATTATTTAGTTATGAGAAAGGTGGGAATGAAGTTGATGATAATAATTAGTATGAATAGTTATTAAGTGTAGCTGAGAATAAGAGAAGTGAAGTAGGAAAATAAGTGTTATAAAGTAAAAAGAGAGTTAAATAAAAGTGAAGGGACATGAAAGACATAGTTAAGAGCAGGTACTGAGGTCACCATACATCAATATCTGACTGTCTTCTTTTTTATATTTTTTACTTTTATCTTAAAATATGAATTATTTCCATTGGCAATCAGATTACGTCCTACTTACTCCTCTCTTTCTCTGTATGCGGATCGCGACCCATGGTTTGAGATCCCCTGCTAGTAGTCGTTGTGATAGAATTAACATCGCTTTGTGTAACTTCATTATGTCGCAACCCCTGTTTATAATTTAGACTCCATATTATACTAGAAGGGTAGCCCCGCTCCAACCCTCATTCTGCAACAAATGGGCTGCGTATACCAGCTTTTCCATTACACCTCTTTCACCCCCATTATTCAACATTGTCATTAATTTACCATTAATATGAACTTCTCACCCAGTTAATGTCAGCGCAGATGGTTTAATCACTTTAAAAGTGCTCTAGGAGGGTGTTGAAAGAAATTACGTCGCTTTTAATTCGACGAGCTGACTTGAAACTATGTGCGGCGGGACTTCACGTTCATTTGTTTCTGAACTTTATGATTTTACTGGGAGAGGTGCAATGCCATTGACTTCAGTTTGAAGGAAGAAATGGTTCACCTTGTAGTCCTGTTGTAGGCCTATCTCTTGCGAAAATTTTCCAGGATGTGATCCGAATTTAATAGAATGATATATGTGGTGTTCAGAGCTAAAGTGGGTTAAGTCCATGAGACATAGTTTTGAGATAATAGGACTTAAAGTTAACTTGCTCTAGTGGATTATCTAATTTCACTAACAATAATTTTATTGCTCCATTCTCAAATTCTAGATTTATAAATCAGTACATTATGCAACGCGCCTATAATAGTAGTAATTAAGACGTGAGTATGTTTATGAAACGAGCGCAATCGAGTTTCATAATTTTCATACGAGCGTCTTAATTACCATTATAGGCAAGTTTCATACGACTTTTTATGCTCGACCATAGTTCTAACTTGAAATTATTCATAAGTACTCATGTTATTCTTATCTGACTGGGGAGCGTAACTGACCTTGTGCAATATCTCGTAAACTGTGAGATGTGCGCAGACGCGAAAGTATTGATTTTTTCCGAGAAACAAATGTCATTGACCTTGATATAATCTAAAGCGTAAAATAAACATTAATCTTGATATAACCTTGAAATTGATTTATACATTGAAAAACGAGATGACAAATTGAATTTATTTGAATATTATTTACAATTAACGCTAATTATTATAGTAACAGAACATAACCTTCTGCGACAGTATTGGATTTCCAGCCTCCGTGACGTTTCGCTAGTAGTCTTTCGATTGCATATCCGTGAATAATCGATACTTGCGCTTTCATATTGCTACAATGGTGTTTTCTGATTGGTGGAACACGTGAACTTTAGTGAATAGGTGTACTTTAATGAGGTCCATTAAAGGGCTGCTACCAGATGTATAATTACTACATTTCGACTTGGTCGAGCATAAAAACAATTGTGATGTTAATTGATACAACGCTTTGGTGACTTGATCCACTATGGCTCAGAACATCTTGAACAAATAATCTGAGCCGAAAGCGACTGGTGTCATCTATCGGCGAATGCTTGAAGTTAAGACATGATCCATTACTGGTCGGAAAAGATCCAACTTCGGATAATCAGAAAATGAATTAAACTCAATTTATGAAAATTTGTGACTTGATCCACTTTAACTCTGAACGCCTCATCAGAGTTTAACGGGTCATTCCATATCAAATCAACAAGGCGCTCAACCCGACAAACTCAGATTTCTTTCAAAATTTGAGGGTTCGTTTTACCTGCCGAGCTAACTAAAACTGCCGAGTTTCATATGTCCTGTGCTTTTCATTTTCTGTCAGTGGCGTTTCAAACATGAAGAAAAATCATATGTTTGTAAGCACGCCGCTTCAATTAAAATTATATATCTCAACAACGTCTCCAGATAAATTTACAAAAATTGAGTGATACATTCTTAATATGTAATAGTTTTCATTGCTTATATTGTTTTCTGCATGTATTCAATTACACTAAAAAAAAACATGGCGAACAATTTTCATATATTCATATTTAAAAATGCGGGGGTTCTATTTTAAGGAAAAAAATATATAGTACGCCTCAATTAGTGATATAATGAACTGATAAGTTTCAACTTGGAATCATCATAGGTTACAAAGATAAAAATTATTATGTCACTGCAAGCGTAAGCTAACCGTATAAGTCGCGATAATTATGTCCCACACATTCGTTGTATTTAATTATATTTGATCATATTCTTGATTGTCGCTATGTAATTTAACTTGTAGTACATAATTTGAATTTTTTTTAATTATTACCGCAAATAAATTATTGTCACATGGATTTTGTTAAACCTGAAGTTCTGTAAGAAATGCTTACCTTTCATTGCTGAGATGAAATAGCCTACTCATCTTTCCAGACAGGATACTGCGTTGTTTCAGCTGCATTTTAAAACTGCTTAGCAAGTATAATACCCATCCTAAACAGCAGGACTGTATGAAACTTGTGTTCCAGACACTGCGGTGGATTTTGTAAATAGAAGAGCAAGCATTTTTTCCTCTTCAGTATAGCTTTTTTCAGTCACATAAACGGTATTAATGTTTGGGAGATGATCCCTTGTCCAGTCGTACAATTCTCTAGGTGTAATTATTTGTTTATCGGATGGTCTCTGCAAACTATCACAAGCCGCAAACCTTTTAAGTGCCCCACCTACAACGTCGCATGCTCTTTTGCCATGAGATATGAAAAAATAATGCAATTCTGTTGGAAATCAAAAATCTTCTTCATGTAATGTGAGGTTCAGGAAATTTTTTCCTATTTTTATATTGAGCAGAGAATCCTTTGGAGAAATACATAATTTTTGTGGTGAATTACAGATGTTTGTTTTAATGACTCCATTAGATATTTTTGAAACAGATGTACAGCTGCAGTGTCATATTTCGCGCAGTGTGAAATTATTACCAGATTTTTAATAGAGACTGTATCGGATGACGATTCGTTATAATATATTACGAAAGTATGAATGGTTGTCTGCACATTAGTCCTGTGATATGACTAACTTTCATCTTTGATTACGAAATAATAGTTTTCAGCGAAATCGCATAACACAACAAGCTGGCATGGCTGTAGAAATGATTTCATATCACATAGAAACTTACTTTGTTAAGATGATATAAATGAGTGAGTCAGTAAATCACCAAGTTTCTCCAAGAGACAGTCGAAAAATTTGTCTGTGGGTTTCATTATGGTGTCAAGCGTTGATCGGTCAGTCGTCATCCACTGCTTGTAGGTCACTGATTCACTGAAGTTTTATTCCAAACATTTCTCTAAACCCTCTCTTATTTTGAATAGTTCAGGACATTCTGTACATTTCCTGAACAAGCAATTTATATGAGGAGGATTGCACACCATAGTAGCCAAGAAATATTGATAAGTTGGAAAGTATAAAGAAAAATTTTCTAGAAATCCACGTATACTTTAATAAATTGCTTCCGTCATAAGTTTTACATTCTGATAAGGACACAAACACAGACAGTATAGTTCCACTAACTTCAGCTAGAATACAATTTCTTGGTCTAAGAGCTGAAAATTTGGAAAATATTACCTTCATTTCAGGGTTAGAATTTTTAAACACTGCATATAATTCATTTCTGCTCATGTGATTTATTCCCTGATTCTTTAATCACTACAAATATTTCTTACCAGGCATCATTCTGCTTATCTCGTCAGAACAACAGAATCAGAACAACAGAATTCTTTAACTTTACCGGCAACAGCCGCGAGCAAGGGTTTTCCAGGTTTCGGATTTGGTGAACACAAAATTCCCTTTCCCTTTGCCAGGACTTTGGCTTTCCGAATTATGTATTCGAAAGCTGAAAGAACCTCTTTTTTATATTATTTACGCTCCAGCTTTTAGGTAGTAGTGTTAAAATGGTAATTTTCTCACTTTTACCTGAATTTTGAAAATTTTCCTGCAACTGAGACAAAATTTCAGAATCAGGAAGGTCCTGGTTCCTCGGCGTCTTTAATATCGAAGAATTTATCTATTACAGTATTTTCATATTTCTGTCTCTTATATTTCTCTTGTTGTAGCCTTTTCTGTTTTATAAGGAACACACCTTGGTCAAGAAGACTTGTATTTAATGAACTTACATTTGCTGTAGAATCGACTTATTCTTCATTACTAGAGTCATTCTGAGGATTCTGCATAATAGCATCATATTATATTTTTATTCCTTTGCGATACATAGCGCACACCTTTTGTTCCTGTTTTAAATCAGGTATTACATTAAGCATCCACGATATAACACTTCTTTAAGTTTTCCTCTAATTACAATGTCCTGATTTCTCGAAGGGATTGCAGCAAACATAGGCCTATAACTTAAAATGCGACTCCATTAGGCCTACATCGCACAAAACTACCACATACTACAAAAACTAACGACACTGTACTTGAAACAGATCGCACGTTTTGTATAAATTAAAGACTGTATAAACTGCCACTCATGACGGCCTGACTGATCGACAACGCAGATAAGACAAGTACGAACTCGCGCGCATGCAGTGTTGGTATAAGATGGGTTTAGTGCTACAAACCAATAAATTGATATATTTTTTTTACTGATATTCCTGAAACGTTTCCAAAATGAAACTTACACCAAGGGGAGAATACTCTTACCTCTATAAAATACATTTTTCACGAAATAATTTGTGTCCCGCATATATAGATATTCAATGTTAAAATGTATTTCACGTGATCATTCAATAAAGAATTCATTACTTTGATGCAAAACTATTTTTATTGAAACGTATGATCCCTTAGCTTTAAAATAAGCCCAAGTTTAAGATTCTACCTCAATTAGAAGAGAAGTTATGAATTATTTTTGTTGACATAGAATGCGACATTTTTACATTTTTTCTCGTATTGACAGAATTCCAATATGGATATCGTGCATTATTGAGGGCTAAAATTTTACATAATTACTTAACTTACTGGAAGCAATAGGTTGGCTTAAACTAGATAAGAAAAGAAATTTACATTCACTTCTCTTTCTCTTCGAAATCTTGAACTCTTCTATTCCTTCGTACCTGTCGTCTCGCTTCACTTACCTTTCTTCCCACCACAATCTGAACACACGCTCTCGCCATGAAACAATACTAACAATACCATCCCATCGCACCTCCTCATACTCATCCTCTTTCACAATAGCCCTGCCAAGACTCTGGAATTCGTTACCTGCTAGCATCAGGGACTGTCGAAATAAAATTCAATTCAAACGCAAACTTACTAGGCACTTGGTCAGTAATTGAGACTCGTTCAGACATGGTTTCTTGTAAATAGTTCTTTTAATCTACCACAAAATATCTCAATATCCGGTAATTTCATCACTATAGAATTTTGTTATTGTAGGTTTAATTTGTAATTTAGTAAATACAAAAATATTCTTTGTTCTTAACTTCTATGATAAAATGTCTAGCTTTCATTAATCAGGTATTCTTGTCGTACTTTAATTTTTATTGTAATTGTAATTGTAAATTTAATATTAATTGTAATCTTATTGTTCATGTTATAGTTGTAATCCCCTGGTAGAGGGGCAGAGAAGGCCTGACGGCCTTATCTCTACCAGGTTAAATAAATAAATCTAATCTAATCTAACTTAAGGTTCTTTACCATCCCACCAAATTTAATGAAAATCTGAGTTGGTCGGGTTGAAAAGTCCACTTTTTTGTGTTGATTTGACATGGAATGGCCCTAACGCAATATTACATGGGCTGGAGAAACGTCTTTCAACTCAAAACTAACCAATTATAACAACTACCTGTACCTATTTAAAGTAAATTTAATTTAAACAAAAACACATCGATTTATATATGGAGGGGGAAATTTAAAAAAAAAAATATTGACTACATATTACGTTTCATTCCTTCACACCCTTTGACCACCAGGTAGAAAATTAAAATGGCACCCCTACCACGTGATATTTCATTTTAAAAGTGGGAAATATACTTATCTGTCCACACTAAAAGAAAAAAAATGTATTTCGTTGACCAGTTTACGATTAAGGTAAAAGAATTGTAAGATGAAGCTACAAATTAATATATTTTCAGTAATGTTGCAACTGAAAGTTAGAATTTATAAAACTGATACATTACTGGTTGTGAAACTTTGACTCTCACTATAAGAGAGGAACAGAGGTTAAGGATTTTCGAGAATAAGTTGCATAGGAAAATATTTGGGGCTAAGAACGATGAAGTTATAGGAGAATGGAGGAAGTTACACAACGCAGAACTGCATGCATTGTATTCTTCGCCTAACATAAACATCACTTGACGTTATGTGTCAGAGGAAGAACAATTGTTTGTATGCATTTGAAGTCTGACTAGTGTAATAAGCAACTAGTCGGCGATGTATGCAGTGGAGGGGGAAAGGAATTGGCCACCATGCCCCATTATCTCCTGGCCTAGTTGCCTCATAAGTGGCGCCTTGTTGGTATCACTTGTGAGGTTCAGATCTGTCTTCGGACAGTTGACTAAACAACAACAACAAATCCAGACGTTTGACATGAGCAGGGCATGTACCACGATGAGTGAATCCAGAAATGCGTATAGAGCATTAGTTGGAAGACCTGAGCGGAAAAAAGACTTTTGGGGAGGACGGGACGTAAATGGGAGCATAATATTAAATCGGATTTGAAGGAGTTAAAATATGATGCTAAGGACAGGATTAAGCTTGCTCAGAATAGGGATCGAAGACGGTCTTATGTGAGGGCGATAATGAACCTCAGGGTTCTCTAAAAGCCATTTGTGTAAAAACCGAACTGTTTTCTTGGGACTGTCGGAGTTTATAAGACTGATTTTGCGGTGTAGGATTCAATAATTGGAGACCCTAGTGCAAGAACTAGATAATGACCACATTTGGTGAAATTGAGATTTTTACATAAACTTGTAGCCAATTCTGCCCTCTATCGGTCAGTGAAGCTATTTTTAATGTATAGTACTTATTTTGCTCCTTAGATAGAGTTTAATTTTCAACTGTTTTCTTTTTAAGTGCAAGATCAAGATAATAACTGGAAATATCCAGTTCTTGCATTCAGTTGCCATCTTGTTGACTCAGAGTAAGAAACATCATTTTCGTCCACACCTGTGGAGTAACGGTCAGCGCGTCTGGCTGCGAAACCAGGTGGCCCGGGTTCGAATCCCGGTCGGGGCAAGTTACCTGGTTGAGGTTTTTTCCGGGGTTTTCCCTCAACCCAGTACGAGCAAATGCTGGGTAACTTTCGGTGCTGGACCCCGGACTCATTTCACCGGCATTATCACCTTCATATCGTTCAGACGCTAAATAACCTAGATGTTGATACAGCGTCGTAAAATAACCCAATAAAAAAAAACATCATTTTCCAGAACGCGGACTTCATGCCCTGTTATCGTACCTTCTTGAGAAGATCAAGCGCAAAAAGTATGTTTCTGTACCCGAAGAATGATAATATGATATAACATCATCAGCTTCAAAAATATTCACTGTATTGAACGTGAATAAGGAAATGGTATTTGACTTAAAGGTCACTTTCAACCATCATTTCAGAAAATAATAAAGAACGGAACACAATCATTTACAATCAGTAAATACCATCCTATTCATTTATGAAGGGAGAGAAGTGCCTGTTTCTGTTGGCCAGGACACTCTGATTCTATCAAAAGTTGGTTTATTTAAGCTGAAACAGATACCTCCATTAAATGCACCCAAGCTGTACCACGCTCCATCGCCATTGAAGAGAAAGGTACACAACGACGTGATGACTTTGGCACGAAAGTACATTCGTCCTGTTCATATGAAATGATACAATGATCTCATTTGTGAAAGCAAGAATAGAGATTTTGGATCTGAATGTGAGGCCTCTTACCACGAGATTTAAAGACTGTTTCAAGGAACATTATTATTTTTTTTTTTGGTAAATGTGATTAGTTTTCATGTTCTTATATTTTAAAATAATGTATACGAATAACAAATAAGATTACCACATATAAAAGCATTAATTTCTTATATTACACTCATTTCAACATTCTTTAAAACAGCTGAACGCAAGAAATAGATAATTCCAGCACATATTTATCATATTTGTGGATGAGATATAAGCCAGAAAATTGAAAGGAAAGTGCCCATTCATTTATACCTTCACACTAAATTCAAATAATTTACGAAATGAAAATTTAATGCAGTGTAAAACGTTTTTCTCGTTTTTCTGAGAACTTTACTTTTGGTTGTTATCTAGTTCTTGCACTAATGTCTTCGCTCTAGCATATTTTTTTATCATTGCTTGGCAACCGGAATTGTTGTTGTTGTTGGCGAGAATTAAAACTACAAAAATCCAGTACCAGTAACATAACGAGTCGTGATTTGGTGATTATTGCACTTATACGTTAGTCATTTGATATGGGCCAATCATATGCAGTATAATGTTAGATATTAACCAATAATTACCTTCTACATTGATAATTATGGATGATACCACATTATCTCTAGGCAATTATTTCTTGCTTCCTATCGATCAGAAATGAATGTGTGCAGTGAAAACAAGCGCTAGATGCAAACAGCAATATGGCGTCTGAAAGATTTGGCCAAGCAGCGGAGGAGAAAATAAATTAAGCTAAGCCTCAAAACACAGAAATTGAAGTATATAAAATTAAATTTATAAAAGTAAGATGTTAGCATACAAAAATAAGGTAAAAGAAAACAAACGTAAGATGGGAAGGAAGTTGAAATGATCGAAATTGAACTGAAAAAGTTAGAGTTCAAAAACAATAGGATAAATGAAAACAAACAAAGAGGAGGAAATAAGTTGAAAGGTTTGAAATTAAACTGCAAAAATTAAAGTTGAAAATGCAAAAATGTAAGATAAAAGAAAGAAAATGAAAGAAAGAGAACAAATGGAAATTTTCGAAATTAAACTGCAAAATCATAAGGAAGAAGAAAGCAAAAAGAAGAAGAAGAAGAAGAAGAAGTTGAAATATTGGAAATTAAACTGCAAAAATAAGATTTGAAAAATGTGAAACAATAAGATAAAAAGAAGAAATAGAATAAAAGAAAGTAAGATAAAATTGGGAATGAAAAGAAGAAATTCGAAAGAAAATATACAAAGGAAATTAATGAAGGAAATTAAAAAGACTAAAGTGAAATGATATGAAGAGTCCACTGCAAGAATGATGATGTCATTTGGAATACATTTTTCAAGAGAAGCAATTGAAAGTTTGAAATGCTTAGCGCTCAAAGCTTAACTGTGATTTTCCGATCATTACTAGACAATGACTATCAGTGTTAATGCCATATAACTCTGTATGTACATTCTATATGTCTTAAGCTATGCATTGACAGTCTGGGTTCATTTTCGACAAGAAAGTGACATCCATCATTCTTGCAGTGGACTCATATGAAAATGGAGAAAGGAAAAGGAATATTAATAAGGAAACGATAAACGAAATTATGAATAATGACTGAGGAAAATGGAAAATAAAGATATAAAGGAAAATTCAGAGAAATAAAATTGAAACGTATTAGCGTAGTCTAGTATATACAGTCACTAAACTTGAGTTGATGAGGATACTAGGAACAATAGACTGTACTATTTCGCATTGTCTGTAATGAGGCGATAGTAGCGATGCTAGTGGTTAGCAACTATCTATGGAAGCATATTTACTACATATTGAGCTTCGTGACTGTATATACTAGAATGTCGTATTAGACAGGAGAGAAGAATTTAATAATGTAAATAGCAGAGCAGAAAGATTAAAGAAGGAAAAAGAAATATGAAAGAAAATTAAATTCAAAATGAAAGGGAAGGGAGAAGAAAGAATGGAAGAAAATGAAGAGTCCACTGTAAGAAAGATGGATATCATTTTCTTGTCGAAAATGAACCAAGACTGTCAATGCATAGCTTAAGACATATAGAATGTACATACAGAGTTATATGGCATTAACACTGATAGTCATTGTCCAGTAATGAGTCCACACTTGTGGAGTAACGGTCAGCGCGTCTGGCCGCGAAACCAGGTGGCCCGGGTTCGAATCCCGGTCGGGGCAAGTTACCTGGTTGAGGTTTTTTTCCGGGGTTTTCCCTCAACCCAATACGAGCAAATGCTGGGTAACTTTCGGTGCTGGACCCCGGGCTCATTTCACCGGCATTATCACCTTCATTTCATTCAGACGCTAAATAACCTAGATGTTGATACAGCGTCGTAAAATAACCCAATAAAATAAAATAAATCTAGTAATGATCGAGCGCTAAGCATTTCAGACTTTCAATTGCTTCTTCTGCAAACTGTATTCCAAATGACATCCATCATTCTTGCAGTGGACTCTTTAAGTATAAATAGAATAAAAGAATATAAAAAAGAAAACGTGAATCGAAACAGGAGAGAAAATATCAAATAGTTCAGGAGGCTAGGAAGAAAGAGGAAACGAAGTGTGGGAAGTGAAATACAGAAGTAGGATAAATTTACTACTTTTACTAAGCCACGAAAAATAGCGATCAAAAGTAATCAGTCTGATTTCGGTTCGCTGCCCACTAGCTGTGAACTCCGACTGCCCGTCGTGTCAGGCGCTATTTAGTTCCCCTGCCCTGAGGGAGGTGTCACCACCTGTAAGCTGTTTCACGCTTTATTACCAGGCAAACAGCGAAAGGAGTCAGACAGGGACGAAAGAGCAGCGAGGGAGCAGGGTTGAGTAATGAGAGGGGTGGGCCTGGCCACCCTTAGCCTTCTGTGTCATTAAAATGTGGTATCCACCCTCACAATAGGGTGTGTTTTTCATCGGCTGTTCTGCATCCCCACGTTCAGCGTTACACTAACTATTAGCCTGTGTAATTATACGTTTATGTAATTTACTTTAATTAAAAACAATTAAATGAGGTGTAGACTTCCTGGAATTCATACCCCACAGCAAACAATATTGGGATGCACAAATTATAATACTCTTTCGGTTTGTTAGTTGTTGGATTGCAGTCGTAACAAGGGAGACCACAGCTATGTATGAAATTGGAACACATCATAATCTGTATACCCGATCACAACACGAAACTCTATTGTATTAGTATTTATTTATTTAACCTGGTAGAGATAAGGCCGTCAGGCCTTCTCTGCCCCTCTACCAGGACATTCCAACTACAATATCAACAATAAAATTACAATTAGTATTAGATTTACAATTACAATTACAAATAACATTACAATTAGTATTAAATTTACAATTAGAATAAAATCAAAGTACGAAAAGATTACCTGAATAATTTAAGCTAGATAATTTATCATAGAGAAACAACGAATATTTTATATTTACTGAATTACAAATTAAATCTAGAATAACAAAATTTTATAGTGATGAAATTACTGAATATTGAAATATTTTGTGATAGATTAAAGAAACTATTTACAAGTAATCAATTACTGACCAAGTGCCTAGTAAGTTTTCGTTTGAATTCAATTTTATTTCGACAGTCCCTGATGCTAGCAGGTAGCGAATTCCAGAGTATTGTCAGTTCCTCCCCACAGAACTGTCGCGTATTCTTCCTCTTTTACAATAGGCACTATCCATTTTTGGAATTCATTACCTACAAATGTTTAGGGGCTGCTCGACCTTAAACCTATCAAGTCCAAAGTGAAACATCTTATTTTACAACGTACAGTGCCCCAGGGTATAGGATTAGATGTAATTCACTATGAAATATCATGTAATTTAATTTTTCATGTAGCTTAAAGTATTTAACTTCGATAATCCTCTGGTTTATACATGTTTTGCTGTTTCGATTTTGTCTTAGGTACACCTACAACTTTCTGCTGTACTAACATATATTAGTATATACAGTCACGAAACTCAATACGTAGTAAATATGCATCCATAGATAGTTGCTAACCACTAGGATCGCCACTATCGCCTCATTACAGACAATGCGAAATAGTACCTGCGCAGTCTATTGTTTCTAGTACCCTCATAAACTCAAGCTTCGTGACTGTATATACTAGACTGTGATGTTATCATGTATTTCCTTCTTATCCTCTATTTGAGTGAAAGAACAGTACAGCGACTGCACTGTTGGAAGTAACGGAAGGCATCTGAAAAGCTATGGACGTACGTAAAATTACAATACTGACACTACTAGACTTCAGTAAAGCGTTTGACACTGTAAATATCGACTTACTGACGAGAACGTTACGATCACTCCAACTATCACAAAGCACAGTTTCTTGGTTCTCTTCTAATCTCAGTGAACGTCAGCAGTATGTTTCCATTGAAAGTCGAACTTCCTCTTGGCGTATCGTTGATTCTGGAGTCCCACAGGGATCTGTCCTATCACCACTACTATTCACTATTTACCTAAATGACATCCCTTCGACTGTACAGCACTTTATCACCTTTATGCAGACGATTTATAAATCTATATCCATACAACCCCCGACTCATTCAATGACGCAATACGCAATCTTAACGAGAACCTTGAATCTATATCTGCATGGGCCAGAAAGTTTGACTCTCAATGCAAGAAAATCACAAGCAATCCTAGGGGGACATCAATGTCTATTATGCAACATTACTCCTGCTCTTCTAGTCAAATTAAACGACACAATAATTATTTTTTGTTTCCTGTGTTAAAAACATTTGAGTTTACTTCGATAAGCATTTAAACTGGAATAACCAAGTAACTCATATTATCAAAAAAGTGCTTTCCATACTACATTCCTAAAAAGTATTCGAAAATTTCTCCCGCTATCACTAAAAAAAATACTAGTGGAAACACAAGTAATGTCCCACTTTGATTATTGTGATTTTCTACTGAATGACCTCAATGTCCAACCAGTCGCAAAGATTACAACGTGTTCATAATTGTGTTCCCTTCGTCTGCGATGTCCGTCACGCTAACCACATTACCACATCCTCCCAAACTCTAAACTGGCTAAGGCTTAACGAACATAGAAATTTTCATTCCTTTGTTCTCCTTTTCCAAGTTCTTCTAACCTCTACACCTACCTACCTTGCCTCACGTTTCAGTTACTTGTCATCATATCATAATCTATTCACAAGCACCCAAAATACCCGCATACTGGCCATACTAACACATAAGACAACATCATATTCATCATCATACACAATCTCGCTATCGCGCTTGTGGAATACCCTACCCAGTGACATCAGAGACTGTCGGAATTTAGCAGTGTTCAAAAACAAACTTATTAAGCATTTTCTTACTGCGTAGAGTAGGTTTAATTTTTACTTCATTAATAAAAAAAAAATCTTCCCTCTTAACTTCTACGATAAACTGTCTAGCCTTTATTAATCAGTTAATCTTTTAGTACTTTGATTTTTATTGTATTTGTAAATTTAATATTAATTATAATTATAATTGTAAATGTATTTCTAATATTGTAGTTGTAATTCCCTGGTAGAGGGGAAGAGAAGGCCTGATGGCCAGGATAAATAAATAAATAAATAAATAAATAAATAAATAAATGATCTCACGGCCTCAGCTCTGCCAGAGTAAATAAAATATCATTGTTATTATTATTATTATTATTGTTATTATTATCATCATCATCAACATCATTATTATGCCTATTATTATTGTTTTGTACTGTCTATTTCAATTGGGTGTTGCCCTGTTTTATATAAATACATAAATATTATTATTATTATTATTATTATTATTATTATTATTACTATTATTATTATTATTATTATTATTATTAAAATATGCCAATTTGCATGGGGACAATTTAGATCCTTGTAAGGTATAGTTTCGTTTTGATTATTAGTGTTTACTATTCTTGTTCTCAATTTTATTTATGTATGTTTTTCTTGATTTATGATATCATTTATTTATTTTTGCACTTTTGTATCTTCTGTTTGTGCTGAAATATAATTGGCTTCTGGCTGTTGTTCAGCACACAAATATTAATAATAAATAAATAAATAAATACATAAATAAATAAATAAATAAATAAATAAATAAATAAATAAATAAATAAATAAATAAATAAATAAATAAATAAATGACCTCACGGCCTCAGCTCTGCCAGAGTAAATAAAATATTATTATTATTATTATTATTATTATTATTATTATTCTTATTATTATTATCATCAACATCATTATTATGTCTATTACTATTGTTTTGTACTGTCTATTTCAATTGGGTGTTGCCCTGTTTTACATTAAAAAATATATTATTATTATTATTATTATTATTATTATTATTATTATTATTATTATTATTATTATTATTATTAAAATATGCCAATTTGCATGGGGACAATTTAGATCCTTGTAAGGTATAGTTTCGTTTTGATTATTAGTGTTTACTATTCTTGTTCTCAATTTTATTTATGTATGTTTTTCTTGATTTATGATATCATTTATTTATTTTTGCACTTTTGTATCTTCTGTTTGTGCTGAAATATAATTGGCTTCTGGCTGTTGTTCAGCACACAAATATTAATAATAAATAAATAAATAAATACATAAATAAATAAATAAATAAATAAATAAATAAATAAATAAATGACCTCACGGCCTCAGCTCTGCCAGAGTAAATAAAATATTATTATTATTATTATTATTATTATTATTATTATTATTATTATTATTCTTATTATTATTATCATCAACATCATTATTATGTCTATTACTATTGTTTTGTACTGTTTATTTCAATTGGGTGTTGCCCTGTTTTACATTAAAAAATATATTATTATTATTATTATTATTATTATTATTATTATTATTATTATTAAAATATGCCAATTTGCATGGGGACAATTTAGATCCTTGTAAGGTATAGTTTCGTTTTGATTATTAGTGTTTACTATTCTTGTTCTCAATTTTATTTATGTATGTTTTTCTTGATTTATGATATCATTTATTTATTTTTGCACTTTTGTATCTTCTGTTTGTGCTGAAATATAATTGGCTTCTGGCTGTTGTTCAGCACACAAATATTAATAATAAATAAATAAATAAATACATAAATAAATAAATAAATAAATAAATAAATAAATAAATAAATAAATAAATGACCTCACGGCCTCAGCTCTGCCAGAGTAAATAAAATATTATTATTATTATTATTATTATTATTATTATTATTCTTATTATTATTATCATCAACATCATTATTATGTCTATTACTATTGTTTTGTACTGTTTATTTCAATTGGGTGTTGCCCTGTTTTACATTAAAAAATATATTATTATTATTATTATTATTATTATTATTATTATTATTATTAAAATATGCCAATTTGCATGGGGACAATTTAGATCCTTGTAAGGTATAGTTTCGTTTTGATTATTAGTGTTTACTATTCTTGTTCTCAATTTTATTTATGTATGTTTTTCTTGATTTATGATATCATTTATTTATTTTTGCACTTTTGTATCTTCTGTTTGTGCTGAAATATAATTGGCTTCTGGCTGTTGTTCAGCACACAAATATTAATAATAAATAAATAAATACATAAATAAATAAATAAATAAATAAATAAATAAATAAATAAATAAATAAATGACCTCACGGCCTCAGCTCTGCCAGAGTAAATAAAATATTATTATTATTATTATTATTATTATTATTATTATTATTATTCTTATTATTATTATCATCAACATCATTATTATGTCTATTACTATTGTTTTGTACTGTCTATTTCAATTGGGTGTTGCCCTGTTTTACATTAAAAAATTTATTATTATTATTATTATTATTATTATTATTATTATTATTATTATTATTATTAAAATATGCCAATTTGCATGGGGACAATTTAGATCCTTGTAAGGTATAGTTTCGTTTTGATTATTAGTGTTTACTATTCTTGTTCTCAATTTTATTTATGTATGTTTTTCTTGATTTATGATATCATTTATTTATTTTTGCACTTTTGTATCTTCTGTTTGTGCTGAAATATAATTGGCTTCTGGCTGTTGTTCAGCACACAAATATTAATAATAAATAAATAAATAAATACATAAATAAATAAATAAATAAATAAATAAATAAATAAATAAATAAATAAATGACCTCACGGCCTCAGCTCTGCCAGAGTAAATAAAATATTATTATTATTATTATTATTATTATTATTATTATTATTCTTATTATTATTATCATCAACATCATTATTATGTCTATTACTATTGTTTTGTACTGTCTATTTCAATTGGGTGTTGCCCTGTTTTACATTAAAAAATATATTATTATTATTATTATTATTATTATTATTATTATTATTATTATTATTATTATTATTAAAATATGCCAATTTGCATGGGGACAATTTAGATCCTTGTAAGGTATAGTTTCGTTTTGATTATTAGTGTTTACTATTCTTGTTCTCAATTTTATTTATGTATGTTTTTCTTGATTTATGATATCATTTATTTATTTTTGCACTTTTGTATCTTCTGTTTGTGCTGAAATATAATTGGCTTCTGGCTGTTGTTCAGCACACAAATATAAATAAATAAATAAATAAATAAATAAATAAATAAATAAATAAATAAATAAATTAATTAATTAATTAATTAATTAATTAATAAAAATAATAATAATAATTTTATTATTATTATTATTATTATTATTATTATTATTATTATTATTATTATTATTATTATTATTATTATTACAAGTTCTATAGCTGTTGTTCTTGAATTTATTTCAGACAATATTAGTCTAATTTACGTTATTCTGCTAATTGCTGATTTATGAAGCATTATGTAAGATTTTGTGCATGCTGTAGGAACAGTTCCGATAACTAGGATCTGTTTTAATTGGAGTGAGACTGCAACACTCCACGCTCTTCAGAAAGAGATAGTTTCTGCTTGCGTTCAGCGTTAATTTCGTTCTTGCAAATGAGAAAATAAACTCAATTTAATTAACGCAAAATGGCGCGCCTCCCCCCTTTCTTTTATTGTCTCTTTACTGTGGGTTATATATTTACTGAATGGCGCTCGCTTGATGACTTCTCCAAATTAAAACACAAGTTTCTTTCCTTTAGTCGACTCGAAATCAAAACACCTCCCAAATTGGTAGTTTAGAAGCAGTTAATAGACGCTAGAGCGGCCTGCTTTCACGAAGGCGAGAGAGGTTAAGCCGGAGGTTTAATTTTAATGGTAGCTAAGTGATTCGGGTAACTGTCGCCTGGGAACCGAAGCAACAAACCGCCTTAGTTTCTGCTTCCTGCGCCAATTCCCTTCCTCTGTATATTTTATTGTAATTAAGTCCATTTATTCTTTATTTTCTATTCTCTTTATTTTTATCTCTCTAAGTTCTTCTTTTTACTTTATCGTTTCGAAGTTTATTGTGGTGCTGAATAATTTTTATTTCGATATTTTCACAGAAATTATGTTTCCAACATCCACAATACTAAAACGATATGACAGGAGACTCATACAATCTGTGTAATTGCGTGTAGGTTATATGTTCTCAGTTGGTTATCTTGATATTCATTGTATGCTTTGTACTGCACTATTTTATTACTAATATTAGTATTATTATTATTACTATTAGGCCTGTTATTATTATTATTGTTATCATTATTATTAGTACTATTCTTATTTATTATTATTATTATTATTATTATTATTATTATTATCAATAATTGTCTTATTTTTTTATACTTTATATGCCTCATGTATTTTTGACCTGCTGTTCACATTTTATTATGCTTTTTTCTTTCTTTCTCTATGTTATATATTATTTCTGATTTCTTCTTACTTGTTGTTTACATTTTATTATTATTATTATCATGTTCAGTTTTGTGTGTAAAATTGTAGTGTACTTTGTAAATTTGTAGTGTTTTTGTAACGCAGTTTTTACTCCTGGTTGAGTGTAAGAGAAGGCCGTATGGCCTTAACTCTGCCAGGTTAAATAAATCATTATTATTATTATTATTATTATTATTATTATTATTATTATTATTATATTTAGACTTTTAAAGAAATGTTTTTTATACATCTTGATTACACAACTTTTAGCACTGTATCATTTAGGAATATGTATGATAAGAACTTTCTTGTGTTAAATTTTAACGTACTTTGTTAACATGTTTCGACCTATTTTCGGTCATCTTCGGAACTAGTCGTTGTTGGTCTTGGCGCCTCTTGTTTCCTGTGTGGGTGCGTTCGTAGTGTAGAGTCAAAGAGTGTATATGTTTTGAAATTGAGTTGTGTGTTGAGAATATCGTTGGTGGTGTGTTTTCGTGTGTCTGTATATTTCATATTGTTCTAGTGTGTTGCAGAACACATCACAAATGCCAACCACACTTACAGAGACATCAACACAGACATGGTAATACTGCACACCCAACCATAAAGCCAGAAACTCAACACACTAGAACAATATGAAATATACAGACACACGAAAACACACCCCAACAATATTCTCAACACACAACTCAATTTCAAAACACATAAACTCTTTGACTCTACACTACGAACGCACCCACACAGGAAACAAAAGGCGCCAAGACCAACAACGACCAGTTCCGAAGATGACCGAAAATAGGTCGAAACATGTTAACAAGGTACGTTAAAGTTTAACACAAGAAAGTTCTTATCATACATATTCCGAAATGTTTTTTATTTACAAGAATTGAGAACATCACCCGAATAAGGGCGTATACAGCAAAATGTAGTTCTGATATAAACTAATTTCAATATTTTTAAGCTGTCAGGTTCATCATAGTTGTGTCGAAAAAGTTTTTCATTACTGTTAAATAGTTTCGAGGATATTTAAAACAAAATTATTGAAACACAACTGCAAGTAGTATGTTCTGCTATTAGTAAATAAATATAATATGAAACTCAGTATACGCCCTTTTTCCGGCGACAATATGTTTTAGTACTGTTTTTAATTATTCTGATGTTCTAGATGTCTTACTTTGCATGAAAATTAATTATGTATGAGAACATCTCGTACTTTATTAATAATTTTGTCGTAAAAAGTAAAATAAAATAAATTCAACAAAATAAAATATACATTTACTATAACATATTAAATAAAAATACTGAATAATTACGCAAGTAGGCCTACAAAATAACATTACATTTTCAGTTTATGGTTTTCTTGTTCTTGCATGTTCTTTTCTTCTTTGTACATCATCTATTGTTGTTAGAGTCATCTTCACCATTGCGTGATGATGTCCCGGCTTTATTCAGAATTGATTTCAGTCAACATTGGCCATCTTCATCTAAAAACTGTAACAATTCTCTTAAGTTCTTCGCCTTGGAGGGTTCCAAAGGCACTGGATTCATTTGTGTTGGGCTCAAAAGTTTCAGCTGCGACACTTCCATTGCCGTCTTCCAAATGTTGAAGGAAACAAATGATGCAGATTATGAGATTCAAGCTGAAAATACCCCTGATGTACTGCATTGAGATTGTTTATACTTTCGCATCATGATTGTATGAGGATGATTTAAGTGTGTATCCCTTTTATTATTGAGGATGTCACCTGAAACCAGTTTATTCTGTATTGTTGTTAATCGTTTCTCTAAAATTTGCAATAGAGTCATTAGAAAGTTTTGACACACATTAATTTTTTTACCCCCATTATAGAAAACATTGTATTTCCACAAATTATCCCTATTCTTGAATGATTGAAGTTTCTTAGTTTTTTGATTCACTCTTTCAAGGCAAGAAGTAATGAAATGATATTGTTCTAATTTCGAACCCATGTCCCAAAGCGTTTGAAAATAGAGATTGATCGTCCTTTGAAATTTCATGTGTACACATCTTCATACATCATCTTCTTACCGGTGTAAATGACTTCTCTTCCATTTCCTTGCCTGTACAAGTTGTGTATGACTTGCCACTATTTCTATTTATTTTCCTTTCTTCAGTTTTCCATTTAGTTTTCTTCACAAGCTCCTTTTTCCCATATTTTCGGTCATGATTCACTGCTGCAACTGACAACCTGAAGTAGGCCTAAATATCGAATACTAGCCTACTACAGTATGGCTTGCACAGCACGTGACTGCTGCGTTCACTCGTTCAACGTAAACACGTAACATTGTGTCCTGTGTTACGTATTGAAGCTAGACTTACGAAAATTTACTACTGTATACTATACGCATTCAGCTATCTAATCCCTTGATCATCGGAAAACGGGCGTATAAGGGTATACGCCGTTATTCGGGTGATGTCCTCAATTGTGAATATGATTGGGAGTGAAATGTAAGTTCCTGAGCCAAGAAAAACGAACGTTCAAGTTTGGAACTATACTTATACAAAGTGTCTCAGGAGGAATATAAAGTACTTCAGGATAATGTAGTAGGGCTATGGGTTATTCTAAATCGATTTAACTTGATATACCTATGTTCAAACTGCAACGGTGAGAAGTTATTGATGGACAAACTTTTAAATGGAGAGAGACATTATAGACAAATTTCTATGTTTTAGAACATTGTGATATGATACTTTATTGAAAATGATGCATATTGTGCTATTTAAATAAGTTTATTTCAAATTGAAGTATAAACATCGTTCCATAATCTTTGACAGAAGAAGTAAACATTGTCGGCAGAGGAGGAAATAAGTATAATTATTGCTATTCAATCAATGCCAGAGGTCTCATTCCACGCTGACTTGAAGTTGAGTGGTGTGAAGAGTTCTACCCCCCAGCCAACTTCAAGACAAGCGTGGAATGAGATATCTGCTATTGGCTAAATAGCAATTGTACTTCTCTCCTCCTCTGCTGGCAATGTTTACGAATGTCAACGAAGTATAGTAAGAAAATAAAATATTTAGTCGACCTGGTTGGCGAGTTGGTATAGCGCTGGCCTTCTATGACCAAGGTTGCGGGTTCGTTCCCGTCGATGGCATTTAAGTGTGCTTAAATGCGACAGGCTCATGTCAGTAGATTTACTGGTATGTAAAAGAACTCCTGCAGGACAAAATTCCGGCACATCCGGCGACGCTGATATAACCTCTGCAGTTGCGAACGTCGTTAAATAAAACATAACTTTTAAAATATTTATACAAAAAAAAATACGAAGTTTGCTCTTCTTGTGGATTCCATCAACTGAAAATTTATATCAGGTACCAGTACCGGTTCTCTTCCCGACCTCAATGAAACGCTTGGTAACTTTCCAGTTTCAGATAACATTCGGTAAACACAGGAAAAAAAAAAAAACACAGCTAGAAGGAGCCCTTCGATTGAGAGAACGTCGTCTGTATTCCTTAACAACAGCCAATGTATTGTCATCACAAAATCCGTAAACAAAAAGCATGTCTGCATATTCACTATGCGAATACACGAATTAAATGTCAAGTAAATGTGTATTCAGTTGTGTGTTTTGCGCAGACTTTGCTGTGTTCACTTGGTGTCTGCGCAAAAGATTTGGCGTAACACGTCAAGTAGCCACCAGCGTAGCTCAGTCGACTGAGGAGCTTGCCTGCTGATCCAGAGATGCGCTTGGGCGCGGGTTAGAGTCCCGCTTGGGCTCATTACCTGGTTGGGTTTTTCCGAGGTTTTCCCAACCATAAGGCGGATGTCACGTAATCTATGGTTAATCCTCGGCTTCAATCTCGCCAAATACCATCCCGCTATCACCAATCCCATTGACGCTAAATAACCTAGTAGTTGATATAGCGTCGTTAAATAACAAAGTAAAAAAGAAAAAAAAGAACACGTCAAGTATATAATACACGAATCTGAAGACGTTCCAGTATTTCTCCCCTTATTTTCTCCCCATCCATTAGACTTCGGACATAGATATATAATTTTTTCAAAGGCATGTTGGGTCCGATAAGTAGACTTATAGTTAATATAATGTAAATATATATGTATCATGTGGTGAGACTACACCAGGCAACATGGACCCATGCAGTCACGATGTGGGACCCCTACGTCGGAAAGAGAGGACAGGGAAGACCACGGCTCAGATGGTCTGACATGTTTACCAAAAAGGCGGGGAAACAATGGTCGAGGGCAGCAAAGAACAGAGTTTTGTGGAAAGAACTAGGGAAGGTCATTGTAAATAGGCAACGTAATCAGTGTTAAGATATTGTAAATAGTAAAGTCAGTATTAGTGAAAGTGTGAGATAAGTTTTGTAAAGAGTAAAGTCAGTGTTGAGAAAAATGTCAGTTAAATAGTGTAAATAGCAATCAATGTTTGTCAAAGTGCAGGTGTTAGTATAGACTAGTTAAAGTCTAACAGGGTTATTAACCATGTCACAAAAGTGGTATACACGACAAGCTCGCCTGGATTGGCTCACCAAGCGAGTACACTTGAGCCGTACCTGTCGAGGGGCTTCTAACCCCATCACAGGAAGCCTGTGCCTAACATGGGACATTCATTCATTCATTCATTCATTCATTCATTCATTCATTCATTCATTCATTCATTCATTCATTCATTCATTCATTCATTCATTCATTCATTCATTCAAATATATATGGATTTATTTACATTATATAGATATATCAGTTTAAATAGATGTAGCTTAACACAAACTGTATTATCCTAAAGTCGGTCAGAGCGTCTGGCTGCAAAACCAGGTGGCCCGGGTTCGATTCCCGGTCGGGACAAGTTACCTGGTTGAGATTTTTTCCGGGGTTTTCCCTCAACCCAATATGAGCAAATGCTTGGGTAACTTTCGGTGTTGGACCCCGGACTCATTTCACCGGCATTATCACCTTCATCTCATTCAGACGCTAAATAACCTAAGATGTTGATACAGCGTCGTAAAATAACCTACCAAAAAAAATTATCCTAAAGTATTTTACATTACTCCTGAGACACTCTGTAAATAAAAGTGAATACAAGCAGTTTCTTCTAACACTTAACACGTAATTGGGCAGTTCTATGAGCATGAATTTGATGGAGGGCTAAATATACCTATGTCATGTTTATTTCTGAAGATTAATTTTTTTTTATTTCAAACTATTCACATCGTAGCATTTCTCTCCATCTGCTCTAGCTTACACGTATAGGATAGCAAGGGATGTTGAGATTTTCCAGGAACTTGACTTCGGATAATTCATTGCAGTATATGCAATTCCATGGAAATCTGCCTGTGACATTTACTTCCATATTATCTTGCTGTATGTACAGATTCCGTTACTTGTACACACACACTGTAATTTACGAGTAGTAAATTACATAGTAGCTGAGTGTTGCAGATTATATTGCATTTAGAAACACTCACAGAGGTTGGCTCATAAAATATTGGAATAAAAACTTATTCCTGGAAAACTACAGCTAATATTTATGAGATAAAATTATCTAAGTCATATCCATATGAAATAACAATCATTTAGTGACAATTATAAAGGATGGAAAGAATAAACGAGAAGGAAGAGAGAAAGAAAGGACGAAAGAAAAAATGAAAAAAAAAGAGGAAAGGAAAAAGGCAAGAAAATAGAAAATAGGAAGAGAAAAATGCCCAAAATGAAAAAGTCCAAAATGGTCAAAATGTGTTCCTGGCGTAATAAAAATAGGTCACTGCGAGTTACGACCGGCTTCGAATGCAGTTGAGTTTTGAGTGTGGTGTTAGTTCGACACATTTATTGCCCTGTGCATGCTTCATAGTGTAATATGGTGAGAATTCGATATAATTAGTAGGAAACAATATTTATTTACGATAGTTAAGTGAAATAAAAAGATTGTTATAGATCCTGCAAGAGGAAATGCTTTTATAATTATATCGGGAAACACGTTACGTGATAACAAACACGTTTGACACTGTAAAATGTACACAAAAATCACGAAAATAAGCATCAATAATAACATAAAAAATGTGTAATAAGGTGAATAATAATAACGATATTATTATTATTATTATTATTATTATTATTATTAAACATCTAAAACTGAAAATAATATTAGGCTATGCATGACTGGTATTTGAACTGGTCTTATTTCATCGTCCTTATCAATCTAAACAAGGGCTTTATTGACAGTAGTGAATTAAAATTTGTTAACTCACAACAGTGCATTGAAATTTGTTTAAATTACTCTCTCCACGACAACCGACACATATTAGCATCGGTAAAATCCATACATTCATTCATTTTTAACTACTTCAAAAAAAAAAAAAAACATTAACACAACATTACAAAAAAAAAGCGTACAATTTAAAATCCAATTTAGATACCAGTACCTAAGGGATAAAATATTGTATAGCAAACCAAAGTAAACAGATTTTATGAGATCGTGGAAAGTGTCATCCTCGACTTCGACTCGGGCGCTAATATTTCCACTCGCGGATAAAATCTAAGTTCACTCTCTTATGCAATAAATTACTATTAGGCATATCATTTATCACTTTTATCAGTGAATTGTTTGCGTTATGTTTCGACCAAAGAAAAATACCAAAACAGACTAAATGCAGAAACTTAAAAATTATATAGTTTATTTTTACCTGTCTAGCTCCTTATCTAAAAAACAATACGTTTGCGACAATACAAGTCTGAATAAACGTTTCTTCGCTTGAGGTGGGAGAATGAATAACATTCGTTATTTTTTATTTAGTATAGATTTTCATGGTCAATTTAAAGTCAACTTGGTTTCGATTAAATGGGAAACCAAACTTTATCCCTCAGACTCTGATTTTACGTACAAAAGAAAAAAAAAACTTTTTTATGGAGTATTATTTTATCAAACCCGTAGTTTTATAAAATACTTAACAAAATAAAAAAATATATATTGATATAAGGTAACAACAATAATAGCAATAGCATTACTAACACCAATAGCAGTGATAACAGCAACAGAAATAATAGTAACAGCAATAATAATAGTAATAATAATAATAATAATAATAATAATAATAATAATAATAATAATTTTAATTCTAATGTTTACACATCTTTCTGTGCTTAAAGTCTCAAAGTCTTATTCTTGTTCTCTACTCTTCTCTGTCCATCCAATCCATGTCGTTCAGTCTGCAGTCTCTCATACCTGTTCTTATGTCTTGTACCCTTGAATTTCGAGGTCTTCCTTTCCTTTTCCCAGGCGGACACCATTCCAGCACCTTTTTAGGTAACCGTTCTTCTTGCATTCTTTTCATATATCCATTCCAGGTTAACTCCTTAAATTTAATAATAATAATAATAATAATAATAATAATAATAATAATAGCAATAATAAAGCAGTAGCAATAATTACAGCAAAAACAGTAATAACAGCAACTATAATAATAATAGCAACAACAATAACAACAGCAAAAATAATAACAGCAAAAAGTAATAATAACATTAACAACAATAACAGCAAAAACAGTAACAGCAACAATAATGATAAAACAGCAACAGCAATAATAACTGCAACAACAATGATAACAGCAACATAAATAATAACAGCAAGCATAATATCAACAGTAACTGCAATAATAACAGCAACTGCAATAATAACAGCAACAACAATGATAACAGCAACATAAATAATAACAGCAAGCATAATATCAACAGTAACTGCAATAACAACAGCAACTGCAATAATAACAGCAACAACAATGATAACAGCAACATAAATAATAACAGCAAGCATAATATCAACAGTAACTGCAATAATAACAGCAACAACAATGATAACAGCAACATAAATAATAACAGCAAGCATAATATCAACAGTAACTGCAATAACAACAGCAACTGCAATAATAACAGCAACAACAATGATAACAGCAACATAAATAATAACAGCAAGCATAATATCAACAGTAACTGCAATAACAACAGCAACTGCAATAATAACAGCAACAACAATGATAACAGCAACATAAATAATAACAGCAAGCATAATATCAACAGTAACTGCAATAACAACAGCAACTGCAATAATAACAGCAACAACAATGATAACAGCAACATAAATAATAACAGCAAGCATAATATCAACAGTAACTGCAATAACAACAGCAACTGCAATAATAACTGCAACAACAATGATAACAGCAACATAAATAATAACAGCAAGCATAATATCAACAGTAACTGCAATAACAACAGCAACTGCAATAATAACAGCAACAACAATGATAACAGCAACATAAATAATAACAGCAAGCATAATATCAACAGTAACTGCAATAATAACAGCAACAACAATGATAACAGCAACATAAATAATAACAGCAAGCATAATATCAACAGTAACTGCAATAACAACAGCAACTGCAATAATAACAGCAACAACAATGATAACAGCAACATAAATAATAACAGCTAGCATAATATCAACAGTAACTGCAATAACAACAGCAACTGCAATAATAACAGCAACAGCGGCAATAATAACAGCTACAGCAATAATAACTGCAACAACAATGATAACAGCAACATAAATAATAACAGCAAGCATAATATCAACAGTAACTGCAATAATAACAGCAACTGCAATAATAACAGTAACTGCAATAATAACAGCAACTGCAATAATAACAGTAACTGCAATAATAACAGTAACTGCAATAATAACAGTAACTGCAATAATAACAGCAACAGCGGCAATAATAACAGCTACAGCAATAATAACTGCAACAACAATGATAACAGCAACATAAATAATAACAGCAAGCATAATATCAACAGTAACTGCAATAATAACAGCAACTGCAATAATAACAGTAACTGCAATAATAACAGCAACTGCAATAACAACAGCAACTGCAATAATAACAGTAACTGCAATAATAACAGCAACTGCAATAATAACAGCAACTGCAATAATAACAGTAACTGCAATAATAACAGCAACTGCAATAATAACAGTAACTGCAATAACAACAGCAACTGCAATAATAACAGTAACTGCAATAATAACAGCAACTGCAATAATAACAGTAACTGCAATAACAACAGCAACTGCAATAATAACAGTAACTGCAATAATAACAGCAACAGCAACAATAATAACATCAACAATGATAACAACAAAAACCATAACAGCAAGCATAATAACAAAGCAACTGCAATAATAACAGCAACAGCAATAATAACTGCAACAACAATATCAGCAATGATAATAGCAAGAATAATAACAGCAACTGCAATAATAACAGGAAAAACAATAAGAGCAAAAAATAATAACTGCAACAATAACAATAATAATAATACTTACTTACTTACTTACAAAGGGCTTTTAAGGAACCCGAAGGTTCATTGCCGCCCTCACATAAGCCCGCCAACGGTTATCCTGTGCAAGGTTAATCCAGTCTCTATCATCATATCCAACCTCCCTCAAATCCATTTTAATATTATCCTCCCATCTACGTCTCGGCCTCCCCAAAGGTCTTTTTCCCTCCGGTCTCCCAACTAACACTCTATATGCATTTCTGGATTCGCCCATACGTGCTACATCTCAAACGTCTGGATTTAATGTTCCTAATTATGGCAGGTGAAGAATACAATGCTTCCAGTTCTGCGTTGTGTAACTTTCTCCATTCTCCTGTAGCTTCATCCCGTTTAGCCCCAAATATTTTTCTAAGCACCTTATTCTCAAACACCCTTAACCTATGTTCCTCTCTCCGAGTGAGAGTCCAAGTTTCACAACCATACAGAAGAACCTGTATCATAACTGTTTTATAAATTCTAACTTTCAGATTTTTGGACAGCAGACTGGATGATAAGAGCTTCTCAACCGAATAATAACACGCATTTCCCATATTTATTCTGCGTTTAATTTCCTCCCGAGTGTCATTTATATTTGTTACTGTTGCTCCAAGATATTTGAATTTTTCCATCTCTTCGAAGGATAAATCTCCAATTTTTATATTTCCATTTCGTACAATATTCTGGTCACGAGACATAATCATATACTTCGTCTTTTCGGGATTTACTTCCAAACCGATCGCTTTACTTGCTTCAAGTAAAATTTCCGTGTTTTCCCTAATCGTTTGTGTATTTTCTCCTAACTTATTCACGTCATCCGCATAGACAAGAAGCTGATGTAACTCGTTCAATTGCAAACACTGCCTGTTATAATAATAATAATAATAATAATAATAATAATAATAATAATAATAATAATAATAATAATAATAGGAACAATAATAATACCAATAATAACAGCAACACTATTGATAATATCAACTTTAATAATAATAGCAACAACAACAATAATATTGGCAATAATAATATTAATAATAATAATAATAATAATAATAATAATAATAATAATAATAATAATGTGTGTGTATAATGTCCATCCACTTCACTTGCGTGATTCCAGTGGCGCATACTGCGGATAGAAGGCAGGACTGTGATCCATTTTCAAGTTGCACACCACTTCGGCGGGCCACGTTATGCATGATATATATCTTTGAAGAAATATGTCGTGTACTAGGGTGAGTGTATGTATATGTGTAGGCCTAAGTGTTCGTGTAAGTATATTGTAATAGTAACAATAATAATAAAAGGAATTACAACAGTAATAATAATAGGCCTCATGATAGTAATAACAGAACAAAAATAGATTACAAGAGTTCCATGGTTACATTATGGGTTAAACGGGGTTCCGCGATGGAAAATAATGTTTGAGAAACACGGAACTAGAACATGTGTATGTATTGGAAGCATATTAAACTCTTCTATTTTCAAAAATACATTTTAACATTTGATTCTCTTTTGATCCACTTGCGTACCATTTTTATGCATTGTGCTGATTATATCATTTTAAAGCAGACAATTTTTTTTTCGTCCCAGTCACTTCTGTAGTTATATCACGAAAGCCGTTTAGCCATGCTCGTCCTGTTATATTAGTATGATGTGACAGAACACATGACATTTCAACGTTGTGCATTTTAAGTGGATTAGATTGCATAGCTTGTCAATTCAATATATTCAAAATCAAACTAAACTCAAGGACAAAAACTGATAGCATTTAAATATTACTATTGAAATAAATCATTGTCATTCTGAATATAGTTGTGAGGTTTACCATTAGTTACGCAACTTTAAATTTAGCTAATTTACTCACCCTGCTAAACATCGCCAACCGTGCCAAACCTTAGCAACATGCCAGAGCGAAAACAATTTATCATTAACAATCGCTGACTCGCTTAATGTGAAATGAAAGACACTGAATCCGAGATCTCGATGCTCACTTGACAGTTGTCCTGTCTTATGAAGGCGAATATTTATCAAGACCAGCTCTTCAGCGTTTTCTCGCTTTCTTAGCCATCAAAACTGACTGCGGAGACATCTATCATAGAAATAACAATTTAAATGATATCAAGAAGAATTCACAACTGAAAAAAAAAAAATTCTTCTCAGTGTGTATGAATTGAATAACGATTGTGTTATAACCAGGCTTCGAGACTTTGGACCCAATACAATAAGATTACTGTGTTTGTACTATAGGTTGTTGACTCGCTGCAGATAGTGAAAGGTAGAGATATGTTGAGGTAACAACGTTACTATTTACAGTAGAATACGGTAGTATGGGGAAACACACACTTATGTACATTCTGAAAGTAAATATACATTACACAATGACAATGTCAAAAGAATATGAAAAGCATTTATTCTCCTGTCCTTTATAAGCATTTGTGATTAATTATACACAGTGTTAATGGTGAAAATAAACATGTATCAATTTTAATATCTTCATCTACCCTATTGGTCGTATTTAGAAATTGCAGTTACAGTACCGAATTGCAATGTACTATAAGATACATTTTCAGTGTCTCAAACGTAAATCTTTTTCGGTTATCTGCCAAACACAGTTTGTACTGTGAAAAGCTGCGCTCTACGTCGCATGACGTGATAGGAGGAAAACGAAAAAACCTAACATCATTGCAATCTCTAAGAGACAGTCCATTATCCTCGGGTGACTCTAATCTACTACTTTGCAATATTTATATTACACAATGTGCCATATCCGTTATTTTTACATAAAATTGATTTCCACTTCTGTTTTACTCGTTCAGTAACCGGTGTACTTGGTGTCTCATTAATTCTGTGTCATTTCCACAATTAATTTGAGGGCTTCCGGCATCTCCTGCTCTGACTTTTCTAACAGTGTAATAGTTTCACACACAGTTTTAAAATAGGCTTGTATGAAAACCAAATTATTCGTCAGAACCTTCAAATCTAGAACGTTTTTCTTTGCTTACTTGTTGGCATTCGTTCTACAGTACCCCCACCCACTGTAGCATACTCTTTACCACTATACTCAGTACGCCGTTATGCGGATTTCCCACTGAACTGCTCTATTGGGTTCGAAGTCTCGAAGCCTGGCTATAACACTAAATACCGACGAAAACTGTGTCTCGTAAATAAATAATAACAGATAAAAATGTTTTAAATAATTTTCATCAGTCGGCATATAATGGTTATATTTTTCTGATTGTAATCACGATATTCCTTAGAAAGGAAAACGTGTGTATATTCATGGTTTGGGTAAAAAAGTAATGTGGAATGTGAGATTTAAATTCCAATAAATCATGCAAAATTTTTATACGAGACTTATGTAGAATTGGGATAGAAAACATCACTAATAAATTATGCATAAGCGATGGATGCATAATAATAATAATAATAATAATAATAATAATAATAATAATAATAATACATTTAGCCTACTAGATCCCATAAGGGCAAGGGCTTCCTGATTGACAGGGCTTGGCTCAGTAGACTTCACTCGTTAGGTGAGCCGATCCTAAGGAGTGTTCTATGTACACAAACACTATATGCAATGTAAGATTGCACCACACTACACACTGAGGACGGTGGCTTCTAGATTTCTCCATAGCTGTCTGTCTCTTGTACTGTTCGTCCAATGTGGTCCTGCCTTCTTCTTGAAGAAATCGGCCCATCTAGTTGTCTGGCGTCCCACTCTTTTTCTGCCGATCCTGGGATCCCACAATGTCAGTCTGTGCGTCCATCGTCTGTGGTCCATCTTTACCACGTGCCCTCCCCATTTCCACTTCAGCCTTTCTGCGGTGTTTAGGACGTCTTTCATGCCGGTACGGTTGCGTAGCTCCTCGTTCCTGACTTTGTTCTGTGTGTAACTACAGGGTGTTAAAAAGTATCAGATATTTTAGGAGGTGATAGTATGCATCAAAACAAGAAAATGATGTCTAATAAACATGGGTCCTACGACACATACTTTCTGAGATCTGAACACTTCTTCATAGGAGGTGCTCAATGTGACGTCCATTCATGGCAATGCATTTTTCTGCCCTATAATACAGCAGACTACCAGATAATCATACCGTAGTTGACACACCCGGGATGGAATACTGATATGTCGCAAGGAATACTAAAAGCAAAAGTCTGGTTGTGGATATGAGCGAGGTTCAGCAGAGATGGTGTTATGAATTTTGGTAATCAGCATGTGTGGGCAGATGAAAATCCCCATGCAGTTGAAGAAACAAGGCATCAGCACCGATTCTCAATTCAATATATTCAGTATTGTACAGTCAGAGAACACAACATTGTGCAATTGACAAAGTCAGTAATGAAAAACAAAACAATAAAATTAACTCAAAAACTCTCAACAACGTTGACATTAAAAAACTCATTAATTTCATAAAATGGTTTGTTGATTAACCAACCAGAGACAAGTCTGTTAAAAGACTTCCTTTCCAGATTAAAAAGATATCTCGGAAATATATTTGCTATTTTTAACGACATAATAAAATAATTATTCATTGTTTTAGTCAGCCTACACTTAGATATGTCAAAAAGGTCACGGTTTCTTGTGTTGTATATATGAATATCATTCCTAAGTGTCAACATGTGTGAATTTTCTTTAACGAAATTTAGGGCTTGATAAATATACAGTGATGTTACAGTCATAATTTTTTTATTTACAAATAACGGTCTACAGTGTGCCTTCATTGATGAATTAGTTATAATTCTAATAGCTTTTTTTTGTAACATAAGTACCTTATTAGTATAAGAACTATTACCCCATAAAAGTAGTCCATAAGAAAATATACTATGAAAATAAGAAAAATAGACAACTCTAATGTAATTCTTCGGAACATACATTTTCAAATTTCGCAGAAGAAATATTACTCTTGACAATTTTTTAAAAACAGACTCAACATGGTCTGCCCAAGTAAGTGTGCTGTCCACCGTAATACCAAGAAGTTTAAAATTATTTTCCATGACTGTACTACTAAACAACAAAGATGCAGTTTTACTTTCATTTAAAAGAAATTTATTAGAACTAAACCATTTCTTGGCTTTATTAAAAACGGAATTACTAAGAGTTTTCAATTCATTAATATGGCTATGACTTGTCAAGAAAGTGACTTCATCAGCGAATACCAGAAAATAAGCAGAGACATTGCACATCAAATCATTAACCATTATTAAAAATAGGATAGGACCCAACATATGGGCAGACGTTCTTGGCGATAGATTAAGGGCCATACGTGGTACTACAGAGATTAACTGGGGATCGTTATCAGGACTTTCTTATTAACGTATTAACAACAAATTTGAAAGGGTGCGTGATTCCTTACGCCAAAGGGCAGAGGAATTAATTGTCATGAATGGACGCCACACTGAGCACCTCCTATGGACAAGAGTTCAGATCTCAGAAAGTATGTGTTTATTAGACATTAATTTCTTGTTCTGATGCACACTAGCAGCTCCTAAAATATTGGATACTTTTTTTAACACCCTCTATGTTATATAATGAGAATTCCTTTGCAGTAGTTATACATACGAAACTCTCTGTTTAAGCGTTGTATAAGAAAAAAATGACAACCTCTCTAACCTTTTCGCTCCCAGAACACTAGCCAATTAAAGAAATGATACTTCTGAATAGTTAATTCTCTATTTGTAATAGTTTTTTACCTTTAAACTGAAGAGGAAAGATATTTTACTAACAACTAGGTACGTTAACATTGCGCATTACTCAAGCATAATGGATTCGAGTTGCTTGTGATCATCCAACGCTGGTCCTTACCAGGAATAACTTGAGTGATTCTGAACAGTGGAAGACATGTCAGGTTCTAAGAAGAGGACGAACACTGCAATCTATTAGAAATCTGGAGAAGTTTACTATACTGACTCCTAAGAACTCTTTAAAGGCAGACCTTCCGGCAATGCTAGATTTCATGGACACTAAGTATCATGGTTTTTATAAGGACCTGTGCCAGTAAGAAAAACAAACAGTTTCTTGTGCTCACAAATCAAATTGTTAGTGTTCTGTCTTTTAATATTCACAAATTACTCGACTGTTTGTACCGTTTTCAAGGAAATTATACATGGCACTTATATCGTTGTCAGACTTTGATAATGTGGGAGCCAGTTACACTACATAATATTGTAACTTTTATTCAACAATAATGTGGTTTTTATTTCCAAATTTAATCACACACCCATCAACAATGAGTATTCCACTCAATACAGCAACGCAGTAGTCGTTATTGCACTCCACAGAACGACAATGGCTATTCACGTGGATTATCGAGAAGAACAATAATGTACTCCTAATCTCAACTAATGTTCCCAAAGCACTATTTACAAAACAAAACTGTCAGTTCTTAGTTCAAAGTTCCTTCGCCTTGGCTAGTTCTTCTAGCTCACTCACTCAAGTTCACGGTACGTCGAATCCAAGACTTCCAGAGACAGTCCACTGCACTTCGAACCCAAGACTTCCAGAGTCAGTTCACTGCACTTCGAACCCAAGATTTCCAGAGTCAGTTCACTGCACTTCGAACCCAAGACTTCCGGACGCGTTGCCTTCGCCTGAACACTGCCACAGTTATCACGTTCACTGCACTTCGAACCCAAGACTTCCGGACGAGTTGCTTCCGCCTGGACGCTGCCACAGTTCACTGCACGTCGAACTGCGGTCTCGAAGCCTGGCTTCCTTGCTCGCTCGCTGCTGATTCACAAACTGACTCGCGGATCTCTCGTTCCCTTTTTATTTATTAAATCACACGTTCTCGAATGTACTGCGTCGCGTAGCTTCTACAACAATCGGTTCGCGTGACTTTGCGAAACTTCCAGATGTCCCCCCTGCTCCGCGTCACGCCGCACCTTCCCTCGCATTAGATGCGCGCGCAACTTCTCCCACACGACCAGGTCTTCCAAAATGGCGCCACGATATTGTCAGTAATGGGTTGTTTCACAGCACAATATGTTTGCAGGGAACTTGGATGTTGAGACACTTTATTGAAAAAATTAAATAATAATTGCAAGTATACAGTTTTTTGTGTATACCACACTTTGTCATTTTGGCACATATACCGTTTTCCTTGTCCAGTCCACAATTGTACACTTCACTCGCAGCAATTTCCGTTGAAAAATGGAATCGATATTTTCCCGGATAGTGTATTTCAGTTCTTCCAGGAAATAAGGAATAATTTTTTACTTTGTACGCTGAAAAATAAGGAATAACGTCATATCACTACTAAAAGAACTCTTAAAACGCTCAAAAGCATTAGAAGTTCGTTAAATAAAGAATTAGTCACATCAACCTACGAGAAATGTTACAGAAATTCATTGGGAGTGAAGTGAAACCCAGCTTGTCATGACTCAACTGAACTGTGGATAGACTTCAAATTGAGTGCGGAACAAGAGTGATGGTTTATTCACCAAAGTCCTTGATGATTTATCCGCAGATAATTTTTCCGTCTCTCTGGAGGTACAAGGGTTTGGTCATTGAGGCATACTGACGTGTTCTATGGGTAATGATTCATAGTCATCCTCATTACGAAAGCAATTAACCTTTGACAAACGTCCAGCTAAGCCGTTGGAACATTTGAATTTGCGGTCGTGATTGTGGGAGACCCATTCAACCGGACGTCTGAAAAACACTTGATCCCTAGTGACTGTTTTACGATTAATGTTATTAGCATCGACCTAATCAAAGCGGTGATTACGAGTTGTGACGTTCCAATTGATATTCAATACATCGAACAGAGGCAGTCGTAAAATTTATCGGTAATTTATTCTACAGTATGTTCAAAAACAAATCTTTCTGCGCTATTACGTTTTGTTATCGCATAAATTATTTATATAACAGAAGTAATTTAAAACACTGTTAGACGAATGTGCTTTTCCATTACATGTGCGTATTGAAAAATGTGTTAAATTATCGCAACATTATCGAGATTATTACGAACGTACACTAGCTCGCAAAGCTTTTGTCCTATGAAATAACGCGGAAGTGAACTCTGGGAGACGTTATGTTGGCAATATACCTACATACCCCACTCCATATATTCTGGGGAGGGAGGTATTCGAATTCTGAGTCCCAGGTATACCGAGCTAATCGAACCCAAAACATTTTAGAGCAATAACGGTATATGTAACCTACATAAATGAAAACATTAAGTCAATTTTGCAGGGAAATGTTTAAAACATGTTGTTTATTTATCTTGAGTATTATAGAACATTCCAGGATAATTTTTCATCTTTCCTGCACGTATAAATACAATATAACATCAGTTTGTAATAATGGATCTTTCACTCGTCCCTTGGGTTCCAAAAAGTCGTGATCTCAATCATTGGAAAATGCTTGGGCCGAAGTTCAGCGCACGGTGAATGATACCCTGGATAACACAAGGTCCCAAACGTCACAACAGTTATGGGAAATACTACAGGATGCTCGGGATGATGTATTTACGTCTGAATGCTATATAAATGGGTTGGTAACTTCCATGAGAAGAATAGACAACATTATACGATATAATGGTAACTGGAGTGGCTATTGATTATATTAATCATAACAAATTAAAAAGGAAAGCTGTATTTCATTTACTGTATTAGCTACCATTCTTCATTACAAAAATGTTTCTTCATTAACACTGAAATTGATGAAAATTCAGTTTTCAAATAAATGTCATAAACCTAGCTGGAGTGCGAAGAAACGAAATAATGAAGTTTATCTCTGGCATACTATAATTTGATTTTACTTGAAATTAAAAATGTTCACTAATTTCCTCTCCGTTCTATTATTTATAAAAACATACAGATGGAGAAATGTTTTGCAAGTTCTAAATCAGCAGTCAGCTAATATCATGTTTGGTGTTGAAAGCACAGACATTTGCTATTTTCTATATGATTTGTTTATTTTTTGTTCGTTACATCCACATTTTCGTTCCGTTACTATATGAGAGTTAATCTGCATACCTATTTTTTGTGTGAAAAATGTAAATTAAACTGCATATCCCACGGGATAGAATTGACAATTAAGGTTTAAATTATAGACAGTGCCAAAAAAATTTGTCTTAATGTAATTATTTAGACGATTTTTTTAGAATATTAATCTGTCGATTGTTAGTACCAGCTTTAATTAATGTAATTAACGTAGTGTTATTTCTATGACAACAGTCAAAGAAAATAAACTATACGCGCATCATAACACAAAGAACTGTGGCTAGAGGAGGATCTACAATATGTCATGTTTATTCAAATATGACACTAGGATTCTCTTTCAGTTTAGAATCAACTAACTTACGTGTCGTCAACCTTCTTTGGTTTGAGGAGGGGTGGGTCATGGTTGGTTACCTGCAAGGAGACTACCTGCCGACTGGGGTGAGTACAAATACCAACTTAAGAACGAGGAAAACTCTACAGTATATCGGACAAAAGTTTTGCGAGCCAGTGTACATACCGAAGATTTGCGTGATGTCACCAGTTTTGAAAATAAAACTGTTGTGTTTTACTTCTAATTTTTCACAATCACAAAAAAAAAAAAACTTACAAAATCTTTTAAGACCAAATTGGCCTTGAAGATATACAGGATGATGCGCAAGTAATGCCATTAATTTTTGGGAGTCATACTTTGAAATATATATAAAAAAAAGTTTAATACAATTTTGCTCCTTTTCGCTTTCTTTCCGAATAAAAATTGTTTTATATGAAACATTTCATAGCGTGTTTTGGGAAAGACATTAATAGAATTGCCAATATACTCAATTAATTTAAGAGAGCAGTATATTATGATGACTATTTCGTTTATATGACTTCATTCCAATGAAATGTAATGAAATTTTGAATTCCAATCAATCACAGTCACACCTTGCGATAATTTTTGCAGCTAGATTTATCACTATCAATTTATCGCATGGTCGTTCTTTTGTTTAGTCATTGTCGCCAACTGTTTTCCCGTAAATCGATGATCATGAATACATTAAGATGCAACTACACGGTTAAACTTTTCTTTCAACATTAAAGCAATGAATGCAAGATTGATATTTAATATTAATTAATATATTTACGCAGTGAAGACGTTCAAAACGGTGCACCATGTAGACACAAAATCTTCATGCATCTTAATTGAACGTGCGTTTTAAACTTGATTCTTTCAATATTCTTCCCAGATTGCACGCATACGCGATTGGAATATTGAACTGTGTAGATGCAGCTTTAGTTCCGTTACACATTACAGCGAGAATGCGTTTGTCGAACTGTAAAAAATGCTTTCCTGTAGCAGGGAGTAACGATCGAAATAAGACACAGCTGACATTGGTTCTGCTTCTACAGGTAACCTAACCTATAAATGTAGCCTATAAAATTTGTATTATGTGAATGAAATTAAATAATTAATAGAAAGATAGATGTTGAGATTTATGTATCATCATCGCATATCAAACCTAAAAACCTTGTATAGTAATATATAAGCCTACAAGGTCTTTGATCAAACTGCCTTCCTTATGGCGTAATAAAATTTGTGTTTTAATTATCTGTACAGAGATGGCTTCACTGTGTAGCAACATGTCTCGCTGTGAATGCATAAGCATTGCTATATAACTGTCCCCACACATATTACACAGTTCTTAGTTCTCGGTGTAGTGTGTAATGTAACGACGAGGTACTAAATAAAGTGTGAAATTCTACTTCCACATCTACATTTCTAATTCCATATCCATTGTAGGCTATCTAAAAAAATTACATTCCTTCATTCAGATTTGATAACTGCGTTTTCAACAATTCATTTACTTAATGTGTTAATCAGGTTACTTGTAATTATATTATAAAATGTTTAAATTACATTATGATATCAGCAGATAATGAAAATGGATTTCTGTTATAATAACAAGAGAAAAGCGCAGTACATGTAATTAACATTATTAATTCTGTATTTCGCTTTTCGCAATTGGCATATAACATCCAATTTCTTCATTTCAGTAACTGATATTAATCTATTTCAACTTCACAATGTCTGAATAGGTTAAGTATTCGTAAATGTACAATTATTAACATTTTGTGACCGAATTTTAGGGATATATTATTTACATTTTTATTTTATTTACGAAATAGTCCTAATAAATCTCAGACGTCTCGTGACATTGCTATAGGTAAATGATTGAGGGGAATTTTAGTTTTGTCCTTGAATGTGCAGAAATTTGATCTGAACAAACGTAACTTTTAACTCTGCAAAAGAATTTTACAATGTCGTATGAAAAATTAATGTTGTAGGTAGCTTTGGATTTCCATTATGGATCATAATTTATTTCTTCTAACTGTATGAAATACTTTAACGATTTCATATTGTGATTCTAAAGAATGACTTTTATGCGTAAACTATAAAATGAAAATCCATTTTTTTATTTGACTCAATTTTAAATATCAATTGATATGTCTACTACGTAATAGGTCAACAAATTAATTACAAACAGTAATATCATTAAAAATGATAAAGGAATCGAATTTTTTGCTAAACGCATTAAAAGAGATGGGTTTCTAAATAAAGTTACTCCCTTCGTCGTGGCCTACATTTCTCTTCCCACTTATTTTCCTCTCACTGTTGTGGTATCTAATGCTTGAAAAGCCTTTCCTCCCCATGCCTGCTACATGTCCTGCTAATCACGGCTATACTGTCGGGGTTATTATGTTATGAACATCTGCTCTCAGAGTAGTGCGGTTCCCCTTAATTAATTAACAACAGCAAGGCTCTGCATTGCAATTACATTAACAGTGTTTCCTTTACACCGAAAAAATCCACATAACTGCCGACATGTTGTCGGATTGTGAAGTGGTGACGTCAGATCCCATCACATTAATTACATGTGGCTATAACAAATGTGTTTCAGCATGTTAGTCATGCGCCACACAGTTTTTCAAACCGGGGATCCCGATTTCAATCCAAGTAAAGTCAAATATGAATAGGCAAAACATTTTTTAATTTCCGTTTCATAATTTCTTCAAAACATGAAACAATGTGTGCATAAAGTAGAGAGAGAAAGCAGAAAAAAATTTATTTCGGTATTACTGGTCTATTACTGACGTATCATGACTATGAAATTCCTACTCGACAAGTCATTACAGAAAATTGTAAAAATTTTGCTGAATAATGATTTCGCTAATCCAATCATTCAATCAGTTCAGTTCAGTTGTTGTAACATCAGTCCAGTCATGGTCAATTCGGTCCAGTCATTGTCACTTCAGTCCAGTCATTTTCACTGCGGTCCAGCCATTTTCACTGCCGTCCAGTCATTTTCACTGCGGTCCAGTCATTGTCACTTCGGTCCAGTTATTGTTACTTCGGGCCAGTCATTTTCAATTCGGTGCTGTCATTTTCACTTTGGTACATTCATTTTCACTGCGGTCCAGTCATTTTCACTGCGGTCCAGTCATTTTTACTTCGGTCCAGTCATTTTCAATTCGGTGCAGTCATTTTCAATTCGGTGCAGTCATTTTCACTTTGGTACAGTCATTTTCACTGCGGTCGAGTCATTTTCACTGCGGTCCAGTCATTGTTACTTCGGTCCAGTCATTTTCACTTCGGTCCAGTCATTTTCACTTCGGTCCAGTCATTTTCACTTCGGTCCAGTCATTTTCACTTCGGTCCAGTCATTGTTACTTCGGTCCAGTCATTTTCACTTCGGTCCAGTCATTTTTACTTCGCTCCAGTCATTTTCACTTCGGTCCCGTCATTTTTACTTCGCTCCAGTCATTTTCACTTCGGTCTAGTCATTTTCACTTCGCACCAGTCATTTTCACTTCGGTCCCGTCATTTTTACTTCGCTCCAGTCATTTTCACTTCGGTCTAGTCATTTTCACTCCGCTCCAGTCATTTTCACTCCGCTCCAGTCATTTTCGCTTCGGTCCAGTCATTTTCACTCCGCTCCAGTCATTTTCGCTTCGGTCCAGTCATTTTCACTCCGCTCCAGTCATTTTCGCTTCGGTCCAGTCATTTTAACTTCGCTCCAGTCATTTTCACTCCGCTCCAGTCATTTTCGCTTCGGTCCAGTCATTTTCGCTTCGGTCCAGTCATTTTCACTCCGCTCCAGTCATTTTCGCTTCGGTCCAGTCATTTTCACTTCGGTCCAGTCATTTTCACTCCGCTCCAGTCATTTTCGCTTCGGTCCAGTCATTTTAACTTCGCTCCAGTCATTTTCGCTTCGGTCCAGTCATTTTAACTTCGCTCCAGTCATTTTCACTTCGGTCCAGTCATTTTCACTTCGTTCCAGTCATTTTCACTGCGGTCCAGCCTTTGTCAGTTCTGTCCAGTCATTTTCACTTCGGTCCAGTCATTGTCAGTTCTGGGCACTCATTGGCAGCTCTGGGCACTCATTGTCAGTTATGCGCACTCATTGTCAGCTCCATCCAGTCATTGTCAGTTCTGTCCAGTCATTTTTAGTTATGCCCAGTCATTGTCAGCTCTGTCCAGTCATTGCCAGTCATTCCATCCGCTTCTCTTCTACGTCATTAGATTCTGATGCTTGCAATAGCTTCCTTCATAACACCATCTATATGTTTTTTATACAACCACTGATTCACGGATGTTAAATGCTTCTTGCTTCTATTGGTTTTAATATAAAGTGATTGTGATGTCAAATTAACGAATGTGCTCCATACGAGTTCTCTATTTTACTTCATGGGCTCTTACTGCGGAACCAAAATCGTGAGTAACTTATGCCACATTCGTGATTGTGAAATATTAGGAAGAATATGGGAACAATTTCACGAATGTGCCACATTCATCCTTTTGGCATAATAAGAGAATTTTATAGCTTCGTGAGAAATGAATTTGCCAGGGAATGAAGATACGATATTCGCGGTTCTTGCAGAACATAGGCTAGATAATTTTAAATGGATGCCAGCTTTGTGCCTCTTAATTTTGTCACATTTGTGGTTGTGGCATAAGGAGAACTATATGGATTTTTTGGGGTTGGAAGTATAAAAATAATCATAATCAAAAAATTACGTACTACAAAAACGAATAAATAAATTATTGACAGCGTATATTTATAACTTCGATAAATTTTAAATACATTAAATTCAGAATAAAATATTTTAGTTGGGCAATCAAAACGTTTCTTTAAACAAATTCACTGTATAGCCTTAGTACGGAGACTTTATGAACGCCCTTTGTAATTCTGCCATGATGTATCTAGACTCAAACTGAAGATCATTTGGCGAGATTCCATCAGACGACTTACGGCTTATGGGAGAACAAAACTGCCAATACTCGGGTTCGCTTGTGTGGAAGGCTTTCGTGTGTGTCTGTATTGTCATATTGTCAGATCTTGAAGGGACGTGCAGTGTGGCAGGTGGCGGAAACGCTAGGCGTTGTCCGGAGAAGGAGGGTTGACTTCCACTTAAATTATCAAACTAGAGGGAGGATACGATAAGATGCTTGCAGGCACCAGCGGGCAGGAAATTGGATATGTGACGCGGTATCGGTTACTTGACATCGGTCAGGTGACGCTAATGGCTCATAGGATTGGCACAACCGTTGGGCTGGAAAAATAGAGGCAGTGGATTAATTACTATAAGGCGTCTCCTTGCCAGCAGATAACGTTTCCGAAATTTGACTCGATGTGAGGTACCAGTGGCGGATAATATCAGAACCGCATACATTTAAGTAGTGTAAAAGACTTACAGGGAATCTTTAAGTGAGCCGTTCAGAGCAGAAGTGGTGTAAGTCAAAATTGGGTAATGAGGTTTAAAGTAAAATTTCTGTAAAATACAGCGCAATGTAGCAATTAATATGTCCTTCGTGCTAACCACTGACTACTAATAGTTTAAATAAATTGAATATTAATTGCTACTTTGCTCTGTATTTTACAGAATGTTTGCTTTAATCCTCATTACCCTTTTTTGGCTTACACCACTTCTGCTCTCAACGGCTCAAGTCTTATTGATTATGTGGCTATGTCTTTAATTTTGGGGTTGTTTTATTAATTTAATATATTTCATTTTAATGAGGAGATTATGAGCATTAAATAAATGATGCTGGTATAATACGTTGTCGTAGATTATTTATTGACAATATGTTATAATTATACAGACTATTTCTATAATGCAGTCAGTGATAAATCCCGTATATGAATTCGTTCAGCTTCAACCAATAGGTCTAACTATCATCTATCACCAGTTCTGCCACTGCTGAAAATTAAATGTTCCAGATTTTTCTGGAAATTGTACCAGATCGTACAGACTTTTTATATACTTACTTACTTACTGGTTTTAAGGAACCCGGAGGTTCATTGCCGCCCTCACATAAGCCCGCCATTGGTCCCTATGCTGAGCAGATTAATCCAGTCTCTACCATCATATCCCACCTCCCTCAAATCCATTTTAATATTATCTTCCCACCTACGTCTCGGCCTCCCCAAAGGTCTTTTTCCCTCCGGTCTCCCAACTAACACTCTATAGGCCTATGCATTTCTGGATTCGTCCATACGTTTCGTGCCGGAGAAACAGTCCCATTCCGAGGCTTACTGTTAGGTTTCGTAACAGCTGTTTTTTACGGTGATGGGTTGTCAGCCCTTCGTCCAACCCCCAAGCTGGAGGACCACCCCTTATCGGCTGTCCACGACTGCTTATTCAATATATTCGCAGCTACCCTTCATATCTGGAGGCCGTCTCCTCTATCCGCAACCTGAGGAGATATATATATATATATATATATATATATATATATATATATATATATATATAATCATGAACACATTTACATAGACATGACGTGTTATAGTCTGTGCATTTCGAACTGGTGGCTCAAGGTCAAGCAATGGACTGCATTTGCCACGTGTGCTTATCCCAATCTTGGACCATTCTCCTCAACTAAAGTCAGCTGGAACTACCGGAATGACCAGTGCTTCAGTTCACAGTTTTCAGTTCGATGACTCGTGCGTGGTTGGTACTTTTGTACGTTTGCACGTGACCTTGATCCGCCAGTTCGAAATGCATAGATTATAGTTTGTATAGCCTGCAAATCATTGGATATAGCCTCGAACTCCGAGTTCCTTGATGAAGATTATGAAACTGCAGATGGGGTGGACCCCTCTTCATTTTCTTCAGCGTCTCGAACAGACAGTTGCTTGTCACTTGAATTTGTATTCTGTATTGTTTCTCTACATATCTGCAAATTAAATTGTAATATATCAATAATTCGTAATTTGTCTCCTGTTTCTTAATAATAATAATAATAATAATAATAATAATAATAATAATAATAATAATAATAATAATAATGATGATGATAATAATAATAATAACAATAATGATAATAATAATGATAATAATAATGATGATAATAATGACGATAATAATAATAATGATAATAATAACAATAATGATAATAATAATGATAATAATAATAATAATAATGATAATAATAATAATAATAATAATAATAATAATTAAAGCCAACGTACCTGTCCAGTTTAGATGCTTTAGAATTATCTTCGCAGACCTCTGTCATCTATCCTCATCGAAGAGAATCAAGAAAGTGTTTTCCATTTCGAAAAACAATAAACATAAAGAGAAAATGCATTGTCGTAGAAATTTCAGCAAATAAGCACTTACAATTGCATCATAATAACGAGTTCAGTCCTGCATTTTTCGGCAGTGGCAGTTATCGTAGTAATTTACGTCATCAATGGCCAATGGATCAAGGGGTGAATGAAAGAAAATGAAACTTCAATACCAGCTTCTAATTTTATATTCTCTGTTAATGTGTTGACCTTAAATCAGATTGTGGGCTACTGATAATAAAATCACAGCGTTGGTAGGCCTACTACCAACTTGGTAGTAATCATAATAATTTTTTTCAATTTTATTAGAGCAAGTTATAATAATGTGTGTTTTCATACTAAAAATAGAAGAAAGTACAGACTGTACCAAATAATTGAAAATTGTACCAAAAAAGTAGTTATACGTACCTAGGTACAGATCACTTAAAATTGTACCAGATCCCTACAATTGTACCAAAAGTGGTAACACTGTCTATTACTGTATTATTGGCGAAATAATTTTGTCTCACCTGATTTGCAGTTGTCTGTATATTGTCACACCTGATTCACAGTTGTCTCTGACTGTCTCGCAATTGTCTGCATATTGTCGAACTTGATTCACAGCTGTCTTCATATAGTCACATCTTATTGCAGTTGTCTGCATATTGTCGCACCTGATTCGCATTTGTCTACATATTGTCACATCTGATTCACAGTGTTGACTGTATATTGTCGCACCTGATTCGCAGTTGTCTGCATGTTGTCACACCTGATTCACAGTGTTGTCTGCATATTGTCGCACCTGATTCGCAGTTGTCTGCATGTTGTCACACCTGATTCACAGTGTTGTCTGTATATTGTCGCACCTGATTCGCATTTGTCTGCATATTGTCGTACCTGATTCGCAGTTGTCTGTATATTGTCGCACCTGATTCGTAATTGTCTGCATATTGTCGTACCTGATTCGCAGTTGTTTGTAGGCTATATTGTCGTACCTGATTCACAGTTGTCTGCATATTGTCACACCTGATTCACAGTGTTGTCTGTATATTGTCGCACCTGATTCGCATTTGTCTGCATGTTGTTACACCTGATTCACAGTGTTGTCTGTATATTGTCGCACCTGATTCGCAGTTGTCTGCATGTTGTCACACCTGATTCACAGCGTTGTCTGTATATTGTCGCACCTGATTCGCAGTTGTCTGCATGTTGTCACACCTGATTCACAGTGTTGTCTGCATATTGTCGCACCTGATTCGCAGTTGTCTGCATGTTGTCACACCTGATTCACAGTGTTGTCTGTATATTGTCGCACCTGATTCGCAGTTGTCTGCATGTTGTCACACCTGATTCACAGTGTTGTCTGTATATTGTCGCACCTGATTCACAGTGTTGTCTGTATATTGTCGCACCTGATTCGCAGTTGTCTGCATGTTGTCACACCTGATTCACAGTGTTGACTGTATATTGTCGCACCTGATTCGCAGTTGTCTGCATGTTGTCACACCGGATTCACAGTGTTGTCTGTATATTGTCGCACCTGATTCGCAGTTGTCTGCATGTTGTCACACCTGATTCACAGTGTTGTCTGTATATTGTCGCACCTGATTCGCAGTTGTCTGCATGTTGTCACACCTGATTCACAGCGTTGTCTGTATATTGTCGCACCTGATTCGCAGTTGTCTGCATGTTGTCACACCTGATTCACAGTGTTGTCTGTATATTGTCGCACCTGATTCGCAGTTATCTGCATGTTGTCACACCTGATTCACAGTGTTGTCTGTATATTGTCGCACCTGATTCGCAGTTGTCTGCATGTTGTCACACCTGATTCACAGTGTTGACTGTATATTGTCGCATCTGATTCGCAGTTGTCTGTATATTATCGCACCTGATTCGCAGTTTTCTGCATATTGTCGTATCTTATTTGTAATTATCTGCATATTATCGAACCTAATTCGCAGTTGTGAGCAAATTGTCGCACCTGATTCGCAAAGGTCTGAACATTTCGCAACTTATTCGCATTTTGTGCATATTTTCGTATCTGATTTACAGTTGTCTACATATTGCCGCACCTGATTCGCAGTTGTCTGAGTATTGTCGCATCTGATTCGTAGTTATCTGGTTATTTTTTCACCTGATTCGCAGTTGTTCCTGGTTACTACGGGGAATATTTAGAAGACAGTGATAGTTCATCCTTACTGAAATCCTATGTTCAAATTAACAAGGAACATTATAACCACATTACAAAATAAAAACTACGGACATATTACACGGGACTGGAACTCCTAATTTCTCTCTCAGATAATTCCCAGATATAGTTAGAGAAACACACTTTTGCCCACTAAATCCGATGTATAACGACCTTGTTTAATAACGTGGAAAACTGAAAATTCTTTGTGTAGTATTCCAGTGACTCTCTTCGTATTTGAAATAGAAGTAGGAGCCGCCGCTGATGCCACCGGAGTCTCATTTCAAGGATAATTTAGTCCAAACTTCACGGTCCGACGCAGCATGATTCGCCCCACCCGACGACGAAAAGAGGGAGAATCCACCCTCGTCTCCCCGGATTTTCATTACATCATAGCGACCAGTACAATGCAGAGCGAAAGAACACCTTGAACAGCATGTGGAGGTGGCACATGCTGCTGGCTTCATTTCCTCTTTCAGCATTTCTTTATCTCTTTCACTTATTGTAGTCTCTTTTAGTGAATCAAGGCTTTGTTTTCTTTTTCTATATTCCCTCTTTTTTCTTTCCTTTCATTATTATTATTAATCATTTTTCTCTTCTTTTATGTATATCCATTTCTCACTTCTTAGTTTATTTCTTTCTTATTTGTTTGTTTCTTTCTTCCCTTCTTATATTGATCCTTTCTTTCTTTGGCCCTATTTTTATTTGATCCTGCATTTCTTTGATGCTGTCTTCGTTTGATAATTTCTCTTTTTTTCTTTCTTCCTTATTTTTATTTTTCCTTCATTTCTTTCTTTGTTCATTTCTTACATTTCTACTTTATTTTTTCTCCCTTGTTTGTACTTTCCCTTCGTTTTTCTCACTTTGTATTTTTCTCTTTTTATAGCATTCTTTCTCTCTCCTTTTCTTCCTTCGTTTCTTTCCTTCATCCTCTCTTCCATTTTTTCCATTTTGTTTCCTCATTTCTTTAATTCATCCTTTCTTTTATTCTTTCTTTGTGCCTTTTTTTAATTATTTTATCTCCTTCTTTCTATTGTTTTCTTTGTTCCTCTGATCTTTTCTTTCTCTTTTCTTTTGTTTCTTTCTTTCTTTCTTCCTCTCTTTCTTTGCTCTCGTGTGCTGTATATAATTTTGTCCGTTAATTGTAACTTATATAAATTTCATTACTGCTATCTAAAATTAATTTTAAATTGTACGCCTCTTCTTTTTAATATATTGTTTTTGAAGATGTTATAAGTGAAAGAGTTCATAGATTTTATTGTTGCTAATGGGTTTGACGTCATGGAAATATCTTAATTAAGGGGTTAGGTACAGCTTAAATCAATACAATTTTTGGAAATATTCAACTTTTTTTGCTCCATTTCTGTATCTTGTAGAACAATGAAAATTGGTATGTGTAAAATACTGTCCTTCTGCTATACGAAAAAAATATTTTTAAGATTAAAAAAATATTTATATTTTTGTTTCAAAATTCAAAATGTTGGCAGTTCACTGTGCAGTGATTAAGCGTTTCCCTCATAACTCATAAACTTGTTAACGTTTTCATGTTCTGTCTCTTTTATTTTATTGCTGAAACTCATGTTTACAATATCTTGCTCTTTTAACTACATTCCTTAATAACTCATATTTTTTTTTATTTTGTGTAATATAAAATACTGATATTTGACCATTTTTAAAAATGAATATATTTTTTATCAGACAATCTCTCAAAGGTAGAGGTGATCTTGCATCATATTATAGATATGGCATGCATAAATATACACAGAGAATTTGATCACAGAATGTTGGATAGTTTTTGAGTTATATGGGAAAAGCATCATCACTGCACAGTGAACTGAATTTTGAAGAAAAAAAAATGTAAATATATTTTTTTAAATCTAAAGGTACTTTTTCCTTATAGCAGAAGGACAGTGTTTTACACATACTAATTTTCATTATTGTACAAGATATAGTAATGGAGGAAAACAATGTTGAATATTTCCAAAAATTTACTGCTGTAAGCTGTACCTACAAAGAATACCGGCTTAGAATAGCACATATTTTACTGCACTATAGTGCTATACCTAAAGGAAGAAGAAATATTTGCCGTCCATTAACAATATGGAAGGACTCAGTCTCTTGAAGTGGAAACAAGTCTATGGACTAATTATATTTTCTTCAAAGATCTGCCTTATAGCTATTTTTCTCATGTTGATCGTATATTTAACTTTGTTTATAACACAGCTAGCGTATGTGTAGCTAATGGCAAACCGTCTGAAATTATACAATGGGAAGAGTATTTTTTTTACGTCATATGATTGAATTGTCACTAGATATATTGTAAGTTGTCAGTTTCGCTGATTATATTTGTTATCTGTTAAATCATACCGGGAAGCAGAAAAGAACTGGGACGGCTATGCTACATTATTGTTGTGTATTTTATAGGTTTTTATTCAAACAGGAGATATTTCATGTGTAGCACTAATTTAACTGTAAACTGAATGCTGGTCGATGCATTCTGTTCCATGAAGTAGTTTCATATTAAAAGCGCAATACTGTGTATTTATAAAACATTAATAATGATTCGTTCCCAACCAAACATTGATTGAGATACAAAAGGGGACTATATCATGTGCAAGGTGCTGAAAACCTTGGGACCGGAAGAATTAATTCAGCTGCATGATATGAACAACGTTCACAAGGATTGATTTGTCAATATGTATAAAAACGTTTTTTTTTAATGCTTTGTTACAGCTATTCAGTGCTGTTTGTTAGCGATTAAATCATACATGAAAACAAAATAGGAATGAAACTGCAGTGTTATTACGTTATCGTGAATTTTAAACTTTTTTCATGGAAAAACAAGAGACATTTTGTCCGCAGAACTTAGTAAACTGTAAACTGAATATTAGTTAATGCATGTATCGAATAAAATGTGTACTTTAATGTTGTAAAAGCAATACAGTGAATTTTATAAATCATGCAATGTTCGACATGTTATTCAATAAAGATGCATTTTATAATTCCTGTTTTTTTTTCAATGTCACAGTATACATCAAAGCCAGTCGTATGTATACGTTCAACAAAAAAGTGCACGTGTTGACATACATACATATATACATACATACATACATACATACATACATACATACATACATACATACATACAGTCGACCTAGTTGGCGAGTTGGTATAGCGCTGGCCTTCTATGCCTAAGTTTGCAGGTTCGATCCCGGGCCAGGTCGATGGCATTTAAATGTGCAATGAACCTCCGGGGTCCTTAAAAGCCATTTGTAAGTAAGTGATATAGATATTTATATGTGTGATTCTCTTCAGTATTGTCTGGAGGAAGCGCAAAAATTATAATGCCTAAGGGAAGACCAAAAGGTATTACTTACTGATAACATAACAGGCATGCAAAATGTTGTAGTGTCCCCGATCACTTTAGCAAGATCTCGTAGCAGGATAAAATGATTCTACCCTCTACATTTCAAGGTAGTTCACGAAACATGTAGCAGCTATACCAAGAGGTTATGTCTATTGTTGGAAAGCATGACAAATCTGATATTTTCTTAACTCTCACCTACAATCCGCAATGACCTGAAATAGCTACTGCTTCACTCCCACATGAAAAACCGACTGATCGTCGTGACATTGTTACTTGCGTTTTCGCATTGACACTCAAAAACTGAAGATGTATAGGTTCAATAAAAAGTATTTAGCATAAAGAAAACCATTCAGAGGAGTATGGAAGCAAATAACTTCCAAAATGTCTGGTATTCTTCATTGGAAATAAATTTTTAAAATTTTAATTTGAACTTCTAATGAACTTAGTTTGCAGCATTTGCTGCACAAGCCACTAGTATGCTAAAATTTTAATAGAACAATAGAATAGTAATATACGTTACAAGAGCGGTATGTTGACGTTTTCATGTTCGAGGAAAGATTGAAAAAGCGAAACGTAGTTGAGCTTTTTTAATTTCCGAGAACATGAAAACAAACATACCGCTCGTGTATCGTACATTATTTTGTGCGAAGATCGTTTATTACATACCTGAAAGACGAATTTCTAATTAGTTGCAATGAAATCTCCATGTTGGTTTCTGTTTAATGACGGCAACTTCGGAAAGACAAAATATCTTTCTTCAACATTGTTGCTATAAAATGTTTTCTGTGTTTACTATACTCCAGCAGGCCGTGATATAGTCTACGTCTGTCTTTTTTCCCCCAATCTATAAATGCGAACTTAAGACAAACGGTAAGGTTATGTAATGATTTATTTTTTCATTTCAATATTTTAACAATATTATTTATATAACATATTGCAGTAATAACATCGGCATCTGGAATCTTGTTGATTTTTTCACGACTTCCTTGATGTTACTTGTATCAGGAATGCAATAAGTTTACTTAATTTTTGCAAACATTTAAAAACAATAATTAACATTGCAATTTAGGTGAAATTGCAGTGGTAAGTTTCCAATTTATAATTATTACTATGTTAAACGTCTCTAAAAATAATATGTTAAAAACCTAAAGCAGTAAAATGAATGTCGCGCTTAAGCGGTAAGAAGAGGGAAATTGTTGTGTGTGTTACGTTGGGAATGCTGAATGTGGTATTTCATACTTACCGCGTATTGGTTCTGTGCGGAAAACAAGCAAATACGCACGATCTCGCACAAAAAAAAATTGGTAGGAAAATTAAAATTTCACAATACTATAATATTGTACAATATATAAAATATGGCCTTTGCGATAGTTGTTTTCTTTACGGTCCGACAAGGTTTAATAAACTAGTGTGAGAAATGAAGCTTTGCCAATTTAAGGGTTAAGAGATGAGAAATATATTCTGACAATTTCCAATTGCAATGTGATAGCAAATCCGTTTTACTTCTCGTAAAAAATGGCCCATTGTGCCTGTGAACGACTTGATATCGATCTGATGATCATCAAATCCAGAGCCACTTGCGTGTGACGATGGCAATTTGTTCAAGCGAACGACACTTGTTAGAGGAGATTAAAATAAACAAACGCAGCTTCGAAGCCGGACGGAGTGTTCATTGCTGCCTCCCGATACGGACTAATGTTGTCGTATATCAGACAGCTGGCCAGCCGGCGAGTTTAATCAAACTAGTAATAAATGTTGACAATATTTGCGAATGAGATATAATTGAAACCAATAAATTCTGCGCTCAGTGAAACGTAATTAATATAGACATGAAATGGCGTCCAATTACAGTGATGTGTGTGCAGTTCTTATCCAATCAATGGAATTCGACAGTGCTGTGAATGTCAGAGTATATATAGATACGGAAATAACGCAGTGAAGAAAACTTTCAGGAGGAACGCATATGAAAGTTGTAAGGAACAAAATTCACCCCGAAAGAACATTACACTTATCGCCATTTCTGAGAGTAAAAGCGTGCGAAACTAGGCCTACATAGGAAATAGGGGATACTCTATTGCAGTGATGTCATAGCAAGCGCATTGTTCTGATCTTGACGTCGTGCGCGGGCAGCAAGCGCCAAGTATGGAAAGAGGAAGGGTTGTGTATATGAATAAGCTGCCTGTTGGATTAAGAAAACAGTGCTGCACAAACTTCAAACGGAACGTGAAATTTTATGTCGTTATTTTTATTTGGTTTCTTTCTGTTTCATATTATCTATATTGTCTGTAAAATAAAAGTACTAATACCAATTTCTTAATATTGCAGTTGTGTTTTAAATGTTGATAACATAATAAAGAGTTAAGAAGGAATATTCATATAAATTCCATAGCAGTACAACTATAGGCTACTATACTAAATGGATGAAACATATCATTCATAAGGAAAGTGATATCCCAAAAAAAGAGATTGAGTATGACATGATAAGTTGGAATTTATATTGATAGTACCTTCAGCCTTATAAAAGTAATCAATAAACTAATCAAGGAATATTAACAGTACAAAGCAAAGTTACCTAGGTGCTGTATATGTTTTAAGTGTAACTAATGTTCCATAACAAAATTCTTATCGCATTATACTTTTAAGGTGATATTGGTGAGCAACTTCCTATCATCAGAATATTAAATTATTTTATCGAAATCTGCTGAAGCTATAGAGCTGACATTTTTACAACACATAGTCACGTATCTTTTGCTCATGATATAACAGCAGTTGCTTTATTAAGGTTTAACTATAAATCCAAAATGATTGAAAGCACAATTTGCAATTATATTTGTAGGAGTAAATATAACATTCTTTCCACAACATTTCCTTGGATTAGCTGGTATACCTCGACGATATTCCGATAATCCTGATGCTTATACAGCCTGAAATGTAGTATCATCTATTGGATCTATAATTTCATTTGTAGGAGTATTAATATTTATTTTCATCATATGAGAAAGTATAAGAACTAACCGACAAATTCTATTTCCAACACAAACAAGAAATTCAATCGAATGATTACAGAATTTACCCCCTTACAAACAATTTCCATGCGAATATTTTCAAAATTTTCAATACACTATCTTCAGTAATACGTATTTACGGTAACTTATATTAGATTTACGAAAACATTTTGTAAGGCTACTAAATAAATAGGCCTATATTTAAAAATTTCATTTTTCTATAAAAAAAGTTGAGAAAATATTTCTTTTGAATAAAAAGAACAAACTTGTGAAAAATGAGCATTAAAATTAAAACTTACTTTCATATAATGCACTTATACTTCTCAGGAAAATCTAAAAATTAACATGGATACAGTTTTAATAAATTCTCTTACCTTTTTCTATTGAATCAGTGCTGGCGATCCCTGAATATAGCTCGACCAAGCGGCATATACAACCTCTTTCTTCTGTCTCTTTCCTTTCCGCTGTAAAGCGCTCAGGCTCTCCTGAGCTCTAAAGCGCGCGCTTGCTCCTATGGGCATCAATTGACATGACTGCTCTATTGAATATTTGGACAAATCGCAATATGGCGAACGCCAGTAAGGGAAGTTATCCCCACCCACATGAAATGTGCATTCGACACAACGTTCGCCTATCACGTATAGTGTCTGTTGAGCTAGTAGGGGGGAAAGTGGAAGGGGTCGTAGGCGGAGCTTCTACGTTCGCTATATTGCGATTTATCCGAATATTTTGAGGTATAGGAACTTGAGATTTGCGAAGTAAGATTAAAGAGATATAGGTCTAATCATATATAGGGTGACAAAGATTGTGAGAGATCGTCAACTGCAGGAAGGTGATTGGGTGCACCGGCAATTTTGGAGGACAGGAATAAAGGGCAACCGCTAAAGAAGTGGAGAAGCCCGTAAAGTAAAGTAAAATAAGGAATAAAGCACTAGGAGAATGAAGTTGATTTTGAAGCGGTATTGTTGACGGTGCCTGGCATAGCTTAGTTGAAAACATTTAGCGCGTAGAATTGAAGACCTGAGTTCGATTACGAGCACTGGAGCGAAAATTTTGTCCTAAAATAACATAATTACCTTGGTAAAGTAATTTTCATATTACTAAACAATCAATTTTTTTTAAACTTACGAGATCTGGAAATTTATTGCTCACCTTCATTCATTGTATCTTTATATTACGCAAGAAACGACATTAAAATGACGAAGATAGATTTCAGATTCATCACCAGTTTGTGTTCTTAGTTTCAATAATCAAAGCTTATTCATTTTTACTTATTGGTACCTATATCGAATGTGTATTCCTTAATAAATTGGCTTCATTCATAGATGCTGAAAATAAATGATATTTGTCAAACAATTTAGGAGAAATTGTTGTACAGTAGTGGCAAAAAAAAACCAGACCAGTCCTTATAGCTGATTTCAGAGCCTTGTTCATTCCAGAGCACGATAGACTGGTAACTAAGACTTTCGTGGTTCGAATCCTGCTGGGAAGAAAACTTTCTTTGTTCCTTATTCAAATTTATTCTCAATACTTTTCGATTGCTGATAAAATTCATGTTCTGGGAATAATAAGTTAATTAAGTAGTAAAATATCCCTGCAATCGAAAAGTATTGGCAATAAATTTGAATAAGGAACAAAAAAAAATTTCCTTCCCAGGCAGGATTCGAACCACGAAAGTCTTAGTTACCAGTCTATCGTGCTCTGAGTGAACAAGGCTCTGAAATCAGCTACAAGGTTCGGTCCGGTTTTTTTTTTTCCCCACTACTGTACATATCCAGGCAGAGAAAATATCACATCCCCGAAATCATTTCTTCGGTATAACTCATGCTGAAAATGCGTATTTTCGTGTTAATCTGACAACCACTTTTTTTACGGTATCACAACACATTTTTTCTTACTTTGCATAATCAGAAAGTGATAAGAAATTAACTAGATTTTGACTGCTTAAAAGCTCTTTAGATTAACTAAATAAGATAATAAAAATGTCAGAAGTATAATAGCGGAGATCACCTGACTTCCATCATAAGAAGTTCAGGCCTTCCAGCTCGAGATGCCTTTCCATCTGAACGCATGATGGCTGAGTTGAGTGGAAAAAAATCAGAGATGCGGAAAAACGTGGTTAATGCAATAAGCGGCCGCAGGGAAGATGATGTGCAAACAGCTAGCCTAGATGTGGAGACCTTCGGAGGGAAATTGGTTTTGTAAGGTTACGGGATTGTGAAGACGGAAGTCGGGAGGTGCTTGGAGTATAAGAACAACCCTCGGCGTCTTAGAAGACAGGAAGCCACCAGGAAATGAAGCCAGGATTCCGTTAATAGAATAGAGAGTCACTCCTATTTTAATAATCTACTTGAAGCAAGACCTTGCTGACTGCTGACTCTGATGAGGAACTTGAGATCTACGCAAGCGCAGTGAAGTGTAACAAGTTCAAATGATTACGAGAAGTTTGTTGAGTTGACCATCAGGACGTTTGTTAGCTTGACTGCACTTTCTTTATTATTAAACTTACTCAAGTAAGCAGCAGCCACCGGCGTAGCTCAGTCGGCTAAGGCGCTTGTCTGCCAATTCGGAGTTGCACTCGGGCGCGGGTTCGATACCCGCTTTTTCTGTTTATCTGGTTGGGTTTTTCCGAGGTTTTCCTCATCAGTAAGGTGAATGTCAGTTATCTATGGCAAATCCTCTGACTCATCTCGCCAAATACCATCTCACTATCACCAATCTCATCGACGCTAAATAACTTGGTACTTGATACAGCGTCGTTATTTCATCTTGTAGTGTAGCACGGAGTTTCTTTAGTGTAGGTACTTCATTTTAGTGTGTAGTACTCTTGTATTTTTCTCCTTATAATGCACCTATCCATGTCATCCAATATGATTTTTTTGCTCACTTTTCTGTTTTTACCCGGTGTGGATAATTTGGCTTGGTTACTGTCGGCTATTTCGTTTCTCTTCTAATTTTTTTAATGAATGATTACGATTTTACAGTTGCTGTTAAAGCTCGTTTTGTTGCTTGACACAGTGGAAAATTAAATGAATTCTTGTTTTTCTCAGCATCAAAAAACTCAATTACCTTGGCAACAATAATTCTTCCTTCACTATGTACTGTACAACTTTATTCTTGCCTGTCTCCATCGATGTGAATTAAATATCTGATAATACTGTAGCTTAGGAATCTTCATACACACACGCACGGACACAACACAACTCACAATCAGCTAGACTGAAAATCGGCAACGTTGTGACCGCAGTCGTATTATACTTGCAGGTCCACTCATAGTTTGTCAAACCTGCTAACAAAAGTAGGGTCTCTGAGCCAAATAACGCCATGTATACCTTTAACGCCATCCTATTAAAATTTGTTAACGGCACAAGTTTTCGGTAGTGCACTACTGTAGCTTGCATTGGCTTGCAATCTAGTGATGAAATGAGTTACTAGCTGTCCGCTGACATTTACGAGTGACATTATATTCAATCATTTTCCTGTTGTGTGTTGATAGTGAATGGCTGTTCTTATATCAAGGTAAGAGGCAATATTTTATTTTGTGTGTTGAGAAAATAATAACTATATTAAACTATATATTTTCGTGATCCTTAAACATTCTTCTGTGTATAGAAAGTATTTGCTATCTATAAAATTTGAAAATGTTAGAGAAACAGGCATGTCATGTTATCAAGTACCGTACTCAGTAGCGCTTTAACGCCATGTGGCGTTGAAGGTCTACAGACAAAATTTTAGGTTATGTTAGTACTAAGGCTGACAGCACAGCATCAGTGTGAAAACATCAGGAAAATCACTAAGCTTTCAACTTACAAATGTTCAGAATGTGCAGTGATGATATTGGTTCAATTGCTTATCAAACTCTTATTTTTTATTTTATTTTACATAACTTAATTTTTTTTGTTTTACTTATTGGAAAACAATCATGTTAAACTAAGGTAAATGCTTTTGTGTTTAATAACTTTGTACTGAGTCACATTGTCTCTTTTTTTTAAAGTAAGGAGTCACTGGAAAACATATTTTCCTAATCCATCTGGTGTTTCAGTTTCAGATCAAGAATCTTTCATTAGTATTGAGTGATTTTGTATCTTTTATTAACACAAACTCAAAGTTAGTCGCTTAGTTCAATTTGTGTTGCTTAGGAAAAATAATTAATTAACAATTATAAGTGTATAGGTTACTAGAAAATAGGTGGCGTTAATTGGACAACCTGTTCCTAATAACGCCAGTTTACAAAGTTTTCCTATTTGAGTTCTAATTCTTGTTCGGTATATAATAGGTATCCATTTTCATTGTGTTATTTTGCAAAGATAAGATTACAGTTTCTATTTCATAATTTTCGTGTTTGTACATAACTTATTTCCAGAGCAACAGTGACTGAAGTGTTAAGGTGGCGTTATTTGGTACGTGTACCTTATTAAAAGGTTGACTAGTTGCCTACAATGCTAGCACAATGGAACCTTCTTAGCCGACAGTCGAGGCAAAAATGAAGAATCCGTTATTGTGGTAATACTGGAGAGAGGTTCTTCTATTGGTCGTGATGCCCACACACACCTTCTCAGATATTTACGTGATGATTGGTGACTGAATGACGCGGGGCGAGGGGGAGAGAAAAAGAAAGAGAGAGATTCCAGAAGTTGGCGTGTTTTACGGAGTTTCACTTGAAGTTGTCAAACTATAGCTCCAAACATTTTCCTAAGCACCTTATTCTCAAACACCCTTAACCGATGTTCCTCTCTCAAAGTCAGAGTCCAAGTTTCACAACCATAAAGAACAACCGGTAATATAACTGTTTTATAAATACAGTACTAACTTTCAGATTTTTTGACAGCAGACTGGATGATAAAAGCTTCTAAACCGAATAATATTGCATTTTATTAGAGTAAAATATCAGTAGGCCTATAACGAAATCCTAGGGACCTCTGAAATTACTTCGTTATGCTCAAAATTCGTAGTATCGAAATAAGATATTTATTCTAAAGAAGAAAGCATGCTTGTTCATTCACCCCTACTTACCGCGTAATTTCTTATATTTTGTATGTAGATCTGAAAATATAATTAAATAAAATGAAAAGCTGAACTTGCATCGTATTTGAAAAGAAAAACTTAAAAGAAAGTCATAAAAAGTACAGAATTTAAGTTCTATGAAGCACTTTGTAGGACAAGAGGTGCCATGTTGTATGGGAAGCCATTTAGTGGGATTAGTGAGCTATGATTGGAAGCGTAATATTCTGCGGTTGTTGAAGTGTGATTGGTGAAAGGAAACTAAGTAGGATGAACGAAGGAACTGCATAAAAACCAGACATAAAATTCAGACACATTTTCATATATACTGGGTGTTCATTTCAAAGTGTCATGACGTCACTGTTGTTGGGTCACCGATTTGAAGCGAGTTTCAGCTTATATGTTAGAGAAGTTGCCTATTATTTAAGGCGTTCTTCAATCTGAACTTGAGAACGTGTACGGTATAACTTGAACGTCGTAGCAACAGATGGTCTGTACGGTCTGTGTGCTACCATAACCTCTTTCGAACTGTGTTTTGCGCCGGCAAGTCGTACGCAGGGTATTTGTTATCATCGGTTGCGTACGGTAACATTCCACAACACAAATCAAATGCTGCGTGTCCATGTTGACAGTCGAAGTTAATGTCAACAAATACGTAAGTAATCGTCTTAACCCTCTCCCCATATCCCGACAGTACGTATTTCCAAACAGTTCACATTCCTGCCACTACCGGCGTTACCGTACGTATCGGTACGTACTCTTCAGAATGAACGCCGTACTTGCTAGCCAACTTCTCTGCCTCTTAGGTTATACACCTCTGCGGAAGTGTAGGAAGATTGAATTCTCTAGGCTCATCGGCTAGCCACATGACGGCATACAGCGAGCCATGACACACTTTGAACTGAACACCCAGTACTACAACATTCAATGTCCCAGCCAATCTTGTTCCTGATGTAAACAAATGGGTGGAACAATCGCCTACTATAACGGCACAGGATTGGCAGAATGGACACGTCTTTTTACGTTACTTCACTGAGATAAAAGGATTGGCCTTGTCCTTAGGGTGACTACTGTGTAGGCGTACTCAACGTAGCAGTGACTCATCAGAGCAGCGCAAGAGTTGGCGATGTCTGAAATACTTCAATATTTAAACACTACATGGTTATTGTACTGTTGCGATATAATTACAATATATAATATATCTTTATTTGTTAATGTCTTTCGTTAAAAAGGTAGACGTTTTGGTCACGGGAGGGAAATTTTAATTCTGTTTTCATCGATTTCCCCCCCCCCCTAAAATCTAAATTAGTTAAATTGTAATATCTTAACAATAATTATATGGGCAAAAAGTAGGTGCAAGAAATAATTTTTAATATTGAACTTTTCGTTATATAGCACTGGCGTAGGTTATAACATTTTACTGTATATTTGCAATATTCGTTCATTCATAGTGTTCTACCCAAGGGCAGGTCTTTCAATGCAAACCTAGCATTATCCAGTCTTTCCTATTTTCTGCCTTCCTCTTAGTCTCCGCATATGATCCATATATCTGAGTGTCGTCTATTATTTGATATCTTTTTCTGCCCCGAACTCTTCTGCCGTTCATCATTCCTTCCAGTGCATCCTTCTGTAGGCAGTTTCTTCTCAGACAGTGAACCAGCCTATTCTTTTTCTCTTCCTGATCAGTTATATAATGTAATATAGTGCATAATAGGCCTATAATATAGTCTAACATAGTATAGCATAACATAACATAACATAATATAATATAATATAATATAATATAATATAATATAATATAATATAATATAATATAATATAATATACAAAATAAAATGAGAAAATTCAATACAGTAAATTGCATTACAGTGCTTTGTTTTTATTCAGTTATATTATATTATATTAGTACATACATAGTGCTCTACCAATGGCAGATTTTTCACTGCAAACTCAGCATTCTCTAATTTTTTTCTATCTTTTGCCTTCCTCTTATTCTCCGCGTATGATCCACATCCTTTTAATATAATATAATGTAATGTAATATAATATAATATTATAATATAATATAATATAATATAATATAATATAATATAATATAATATAATATAATATAATATAATATTAGTATAGTATGGGCAGGGAATGTAGCACGTATGGGCGAATCCAGAAATGCATATAGAGTGTTAGTTGGGAGGCCGGAGTGAATAAGACCTTTGGGCAGGCCGAGACGTAGGTGGGAGGATAATATTAAAATGGATTTGAGGGATTTTTTTCTTTATTGGTTCGCAGTTTTATTTTGTAATGGATTTATTCTCTTACTTGTTGGTAATTCGATTTTTAAATAATATAAGGAGGTGGGAATGATGGTAGGGACTGGATTAATTTTGCTCAGGCTAGAAACCGATGGCGTGCTTATGTGAGGACGCATTGAACCTCCGGGTTCCTTAAAAGCCATAAGTAAGTATAATATACCTAATATAGTAAAGTACAGTAAAGTACAGCACGATACAATATAATATAATATATTATATTCAATATTAATATATTGTACTACATTGCGTTGTTTTTGCTCAGTTAACTTAGGCCTATATTATATTATATTATATTATATTATATTATATTATATTATATTATATTATATTATATTATGGACGACTCTCATAACAATAAAATTGGTTCTCTTCAATAAAGCACTTGGAACAATCTAGGTCAGAAGACTAAACTCGAATGCTCAGCGTTAGTTGTTATTTTAATGATTTATCGCGTTTCTTCAAAACAATCTGCTGCCGTCAGAAGCACGGAGCTCTATTTCATTTCATCCGGTCCAAGGATTACAGTGAATATATTTGTGGGCCATCGATACGTTTACGATCATAGGTGGTGGGGTTGGGGATGAAAACCGTCGACCCCCACTTCCATCAATGCCGTCGGCTGCATGCATCACTATCAAATATTTACACTGCGGGCCGACTACAAGAATGGTGGCCTACCTGTTCGGGCGCAAGGCTTTTCGTTTCCATAGCGATCGGCTTTTTGTTTCCCCACAGTGGGGAAATTACTGGTAATGTGGTCACAGACTATCGTTTTAAACAATTCTATTATAGTGGTCCTCTTCTGTGGTTGATCGGTAGCGCTTGTGGTTTCTAAACCAGCAGATCACGGTTCAATTGTTGAACATGGAGTTGTATCTCTTGCGATGTATAGAGACTAGTATGGAACAAAATTGCAGTCTGTACTAGAGTATATGTCACTTGAAGTATTGCGCAAATCATGACTAACGCACACTGATACTTGCTGAGACTTGCCAGTTAACAGAGAGATGGGATAAACATCACTGGCGAGAAGAATGCTTGGCATTCGTAAGTTTACTTGGAAACTTTTAAAGAATGCACGAAAACTAAGTGGCGAACAAGCTCTGAGCTCACATAGACACTTCTTATCAGTTTCAAATTTGGTTTGGTTTATCTGAAAGGAAATCAGTAGTACAGTGGAAGCTCTTAAGTTCGACAGAAAACAGGTTCGATATCCTATAGTTCGACTGCTTACGTACGAGAATTACACACGGGCACTAAGAAATGGATTTGCCATTTGAATGGGAATGGTTCTGTGTGTTGTAGTGATACTTTTGTTAAAGGCACACAGAATATTTTATTGATTAGGACATCCATATTTAATTACTGATTTTAAATTAATGAACTCTTCTCTTTCTATCTGAGAATTGTGCCGTTTATGAGACGGAATTGTCGAAACCCACTGTGGTACTAGAAGCGCATACACAAGTCTCGGGGCGGGTAGGAAATGCAAGTACAGTACTGTATTCGTTGATGGATAATCAATAAGAATTTGTATTCATATCACCTGCCACACCCACTATCCTTATTGGACGGAACTTTCAATTATTTTCAATCGAACTTAGGAGAGTTCACTGTATTTGTTTATAAATTTGTTCTAGATTTGATATATCAAATTCCTGAATAATTAATTTTGTTGGATAATCTAAAGGTTTATATAGACAAATTTTATATATATATATATATTTTTTGGAGCAAAATTAAAAGGTGGAGTGTCGATTTTGCCATTCCTCCCAAACCAAATAGCTATACCATACTGAATTATAGGCTTCATTGAAAAAGAGCTAAGTACAATATACCCTGGACATAAGTAGGGAAATAAGAGTGTAAAATGAAAAATTAGTTGACTTGTTTCGATGTGACGTGGATTTTCTTCTCAATTATATTGATGTCCAACACTCTTCTCGAGGATTCTCGTTATTGTCCTGGTGTGTTCATAATTGGTAATTTTGTATCGAAAACATTGTGTATATGATTATGTCTCGTGACCAGAATATTGTACGAGATGGAAATATAAAAATTGGAGATTTATCCTTCGAAAGGGTGGAAAAATTCAAATACCTTGGAGCAACAGTAACAAATATAAATGACAGTCGGGAGGAAATTAAACGCAGAATAAATATGGGAAATGCGTGTTATTATTCGGTTGAGAAGCTTTTATCATCTAGTCTGCTGTCAAAAAATCTGGAAGTTAGAATTTATAAAACAGTTATATTACCGGTTCTTCTCTATGGTTGTGAAACTTGGACTCTCACTCTGAGGGAGGAACATAGGTTAAGGATGTTTGAGGATAAGGTACTTAGGAAAATATTTGGGGCTAAGCGGGATGAAGTTACAGGAGAATGGAGAAAGTTACACAACGCAGAACTGCACGCATTGTATTCTTCACCTGATATTAATTAGGAACATTAAATCGAGACGTTTGAGATGGGCAGGGCATGTAGCACGTATGGGTGTATCCAGAAATGCATGTAGAGTGTTAGTTGGGAGACCGGAGGCAAAAAGACCTTTGGGGAGGCCGAGACGTAGATGGGAGGATAATATTAAAATGGACTTGAGGGAGGTGGGATATGATGATAGAGAATGGATTAATCTTGCACAGGATAGGGACCGATGGCGGCCTTATGTGAGGGCGGCAATGAACCTCCGGGTTCCTTAAAAGCCATTTGTAAGTAAGTAAGTAAGTAAATATTGTGTTCTGACATTCAGTTGAGTGTTGATGTGTTGTGCGCGTGGTTCTATGTGTCTATAAATTTCGAATTGTTCTAGTGTGTCGAGTTTCCGCTTAGATTCAATGTGTAGGATTCACATGTTAGTTTCTATTATTGCCGTATTTATGGTTGGAGTTTGTAACGTGTTCTGCGTAGGTTGAATTGCTGTATGATTTAATTATGGGTGTAATATGTTCCTTTTATCATGTTTGAAAATATCTTCTTGTTTGTCCTATGTAAAATATTTAAAACTATGTATATTTTTTGTGTGTCTTTAAATTTCGTATTGTTCTAGCGTGTCGAGTTTCTGGCTTGTAAATTGTTACTATTTTGTTTCTCATCAAAACTGTACAATCAGTCACTTACCCACTTACCCCTAGATGTTTACTTATTAATCATTATACATATTAGGCACTTAATGTACTTGTATTGTTTTCATTTAATCCTGTTGTGATATTTTACCTCTACTTACATTTTCCTTTCGCATATGCCTACATAAACAGAAAGAAATATAGGAAGATCTTAAATGGCTATTGTAGAATCGGAAAGGATCACGACGTTGGTAAATTCGTTAAAAAAGAGGTTATAAACTAACAGCCATAATTTGCTATAGAAATTTTCATATATATTTTTTCATGTTGACAGGTCATCAACGCAATGAAGAAATAGGCCTACGTCAAGAACTACGAGCAACAATTTGCTACTAACGTATACAAGGTAGGGAGACGACAAGATTATCCCAACAATTACTGTATTACATTACAGACTGACACGCTGAAAAAGAATAGGATGCTGTAGGGAGATATGAATAGACGACTTTAGATAAATCATGTAACCTAGGTTACCATATTTAACAGAGGAACGTTTGTCACTCTGTAAGTAGAATATTGTCCTCCAAGCAAAAACAGTAGTTTCTTTAACTTGTTTTATATCGGAAACCAGTGAAGATTTTGATTTGCGACAACTTTTAAAAGTAATTTCCATTTATTCTAAACATTTCTCTCGTTTTGACCCCCCATCTGAAATGAATAATAAAAAAGTTTTCCGCTTACCAACTTTTGAAGGTGTAAATGTCTATTTTGAACAGATCACTTCGAAGTTAGTATTTTTTTTTCCTGACTTAAAAAAAAGGTTTTGATTTTGAATTATTTTTTCTGCTTTCCTTAGACACTAACCTATGAATAATAAAAAATACAACAATTAACTGATTATCATAGGAGCTATGATATGAAATGTTTTAATGGAGCGGGAAATATTGTTTCTTGTCTCTTGCAAGAAAACATTCTGATGGGGGCAGATGAAAAAAGTTAATTTTTTTCTTTCACCGTGTTAATAATGTCAAAAGACGTGCTTACACAAATTTTGGCCACTCGATCGCAATTACGAGGGACGTAAAACAGTAAGTTCGCCAGGGGCCGTTAACAGAAAGAAAACACAATTTATTTGGAAAAATTTATTGGAACAGACACAGCAATTGTTGAGCTGTTTTTCAACATATTTCTCACCGGAACTGAGACATTTGTCATATCATGGGATCGATAAAGAGGTGCTGTCAAACGCTGGTTCCGATCCTAGGCGGCTGACTTCTACGACAAAAATTGATGCCATGGTATGACAAATGTCTCAATTCCAGTGGGGAATATGTTGTCAAATAGTGCAACAATTGCTGTCTGTTTCAATAAATCTTTCCATGCAATTGTGTTTTTTTCTGTAAACGGCCCCAGAGAAAATCACTTTCTGGACGGACTTGTAATTGCGGTCGAGTGGCCAAAATTTGTACAAGCACTTTTTTGACATTATTAAAATTGTGGAAGGAAAAGATTTAACTTTTTTATCTGCCCCCATAAGAATGTTTGCTTGTTAGCTGCAACTAGTAGATAGAAGAGTTTCGTAAAAACATAGTTTTCAGTGTGGCCGTTGGATATAGCGAACATCGCGTACATAGCTTAGCGCACAAGATCTCGTGTTTACTTAACCTATTTTCGGCCCTTTTGAAACCTCAAATTAGACGAAAACAAAGTCGTAACTTTTAACGCAATTTTATGTCTCATGATGAATCTGTTAGTTGTATTGTATTAATTTAGTAGTATAGCTGTCCGGGCCAGAACTGTCAGTCACACTACAGATTGCCTCGCTTTATCTCTAGTGTTACTCAATCAATCACTGCTAATTACTGGAGTTATTGCTTCTGTCATAATGTAACGAATGTGCAGAGCGCTGCAGCACTATCCTCAAATGTCCCAGCTAGCACTGCTGTTGAGCTAAGCTAACTAATCTGTCCAAATAACGTCACGAAATCTTTGGCCGTGAGGGAAAAGGTCTTAAGTAAAAATTTTATACTTTTCAGGAGAGCAGTAGAAAGATTGAAATTGGTATGAATTATAGAGTTTTTTTTAATTAAGAGGTTTTTCCTGGATATTATTTGTTTATATTTCTTCTAAAATAGGTAATGTTGCTCATTTAACAATTTTATTGGTTATTTCCAAAAATAGCCGCACTTAAGCCCTTTTAAGACTAGAACCCAAACTGAGTAAAAGGGACTATTTAAACATAAGACCTTATTCATGTCAAAATAAATGAGAAATGTAAATTATTAGGAATGCAAAATGGGTCTTAAACAATTATAGGACTGTTTACCCTGGTGCTTAAAGTTTTAATAGTAAAGGACATCAGTATGTGATAAAATGGCTAAAATATAATTTAGACATTTCTAATAGGGAAGCATGGAAAGTAAACATGTGATGGTTTGTAAGGAATGAAGTATTAAATATTATCAAGTCCTTTATTCTCTGTGTGCTCGATTCTAAAAGTACTTAGGACATTTGGTAACGCTCTATAAATCCAGTCAGGAATCTTATTTGACTTTAGCCGTTTTACCAGATTGTAGAGAATCGTTTCCGCTTTCAGAATATATAAAAATCTCATTTTCACAAAAAATTGACTTAACACCTTTTTCCTCCCGGCCACAGAAATGTAGCCACACACTCTTAGTTCGTGAACAATAATCAAAGTGTTATTATCCGACATTATTACACTTAATAACACTGGACAACAAATTTAAACTTTATTTCTGTCATTTAGATGAAACTATGTAATTTTAACTAGCCTAAATGAGAGGTGCTGAGTTCATTTCAGAAAACCAAAATTTTCTAACACATACCGTTTTTATGGTACACACAAATTAAAATATCTTTTTTTACCTTTTACGTGTGTAGACAGCTTCTGCAGTCTCTTTGATGAGTGACCTGTAATATTCAGCCCGTGTACTTACATTCCACCTCCCACTGAAGTGCTTTTCGAAGTGTGATATTTCTTGATGTAACCTATCCCCGTGTTCATCGTTTACAGCACCAAGGTTTTTTCGAAAGAAGTCCAGGTGATTGTCAAGAAAGTGTACTTTCAGTGACATGTTGCATCCCATAAGGTGAAAGTAGTGCAACATTTCACTAACATTAAATAACTTTTTATTTTGGAGAAACAGTACGTGCTGGACAAAAACTAACTGCAGATTCGTTTTTACCATCACAAAGTACATCGAATACACATATTTTTATAAAAAGGACAAATTTCATGTTGTACAGTGTAATAGGTAGTTCGTTATCACAACATTGCGTTGTTAGGAGATTATTTAGGCTATCGTTTGTCATTTGCCATTTATTATTTTGACTTTTGTGCTTGTAAGTACGCCTTGGATTTGCGGATTTGAAGAACGTCTGTGCTATTTGTGGGCTAAATAAGATGAAGTATCGAATGGAAAAAAAGAACACCTCGACATATTTTTTGTTGGAGTTTAATAGAGGAGCAAAGGCAGCGGAGACGGCTCGAAACATTTGTGCTGTGTACGGGAAGAATTCCATTGAATAAAGCACTGCAAGAGAATGGTTCTGTCATTTCACCAAATAACACACCATACAAATGTTATTGTCCTTCACAGAAGATGAAAATGTTATGCGTCTGGTGGGATAAAGAAGGCTTCATGTACTACGAATCGCTTCCCAGGAATGTAATTATAACTGCTGACATTTATTGCAATCAACTCTGACGCCCTGCGGCAGCAATTGAAGAAAAACGACCGGGAAGACTGCAACAAGTACTGATGCAACACGATAATGCACGCCTGCACTTCCGCTAACATGACAAAAAGAGCTATCCAAGAAGTTGGTTGTGAGATGATTCCATATTCCCCATATTTTTACGATTTTGCGCCCTCAGATTTCCACTTCTTTCTTTGGCAGTCGCTAGATGACAGCATAGTGAAATACATTAAAGTTGCTGTCTTTAAAGCCGATAAGGCTTATCAATCTGATATATGTGATCAAGGGTAACATGAAGGCATCGTTCCCGATTGACGCATGCGTCCTGAACTCTGGCATTGGTCTCGTCTTTTATGGAACCTGCCTGGCACCTCATTAGTGATCGAACTTCCTGTCGTGCTTTTCCCGGGACAGGAGACCGAAAGAAGGGCAGGAGTATAAACATGAGTGGAGCTGTGGTGGGGGCGCGGCGAGTTGTTCAATCCGCCCCAATCAAAATGTTTAGCCACGCAGTGTGTGCGGTATCTGCAGGGGGGGTGGGACGAGAGAGATATAAAAGCCGAGAATTTGTTTGCTTTGCTACCGACGGAATCGCATCTGGTCTGACAGGGTGCTAGAAAATGTTCGCCAGTATTCTATAGCCTACTTCCTTTAGTGGGAGACAGATAAGGCTTATCAATCAGAACACACAGAGTACTTGGGTTGGATTCTTCACGCAGAAACTGGGATTTTATTTATTACAAATTGGGTCTGAGAGAGCCTCCGTTGTGTTCTCTTCTTTCTTTGCTGTGATGTGCTATACTAAATGTTAAAGAAGTCCAGCTACATACGATTTTAGGGTCTCTTCAGAGCTTCTACCGCAATCGTGTCAAAAGAAAAATAGCCTAAAGTTTCAGTTATTGTTGTTCTGATGGTGATGAAAATTTTCAGGAAAATTTTAAGTCGGAAAATTTAGTTTTTATTAAGCAATATTTATTCTAGTTTGTTGATTTTGCTAAGTTTTGTAATTATATCGATGTTTTGATAAATTTCATTAACATTTTTTCTTCATTGAACCATTCTTTAGCTTTTTAATTTTGCAAAGTCTTATAATACTGCATTAATAAATTTTCTTGGAAACTTGGCACTCATTATTTTTGTACTTTAATGATTTTGCTATGTTAATTTAACTGAAAATCGCAAATTTTCTTTAAAATTTTCTCTTTAGTAATCAGTTTCTAGTTTTATTGATTTTTCTAAGTTTTATAATTTTACAGTAGCAGTGCATACCGACTGGACTGAATCATATGATGAAGGATAGGTGAAGCGGAGAAAAATTCTCGGGACATCACAATAATATGATATGCGTAAATAATCACTTAGTGATTTAAGACGGCGCTTATTCCGTCTGATCCCGGCCACTTAGTCACTCATAACGAGTGCACTTCTGCACGTACTGTGTTGGACATTGTGCCACTGTCACACATCTGTGACACAGTGTATGAGGGTTGGCCACTAAATGGAAACTAAGAGGTGGAACTTAAACTGAGAGGATTCAATTCGGTTCGGAACTGGAATCCGGTGTGTTCGAGTCCCGGTGCCAGAGAGAATTTTTCTTCGCTCCACCCATCTTTCATCATGGGTAATGCAGAAATCCTGCACGGAAATATCATATGCACTTCGGTACATCACAATAATATGAATCATATGAGTTAATAACTTAAATTATTACTTTTTTTGTATAGACTTCCCCTCTTAAACAGTTGTAATTCTTCTCTTCTTAAGATTTTTCTACAATACAATAGTTATCCTTCATCCAACGAAATTTTCCTCCTTCACAAATCTCTATCCTCAGCATCTTTTTCAGTAAGATCTCTTCTAGTCATAGGCCTACTCCTTCTGGCGCTATCCATCCATTGTTCTCTTGGTTTTCCTCTCCTTCTCCTTCCCTCCGCATTTCACTCCATTATCTTCGGTATTCTTCCATTTTTCATCCTCTTCACGTGTCCAAATCATTTTAATCTTCTTTCTTCAATCACTTTAGTAACGTTATTTTCTACCTCTGTAATTTCTCTAATTCTTGATTTCTAATTTTTACCCTTCTTATCTCGCTGCTGTCCGCCAGAAGTCCATTTCAGTAGCCAATAATTTGTTTTTATATATTCGTATTCTGTCTAATGTCCAAGATTCTCTCGTATATAGCACAACGCTTTATACCAATGACTTATAAATTAAAGTTTTTGTTTTATTTAAAATGTTTCTACTCCAAAGAACCGAGTTCAACATACCAATTATACTTCCCCCTGCTCTTCCTTCTTAGTTGTAATTAATGAACATACATTACCAGTTAAAACTTACCTCAAGGTTATTTCTGGTGTGTCTTTAATGTATTGTAAATATCTACAATTTAAATATGTATTATGTATTTCACTACTGCATTGATTAAAGCTTGGAATGTGGAGAAGAAGGTCTTTTGGCCTGAACTCTGTCAATGAAAATAAAACGTTCTACATTCCATATAATTATATATTTTCGTGAAAATGTTATCCTTATTAAGCAATATTTAAGTTTATTGATTTTGCTGTATTACGTAATTCTACTGATATGACTACCAATTTCCTTGAAAATATACATTTTCGTGAAAATGTTATCCTTATTAAGCAATATTTAAGTTTATTGATTTTGCTGTATTACGTAATTCTACTGATATGACTACCAATTTCCTTGAAAATATACATTTTCGTGAAAATGTTATCCTTATTAAGCAATATTTAAGTTTATTGATTTTGCTGTATTATGTAATTCTACTGATATGACTATCAATTTCCTTGAAAAATTCTTACTTACTTACAAACGGTTTTTAGAGGACCCAGAGGTTCATTGCCGCCCTCACATAACCCCGACATCAGTCCCTATCTTGAGCAAGATGAATCCAGTCTCTATCACCATATCCCACCTCCCTCAAATCCATTGTTATATTATCCTCCTATCTACTTCTCAGCCTCCCTAAAGATCTTTTTTCTCTCTGGTATCCCAACTAACACTCTATATGCATTTCTGGATTCGTCCATACATGCCCTGCCCATATCAAACGTCTGGATTTAATGTTCCTAATTATGTCAGGTGAAGAATACAATGCGTTCAGTTCTGCGTTGTGTAACTTTTTCCATTCTCCTGTAACTTCATCTCTTTTAACCCCAAATATTTTCCTAAGGACTTTATTCTCAAACACTCTCAACCTCTGTTCCACTCTCAAAGTGAAGGTCCAAGTTTCACAATCACACAGAACAACCGAAAATATAACTGTTTTATAAATTCTAACTTTCAGCTTTTTTTGAACGCAGAGCGTATGAATGAAAGCTTCTCAACCAAATAATAATAGGGATTTCCCATATTTATTCTGCATTTAATTTCGAGTGTCATTGATATTTTTTTGTTATTGATGGAACCTGTCGAAGTTTTGGGATTGTTAAGTTGAAACCTGTATGCAGTTCCGAAACGTTGGACATAAAAAGTTGGAATTTATATGCAGTTCCGAAACGTTGGACATAAAAAGTTGAAACCTGTATGCAGTTCCGAAACGTTGGACATAAAAAGTTGAAACCTATATGCAGTTCCGAAACGTTGGACATAAAAAGTTGGAACTTATATGCAGTTCCGAAACGTTGGACATAAAAAGTTGATACCTTATGCAGTTCCGAAACGTTGGACATAAAAAGTTGGAACTTATATGCAGTTCCGAAACGTTGAACATAAAAAGTTGGAACTTATATGCAGTTCCGAAACGTTGGACATAAAAAGTTGATACCTGTATGCAGTTCCGAAACGTAGGACATAAAAAGTTGGAACTTATATGCAGTTCCGAAACGTTGGACATAAAAAGTTGATACCTGTATGCAGTTCCGAAACGTTAGACATAAAAAGTTGGAACTTATATGCAGTTCCGAAAAGTTGGACATAAAAAGTTGGAACTTATATGCAGTTCCGAAACGTTGGACATAAAATGTTGGAACCTATATGCAGTTACCAAACGCTAGAGATGTTATGTTGGAACCTTTACGCAGTCCCGAAATGTTGGAGATATTAAATTGAAACCAGTAGGCCTATGCAGTTTCGAAACGAAACATTGTAGATGTTAAGTTGTAACCTGTATCCAGTTCAGAAACGTTATAAATGCCAATTGGAACCTGTATGTAGTTCCGAAACTGTACAGATATTAAGTTCCAGCCCACGGTGAAGTATTGGGAAGTTTCGCTCCCGAAACCTATTGGTCTGTCAACCTTTATAACGTGCACTAATATCTTATAACAGAACTTTATTTCACAGAAGCGACATATCCCTTCAAGGTCAGCCATTTCAGAAAATAGAAAAAGGTGAGATATGAGTTACCGGTTGGACAGAAATTCGGTAACTTCTGCTCTTGTTCCAGCCCACGGTGAAGTATTGGGAAGTTTCGCTCCCGAAACCTATTGGTCTGTCAACCTTTATGACGTGCACTAATATCTTATAACAGAACTTTATTTCACAGAAGCACATATCCCTTCAAGGTCAGCCATTTCAGAAAATAGAAAAAGGTGAGATATGAATTACCGGTTGGACAGAAATTCGGTAACTTCTGCTCTTTAGTTCCTGTCATGTTCACTTCAAGTAGACCTATGTCTCATTTGCCATATGGATTACCTCTGTCTGTATTGTTCTGGCATTCAGATTAGCTTATGAGTTGCGTTGTCCATGAATTCCTGCGGTTTCAGTTAGTAATTTAGGAGTTGCCCGTGGTCCGTAACGGATTACTTTTTAATAGCCATTGATGGATTCTTTCGGTAGACTATGATTGCATTGGTTTGGAGGTAGTCGGTTTCTACTAACATTGTAGCCTACAGCACATTCTGTTGCAGTGTTTATCCGATTTGTTATATTTGATTGCACTGCCTGCAGTTATCATTTAGGGTAGCTGTGGTTTTAACATACCCTAACATATCCCTCATACCAACACATCATCAGAATTTTTGTTGTACTCGTCGCATAGTTACCGCGAAATCGGCCGTCGTTTTTGAGGTAGCATCTTTAGGTTCTGAAACCTGTTTAGTGCAGTAAATGTTTATAAACAATTTAAAAATGAATAAATTACAACATCAGACCTTTGTCACAAGATATGTCCGAAGTGTCCTCTTTCTACTTAAATACATTTTTAAAACCTTTTAATATTGTTCCGAAATATTCGATTAATATTTTGTTGCAACATTTTAGGAATTGTTTATCTGATTTTTCTATCACATTTTATTATTAAAACCACAAACACTCGCTGAGATATGCTATAAACAATTCTCAAACAATCGGAAAAAAGTGAGTGGCAGGGAATTGTTCGAATCCCTATACACTAATTTCGTGAAACGTGTATGTTGTTCGTGATTGTTATTATGAGCATGGTTGGATTGTAAGGGTGTCTGGGATTTGAAATACGACATTGACGTTTCTTTCAACCACCCAAATGCTGAGGACTATCTTACCATGTTCAAGCATGTGTTCAAACGAACGAAAGACACTGCTTTAACTCACTCCAACTCTGAGACGTACTGAAAGTCAGAGGCGCACGAAGCGCACTGGTAGGCTAGTATAACTGCATACCTATATTTCTCAGGCCTACTAATAACATTAATTGTACTCATAGTAACCACGTAACTTGTCCCAATCAGGATTTGAACCCGGGACCGTTCGTTTCACGTTGAGGCATATTAACCGTTACTCTACAAGAGTGGACCGTTTGATTGGTAGTTAAGTTATAACACTGGCACGGAAGTCCGGAACCGTTCATTCTCTGTAGGTTGATTTCCATCTGGTTCTTAAGTAACTTACTTTTTTTTTGTTGATATGGAATATTTATAGTTCTGAACGAATGTCTTCATCCTTCTTGTGGTCTAATTAGTATACCCTACACCTTTTCTGAGGAATTTAATCTCGTTTGCGTGTAGCCTCCATTTATCATTCTTTTTCAGGATCCAGGAATGGGACTGACATCACTTCGTAAAACTTGAGCACTGTTTCTTTGCACACTTCATTGTTCACGATTCTTATAATTGTACCATTTATACAGAATGTCTCAGGACGAATGTAAAATACTTCAGATAATGTAGTTTAAGTTAACCTACAGAGATTTATCTTGATATATAGGTCTCGCAAGCAGGGAATACCGACGGAAGGAATGCGAATGAAACAATGCGATAAGGAAGAGCGGCCGATAGGAAAGGTCTCGAGATAGCTTGAATGATATTCAAGAGTACAGTCGGAAGAGAAATGACATCGATAGAATCAGTCTTGTGTTGTGATAGTTTCATTACGACTTTAGTTCGTTCCATTTCATGTGAATACGTGTCTTGTATCGCACGGTATTATTATTTCATTCGTAAACATATGTTGCGCGTTTAATTAGCTTTGAATTTTTCTCTTGCTACGTTATTTCCACAGCGATGTCCTCATTTTTTAATCTTCTTGGAAGAGACTGTACTTCCATTGACTCGCATCTCTCGCACCCTCGGCGTGCCTACATACACACGTCAAAACAGACAGCAACGCCACTGCTTTTCGATAATCGTTTCTTGTGCGAGCTTTTTTTTTATCTATGTACGAAGTCTAACGTTTGGAGAGAAATTAAGGGGAGAAATACTGTGTCTTGTGGTTCCATGTAGGTACTATACTTGACGTGTTACGCCAGATCTTCTGCAGACGGCAGCATCTAAGCATCGCAAAGCACAAAACTGAATACACGTTCACTTGGTACTTAATCCGTGTATTCGCATAGTGAATACTGGTATGCAGACATGCTTTTTGTTTATGGATTTTGTGATGGCAATGCATTGGCTGCTGTTGAGGAATACGGACGACGTTTTCCCAATCGGGTTCCATCTAGCTCTGTGTTTTCCGGATATTAATCTGAAACTGGCAACCTGGGTAGTGTCTCATTGAGATCGAAAGAGAACCGGTACCGTTACCTGGTATGAATTTACAATTGATGGAATCCATTAGAAGGGCAAACTTAGTAATTTGTCTTGTGTAATTATTTTAATTTCTTACTGAGTTTGTACTTGATTATGAAATAAGTTTATTGGAATAAGAGAAGATGCAGAATTTTCAATTATGTATCGTATCACAATGTTTTAAAACGTAGAAATAGTCCACGATGTCTGCATTTAAATGTTCGTCCATCAATAACTTCCGAACAGTTGAATTTCGAATATAGTTAGTTACAGTAGGTATATGAAGTTAAATCGATAAAGATTAAGCCAAACTATGTAGGGGAGAAGTGGGTACAGTGAGACATTTTTTATTAGATGGTAAATTTTGATGTTGAAATGTTGGTAACTGTGTAGTTGTATGTTGCATGAGTAAAGTAACAGTATTTTCATACTCGATTTGATTCTAGTTATAAAGGTGAGTGATGAAAAAATAATTAGTAATTTTTCACTCTAGAAGTAAAATTTTGGCTTGTGTTTAATAAAGGTTATATTGGATATGCTAATGAAATAGAAATATGAATGTTCTGTTACCTAATACTATGGTATTTGACGTTATGTTTGGCAAAGTTTCGTCTTCCTTGTTTTGATTTTGAAGTAATGACGCCATTTTTAAACGAATTATGCGTAAAGGGAACAGTGAGAAATGCCATTGAAGGGTACACTGAGACGTCTCACTGTTTCCATGTACATACCAATGATTTTCAAAAACAAACTGTAACTATATTACATTTACCGGTAACTAACATTAAAAGTGAACATACTAGTAACCAATTTAGGAACTATAGTTTAAAATAATGGATATATTATATTTTAACGGTTTCTTAAATAAAAAATTATTCACAAAATTTAAGAAAGTATAAAAAAAATAAAGAACTAAATTAAATTCTTATATTTCTAAGCTTTGTTGTCACCAAAAATTCATTTTATTATTTCGCAAAATTTTGAAAAGTCATGGAAAATTCACTTTTCCAAATGTTCGAGATGTTTCAATGGTTTCGAAGTCAGACATCAAAATGATTCTAAATAAGCCTACAGAACGTGGCAAGATAAAGAGACAGCAAGCTTTCTTTCCTTTTGAAATAAATGTAAATCATTTCAATTTCTGTTAATAGACACTGTGGTGTCTCACTGTACCCTACTGAATGGGAACAGTGAGACATTTGCATTTTTTTTTTTTTACAAATACGCATTGTATATTATGTCCTTTATCTATTAACATTTCTGTTTATGTATTATTGTACTTCATGTTTTAATGTATATTTGTATTGCACTTGATTTTAAAAATACTTTAAATTTCACTTGCATACATATGTCTTAATATTTTGTGTCTCACTGTACCCACTACTCCACTATATTATCCCGAAGTATTTTACATTTCTCTTTAGACAGTCTGTATAATTGAATTTTTCAATTTTTTTTTTAAATTCTGATCAGTGCTTTCTAAGTATGCCATTATGTTTCGCAGGAAATGTTAATGTATTCATTTTCTAGAAAATGCAGGAGAGTAACACATGCTTTCACTGTGAAACCATTCTGATCTGGTCCACCATGCATACTGTATCCCGCTCACCCGGTACCACCCTTCTTGTTCTTTGTGCAAATGTAAAGTGAGAATGCGGTACAATAATATGAGGAACAACTTGGCTCTGATATCAGGGCTATGTCCAGCAATACCAGAGTGTCCCGAGCCCATTTATAGGGCAGATGGACAGCCGGTGTCGCGTTAATATCTACAACCCCCACCATCCCTTAACACACTGACAACTCTCGACAGTGGTCGAGCCGGGGTATAGCACATTAACGTTTCACAAACATTAGCTAGATGTACGATGATAGCATGGGATACATCGGCCGGCGCACACAATGGGTTGGGCAACCGAATTTCTGTGTGATGGGGTTGAAGGGGTGGGGTCTGTACTACGCTCTCTGTGAATCCGGGTCACTCTGACTTTTGAAGCTACTGAAATCGCATGAGTTATGCAGAAGGAAAGAATTATGTGTGGCCATAACTGAGGTAGGCCTATGTGATTAACATACCTGTCAAAAAAGAGAGAGAGAGAGAGAGAGAGAGAGAGAGAGAGTGAGGTAGGAGCACCCACTGACTCAAAAACAGAGACCATATTGCTGCTGAAAATGTCGATAATATTCGGTACGGTATTTATAAATTTTAAATACCAGAAAAGAAACCTTCAATACATTTGCTATGCCGTCACCTTTTTCTGACACATTTTGTATTGTGTTCGTTTCGTACTGAACACAAGTTAAGTTTTACCTCAGATCATATATATATATATATATATATATATATACAGAGTGGAAGGTAAGGTAGTACATTAAATGACAGGGGCCATAGATCTCATTATTTAGAGTAAGTTTTGTCAAATAAAACAAATTATAGGACTTACGGATAGTGAGATAATTACAAGTGTTTCGAAAGCGCTGACGGCAATTGCAAGATGTCTCAACGCCGCATAAGTAGTACCCCACACCCCATGCGGTCATCGACTTGAAGAGGATGGGTTAGTTCAACTACGTTTCACCGTGTATCTTGCAAAAATTACCTACAAAAACTCCGGATAGGGACGGAAATGTTATTTGTTTAGTTTGTGTAATTTAATGTCAGAAAATGTAAATTAATAACCCGAATGAAGAAAATAGCTCGTTCAACAGTGAATACAGAATTATCAACTTACAATGCAATACACTAACAATTCAATACTGAGTATGGCGTAATAATTTTAATGTAAGCAAGAAATATGTACAGTAATAACAAGAACTAACGAGAAAATCAGGAAATTATGTCCAAATTAGTGAAAACACTTGGGATTGAAGTTTCAAGTTACAATTAATGAAAAAAGAAAACTGATGTAACTTTGTGAACAAGATGTAATTAACATTAGAGTTTGTTGTTGAATCACTAATTCTGGGCGTTAGTAATGAAATAAATAATAATAAACTGTGTAAACCACATCCCACTCACATCTTACAGGTTCAAAAGTCCACCATTAGCGTCCGTGCTATTTTCATATCTTCTAGTCCAATTATGTCGAATTGAATAGGTCATTAGAAAAAGGGCCCAACTCCACTTTTTTTTTAAATTCACTTTTTTGCATATAAACATACTAGATGTAAGCGCGCATCTGTTGAGTGGAAAAGTGTCCCGCTGAACCAACTCTAAGCATGCTAAAATTACTGTTAAAATATGGGTTGACTAGAAAAAGGTCCCATTTCCAGGATATGGGACGTTCTTCTGTTCACTCAATGATGCATTCCCTCTTCTCACTTTAAGACTTCCTGTTTATCTTGCCGTTGTTTTGCTGCGACATTGTTGACTTGCGTAATCGTATTGCTTACTCATTGTCAACTTCATAATATTATTATTAATACCTGCAAGACAGAATTTGAAGGAAAGTATAACCTTAAACGTAGGTACATTCAAGTGCGTAAATTTACTTGTCTGCTTGTGTAATGGAAAATTTTTCATTGCTCACTAAATTTCGGCCAGTGTATGAAATTAGCTAGCAAGTTACTATAAAATATACTGTTGCCGAAAACATTAAATAAATACAACATATTTCGGTGGTTTAGAAAAAAAAGAATTCAGATTTCTCATCAATAAAATATGGAGATTAAAAAAACTACCGCGGACAGACTAACATCCTACCTTTTAGCCCGAGGTCTGACATGTCGGTTACATCAAAGCCTTCGTCTAACAGTTTATTCTAAAATAGGTACAATAACAAAAACTAATGAGGGCGAAACAAGCAGTGCAGTGGCGTGTTATTTGCAGACAATTTTACAGATTCTGTGGAGGCTAAATTTTGGAAATGCGGTTGATTAGTTCTTAACAGTTGGGCTTCATGTAATCCCTAAAAAGATCCGAAACCATCTCACACCGTTCCACACCTCCATTTCATTTTGTTAATGAAATAAGAGTATCAAATGTAAACAACTTTAACTGACCATTTATCGTCGGAGACAATGATAAATGAAAAATTCACTGTTGTTGATGTCAAAAGATTTATGATCAAAGACTATGTTTCTGCATTTTGTGTACCGTATTTCAAAAAAAGTTGTAACAAATAAAGGTTATAAATTTCAAATAACAAAATATAAGGAGTTTGTATTTAGGGACCAACATAAAGATAATGTGGAGACATGAGGGTGAGAAATTTCAGTTATAAAACCTGGTATTAAAACAGTACCTTTTCCAACACAGCCTTTGTATAGGCCCTACCACAATGCTACCTATAAATGCAAATAAACTCAAAGATGTTCTTAAACTCACAAAGTACATTAATAAATAAAGTGCTCTTGTCTATTATAGAAACTAAATTGCTACCCATATCATTACTGCAGACGACGAGTAAGACATTATGATGATTTTTCATTGCACATAACTGCATATTTTTGTTCCTCAGTTTCTAAATGTGATACATAGTTTGTATGTAACTAGTAGTTAACTGTTTTAATGCAATGATAGCAGAATAAATTTTTTTTTCCCCCAATTTCCATTTTTTATGTCGTCTAAACTAATTCAGTAGAAAAAGGGCCCAAATTCGCAGAATTAATAAATATGTATTTAATAAACTAAAGCAAGTAGAACATTCAAACATTACATGCAAGTGTGTGGATACCATATCTACCATGAGAGAAAAAATCATTGCGCTCTGCAAATTACAAGAAGTCACTATTCTTTTTTTGTCTCTCCTGAAAAATTTAGAATTGTGGATTTGGGCCCTTTTTCTAATGACCTATTCAATTCTAGCCAGTAACCTTTACTGTTCCGAATTTCTTCCGCGGCCTGGATCATGATTTGTGAACTCTGGCATCTCGTAGTATTGAAATAAACTAAACTGTATCGCTGTACGTCCAACTGCACACTAATGCCAAGTAAACATCACAACAGCTGATCAGTTGCGAGTACTACGCAAACCGTCTGCCGTCTCGACAGCGATGCCAGATTTTTAGACCTTCTGTACGTGACTCGACAAGCAATGTTTCCATGTTTCTTCAATCGATTAATTCGAAATCTGTGAATTTTCTAATTAAAATACTGTTGCAACATCAACATAACGAACGTTCTCTTCGTTGTTATTCAAGAAATTAAACCATGTTTTGAACAGAAATTCGTAAAATTCGCGATCAAAATGTCGGTATAAAAGTATTATTTCTTCAAAAACTTCGCAAAAAGGAGCAAAATGGTATTAGACTTTTTCTGTTCGTTATATTTTAAGGAAATACATTCTACAATTAATCTACTACCTCCCCTTCCACACTATAACTTATATATATATATATATATATATATATATATATATATATATATATATATATACATATACATATACATACATATACAGGGTGTTTCAAAAATACTGGGCATAATTTCAGGTATGTATTTCCCACATGTAGACAATCAAAATAGTTCATTACAACATGTGTCCGGAAATCCTTTATTTCCGAGTTATGGCCTTCACAACATTGAAATTCACCGGAACGTTTTTCTTTCCGCAGGTCGTTGCCGTCAAAGGAGACATTAAGAGGGCACTCTGACAGTTCATTCCGAGGCGAAGGTTACATTCAGTGTTGTGTAGGCGTTAGACTGTGCGACATGTATTCAAATCAAGAGCTGGCACAGATACACTTCATGTACGGTAAGGCGGACGGCAATGCTGCGCTGGCTCGTCGTTTGTACCAGGAGAGGTACCCACAGCGACAATGTCCAGATCGGAAGACATTTGTACGTCTCCATTACCGTCTGTGCGAGTATGGAAAATTTAACTCTCCTGGTTTGGGAAGGGGGCGACCAAGATCTACAACTCCAGAAGTACAGGAGGAGATTCTGGAGGCTGCGAACATGACTCATTCTATCAGCACACGAAGGATAGCGTTGTAAGTCAATGTTCCTCATACGACTGTCTGGAGACTGTAGAAAGAGTATCAATTGTATCCTTATCATTTGCAACGTGTACAGGCCCTGTCACCAGCAGATTACCCTGCACGAGTTAGGTTCTGTCAGTGGTTCTTGCAGCAGAGTGGTGTAAATCCGAACTTTCCTGCCTTAGTATTATTTACAGATGAAGCACAGTTCACACGAGATGGCATAACAAATTTCCACAATCAGCATGTATGGGCGTATGAAAACCCACGTGCAACTGTTTCATCTCATCACCAGGTGCGGTTCTCCCTCAACATGTGGGCCGGTATCATTGGTGATCGATTAGTTGGACCCCCTGTACTTGTAAACAGACTTACAGGGCAGGCGTACACAAACTTCCTGGAAAACACCATACCTCATGTTTTAAAAGACACTCCACTGATCAATCGTCAACACATTCACTTCTTGCATGATGGCGCTCCTGCACACTTCAGTCGTACGGCTCGCCGGTACTTGGATCGAAGGTTTCCTAATAGATGGATAGGTAGAGGTGGCCCAATTGCTTGGCCTCCACGCTCACCTGATCTGAACCCTCTCGATTTCTACTTGTGGGGCCATTTAAAATCATTGATTTATTCGTTTCCGGTGCCTGATTTGGAATCCCTTCGGAATCGAATTGTGGCATGTTCTGAGGACATACGCAATACTCCTGGAGTTTGGGATCGTGTTCGCAGGTCAATGAGACATCGATGTGAGGTCGGTATTCAAGCAAGAGGTAGACATTTTGAACATCTTCTGTAATGACAACGACCTGCGAAAAGAAAAACATTATTGACAAATTTTAATCATAATTGTATATTTTATTTGTAACATGAGCTATATGTATAAAATATCTGTCCAATTCAATTTCAAAATCTAAAGATTATATCAATAATTATCCTACATCATGTCACATTTTACATAAAGCTCATGAATCTCATGTATTGCATACATACATTGTTCTTTATTCTTTGTTATTTGCATAATTTATTATTATAGGTCCAGATTATATGTTTTTGTTATATCTGAAGATGCCCCAAACGGCGAAAACGTTCATATGTCTTATTAAATAGCAAATAAACATTTGCAAGTTGATATGTCTTAAGATTGAAAATTTATTATATACTTATTTAATAATTCGCCAGGCATATTGAAATATAAAATGAATTGTAAATTATTGAGGAGAAACTGCCTACTGAAGGAAGCACTGAAAGGAATGGTGAACCGAAGGAGAGTTCGGGGCAGAAGAGGACATCAAATGACAGACGACATTAAAATATATTGATCGTATGTGAAGATAAAGAGGAAGGCAGAAAATAAGAAATATTGGAGAATGCTGGGTTTGCTCTAGGGCAGTACATTTATGTATTTAACTAGTTCACTTTTTATTTATTTATTTACTTGTTTATTTGCTTACTTATCTATTTGTTTACAGAATTATTGATTCATTTACATTTCATTTATTTATTTATTTTATTAGATCATTATTTATTTATTTACTTGTTTATTTACTTACTTCTCTATTTGTTTACTTAATTTATTCATTCACATTTCATTTATTTATCTGTTATTTATCTGTTAGATTATTATTTATTCATTATTTATTTATTTACTTAATTATTTATTTACTCAGTAATTTATTTATTTTCGTTTCATTTATTTATTATTGTACTAGATTATTACTTATTGTTTATTTATTATTTATTTATTTACTTGTTTATTTACTCACTTATCTATTTGTTTACTTAATAATTGATTCATTTACATTTCATTTGTTTATTTTGTTAGGTTATTATTTATTTATTATTTATTTATTTATTCATTTACTTGTTTAATTTACTTACTTATCTATTTTTTACTTAATAATTTATTCATTTACATTTCGTTTATTTATTTATTATATTAGAATATTATTATTTGTTTATTTATTATTTATTTATTTATTATTTATTTACTTATTTACTTACTTATCTATTTGTTTACTTCATAATTTACTCATTTATATTTCATTTATTTATTATATTAGATTATTATTTATTTTTTATTTATTATATTAGATTATTATTTATTACTTGTTTATTTACTGACTTGTATATTTGTTTACTTAATAACTTATTCATTTAGATTACATTTATTTATTTATTTTATTAGATTATTATTTATTTATTTATTTTTATTTATTACTATTATAAAGTAGTTACGAAATCTGTTTCATTCTTACAAAGTACATTGGTTCACTCACAATGATAAAAAAATAGGGTGTGTTTATCGTATAATGTTGACATTACAATTCTTTTAGTTGGCTCCTGTTTCTATTTATGTGAATGTGTCTAGAGTTTCTATACACGAAATGAATGGGGGGATATCGGAAGAGAAAGTTGAGCAATAAAGCGATCACGCTAGTTACATACGAATCGGGAGTGAACCTACCCTCCAGAGCAGTGTTTCTCAACCTTTGGGTCCCGACCATTTGACCAATCACGGGAGAGAGAAGAGATCCAACCACCAACCAGCGACCGGCAGGAACACAGGAGGAGCTATACGTAACTGTCACATCCTCGCTAGCGGTCAAAAGTCACTGTAGGTCTGAAGAAGGCCACAGAATATATTGGTCGAAACGACAGCTACTAGAAACAATGACGAAACGGAAGAACCCGGAAATCAACGCCCTATAAAGTTTTATTTATTTCATTATGAAAAGTATAATAAAAATACCATGCAATCCCAGCAATAAATGTATCTTAACTTTCATTTTAAAAAGTTGCAATTATAACTTCTTATTAAAACAAACAAGAACAATTTTTTTTGGGAAATTTGAAGATTAAACTAAAAAATAAATATAAATATTTTCGTACATTATACTAAGCAAAAGTATAAATTTAAAATGCTAAGGGATCCGGGAAAATGTACATCATATGAAAGGGGTCCTCGAACACATACAGTTTAAGAACCGCTGTGCTAGACAATTCCGTTTTATTTGTAGCTGTATTCTTGTAGCTTACTTGTTCTTTACAACATCTCCACATGTAGGTCGACCTGGTTGGCGAGTTGGTATAGCGCTGGCCTTCTATGCCCAAGGTTGCGGGTTCGATCCCGGGCCAGGTCGATGGCATTTAACTCCTGCGGGACAAAATTCCGGCACATCCGGCGACGCTGATATAACCTCTGCAGTTGCGAGCGTCGTTAAATAAAACATAACATTTAACAACATCTCCACATGTATGAACTAATGAAGGTTTTGACCTAATGTAGCCTAGCCTATATGATCCCCTTGTAACTGACAACTCGGTGTTCTTCCGCTTCCAGGACGATAGATCCATTGATATCATGTCCATGGGCCTATCATATTTGTCCTGAAACATTTATGTCCACTTTTATTTTTATTGACTTTTATTTACGTCGACGTTTTAGGTCCACGTGACCTGTGTTCACGAAAGTTTATGTCCATTTTTATTTATGTGCACTTTTCATTTTGTCCAATTTTATATGTCTGTTCGTGGGATGTTAAATGTATATGTGTATTTATTTTATTTATTTATTCATTTATTTATTTACTTATTTATTTAATCACAGTTAAGGCCGTATGGCACTCCACAGTGTATTATTATTATTATTATTATTATTATTATTATTATTACAATTATCCTTATATTTCTGTTGCATTGTTTACTGAGTTTATTGATCGGCAAAATCCGCTTATAAGAAATGTAATTCGACAAATAATATCAATATGTTCCTTTTGTGCCATTGCAAGATTTTCAGGTTGTTTTTGATAGTTTTATAACTTAGATAGTATTGAGTCTGAAGTGACGATTTCGCGTTACGTATCGTCGTTGTTCCTGCAATAACTCCTATGTACATACTCTCGATTTTCAGATTTTTTTGCTCTATTAAATAACTTAAATAGTGATACAGCAAAGAATAAAATCTTCTATATGTAATTATATTTCTTTCTTTAGGAAATGTAAGAATTCACAATCCGCTATGCACGGCTGCCATAGGATGAATAAATGTATTTTCTCCTCCTACTGAAAAATTGTATATTTTACACATAGGAGTAATTGCAGGAACAACGACGTTATAAATAAAAAGAATTTGCTCAACAAAAACACCTGCTCGAGGAAGGAAGAGAAATACCAGCAAGTTTCCAACCTGAAATATGGAAAACATTTAATCAGGTGTGACAGAAAATTTATCAAACTACTAATGTAGTTGAAGAATAGCACAATCGTTTCCAAAAACACAGTGTTACACATCACGCATCGATTTGGAAATTCCTGGAATGCGTTAAGAATTACCAAAAGAATAATGGAATTACAGTGGACTCTCCTAAGTTCGACAAAACAGAATTGAAAGTTCAGTCCAATAAGGGTAGTGGGTGTGGGAGGTGAAATAAACACAAATTCTTATTGGTTATCCATAAACGAATACAGTACTGTACTTGCATTTCCTGCCCGCCACGAGACTTGTGTATGCGCTTCTAGTACCACAGTGGGTTTCGAAAGTTCCGTCTCACAAACGGCACAAATTCTCAAATAGAAAAAGAAGAGTTCATTAATTTAAAATTAGTGATTAAATTTGGATGTCCTAATCAGTAAAATATTCTGTTTTCCTTTAACAAAAGTATCACTACAAGACACAGAACCAATTCCAATTCAAATGGCAAACCCATTTCTTAGTGCCCGTATAGGGGCGTGTCTAATTCTCCTACGTAAGCAGTCGAACTGTAGGATGTCGAACTTAAGAGCTTTCACTGTATTCTAATCCAAGTGCTTGGCTGCGATCGAAATTTGGGACATCCAATTAAACGATCGTACCTGGTAAATTTAAGACGGTGAAACAGATTGTTCAGAATTACAACCACTACAATAATAATAATAATAATAATAATAATAATAATAATAATAATAATAATAGTAATAATAATAATTTATTTTAGTTGGCAGAGTTAAGGCCGTAAGGCTTCCTCTTCCACTCAACCAGCAAAAAGTAGACCTATACATACATATGTATGAACTTTCAAAGAATTCAACAATTTGATTTAGATGAGAGTTACATGTATACAAGAGTTATTTACGAATTAAACAACAAAATACTATGAACCATTAATTAAACACTGAAATAGAAACTATGTAGCAGAATTAAGCTAAAATAAATAGAATGTTAATATATTTGAAATAATGTTAGATAATAGAAAGAGATTATTATGAGACAATTTTGAAAATACAGCATTATCAGGATACATGTCTAAAGAAAGGAGTAACAATATAGACAGTGACTGTAAGGAAGAGGGTAACATCACTACTTACCTTAAAGCTACTAGTTATCGTTTGAAGTTATTTGAAGGTGAAGCAGAAAACGAGTAGCTAATTGGTTATATGAAATGGATGTAAAAATGTTATATGGAAATAATGTATCGGACATTCATGCAGTGGACATAAAATTTGTATTTTTGGACTAAAATGGTCGGCCTCGGTATCTAGTCGATATAGCGCTGGCCTTCTATGCTCGAAATTGCGGGTTCGTTCCTGGCCCAGTTCGATGGCATTTAAATGCGACAGGCTCATGTGAGTAGATTTACTGGCATGTAAATGAACTCCTACGCAACAAAATTCCGGCACACCGGAGACGCTGATATAACCTCTGCAATTGCGAGCGTCGTTAAACAAACCACTTTTTTATTTTTTTGGACTAAACTGAAGTTAACATATAATTAATTCGACATACATTTATGGTCATAATTTAGTGGACTTTGATGTAATGGATATAAAAAAATGGACATTAAATTTTTGGATGTTAAAAACTGGGCCTTGCGTCTGTGTTCATTCTTCCGTTGTCACTCTTAGCTCAAAAAATCTTCGTGAATGTAACTTTCCATTCACATTAAATTCTACGCTTAAGTTTACGATGTAATAGGTTTCAAGTTAACTGCACACAGAATGTACTCGGCCATGGTTTTCGCCTCTACTGTCACATTCTGCACCGGAAATAGAGACGGGAAAGCGACGCTACCGGAAGTTGAAAGACCGTCCGACTGTCCTCGCTAGATGGCGCCGGGTTGCCGGCGTCGCTCCTGTGAAAGACGGCAGATATTACAGTTGCTGTGGCAGGAAGGCAAGGAGCTGTCCGATATACTGCTCGCCGCTGCTGTCGTCCCTTTTTTCAATGCTACACCCCTCTTGTTGAATTAGTGAGTGCATCTTCCTTGCTAGATATTGTCGCTGTCATTATACGTATAAAGAAAGATTTCAATGACGATTGGCGGGCTCTGACGGCGGCGATAAGAGAAACGAAAAATTCCAATTATGTTACGAATTATTCATGCCTTCACCGTGTAAGAGAACAAAAGCTAAAGATGAAAGTTGAAAGTTTGCATCTTAGGGACATTTTAGGGCAAGTATTATTAAGTATTATTATTGTTATTATTATTGTTATTATTATTACTACTACTATTGTTACCATTATTATCACTATTATTATTCTTAATATTATTGCTATTGTTATTATTACTATTGTTACCATTATTATCACTATTATTATTATTATTATTATTATTATTATTATTGTTATTGTTATTGTTATTGTTACTGTTACACTGCTCCGCAAATATTGAAGATATTGCTGGAGAGTTTAAGGTAATATTAAAATAGGTTAGTTATGAAAGGTCCTAAGTCGCTAATTTTGTGAAAATGAGTTTGTAATGTAATAACTGCTCTTTGAGTGTAGATACATCGATTTACATATGAAGAGGACTAAGTTTCACATTGTAATGCTTAGTAGAATTTATGATACAATTTTTATTTCAGCCTTAATTTCAAAATTTCGGTCTATAAGCAGTTTTTCTTAAATTTCTAACAATTTAGTACTCAAGAATTAGGCCCTTTCTTAAATAACCCATTTATTATTTATTTATTTATGTATTTATTTATTTAGTTATTTACTCACTCTCTCACTTATACACTCATTTATTAACTTACGAATTTGCTTATTTATTCAATTACTTATTTATTTCTTTACTTATTTATTTACTTATTTATGTAGGGGAGAGTCGGGTAGTTTCGGACATCGGGTAATATCGGACAGTGAGTTTCTTTCATCTACCACACGATGATAGTATCTGATTGACATGGTTACGTTTCTGTGATGTCGCATAGAGAAACGTAACCATGTCATTCAGGTACTACCATATGGTGATAGATGAAAGAAACGCACTGTCCGATACTACCCGATGTCCGATACTACCCGACTCTCCCCTATTTATTTATTGTATTTTATGGATAGATACATTTTAGGAAATCTAATTAATCGGTATTAACGTTGTATCAGATTCACTTTTTATAATGAATTCCCGTACGATCAAGTTTTCTTGTCCATAATATTCCTCAATTTTCATGTTGTACCGCTTTGTCGATTGCAGGGATCCACGTGTTATATCTAAGTAGATGAATATTGATTTTCTCCTGTATGGACAGAGCAGTGTATTGCTATTATTATTGTTATCGTTACTATTATTTTTCTAAAATAAAATAGCTACCTTTTACCTAAAGAAATTTTGTTCCTTCACACATCTCTATCCTCAGCATCTTCTTCAGTAAGATCTCTTCTAGTCATACTCCTTCTGACGCCATCCATCCATTGTTCTCTTAGTTTTCCTCTTCTCCTTCCCTCCGCAGTCCACTCCAGCATCATCTTCGGTATTGTTCCATTTTTCATCCTCTTCACTTGTCCAAACTATTTTAATCTTCTTTCTTGAATCACTTTAATAACGTTCTTTTCTACTTCCATAATTTCTCTAATTCTCAATAAATAACCCCTTGAAATTAATGACGTTACTTATGGTTCAACCTGTAGCTTATAATATCATATAATATTATTTGCTATGTCCTGTGTTGTGGTTCATGACATTCGCACAGTAAATGTGTGTTCAATGTGAAATGTGTCTAATTATATCTAATTTTATTACAAAGCGATAGTAGCTCCATTATTAGTTTATATTTTCCCCCTTAAATGACTGATTTTAATAAATAAGAGAATGATAAAATGAAACTGCTAGGTATCTAGGACATTGGCTACTCTGAAAAACGAAAGAAGTTCGGTTAAAATTTGAGTTTTACAGAATGTTTTTTTGTTGCTTTCCACAACTTTGTAAAAGTGGAGCTACTTCGGTTTTGCAGTGAGCCCTTGAATTGGTATTGTAGCTTAAAGTTTTTCGTTCATTCATTCATTCATTCATAGTTTTCTGCCCAAGCAGGTTTTTCACTGCAAACCAAGCATTCTCCAATGTTTCCTATTTTCTGCCTTCCTCTTTGTCTCCAATAAAATTAATAGGAATATGAAATCTTCAGAAATTAAGTAGTTACAAGAACTTGTTTGCGAGTTACGTGCTATCTGCTTAAGGTCTTCCGATATTACAAATTCATTAGTTAATATATCGTCCTTGTTCCTGCAATAACTCCTATGTGCAAAATATGAAAATTTTCAGTAGGAAGAAAAAACACATTTGTGCGAGATCGTGTGTATTTGCTTAGTTTCCGCACAGAACCAATACGCGGTAAATGTGAAATACCACATTCAGTATTCCCAACGTAACACACATAACAATTTCCCTCTTCTTACCGCTTAAGCGCCACATTCATTTTACTGCTTTAGGCTTTTAACATATTATTTTTAGAGACGTTTAACATAGTAATAATTATAAATTGGAAATTTACTACTGCAATTTCACCTAAATTGCAATGTTAATTATTGTTTTTAAATATTTGCAAAAATTAAGTAAACTCTACTACTCCACAAAAGTTATTGCATTCCTGATGCAAGTAACATTAAGGAAGCCGTGAAAAAATCAACAAGATTCCAGATGCCGATGTTATTACTGCAATATGTTATATAAATAATATTGTTGAAATATTAAAATGAAAAATAAATCATTACATAACCTTACCGTTTGTTTTAAGTTCGCATTTATAGACTCGGGGGAAAAAAAAGACAGACGTATATCACGGCCTGCTGGAGTATAGTAAACACAGAAAATATTTTATAGCAACAATATTGAAGATAGATATTTTGGTATTCCAAAGTTGCCGTCATTAAACAGAAACCAAGATGGAGATTTCATTTCAACTAATTAGAAATTCGTCTTTGAGGTATGTAATAAACGATCTTCGCACAAAATAATGTACGATACACGAGCGGTATGTTTGTTTTCATGTTCGAGGAAAAGATTGAAAAAGTGAAACGTAGTTGAGCTTTTTCAATCTTTTCCTCGAACATGAAAACGTCAACATACCGCTCTTGTAACGCATATTACTATTATTCTTCTATGGCAGTAGTGCATAGGAGATCGTGAATTCTTACATTTCCGGAAGAAAGAAATATAATTACATGTAGGAGATTTTATTATTTGCTGTATCACTATTTAAGTTATTTAATAGAGCAAAAATCTGAAAATCGATAAATATTTCACATACATAGGAGTTATTGCACGAACAACGACGATATGTTGCATATTCCTTAAAGATGATAATTTCCATATTCACATAAAATATTATTCCATCCACCAGTAAAGTAAACTTAACTTGTAAATGTTCAGATGATGACATTAAACGTAGGTATTTCTAACTGCAAAGTGCTTCGTATTTCTATGAGGGATTATTCCCGCTTGATGACGCCTTATCAGAAAATTTCCCCCTTCTTATTATTTCGGTTCATTCATGCGTGGTGATGGTATTACACAGTTTGCTGACCTGGTATAATTAAGAAAGACGGAAGCAGAAAGAATACGACAATTAGTGCCAATGTGTAATGACAACCCCTTGCTCATAGCGTCCCACCCTCTTGATCCATCAGTTCTAATCCGATAATGCTTTATTCTTGAAGCTTCTATAATTGATATGGCTTTCATTTATGGCTTCAAAATAATAAAATATTACTCTCGTATTTTTCAATCTTTATTACTTTCCTTTCGGTCTTCTCTCCGCTGGGTTTCTACTTCTTCATTTCATTTTATCCCTACCGCATCCGCGTGGTCTAAGGCGTCTTGGGTTAGCGATACGAAATCATTACTGATTCGAGTCTTCGTTAGAAAAGATATTTTCCAATATATTTCGGCTACTGTATGGAACTATATCTATAGAGAAGATTGCAACCTCATTCAAGAAATTAAATTACAACATCGCATACAGAACAAATAATACTCTACAAAAACATCTCAACACACAAACAACACAAAGAAACAAATAATACTCTACAAAAACATCTCAACACACAAAGAACACAAACAAATAAATACAGCCACACAGGCGTATACAAACGCAAATATAACACCTGCAACAACTTCTACGTAGGACAGACAGGCAGATAATTTCAAACACGTTACAAAGAACACATCACAACCCTAACAAAATTACATAACACTTCTATATATGCAGAACACATCACAAATGCTAACCACACCAACAGAGACATCAACACAGACATGAAAATCGTACACATCCAACCAAAAAGCCAGAAACTAAAACACTAGAACAATGCAAAATATACAGATACACAAAAACACATCCAAACGAAATTCTCAACACATCTCAATTTCAGAACACACACACTCTTTCACTCCACATTACACTACACAAACGCACCCCACAGGAAACAAAACAAAAGGCGCGAAGACCAGCAACAACCAGTTCTGAGGAAGGTCAATAACAGGCCGAAACATGTTAATCAGGTGCAGTAAAATTTAACACGAGAAAGACATATAATACATATTCCGAAGTGATACAGTGTTAAAAGTTATGTAATCAAGTTGTATTAGGCCTATATGATTTGTTATTAACGGAGAAAAATTCTCTCCGACGCCGAGGATCGAACCCGTGACTTCCAGTTCTACGCACTGAATGCTCTAACCGCTGAGCTACACCGACGTTCAACCCACCGCACCGGATCAAATATTTCTCATTTGCTTCTTTTTCCTTAGTGGCTTTACTCCGTGTTCGACTTACATACCTTGACCTCTGTCGTGGCTGAGTGGTCAGACATTCCACCTGACACGCAGGCGGTCCGAGTTCGATTCCCGGTCAGCTCTGGGATTTTTCATTGAAAAATCTATAGTGACACTTGTGGCGTACAAGGTCACATTTGCAGTTTTTCTCGGGGTTCAGCTGAACGTTATACATTTACACTTTAAAATCTGAAGTGGCCTTTGAATGATAACAACAAAATTACTGTAATTAACTATATTATTTGTTCTCATTATTTATCTTAAAAGTAGAGTTAGCATTTTTGTTTCAATGCACCGATGCTGTCTTATTTATTGTGCTGTTTTTAAAAGTATGACTACCTTTCCGCTTAGTTTTGTCTCTGTAATTTAAGAGCACGAAAGTCTCTGGCAGCAGAAGGCAAGTCCACCGGACGGATATCTCCCGGAATAGTTTGATGCGATTGTCTCGCAAGGAGCGCCGGTCGATGCTCAGTTGTCGTGGAGACACGACATTTCCGCCAGCTGATCGCCAGGAAAGACAATTTCCTGCCCCGTGCAGTAAACAAGATCGTTTATTTACACAGAACTCATCTCCAATCAGCGGCATTGCTTTCTTCTTCCTGATACACTGAATTTTATTCACTCTGAAAAGGAGAAAATGATAAAAAAAAAGTTGAACGTCGTTTTCTGTAGGAAATGAACCGGGATTCCATCCGACTTGCTTCACAGTTTTTATTTGTGGTTAACTGATTTCAACTGTTCCCTGCTCGTTGTTGTCGCGACAGAAAGAACAAAAGACGACGTAAGTCTAATGATTTAAATGTCTAACAGATGGGGTTATCGTGACTGTAAGAATGAACCTGTAAACAAAATTATTGAAGTACGGTAATGGAAAACATTACTTGTTCGCCTAAGCATCTTTTCCTAAAAATTGAAAGCATGCAAAAATCTGACCATCTGTAACCTTATTTGTATTATAATCCCCTCTATAAATGACTCCTAAAAGACTATGTTATAACGTTTGATTACCGGTATGTAACCTAATTTATAATAATTTATACAGCACCGACGTTTCTATGATATTGTTATGAATTAGGACTGCAAGTATTTGAAGCGTATGGAGTATGGAAACTGACTTAAATTGAAACAAATATTAAAAATCTATTAAAAGAATTGTTCATTTAATCCAGCTATGGGGACTATAAGCAAAGTAGGGAGAGAACGTTCCTACCCACCCCACATTCGTTTGATTGGCAGGCGAGGGGTAAAGCAGCTGTTTTGCTAAGGCAAGTGCAGTGGTGGATTCGACACATCTTGCGCATCAGTAATTTCTTCGCTCTTTTCTTGTTTCAAAATCTTTACAGTATTTTGTTTATAGGAAATATACGTATCATACAATAATAAATTATGACGGCCACCTACTGTCATTAGGCAAATTATATATTTTTCAATTGTATAACTACTCCTTTATCATGTGCACAAAAAATTCTTGAACTGCCTTGTGATCGACAGAATAAAGTATTTTATTTTTTAAAAACAATAAAGAAAAAAGCAAAGCTCCATTGTCATTTAACTGCACAATATATTAAAAGATACAATGCTCAACATAATAAATTGTTTCTTTTTAAAAATAATAAAGTAACTAAGCTCCATTGTCATTTAACTGGAAAACATATTAAACACAATATAATGATCGAAAAAATCAATTGTTTCTTTTTATAAATACTAAAGAAAGTAAAACTAAGCTCCACTGTCATTTAACTTTAAAACATATTAAACAAAATACATGAGATATGAATGAAACGAAATACTACTGTAGGCCTATACTGCTGGTTTTCATTTTTTTGTTGTTGATTGCCCTCGACATTTTTTGTTATTAACTAAAAAGGATATATTTGGCTCTGAAATAGAACAACTCAACCGTAATACTGAAACTAAATGCATGTCTGTGATCCTAGACCTGGAGATACTTTTGCTCATATTCATTTTGAAAAGAAAAACAGCTCACAACAGTAAGTTGAGCCAAACATAGATACCATACGCATTGCAAATGTGCGCAGATAAGGGAATTGCTCCTCTGGTAGGTAATCCATTTTTTCCTAAACACTTTAGTGGCGTGCTCTTTTGCTTGGCTAACATCAAATACAAATGGATTATTGAACAGACACATCTCCATGTCCATTGCAGTTCTTCTGAAAATCTTTCTTGGAAAGGGAACGCATCAAGTAGGCCTAATATGCACTCAAAGTTTTAAATAAGTTCAGTTCCAGATACTACTTAATAAAATAATAAGTATCTAAATCCTGAAAATACCATAAACATATCTTGTTTTGTATCTTTTCACAAATATTACGAAAATATGTAGCTTTTAAAATGGTAAATAAATACTTGTAAGATCACCGAAGTAACCTTTAGCCTATGCTTCCGATTAAAGTGGCGTTTAATATTGAAGCGTTTTATATGCGCAATTTTAAACCCACATATTAAGCAACAGACTTTCTTCTTTTTGTAAGTGACAAAAAATTCTTTCTGCCGCTCTTCCTGAAACTGACGTCCCGAGATCGGAGCCATACCCACCACTGAATGAAGCGTGTCTAGAGAAGCACCAGGCGGAGGAGAGAGTCGGTGGAGTGGGGTAAGGCGGCTTTGAGTGCAGTGGCCCTTCTGAGCCATTTTTCCCCATGGTTGATTTAATCCTCTGTATCTCTCTACGAAGAGCAAATACACATTGTTTACATTGTCGGTATTGAAACATAATTATAATTAGCTGATTAAGCTTGCATAGCTTTAAAGGTAGCAATTTTAGCAGTGAATGAGATAAAATATACTTAAGTTACATAAGCACTAATACCACAGTCTAGTATATACAGTCACCACGAAGCTTGAGTTGTGAGAGTACTAGGAACAATAAACTGTGCCGATACTATTTCGCATTGTCTGTAATGAGTCGATAGTAGCGATCCTAGTGGTTAGTAACTATCTATGGATGCATATTCCCTACGTATTGAGCTTCGTGACTGCGTGTACTAGACTGTGCTATTACTAAGATATTTTGCTCTTATACAACAAGTTATAATTGAAGTAAAATTGAAAACTATTTAAAAAATTGTCAGTCAATAAACCTACAAAACATCAATATTATCTCACTTTGCACATTTAAAGCAAAGGACAAAACTGTGCCGTATTTTTAGTTAGGTTATTTAACGTCGATAAAATTGATGATGTAGAGATGGTGGTTGGCAAAATGTGGCCGAGGATTTACTATAGATTATCTGATATTCGCTTTACGGCTGGGAAAAAACTTAGAAAAACTCAACCAGGTTATCGGCGGAAATCGAACCCAAGCCCGAGCGCACTATCCCATGCTTGCGTAACTCATTCGAGTGAGGGAAACAGCTTAAGTTTCCCCCATCTACCGTTGTGACGTAATGAAAACTCTCCTACAAATTTCCCCTCACTCGGGTGAGTTGCGCAAGCATGCAAGCGTGCTGTAGTCAGTAGTGGAAAGTAGAACATCCCCCTCTGTCCCTTTCTATGATAACACAAATTTACATTAAATAAATATTTCAAGTCGGAGATTTTATAAGATGACGATGTCATGGCCATATGAACTCAGAAACATTAAGAAATAAGTATGTATGAAATGACAGACTGTTCTGTTCATGATCGCAATAATCAACAAAGCGGTGAAAGAAAAGGTGTTATATGTAACTGCTATCGGATGAAAATCCATTTTTAGTTCGCAAATACTCCTTCATTCATTCCTCTTCATTTTAAACATAACACGTCATCAGGGAAAGAATGTACTCAAACGGAAAGGTCAATATTTTCACATTCTGGAAAATCTAATTATATAACTTCCTTCTACGCACACCTGTCATTAAAAAAAATATGTTAGCTACAAATGAACAGCACTAGATTATTAATCCATATTTCATTATAGAATGAAAGTATGCAAAGTATGCGTCCACCTCACATAGTTTCTTCCCCGCAGTTTCATAATCTCTTCTAAGGACGCACACTAGCTTACCTTTCTCTTCCTCGTTTCTTCAGATCATCATCATAATAATTTTGAAACAATATTTACAACATAGAAATTGAATGGGAGAAATGTTCCTCTAAAAATTGGACCTAGGGTACATGAAGTCACAAAATTGAAGGCATCACTTAAACACGCGGTATAGAGTTCCTGTTTTGTGCTCCATGTAAACTGGTCGGGAGATACGTGTCCGAACGAGAAAATAGACGAAACAAATTTGATGACCTGTGGGAGAGTGGGCGATGTTTAACAAGCAGACGCATTTACTATGAACTCAGATAAACGCAGTCAATAGAGGGAGGAGAACGGCGCTTATCCAGTACACAAACAGGGAATTGGAGAGGGGGGGTTCTGTTTAATAGTGACCATTTGCCAGATCTGGGTGTGCGCGCTCAGTAATCCTCTGGATTATCACCAATTTGTCTATAGAACAGCTTACGGAGCGGATACCGCACCCGCACGATCCCACGGGGCTCGATATATCATGCGTAATCCCACCAAACTGTTTTATTTTCAATTTGTTTCCAGTTTCGGTAATATAAGATGGGTATTGCCTAAACAAATACACTTCATGGCAATAAAAAAGAGGCTCTTCTGCATTCCAGCACTGTTCAATTCCGAATTATCTATCCTTCGTCACTGGGACCTTCGGTTATCGAATGGCTATAGATTTTTTACTTGGTTATTTAACGACGCTGTATCAATTACTAGTTACTTAGCGTCGATGGGATTGGTGATAGCGAGATGAGGCCGAGGATTCGCCATAGATTACCTGACATTCGCTTTACGACTGGGGAAACCAAGGAAAAAACCCAGGTAATCAGCTCAAGCGGGGATCGAACCCACGCCCGAGCGTAACTCCGGATCGTCAGGCAAGCATCTTACAAGCAAACATTCTGATAGAGGCAGATGAAAAAGTATTTTTTTTCTTCCACCATGTTGATAATGTCAAAATAAGTGCTTATACAAATTTTTGCCACTCGACAGGAATTACGATACCGTCCAGAAAGTGATTTTCCCTCGGGCCGTTTACAGAAAAATAGCAGAATTGCATGGAAAGATTTATTGAAACAGATACACCATTTGTTGCGCTATTGGCAGCATATCCCCCACTGGAACCGAGACATTTGTCATACCATGGAATCAATATTCGTGTCCTTGTGTCGTAGAAGTCAGCCGCCTGTGATCGGAACCAGAGTTGACAGTCGTCTGCACCTCCCTGTCGATCCCATAATATGACAAATGTCTCAATTCTGGTGTGGAATATGTTGAAAAGTAGCTAAAAATATCTGTATCTGTTCCAATAAATTTTCTAATGTAATTGTGTTTTCTTTCTGTTAAACGGCCCTTGGCGAACTTATTTTTATGGCCCTCGTAATTGTGGTCGAGTGACCAAAATTTGTATAGTCACTTGTTTTGACATTATTAACATGGTGGAAGAAAAAAATGTAACTTTTTTTATCTGCCCCCATCAGAATGTTTGCTTGTTAGCCGACTGAGGTACGCCGGTGGCTACAGATCTTTATATATAGAATGAAAAGCGAGAAAATAGCATGTAAATACAACATTCAAATTCTAAAATTTCAGCTCTAACTCTCCTTGTAAAGATCTGTAGTTATTCGATGACCGAAGGTCCCAGTGACGAAAGTTATATATACAGAGTGGAAGTGAAATTGCCTTACAGAGTTTCAGAACGAATAGCTTATGTTTTATGTAACAAAAAACTGTAATATCATATTGGTGGAAAGTTAATAGATTTTTTAGAAAAAAAAAAATGTTTTTTTTTCTCAAATGTTTAATAACCTCTTATTTGGTAACTTTTGCGAGTAGGATCGTGATTTTTGTCCATATCGATAGGAAAACTAATATAGTAATGTACATTACAAGAGCGGTATGTTGACGTTTTCATGTTCGAAGAAAAGATTGAAAAAGCGAAACGTAGTTGAGCTTTTTTAATTTCCGAGAACATGAAAACAAATATACCGCTCGTGTATCGTACATTATTTTGTGCGAAGATCGTTTATTACATACCTGAAAGACGAATTTCTAATTAGTTGCAATGAAATCTCCATGTTGGTTTCTGTTTAATGACGACAACTTCGGAACACCAAAATATCTTTCATCTACATTGTTACTGTAAAATGTTTTCTGTGTTTACTATACTCCAGCAGGCCGTGATATACGTCTGTCTTTTTTTCCCCCCAGTCTATAAATGCGAACTTAAAACAAACGGTAAGGTTATGTAATGATTTATTTTTCATTTTAATATTTTAACAATATTATTTATATAACATACTGCAGTAATAACATCGGCATTTGGAATCTCGTTGATTTTTTCACGGCTTCCTTAATGTTACTCGTATCAGGAATGCAATAAGTTTCGTGGAGTAGTAGACTTTACTTAATTTTTGCAAATATTTAAAAAACAATAATACATTGCAATTTAGGTGAAATTGCAGTGGTAAGTTTCCAATGTATAATTATTACTATGTTAAACGTCTCTAAAAATAATATGTTAAAAGCCTAAAGCAGTAAAATGAATGTTGCGCTTAAGCGGTAAGAAGAGGGAAATTGTTATGTGTGTTACGTTGGGAATACTGAATGTGGTATTTCACATTTACCGCGTATTGGTTTTGTGCGGAAAACAAGCAAATACGCACGATCTCGCACAAAAGAATATTTCACCCCTCTGTCGTATTTCAATAATGTGGACGGTTTTTGGTGTAAATTTAATATTTACATTATAAATATTATTTAAATAAAGGGACTGGCTCCTTCTTATTTATTATTATTATTATTATTGTTATTATTATTATTATTATTATTATTATTATTATTATTATTATTATTATTATTATTATTATTTGTTCACCATCTTACAAACACAGGTAGAGTCCGATCGTAAGCTCGTGGCTCCAACATGCGCCGAACTTCTTTCTGAGGCTTGGGAGTGGGGGGGGGGTTCTGTGTGTGCGGGCGGCTGCTTACTCATAGAGCGTACTGTTCAAACACCCTCCAGCAAGACTCTTGGGCGAGTCCATGTAAGTGGATGCCAATTTGTCTTTCGCGCAGGTGCCACGAGTTTTCGATTGGGCTCTACACGAATAAATAGATGTAATTTAATATTTAATCTTCCTCAACTTGGTGAGGTTACCAAAGACAAAGAATGTTAAACAGTAATATTTAAGATGACATTAAAATGTCTTATAAGAAATTTGTTTACAATAACTAAAATTTGCAGTAGATAATATTTCACATAGCTAATGAAAATTTACAGTAAAATAAAAAAAAAATATACTGGTTAAGGCTGGTTCACAATAAACCGGAAACGAGAGTCGGAACGAAAACGAAAACGCTAAAATTGTTAAAATGTGTACATTTAAATGTGAGCATTCACAATTAACGAAAAGCTTGCCGGAGCCCGGGATCGGGAACGAAGAGTTGGCCAAGTTTCAACTTTGGCGTTCACGTTTCCGATCACAGCCCACTAGATTCATTCTATTGCCATCTAAAATCTATTTTGTCGTCGTATATTTTGTAGCAAGAAGACCGTGACATAACCTATGCCTTACTTTGTTCTGTGCTGTGCATCATGGAGCAACTTTTATTTTATGAAATTATAATATTGAATGTTGAGGAAAATCCTCAAGTTTACGATAAGCGGCGCGCCTCGTATAAAGATGAGAAAAGGAGAAGAATACGTGGCTTTCAATAGCTGCATCTTTGAACACCGATCGTAAGTGAACCATATTTTATTACTGTATTGATTATATTACACACTACATATTCATGCTTCAATTCAATATCTATTGTTGTGTTCATTTTTGTTCTATTACAAATGTTTCTGTCCACACCTGTTGAGTAACGGTCAGCGCGTCTGGCCGCGAAACCAGGTGGCCCGGGTTCGATTCCCGGTCGGGGCAAGTTACCTGATTGAGGTTTTTTCCGGGGTTTTCCCTCAACCCAATATGAGCAAATGCTGAGTAACTTTCGGTGTTGGACCCCGGACTCATTTCACCGGCATTATCACCTTCATCTCATTCAGACGCTAAATAACCAAAGATGTTGATAAAGCGTCGTAAAATAAAAAAATAAAAACAAATGTTTCTTGTCTAATTATTTTACGTTATGGTAGACTTAAAATAGGTTGTGATAATAAAGATGCATGGGCATATTTATACAGGGACATCATTTTATTTTTACTTCAATTTTTATTGTACCTGAGTTTTTGAATGTACTTCACTCCCACCCCTTCAACCGTCTTCCACACAGATCCAAGACCGCATATACACTCATAGTAGCCACAGTACGTTCCAAAAATATGTTCGCATTTTCCAGTGACGAAAGAGCTTTCAATATTGAATCATTTTCGCACAGGTACTGTCGTCCATTTGCCTACGTCGTATCCCGGTTTCCCCAACCAGCTTTTATTCGCCAGCTAGTGGCTTGGCTGTCTTAGCTCTTTTCTGAGAACATTAATTTATGTTAGGAATTGGACGTCTACGTAATATTATACAACTGTTTAAAATAACTTAAACAAAAGGGCCTCGTTAAGTAATTAACTGTCACGTGATTTCCCTCCTTTCTACGACCCCACGACATAACAACTTCGACGGACAGTAGATAGTATGTCTGAGTAATTTTATCTTTTCTGGCAGAAGTGAAGATTGAATTTACAGTACGTAAGGTACTCTTTTATAGAGTCGGTACAGAAATATTTCAACATGAGTTACTAGTATGAAGAACTGTTTTTTTTTTATTTTTTTATTTGATTATTTAACGACGCTGTATCAACTACGAGGTTATTTAGCGTCGATGGAATTGGTGATAGCCAGATGATATTTGGCGAGATGAGGCTGAGGATTACGAAGAACTGGTAATTGGAATTAAGTACATTATGCTATAGTGCGATAATATGCACATTAGAACTGAAGCCTGTATCGAAATGTGTTTAAATATCCATATTGTAATTATTTTTCAATTTAACTTCATTCTCTATATTGTACGCTAATGTGTTGTAGACAGTATAATATGCACTGCATAATGAATACGTCCCCAGGGACAGCTCAGTTCGTGAGTAAAAACACTCATTGTTAATACTGTACTGTATTTTGATTAAACAAAAACCTAATGAAAATGATTAAACTCAAAAGCGCAATATTTCCTAGTTTACGTAAATGGATGAACTACTTTTCTTCCCTCCTATACCTAGTAAAGTAATTTGTTTGTATATTACGTCAGTATCATCGAACTCCATTCGTGGAAGGGGATAGCAAACGGCGTTGATCCAGAGGTACAGGCAAGTTAATATTAAAAATGTTAGTAAAAATAAAATGTTGTCCCTGTAGTACCGTATCTAATGAAATGTTTCAGTTGAAATTTCGAAGTTGGTTAACCTGTGTTTATGTTGACTGCCTTGTACTCATGAGAGAACGCCATTGGTCAATTATAGACAAATAACATCAGAATGCGTAATATCGACTTTACATATCGTTATTGACATGTATATCGATATGCAGAGTCGTCTACGATCTCGGTTTATTGTGAATAAAAAATTTTCATATTCACGTCCTCTGCTTCTCGTTTTCATTCTGGTTCTCCTTCCCGGTTTATTGTGAACCAGGCTTTACCGGTGCTTAAGGGACGACTCCCTGGTTCACTGAAACGTGACTTTTTGACTTGCAACTTCCTATCCATACGAATGTTTATGATCGATGTACATTGTACACATAACTTGCATTCAAAGCAACCAAATGCAGGACTCTAGTTGCAAATGAAATTAATTTGAAATTGAATCGGTCATTGCAGAAAGGGGATAAGTCATAAAATATTACTTTTGAGATAATCAATAAAAACTGTTTTCTTCTTCCAATACTGGAGTAATCATTATACATATTTTTTCTTACTTTGTTTATGAATAGTGAAGTATAATACATCATGTTAGACATCTGACATCTCAGACACTTTTACTTAAAGTTGTTTAATCGAACCATGACTTATCCCCTTTCTGCAACGAATTGTTAAATATAAAAGAAGAAATATATAATTTACAATTTTGGGCTAATGTAATATTTGAAAACAAACTAAATGCTAATAATTACAATGATAACGATGTTTTTGTGTGTATTTACTACATTACTGTCACCTTTTACATAATTATTTTTGCATTTTAATCATTATTCCTACTACAGAAATGTACCAATATGTGATTTTATATCACAGTTTTAAATCAAAACTCTACTTTTAAACTAATACTCAAAAACTGCATATAGGAGAGCACAATAAAAATACACTAAAGTACTACACAAAATCATTTGTTTCAATTGTTATAGAGTGTATTGTTAGACATTGGAAGCCACGTCATTTGTAGATTCCTTGTTACAAGGTGCCCAATTCAGGATCTCTTCGTAAAAGAAAGTGTGTTCCATTGGAATGTATTGCCTCACTTTCGATACGTCTCCAAGTTTTTTTCGTATTAATGGGAATTTTCCCATTGTATGTTTTGTGTAGGCGTTACTATGCGTCCAGAACCTGTTTTTTTCGTACAGAATCTGTGTTTCCTCATTTCACTACCAATGAACAAACTGGCAGTCACACATCCTGGATCATCTTTAGAGTGAACAAATTCACTGAATTGTCCTGGAGAAAACATATGCTTATCTTTCCCTTTCTTCCTCAGTGTGTCTAATGAGCAGGTGGTTTTCTTGTAATACTCTGGCGACTAGTATTTAAAATTCAAAATATCATCAGTAGTAACTGATTCTACAGAAGATCTGTTGTTTGTGTTTGCCTGGTGGATCAAGGCATTGTATTGGTCTGCCACCTATACCCTGTCTGTCTTCCTTAGTTATTGTCATCAAGTCATCATCATTATTATTAAATCTGTTTTTTCTGTAAATGTATTATTTACGATTTTACATACATATTTAAATTGGTACATTTTTAACGTTCTAATGTTTTTGAACTTTCTTTGCCTTTCGCGTAATTATTGTGGCAGCAAACAATCAACGATTTCTCCACCATTACATTTGCACTATTATTGTATACCTAAACAAAGCTTACCCTGATGTTAAAGTGGAAAACGACCCAACTTATGCACAAGGGAGAAATCACCATTGTCGTCCCAGGAAGTTCAAGTAAAATAATATGATTTGTTTTGTTAATTCTACGTAGTGCTCATATACTATTTTTTCATTCTCTCCGTACGGTCGACCTGGTTGGCGAGTTGGTGTAGCGCTGGCCTTCTATGCCCAAGGTTGCGGGTTCGATCCCGGGCCAAGTCGATGGCATTTAAGTGTGCTTAAATGCGACAGGCTCATGTCAATAGATTTACTTGCATGTAAAAGAACTCCTGCGGGACAAAATTCCGGTACATCCGGCGACGCTGGTATAACCTCTGCAGTTGCGAGCGTCGTTAAATAAAACATAACGTTTAACCTCCTTATTTAAAACAGTCTGAAATAAAGATGCTCCATGAATGTTTGGTTCCATTTTAAAAGTTCAGAAACATCTTTAATTTTTCTATGTTGTTGTTTAGTCAACTGTCCGAAGACAAGTCTGAACCTCATAAGTGATACCAGCAAGGCACCACTTATGAGGTAACTAAGCCAGAAGATAATGGGGTAGGGTGGCCAGTTTCTTTCTCCCTCCATTTCATACGTCGCTGACTAGTAACATATTACACTACTCAGACTTTCTGATAAAATTATGTAAACCTATGAACTCGAAAACGCACTCTTGGAAAACTTAATTTCAACTTTCAAATTCTAAATGTTCACTCCTTACAGCCATCGGTTTCAATTTTGAAAATACTGTACATACTTCTAACACAGTCACGAAGCTCAATACGTAGTAAATATGTATCCACAGATAGTTGCTAACCACTAGGATCGCTGCTATCGCCTCATAACAGACAATGCGAAATAATACCTGCACAGTCTATTGTTCCTAGTACCCTCACAACTCAAGCTTCGTGACTGTACATACTAGACTGTGCTTGTAACGTGTCCTGTTTCATCGACGAAGGACGTTACATCCACTCTCAGTTGTTTCACAATTTTCGGGATGCCACTGCAGTAACCATGGAAACTGTATCAAGGTTACATCTATGTGGGTGGCAACACATTACCAGTAATTAGGTACTTCTCTAAATTCCGGTTACCTCGAAATGCATTCGGGCCCGAATTTGTCAACTTGATGCTCGCGGGCGTTAATCTGCAGTGCTGCCAACCCCATTAAAGAGTGAGCAATGGAATGGAATAATGTTGTGCGGGCGTAATTTCGTTACTTTACCGATTAATTTTTGCGCAAGTGCGCATGCGTACCACTGCTTTCCATAGCAGAAAGCTCATCAACGATTAAAACTCTGTCTGTCGACCAGTCACAAACGGTCACGCTCAACAATTATAAAATAAGTGCGAAGGACCGGTAACGAGCACGCTTTCAGAATAAAATTACAAAGCATTGAAACTGTGACAAAAGTGTCCATTCATGATTGCAGTATAAATAAACATCATTATTCGTTTACGCAGAGACTAAAAACTGCTCCAAAAGAATACTGTCAGCAAGCGAATTAGCTGACAGGCTAATATACAGGGTGATTCACGAGGATTTACCGTCACTTACGGAGCTTATTTCCGAAGACATTCTAAGCATATAAAAATTTGACCTAATCTCAATATTTTCAAAGTTACAGTAATTTGAAGTTGTTTGTAAAATACAATTTTTCTTTAGTTTTAAGGGTAAAAAAATCTTACAGATAGAGAATGAACCATTCAGAAGTGTCATTTCTTTAATTGGCTAGTGTTCTGAAGGTAAAAATGTGTTGTCAGTTGCTTTGTACAGATTTTGTTTTTCAATTTTTAACTAAAAACGACATTATCTTACGCACTTATCACAAAAATTGTTACGAATCATACGACTTTATGAACTTCATTATATACAGTTTAATTATGCATCCTAATGTACAGTCTTAAAGAATTTACAAGAGTGGCGTGATTTTTACAATTGTTGTGATAAATGCGTAATAAAATGTAATTTTGTAGTTAAAAATTGAGAAAAAAATTTCTGTACGAAGCAACTATGGAATTCACAACATATTTTTAGCCTCAGAATACTAGCTAATTAAGGAAATGATACTCCTGAATAGTTTATTAATTATCTGTCATATTATTTTACACTTAAAACTCAAGGATAATGGCATTTTACAAATAATTTCAAATTGCTGTAACTCTGAAAATATTGAGGCTAGGACAAATATTTATGACATTTTTTTGCTCAGAATGTCTTCGGAAATGAGCTCCGTAAGGGAGGTAAATCCTCGTGAATCACCCTTTATAGGCCTACTGCATGAATACATAGGTGGATTGGTCTAGGTATACAAAAATGCATTACACAAAAAACGCAAGTCGTATCATTAATTTCAGGGGATTAGTCTTTGAAATAATTTAAAAAATAAACGTTAAATACAAGTTTCCTCGTTTTTGTTTACGTTTCAAGACAAGTATGTATAAATAAAGACGTTAGTCTTATATTTTAGGAAAACTGTTCACTGAATTCTGAATATTTTCAATCAGTTTAAGGGGTTACATATGTTTTCTAAAACTTCTACAATTTTTATAAAAAGTTTGTGAAATTTAAACTACATATTAAGCAGGACTACAATGTAACCATCTGTACAAAATTTGATGCCATTAGGGCTAATAGTTTTGAAATAAGATTTTCTAAATTTATTTTATATTGAAGTCACTAAAACAATCCTTCCGTCAAAGTTTTCAAAATTTTTAGTTCATATATTCTCAAAAGTTTAAAAATAGTCATGGCAATAAAAATGAATTAGCTTTTTGAGCTTAGTCTAAATACAGAGTCACAATTAATTTTTAATTTCATAAATTTACCATTACAGCGTATTTTAATATAAGTGCAATATGATTAAGCTGCGAAGGAACTTAGTATTAATATTTCATAAAAATGTTAATTGAATTTTGTTTATTAATATTTAATTGAACTCTGTGAGAAGTTACAGATCAATTTGACAATAATTGTTGTGCAAGGAGCTTTTTTCATTCAATAAACTGCTTAAAATTTTTAAGTCGAAAACAAAAGAGCATTAATAAAAAGAACAAAAAAAATTCTCTCAACTCACGTACTCATCGTACGTTTGGTCAGATTTTATTATATGGTTTGATCATTTAAAATGTCTCAAATATAATTACGATCACAAAAACAAGAAAAGTGGATTTTATTAATTTTTTTAGCATTATTTCACTATAATTTCCCCTAAAGAGAACATAAATGACTAAGAGTATGAATGAGTGAATGAATTAATTAATTTTAGTTTTGTGCCTTAGATTTTCAGAAATTTGATCCGAACAAATGTAAATTTTCGTTCTTCAGAACAATTTTAAATTGCACGGAACCATTACAACACTGTAAAAGGTTATAGTCTGGAGTCAACAGATACGTACTAAGATTGTGTGTACGCTACAGCGATGGAGGAGGGAACAAGAAATGTAAACATAAACAATTGTGTTGAAAGAAAGCTCTAGAAATTTACTTTCTCTTATGTAAGTTTACCGGATAAGTAATTTAAAAAAATTGAAGTAAAAGCCGCTCGGAGCTTCTCTGTGCACGTTTATAACAAAAAAAAAAAGGTACACCGTCTTGATTTTTTCTTACGACATTAAAAACAACATATCTGGCGAAGATCTCCAAATCCTAATTCAAAACAGAACCTGTGAAGGCGTTGTTCACCGGAACAAACACACTGCTGTACATTTGGCCTCACTAGGTATGGAGAATTACTTGGAAATTCATTGTCACGTAAAAATGCAAGAACCCTTCGCTAATACTGCTTGTGATCTCTTATTTCTCTTTGTATTCACCTATTAGGCGTACTGCATGAATTCCCCGTGATTTCCCTGTATTCCTCTTGTTCTTCTCGTATTCTTCTTGTTATCCTTCTATTCCTCTTACTGTCCTTTAATTATCTTTGTTCTCCTTAAATTGCCCGTATTCTCCTTATATTTATCTTGTTTTACTATTGCACTTGTTTTCTTTCATTACTCTAATTGTTCTCCTTGCATTGCACTTGCTTTTCTTGTATAGCCTATGTTCTCCTTATGTTGCACTTGCTTTCCTTGTATTGTCCTCGTCCTCTTTGTATTGTCCTTGTTTTCCTTGTATTATCCTTGCTCCCCTTGTACTGACAGTGTTTGCCCTCCTTAAATTTCTCGTATTCTCCTTATATTCATCTTGTTCTCATGTTCTGTTGTACTTGTTTTCTTCTATTACACTATTTGTTCTTCTTGTATTACACTTGCTTTCCTAATATAGTTTTTGTTCTCCTTATATTGCACTTGCATTCCTTGTATTACCCTTGTTCTCCTTGTATTACCCTTGTTCTCCTTGAATTGTCATTGTTTTTCTTGTATTATCCTTGTTCTCCTTGTACTGACAGTGTTTGTTCTCCTTAAATTGCTCGTATTCTCCTTATATTTATCATATTCTCCTTATATTGATCTTGTTTTCTTTTTGCACTTGTTCTCCTTCTGTTGTACTTGTTTTCTTCTATAACACTAATTGTTCTTCTTGTATTACACTTGCTTTCCTTGTATAGCCTTTGTTCTCCTTATATTGCACTTCCTTTCCTTGTATTGACCTTGTTCTCCCTGTATTGTCCTTGTTCTCCCTGTATTGTCCTTGTTCTCCTTGTATTGTCCTTGTTCTCCTTGTATTGACCTTGTTCTCCCTGTATTGTCCTTGTTCTCCCTGTATTGTCCTTGTTCTCCTTGTATTGTCCTTGTTCTCCCTGTATTGTCCTTGTTCTCCTTGTATTGTCCTTGTTATCCCTGTATTGACCTTGTTCTCCCTGTATTGTCCTTGTTCTCCTTGTATTGTCCTTGTTCTCCCTGTATTGACCTTGTTCTCCTTGTATTGTCCTTGTTCTCCTTGTATTGTCCTTGTTCTCCTTGTATTGTCCTCGTTCTCCTTGTATTGTCCTTGTTCTCCTTGTATTGTCCTTGTTTTCCTTGTATTATCCTTGTTCTTTTTGTACTGACAGTGTTCCTTGTATTGCCGTTGTTCCTTCTATTGCATTTGTTCTCCTTATATTTTCCTTGTTCTCCTTGTATTCTCCTTGTTCTCCTTGTATTTTCCTTGTTCCTACTTGTATTGCTCTTGTTTTCCTTCTATTGACCTTGCTTTCCTTGTATTATCTTTCTCTCCTTCTATTGACCTTGCTTTCCTTGTACTATCTTTTTCTCCTTGTATTGCCCTCGTTCGCTTTGTATTGTCCTTATTCTCCAATTATTCCCTTCGGTGTCCTTGCAGTCTCTTTGTTCTGTCTACATTCCCCTTCTTCTCATTTTTTTTCTTTTAGTCTCATTGTGTTTTTGCTCTCCTGATATTGACATTGTTCTCCTTATCGTCCCTTTGTTCTCTCTATATTCCCCTTGTTTTTTTATTGCCCTTGTTCTCTTCGTATTACCTAGTTCTCTTTGTAATTTCCTTTGTTAACCTTATATTCTCTTTGATCTCATATATATATATATATATATAATTTATTTATTTTGTTTGATTATTTTATTTAATATTTAGTATATTTTGTTGGGGTGATGGGAAGAATTAATTAAATCTTTTTTGTTGTATAAATTTATTTATAAATGGTTGATCCAGATTTGTTGATTATAAGATTAAATTACCTGTTCTCCTTATATTCCCCTTGTTCTCCTTGCATTTCCTTTTATTTCCTTGTTGTCCCCTTTTCTATTTGTCGTCCCCTTGTTCTCGTTTTCGTCCGCTTGTTCTCCTTTTATTCCACTTGTTCTAATTTTTTTTACATGTTCCCATTGCTGTTTCCTTCTTCTCCTTGTTGTACCCTTGTTCTCCTTTTTGTGCCCTGGTTTCCTTTCTTATCATCTTGTTCTTCTGTTATCTTTATATTCTTCATCTTCTCCGTATATTTCTTGTGTTTTCTTCGCATTCTCTTTTCCCCTAGAATTCCTTTTCGATTATTCTTTTTCTTCTTTATTCCTTCAGTTTTCTCTATTTTCTTCCTCTTCTCCTTGTAAGGTGTTCATAATGTTTTCCATGCATCTGAACGCAACATTATCCTCTTCTCTGCAGTGAGTTGCGAATTCTCTCGGGCAGTCCTGGATCATTCCTTATTAGCTGAAAGACACGTTGAATCCAAAACCGCAATTCCTAAAGTGTATTAAACTCAGAAGTGTAAACGAGGCTTTTTACATGGCGCCAAACACAGAAATGTAATCGGATTTAAATCCGGTGACCTAGGAGGCCATAGTACAGACTCTTTTCTGCCTAAGGGAATACCGCATAAACGGTTAATTTGCGGAGCTTTTTTTTGTTTATTTCAGTGTGTACTTTTCATCTGAAAATTATTGGCCATCACTTTTGAAACAGTCTGTACATAATATCATTTTGAGGAATTATGTTTGCATACAGGAGGATAATGTCTGAAATTAGAAAGACTACGCAGATTTATGATTAAATCAGTCTAGATCAGAGGCTCTTGTCTGTAGAATATGGTTCATACACAACTTTAAAATACACAATCGAAGCCGTTGTCGTGTGGAAAATCTTCGAATTCTAGATTGCACTTGACCCTCAGTATAAGACTGAGAGTCGTGACGTCAGCACGTGTGGCCCGGAAATGAACATCGGCTTCTCTCATTGTTGCAGGTTTGTTTCCGTGTCTGGAGAAGCCACGATATTTTAACTAATTACCTTCAACCATTCAACCCGATACCAGGCGACAGCTATGTATGTGACGCCAGACACGGCGAAACAATTGAATGGAGACAGCTTCCTCTTCTGCTTCAGCTCTCTACATTTTGACCCATTGTTCGTACAGGACGACTGCTAGCTTGTCTTTCACTGCTTCCACCTTTGTTACAATCCTACACATATTCTACGAAAGCAACCGTTGAAGGCAACGAAATTAGATTTATAGTCTGTCTCTTTGCGTACCATTTGAGTATGAATACACGCCTTCGTACGTTATGGATTTTGATGCTATAATAATGAAGAATCCAATACAATCAATAATACAATAAGAAAGCTATGGAATTGCTTCTTTGTGAACCCTTCGTGAACTATTATCTTATATTTTGTAATTATTAAGTTCCGCGCCGTGGCGTCGAAGTCTAAGGCATCCTGCCTAGGACTCGCGTTGTGAAATGCGCGCTGGTTCGAATCCTCATGGGGGAAGAAAGTTAGAATTTATAAAACAGTTAGCCTATATTATCGGTTGTTCTGTATGTTTGTGAAACTTGGACCCTCACTTTGATAGAGGAACAGAGATTAAGGGTGTTTGGGAATAAGGTTCTTAGGAAAATATTTGGGGCTAAGAGGGATGAAGTTACAGGAGAATGAAGAAAGTTACACAACGCGGAAATGCACGATTGTTTTCTTCACCTGACATAATTAGGAACATTAAATCCAGACGTTTGAGATGGGCAGGGCATGTAGCACGTATGGGCGAATCCAGAAATGCATATAGAGTGTTAGTTGGGAGACCGCAGGGATAAAGACCTTTGGGGAGGCCGAGACTTAGATGGGAAGATAATATTAAAATGGATTTGAGGGAGGTGGGATATGATGATAGAGATAGGATTTATCTTGCACAGGAAAGGGACCGATATGGCGGGCTTATGTGAGGGCGGCAATGAACCTGCGGATTCCTTAAAGCTATTTGTAAGTACCGTAGAAATGGCTAAAGTCGATCAGTGGGTGTATAATCGATCATTTGCGATTTTTATTGAAAATTATATATTATCTGAGTTACTTGTTAAAATTTTGTTATGCTGACTTCATTGCCAGTCATTGCAAATGTAAGCGAGAGGGACAACAAAAAGCCTGCGCATGCCAACAATGGCAACACATTATAATTACCGTTGAAGTGAAAATGGTTATTCTCAACTTTTTCTCTTAAACGAAAACAAAGTCTTACAAACTCTAAATTATCGTCAGCAGTGAAAGGAGACAAGAAGTATACGTAAGTACTTTTGGTTGAGATTGTATCCTGAAATAATAGTTTTGCAGTTCGTAAATGTTAGTATTGAAACTTATTATTTTCAAAAAACTTGTACCTTTGTAGGGTTAAGTCGATCATGCCATCGACCTACTCGAAGCAGATAGGATCAGCAGGAAGAATAAATTTTTTCACCGAAATACCTCCAACTAACACTTATAAACAGAAAAGTGTCATAGTATAGCTTATATTGATGGGATAGTGGGGAAAGAGGAAGACGAATTTATGGTGAATTTCTTGCATAAGAGAAGCACCGCCAAAGGAACGTACTTTGTATACCTCTCTGTACCTGACGATGGGAACAACGTAGTTTCTAAAGTGACATGAGGAGAGGAAGATTTCAAATAACATCTGACTTAAACCTAAGCAATGTTGAATAGCATTTTAGATTATAATTGAAGTGTGGCATTTCAATGTAAATTTTGAATTCTTAAATCTTTGTTTGTTGATATTTATTTATTTAACCTGGTTGATATGTGAAGTATTAATTTTTTTATGTTCTGTTAATATATCGGCAATCATAGTCACGTTTGTACAGTGGAGACCTATAGGCCTAATTGTATCGAATTGTGTGATCACAGTAACAAAATATACACTATATAACCCTATAGACTTATATAATAGATTATTATTGTTTTCTACACCTCTTATAACAAATAAAATACATGTAATACACTTAATTTGTTTTTAAAAACATAAACAGTGATCGACCTTACTTCGCAATATTTTAAAATCGATCTTAAACTAAAAATTCAATGGTGATCGACTTTACCCTATTGAAACAGGTAACTTCGATCACAAGTGAAATAAAAAAAATCAGACTTTGGTAAATTGCAATTCACTTCTTGTAATGTGATTTCATAAGTGAAGGATATGACGACAAAATACTATTTTCTGAGGAACTTCGCTTCTTTGTATAACCTCAATATCATTAAAAATTGCAACATTTTGATCGACTTTACCCTCTTCTACGGTAAGTGATGAGCAGTAGTGAATACTAACAGTTTCATTTGTTTTACCAACGAATTATTGTAGAAAACGCGACAACGTTTTCTACCTTAAAGTATAGAAATAACATGTTTTCACTCCATTTTCAAGTAGTGACAATGAAGAAGAAATCATGCGTAACCAGAGAACATTTAGGCCATTGATAAATATTAATTTTTAAGAATTGCATTTTAAAGGTAGATTTCGTATGCGAAGCATTAAATTTCAGACATTGCTTGCTATCGCAAAGCATGACTGACGTCCTGAAACACAGATAATTTGGCTATAAACCAAGATAAAGCTATTTTAATAGTAATCAAACACTACATATTTTTTTTTAATTTAAGAATTAGCAATAATAATAATTTCATTTGAAAGATTTTATGTAAATACATAACTTAGCTCTCTTCCTGAAGTTAGATCACTGATTTAAAGGTTGAAATCAACAACTGGGGGGGGGGGGGAAACATATTTCTCAGAGTAGTAGAAACATTTTAAATGTTTCAAATGAAAATTTTTTCTTCTTTCTGATGGAATACGTCTTCTTCTGTCGTACTGAAGTCCTGTCTCCCAAATTATTCTATCAGAGCACTGATCTCCAGGCACCTAGCTTTACTTTATTTTTGTATGTTCACTGAACAGCAGACGTTAACTGCATAAGTAAGGTTGGATACCACCGAGCTATACTCCATACATACTTAACTGTTGCCGATTGTTTGGAGACTCAAAGGGTGCTATTCATAGACATTTTGCTAGCCCGCGTTACGAGCGTGCTAAACTAGCCCCGGCTATCGACTGGTTACTTGTATAGGATTCATATCATATATATCATATCATATCATAATCATAATCATATATCATATCATATCATATCATATCATATCATATCATATCATATCATATCATATCATATCATATCATATCATATCATATCATATCATATCATATATCGTATCGTATCATATCGTATCGTATCGTATTGTATCATATCATATCATATCATATCATATCATATATCATACCATATCATATCATATCATATCATATCATATCACATCATATCATATCATATATCGTATCATATCATACCATGTCATGTCATGTCATATCATATATCATGTCATATCATCCGTATCGTATCATATCATATATATCGTATCATATCATATCATGTCATGTAATACCGTATTATGTATCATATCATATCATATCATATCATATCATATCATATCATATATCATATCATATCATATAATACGTCATGCCATGTCATATCATATCATATATCATATATCATATCATATCATATCATGTCATGTCATGTCATGTCATGTCATGTCATGTCATGTCATGTCATGTCATGTCATATCATATCATATCATATCATATCATATCATATCATATTGCTAACACTGGTCTATGAATACGAAAAACGTTAGTTCGCTGATCATCCACCGGAAGCCCGCGCTAAGAATGTCTGTGAATACGGCCCTAGGTGTCCAAACGCAGGATGGAACATGGTCTCAGATACATTTACAGCATTATCTTGGAAGATACATTTTGGGCCATAGTTGTGGCCTTGAATCATAGATGTGGAAAATTACGGTAGCTTAGTTTCATTCAAGCTAAAAGAAATCGTACTCATATTGAAACTAACTTGAAGAAATCGCTGTTAAGCTGATATTTCTTTACAATATTGGACCTCGTAGACACTTAACACAATCTACGACATGTAAGAGGAACTCTGCAGTCGCCAGGCATCGTCCTCCCACGACAGTCATGGTAACAATGTGCTTTACGCCGCTCGCTACGTGCCCGTCAGCTGCTTTGGATGCCCGTCGCGTGCGCAGCTCTGGCTACTGAGTGAAATTTAGTGCCGGGATTGGCGCAGCCTTCGACCCTCGGATTGAAAATCTTGCGTCTCGGATTTAGCGTTATGGCGGATGAACACTGAATGGGGTCATGAATACGGACACATCCATCCGTGTTATGACCCGCCGGTGTTTTCTACTCCATTCCTTTATTCTATTGCCACCGTTATCTTTGTTTATGTCTTCACATTCTGCTATGTGCGTGAGTTGTACAATACACCGCCGCATGTGACTCCGGTCTTCATACAGGCGGTCCGCGTTCGATTCTCAGTCTAATAGTCATAGAATTTGCGACGAACAAAGCAGACAAATGGGGTTTTACGCTGGAACTCCTCTTTCCATTAGTACATGATACAGTAGGCAGTAATTCTCAATACAAGGGCCTGACCCTCTGAGGGTCCGCGAACAAAATAATAATAATAATAATAATAATAATAATAATAATGACTAATAATTTTTAAATTGTTTCTAAAGCTGTAAACATCAAACTATTTTTGATTAAATGAAAACATAACTAGAGGAAAACAAGAAGAGCAAGAGGAATAGAAGGAAGGGACATAAAAGGAGACCGAGGGGAATAGGCTACAAGGACAAAGGAGAGTGGAATAGAAGGAGGACAAGGAGTTGAATACAAGGAAGACGAGGAGTGAAATATAAAGAGAACAAGGAGTGGAATACAAGGAGGGCAAGAAGTGGAATAGGAGGAGGACAAGGAGTTGAAAACAAGGAGAACAAAGAGTTGAATACAAGCAGGACGAGGAGTGGAATACAAGGAGAACGAGGAGTGGAATGCAATGAGGACGAAGAATGGAATACAAGGACGACGAGGAGTGGAATGCAATGAGGACGAGGAGTGGAATACAAGGACGATGAGGAGTGGAATACAAGAAGAATGAGGAGTGGAATACAAGGAGAATGAGGAGTGGAATACAAGGAGGACGAGGAGTGGAATACAAGAAGAATGAGGAGTAGAATACAAGGAGAACGAGGAGTGGAATACAAGGACGACGAGGAGTGGAATACAAGGACGACGAGGAGTGGAATACAAGGAGAATGAGGAGTGGAATACAAAGAGAACGAGGAGTGGAGTACAAGGAGGACGAGGAGTGGAGTACAAGGAGGACGAGGAGTGGAGTACAAGGACGAGGAGTGGAGTACAAGCAGGACGAGGAGTGGAGTACAAGGAGGACGAGGAGTGGAGTACAAGGAGGACGAGGAGTGGATTACAAGGAGGACGAGTGACATCTATAGACTACTGCTCGCTGCACTCAACTGAAATCTAATGTTTTGGTACGAACTTTCTACCTATGGTAATAAGATAACTACAAATGTAAAGGCAAAAAATGAAAGACAATTCAAACTTCAAACTAAGAGATGGCTACAAAATAATCCTTTTTGTAATATGAATGAATTTTTTAAAATATTTTTAATATTGACGCATTGCATTTATTTATTACCTTAACGAAGCCTCTGGTACCGTTGTACCTTCAAGCAAACAAAGAATATGAACATCCAACTCTACCCGCAAACAGCTTGCATCTATCCGCCACCTGCGGCCGCACGCTTACGGATGAACGTCTATTGGAAGGCTCTGTACCTGAGTAGAAAAGCAATTGAATTTTTCATTATATCATCAAACCATCTATACTAATAATAAATCTGTAGCCGAAATTTTTCTGGTAATTTTCGATTTTCCAAAAATAATTGGTCCTAACATATATAATTAACCACCCTGAAACCGAAAATCGCTTTTTTTCAATTTTTGTTTGTATGTCTGTCTGTCTGTCTGTCTGCCTGTATGTTTGTTACCTTTTCACGCGATAATGGCTGAACGGACTACGATGACAATTGGAATATAAATTAAGTTCGTTGTAACTTAGATTTTAGGCTATATGGCATTCAAAATACATTATTTAAAAGGGGGGTTATAAGGGGGTCTGAATTAAATAAATCGAAATATCTCGCTTATTACTGATTTTTGTGAAAAATGTTACATGACAAAACATTCTTTAAAAATAATTTGCGATAAGTTTTATTCCTTGAAACATTTTGATGGAACTGATATTTAATGAGATAAATGAGTTTTAAAATTAAAATAACTGCCATCTAAGGCCGTGTAATGAATTAAAAAACAAATGACTTGGTCTATAAGGGGCCTTGGACAGCAACAATCGAAAGCTATGAAAGATAGCCTACAGAGAATGTTTCTGTGTTTGTATGAAGTAATATCGGAAGCTAAGTTAACCGATTTGTATAATTAATTATTATTTCACCATTGGAAAGTGTAGTTTCTCTAGATGGACATAATGCTATAATGTTATTACAGTAACTTCTGATATAATATAATATAATATAATATAATATAATATAATATAATATAATATAATATAATATAATATAATATAATATAATATAATATAATATAATATAATATAATACAATATAATATGATATAATATAATATAATATAATATAATATAATATAATATAATATAATATAATATAATATAATATGTAATATTATATAATATAATTTAAGTTATTTGAAGGGTTCACAACCATAGTGGGCCAAGCGCCATTTACTGAATACGTAGAAAACAAGGGTTAAAATTAAGTTATTACCATAATTCAAAGGAAGCCTATAACAAGTAAAATAAAATATACATATTAAATCTAAATGATGTCAATGTACATTAAACTATGGTTGCATGTAATAAAAATTAAGAAACAGGTTAAAGGAATTGTCATTGCACCAAATGAGTGTCTCTGGACCAAAATGATCGCATTTTAATTATCATCATCATCATCATCATCAACATTTCACGGCTTAAGCCATTTAGGCTCGTTCCGGTCTCATAGATTTCAATTAAAAAGTTGTATCCATCTCTTCTTTGGCCTACCAACACTTCTTCTACCCTCTGGATTATAATCTAAAATGATTTTTGGTATTCGGCCTGATTTCATACTCTGAACATGCTCCTTCCAATTGTTCCTATATTGCTCTATTTTATCCATCAGTTTAAAAATATTTAATTCATTCCTGATATCTTCACTTTTCCTTTTATCCAAAAGTGTGCAACCAGCTACACTACGTAAAAACCTCATTTCAGCTGCTTCTATAGTTTTTAATTATTTACACACAATTTAAATTAAGAAAGATATTAAACGATTTATTCTTCTATCAAACACGAATGTTCCCTGGATCAAATGTACTATTTTAATTATGTAATTACTTTATATTTATTTCTAACGGGTGCAGCGGAGCGCACGGGTACGGCTAGTTACAAAATATAGAAATGCGATTTTGATTTTTTTTCAGGTATTGCAAAAAAAGTAATACAATAACCGCTTATAATTATAAGCGACTCTTCAGATGTCGAATGCTTAGGAAATCATTCAATATTAAGTTTATATAAATTCGAGATCTCCAAAGTACCTCTTTGCGCCTATAATAAGAAAGTAAAGGTTGAGCAATTCATTGAAACATTGATATTTGTTCTTCGCGCGTACACCAACCGTAAACAATCTGTAATTTCCTCTGCGACAGATTTGCATGGGTCTGGCTCAAGTCGTATACTACATGCCATTGACTTGTATTGGCCGTGACAAGACGGCAAGGAAGCGCCCGTAAATCAAGCGGCGAGCACTTCCCCTAAATCGCGGTGGTGTAAACGTCCCCTGAGGAGCGGGCGTGAGTAGTCGTAAAACATTTATGTTGGACAGACGATTGCCCGCTATTTGAGCACTGGGCTTGCGCACAGAGTGAAATCTACCAAAAGGAGCCTATAGAAGCTGTAAGTGGTTCAAGGCTCAGAGAGTCAACACAGTTTGAAGGTAGGGAACACACTCTTCGAAATGATTCATGTTTGTGGTTTTAATTTGTCTATATTTATACTACAATTAATAAATTCTATTCGGTCTGTATTAAAATTTCAGTATTTTAGCCCACGTTACAAATAAAATTATCAGTTGTATTTAACACAAACAACAACAACAACAATAATAATAATAATAATAATAATAATAATAATAATAACAAATCTGTAGTCGAAATTTTTCTGGTAATTTTCGATTTTCCAAAAATAATTGGTCCTAACATATATAATTAACCACCCTGAAACCGAAAATCGCTTTTTTGAAATTTTTGTTTGTCTGTCTGTCTATCTGTCTGTATGTTTGTTACCTTTTCACGCGATAATGGCTGAACCGATTTCGATGAAAATTGGAATATAAATTAAGTTCGTTGCAACTTAGAGTTTAGGCTACATGGCATTCAAAATAAATTATTTAAAAGGTGGGTTATAAGGAGGTCTAAATTAAATAAATCGAAATATCTCGCTTATTATTGATTTTTGTGAAAAATGTTACATAACAAAAATTTCTTTAAAAATAATTTCCGATAAGTTTTATTCTTTGAAAAAGTTTGATAGGACTGATATTTAATGAGATAAATTAGTTTTAAAATTAAAATAACTACCATCTAAGGCGGTGTAATGAAATAAATAAATGAATTCGTCTATAAGGGGCCTTGGTCAACAACAATCGAAAGCTATGAATCGTAGCCTACAGAGAATGTTTCTGTGTTTGTATGAAGTAATATCGGAAGCTAAATTAACCGATTTGTGTAATTAATTATTATTTCGCCATTGGAAAGTGTAGTTTCTCTATATGGACATAATGCTATAATGTTATAACAGAAACTTCGGAGTGAATTGAGGACAGGTAAGATTAAAATAGCTTCTTATGCACAAACAACTTGATAGGCTATGCTGTGTATTCGTTTCCTGTATTTCTTAGAATAATATTTATCTCAGAGAATTAACGAACCACAAGAGTGTATTGATTTAGTATGCAGTAATAATATGTTAGCTTAGCATTTCATTATTTTATAATCCAAATTTTAACTATGCTCAATTGAATCGTGTTAAAATACATAAAATACATATGCATTAAATGCAATGCAAAAAATTGGGTAATGAGCCAAGCAGATTATGTTGCGCTGTTGTAAAATAAAATTTGTTCCTCCTGAGATTCAAGAGCCCCCATAACAAATTATAAACTTGCTTATCGGTGTACATCCGTTATCAACACATTTTATATAATATAATATAATATAATATAATATAATATAATATAATATAATATAATATAATTTGTTATTTAAGTTATTTGAAAGGTTCAGAACCATAGTGGCCCAAGCGCCATTTACTGAATACGTAGGAAACAAGAGTTAAAATCAAGTTATTATCATAATTCAATGGAAACATATAGGAAGTAAAATAAAGTATACACATTAAATCTAAATGATGTGTCAGTCTTCATTAAAGTATGGATGCATGTAATGAAAATTAAGAAACATGTTAAAGGAATTGTCATTGCACCAAATGAGTGTCTCTGGACCAAAATGATCGCATTTTAATTATTTGGATGCAATTTAAATTAAGTAATATATTAAACGATTTATCCTTCTATCAAACACGAATGTTCCCTGGATCAAATGTCCTATTTTAATTATGTAATTACTTTATATTTATTTCTAACGGGTGCAGCGAAAGCGCACGGGCACGGCTAGTAATAATAATAGGGTAAACTAGGGTCTGTTAGACAGTCGGGCATGTTGGACACTTTGTACTTTAACGTGTTACCTCGCCACTTGTGGGCACCACATTCTGCTAGAAGTCAATGACGGAAGTAGCCACGAATGGCTACAGAGTGTCCAACATGCCCGACTGTCCAACAGACCCTAGTTTATCCTATGGATGCATGATTTAATTACAGCCCTAATATACCTTGGGATAAAATAGGGTTCTATAAACTTAGAAATTCAATAATAATACTAATAATAGTAATTATTATTATTATTTATTTATTTATTTATTTACTATTGTTTATTGTGCTGTACAACAGAAAGAGGCCAATAGCAGTTCAGCACAAAGCATAATTACAATATGACAAAATTAATAATGACAAAATCACAATAAAAGTGCATAAAATAATTATTACACATAATGACAATAATTACAATTAACGACAATAATGACATTGAATGGACAGAATAAAATGGATGACAAAATACGTAAAATAATTGAAAATGTAAGGATGGAATCATGTAAACGAATAAACTAAAAAATGATATAAAAGATAACGAGAATAATATTATAATACATATTTATATAAAAGACATATATTAAACTTATATAAAACTCCAAAGTATATACTACACATTAAATATATCCAAGTTAGATCCATGTAAATTAGCATATTTTATACATCTGCAGACCGGAGAGAGAGATTTGGAATTTCTATTATAAAACATTTTATAAAATCTTAAACCCTTAGCAGGAATACGAAGACTGATATTGCTTAGAAAAGATTCACAATGAGTATCACCCTTAAGGACTTTACAAAAAAATATATAATGAAGTTCTTAACGTCTGGCAAATAAACTACAGTAATTAAAATATTTGTAATTAACCTCATATTTATAATCGTCAGAATTAGGCAAAAATCTATAAGGACACAAGGAAATAAATTTTCTTTGAATATTCTCCAGCGTAGATGAGTCAGTGGAAGTAATCAAGTTCCATACAACGGATCAGTAGCGACTCGTGATATTTTTTGTATGTAGGATATGAGATTGATGACTGATGACCAAGACACAAACTAATAATAATAATAATAATAATAATAATAATAATAATAATAATAATAATAATAATAATAAAGCAAAATCAATACAAGTAGGCCTATGTTGGTCTTTGACTCATTCTGGAACTGGCAATTTATTTGTAGTGAAGTTCGATTCTCCTCCCCTTTTTAGTTGCGAAAATTGCTCCTAAGTCATTGTACTGCCCGATATTTACCGATGTTTCGTCGTACGTTTGTGCAATTAGTTTCTTACTACAGTTAAATTCTTCTAAATGATCAAATACAACTTCAGATATGCTTTCGACTGTTCTGTCATCTGAAAGTCCTGTTAATTCTGGAATTTATTATAGCTTATTTTATTTATTTTTGTGTGATTTTATTTTTTTTCATTTTATTCTTTATATTATATCACTTTAAATTATTTATTATTTAATTTATTCTATTCTTTTAAAATGACCAATGAACTACATTTAAGGAGGATATAAGGGTACTTGAAATTTCTTATTGTAGTCTCTGACAGGGTCTCCACCACCCAGAAAGAAGGGTCGTAGTATTAGGATACACGGTCATATCCTCAAACGTGGTTAAACTCAAGCCATACCCCACCCTCTTCACCCTCACTTGTCCAATAACTTCACTGTTAGAAAAAAACCGTTTGCTGTAAGATATTTGGATGGTTCCTCGGAAATTTTTCTGAGCTGTTCAGTGCCGACAACTCACGACAGAAAGTGGAGGCTTGAAGGAAATTATTACTTTGGGACGCATTGAAAATCAAAATCTGTAATTAAAATGTTCTCTATCCTCAGAGGCACGAAATTAAACTGTAAGATCATCCTCATATCCTTCATGAAGGAATCGCCACTGCAACAGATGCATATTCAAGCTTGGATCTGACCAACGTATAATAGAAAAAGAATATACATCTTGATTACACAACTTTTAACACTGTATCACTTCGGAATATGTATGATAAGAACTTTCTTGTGTTAAATATTAACGTACCTCGTTAACATGTTTCGACCTATTTTCGGTCATCTTCAGAACTGGTCGTTGTTGATCTTTGCGGCTCTTGTTCCCTGTGTGGGTGCGTTCGTAGTGTAGAGTCAAAGAGTGTATGTGTACGAACGCACCCATACAGGAAACAAGAGGCGCCAAGGCCAACAACGAGTTCCGATGATGACCGAAAATAGGTCGAAACATGTTAACAAGGTACGTTAATATTTAACACAAAGTTCTTATCATACATATTCCGAAAAAGAATAAGTTATAGATCTATTTAGACTAAGTATTCTTAATGAATGGGTATAAATATATTGCACATGATCATGGAAATGCAATTTAGAATCAAGTAAAACACCAAGATCTCTAATACTATCTTTCCTAGTAATTATGACATTACTAAGATAATAATTACATTTTTGGGAGGTTGTTTTAAGTGAAAAGAAAATAGCAAAAGTTTTGGATTGATTAATTTTCATTCCATTTTCAACAGCCCATAGTGCAATTGAATTAATATCATTTTGAAGAATTTGACAATCAGCCAAACTACCAGTTTTACGAAAGATTTTGAGGTCATCCGCAAATGAAAGACAGCTAGAACTTATTCTTTTACTTGTCATTTATAAATAATAAAAATAAGACAGTAATAATAATAGTAATACTAATAATAATAATAATAATAATAAATACTACCGGAACTAATAATAATAATCATATTATTATTATTATTATTATTATTATTATTATTATTATTATTATTATTATTTCAATTTAAAAAAATTCAGAACCTAGATTAACGTGCTACTCATCCAGTTTCCATTCAGAGCAAGATCCTGTCAGTAAAGCAAACAGTAATAAGCGGAAATATTATTCCCAACACGACAAAGTGACTGAATTGTTAACAAATGCATGAAACATTGATAAAGGAAGTCACATCTTGAAAACACTGATTTTTCTTGCAATTCGGTTTCTAACAATTCACTATTTCGTAGCCTACATTAATTTCATGGAAATCCCTTCAATCAGTCAGTGTTTATTGGAGCGTCTTGAGACATAACAAGTTTATTGTTCGTCGAGACGAAATTCTCGTCAGTTTCCGGCGCACCACCTGCTGGAGTCTCTTCTCAACTTCCGGTAATCCTTTTCGCTCTGCTTCGTGTTTGCTGAAAGCTAACCGATGTGAGCGCGCACTGCTATACTGCATGTCTCAGTAAATCTGTCTGCCGTCGACCCGCGCAACTTGCTGCGTTGCAAGGGTGCAGTAGATCGTAGTTAATCTTAAATATTGCATGGAATATTCAGAAGTAAAAATTACTTAAAAGATTTTCATGTTTTATTATTGTCAACAGGAGCAGCATTTCTTATTTCAACGTAAGATAGGCGATGTAATGGGCCATGTGAAGGAAACTTAGCAACTTAATTGCTTGTACTAAAATTTTTTGAACCAAACCTTCTCTTCCAGTGAATAGAATTAAAGGTTTAGATATACAGTAGCTTACAGCAGTAAAATTTTTGTAATTATTCAAAAATTTTTCCCCAATTTTTGTATTTTGTAAAAGGTAAAGGTAAAGGTATCCCCGTAACATGCCATGAAGGCACTTGGGGGGCATGGAGGTAGAGCCCCATGCTTTCCATGACCTCGGCACTAGAATGAGGTGGTGTGGTCGGCACCACGCTCTGACCGCCTTTTACCCCCGGGAAAGACCCGGTACTCAATTTTATAGGAGGCTGAGTGAACCTTGGGGCCGTTCTGAAAGTTTGGCAACGAGAAAAATCCTGTCACCACCTGGGATGGAACCCCGGACCTTCCAGTCCGTAGCCAGCTGCTCTACCAACTGAGCTACCCGGCCGCCATTGTATCTTGTACAATAATGAGAAGTGGTATGTGTAAAATACTGTCCTCCTGCTATATGAAAAATATTTTTACGATTTAAAAAAATTATATATATATATATATATATATTTTTTTTTTTCAAAATTAAAAATGATGACAGTTCACTGTGCAGTGATGAAGCGTTTTCCTCATAACTAATAAACTTGTTAACTTTTTCATGTTCTCTCTATTTTATTTTATTGCTGAAACTCATGTTTACAATATCATGCCTTTTTAACTACATTCCTTAACAAATATATTTTTTTATTTTGTGTTAGGAGAAAATACTGATATTTGACCATTTTTTAAAATGAATTTATTTTTTATCAGACAATCTATCAAAGGTAGAGAAGTGATCTTGCATCATATTGTACATATGACATGCATAAATACACACAAAAAAATTCATCACAGAATGTTGGATAGTTTTTGAGTTATGTGGGAAAAGCTTCATCACTGGACAGTGAACTGAATTTTGACAAAAAAAAATGTACATACATTTCTTTAAATCGTAATTCTTTTTCATATAGCAGAAGGACAGTGTTTTACACATACTAATTTTCGTTATTATACAAAAGACAGTAATGAAGTAAAAAAAATGTTGAATATTTCCAAAATTTTACTGCTGTAAGCTGTGCCTAACCCCTAAAGATTTTCCAGCATTTACTTGAAACAAAGTGAATAAAAACGTTCTGTTCAGTGATTCTAGCAACTGACAACATATATTTTCAAATTTGGCTTCTTTTCATGCTAGAATTTTATTTTCACATTAGTATATTTGTCACAAATATCTGTTTTCATGTAAAAAGAGTTTGCAAAAATTACATAAGGTCGGGTTATCACTAATCACGTTGATTAACATGAATTATTCAGGTTTACAGGGAGACATGTTGAGGGGCTAGTTTAATATTTTCTTGGACAATCTGATGAAACCAGAGGGGAGCATTGACTTCTAAATAGAGGACGTAAATATTCCTTCATTTTTTAAGTGATCCTATACTTCGTTCCATGATGTCTGACAGGAGAAGTAAACTTTGTCGGCAGAGAAGGAGAAGTATAATTGCTATTCAACCAGTGCTTATCTTGAAGTGGGTGGGAGAGAACGCTTCAGACCGCCAAACTTCAAGTCAAGCGTGGAATGACACCTCTGCCATTGGTTGAATAGCAGTTATACAGGGACATCATTTTATTTTTACTAACATTTTTAATATTAACCTGTCTATACCTTTAGAGAACCGGAAACACCGCTTGCTTCCCCCTCCAAGACTGGAGTTCGATGATACTGGCGTAAAACACAAATCACTCTACTAGGTATAGGATGGAAGAAAAGTAGTTTATCCATTTACGTAAACTAGGAAATATCGCGATTTTGAGTTTGATAATTTTCATTACGTTTTTCTTTAATCAAAGTACAGCACTGTATTAAGAATAAGTGTTTTTACTCACGAAGTGAGTTATCCATGCGAACGTATTCATTATGCAGTGTATATTATACTGTCTACAGCACATTAGCGTACAATATAGAGAAAGAAGTTAAATTGAAAAATAATCATAATATGAATATTTAAACACAATTTTGAAAATTGTGGCCGTTCATTTCGATACAGGCTTCAGTTCTTTTGTGCATATTATCGCACTATAGACTATTGCATCTAATTCCAATTGCCAGTTTCGTCCTTCGTACTAGTAACTCATGTTGAAATAATTCTGTACCTACTCTACGTACTGTGAATTCAATCTTCACTTCTGCCCGACCCGAAAATATAAAATTGCTCAGACATGCTATCTACTGTCCGTCCAAGTGGTTATGCCGCATGATTGTAGAAAGGGAGGAAATCACGTGACAGTTAATTACTTAACGAGGTCCTTTTATTTAAGTTAAATTAAACAGCTGTATAATATTACGTAAACGTCCAATTCCTAAGAGAAATTAATGTTTTCAGAAAAGAGCTAAGACAGCCCAGCTTTTACAGAGGGGCGAGCAGAAGCAGGTGGGGGAAATCGGGATGCGACGTAGGCAAACGGACAGTACCTGTGCGAAAATATGATTCAATATTGAAAGCTCTTTCGTCACTGGAAAACGCGAACATATTTCTGGAACGTACTATACTCAGTAACTCAGTACTGCTTACTATCTGCGGTCTTGGTTCTGTGTGGAGTTGGAACTTCCTTAGTAGAAGGGGTGGGAGTGAAGTACATTAAAAAACTCAGGTACAATAAAAATTGAAGTAAAAATAAAATGATGTCCCTGTACTTCTCCTCCTCTGCCAGCAATATTTACATCTCCTGTCAGACATTGTGGAATGAAATATAAATATAAGGTTGCAGTAGGGCAAGGCAACTGGAGGAAATACGAACAGAATATAGACAGATTCTAGTGAGCTGCTGCTGAGAGCGCGTTGATGGCTCTGTCACGTGGTCGAAGGTAGTGGTGTGTCGCGCATCCCCATGGAGTGTGTCGCGAAATTTTGGAATTGAAAAATATATAGTATGCCATCCAGAAAGTCTCCTTACAAAGCATGTTTTATTTGCAACGAAGTCTTTGATACGGTACATTTTATTTTGAGACAGACTGTGCCAATGAAACTTGAACACTTGAAACAATGGTCAGTTCAGTTTTTACACCATAAGGCCACATATAGAGAAACTCTGTGCAACCCACCAAGTGCAGTCTTTAAATTAATTGAAATAGGCGAATTTTCAGAAACGATAATAAAAATGTTTATCGGGCATCCAGCATAGATAGGTTGGAATTTTTGACACATACCTTTTTTTCTCTCTCTCTCTCTAATGCCACTCAAGTTGCTGCTTGTTCTTTTAGAATTTTCGATTGCATGTTAACAACAACCTGTCTACAACAAGGGATGTCCGACACTACTTAGAAGTTATTAGTGCTTTTTTTGTGGTGGAACGCGCTGGAACTGCGTTCCGGCACGTTTTTGTTGCATTTTTCAGCATGGAACCGAAATATGTGTGAATAACTATCTTTTAATATAATTTTTCTTTGAATTCACCTTATATCTTGAAAGTCTTAGTTGGACGAAAACGAGGTTAAAAACGATAAAATTCCCGTGCAGTGAACAGTAGGTAATCGTCTCCCCGTCCGCTATAAAATATTCGCCTTTTTCTCCAGAAGAAAAGCGCTGGTTAATAATAATAATAATAATAATAATAATAATAATAATAATAATAGTTACTTACTTACTGGCTTTTAAGGAACCCCGAGGTTCATTGCCGCCCTCACATAAGCCCGCCATTACATTGGTCCCTATCCTGAGCAAGATTAATCCAGTCTCTACCATCATATTCCACCTCCCTCAAATACTTTTTAATATTATCCTCCCATCTACGTCTCGGCCTCCCTAAAGGTCTTTTTCCCTCCGGTCTCCCAACTGACACTCTATATGCATTTCTGGATTCGCTCAAACGTGCTACATGCCCTGCCCATCTCAAACGTCTGGATTTAATGTTCCTAATTATGTCAGGTGAAAAACACATTGCATGCAGCTCTGCGTTGTGTAACTTTCTCCATTCTCCTGTAACTTCATCCCTCTTAGCCCCAAATATTTTCCTAAGAACCTTATTCTCAAACACCCTTAATCTCTGTTCCTCTCTCAAAGTGAGAGTCCAAGTTTCACAGCCATACAGAACAACCGGTAATAATAATAATAATAATAATAATAATAATAATAATAATAATAATAATAATAATAAAATCAAATAAATGTGTCGCGATGTCGTGGGCGTTCAGTGAAAAAAGGTTGGGAACCACTGGGGTAAAGGGTTAAATTCGCTCTTCCACTGACGAATTGGCAGAGAAGTTTCTTTTCCAATTTGAACATAATAGAAATGAAGTACGCTTGTGGAAGATGTAGAGTTCGTGGGGCATAAAGCCATTTTTTCTGCAATAAAATATTTATACTCGTAGACGTACTTAGTGAAAAGAGAAAGAAAAGTCAATTTGAGATGAGAGAGACGCTATTTTCTACCTGTCAGCCTGCTACAATAGTGGTGAATGAAAACTGATGTATAGTAAGTTGTAAGGGAAATATATAAGCTATCTCATGCATCCAAACTGGAGGTGAGAATGGCCTTTCATTGCTATCTGTAGAACTTTCTTCCCTGTCGCGTAACGAAAAGGGGCGAGAGAGAGGGAGAAAGTGAGAAGAGAGGAGAATAAAAAAATCAGTTCTATCAAAGCACAGCCGTCATCTGGTAGGCTTGTTGCCCCGGAAGTCAGATAAATGAGGTCTATAGTAGACTTCAGTATTCTCAACAGATTGTCATCTCAGCGTGACATCGCGAGAGAGGGCCTCCGGCTTCCTCGGCGCTCCTTCTCCGGTGCCGGAAATTGAGTCCATCCATTGCAGTGTACTGAGGAACGTAATTCCAGGCCGGAATACAGGCCCGAACGTGAGCTCACAGCATGTCAAGAAACAGGGTTCACTACTACCAAGAATGTAAATTGGAAGGCGCCTTTAAACGTTTCCTTCGATGAATGTTTGCTCTTGGATATCTGGGGAGTTCTCACAGTAGTCGTCACTTGCAGGACCTACAGTATGTTTCCAAAATTACTATTGACATACCGGTACCAAATCGCATAATAAGACGAAAATGGGTATCCAAAACATAAACAAAACAATATTATAAAGTGCATATTCAAAATAAAGTCCAGCTGAGATTAACAGAGGAGTGCACCAACGTTGTGCTCATATAAAAAACGCCATTTAATATATAGGGTGTAAACGATGTAGATACTGAAATTTTGATAGGTGATGGGTTAACTCATTCTAAACAAAAAATTCTTAAAAATAAAGTTTCTTCGAATCTCAATACTTTCTCCTCAGTGGACGATAATTTCTAAGTCTAATATTTTCAGAAAAGATAACAGTTCAAATTAGAATATGACAAAACACAATTGAATTCATGTTTTGAAAATCAAACGAATAATGTGATGTTACTGTTGTTAATTCATAAATTAATTAGTAGCCTGTTAATTAATTATTTAATAGTCGTATTGTATTTATTTCTAACTTAAGAACCTATTTAATTAATTCATAGTGTTCTGCCCAAGGGCAGGTTTTTCACTGCAAACCCAGCATTCTCCAAGCTTTCCTATTTTCCGTCTTCCTCTTAGTCTCCGCATATGATCCACAAATCTTAATATTCTCTAAAACACCTTCTCACCGGACTTTTCTTCTAATGACCTACTTATTTATTTATTTATTATTATTATTATTATTATTATTATTATTATTATTATTAGTATTAGTGTTATTAATGAATTAAGAGTTAATTGAATTATTAACGTTATTATTTTATTATCTGGTTTCAATTTTCAGCTATTCATATCATATTGTGCTAAATTCTCTTTTAAAATAATTAGAATGTTTAGCGTTTATTGTTCAGGAACGCTACCTCTATCACCAGTATTATTTTCAGTTTCTAAACGTTTACACTCTATGTAGTAGTAGTAGTAGTAGTAGTAGTATAGTAGTAGTAGTAGTAGTGTAGTAGTAGTATAGCAGTAGTAGTAGTATAGCAGTAGTAGTATAGTAGTAGTAGTAGTAGTATAATAGTAGTAGTAGTAGTAGTAGTATAGCAGTAGTAGTATAGTAGTAGTAGTAGTAGTAGTATAATAGTAGTAGTAGTAGTAGTAGTAGTAGTAGTAGTAGTAGTAGCAGTATAATAGTAGTAGTAGTAGTAGTAGCAGTATAATAGTAATAGTAATAATAGTAGTAGTAGTAGTAGTAGTAGTAGTAGCAGTATAGTGGTAATAGTAGTAGCATAATAGCAGTAGTGGTGGTGGTGGTGGTGGTGGTGGTGGTAGTGGTAGTGGTAGTGGTAGTGGTAGTAGTAGTGGTAGTAGTAGTAGTAGTAGTAGTGGTGGTAGTAGTAGTATAATAGCAGTAGCAGTAGTATTAGTAGTAGTAGTAGTAAGCTTAATAATAATATTAATGGGCCCGCGTTGGGACAAGTTACCTGGTTGAGGTTTTGTTTGGGGTTTTCCCTCAACCCCTGAACTCTGGACTCATTTCCCTAGCATTAGGCCTATTACCTTCATCTCATTGAGACGCTAGATAGCCATAGCAGTTGACAAAGAGTCATAAAATAACCAATTAATAATAATAATAATAATAATAATAATAATAATAATAATACTAATAATGATAACAATAATATTTCATATTTTTACTTGGTTATTTAACGACGCTGTTATTTAGCGTCGATTGAATTGGTGATAGCGAGATGATATTTGGCGAGATGACGACTCGCCATAAATTACCTGACATTTGTCTTACTTAATGAGGTAATCAGCTCAAGCGGGAACCGAGCGAGATCCGGGCTGTAGGGTGGGTGTTGAAACACCTCTCTATGGAACTCCTGTATAAGATCTGTTGTGCGCCGAGCGGTATGTGACCGAGCAATTACAATAAAGAAATTCCTCTCCAGTCAGCATTTTCACAGTTATAAAGCGGTGCAGGTCCACACCTGTGGAGTAACGGTCAGCGCGTCTGGCAGCGAAACCAGGTGGCCCGGGTTCGAATCCCGGTCGGGCCAAGTTACCTGGTTGAGGTTTTTTCCGGTGTTTTCCCTCAACCCAATAGAGCAAATGCTGGGTAACTTTCGGTGCTGGACCCCGGACTCATTTCACCGGCATTATCACCTTCATATCATTCAGACGCTAAATAACCTATATGTTGATACAGCGTCGTAAAATAACTCAATAAAATAAAAAATAAAAAAGCGGTGCAGACGGTTGTCACACACTGGTTCCGATCCCAGGCTGCAAAGTTCTACAGCTCATGCATTTTGTCAAGACATTCGCGATGTGCAGTAGGGGAACAACGTTTCGTTGGAGGGGGTAGAAGTAGAAGGGAAGATCAGGCGTGTGTCTACCGAGATCAAGGCAAAAGCTAACCCATTCCCCTATAATTCGTAAGTAGACTCATCCGATCTCGTACGCAGCTCTGTAGGAAGAATGTCTGGAAATAATGCATGAGCTGTACGGCACAGCGAAACAAAAGTTGATGCCACGGTATGAAAAATGTCTCAATTCCGGTGGTGAATTTGTTAAAAAGTAGCTCAACAACTGTTGTATTTCTTCCATGAAATTGTGTTTTATATATATGTATATATACATATTAAATGACCTCGCCGTCCTCTATTGAATGACACTGGGAACCGATCCCAAGTTGAGGGTCCTGATTCGATTTCCGGTGCCGGAACGAATTTTTCTCCGTTAATAAGTAAATTGTGTTTTCTTTCTCTTAACGGCCCCAGGGAAACTTACTTTCTGGGAGCACCTTGTACATCTCGTGAGAACACAGCAGTACAGGGATTATAGGCTGGAGCAGTCGTGAAACTGAAGATTGGTCCGGTCAGATTGGGCCAACTGAGCCCATCAGAGTGGCCGAGCTTGTGACGTGCGAGAGAAATCAATGGCCGGGCCGCAGGTGCGTGTGTGAAATATTTAACCACCCCGGAGTCAAGTGTCAGCAAACTCTTTCTGCACACAATTTCCTTCGCTCGCAAGGCTCTGACCTTTACGTAAGACATAAATTCATAATATCGTTCAATTTAAGTATTTACAGAGTTACTGAAGAACTGCATAATTTAGATTCTCTTCTCTACAGTGGACATACCACAAGTCCTAAGGAACTAATAACGAGGTCACTGCGAAAGAACTGAAATATAATTTCTGGACGATCATGTCTTTTTTTTCCCCCTTACTTACAATTATTGTTTATGTGTATCGTAAGTTGACAATACCACATAAAATAAATCACAGTGCAGCCACCGGCGTAGCTCTGTCGGCTAAGGCGTTTGCCTGCCGATCCGGAGTTGCGTTCGGGGATAGGGTTCGATTCCCGCTTGGGCTGATTGCCTGGTTGAGTTTATCCGAGGTTTTTCTCAACCGTAAGGCAAATGTCAGGTAATATACGTTTTCGGAATTCTAAAACTGTATTGCAAAACTCTAAATGAGCCGTTGAGAGCAGAAGTGATGTAGGTCAAAAATGGGTAATGAGGTTTAAAGTAAACATTCTGTAAAACACAGCGAAAAGTAGCAATTAATATTCAATTTATTTAAACTACTAGTAGTCAGTAGTGGATAGCAAAAAGGCCATATTAATTGCTACTTTGCGCTGTATTTTACAGAATTTTTACTTTAAAACCTTATTACCCAGTTTTGACTTACACCACTTTTGCTCTGAACGGCTCAAATATTAAAAAGAACATCTTTTCACACTTGTGTTTACCACTTTGTGACATATAAATGATTTCCAACAATTATTTTCTACCTCACCAGCATTTTAGATCTTTCCGATATTAACCCTTATATACAGTGATTGTACTGTCTTGATTTTATAATAGACAATAATCGTATACAAAACACGGAAAGTGCTTGCTTAGGCGTGTGTCAAATTCTCTTCCGCTGTCTGTACTTGAAACGCCGACTACATTCTGTCCGGCGTCGCATGTTCACCTCAGACTAATACAAAACATCGTCGTTCCTGCAATAACTCCTATGTGACATATTTATCGATTTTCAGACTTTTGCTCTAATAAATAACTTAAATAGTGATACAGCAAATAATAAAATATCCTATATGTAATTATATTTCTTTCTTTCGAAAATGTAAGAATTCACAATCCCCTATGTACGCCTGCCATAGGATGGATTAATGTGTTTTTTCTCCTACTGATATGGGGTAGGAGTAGATATATAGATAATACGAAAATGAAAGAAAGATTTGGACTAGCCTGATTCAGACTGGGGATTTGGAGATTAAGAAACAATAGAGGTAATATACCTCAAGGCATGTGCCCATTATGTGGACATAGGGAAGATGACATTCATATTGTTTTTTAATGTCAATATACAAAAGAAATACGGATGAAATTCATAAATGAAAAGTTCCTACAAATGAATAAAGAAATAGCCATAAGAAAACATAATAATAAGAACATGAAGTTACAAAGGCAAATAGGTATATATATTTTTTTGGTAAAAAAAATAGAATGGAAAAATAAATGGAATAGCTAAAATTGAATGAGAAAAAAATTGGATAAGACAAGGTTTAGTTTTTTTAATAGTACTATCAATAAACAAAATAAAACATATATATTCAAAAGTTTTAAATATACTAGAATAATGGAAGATTTATATAATATGATAGCTGCACATTGTAGATTGAAACGTGAAGTACATCTTAGACAAGTGAGCAAAAGACTAATTGTAACAACATACTAAAATGAGTTGAGTCTTGCACAAAACTAGTCGCAAGTGCAAGATAAAACTTACTTGCTTACTTACAAATGGCTTTTAAGGAACCCGGAGGTTCATTGCCGAACTCACATAAGCCCGCCATCGGTTCCTGTCCTGAACAAGATTAATCCAGTCCCTACCATCATATCCCACCTTCCTCAAATCCATTTTAATATTATCCTCCCATCTACGTCTCGGCCTCCCCAAAGGTATTTTTCCCTCCGGTCTCCCAACTAACACTCTGTATGCATTTCTGGATTCGCCCATACGTGCTACATGCCCTGCCCATCTCAAACGTCTGGATTTAATGTTCCTAATTATGTCAGGTGAAGAATAAAATGCGTGCAGTTCTGTGTTGTGTAACTTTTTCCATTCTCCTGTAACTTCATCCCTCTTATCCCCAAATATTTTCCTAACCACCTTATTCTCAAACACTCTTAACCTATGTTCCTCTCTCAAAGTGAGAGTCCAAGTTTCGCAACCATAAAGAACAACCGGTAATATAGGCTAACTATTTTATAAATTCTAACTTTCAGATTTTTTGACAGCAGACTTGATGATAAAAGCTTCTCAACCGAATAATAACAGGCATTTCTCATATTTATTCTGTGTTTAATTTCCTCCCGAGTAGCAATAATAATAATAATAATAATAATAATAATAATAATAATAATAATAATAACATGAGTTTACAAAGGCAAATAGGTATATACAGTATATTTTTAGGTAAAAAAATAGAATGGAAAGAATAAATGGAATAGCTAGAATTGAATGAGAAAAAAATTGGATAAGAAAGAGGGTTTAGTTTTTTTTAATAGTACTATAAAACATATATATTCAAAAGTTTTAAATGTACTAGAATAATGGAAGATTTATATAATACAGTATGATAGCTGCACATTGTAGATTGAAACGTTAAGTACATCTTAACCAAGTGAGCAAAGACTAATTGTAGCAACATACTAAAATGAGTTGAGTCTTGCACAAAACTAGTAGCAAGTGCAAGATAAAATATCTTATATTAAATAGTTGAGTTTAGAAATTATATTAAAAATTGTATATCTATATGTAAATTATAAATTACTTAATGTAAGGCTTCAATGATTATATGTATGTATATGTTTCTTTTTTTTTGTCTGTGAACTATAAGAAATATATCATATCTTCCTACTGAAAAATTGTTTATTTTGCACATAAGAGTTATTGCAACGACGAAATATACCGATGTCACGGCCCTACCTATCAAACAAATTTATGCAATATTTAAAATTAAAAATAATAGTACAATATGAACGAGCCTATAATGGCAGTAATTAAGACGGGAGTATGTTTGTTTATGAAACGAGCGCAAGCGAGTTTCATACTTTTCATACGAGCGTCTTAATTACCATCATAGGCAAGTTTCATACGACTTTTTATGCTCGACCATATTTCTAACTTGAAATTATTCATAAGTATTCATGTTATGATTATGTAAGTGAGGAGCGGAACTGACCTGAATTGTGAGATGTGCGCAGACGCGAAAGTATTGATTTTTTCCGAGGCACGAATGTCATTGACCTTGATATAATCTAGAGAATAACATGAAGATTAGGCTTGATATAACCTGGAAATTGATTTAGAATTGAAAAACGAGATGACAAATTGAATTTATTTGAATATTATTTACAATTAACGCTAATTATTATAGTAACAGAACATAACCTTCTGCGACATTATTGGATTTCCAGCCTCCGTGATTTTTCGCTAATTATCTTTCGATTGCATATCCGAGAATAATCGATACTTGCGGTTTTATAATGGTACAATGGTGATTTCTCATTGGCTGAACAACTGAATTATAATGAATAGGTGTACTTTAATGAGGTGCATTAAAGGGGTACTACCAGGTGTATAATTACTACATTTCGGCATGGTCGAGCATAAATTTATTTAAATGATGATCGTCTAAAAAATAATGATCGATGTTAAATTTATAACTAATTCGGAGAAAAAAAAACTAACAGTGAAGGTGAAGCAATGAGACGTTAGCATTATCCAATGTAAAATTTATTAGGCTACTTGTTGAAGAGTACAGTATTGATAGCCATCCTGTGCAGTGGGACTGAGTATTGCAGTGACACGCGGGACGGGGGATGTAGCGTTCGGTTGACTTAGCAAGATAAGTCCCCACTAATTGACTACTTGTCAATTTGCAGTAAGACTTAACTTCGAGCACTGCAACTACCAGAAACCACAGAGCCAGCTGGACACAGAGCATTAAAGTTTCAACCCCGCGCCGACTGTGTCAACAGAGCTTACCTTTCGTCTTACATGCCAGTGAACTGAGTCTCGACTCTTACTACCCTGGAAGAGCTTCTCCGAGACCCCACTATATAAACAAACGCAGAGCAATATGTGTACCGACCGAATTAAACATGTATCAGCGTGATAATCTTCTGCATATATTTCAACATTTTATTTTCTCGTTGTAGGAAGCATTAAGTATTTTGTGTTAAAAATATAATTTTCTAAAACTTTCAAGGATACACCTGTACACATTACGAACCAGCACTGCGACCTTTGAAGATGTATTGCTCTAAGTCTCAAGCTGTGAGCTGCGGTCAACATTTCTCTATTTCGTCATCATTCCATAGAATTCCCCGAACGCTGGTTGGCGACGCACGGAGGGGGCTGGCCTTAGGCCGAATGGTTTGGCTGACTGTATCCTAGTTGCGGATGGATCTACTGTACGCGGTGTAACAAATATCCGACATGGATAAGCATATAATAGAATGTGAAACTTACTGAGTTTCCTATAACACATGCTAGACGCGCTAATGTATAAACTGATCTTGCTGCCATCTGTTGGACGGTGGAGAACTTAATACATCTAGTAGCGCACCAAGTAGCGAAAACAAAAACTAATTACTCCATGCATTTAGTAGCGCACCTGGTGACCAAAATGTTAAACTATGCAGAAAGTATTCCTTCCCTCCCTCATCCCTATTCTTAACTCACGTTTTTATTTCTCACATTATCTACATTTACATCTTTATTTCTCACACCATCTTCCACTGAAAATTCTTACCGGAGCCAACAGGAAGATAAAAGAGACGATCTATTTCACACTACCCAATTAAAATATAACCAGAGAGAGAGAGAGACAGAAAATAAAGCAAAAGGTTAGATAATTGGGATTGTATTCTTTGGGTATTCAGTGTACAGCGCAATGTAAAAGTCTGAAGAAACTACTTAGATAGTTCAATTCATTATATTACTTTACAATACATTCAACAACACTATTTTTACAACGTCCATAAACATCACTGTTCAACATACATTGCTTATATACACACTTAGTATCACTTTATGTCCGCTCATTAGCAAGTTTCTGGTTGCCAACTTGTCTTCTCGAGCATCGTCTGTTCGTCTCGAACGAAGGGGTAAAGAGAACTCTGAGTAATCTACCCAACACGTAGTTATAATGTTCACCACCTAGTACGTCGGGCGCTGATCATCTTATTTGAACCCCCTTCCGTCAGATGGTGCTGACCGCAGTTTCGCGTCCTATTATATTTTTATCCATGCATCCGAGTTGCGGAAACACGGCAAAACGTAAACATACTAGTTGCGTACACGACCGAAAGGTGGCGATATTCGCTCGCTCTAATATTATTCCATCCTACAGTTACAATGGAGTGGGAGTGGGAGTGGGAGTGGGCCTTCAACGATGTTCAGTGAGAAAGGGAAACAACTGCGTGTGGTAGAGAGGTACGAGTTTCGTTTCCATCGAGGTACAATGGATGGTGTGAATGTGAGAAACATCAGATGAAACAAGAAAATAACAAAGTAGAAATTAATACTTCACAAAATGACCCAATTTAGACAAGGCGAAATAAGAAAAATACAGTAGGCTATGTCAAAGCTATATCATACAAATTTCTGCCGTAAATGTTCAACTCTTCAAAGTCACACATTTTCAACTACACCTACTAAGACGTACTCCACTTGGGTGGCCAGTCCTCAGTCTAGTTAAGTGGTACCCTAGATCATATATGTAACAGATAACTCCTCGCTACGTTAAAATCGGCAGCGCTTTGAAGAGAACAACCGCCAGGATCGCCACCCGTCCGCCGTAAACGAACACGAGATGGCAGCACAGTCGCCAATGCAATTCAAATGGGTATTATGACGTGACTCCTTATGTAACAACTAGATGGCAGCATAGTAAACCTGACAAAAGTTATTAACCTCAAAGCCTATAACCCCGACATATCTGTTACATATATGATCTAGGGTGGGACGCAACTCGGATGTCCAGTAATAGTGCGGGTACGCAACAAGGATATGTTTTCGTGTTTTGTCCGCAAATACTATACACGGGGGTGGCTTGCTCGAAACCTGCGTACGCAGCGAATAATTGAGAGAACTAACCTCGAACTCGGTTCCATCTCTCTCGCTTTCCTCCCCCCCCCCAACATGGTGAAACTTCACGCCACTCCCGCTTTCCCCATCCCCAAGTACTCCTGTTTTTCTATCTCTTTTCTACGTTGCCATCTCGTTTACTTCCTACCAATCCCACAACTATTTTCCCCTTGTCTTGTCTTCAGTTCTCCCCCAGGCACTCCCTTTACCCCTCTCATATCGTCAGTCCTGATACCAGTACCGCTTCGAGTAACTTCAGTCAGAGTCAGAGGGCCAAACTTTCGACATTCTAAACTTTCTCAACGGCGCTCCCGTTTTCCCTGCTCATTAGATAAGTACGCAACCTGTTTAAATAAACACATATAGGCCTATCTGTAACAAAGTATTTTCTTCATCATCACCTCCCCAAAACCAAGCTCCAACCCTCTTGTCGCGTCTCTCCAGTTTCCCCTGTCTGTACGACGAAGAAATGTCGGAGAGGAACTACCAGGAGTCAGACGTACGACACTCTGATTACATTATTTTATGAAGAAGATAGATCAGTTTGGTGCAAACAAATTTCAGTAGACTGTAATTTCACTGTCTCCTGCACAAATGAATATTTTAGTGTGGAGTGTAATATTGTTCAAGACTAAGAAAGAGATGGAAGGACTCCTGACTTTTGATGAAGAACAGGCTATAGCCTAAATAATACCGTATTTGCTCGCATACTTTGAGCCACCGCGTATTTTACGCACCCTAATTTTTAAAAGATTATTTTGAACTTTAATTTTGCTCCGTGTATTTTCCGCACACATTTTATGTATAATTTTTTTTTCAGTGTACCCGTAGTATGAATTTTCCTTCCCTAAATTCCATTGCCAATACTTGGATTCCACGACATTGTTCATTGACAAGTATGCAACCTGCTTCACAAAGAAACCCTAAATAACGTTACTTCAACACTGATGCTTGTCCTTGTAAATTACCCCTAAGGGCAGTCACTGTGACAAGTTTTACTGTTCAATAGGTATCGTGCAGTTGTCACTGTAACATGAATGCATCGATCAAACACCTATAGCCCTATAAACTCGTACAGTATGCTCAATTAAAGACTACCCATTAAGAATGCTACGTCTGCTATGTACTTTGCATTCATTATGATTGTCATATACCCAATTTAATTATTATTTATAATTCAAGATTACCAGTATTCCAAGGTGACAAAAGTACTGTATTCTTAATTACTATATACTTGAATAAAACCCAGATCAAAAAGTTTAATTTAAAAAATTCGCATATTTTACGCACCCCAATTTTTCAAACAGCCAAAATAGATTAAAAAGTGCGTAAATTACGCGAGAAAATACGGTAATAATAATAATAATAATAATAATAATAATAATAATAATAATAATAATAATAATAATAATAATGTATATACCTACTTCGAACTAACTTGAAGTCTTTAAGAGCTTATTTCTTATGAAATTCCCCTCGAAAATAATATTACAACATGATTATTTCTAGCAGTGTCGTTCAAATATGAAAATATACAGTAATTCTCAAGAGTAGCTCAAACCTGCTGAGTCGAGTGCCACCTTGCTGAGCATCGTGTTGCCTTCAGGGCACTGACAAAGTACCGTGGCTGACAAAGTTTGAACCTCTCAGAGTTGTAATGCAGAAAATTGGTATTAGGGCTGTGAGCGAATCATTAACACCCGGAGAGTTCAGCCTCTGGAAGATACCCCACCTGCGCCAGGAGCAAGATGGCGGGCACTGAAACAAACGACTGTGTTGTTCACGCTAGATATGACTCCGCGCTGGCGTTGAGTCACCTGTTAAGTTGATGATACTCGGTTAAATCAGATATAAATATTAATTTCATAATGGAGTAATGCTACTGTTTGTGAACTTAAAAAATGGCCTTAATATTGACGGTGGTGTCCACACCTGTGGAGTAACGGTCAGCGCGTCTGGCCGCGAAACCAGGTGGCCCGGGTTCGATTCTCCGTCGGGGCAAATTACCTGGTTGAGGGTTTTTCCGGGGTTTTCCCTCAACCCAATATGAGCAAATGCTGGGTGACTTTCGGTGCTGGACTCCGGACTCATTTCACCGGCATTATCACCTTAATCTCATTCAGACACTAAATAACTTAAGACGTTGATAAAGCGTCGTAAAATAACCTACTAAAATAAATAAATTGATGGTGGAAGTAACAGTAGTTCCATCACCTTTATTTAACGGCGATTGAGACTCCAGTGTTATTCAGAGGCGAAATTCAAGGTGGCCGAAAAATGACCGCTGAAGTTTATCCACAACCCACTCTACGGGAAAGGTTCCTATATATGCCTTACGTCAGCGGTCATCAGCGCTGAGCACCCTGGGGCTAGCGTCTTTTACCCGCGGAGAACACAGTGCACCATGGTGCACTCGTAGCTGCTAGCGGGTATGCTCTCTACCTCTTCCTGCTGCACGACGGGGCACATGGGACGACCCCGCTTACCCTTTGCACATTTCAGCAAGTGCTGACGACTGCTGCTTACGTCTAAAACAGAGGACCGGGATTTCAGTAATTGAAAATTACAACTGCGATTAAATTTAAACAGAAAATTAAAAAAAAAAAAAAAAAAAAACAGACTATCAAGAATAATTAACATAGGAGTAGAAAATTAATTACTAAATATTAATCTTACTTATTTATTAATATTAGTTATAAACTTTTTAAAATTTAATTACTTAAAAAGATCTTTGGGAAGACCGAGACGTAGATGGGAGGATAATATTAAAATGGATTTGAGAGAGGTTGGATATATTGATAAAGACTGGATTAATCTTGCACAGGATAGGGACCAATGGCGGGCTTATATGAGGGCTGCAAGGAACCTTCAGGTTTCTTAAAAGCCATTTGAGCCGTTCAGAGCAGAAGTGGTGTAAGTCAAAATTTGGTAATGAGGTTTAAAGTAAAAATTCTGTAAAATACAGCGCAAAGTAGTAATTAAATGTCCTTCCACTGACTACTAATAGTTAAAATAAAGTGAATATTAATTCCTACATTGCGCTGTATTTTACAGAATGTTTACTTTAAGCCTCATTACCCATTTTTGACTTACACCACTTCTGCTCTCAACTGCTCATTTGTAATTAAATAAATAAGTATTTTTATCATATGGGCCTATTGTTTGTAATCTGTGCTATTTTCTTTTATTACTTAAGTTTTTTATATTTTCTTCTTTTTTATTTTGTGCCTAAATATAATGTAGACTAATGTTGAACCCCAAACACTGACACTGCCCATATGGCGCCATGTTCATTTCATATAATAAGATAGTTACAATGTTTAATATTGTTTAATATATGTGTTAGTTTTAATGCATTTTATAATAGATAGGCCTAAATAAATAAATAAATAAATAAATATAGATATAGATAAATATGATATGATTTTTAGTGTGTTATTTTACGACGCTGTATAAACATCTCAGGTTATTTAGCGTCTGAATGAAATGAAGGTGATAATGCCGATGAAATGAGTCCGGGGTCCAGCACCGTTAGTTACCCAACATTTGCTCTGAAGAAAATCTTTGCGTAAATTTAAGGGTAGTTTACTATAATTTTCTATGTGATTTTTTTCCATCTCTTACATTCAAGTACACTGATGTAGATTTTTGGAAGTCGGTCCTAGGTCCTACTAGGACCACTGTCACTATCTTCTTATTCCACTATCACTGTTTCACGTTAGAAATTATCACGACACCTGATTTCTTAACCCGTGAACTACCATAAAACATAAATGATACAAGTGAGTAGTGTTACAGATTAGTCCGTGAACCGAATATGTTTACTTTCTTTTTCTGTTCCCGTTTTCCCGAAACATTATTATTACTCGACCAAGGCCAGTGGAGTCCTGCAGCCCGGAGCCGTGGCTCTACTGCTCCTGCGTTCGTAATACTGCATCGCGATAGTTCACATTACGCCCGCGGCTCTACTCGCCTCGGTCGAGTAATATCAACGTATTACATCCTTACGTGACAAAGTAATTATGTTGAAACTATTGAGAGAATTGGAAAGACCATAACTCTGAGACGATTGAAAATAAACTAAGGAAGAATCTTTGTCCGCATCATTTTTGAATAGCCACAAATAATACTTGACTTCTTAACTCATCACTATGATAATGTTTAGTACACTGTACTCCATCCTGGAGAAAGTCTCAGGGGAATGAGACGCAGCGGGGTAATGCTGTGAATGAATGTTGTCATAAGATGTCATAAGATCACACAAGTGGGTAGCCTACACCCATCTCCATTGGCTAACTCTCAAAGCACAAACCATAACACTGATACACACATACTTATGCTACCCTAGTTATAAAATTAGATCACGATTAATCTCCCGGTTATGGTTTGTGCTTTGAGAGTTACTCAGATTCCAATTATATTAGTAGACGTGCTGTTTTCATGTGAATAAGTCTTATCGCGTGCGATGTCTTACGTTCGTAAGAAGGTTAAAACTGTTCATAGTGAAGCCCGGGAAGTAATAGCAAATGTGATAAAAGTGTGTGATGAGGAATCGGGAAGCAAAAACTTGCCACTTCCTCGTAGTCGTAGCATATATAGGGCTGCTCAGTACACGAGTGTATCACCTTTCCTTATTAAATCAATCAGGCGTCAGTCAAAAGAGAGAGAACAAGTAGGTTCTTCCTCACCTCTACATACTCCAGGAAAACATCGACCAAGACCTAGTGATAGAAACATAGATATTGATGATTTCGATTTATGTGTTATAGGTACGTAGAACTGTACAATAATTCTGTAAAGAGAAAAAAAATTGTTCCAACTTATTCGAATATGTTGCCAGTTATCAGACAAAAAATAAATTTTCCACGGTGTGGTGAGACACTCCGTACTGTAAGGTGTTGCAAAGGATAAATTTAAAATGGAGGAAATGCAGGAGTAAACGTAAAATTCTAATCGAAAGACCGGACATTGTTAACTGGCGTTCGCGGTACCTGACTACTATAAAGCATATTGTATTATATTATTGTATGATACTGTATTATACCACTCTTTTAATCCCTCCACACAGGAAATAACATTTGCAGGAGAGCGCATGTTCTTTAAACTGACGTTATAACGGTAATATAATCTATCTACTTCGCTCCAATAAGTGACGCAATAGTAAGCACATTCCTTTCACGGTTAATCTCCTGGTTGGAGAACAGTACGAAAATCAAGTTGTCGCTTAGACCTGGAGACATAAGGGAGCATTACTTATAGAAATCTGTGTTGCACCAATGGACTGTACAGCACTTGCAGCCAGAAGCGCTGCCTATACAGCATTAACTGCAGACGTGCTGAAAGTACCGTGGCATACTATCTGGACATTACCGGACAGTAGACGAAAAAATTGACCGACTAAATGATTATATATTATCGTTATTCGACAATCACGCGCCCATTCAGACGAGACGTGTTAAGAGAGCTCCTGCCCCCTGGATGACTACTGAAATCAAGACCCTAATGAATTCTAGAGACGTGACACATCGTAAGTACAGACATGATAAAACTGACGCAAATCTTCAACATTATAGACAGTTACGAAACAAAACGACTCAGGCGATAAGAAATGCAAAACTGAGGTTTTTCCATGAACTTATAACACCGGACTCAGATTCAGCCGACCTGTGGAAGAACTTACGAACAATAGGCTTAGGGCGCAGCAAGACTCAGGTAGACGGGACACCATTCACAGAAGACGAACTGAATGACCACTTTGTTTTGACACAAACAACGGGCGTGAACGAAACAACAAAACAACATACAATTGACGAACTAAACAGTATTACCCTACCAGAGAGGGAAAAGTTTCACTTTCTGTACCTTTCACATGATGACGTAAAGAAGGCAATAAAGCGTATTTCGACCAAAGCTGAAGGATCAGGTCGGATTGGAATAAAACTGCTCCAGAAAATTATTGACGTAATACTACCAACCTTGACCCACATTTTTAACGCCTCACTCATAACCTCTACATATCCTCGACTTTGGAAACAAGCTCTCATTAGACCTATCCCGAAAAATAAAATTCCTGAATCCCCAAACGACTACAGACCAATTAGCATCTTACCAGCTCTGTCAAAAGCACTGGAGCGCGTAGTACATAAGCAACTGACTGACTACCTCAATGAGCATTGCTTACTTCACGACTACCAATCTGGTTTCCGTGCAGGACATAATACTACTACTGCCCTTTTAAAAGTGATTGAAGACACTCGAGAAGCCAGCGACAGAGGAGAAGTAACACTACTGACATTACTAGACTTCAGCAAAGCTTTCGACACAGTTGACACGGATCTCTTTTTATGCAAACTAAAAAACTACAATCTTTCTAACAGTGCCGTTGCTTGGTTCGATTCCTACCTTCGCGAACGCCAACAATGTGTATCAGCCGGTGGTCATTCTTCCAATTGGCGTACCGTCAAGGCCGGAATCCCTCAGGGCTCGGTTCTTGGGCCAATACTTTTTACGCTTTATATAAACGACGTAACAAAGATCTTAAAATATTCAAAACACCACCTATACGCTGACGACTTACAACTTTACATTCATTCCCGAACTTGTACAATCAATGACTCTGTGACCAGAATTAATGAAGATCTAGCATCTGTAGCTCAATGGGCGCAAAAATTTGGACTTAGACTAAACCCAGACAAATCACAAGCTATAATAATGGGCCACCAACGAGCATTAAACAAAATAGATCTAGCCACTATATCAAATACGAAAATAAATAATACTACAATTACATATAGTAAGACAGTAAAAAATTTAGGGGTATATTTAGATTCAAATTTAAATTTTCAAAGTCAAGTGACCTACATATGTAAGAAAACTTTTTCCATAATTCATTCCCTCAAACACTTAACCAATGTTTTACCTCTCAGCCTTAAAAAGAACCTGATCCAAACTTTAGTGATGCCCCACTTCGATTATTGCGATTCTTTATTCACGAATCTAAATACTGATCTTGCCCATAGACTACAGCGTGTTCACAATATCTGCGTTCGTTTCGTTTGTAACATTAGAAAATTCGGTCATGTAACACCGTCACTAGAATTGTTGTCTTGGAGTCCACTTAAAGAAGAAGATTCTTCAACTCTCTTTTATTACTATTTAAAATCATCCACACCTCCACACCCTCTTACCTAGCATCTCGTTTTGTTTACCTTTCACTACCTCGAACCCGGAACATCTACCTTCTCTCTATTCCTCTGCACAGAACATTCTTCTACTCATCATCTTTCAGCATATCTATTCCACGCCTCTGGAATTCTCTCCCTGACCACGTCAGAGACGGACAATATCAAAATTCAAATTTAAATTAAAAAATCACATTCTAGTTCGTGGAATTGTTTATTGAACACATGTCAGGTTGCGCAACTTCACCTTAACCCATGACATATAGTAAATATTGTAACTATGCTGTTGTAAAATTGAAAATTAATATGTAATGTATTTAATTATTATTATTATTATTATTATTATTATTATTATTATTATTATTATTATTATTATTATTATTATTGTTATTGTTATTGTCAGTTATCAATAACATCATTGCTATCTCTGTTTTCTTTCTTTTCGTTGTATTAGCTTGATGAGAGCACTATAATGTACTTTTGACTCTGCTGACCCTCTATAGGGCTTTAACTTAAGTTATATCATTTTCATCAGTGTTTGTATTTCTTTTTTGTATTTATATGTGCTATCTGGTAGAATGGAAGAGAAGGCCTTATGGCCTTAATCCTGTCAGATTAAATAAATTATTATTATTATTAATAGGATCGTACATTTTGCGTACTATCCGTGGGTTGGATCGTACGATCGTACATGATACCAAATTATCGTACGCAACACTGTACAGAATACAGTGAAAGCAAAGGCCCAGTTTCGATTTCTGCTCTGAGATCCGTATGATTACACTCTAATAATGTGATGTACTGCACGCTGGCACGGCATTGTACCCATTTTGTTTCTTGTGACAATAATCGCGAGTTCGTCTATTATTATGCTGAAAAACGCGCCAGGACTTAGAGGCCGGGTCTGGGCTATAGAATCAAGAATGAAATAAGTAATTCAGAGAAAGGAGCGACTGGATCAGGATCAGTGCATTGAAGCTAACGAGTATTATCCCCGCTAATTGATATTTCCCGCAGTGCAAAGCCTTCGTTAGTGCACAAATATTCAATGATAACCCGCATTCGTTTTAATGCCCGGATTTGATGCGAAATCCTCGAATAATTAGCACAGCTTTGTGCAGTGAAACTGTTTATAACATACATAGCAGGACTTCGGTTGATATTTCATTGCAGGAAATCGAGCTATCTGGTGAAATTTCATTCCATTATATTTGCGCGACTTTCATTCCTTATTTAAATCATTCAAATATTCATTCAGCCACTCACTTTGTATAGGTTTCTGTCTTCTTTACAACCTTTCACTAACACCATTACGTAATTCAGAACTTCATTCCTTCATTTATTGACTTATCTATTAATTATTAACTTTAAGATTTTCAAAGTTAATTATTGTTTTAATTTTTCCTTTCATCCGTTGCTATTAATTTGTTCATTTGCTCTTTCTTTCTCTCCTTCCCTTTATGTCGTTTTTCATTTATCATCTGTCTTATACTATTTTTTACTTTCCACATTATGAATGAAATTTATTTCTTCTATTTCTTTGCTCCTCTCCTTTCTTACTTGCTTCTTTCCTACATATCCTTCTGTAATAAGTTTTCATTTCCCTACCTTCTTGCTGCTGCTATTTTTTCAGCCACATTGTTATATAATTATTTCCCTTTCTCATCTTCAACCACCCCAGCTTCCTTCTCTTCATTCTTCTGTTTTCGCTTCTTCTTATATAATCTTACATTTCCTTACTTTTTCTTCATTATATATTTCATTTATTCCCTCTTGCTTTTGTGTTCTTATATGTTGCTTCCCCATTCTTTTTTTTTTTTTTTTGCTGACTGTTTCGTTCTTTGGGTATTGCTTATTTCGTTCTTTCTTTGATTCCTGTTTCCGTTCTTTGTTTGTTCCTAGCTTCGTTTCTTGTGTGTTGCTGGCTTCCTTCCTTGTGTGTTGCTTGTTTTATTTATTGTTTTTTTTGATCTTTGCTTTTTGCTTGTTTTGATCCTTGTTTTTTGCTTGTTTCGATGTATGTTTGTTGCTTGTTTTGTTCCTTATGTGTTGCTTGTTTTGTTCCTTATGTGTTGCTTGTTTTATTCCTTGTGTGTTGCTTGTTTTGTTCCTTCTGTGTCGCTTGTTTTATTTCTTCTGTGTTGCTTGTTTTGTTCCTTATGTATTGGTTGTTTTATTCCTTGTGTGTTGCTTGTTTTGTTCCTTCTGTGTCGCTTGTTTTATTTCTTCTGTGTTGCTTGTTTTGTTCCTTATGTGTTGCTTGTTTTATTTCTTGTATGCTGCTTATTTTGTTCCTTGTGTGTCGCTTGTTTTATTTCTTCTGTGTTGCTTGTTTTGTTCCTTATGTTTTGCTTGTTTTTATTCCTTGTGTGTTGCTTGTTTTGCTCCTTGTGTGTAGCTTGTTTTATTTCTTCCGTGTCGCTTGTTTTGTTCCTTATGTGTTGCTTGTTTTATTTCGTGTGTGTTGCTTGTTTTGTTCCTTGTGTGTCGCCTGTTTTATTTCTTCTTTGTTGCTTGTTTTGTTCCTTGCGTGTCGCCTGTTTTATGTCTTCTGTGCTGCTTGTTTTGTTCCTTATGTGTTGCTTGTTTTATTCCTTGTGTGTCGCCTGTTTTATTTCTTCTGTGTTGCTTGTTTTGTTCCTTGTGTGTAGCTTGTTTTATTTTTTCTGTATTGCTTGTTTTGTTCCTTATGTGTTGCTTGTTTTATTCCTTGTGCGTTGCTTGTTTTATTCCTTGTGTGTCGCTTGTTTTATTTCTTCTGTGTTGCTTGTTTTGTTCCTTATGTGTTGCTTGTTTTATTCCTTATGTATTGCTTCTTTTGTTCCTTGTGTGTCGCTTGTTTTATTTCTTCTGTGTCGCTTGTTTTGTTCCTTACGTGTTGCTTGTTTTATTCATTGTGTTGCTTGTTTTGTTACTTATGTGTTGATTGTTTTATTATTTGTGTGTTGCTTGTTTTGTTCCTTGTGTACCGCTTGTTTTATTTCTTCTGTGTCGCTTGTTTTATTTCTTCTGTGTTGCTTGTTTTGTTCCTCATGTGATGTTTATTTCGCTCCTTATGTGTTGCTTGTTTCATTCTATGACTATTGCTTGTTTCGTTCCTTGTATATTGCTTGTCTCGTTCTTTGACTTGGTTTCTTGTTTGGTGCTTTGTTCCTTGTTTGTTTGATTCTGCATTTCTTTCTGGCTTCTTGAGTTTTTTTGTTTATCCTCTCGCGTTCTTGTCTATATTTATTTAATTTACTTTTTTGTTTCTTAATGTATTACTTTCTCCGTTCTTCATTATTTTACTCCGGTCAGTCATTTTACCTTTTTTCAGTTATCCCTTGGTTCCGTTTATTCCTCCCTTCTTTTTAATATCTATAAAACTAATACAGTATAAAACAGTGTTTGTATATATATCTTTTATTTTTACGTGTAGTTACTTTCATATTCTTAATGTTTTCTATGTTCGCTCCTTTATTTCTCTTGTTCTTTCTTCCGTCTCTCACTGCATGTATTAAATCTTGCTCTTCATCACATTTACTTTTCGTAGTTCTCCTATTGTTCTCTGTGTGATCACCCCCCTCCACCGCAAGGTTGATGTTTAATCCGTAAAGGCGCTTAGGCAGTTGTAGCTCCACACCACTCTGTGATCGCTAAGCCCGACAGTTGTGAAATGCGCTTCCCCTCATTTTGACGGCTCCCACTTCTTCACGTGATCGGGCATCGTCGCTCGATTGTTCTGCGGCGACTTCTTATCTCGGCCGTACAACTGATTGATGACGTCACGAGCTACTTGTGTGGGAGTGGATGTTTTATCGACGTTACCTTCCTCTCACTTGTCATTATCCCAACATTTTCTTCTCTCTTGTCTTTACATTTGCCCTTTCCATCAGCTCTTCTCTTCTACACATAATCCTGAAAATCTCACCACAGTATGACATAAGTAGGGACAGCTCTCGACGGTTCCTTTAATAAACATTGAAAGACAATGGGTTACATCATACATGGGCACAATTTTCGGTTACGTGAGGCACTCGATTTGAAATAGTTTGTTTACTAGGAGAGGAGACTGCAGAGTAGAATGGGAAATATAATCTGCTGTGACCTGCGTCACCTTATCGTAATCGCTAAGGCGGTCAGTGGCGAATTATTAGGAAAACGCTTGGTTAACGTGAGAGACTCTAAAACTTTTATTCAATTTGGCAAATTAATTCGGCAGCTTTAATCATAAACCTCTTCACCATTTCTCCATCCTTGAATTGATTTAAATCACAGGCGAGAAATTGCTTACCTAGCCAATAATATTCCATCACGTTGTATACGTTTGTTTTCTTGAATATTCTGGCGTTTCTCAAGATTACTTAATAGATTCGCACGTTCTCGACCTAAAATAATTTCAGAAAATCATATTTCGTTTTCTACGCACATTCGATATATATATTTTTATAAATTTCTTTTGGAAATAATACGTACAAACAACACTTCATTTCTCGTACCTCTTAATGCAGCGTGTTGAAGGTATAATATCGTATTTAGTATACTATGCAAATGTTAAGATCATAAATTTTCTTCGGAATAGTACGAAAAAAAAAACATTTAATTTGTCTTACCTTCTAATTCAGTATGTTCTTTATGACATAAGGAGTAATGTCGTTGTATATTAAATTTATTAATGCCTGATAGGATTTTCGAGCATAACATGCTTCCTATGTTCTCCCCTTCTAAACTTCAAAAACACTCTTCCTCCCATTTCTCATTAAAAATAATAGTTTTCTAACGCGTACACACTGCTTTGATAATGCCATTATGCCACCACTGATATTGCTTATGAAACTGATATAGAACCTGCCCACGCCTAGGAGCTGCGTGAGGGAGGAACGGGGACTGTGAAGGTGATGTCACTCAGAGCGATAAGCTCTGTGAAGGTCAGTGAGGGACAAATTCTCAAGTGAGGCACGATGCCACGATGCCCATCTCTGGGTTACATAAAAGCAAATCATCTTGAAAGTGTAAAATGTAAAATCATACAAAGAAATGAATATCATAAAACATTAAATGTATATACAAATTTAAAATTGTTAAAATATTAAAATCAAGCAGTAGGTCCAATATGGAATTATGTAGAATAAACAGCATGCGCTTCCTTGCGATTGAATATAAAAGGTATCTTGTAATGGTATATAATAGATGTCATAAGATCTGCATTTACAAGCCACAAGTTAATATACATTTAAAAAATGTTTATGATGTAGCAAATGTTCAATTTAAAGTTTAATGATGATCTGATGATGATTTTTAAAAAACCGAAAACGTTTATCATGAAAAAAATGAAATGAAATAAAATATTGTGCTATTATATCAAAATCAGATAAGTTTATGTCGGTCTTTTGTGTAAAAACATTTGATAAATCAACACAGCTTATCGGATCCAACATGGGTATTAAATAGTTGTTGAAACCCATGGAAAATCCACAGTCAGGTTGTTCGGTCCGGGGATTTGAACCGCGGACTTCTCGAATGCGAGTTCTGTGCTTAAGGCATGAGCCACCTTGCTCGGTATAATTAAATAAAATAAATTAAAGAATAATTAAAAGTGAAAAATATAATTTTTTGATTATTCAATGCTCAACCTTCCCTTAAATGTTCCTCCTCTCATTTATCTATTGATATTAACCGTTTGTATAACCGAAGTCGTCGTTTCTGGCGAGTGAAATAAGAAATGGGAAAGTTGAGTGCGAGTATCTTATCTTCGCCACGTTCTGTGGGCGAGAAAGCTTACAACTGTGATTGGCAGATTGTTGACGCCACATCTGTTTAGGCGGTACCACTCTTAGTCGAATTGGCAACAGATGCGACTGGACAGTGTACTCAAGGACACATCGCAGAAATGGAAAGTGGGCAATAAGACTGATAACGTAATTCTCAGATTGCTGACGTGACGTGTTGGGTAGTATCATTCTCAGATGCACTGGCAACAAGTGCTCACTGACTGACTGGCTTTTTACTCAAGGACACGTGCCAAAAACGCTGGCACTAACTATACAGGTTGTTTCCGAGGTGGTGTTACAAACTTTCAGGGATGATGGCGAAGGGCACGTGTATCAATTTGAGATAAGGAATCATGGTCCGGAAATGTCTGAGTCGAAAATTATAAGTAAAAATAGTTGTGTGGAAATGGAATTGTAGTTTGGCACCACGTGCCCTCCTTCCCTTAACCTTTGGAACGGTCGTGGAAAAATGGTATGGGCCGGATGTCTCCTACGTGGGTACTTGTCCCGATACAATCTGTGAGCTTGTCTACTGTTCCCATTGGCTCATCCGTATCCGAAAATCAGGTCTGCTTATTCCGCTCTCGTGTACTCCTCCATTTCACTAGGACTGATCGACTGGACACTGCAACTTGTACACATACACTGCTGTCTACAGATGTGCATATCAGGACCGACCATGTCCGTTACACATTACGCTATGTGCATTGCTTTAATGTAGTTTCCTGTCCCCATCCCTCAGACAGCGCACTGAATGGAATACTGTAAGTAGATGAACGTAAACAACGTCAGATGAATACAGTATGTGTAAGATGTACAGATAAATACACATAAATAAGGTGTACAGAGGAATAAAATTATTTCATTTCCACACAAGTATTTTTGCTTGTAACTTCCGACTCAGTAGAGATGGGTAAAAAATAACACAACAGTTATTTTGGAACTGTTCCGGTCTCGGAACTGTTGCAAAAATGAACAGTAGATCGGAACCTCCTGTTCCGAAATAACAGTGTTCCGACTCCGAGCTGCTCACTTGTCCAGCTGTTGCGGGCTCGCAGTACCGCGTTGCACAAGGTATGTTCCGACTCCCTCGGAACTGTTGCAAAAATGAACAGTAGGTCGGAACCTCCTGTTCCGAAATAACAGTGTTCCGACTCCGAGCTGCTCACTTGCCCAGCTGTTGCGGGCTCGCAGCACCGCGTTGCACAAGGTATGTTCCGACTCCGAGATAACAGTCGGAACGTCGGAGCTTGTTCCGATAAACCAACGACAGCTGCAGTTACACTGTTCTCGTTGTTCTTTATGTTATACTTGGAACTGCGTTGGATGAAGTTGGTACTTGAAACTCTCACGTGGTTGGAAGGGGGCGCATGGAAATTGAAATCCTTGCGGTGGCGCGAACTTTAATATCAACATTTGTAAGACTGGCCAATCATCTGTAATGTTATAGTAAGTATTTAATAATCTGTAATATTCATTCCCGCTTTATGGTTTATTTCACCATTAGTTGACTAATTCTGTTTTATAAAAATTCTACAAAGTCATAAAGTACGCATACTATTATTAATGCATTGATCAGCTGATTCTATACAAAGGTTAAAGTCGTAAATGGTAATGAGTGGTTTAGTTACAATGTCTGCATGTCGTTTGTTGAGGTTAAGTCTGACAAGCACAAGTTTTTGTGCTATCTTCTCTGTTATCAAAGAACGACAAAAATGTTGTAGCATTATTTGTTGGAAACTGCCCATATAAGTACTGATTTGGAGAGCGAGGTTTAATGCGAAGTTTAAATTGCACTTTGGTAAAGATGCTATTCCAACATTTTACTAACCCACTGCGGGGTTTCCAGGTTTCAGTACTGCTAATATATATCTTTTTTATTTATGAAATTGTAATATTTATTATTATTATTATTATTATTATTATTATTATTATTATTATTATTATTATTATTATTATTATTATTATAACTGTGCATTAAGAAAAGTAAAAATAAAAATTAATGATTTGTTTTTTTTATTATGTAATAGAGAGAACAGAAATTACATACCATATGTTTTAAATGTTATGTTATTTTTTTTTTTAGTTGGCTACCATGTCTTTATAACTTTATGTACGAAAACAAAGTGTTGTATTCTGTCCTTGTAGTCAACAGCTGTGTAATTACTAACATTAAGCTTTTGAGTTCTGTCCGCATTCACAGCAATTTTCCAAAATCGATTCGAATGTGCATTGCAGTGCCATCTATAGATAAGAATGTGTACTATGTCATGCCTATGAGTGCTCCAGTGTGAGCAGCATGGTGAAGAGGGAGGGTACTGTACCGTTCGTTTGAACGACTCAACGACTCCGACTCATCACCACTGGTGACTGTTATTTCGGAACTGTTATTTGGAACATAGTATTTTTTCGGAACTGGAACAGTCGGAACTGTTCCGGGAAAAGAACAACTTCGCCCATCACTACGACTCAGTTATTTCCGGACCAGGGTTCCTTATCTCAAATTGATACATGTGCCCTTCCCCATCATCCCTGAAGGTTTGTAACACCACCTCGGAAACACCCTATGTATACAATAAAGAGGTAGGCCTAGTGACATCTAAAACGTAGAAATATATCCTGAGGGGAGTTTGGATAACATCATCTCTCATTTGTCGGTATAATTTCAATTTCATGTTTCCTAAAAACCATGATATTTACTACTTGTCGCTGTTCCGTGAACATTTGGTGTCTGTTCCGCTATCCCTCCCCTAGGAGAGGCGAGGGAGTCGTCTTGAAACAGGATGTCTATGTCAGTCTTGTACTGAGTAGTTCCCAATTGTCGTGGTTTGCGGTGCAACTGTCTCCAAGAGACAGAGAACAAAAGCCAACGTGCGCACCAGTTGCGGTGGATCATCTCGCGTTTGTTTTCGTATCGGCGTGTCTTGAGCGTGGTGCATTCAGGTGGGGGGAACACTGCGGGAGGAAATCCCCGGACGGCACATCCTCTTAGATCTGGAGCACAGAGTGGCTTACATCTCACATTAACTTGTGTTTTATTCTTCCAATTACAGTTATTTCGATTCTTAGTCAATTAACCTCAAACGTTCCGAAACTTCTCAGCTCTTTGCCGTCTTAGATGTTAAATGTTGTGTTTTATTTAACGGCGCTCGCAACTGCCGAGCACACATAAATGCCATCGACCTGGCCCGGGATCGAACCCGCAACCTCGGGCATAGAAGGCCAGCGCTATACCAACTGCGCCAACCAGGCCGATCCCGTTTTAGATATTGCCTGTGATCTATCATGGATACCTCTGGTTGAAGTTCTGGTTATAATAAAGAAGAAATGCGCACAAATATGTGCATAGGATGTATGTTTTTTAGTCTTCTATGCTAAGTTCGGTCACTGTTTTTGGGCACTCGGTACACTGCAGGACGTGGTACTTGTCACACCTTGCACCACAGAATTTACAGATAAACTTCAAGGCCACTGTATGGAATTGTGTTGTGCTGCACACTGAAATCCATGCACTGCTAGCCTTGTGACTACGATCCTCATGCGTTGATTAGTCCCAGTTCAGCTTCGGTCTAGTGGCTAGTGGCGCTAGTGGCGTAGAACTCTTCGTCTATGTTGTTCCTTTTCTGTGTATTCTCTTCTAGAAGTTGTTTGTACGCTTCTGTGGAAGGCAGAATTAATGAGGACCGTAGATCCTCGATCAGAAAGGGTTCCCTTGTTAACACACTGACTAGTCTGGATGGTGTGAACTTCTACACTCCGAGAACCCTTTTCAGATATGTGGATTTGACTTTTTCCCACGCTTTCAAATCCTTTTTCTTTAAATACTCCCAAACCACGTCTATTTGATACATTTATTACGAGGCGGTACATCTCACTTCACGATATGTGTCAGAGGAAGAATAATTGTTTGTGTACATCTTAAGTCTGATTAGTGGAATATGTTACTGATCTCAAAAAAAACATCGCATCTCTTCTCTCCTGCTCTTACGTTAATGTCCAACATTCTGAACCTATCGGGATGGCTATTATATTATACATTAATAATAATACTTACAATCGAGCCCATCGAATAGAAGAATAAAAACAATTGGTGAAGAATGGGTAGAACGGAGAAAAATTCTCATCGGCACCGGGACCCGAATCCGGGTTTTCAGCTCTACGTGCTGACGCTTTATTCACTAAGCCACACCGGATTCCAGTTCCGATGTCGGATTGAATCCGTCTCAGTTTAAGTTCTACTTTCCTGTTCTCCTTTGGTAGCCTACCCTCATGTACTGTGTCACAGAATATGTGACAGTGGCACAATGTCCAACACTAAGTACAGAGGTGCACTCAATACGAGTGACTAAGTGGCCGGGGTCCGACGGAACAAGACACCGTCTTGAATCTCGGAGTGATTACCTACGCTTTTTATATTATTATGATGTATCGAAGTACATATATTTCCGTGCAGAAATTCTGCATTACCATATGGTAACGAGTGCACCTCTGTTCATACTGTACAATTGTTCTATGTTTAGGAAATCTGTTCTTCATTATGAGCCATTTTTTTTTTTGGTCTGAAGCCTAACCAATTGAATAGTGTGATCCAAAAACTCGCTTAATCTATTTGATCATATTAATGAATAACTATACATATCTGTGATTCAGTTTGAGTCCTTTGTGATTATATTTTAGGGTTGTTTTCTTCCAAAAGAACGCCAATCTTTCTCTAGAAGTTTGTGTTATTGTGCATGTCACTTCAAAACTCGCTCAGAGCGCAGATAGATAGATAAAAAACTATCCCAGTTATTTCATCACGGCGTTTCGGGATCACACTCTTCAATTGTATCTTGATGTTTCTAGCATAGATTTCATATAATCATATTTCACTCTAAATGTATCTTTGACTCTAATAATCTAACCCGCATTACCATATAGCCTAATGGTACAAAAGTGAAATAATAATAATAATAATAATAATAATAATAATAATAATAATAATAATAATAATAATAATAATAATAATAATAAAAATGTAATAATAACAGTCTTGGATTAGGCCTCCTGGCCTGTTCCGCTTCCAGAAGAAAGTCGGTCTTTCCATCTCTTCCTTGGTCTTCCGATGTCTGGTTTTCCATGAGGTGTATAGTCCAATAGTCTCTTGGGTAACCAATTGTTGGGCATTCTTAATACATGTTCACACCAGTTGTTACGGTAAGATTCTATAGTATCCGTAATGGCGGTGATATTCAATTCTGTTCGGATGTCAGTGTTCCTTTTATGGTCGTAGAGAGTATATCCTGCAAGAGGTCTTAGCAATCGCATTTCGGCAGCTTCTATTCTTCGAAGTTGTCCTTTCGTTAATGACCATGTCTCTGATCCATATAATAATGCCGGGACTGCCATAACTTCCTAGAATTTCGAAATTGTTTCAGGTCGAACTTTCTTTAATAGAGTTGATTTGATTGTTCTTAACAGTTTGTAACTGTAATTTTAATTCTATTTCCTATTTTATTTTATTTTATATTCTCTTATAGGCCTATTAATATTATATCTGAACTGTGACCGAACACGAGCGCTGCTCATTCGGTCTCAAATTTTATTAATACTACTGTATCTCCTCTTTTACATTGTTTGTATTATTTTATTTCTATTTCTCTTGTTTGTTTGTAATTATATTCTTTATTCTGTATATTTAAATTTAAATAGTTGCTGAAATTTGCCTAGTTTAATATCTACATCCCTGGAATTTATATAAGAAAGATTGCAGCCAAGATAGTTGAATGTGTTGACTTGTTCTATACAATTATTATTGATTGCAATTTTGGATCTTATATGGTTCTTTCCTTGGAAGGCCATGATTCTGGTTTTATTTATAGAGATTTCCAAATTGTAATTTTTTGCTATCTTGTATAGTGTGTGTATTACTCTCTGTAAATTGTCTTCAGAATTTGCTAAGATTATCTGATCATCTGCGTAAAGTAATGTGTTAAGTGAGAAGTTGTCAATCATAAAATTTGTGACCAATTCGTCTTCCCAATTTTTGGTAGGCTAATGTTATTTATATAAATATTAAATAAGGTGGTTATAGCAAACTGGAGAGGATGAGAGCGAGAGTCCGGCGATCATTAACAGGACCCCCCTCCCCTGGCTATGGGAGCACACCCAAACAGAAAAGCAGGCACGTTCATAGGCCTTAAGGTGGCATTCCCACCATTGGACTCACTCAGCGAAGGATTGGTACTCCATCCTGAGGACATTTTAAATACTCGAAAACTCCAGAATAACAATAATAATAATAATAATAATAATAATAATAATAATAATAATAATAATAATTCGTCGTATTTTTTTAAGTGATGAAATTTTATTTCTATGACTTTTTCATTTCATAACACACTTAACTTTCTAGATAACTGAATATATTTATGCCTATTTGCTCTATAATTTTGTTGTTAATTAATATTTTTCTTGTCTTTCGGTTTTTACTCGAAACACTTTTACTTTTGAAATTTTTGTACCACGATCTTTCAGAATTTTGTTTTATTTCTGGCTTGAAATCTGTAAATAATCTTCTGAACCTGATATTATTAGTAGATTATCAACGAATAGTTATTTGCAGGCCACCGATCGGCTAATGCGCTTGCTTGCCGACCAGAGTTACGGTCGGGCGCGGGTTCGATTCCTACTTGGGCTGATTACTTTTTTCGTTTTTTCCCGAGGTTTTCCCCAGCCATAAGGTGAATACGAGGTAATCTATGGCGAATCTTCGGTCTTGTATCGCTATCACCAATCCCATCGATGCTAAATAACCTAGTAGTTGAGACAGCATCGTTATATAACCAACTAAAAAAGTAAATAGCAATATCGTCAGTATTTAATTATTGCGAAACTCATAAAATTTGCAATAAGAATATAATGCTTTGTCTTCACCACACAGACATTCTGTACATCCCTGTCGTGTTGCATTTCTGCACCTTGGCGCTGTACTCGTACATACTGCTACCGGAAGCGGGAACTGGCGTACACTCGAAGTATTGTAGCAGATGGATGAGACGTCAGCCTATCCCCAGATGGATATTCACGCTTTGTAAGTTTTAATTTTCGGATTTCGGTAGTGGCTTCCCCATCCTATTGTCATCACGACACTATTGTTAAGACCACATCAGCTGATACCGCCATTGTGTGCAGACTTATTTCGAGTCGGGTGACTTGCCAAGTCGCAATCAGCTCTGCAATGAAAAAAAGTGCAGACGAGAAAGGAAACGAAAGTGAAGTAAAAAAAAAACACCGTCGAATTGCCATGGAGTTTGCCTAAAGTACTCGGAGACAAATGACTGTAGGCTGCTGCGTGTAGACCGCTGGCTTCTAAAGTCAGCCAGCGTCTTACTTAATAGCAGCTTACATCCCTTTCAGGACAGTTTGCTGCACAAAGGAAAGACATTTGTACCTTGAAGGTGTTACTGCAACAGTAGCGAGAGTCAAATAGGCATAAATGCGGTGCTAATAGTAGTTCTTATTTTTATTTTATAAGCAGTTAAAATTACATACCAGTTTGTGAGGCAATGGGATTATAACATCGCATAGAAATGAATATACATGTACGCACATATGGCTGTATCCATTGCCTACGTAACAGCATTCAGTTAGTATCAATTTATGCATACATACATACATACATACATACATACATACATACAAAGAGTTTTTTTTAAAGTTACAATATAAGGAAGAAAGTAAAAAATGAATAATTAAATAAAGGCGAATTCCGATTGGACTCCAATTACCATGAAGTAATATACACAGTGTATCAGCGACAAGCATTCTCTACAGGAAACTATAGAGAGTCGTGATATGACATACATACATACATATTGCTAAAACGAATAAAGCCCATTTAAAAATAATGTTCATTTTTGAACATTGTTATGACTTTCGAAGGAACAAATTCTAACTCAATTTTTTAATATTTTTTTGCAAACTAAGTTCTTTGCTGCATGTTAACTTAATGAACTGGAATATCTAAACTTTCAACTGACACTATAGTTCATTTGTCTGGTAAACTAAAAATTAATAAAGAAAGAATTTGTAATATCCTATGCGACTGAAACTAAAAAGAAGTCAACCATTCATACTTTTCTGCCCGAGGGCAGGTCTTTCACTGCACACCCAGCAATCTCCAATGTTTCCTATTTTCTGCCTTCCCCTTTGTTTTCGCATATGATCCATATATCTTATCGTTTATCATTTGGTATCTTCTTCTGTCCCGAACTCTCCTCCCGTTCACCATTACTTGAAGTGCATCCTTCAGAGGCAGTTTCTTCTCAGCCAATGACTCAACAAATTCCTTTCTCTCTTCCTGATCAGATTTACCATCATTTTTTCTTCACCAATTCTTTCCAATATAGCTTCATTAAATTTCTTACTCTGTCTGTCCAGATCAAATGCTAGATTCTTCTCTATAACTTACCCACATTTCAAATGCTTCTAGTCCCTTCTCTTCACTTTGTTGTAATGTCCATATTTTTCCCCATACGATACCACACTCCACATAAAGCACTTACAAGTGTAAATATTTTTTCATGAAGAAGGGAAGGAGTAACGGCGTTGCTCAGGTAATAAACACGTCTGTCAGCTGATTAGCACCTATGTTCGGACGTGGGCGTGTGATCGATTCCCTCTTAGGTATATTACTTGGTTTGATTATTTAGTCGGTTTCCCCAACTGTAAGACAAATGTCAGTACCGTAAACTGGGGTTACTTTGAACACAGAGGAAACTTTGAACATTTTTTCAGAAAATCATATTTAGGTTTCTACATGCTGCTATTGTTACAGATGGAGGTAAATTTGGTATGAGAATGATTTTATAATAATTTGCCTTCATCTATAACAAGTGCAGCATGTAGAAACCTAAATATGATTTTCTGAAAAAAATGTTCAAAGTTTCCTCTGTGTTCAGAGTAACCCCAGTTTACGGTAATCTCATGGTGAATGTTAGACCTCATCTCGCCAAATAAGTTACCATCTCGAGTTCACCGCTATGAAGTAACGGTTAGCCTGGCTGACCTTGAAACGGGCGGGATCGCTAAAAATCTCAATGATTGAACTATAAAACAATTTTTATCTTGAAAAGAAAGCAAAAACGAGCAAAACTGTATCAAACTTTTTTGTTTGTAATATCTCGAAGAATAATCCCTTGAAATTAATTACATTATTTATGGTTCACCCCATATACATATTGTAATATAAAGTTTTCAGGTTAAAATGATGTAGGTATCAAATTGATGGAGTTAGAAAACCAACTCTTCACGCTGTGGTCTGCCTCGCACCCGAGTTCCACAGGCTAGGAACCGCAATGTTTCTCAGGCGCACCCCGCAGCCCTCTCGCCTCAAGACGGGATCAAATGGCCGGTAATTACCGGGGCGCGGCCTCTGGCTTTTTCACTCGCCGCTCCCGTGTAGACACAAGGAAACGCGATGAGGTATCCACGCAAAATACGATGCAACGTAACGTAACCGCAGCGCCGTAATGTGAAACACATAGTTAAGGGGAGCTACTGTATCTATCCCGGTCTTTTACATTTTACCCAACGGCGCAACCTAAACATTTTCCCCCTATTAGTACATAATATGCTGTATATTATGCTAGTGGATTATAGCGTCTTATTAATTTGAAAGTCAATTAATACCAATATTAATAATACACCGATAATAAAGAAACAGCGTAAATTTCGGAGCTCATGCTACAATTTCATGTGGTCAAACAAAATATTTGTGATTAGATCCCATGAGTCATGAACTGTTTGATCAAGTCAATTAATTTAATGTTGCCCGAGAAAATATATACAGTATCTTAATAGTAGATCGATCGATCGATCAGTCGATTAATAAGTCAATGGATGAATGAATGAATGAATAAATAAATAAATAAATAAATAAATAAATAAATAAATAAATAAATAAATAAATAAATAAATAAATAAGTAAATGAGTGAATGAGTAAGTAAATGAGTGAGTGAGGAAATAAATAAATAAATAAATAAATAAATAAATAAATAAATGAGTGAATAAGTAAGTGAATGATTGAGTAAGCGAGTAGGTAAGTGAGTAAATAAATAAATAAATAAATAAATGAGTGAATGAGTAAGTGAATGATTGAGTGAGTAAGTAAATGCGTAAATAAATGAATAAATAAATGAGTACTTGAGTAAGCGAGTATGTAAGTGAGTGAGGAAATAAATAAATAAATAAATAAATAAATGAGTGAATAAGTAAGTGAATGATTGAGTAAGCGAGTACGTAAGTGAGTAAATAAATAAATAAATAAATAAATGAGTGAATGAGTAAGTGAATGATTGAGTAAGCCAGTAAGTGATTGAGTAAGTAAATGAGTAAATAAATGAATAACTAAATGAGTACTTGAGTAAGCGAGTAAGTAAATGAGTGAGGAAATAAATAAATAAATAAATAAATAAATAAATAAATAAATAAATAAGTGAGTGAGTAAACGAAGAAATAAATAAATTAATAAACAAATTATTAATGTGTCTGTGCGTAGATATCGTTTTGTGTTTACCTGATTTGGTAATGCATGGTACTAGTTGGCAACATGGAAAAGGCGGCCAGATCGGCTTTTAGAAACTAATCTTACTTAGACCCTACTATAAACTGACAGAAGAAAGGAGAATGTTGTTGATATTTGAGCAAATCAACCCTGCTTCGGGATGAACAAGAAGTTATAGTATGATAAAAAAAAACGCACAGTCTGCGCAAAGAAAATAATAGAGTACTATGACACGAGCATGACACATACTTACTTGTCATACGTCTCAAGCGCTTCGTAATGATTAATGTCTTCTGTGATGTTGGTATGATATTAACGTTTATTACTTTGTTCTTCAGTTATTATTCTGAAGGCAACCAAAAATTATTATTATTATTATTTCTTACTTATGGCTTTTATGGAACCCAGAGGTTCATTGCCGCCCTCACATGAGGCCGCCATCGGTACCTATCCTGAGCAAGATTAATCCAGTCCCTACCATCGTATCCCACCTTCCTCAAATCCAACGTCTCGGTCTCGCCAGAGGTGCTTTTCCCTCCGTTCTCCCAACTAACACTCTATATGCATTTCTAGATTCGCCCATACGTACTACATGTCCTGGCCGTCTCAAACGTCTGGATTTAATGTTCCTAATTATGTTAGGTAAAAAATACAATGCGTGCAGTTCTGCGATGTGTAACTTTCTCCATTATTCTGTAACTTCATCCCTCTTAGCCCCAAATATTTTCTTAAGCACTTTATTCTCAAACACCCTTAACCTCTGTTCCTCTCTCAAAGTGAGGGTCCAGGTTTCACAACTATATAGAAAAACCGGTCATATACCTGTTTTATAGGATAAATTCTAATTTTCAGCTTTTTTGAGAGCAGACTGGATGATAAAAGCTTCTAAACCGAACAATAACAGGAATTTGCCATATTTATTTACTGTTAGTCATAGCTTACTTAATCCCATTTATTATCACACTTAAATCTTAGTGTAAGATCCATTTCTTTTGTCGTAATTCCATTATCCTAACTCCCGTATAAAGATTACAAGAATTCCTAGGACTTCCGTTAAGTTCCTGTCACTTTCTATAAACGGATATTTTCATGCCATATTCTGTAGTTACTCCTTTGAGGGGGAATGGAATTGGATTTTAGATGAAAACTATGATTTATTATATTTGTTATAGTATTTCTTGTTTTAACACTCATTTTCCGTAAATTTGGTTTATTCACACAAAAGAAATCTTCACTCAACTTCTGTTTAATCAGAAAGATGACATTTTCAGTAATTCTTTATTTGTATGCTTTAAATTTAGTCTACTAGAACAAAGTTCTAGAAATTTGTTAAATTTTGGAGAAGTTACAAGGGATCATTAGTTAGTGAATAGTCCGAAGACAGGGTTGAACCTCATAAATAACACCAATAAGGCATAACTCATGAGGCAACTAAGCCAGGAAATAAAGGATTATGATGGCCAGTTCCTTTCCTCCGTAATGCACTGAAAAACGTTGAAAAAATGAATGAATGGTGAAAACTATTTCCCAGGAAGGAAGTAAATTAAAGTAAAACTACTGCTTCAGTATAAAGTCAACTTATATGTAGGCCTACATAAGCTGTAAAGTATCAGCTGTCTACTGGGTGTTCAGTTCAAAATGTGTCATGGCTCGCTGTATGCCGTCATGTGGCTAGCCGATGAGCCTAGAGAATTCAATCTTCCTACACTTCCGCAGAGGTGTATAACCTAAGAGATAGAGAAGTTGTCTAGCAAGTACGGTGTTCATTCTGAAGAGTACGTACCGATACGTACGGTAACGCCGGTAGTGGCAGGAATGTGAACTGTTTGGGAATACGTACTGTCGTGATATGGGGAGAGGGTTAAGACGATTACTTACGTGTTTGTTGACATTAACTTCGACGGTCAACATGGACACGGAGCATTTGATTTGTGTTGTGGAATGTTACCGTACGCAATCGATGATAACAAATACCCTGCGTACGACTTGCCGGCGCAAAACACAGTTCGAAAGAGGTTATGGTAGCACACAGACTTTACAAACGCCATCTGTTGCTACGACGTTCAAGTTATACCGCACACGTTCTCAAGTTCAGATTGAAGAACGCCTTAAATAATAGGCAACTTCTCTAACATATAAGCTGAAACTCGCTTCAAATCGGTGACCCAACAACAGTGACGTCATGACACACTTTGAAATGAACATCCAGTAATTTCTACAGTTCCTGGGAAAATGTTCCTTATGTGAGACTTAATTTAACTTTGTCAAGATAGGGAATTTCCTGTCACTTTAAGATGCTAAATTAGGCGTTGTAGATCATCTCCATTGCAACCTGTAACGTTACATTGAGTGAGCAGTGCACAGGATGTCTGTATTGCAGGTAGTGTTTCACCTCCGTTCGGTTTACCCTTTCGTACTCACTTCCTCTTCCATTCTCTTTGTTTTTTTCTTCTCATGTTTTTATCGCAGTCACCGTCTGCTCTCCATCTTGATGACCCGAGAACTTGGAATGAAGATGGTCTCTTCTTCCTACCTGGCTTCTTTTTGTTCCCCTCTCTGCACCAGCCATTTCTCATCGTGCAGACATTTGGAGATCTAGTTCTGTATCTACACGGCTGTTACACACTAATGCTGTATCAAAACTTTTGTTCTTTTCCTAAGAAACCATCCGAGGTTCATATTACAAGTTGTAATCTATCATAGTTTGTTTTTTATAAATTATATATTATTGCAGTTTCTGCTTATTCTATTAAGGGGAGAGGAGGGTATTTGTTTGGTGAAAAATGAGTAAATTAAAAAAAAAAATTCTTTAAAATACTCTGTGATATGTGTGGAATGCATAGCATAATATTTTGTGGGTATTTGTGCCCTTATCAGATGTTCAGACGCCATTGTTAAACTTCCTGCGTTATGGATTTTTAAATCACTCGCCCACTTTTATTGTTGTTTCCGGTAAATTGAATTTTCAAAAAAAATATATATATATATATTTAAAATACTCTTTGTTATGTGTGGAATGCATTGCATAACATTTCGTGGATATTTGTGCCCTTATCGGATATTGAGACGCCATTTTTAAACTTCCTGCGCTATGTATGTTTAAATCACTCGCCCCCTTTTATCGGTTTTGGTAACTTCATTTTTTGCTACATTGTCAGACAAAAATGGATATAATTTCTGAACTATGAGATACATGCATGAAATTTAGAACACACATTCTTTAGACTATTAGAAAACGTTTCTCTGTAACAGAATTTTGTTAATTGGTTTCATTTTAAAACTACGTCCGTTTGTTTGCAAGAAAGGAATTCAGAAAACTTTATTAAATTTTAATTGTTTATTTTACAAACGTAAGGATTAATATCAAAATTCTGTTACAGACAGTTTGTAGAGCATGCTTTTGCAAGTACATTGCAAAACACGGGATGAATCTACCTTTAAAAATGGTTTAGATATATCGGTGTTAGTAAAATCCTGTATTGGGTATATTTTTTTCAAATCTGGGCCTCCCAAATAATTTTTTTCAAAATGTTTATTTTTGGTTGAATTGCTACAGCTATGAGCTCTCTACATACAAAAAATTAATATTTTACACCAAATAGGAAAAAAGTTTTAAAAAAATACCATCCTCTCCCCTTAAACTAATTTTGCATAAAACGTAGCAAAATCAGTAAGCTAGATAGAATTATTTAATAAGAACAAAAGTTTCGGAAAAATGTTTAATTATACCAGTACTCATGTCAAAACTTGCAAAATCAACAAGCTAAATAAAAATTGTTTAATAAGAGCACAATTTTCAGAATTATCTTTAATTATTTATTATAAACTTAGTAAATCAATATGAGAAATATAAATTCTTTAATGAGAGCAGATTTGTAGGAACATTGAATAGGGTATTTCAAGAAGAGCCCAACTGACACATTTTTTATTTCTAATTTTATCCTGATCTTGTGTTCGTATTATGGAGGAGCATCTGTATATGAAAAGTACGGCCCAACATTCTATTCGGAACACTACGGAAATGGTGCCTACAAATACCGGATATTTCAACAAGGGCTCCATTATCATAATAGGGCCGTTATTGAATATTCTATTTACTAATGGATCATTCTTGAACTCTAATGAGTACCATAGTTTGGCTGTAATGAAGTAGTTTGAATGCTTTTCATTTATAGAAAATAATATACCTCAAACTGTAAAACGACGAGTTTTCACTGTTGGTAGTTGAGGACGAAATAAAAACATAAAGATGTTGAGATTTTGGCGGTCACTTGTAATAAATGGGAGGTTCACTGAAGTTCTTCACCATTTCCTGAAAGCCTACATAGTTCAGTGATAGGCACTTTGGCGTGATTGAGAGAAAACAAAGGAAAATAGAAAGAGCTGAAACTTTTGAAGAATGGAATAGTTTGATAGAAGAGAGTTATCCTGTTGAAAGAGTGGGAAGGGGCATAGTAAATAATTTCAGTGGAGCACTTACATACTATTACAAATAAAAGTTCCAGTGTGAAGGTTAGAAGTTCATGATAGCTAAGTATTATACAAACTTTTCGAGTTCAATGTAAACAACACAAAACCACACAATGAAGGCACTTATGACATTTAATGCATTCATCACTGATGCATTTAAGATGATAAAACAAACATACAAATCATAAATATGCCCACAGTACCTGTTTATGCGAAAGCTCTAAAACGGAGAGATGTTTTGAACCTTAAGCAGTATTTATGTGTTAAAAATAAACCATATTACTTATAGCTTGAATCTGACCCATAATAGTTGGTCTGACAGTGAATCTGATTAGGTCTGTGATATTTATTGTTGAATTTCTGACCTCAGAAGTTCATAATTAAACTGTTAAAGTAGATATTTTGTGTTAATTTTGAGAAAGTAAATGTTTTTCCTTTTTCCTGTATAAGATAGGTAAACAACGACCCTATTACCACTTTCAATTGTCTGTAGAAAACGTGGTAATTTCTGATAAAGCGCAATTTTTGTGAAAATATGTTTGTATATATACACTCTTTGCAGTACAAGTTTCACACATTAGAATTTCACTGTAGTTTGGGGAAAAGCAGTTTCTTTTTTTATTTATTTTTTATTTTATTTATTTATTTATTCTGGTAGAGTTAAGGCCATGAGGCCTACTCTTCCGCACTACCAGAAGTGAAATACATAATGAAACAATGGCAAATATAGGAAAGTCATACTTAAATATGAAAATAATTTTCATGCACATTAACAAGCTTACACGGGCTATAATGAAATATTAACTAAACATGATACATAATTAAGTCATTTACAATTCATATCCTAATTCTACTTTATGATAGGCCTAAATGACAATTTATATACACACAGAATAACCTATAAAAATCGGCTAACATTCAGAAATCAATTTCATGTAAAAGTATGTAATTCTTAATTCTTAATTTAAATTGATTAAACGTCCGGTAATCCCTGACATGATGAGGTAAGGAGTTCAATAGGCGACAAACTGACACAGTGAAAGAGGATGAATAGAAAGAGGTGCGGTGACGAGGAACGGATAATAAGGCCTGATGTTGATTCCGTAACGTTGTAAGATATTCAAAGCGAGTTCTCAGATATTTAGAAGTAGAAGTGAATAATATTCCAAACAGAACAGATAAAGAATGTGCTGTTCTACGTTTCTTTAGGCGGACCCAAGAAAGAACTTCAAAAGACGGCGTTACATGGTCAAATTTAAGAGTATTGCAGATGAAGCGGACAATTTCTTGTTTTTCCTGAAAAAAAAAAAGGTTTTCTGAAGTTAGGCTCTTCTTGAAATATTCTATTCAACTGTATTTATCATAAAACTTAGTAAGATCAGGAAGCTAAATTTAAATTATTTAATAAGAATAAAAGTTTCAGGAAAATCTGTAATTGTAGCAGCACTTATTATAAAACTTAGCAAAACCAATAAGCCAAATACAAATAGCTAAATGAGAAAATTTTCAGGAACATTTAGCTGCACCTTTTCCGGGAAATTATCATCACTGATTACCAGTGATTGTTTCGCGCTTACTTATCGGACAAACCAAGTACAAACCAAGTCTGTGAGCTAGTCCCGACTGAGTGACTGAGTTGAAGGCATAATAAAATGGAAGGCTCAAAGGCGAACTAATTACTCCTATAACACATGGCTTCCATAGCTTCCACTCCGCTTCCTGTGGACTCAGTATTCGTCACATCATTGCTAAGTTCGTAAGATTAGTAAAGTTTGGACTGCAACGCTCTCCCTCTACCGTTTCAGGTAAAGATTTATTAAGTGCCTTCATTTGCCACGATGGGAACCACCGTCTTCTATATATTGTCTTGTTAGGAGTTGCCAAGAAGAATACTTTCACTAGAAGTTAATGCATTTCAGACTGTAATTTGTTTGTGGAAGTTGCTGATGCAGTTTTAAACTTGTAAGCGTAGGGAAAATTTATGTTTAAGGGGTGTGAAAATGTCGACAATGTAAAGATTTTGCTCACCTCAAATTTTCGTAGAAAGGATCGTGAAAGGTAATCATTTATCTACAAATTCACGGACATAATATAGAACAAGAAAATTTCACGAGTTGAAAAATAAATAAATGATTCATAAAATGAAAGTGATACTTACTTATTTACTTACTTACTTATAAACAACCCGGGTAGAAAGGATCATGAAAGGTAATGATTTATCTACAAATTCACGAGCATAATATATAACAAGAAAATTTCACGAGTTGAATAATAAATAAATGATTCATAAAATGAAAGTGATACTTATTTACTTACTTACTTACTTACTTACTTACTTACTTACTTACTTACTGGCTTTTAAACAACCCGGAGGTTCATTGCCGCCCTCACATAAGCCAGCCATTGGTCTCTATCCTGAGCAAGATTAATCCAGTCTCTACCATCATATCCCACCTCCCTCAAATCCATTTTAATATTATCTTCCCAGCTACGTCTCGGCCGCCCCAAAGATCTTTTTCCTTCCGGCCTCCCAACTAACACTCTATATGCATTTCTGGATTCGCCCATACCTGCTACATGTCCTGTCCATCTCAAACGTCTGGATTTAATGTTACTAATTATGTCAGGTAAGAATACAATGCGTGCAGTTCTGTGTTGTGTAACTTCCTCCATTCTCCTGTAACTTCATCCCTCTCAGTCCTAAATATTTTCCTTAAGAACCTTATTCTCAAACATCCTTAATCTCTGTTCCTCTATCAAAGTGAGAGTCCAAGTTTCACAACCATACAGAACAACCGGTAATATAACTGTTGTATAAATTCTAAATTTAAGATTTTTTGACAGCAGACTAGATGACAAAAGTTTCTCAACCGAACAATAACAGACATTTCCCATATTTATTCTGTTTTTAATTTCCTCCCGAGTATTATTTATATTTGTTACTGTTGCTCCCAGGTATTTGAATTTTTCACCTATTCAAAGGATAAATTTCCAATTTTTATGTTTTCATTTCGTACAATATTCTGGTCACGAGACATAATCATATACTTTGTCTTTTCCGGATTTACTTCGAAACCTAACTATTTACTTACTTCAATTAAAATTACCGTATTTTCCCTAATCGTTTGTGGATTTTCTCCTAAAATATTCACGTCATCCGCATAGACGAGCGGACTTTCCTAATGGCATACTCTAGAGCAAAGAAAATTAAAGTGGTGCATATTATAATTGCGTCAGTTATTTGATTTGCTTGCATTGAATCGTAATTAATTTCCTCCTACAGTGTAGTAGATTAATGAAAAAAGAACGAAGTAAATACTTAGAAATACGACCATAGGTACCTATCATTCGTTATTCTAACTACAGTCGAAAGATAGAAGGAATTGAATAATGGAAATACAGTGGAGTCTTGATAATTCGATCATTCCTTGCACAGAGGAGTGACAGATTAGCGAGAGTGCCGGATTACTGAGAGTGCTAAAAATTGTTTTTAATTTAATGTTTTAAGCTGCGTCAACTACTTCAATTGCACTTCTAAATCGAAACTATAACGTTTCACATATGACCGACGCGTGTATGCGTAGCCTATGTAATAAGTGCATAAGTAATGCAGTATAACCCATGACACTGGTGCAAATTTCCCAGAAAACTATTACATTGGAAATAATAGAAAGTACACGAGGAGGAGGCCGGGTAATTGAGAGGGCGGATTAGCGAGATTCTAGTTAGTTAAATTTTATAAAAAGAACACAAAGAAGTTTAAAATGTTGGAATTTCTATTTAATGTACATTTTATAGAAGTGACATCCCATGAGATATATTTATTGGGTGTATTTGATGCTGAGAAAATTTATGTTGATTATTTCTGAATTCGCTGATAATTAGTTGCAATAGGTTACTATATTCAATGAAAAAATCCCAGACCTGACCGGGAATCGAACCCGGACCACCTTGCGTGACAGTCTGAAGGTCTGACCATTTAGCCACAGCAGAGGTACCATGCATATAGTAAGCCTATCAGAGATCCTCGGTGACGTATACATTGTCATCCAATTCGAATTTACCTGTGAGTAACGTTTTGCAGGAAATAGTTCATTAAATGATAGCAGTGGATTCGCATAATATTTAAAATTGCGTGAAAAGTTTAAGTGTATGGTTTCAAATAATCATCGGTCATCTCTTGAAACGGATCATTTTAGTATGGTCATAAAACAAAGCACTTGAAAACGAATATTGGAACCAGGCAAGAATATAAATTTATAATGCGCTGATCAAGTCATTGTCGTGTCGCTGTTATTTCCGGTGTGACTCCTCCTCTTTGCTTACGTCTTAGGAAGTGAAGGCTCTATAAAGTCTACGTAGGTAGTATCGTTTGCCATTTTTGTTCTTTCGTTGCCGAGCTACCAAATGAGGAATCTATTTGCTTCGCCGTTAAACATTATCATGTCGTAGCCCCTATGATAATAAATCAAACGCACTGTAATTGAGCAAATAATTGAGCGGCAAATAACGTCCTCGTGTGATTTCTGCGAACCCCAACGAAAGAGCCAAAATGGCGGGCGATTATATTAAGTATTTATCGAGCCTTAGGAAATTCATTACACCATCAATAGCGAATGACAAGACGCACACGTTTAAATGTAGCCGACCTACAACGTGATTGGCTGCCGGAAATAAGAGCGACGGGACATAGTAGGCCTAATACTATGATATTCAAACTTTAAAATCTTCCAATATTCATTTGTTGCGAGTTGCATCGTCGTGTTCCTGCTATGGAAGATGATGCACGTAAATTATTACAGAAATTTTAACGGATATTTTAGCAGAATAAATACCCATTTAAACTTCCCAAGTTAAAATTGGATGTGAAAACTTCAGGTCGACTGATGTGGAAACCAAATAATAATGTATGAATGCGAATTGTCGTAATGAAAAGAAATGCACTGCAACATTTCTTATGAACGAAACTCTCTAATCAAAGCGTAAAGCAAACCTGTAATTGTGGCTCGCATGTCAAGCTTTATTGCTGATCACAGTCACTGAAATCCTACGCAGTGTACTGAACGAAATAAATGTCTTGCCTAGCATACGCCCAGTTTTGTATGAGGATATACTTGTATTTACTTAAAGTAGTAGACGCTCATACATTGTTCATTGAGGAAGCATAAACCGATGGAGATAAAAATATATATTTGTATCTAGATATACCAAGCTTCTAATAGTAAGGATGGAGTGGATGAGCATATAGGCCGAGTACCGTATTACTGCTGCAGAAACTATACAAATATATCGCAACATATGAATATTTTAACTTTTAAATGGAACTGTAAGTACTTCCCAAGAATCTGTTTAATTATATATCACAGGCATGTGAAATACCTAGCCTACTTTAAAAATATGATATTGAATAAGATTATGTTATTTTCTTTAGTCACAACTTATACAGGGTGTTAAAAATGTATGCAGTATCTTAGGAGGTCATAGTATACATCAAAACAAGAAAAAAATGTCTAATAAAGGTGGGTCCTACAACACATACTTTATGAGATCTGAACACTTGTTCGTAGGAGATGCTGGATGTGACGTCCATTTATGGCAATACATTTTTCTGTCCTACAATACAGCAGACTACCAATCATACCGTAGTTGATGGAATACTGATACGTCGCAAGGAATACTGAAAACCAAACTTTCGTTGGGGATATAAGCGTGGTTCAGCAGGGATGGTGTTGTGAATATTCGTAATTGGCATGTGTGGGCCGATGAAAATTCCCATGCACTTTAAGAAACAAGGCATCAGCACCGATTATCAATCAACGTATGAACAGGCGTTCTTGGTGATAGATTAAGAGCCATACGTGCTACCACAGAAATTAACTGGGGCTCGTTATCAGGACTTTCTTATTAACGTATTGCCTACCTTGCTGGACTATTTGCCATGTCAACAAAGACTACAGATGTGGTTCATGCATGATGGCACACTAGCACATTTTCTCCGTAATGTGCGTGAACACCTGACGCTGACATTTCAGGCCCGCTGGATTGATTGGGGAGGCCTGTTCGTTTCTCAAACCTAAATCCCCGAGACTTTTTGTTATCAAGAACAGCCAGGTCAATTTCAAAGAGTACGTGATTCCTTACGCCGAAGGACAGAGAAATGCATTGCCATGAATGAACGTTATATTGAGCACCTCCTACGAACAAGTGTTCAGATCTCAGAAAGTATGGGTTGTAGGACTCATGTTTATTATACATTATTTTCATCTTTTGATGCATACTAGCACCTCCTAAAATATTGAATACTTTTTTTTAACAATCTGTACACACCGACGTACGATCATTTACAAAAAGAAACTGTGTCAAGTTCAGTTAATATTTGAAAGATATTCAGAAAATCATTTACTGTTCGTTTAATGCATTGCAGGAGAACCACACAATGAAGCATAGTGCCATGTATAAAATTTGGAATGCTATCGGTATGATGTTGATGTTAATTTCTACACTATCGCTATGCAGTATTGTGGATTACAGCTTGAATATGTTAAACGAAAATGGCAACATGGGAAGTTGCGTAAGTTCCGTCATTGGAAACCATATATCTCACCGATATCGAATAATTATCTTCTTGAGAAAAATAAACAAGTTCCACAATGAAGCAACAGAATTTACAACAGAGATATCAAGCGCAATACATTTACAAGAAGAGACAGTCACAATGCTACATCAATCATCTATGTTACCGGTAATTGTATACGAGACCAAGAGAAAAATAATTAGATATAAGCAAGATAGTTATCTACTCTTTACTGGCTCAGACTTGAGGGATCTTAAATTTCAAATTCAGATATTTATTTATCATCAGGTATATTTGTCTCTTGGTACGAATAGATTCTTTATTGTAGTGACTGGAAATGTTGAGAGAGATGCTAAGAAAATCGCGGAGAGAGTTCAATTGTTCATGTGGTATCGCCATAAGTTGTCTAATATATTGGTGATCATCCTGAACTTCAGCATGTCCACACTTGATGTGTACACCTGGTTGCCATTCAGCTCGGAGACGCAGTGCAATCTTCAACTTGACGTTGTCCGTGTCGCCCAGTTCACATGCGATCAATTTCAACACGATTCATATAAATTTCTCAATGGAATAGACCGAATCCAGAGGTCATTTCATGGTTGCGCAATTACAATACGCGCATTTCAAGAGGGTTATGTACTAACTCCACACAATTCTGTCGAGAATGTCAATGGAAATTACGAAATTCTATTGCTAAAAATCATTTTTAAGAAATTGAATTTGACTTATGAATTCACGCCTTTCTTGCAACGTACAAGACCGGTATTTCTACTAAATGTAACTATGGGCAATGTTGACGTTCTTGTAGGGAATTTAGTTTTACAAGATCATAATTTTCCGTCCTCGATGAATCCTACAGTTTCGTTTCATTCCTACACATTCAAATGGTTTGTACCATGTGCAAGGCAGAAAACAAGATTAGGTATTGTCACCAGAGTGTTTTTCCTTCAAGTATGGTTTGCACTAATCGCTGTATATTTTTCTTCTGGTGTACTTATTTGGATATTAGCAAATCAATGTAATGTTCATGGACGAGGAGAAGCTTCGTCATACTTGAGTATATCGGGTACGTTCACGAATCTGTGGGCCGTTTTGCTGGGGGTTTCAGCTTCAAACTTACCACGTTGCTCCTCAGTCAGAGGTATGTTCATTATATTTGTCGTTTTCTGTTATGCAATAGGAAATATGTATCAAGTGTTCTTCACCAGTCTTCTTGTGGATCCAGGCAAGGAGAAACAAATTTCGTCATTCGATCAACTTCTCAATTCTGAACTACAAATTTTCAAGCGGTGGAATAATATGCATTTAATACTGAGTATTTCTGAGGAAATATTTGAAGGTCTTAATGAACGAGCGCAGACTTGTCATCATTATCGCAAATGTTTCCAGAGAATAGACATTTATAAAGATATTGCTTATTTTGAAAGTAATGAGCACTATAAATTCTTTTTAAGCCTATACCCTGATTCACACATCTGCTCTATTGAAGATTGCACTGTGTTACTACCCAGTGTTATGTTTGTGAGGAACCCTCTTCTACTGGAACAATTCAATAATGTAATAACAAATCTTCTCGAATCGGGAGTATTTCACAAATTGTTCAGAGATCATAATTGGATTCCTTCACAGGCAAGATTCTATTTACATGAGGACAGATTGCTTTTCAATATGTCATCAGTTGAAAAGAAAGAAGAATTTTTCATATTCCTCATGGAGCACTTATCTGTGGTATTCTACTTGTATCTTTTTGGGTGCGCGCTGAGTTGCATTATTTTCATAGCAGAGTTGATGTGGCATTGCTATCGTCCAAATGGTAAATAGTATTTTTAAAATTCAAATATTTTTCACTTTGAATATAATCCCTTTTTCAAAAAATGTCTTGATGGTGTTACTCTCTGTGCATCTATCATCAACTATTGATTGAGTTTATATTACATTTACTATCTGAAAATCAATATACAGTCCGATTTCTATTTAAAAGGAAAAAAAAAAAAAAGATTTACATGAGCCACATGGAGGTTGCATCTCCTGTAGGACATACAAGATCTCTTCATATTTTGAAGAATGGGTCTTTTCCGGTACATAGCTTTTCATGTAGAATAAATCGACAAATATTGTTTATTAAGTTTTTTCATGAGACTATTCGTACTAGAGTAGTACATTCGGTCTTTCGGGTTTCAGCGTGGTCCGCCACCGTACGGAATTCTTTGCAGGAATGTATGTTTGATATGCTATAGGAACGCGAGACAAATGTTGTGCCCTTTAGACATATCTAAAAATTTACCAAGACAACACAAAAGAGTTGGACATTACGTTGAAACTTCCTAACTCCCCATCAACATGATCGATATACCAAACTTGCTTATGGATAAGGATTCTAACTTTGTAAATTAATCTCAAACTTTGAAATAATCACAAGTTAAAATATTCACTTTTACAAAGTTTATTTGTAAAGTACTATAATTAAAAAGTTATATATAAAGTTTTAAAACTAAATAGTTAAATATAATTACAGTTTATAGTAGTAGGGATTACCCTGTTCCCACTCAGAGATGATGCCGTTTTTACTTCTCTCTGGTCGTCGCGATGTTCCTCCGGTCCCAAACTGTACAAAAGTTACTAAATCTCACAGTCGCATTTGTACATTATTCTTCTAAACGTGAGATATTTCATAAAAATTAATTTAAAGATTTTTTCTTATAACGACAATAAATTAGCATACTCATCTAAGACCTCGCACGATCATAGTAGAGTTAGAACCTTTTGAACTTATTACAAATTCCCTCTGCTTTATTCTGTATTTTTAATATCTTTAAAAAATTGTAAAAATTTACGAAATTTATTTCCAAAAATTTGGGTAAAAATTTAGTGACAAATTATGCATTTCTGTTATATTTCCACAAATCTATGTTTTTTTTTTTTTTTTTTTTCCTTTTGATATGGTACACACTATACTTCCTCATACGCACAACACATCACAAACACCAATCACAACTATAGCAACTTAGAAACAGAAATGGAAATCCTAACATATTGGATCGAAAAAAGAAGAAATTAAATACACTACAACAGTAAGAAATAAATATATAGACATATAAAAACAAATTCTCAACAATTAAATTTCAGAACACATACCCTATTTGAGATAACACATAACAGAACACGTTCCCACCACCAGAAAGAAGTAAGGACCTCATTAATCTGCGCTCGTTTCGTTTGTAACATCAGAAAATTCGATCATGTAACATCGTCACTAGAATTGTTGTCTTGGAGTCCACTTAAAGAAAGAAGATTCTTCAACTCTCTCTTATTACTATTTAAAATCATCCAAACCTCCACACCCTCTTACCTAGCATCTCGTTTTGTTTACCTTTCACTACCTCGAACCCGGAACATGTACCTTCTCTCTATTCCTCTGCACAGAACATCCTTCTACTCATCATCTTTCAGCATATCTATTCCACGCCTCTGGAATTCTCTCCCTGACCACGTCAGAGACTGTCGGGCAATATCAAAATTCAAATTTAAATTAAAAAATCACATTCTAGTTCGTGGAATTGCTTGTTGAACACATGTCAGGTTGCGCAACTTCACCTTAACCCATGACATACCCAGTATAGTATGGGTATAGTAAATATTGTAACTATGCTGTTGTAAAATTGAATATGAATATGTAATGTATTTATTATTATTATTATTATTATTATTATTATTATTATTATTATTACTACTATTACTACTACTACTACTACTACTACTACTATTATTATTATTATTATTATTATTATTATTATTATTATTATTATTATTATTATTATTATTATTGTCAGTTATCAATATCATCATTGCTATCTGTTTTCTTTCTTTTCGTTGTATCAGCTCGATGAGAGCACTATAATGTACTTTTGACTCTGTTGACCCTCTATAGGGCTTTAACTTAATTTGTACTATTTTCATCAGTGTTTGTATTTCTTTTTTGTATTTATATGTGCTATCTGGTAGGATGGAAGAGAAGGCCATATGGCCTTAATCCTGTCAGATTAAATAAATTATTATTAAATTAAATTAAATTAATATCTGAAAACGGCCACACATCAAACCGAAACTAGTTAATTAACGTAAATTACCAACAAAGGTTTACATTAACACAGGAAAGTTGTCTGTAACAAATTTACCAGATGTTAAGTAAATAAATACTTGATTCAATTCTGAATTTGTAAAGAATATGCACATTCGCAAATAAGCGTATAGCAGTTAAAATGTAGGCTACATAGATTATGTAATAGTTGCGAATATTTCCCACATTATTTCAGAATACAATTTTAAACAAAAATATTTTTTTCATATTAATAGTCGCTATGCAGCAACATATTCTAGTGGTAAACATGAACAAGGTTAATTGTTTTGTATATTTTTTTCTCCTGGTAGCCTATTATGAAGTGTGTTAAGAGTAACTGCACATTTTCATATTTATCTACTTTAGTATGTAATAACGCATCTGATACTTCAACACGTTAAATTCATCAGAGTATTGAATTCTACTTGCGTTAATAGTGGCTATACACTGTGGTTACAAATTTATTGGACGATTCCAGAAGGCAATATTTTCACCAATATTGAACATAAATAAATTATCTTACCACAATTTGAAAAACGAAAGTTTGAAGTTTTATACTGACATTAGATGTACTCGTTGTGAGCGTAATACGGCAGACGTACACGCGGTGATCCCATTCTTGCCATATATCTCAACCATGTCTCGTGTGACGTTCCTGATTGCTGTGTTAATATGCCTTCTGAATTCGGCCAACGTCGGTGGTAGTGGAGGTATGTAAACATTGTCCTTGACGAAACTCCACCGAAAGAAATCACTGTGAAATCCGGTGAACGGGGTGGCCACGTGCAGAAGATGCTGTCTGTGTCCGTTGCACGACCAATTCATCGACCTGGTAGGTGTTGATTTAGGAAAATTTGCTAATTCCACAACTCACGGACAAGAAGAAACAAGGGTTCATTTTCCAAAAAGACGGAGCACCTTGACATTGATATACAGAGGTCCGGAGGTATCTAAATCAATACCTATCAGATCGATGGATTGGTCATGCAACGGGCGCAGACAGCATCTTCTACACATGACCATCCCGTTCACCGGATTTCACAGTGTAATTTTTTCTCTGGGCTTTAGTGAAGGAAAATATTTACATACTTTTACTTCCAGCGACGTTGGCCGAATTGAAAAGGCGCACTAACACAGCAATCAGGAATGTGCTACCGAGGGTTTGGAAAGAATGAGATCATTGCCTGGACGTTTGCGGCACTATACGTGGGGCTCACATCGAGTGCATATAAGGTCAGTATAAAACGTAAAGCTTCCCTCTTTCAAATGGTGGTAAGATAACGTATTTATGTTCAATAATGGTGAAAGCATAGCCTTCTAAAATTGTCCCATAATTTGTAACCACGGTATATACAATCATATTAGCTTACAAATATAGTGGAATAATCAGACATCGTGTTAATAATGAATTTACAGTCTTATATTTTAGCTTGTAATATATAATGAAATAATATTTTATTTAATTTCACTTTTAAATATTCTTCCTCATAATTTATAAGACAAACATTAATTAATTTATTCGTACTAGTGAATTTCACATAAAATACTTTTGTTAGTGTGTTAAATGTAATAAAAATAAAAGTTGGATATAAATAGCGAATATGAAGAACATTATGTAGTGAAATATGTTTTTAAAATATTTAATATTGCACTCTTAGATTTGTATGGATAAAATATTAAAACTGAAAATTTGAAATAAATTGTTAGTGAAGATGTGTCTCAGATTTCAGTGTGTTATATGCACTAATAAAATAAAATAAAAATTTCCTGTGTAAATAATGAATGAGCAGTGTCAAATTTGAAAGTGTTGCATGGAGTGAAAAATATAAATTCGTTTTGTTATAGTTGAAAAATTTCTACATCTTGTTTTTCCGTGTAAAATATTAATGTAATTAATGTAATGTAATATTCTAATTTATTTGAATATTCTTTGTGAATTTGAAATGAACATTGCAGTTTTTTAAATTTACTAAACTGTATTTACTTTCTATATGTAGTGAGTTTGAACTGTTATCATTTATTTTATGAATATAATTAACTGAAGAGTGTTAAGCCTATTAAATATTATAGTTACTAAGTAATGTTAGTGATCTTTCACTATCGTCTTTTAGGTTGACTATTACACTTTTATTATGTCATACTACTTTTGACCAATAAAACGGTACGAAAGGACGTATTTCAACCAATCATGGCTGCTTATCGCACTGTTTTATCGCGTCCCTAGCATTTGTTTAATTTTATCGCGTCCCTAGCATTTGTTTCTTTTAAAGAAATAAATATCAAAAGTCCTTCAAAAACTGTCTATTCAAAATGCAAAATATTGCATAGGTTACACGAACGTATCTTTGACTAGCGCTTTCGCTATTATAATAGCATCTTCAGGTCAGACTTGACAGTTAAACCTTCATGAGGTCTCAAAAATTAATACATAAAAGTATTTGGAGTTAAAGCTTGCAGAAACATGTATGCAGCTTATAGATCAAAATTTGTTTAAAAATTGAAGTCTGCAAAACATATATGCAGCTTAAAATTGAGACACAGACAGTTAAAAGAATAACAAATTAAAATATTGTTTTGCATCAGTCATCACGACGTGGCAGCACATTGTAAAATCTGCAAAAATCAATAATAAGTCTTAGTGAAGGGACCTGTATAGAAAACAGAAAGAAAAATGAAGTGACGATAAACCACTTACGAGATCTTTAGTGTTGGCGTAGTAAAAGAAGTAATGTTGCCTGGTCGGTAGCGTGGTAATGACTGGTGCAATAACACAGTATGAGAAAACACGTCATGACACGTCATAGACATTTTTAGCGCGGGCTTCCGGTGGATGACCAGCGTTTTTCGTATTCATAAACCAGTGTTTGCGATAGGATATGATTTGAATTCTGTACAAGTAACCAGTGGATAGCCGGGGCTAGCTTAGTACGCTCGTAGCGCGTGCTGCGAAATGTCTATGAATAGCACCCTTCGAGACTGACCGCGTTGCCTGGAGCTTGAGATCCCACTAAATAGTCTTAAATGACCAAGTCGTTATTTTTTTCTCCTCTCTCTTCTTCTTTTTTTTTCGTTTCTTTTTTTATTATCTTGTTATACAGTATATCCACCATGAACCTGACACATTTCATTTGGCTCCCAAAAATCAATGAATGGAAATAAGTTGGTAACACGCATTGCAATATGTAGAAAAACTGTGGAAATTTCGTTGGCTATTTTTGAAACCCGCGCGAGAGGTTGTACGTGGCGCTGCGGTAGCTTAAGTCAAAATGGCGACAGCGCAAGAGCGAGCACAAGCGATCTGGTGGTATGCTGAAACAAATTCGGTGATTCAAGTGCAACGCAACTTTCGGCGCGTGTTCCAGAAGGACCCACCATCACGGAACACCATTAAGACATGGAAACAGCAACGGGAAGTGTGGTGAAATTGCATGGTGGCGGTAATGTGCGCGTATCAGAGGAGCGTGTAGCAGCAGTGAGACAGGCGTATGAACGAAGTCCACGCAAGTCAGTTCGACAAGCGGGACGAGAACTGCAGATGCCGAAGTCCACGGTACATAAGATACTGCATCGCTCTCTTGGGTTTCATGCATACAAATTGCAGTTGGTTCATGAACTGAAACCAGTTGACGGTAATAAGAGGCAGGCATTTGCTACCGACATGTTACAGCACATTGATGAAGACCCAACATTTTTAACTCGCATTGCTTCTTCTGATGAGGCCACTTTTCATTTATCGGGCAAAGCCAACACACATAATGCGCGTACTTGGGGGTCAGAAAACCCACGCTGCATTGTGGAACACATTCGTGACAGCCCGAAATTAAATGTGTGGTGCGGATTGATGCACAATTTGATCATCGGCCCCTTTTTCTTTGCAGAACAAACAGTTACGCGCAATACCTACCTCGACATGTTGGATCAATTTGTCGTGTCTCAGTTAATGTATTTGCAGCCGAACGTCATCTTTCAACAGGACGGCGCCCCACCACATTGGAGCCTGATCGTTCGAGAATTTCTCGACACACAATTTCCCGGTCGCTGGATTGGGCGTGATGGACCGACAAGATGGCCACCTCGATCACCGGATATTACCCCTCTAGACTTTTCTTGTGAGGATATGTCAAGAACAAAGTGTATACAAGCCACAAAATTCGTGATCTTGAACAGCTACGCGGCCGCATAAGAGATGCCGTCAATTCCGTTACGCCCGAGATGCTTCAGAAGACCTGGCAGGAAATTGAATTCAGGCTAGATGTTCTTCGTGCAACGAGAGGATCTCGTGTTGAGGTGAACTGATTTTTTTAATAAAACTTGGTGAGTTACTCTTGATATTGCATGCATTCTTTTCTTTTTACCCCAAGCAGTATGAATTATGCAGCAATTTCAAATGTGTCAGGTTCATGGTGGACACCCTGACTTTACTAAATACAGTAAGTAACTTAATTCAAACCAATAAATACAACACAAGAGCTATACATATATAACAGTTGCAAAAGTAGAAAAAAGTTCAGTCAGGTATAAACAACTGTGGCGATTCAAGACTGCTTGACGTTCGGGACTTCGGGAGTGATCAATCTCGGCGTCTCGAAACACTCACACGCAGTCTTTACGTCAACGACGCGACGTATAGAACATTGTCGTGCGGGTTTTCGGCTTTGCGGGCGCTGTTAGTATTGCTTTCTCGATCGTTGTTCATCTCTAGTATGCACATATCTACAAATGAATAAATGGTAGAAATTACAATAATACAATAAATCACACTAAAAGGAATATTATTTATACTGACTTCTTGCATTTTTTTTCGATATGTTGACTGTCTCAATCACTGAACAGCAGACCTGAACTGTGTGTCTGGGATTCAATGCAAGTGACTTATAGACTATTATTATGACCAAAGCTCGGAACTTGGGGACTTGTGTCTTTGAACGTGGCTAAGCGACCGGACTTCAATGTCAACAAACTCCCGCCTCCAGCACAGAGGTACTGTAAGGTCTGCTATAAAAGTGGTTCCTGGCTGGAACAACATAATGATAATATTATGGTAGGTTGAAACAAGTAATTTTATATCATATATATATATATATATATATATATATAAACATGCAAAATATGTCAAATTTAAGTTCTGCCCTGTACATTTTATTACAGTGTATGACTACATACATTCGAATATTTTTCGAACCCATACCTTCTTCGTCTGTTAGTTAAACATGATTTGAAACGAAAGAAACTTATTTCCACGTCACATGAAGTGACGGGAGCAAAATTAGTTTTTTTATTTTATTTATTTTAACTAGCTACCTACTGAATACAAATTACATTTATAAAACAAAAATGTTTCTAGCCACTACCGTAAGAGCCAGGCTCGAGTACGGTGTGGTCTTAGTCAATAATATAACATAAAATTTACAAGGACACTTTACTAAATACAGTGAGTAACTTAATTCAAACCAATAAATACAACACAAGAGCAAGAATAAAGACGAAAGAGAAAACGAGAGAAAAATACACATTTAATATAAATTGACAATTCGACAAAAGCCTGTGATATTCAATAAAAACAAGAAGACAGAAATAAAAGGTAAAAAATACGTACATTTGTTAATATTATATTATATCGTGGATAATTTTACAAATTTATTTTTTAAAAGCTTCAATTTTAAAAAATTTCAAATTTGGAAAATGGTTTGTAATTTTATTATAAAGTCTTAGGCCGAAATAAAGTATTGAATGTTTTCACTGTCACTATTTCCTGTTCGATTTTCAGTAGTTGCTAGCTGATCTCGTATCTGAGAAAGATAAATACCCTAAATTTGTCTCGAAAATAATTTTCAATTTCTATGTCTCTACTAAGGAAGGTTCCACTACGACTTGATCCATGGCTATGGACAAATTTTCCACCGATTTAAGGGACTGCAATGTATTTCAATGGATGCCCGTTTCCAATCTCTAGTTTGTGTTTGACACAAGTTACAAAATATAAACTCTCCATTCAAAGAAAATAATGTATCTCCTCAGAATTCCTCCACGAAATTCTGTACCTAAATTTTAAGAAATATATTTTCAAACGCATACAATACCCATTCGAATAATACGTATTTTCTTATTTTCAAACAGACCGTTTACCTCTAATTAATTATCTGAATGTCATTGGCTTCGACACGACACAGTTTCCTCGTCCGTCTTCCTGTCATTCGATGTGACCACTTTCTTAGTACACACGACTGTCCCTGAGCACTTGCAGCGTGAGCTTTGTGTACGTTGTACAGGGACATCATTTTATTTTTACTAACATTTTTAATATTAACCTGTCTATATCTTTAGAGAACCGGAAACACCGCTTGCTCCCCCCTCCAAGACTGGAGTTTGATGATACTGGCGTAAAACACAAATCACTCTACTAGGTATAGGAAGGAAGAAAAGTAGTTCATCCATTTACGTAAACTAGGAAATATCGCGATTTTGAGTTTGATAATTTTCATTAGGTTTTTCTTTAATCAAAATACAGTACTGTATTAAGAATAAGTGTTTTTACTCACGAAGTGAGTTATCCATGCGAACGTATTCATTATGCAGTGTATATTATACTGTCTACAGCACATTAGCGTACAATATAGAGAAAGAAGTTAAATTGAAAAATAATCATAATATGAATATTTAAACACAATTTTGAAAATGGTGGCCGTTCATTTCGATACAGGCTTCAGCTCTTTTGTGCATATTATCGCACTATAGACTATTGCATCTAATTCCAATTGCCAGTTTCGTCCTTCGTACTAGTAACTCATGTTGAAATAATTCTGTACCTACTCTACGTACTGTGAATTCAATCTTCACTTCTGCCCGACCCGAAAATATAAAATTACTCAGACATGCTATCTACTGTCCGTCCAAGTGGTTATGCCGCAGGATTGTAGAAAGGGAGGAAATCACGTGACAGTTAATTACTTAACGAGGCCCTTTTATTTAAGTTAAATTAAACAGCTGTATAATATTACGTAAACTTCCAATTCCTAAGAGAAATTAATGTTTTCAGAAAAGAGCTCAGACAGCCGAGCTATTACAGAGGGGCGAGCAGAAGCAGGTGGGGGAAATCGGGATGCGACATAGGCAGTACCTGTGCGAAAATATGATTCAATATTGAAAGCTCTTTCGTCACTGGAAAACGCGAAGATATTTCTGGAACGTACTATACTCAGTAACTCAGTACTGCTTACTATCTGCGGTCTTGGTTCTGTGTGGAGTTGGAACTTCCTTAGTAGAAGGGGTGGGAGTGAAGTACATTAAAAAACTCAGATACAATAAAAATTGAAGTTAAAAATAAAATGATGTCCCTGTACCTGTAACCTTACTCATGCACACGACACACAAGTTCCGAGCTTTAATTATGACACTGCACTTTAGCGGATTGCTTGGAGGCACTAAGTAACCAAACGGAGGACTCTAGTCACTACATTACATTGAACTTTTCGTTTTAGGTGTTATCGCGTTTTAAATCTAACTTTTATTTAATTAAAGTATTAATCAGACTTATTAAAACTTAGCTTACGTTACACATCACCGACTACCTCCATATTCAAACACTCCATGCTGTCTGTAATGAGATGTATAAGGTAGCGCTGACTTTTTATACACGGGATGCTTTCATAATGAAATTACAATTGGAGTGCAGCGAGACGTTACATGATCGCAGCCTCTTTTTTATGACTGCGGGATGTTTTTTTGGTCCCAATGCATTGATTTTTAGATGAAATGTTCTTTAATTATGGGACTGGCAGCAATTTAATTTTGCTGACTGCAGCACAAGTGTCAGCCGCAGCAACTGCCATGCCGCGGAGTGGTTTAATGGGACTGTCAGGTGAACTCCGAGGCTAACTTGCTCATGACGTTCGATCATTGAATCAGTACTTTTAATATAAAAATAGCCGTAATAAAATTAAGTTCTTTGCGAATAGCAAACATTGGGTTGTAAAGCTGTGTATCATGTAGTCTCAGTGTATCTTGTTTAGTGTTAAAAAGTTATAGTAATGGAAAAGTTTAATTGCACTTCAACTACCAGTTAGAAATTTAAACCGTGGTTCATATTCTTTTCATTTCATTCATTCATTTATTTTATTCCATAGATCTTACATGAGCAATGAAGCTTTAAGGTGTGGAACATGTCAACATTTTACAATATTACAATTACAATTTTTACAAATTTTTATAGTTTTACAATTTAGTAATTTTCTACAATTTTTACAATTTTGTACAATTTTTTTACATTTTGGCGAGATGTAGTGAGATGAGATGAGGTCCGAGGATTCGCCAAAATATTACCCGGCATTTGCCTTTTCGGTGGGGGAAGCTTCGGAAAAACCCAACCAGGTAATCAAATCAAAGGGGGTAATCAAATCAAAGGGGTTGATGACAAGGACTCGCCATAGACCATCCGGCTTCAGTCCCACGGCTGGGGAAAACCTCGGAAGAAACCAAAGTCCAAAGGGGGATCCAACCCAAGCCCGAACGCAGCTCCGGATCAGCAGCCCAGCGAGTCTGCCGACTGAGCTACATCGATGGCTCTACTAAAAGTATACAATACATAGCCAATCAGATTATTAAATTTACAAACGCAAACGGTCATCCATAAGTTGAGCTATATTATAATACAAAACAATTTAATTAAATTTAAGGCATAAACAATACAACCAGTTGTGATATACAGAAATTGATAATACATATCATGCAAACTACTTCAAATTACAAACACAAACAATTTATCAGTAGAGCTATGTAGATTACTATTCAATTTAAAGCATATACAATTCATCGGCCAAAACTATACAAATATATACAATACAAAGTAGCACACTTTCATTAAGCTATACAAATTTGTGTAATTAATATCAAGTAGATAAATTCAATTTATAATCATAAACAATTCATCAGTTGAGCTATACATATTACCATTCAATTTACAGTAGTTCTATATACAATTCATCAGTACAGCTACACAGACTAGTAATCATTTTAACTTGTTAATTGTGACTTTTTATTATTTATCTTTGTTTAATAACTCAACAGAAATACACTTTAATCAGTTCTACACTGTACAAAATAAACAAAAGTCAAATTGAAAACCAACACAGACACAACACACAAAACTATACTACATACTAGAAATTGAGAACAGAAAATCCTAAAAAATTTCTTACACAGCACAATAACAAAAACAGACAGTAAACATAAGTTTAAAATACAGTGTGAACCATAAGTAATTTCATTAATTTCAGAGGGTTATTCTTTGAGATACTTCAGCAAAAAATTAATACAATTTTCTCGTTTTTGCTTCATTTTCAAAATAAAAATCGTTTATATGAAACATTTCATAGCGTGTTTTGGGAAAGCCATTCATTGAATTCCCAATATGCTCAGTTAATTTGAGAGTGTATCATGACAATAATTGATTGAAAGAATTCCAGTTTGGCTACATTTCGTTTCAAACCTATTACTTTTAAAAACGTCCATTGAAGGGGAAAGAGCTGCGGATGAGGATGTAGACCTACATCAAAGAACGTCCTACTTAAAGATGAAGTGATGGAAAATAAATATGACGTCGTTTAGATTTCGGAAAAGAAGAAGGAATGGCACAAATTTGGTGTACAAAAATATAAGTAACATTGGTGATATTAATTATATGAGAACTGAATTAGAAGTATAAAACTTATGTTGAGTAAAGTATATTAATATAATATTAAAAGTAGTTTTTTTTTCTAAGAAAGAAATCATTGTAGCCTACCCTGTAGACAATATTTTAGAAACTCCACTATATTATGTGAATTTTTTGGACTGGTGTGACATGCCGTATAACCACCTCGACCCTGCGATCTTCAAGACGAGAGCGAAGAGCTCCAAGAAGAAGGCAGACCCAGCCAAGATCAAGCCATCCTGAGCAACTCTGCGGGTGTACGAGTCATAATAGAGCGGCAGAAACAACTTCTGTAATACGAGTATTACACTAATATTCGTGTTTATTTAGAAATTTCATGACTTTCCGTTTCAGTGTTATAGAAATTAAAATTTTTACAGAATTAATAATAATAATAATAATAATAATAATAATAATAATAATAATAATAATAATAATAATAATGAGAGAAATTTAACAATCTTTATAGCTAGCCTACATGACTTCGGAATAAACTAATAAAACTGGAGATAAGATTGAGGTTATGATTATACAGGCACAACTTGAGAATAAAAAAGCAAATAATATTTCAAAGAACGCATAATTCACGAATCCTTGGCAATTTCCATCTTCCAAATCCATTATTTCAGCTCTTAAACGTAACTTCATCGTAGTAAACAAATGTCTATTGTTGTTCAGGCAAATAATAGTGCTAAGTGAACTATAAGGTTGGTCTTCCTGTCTCGAATCTTACTAGCTTTTGGCTAAGTTACGACTAAAGTGTAAGTTATGTTGTGATTCTGAATACAAATTCTGCGTTTTCTACCATCTACAGTCGGATGTAAGTGAAAGTGAAGTTCAAGTGACGTTCCTGAATACGGCCCTTAGAGTACTTCCTAACAAGCATGGAGGACTTTCAATTCTTTCACGACTTTTGAATAACCGTACATGACTTAATTATTCTAGTAGGATTAAAAAAAATAAAAACAATCTTCCCACTATTTACATACTGGTACATACTGATACCTGTTTTATTGTGAAAATAATTATTTTCTTATTTTCCTTCTTCTTGTTCTTGTTGTTGTTGTTGTTTTTCTTCTTCTTCTTCTTCTTCTTCACTTCATGGTATTGGCAGCTACCTGCCTGTTCTGCCTTCAAGAATCTTCCAATCATCTCTTCCTTGGTCTGCCTACAGATGTGTTAAATTTATGTTTCCATATTTGTTTAGTAAATCTTTTATCTGGCAACTTTCCCAATGTTATTTCTACCGTCGTTTATAATCTTTTAATCTCTACTCATTCATGTTAAAAATGTGTAATTCTTCTCGTATGTCTTCGTTTCTTACACGATCTAGCTTTACACATTCTTTAACTCTTCTCAAAAACTCAATTTTCGAAGCCTGTATTTACTTTCGTGTTTTTTTTTATTGTAGTCCACAGTTTACTTTTGTGAAATGGTATAGGTTGTGGGTGGGATGTCGTTATTGAGGCCCCACGTTGGACGCCATTTGAGGGTGAGTGGTTATTGTGACCACACGTTGGGCGCCATTTGAGGGTGGGTGCGTCTCGATGTTGCGTGAGATTCACTCAGGGTAGCCGAGGTACTGTTGTGGTATAGGGTGATGTCGGGAATAATACCAAGCCGGCTACTTATATAAAAGGCAGTGTAAATTCCAAAACTATAAGTTTATTGTCGTATTCACTTGGTAAACACTAGAGTATGTATTTCCGGCTGACTTATAATTCAATCGTTGGTCGCACTTCTGTATCGACTCTATGGCGGCTCTGAATAAGCTCCATCCGATACTACAAATTCAATATTCTGTCCAGTACACTATGACACGAAGCGAAATAGTAGTCCTGTCGACACCAAACGAAGTAGTTATTCTGCCCTGTATGTAGGGCCGCCGACACGAAGTAAAGTTGTTTTGATGATCTCCGCTCCGAAGCGGAATGGTAGTCGTCATCTCCGCTCCCCGTCACCCTTATTTATAAAAACCTATCCTACGCTAAAACTAACTATCCTATTGGTTAAAAACTACGTCACTAACTGGCCTAAAATCTATTCCCTATTGGTCCAAAGTGACCTCATAAGCTGGACCCAGATCTCTTCTTATTGGGCGCGAAATATGTCATCTCTAAATTTAAACTTTGGATTTCCCATAACCTCAAATTAGTTTGTAAATCTCACAAGAATACCCGTTCGTTGGAAAACCCAAGCTTGGCAGTATCTTTCCCACGGGTCTAGTCCGACTCCGGCTTTATGCTTCATCGAGTCTCTATATGAAACCCCGCTCAAGGTGGCCCTAAATCTGTCCGATGCTGACAAGTGACGAAACACCTGTGTGAGGAAGCTAATTCTAACGAAGTCGCCAGAACATCCCCGCGAATACATGTAATAGAAATATGGAGATATCACTACGCTAATAAATCGGTCTCTCCCTCTCCTAATTACTGCTTCAAATGCCCATCTACATAACCATTGGAAATTCCCGGAAGAGTTTCCAATGTTATGAGATGTCCCCGCTTTCTGCCTATAACTAGCCTCATAGTTCCCATACGCGATCAGCCGGTAACACATTATTTACAATACAGTGAGATTACAATGTCACTACAAACAATTACAATAAATATTACATATATCTTCACAAGCCTTTCTATGTACACAACTCTCACACAATAAGCACAACAATGTACAATTTATATCCACATTTACATATGGACAATACCATTCATTCACATATTTACATTTATTTATTAATTGATCAATTACACACTCTGCGTGCTTGGTTGTACCAGCCGCCCTGTACAGGTTCACCTAGCTGTACGCGTGAGACTAACCATCCTACTCTTTCTCATTCCTGCCTCCTATCCTCTCCTGTTTGAAAGGCCGCAAGAGTTGCTTGTGGTACCTACCAACAGGTTTACTTTTTCCCCTTTCTACCAATTCGAAAGTATGGTCTCCGTATTTACTCTTAATTTCGTAGGGCCCCTTGTACAGTAGCTCCATGCGTGAGTAACGTCCTCTAAGGGCGGAAGATAACTTCACGTCCCTTAGCAATACCAAATCGCCGGGTGAGGGCTCCCATTTGTGGCGATATCTTTTGACTTTACCGAGTCTATACTCAGCCTTTTTCCTGATTCGGTCGAAAGCTAGTTTACACAGTAGTTCATCACTAGGAGGCTCACCCTCCTGTATTGCCTGCGGCAAACTCTTTATCATGGGATCGGGATCGATCCCTAACATAAGTTTGATCGGAGCTATTCCGGTCGTTGGATTGATAGAGTGGTTCATGACTCTCTCAATCACCTCACATTGCCTAAACCAGTCCTTATGGTTTCGGTGACACAGAATACGGAGGTACAATGATATATCCCTAAGCGCTCTTTCGCAGGGATTACCGCTGGGAAAGTATGCGGAGCAATTGTATAGTTTCACGCCAGCATCTTCCAGCCTTTTGCAAAACACTTTCGATTTATGTACCGACACATTGTCACTGAGCACCGCTGTTACCGGACCGTAAGTCGGTATGTAATCTCTAACCAGCTTGTCAGCACACAATTTACTAGAGATATTTCTTAAAGGGTAAATCTTTACAAATTTTGTGAATACATCGTACGTAACGAATATGTACCTGTGTCCGAAGGACGATGTGGGCATTGGACCGTGTTCGTCCACTGCTACAAGTTCATTCTTTTTACCCCTGATAATGACCTGTGGTACATTGTCATACCTTACATTTAGAGGTTTCGCCCTCTGGCAGACCTCGCAACGAGATATTACCCTTCTAACCTTCTTTGACAGTTGCTTAATATAAAATGACTCTGACATAGTTAAAATGATCCTATCACTCCCAGAGTGACACATAGATAGGTGAAAGTTGTTTATAAGTTCATTCTCCATACTCGCAGGTATGTATATCTTCCACTTCTGGATATCCCTACCATGCAATTTATACAAGATACCAGAGCGCAATCCATACACTTCATCTTTCACCTGTGAGATTTCTCTAGCTTTGTCCATTAAGGCCCTTATCGTGGAATCCTCCTGCTGCAAATCTGCAATTCTCCGAAATTTTCCCGTCAGAGCTCCATTCCTCGTGGAATCAATTTTCATCACGGCAATTTCGTACGCGGGGGCGGTGATAGTTTCCGGTAGCCCCGATTTGGAATTCAAACGAGAGAGACAATCGCCAAAAATATTGTCTGCCCCCGGAATATGTCTAATCGTCACATCATGAGCCAAAATTTCGTGCACATATCTAGATATTCTAGAGTTCGTCAATTTGCATCTACTCAGAAACGCTAGGCTTACATGGTCAGTAAATATGATTATCTGCCTATTAAAGATATACTGACGGAACTTCTGTAGTGCGAAGTACACAGCAGAAATCTCTAGTTCCGTAATTGATGCGTTGCTTTCGGTACGCGACAGTCCCCTAGAAGCTGTGGCAATCACATGTCGCTTATTATCTTCATCTGTCTGACATGGAATTGCTCCATATCCATATGAAGACGCATCCGTATAAATCTGAAAAGGTAGGCTGTCGTTAGGCCTTTCCAACAGAATTGAGTCGGCAAAAAGCAGTTTCGTTCGATCGAATGCTTCCTGCTCTGCCGACCCCCACCTGAAGGGCGTATCCTTCTTCAACAATGCTCTGAGTGGGGCTACATGCTTAGCATAATTGACGAGAAACCGATTCTGGTATTGTAGGATACCTAGGTATCTACGAACCTGTTTCCGGTTCCGCGGCGGCGGGATCCTCGAAATGCTCTGAATTCTCTCTTGGTCCGGTCTAATTCCGTCAGACGAAATTACGTAACCCAGGAAAACTGTCTCAACTTTAAAAAATGCTGTTTTCCCCAGCTTGACTGTCATACCAGCCTCTCTCAATTTAGTAAGTACAAAATCAATATCCCTAATATGCCTATCAACATTATTGCCATATATAAGAAAATCGTCAATGTACTGTGCCAGAAAACCTTTCGTCGAATCACCAAAAATTATGTCAAGTGCCCGTAGTAGCGCAGATCCAGAACTCGCGATGCCGAATGGGCATCGGGTATACTGATAAACTTTCCCGTTATGTAGGAACGCTGTGAATTTTCTCGAGTCCTCGTCAAGCGGAATCTGCCAATACGAACTGGTCAAGTCCAAACTAGTGAATATAGTACAGTCACTGATACGGCCTAACAAAGTGTCCACTGACTCCGTCCTGAAATTATCTTTAACTGAAAACGAGTTAACGTGTCGGGCATCGATCGTTACTCTTAAGCTTCCATTGTGCTTCCTAACCCAGCACAATGCATTTACGTAAGGCGAGTCCGATACTTCTATAACTCCGTCTTTTAACATATCATTTATGACTTCGTCTGCCTGATCCCTTAAAGATAGGGGGATGGGTCTACATTTATGCCGAAATTCCTCCATTCCTACCACCTTAATTTTGTGTGTATACACTCTACACAGACCCGGCGCGTCTGAAAAGACATTTAAATGGCTACCTACAACATCCATTAAGCGTTTTCTTTCACTCTCACTCAGGCCGTGTGCCTGGTTAACTTTATCTCTTACTATTTCGAAAGTATCTGTCTTCCTATTGTTAGACGCGACTACCTGCCTAAGATCGCCCGGCGAACTCTCATTACAATATCTGGCCCTACCGCTAATGAGATTACGTCCTATTTGTCTCGCCTGGACTAATTCGCCGATACACAACTCGCATTCTCCGCAGTCTACTTGACACACTCCCCTAGTTACCTCGTTACCTTCCCACGGATTAACCTCTATAATTACATTCTTACAAATTTTGAGGTGCTCTACAAAAAATAACTCTTCCTGTAATTCAATCTCTCCCGCGGTTCTCTCATCTAACTCAGCTCGAGCGTTATTGCTACTGAATGGGACATGGCCTACACTGCCGTTACCTGCCGTAACCCCTAGTCTGTTTTCCCTGAAATCTAATAGCGCGTGCCATTCATAGAAGCTTTCTACTCCAATAATGATGTCGGTAGTCAACCTTTGTATCACAAGAAAAATAGCATTTAATTTCACTTCTCCGCACTCTAACTCGAACCATACTTGATATTTTACCTTTTCCTTCTTCTTGCTTAGGGCGCCTGCACAGTACAGTGAACATATGGGTAACGTTTGCAGTTTTATTCCTGAATCCCTAACCTTTTGAAAAAATTCCAAGCTGCATACATTATTTGTGGAACCCGAGTCCAACAACACACAACACTTAATCCCAAATATTTTAGCATCTATATAAGGCAATACATAAGTCCCATTATTTTCTAACTCTGGGTTAGTAATCTCGCTCTGTCTCTTTACGCTTACCGCGTTGGTGGATTCTTTTGACAGTGGCTTACTGCACTTAGCTACAGAAATCTCCGAACCCTTGAGACTTCTGTCTAGCAGTTTCCCGAGTGCGACGCAGTCGGTTCCACTGCTATCTCGTCTCTATTTCTACTATTTATAGGCTCCCGGCCCATACTCATTCTGACCGGACTTTGCTGACGTCCGTTCATGTCTCTATTCCTACTTTGTCCCACGTTACACTGTGTAGGTGGCCTATGGCACCCTTGTGAGGCCATTTCTTGTAGGACGTCTCGCCTATCTCTCTCCTGCTCCTGTCTCCTCCAATCACCTCGATTTTGCGGTCCCCTGCTAAAATTAGGCTGCCAGAATCCCTGTCTGTAATTTCTGTTCCTAAGCCAGTGTGGTTGGGTTCTAAGCCTATTATTTCCATTTTCTTGTCTTCCCGTGTACCATCGTATGTGGTTAACCCTACGCACGGGACCAACACCTCCTCGATCTTTCCTCATCCTGTTATGACTACTCTGGTTATTCCTACTGTTATTGTAAGGACCCCCAAAGGGCGGGTCAATCCTTCTCTCCCTGTTGGGACTTTTCCCTCCGTTATGGCCATTATGGTACCGACTATGTGCATTGTTGGGGCTCCTGTCACCACCCCAGTTACTCTGATTTTGGGCTCCTTTCCTTGGGGATGAAAAGGCTGTACTTGCCCCCTTCCCCGCTTTCTGGTCGGTGGGGCTTGAACCCTTTCCTTTTCCATGTTCATAATCTGCCTGTCCACTACATTCATAGTGCGTGGCGTCCGAACCATCCAGCGCAGTCAATAAATCTATAGTTTCCCCGAAGTCTCGGGGCCCTGCTACAATCAGATTATATCTTATGTTCTCGGGATACTGCGAAATCACAGTTTGGATCAGCTCTGAATCCGGTATTGGCGGATTGAGGCTTTTCCCTTTCTTAACAATTTCAAGAAAATAGTCTATCATAGAGACGCCTCTTCCCGCGTCAAACCTGCTCTGATTAATTTCCTTCCTAATTCTTTGTTGTTGTCTTTGTCCCCAGTATCTCTCCGAAAATTTTTCTCTGAATTCCTCATAAGTGACATTATCCCCTAGGGCCACTAACGCCCAGTTGAGTGGTCGGCTCTTTAGGCTCTTTCGTACGACAGTCATTTTTAAGTCATCCGGCACCCCTCTTACTCTAAAGTACGTTTCTAGCTCACTTATGTAGTTATGTGGGTTTGAAAATTCAACCTCATCAAAAATAGGGTAACCAATCTCATTCAAAATGTGAGTGGGGTACTGGGGACGGCCTAAATATGCCTTGTCGTTTACATTTATTATCTCACTGCGCACGTCATCCCGTGAGGTCTGACATTCCTCACCAACACTATTGTTAACATGTCTTACATTTATGTTGCTACCTGATGCCGGGCTCTCACTTGTGCCCTCTTGTCTAAAAACTGCACGGTCCGAGCTGCTATGTCCGCTTAAATTTGCGGGACTACCCCCATTTAGTACGTCGTTTATTGAGTTCAGTTTACTTCTTAATTCTTCCAAACATTCGTTATCCGCCCTTTCTTTATTCTTTATGGCTCGCTTGAGACCGTCCACTTCCTGATCCATCTCACCTATTTTCTCTTCCACCGAATTCTGAATTTCTCGAACCTTCTCCACTATCGCTTCCTCAACAGCTGATTTTAGATCGCTATTCTCTCTAGTAGCGCTATCTCTAACTCTAACTTCTAAATCCTTCATACTTTCTGACATCCTATCCATAGCTATCTTCAATTGGTTCTCCATTCCGATCCCATTCTCGGCTAATTTCCCCTCTAGCTTCTCTATTTTGTCCTCCATCTTGTTTCCTCTCTCCGCTAATTTTGCAATCTGATCTCTAATCTCTCTCGAACTTTCCCCCAATCTATTTTCCATTTGTTTTATTTGTTCTCTACTTTCCCTCAGAATCTGCTCTCTACTTTCCCTTGAGTTATTCTCTAATTTAGTTTCCATTTGTTTTATTTGTTCTTTACTTTCCCTCAGAATATGCTCTCTACTTTCCCTTGAATTATTTTCCATGAAGTGTCTCATCTGCTCCCACAACTGCTCTAGCGTCATTTCCCCTTTGCCACTTTCTCTACTCTGTTGCTTTTCCACTCTACGCTCTCCCTCTATTTCCTGTCCTGCGTTATTCTCGACCTCCTCCCTAATTTCCATAATTTCCTCGTCCTTCCTTTGCTCCATGGTTCCCTTGTTTCTATTTCCTCGTCTTTCTCGTATTTTCCTAACTACCTTACTCCTATGGCTACGTAGTATCATCTATATGCTACTCTGTCATCTATCCGACGCTTGCTTTCCCAATAATAATCTAACTAGGCCTGTATTTGCACTCGACTCACTTCCAACAAATTACGCAATACACTTATTTCACTCTTTCCCCCAAAATATCACACACAATAAAAAATACATATATATATACACCCGAAATATCACACCAGAAATTGAAACATATACACTTTATAATTATTCCCCCAAAATATCATATACATATATACACATATATTCATCTTCTATTCATACTTGCCACCGCCTCTCCGAGTCGCCTTCTCTGGTGGTCCCCGTGTTGTCTTCTCTAGTGTTGTCGTGATGTCGCGATGGCTTGGTTATGTTCCCGCCTTCCAGCGTCGTTCCTCGGCTATGCAGGGCTGAAATGCTCCGTCCGGTCCTCCGCGTTGTTTGGTGCTGTGTTCGCACCCGGGGCCGGTCACTGGAACAGCTGTCTTCCTTCGAGCCCCACGTTGGAAAGCGCCATTTGAGGGTGGAATTGTTGTTGAGGCCCCACGTTGGGCGCCATTTGAGGGTGGGTGGTTATTGTGACCACACGTTGGGCGCCATTTGAGGGTGGGTGCGTCTCGATGTTGCGTGAGATTCACTCAGGGTAGCCGAGGTACTGTTGTGGTATAGGGTGATGTCGGGAATAATACCAAGCCGGCTACTTATATAAAAGGCAGTGTAAATTCCAAAACTATAAGTTTATTGTCGTATTCACTTGGTAAACACTAGAGTATGTATTTCCGGCTGACTTATAATTCAATCGTTGGTCGCACTTCTGTATCGACTCTATGGCGGCTCTGAATAAGCTCCATCCGATACTACAAATTCAATATTCTGTCCAGTACACTATGACACGAAGCGAAATAGTAGTCCTGTCGACACCAAACGAAGTAGTTATTCTGCCCTGTATGTAGGGCCGCCGACACGAAGTAAAGTTGTTTTGATGATCTCCGCTCCGAAGCGGAATGGTAGTCGTCATCTCCGCTCCCCGTCACCCTTATTTATAAAAACCTATCCTACGCTAAAACTAACTATCCTATTGGTTAAAAACTACGTCACTAACTGGCCTAAAATCTATTCCCTATTGGTCCAAAGTGACCTCATAAGCTGGACCCAGATCTCTTCTTATTGGGCGCGAAATATGTCATCTCTAAATTTAAACTTTGGATTTCCCATAACCTCAAATTAGTTTGTAAATCTCACAAGAATACCCGTTCGTTGGAAAACCCAAGCTTGGCAGTATCTTTCCCACGGGTCTAGTCCGACTCCGGCTTTATGCTTCATCGAGTCTCTATATGAAACCCCGCTCAAGGTGGCCCTAAATCTGTCCGATGCTGACAAGTGACGAAACACCTGTGTGAGGAAGCTAATTCTAACGAAGTCGCCAGAACATCCCCGCGAATACATGTAATAGAAATATGGAGATATCACTACGCTAATAAATCGGTCTCTCCCTCTCCTAATTACTGCTTCAAGGTACAGCCATAACTTTGTACAATTTTAGTTTTGCTTTTCTACATACTTTTGTTTATAAAAGTACGGTTATTTTATAGTTTTTAATCCATCATTATACGAGAGAAGCTTAAACGGATTTGAAGTTCACAAAAGATCGAGCTGTAAAGAAGAATCTTATGTCTTCTAACCCACATCCTGAGAGGCAAAACTTTTCACTGGTGTAAATAGCAGGTTTATTAAAGGAGAATATTCACTATTTTAGCTACACCCTTTTCATTGCTGCATCCCCTAGTTTGAAAATGTTACATGTGTATTCATAGTTATGAAAACCCCTCCGGTACTTAGCAAAATGTAATGATATCAGTTTCAATTAACCCATGTTTTATGTAACAGCGTTTTTTAATAGAGGTAATTTTGAGAGGCGTACGATATTGTACCTTACAAATATTCAGCCTTCCCATTCTCGCTTTTTATTTGAAATTCTCACCACTGAAAGCTTTTCACAAAAAGTACGGTGTAGCGTTAGAAAAAACCTACATGGAGAGGACTATTGTCTAAATATATGGAGCTAAAATAGAGCTGGACCATGTAATACAGGTTACCACGCCACCAGAACTAGTGCTTTAGTCACTTGTTTGCCAAGTCATAAACTAAGGTCAGTGGTTTAATTAAAAAAAAAGACTGCGGAGGTGATAATAATTGTTATTTACAATGTACAAACAGCATAGCCTATACAACACTGTTAGAAAACCGTGCTTGCAACGAATGATGATATAAAATGAAAGCTGATATGCTTCCAAGATCTTATTGCCGTGAGTGAAACTTGTACACTTACTGTATTTCAACATGTTATTACAATTAATAAGTATTTAATGAATTTCAATCTTAAGGCATATAAACTTGCAAATGTTTATTTGCAAGTTTATATGCCTTAAGATTGAAATTCATTAAATACTTATTAATAATTTACCAGGCATATTGATATATTAAAATGAATTGTAAAATGTTATTACAAGAATATGATCCTCTGACTTCGTTTGTTTTTTCTTTTCTTTACGAAATTCACTAGATTCACGCCGAGTCCTTCTTTCCACATTAACTTTATTGATGGTCAAAGTTTTAAGCTAATTTAAGGGTGAAATACAACTTATATTGCTGACAAACTGGTACAATAAGAGCATTAGCCGGTTAACGCTGTTATTAATTATATCATCCAATTTAAAACTGTGTGCCGCGAAAAAATTAAAATAGTTAAGATTGTCGCAGGAAAAATTGAAAAAATTAAATGTGAAAACAGTAGTAAAAAAATCAGTCCTCAAGAGTCAACTTTCAGCCAAAGCGAGTCAAGTCAACATTCAGTAAACACAGTGTAAGTTTGTGATCGGAAAAAAAAAGAGAGATTAACGCTCAGTTAGGATTGCCAGGTCAGTGAAGTTGGAATAACCTGTGAAGTGTTTTGTGTAAGTAAAGTGTGTTTGTGTTAGTGAAGTTTTATAGTTTATAGTGGTAGTGTAAAGTATTTGAAGAGTGAAATGTTTCTGAAGTGTTAGTGAAAACAGGATAGTATCAGTGAAATGTGTCGTAGTTCCAGTGCAGTGAGTGAGCTGAGAGCGAAATGAGTGCAGTGCTGAAAGGTACAACCATATCGCACATTAACATTTAAAATTAAAACTTCACGGAATTTACTTAGTAACTTTTAATAGCATTTTATGAAAACTAATGTAAGTACACTTACACCACTATGCTTCTGACCGCGTCAATTTTGAATATCCAAATTTCAATACTTTCAAGAACTAGTCAGATTATTTACTTCTATTCCCTTTTTAATATGACTATTACACTCTTACTACGTCATACTACTTTTGACCAATAAAACGGTACGAAAGGACGTATTTCAACCAATCTTGGGTGCTTATCGCACAATTTCATTGCGTCCCTAACATTTGTTTAATTTTATCGCGTCCCTAGCATTTGTTTAATTTTATCGCGTCCCTAGCATTTGTTTCTTTGTTTGCCAACATTTGAAACTGCGCTGGTCTGGACTTAAAATATATATATATATATATATATATATAAAATTACAAACCACTCCAGTCGATGCACAGCAGTTTCAAATATGACTCACATTGGCATTCAAGAACAAGAATTAATAAAACTCACTGATCATACCTATGCATCTTCTGAAATCCTATTTACAAATAAATGAAGAACACCATTCGGAAATCCTGAATAAGTTGAATACACCATGTATGCCTAAATCAACGAGTCCCAATTCTATTGCGCACACGTCCAATATAGCATCAATTGAACCACCAACCACATTCAAATTTGAAAATTGTACATTCAATAATTATTCCTTTTAAAATTATTCGTGTTTATTTTTTATGTCATCGTCGTTAATTAAAACTTTTATAACACTTGTGTATATTATTTAGATTATGTTATAGCTTCTGCTATATGATATTATGGATAGTCACGTATCAGAGATTGTTTAAAATTAAGATTCATCTGTTAAGTGACGTTGATTACTGGGATTCGGATAATTGAAGTGGAATGCAACTGTTTTAATAAAAATGAAACTGAATCAACAAAGCCTTCTTGACTAGTAACACTGCCATCGTGTATAGATCGATAACTTCTCGACGAGAAGGCATTGCTAGTAATCATAACTCACTACTGCCATCTAGCATGCATCTAGCGTAATATTTGTAATGTTGAGATGGTACAATAATACATTTGAAGACAGTTGTATTTTCGTAAGTCAATTAATATTTTATTGTATTGGAGTACTTCGTTACTTCTGATCTTTATATACTTTCTTCTAATCGTGTAATAGTCAATTAAATCCCACTCGAGTTTTGATTTTCTCTAGATAAATCAAAACGCCTAGTGAGATTACTGTTGATAAAATATACAGTATGTTTTTTTTTAACAATTTCAATTTAAGTATTCAGTACCAGGAGAAAAATAATGAGCATTAGGTTTCACTTTTTGGATGAAAATTATATTATGAAACACAAAGCATCTAGAATCTGGATATGTTTTACTTATTGTGGGAATAATCTCCTGTTGCCCATGGAATGGAATTTAGAGGAGGGGGGCACTATGGTCCAGGATAGCGACCTGTTACGATATATTGCGCTTTAACTCAAGCTAGACGTATTCCCAAACCCACACTGGCTGAATACACTAAGGTTCGCTGCGTATCCAGGTTTTGAGCAGGCAATCTTGCTCGTCCCAAGGCCAGCCAGCTATCGGGGAATGTTATGGAATAATGACGAAATGGAGAAATGGTGACAGAATGCCTAATATGAGGAAAAACGGGGAAATCCCGAGAAAACCCAAACTGCGACCTTGTACGCCACAAGCGCCAGTATGGATTTTTCAATGAAAAGTCCCAGACTTGACCGGGACTCGAATATTGGTTGTCTGCGAGACAGGCCGAGATCTGAACACTCAGCTACCGCAGGGGTCAATTAGTATGTCTTCTTCTTATTCTTCTTCATCTTCATGGTAAGCAATCGGCCCGTTCCGGTCTCAGAATTCGTCTTCCCATCGTCTTCTAGGACGTCCTACATCTCTGTGACCTTGTGGCTGGTATAGTAATGCTTATTTAGTTCGGTTAGAAGAATCCATTCATAAAATATGTTCATGCCATTTTTTGTAACTTTGTATTTTCTCATTTAAGGTACGTATTAACGTTTGAAATGGCGTTTTTTTGACTAAAATTTTGTTTGTAATAATGTTAGCTGCAAAATCCTAGTACAGAGCATTGTACGCATAAACAGCAATAACTCGGTAAAACAAATTTCAAAATTGATTAATTTTTAGAAAATATATGGCAGTTTGAAGAAATAGAATAATTTTTAATTAATTATTTTTTTAAGGAATCCAAAAGTGAAATTGAAGTTTCTGATATATGGTTATGTTAGTGTACTTTCATATGTTGTCTGATAAATATCTTAAAAAGTTTGGTTAAAAAATGTAGATTTTCCTCCAAAACGTTAATACATACCTTAAATTAATGAGTTTTTGTCTTATTGTTTCACTAGGAATATGGTCTTTTAGAGTACATCCTGCAACGTATCTAAGGAACTTCATCTCTGACGTTTCTAATAAGCTTATATCTGATCTATTCATGGCCCAATTTTATGATCCATATGTCACAATGAGAATTGCCATTACTTTATAAAATTTTAGTTTCGTTTCTTTTATTGTTTTTGTTTTTAATGTTCTTTTAATCGTCCCACACATGCTTTGAAATTTGTAATTTTTTTCTTTTATATCAATTTCCCAATAAGATAAGATATGTGACATCCTAAATATTTAAAACTCTGTACTTGTTCGATAATTTCGTCGTTTAAAACTATTTTGGATCGGACTGCATATTTCCCTCGAAAGGCCATTCAATTAGTATGTAATAATAACAATAATTTATAGAAAATATTTTATTCTTTTTACATTACAGAACCTTGTTGACTGTTGGAATCCGTATGTATATGAGAAGTCAAATAGCATTCATAGTGGTTGTTTAAAATACGGGGAGACTAAATTCTGCAGCGCAGCTCTGCATTAATCATGACTGTAAATGAGGGACATTCTTACAAACCTCATTAATAAGGCTGTAAACACAATGAGTGCATTCTCACATGGCTACAAATTACTGCTTTGTGTGAGCGATGTCACAGCTGTGCGAATGCTGCAACAAGGAAATGATTTGTATCCCTCATTCATGTAAACAGTTAAATATGGGTTATTCGGAGCATGCGCCTTGTGTACCGGAAATGCGATTCCACTTTGTTATCTATCCACGAGTGTTTGTTCATCGAAGCCTGGACCTAACAATACACTGCACGGTTCTGTGTGTGATGGCACAGAATAGAACTTCAAAGTAAAACTGGCGCACACTATACGCTTTGCATAATAATGTTTGATCTTAATTAAAAAGCCCCACCATTTGCTGAGTCATGTCTTGTGGAACACAAATTGTAGCAAATATAATGTTTATTTTTTGTAAACATTAAATAGGTCACGTACCTGTCACCCACCAGTAGACTCTATAAATTTCGAATTTCAAAATTTTGTCGTTCTCCTTTTTCATCTGGCTACGAATCCTTAGGGCTCATTCACAATGAAAATTAAACATAACGTAAGCGTTAACTTGAGGGGAGAGAATGGTATTTTTTTTTGTGAAAAAATGAGTAAATTAAAAAAAAAAATCTTTAAAATACTCTGTGATATGTGTGGAATGCATAGCATAACATTTTGTGGGTATTTGTGCCCTTATCGGATGTTGAGTCGCCATTTTTAAACTTCCTGCTTATGGATTTTTAAATCACTCGCCCACATTTATTGTTGTTTCCGGTAAATTAAATTTTCAAAAAATTTTCTTTTTCTTTAAAATACCCTTTGATATGCGTGGAATGCATTGCATAACATTTTGTGGGTATTTGTGCCCTTATCGGATGTTGGGACGTCATTTTTAAACTTCCTGCGCTATGGATTTTTAAATCACACGCCCGCTTTTATCGGTTTCCAGTGACTTCATTTTTTTTTTTTTTTGCTACATTGCCAGACAAAAATGGATATAATTTGTGAACTATTAAAGATACATGCATGAAATTTAGAACACACATTCTTTAGACTATTTGGAAACGTTTCTCTGTAACAGAATTTTGTTAATTGATTTCATTTTAAAAATACGTCCGTTTGTTTGCATGAAAGGAAATCAGAAAATTGTTATTAAATTTTAATTGTTTATTTTACAAACGTAGGGACTAATATCAAAATTCTGTTACAGACAGTTTGTAGAACATGCTTTTGCAAATATTTGCAAAAAACTGTTTGAATCTATCTTTAAAAACGGTTTAGATATATCGGTTTTAGTACAATCCTGCATTGGGTATATTTTTTTTCCAATTTGGACCCCCAAATATTTTTTTTCAAAATATTTTTATTTGGTTGAGTTGTCACAGCTATGAGCTCTCTACATACAAAAAATTAATATTTTACACAAAATAGGAAAAAAGTTTAAAATAATACCATCCTCTCCCCTTAAGAATATAAACGTTACGGTAAAATCAAGAAGTCATACCATCATTCGCGATGGGAACATAAACATAACAGCAAACATACTTGGTAACCATGGAAACAAAACAACGACGCCATTTCCTCATATTCTTTCGTATACTTCAGCGCTCCACGATTGTGTTCTGTTTGCAAATCACGTAAGCATAAGCATGAAAGTTTCGAGTTTGCAAACTTTCGTGTTAACGTCTTACGGTAATGTTTATGTCAATGCTTATGTGAATCATTGTGAATGGTCCCATTTGGTAGCCTGGGCGCAAACTTCTGTGTTTATGTTGCGGTTATGTTTAATTTTCATTGTGAATGGACCTTTACAGCGTATTCCGAATCTCACCGGACTGGTGGACAACAATAACGTCATGCTACAGCGAAATAGGAACAAAACTGCTGGAATGTTCGATGGTTGCGAAATTTCCGTACTATCATCTCGTTTAAAGAAAAGAGAGCATAAACAATTTATTTCTTGAACCGGTAGTAATAACTGGTCCGTTGACATGTCCGCTCACAAGCCATTAACATATTGTTTTTACGTTGTGCTCATTACAAACAATACAGCAGAACCAAAGCAGAACACACCGCCATGACACAACAGTGCACGATATCATTCGTCTGCTAATTCCCGCCCTATACAACAACCAATCAGATTCACTGATGGAGAATGCCACCACCTCTGCAAGCTGATGGCACCGGTGCGACACAGGTGGAGCATTAGTGACGTCATCGTTGAAATTCGGAACACCGTGATGTCATCAGATTGCTCAGCGCTGAGATTCGGAATACGCTCTTAGCAAGAACGGTCTTCCAGCACCAGAAGGCGTCGTAAACTTAGTGTTTCTTACCTTTTAGGACGAGAACTGGACTCGGAATGCGAATGTTGTTGTTGTCGCTGTGGTAGATCATATTCCCTGACTTGGTTAATTACCAGACCAACTATTGTTCTATTTGTTGACGGTCTTTTCGGAATTTCCCCTGCAAAATTAACTCAAGTCCCTTCAGTGGGACGTTGTGAACGAATTGAAGTTATTTATTGATGAACTGAAGAATAACATCAGGAATAGCATTCGGACTATCACCCGTGAGGAATTGGCACGCGTCTATATGAACCTGTTAAGACGTGCTCAGAAGTATCCAGATCAGCGGTCGTCAGCACTCACTGAAATGGACAAAGGGTAAGCGGGGCCGTCCCGTGTGCACCGTCGTGCAGCAGGAAGAGGTAGAGAGCATACCCGCTAGCAGCTACGAGTGCACCATAGTGCAATGTGTTCTCCGCGGGAAAGAGTCGCTAGCCCCTTAGTGCTCTGTGCTGATGACCGCTGATCTAGATGTTGGTGGAGGACACTTTCAACATCTGTTATGAATAGACAGTGGTTGCGGGATGACTTATCGTTGAATGTAAGTGCACATTTACTATATGTTACATTTTTTTTCATTCAGACCATTGGCTCAACAGGTTTTAAACGTAAACAGACGACGTCAGCATGCTACTGTATCTCCGTACAGTCAGAAGGAAAAGAAAAATAACGTAGTGTAGTATTGTAGTACATACCTTGGCAAGGTTCAGTCCTCGTCATCATTGATGCAATTACCAGCGTTGCAGTAAACGACGATATATTCTCGTAAGTTGTCGAAGCTGAATCGTCTTCGCCTATCGCTTAAACAGTTTTTGTATCGAGAGAATTTCTGAAGAAAACCTCTAAAATGGGGATCACTCAATTTCTTTAGAGGAATATTTGTACTGAGCATCATGTTGCACGTGTCGTTACACCCGCACAACTAAATGATGATGATGATGATGATGATGATGATGATGACGATGTAGATGGTTCTTCAGATTTCATTTCAACGCATTTCCTGTGCGATGTACTGTTGCAATGTTTCTCTATAGCCAGGGTTGTTCTGGTTTTTATTTCAATTTTACATACATTACACACGATATTGTCTTCGTTAATACATAAAATGTCACTCTCATACTTTTTAATTGCATTTCGTATCTCTGAGCGAATTTAACGTTTTGCCATTATGAATGGATCAGCACAACACATTCAACGCGTACTAAATACTTGAGCAGCATAACACAACTGCACACTTTGCGTTGCAATGTTACTATGAACAGATCGGAGTTCATTAGTTTTGTACGCTGCTGTATTCGTCAGGTACACAAAAGACGGACGGCGCGGCACGTGCCATATACTCCGATACGAAACAACTTCACTCTTCCTTAAGTCATCCCGCATCTACTGTCTAGTTATGAAGGTTAGTACAGGACATATTCATTTATTAATTTTACTCCATTTCTTTGAAAAAAGTTTGTTTCAAATCAAATGAGTTGAGACGGGCCAGTTTTATCTGGCCAACTCTGTATAAGGAAATTTAATTTTTTCTTAGCGATAGAGTTAACTTAAAAATTCACAATATAGAATCAGCTAAACTTTTTATCACCATACACGGTGTAACTCTTTTTTTAAGTATATTTATTAGTAAAATCAGTATACAAGTATATACTGATGAATAATTGATCGAACGAGAACAATAGCAACAATGTATTTGGAAGCAGTGATGAGGGGGAGGTGATTGCTTGGTGCGATTCCAATTTTGTGTTTAGCGAGTTGAGTTAATGACATGGGCCAACTTGCTTTCTACGCGACTCTGTAATTCTGAACAGCATGCAGCGTACATGTCAGGCAGAAACGAGCTTGAAAAAGGTTGACCACGTTTTTGATTTTGTGGCGAGGCACACAAGACAAAGAGACGGAAAGTGGAGTGGGTTAATCAGTTAGAGGGAGAGCAGTGGGCCTGTCTCAAAGCGTAGCTTGCCCTCACCTTCAAATTCTATCGTTGGGAAATACGGCTTTGTACATGCCATAATTATTTAACACGCAAGCTGTATACGTGTGTACTACGCTTGTTAATATATAATGTTCGATCGTCTTTCAGTTTCGTTCCAAGCAATACAAGAAAGTCATGGAATATTCCATTGGATTTAGTTGAAGCTCTTGTTAGCGCAACTGAAGTACATTAAAACTAGCAATGTTTCAAAGAGTCCACCAGCTTTCTATTCAGCAAAATAAAAATACGTAAAGAGGATATTCTACATTTCATTGTTACTTCACGTCTTGGCTATCAGTAATGTATGAAGAATTACTTGATGAGTAAATTATCACCCTACCGGAAAGGCTAACTTTGGCTAGCGGCAGGAGCGCTGTCACAGGCCGATTACGTTGGAAGCGAGATAAGGGTGATTGGGAAAACCACAAACCACAGGGAGACGCATTTACAATTTGAGAGCTAGTCTGTAATAAGTTATCGGGAGCTAAATTTGACTCACTTTTTGGAGAAGAAGCGTGTGAGAGCACAATTACTATTCGCCATACATACATACATACATACATACATACATACATACATACATACATACATACATACATACATACATACATACATACATACATACATACATACATACATACATACATACATACGTACATAGATACATACATACAAACATACGTACATAGATACATGCATACATACATACATACATACATACATCCAACCATCCATCCATCCATCCACACACACACACACACACACACACACACACACACACACACACACACACACACACACACACACACACAAAGCCTTTTTTCCCTCAGTCAAGAGGAGGTTGAGCCGAAAGGTACCCATTTCCCCAGAATTCACAGCAATGACAACAGGACACGGAAAGCTGAGAGCATATCTCCACAGATTTAGAATAATAGAGTCTCCCATATGCCCATGCGGACAGCAGGAACAAACAGTAAATCACGTAATATTTGATTGTAGCATAGTGACCAGACAAAGGAACGATATGATAAGAAAAATCCAAGAAGCAGGAGGCAAGTGGCCAACAACGTGCGAAGCACTGGCCTCCAACTACCTCCAAATATTTTCGACCTTCGTCCGCGGTATAGACTTCACAATTCTGTGAAACATCAAACTTGACAGTGAAACTGCAAAACTTATAAAAAGGATAGTGAAAGTGAAGTCTTAATAATATTTAATTATAATTTAGTTTGTTTCTATTCTTATGTGGGGTTTGGTAATTTGTAAATATATTTTAAGATGATTATATTCTAATTGTATGTGTAATGTGTAATTTGTAAAACTGAAACTGTGGAACTATGTCCATGTTCTTAATGTCTTTTGATCTATCTGTGTAACTTACTGGTATATTATCTTTATCCTTTTGTGTGTTTATTGCTTATTGAATTGAAAACTAGGATAGTGAAAGTGAAGTCTTGATAATTTTTAAATATAATTTAGTGTGTTTCTATTCTTATGTGGGGTTTGGTAATTTGTAAATATATTTTAAGATGATTATATTCTAATTGTAACTTGTAAAACTGATACTGTGGAACTATGTCCATGTCTTTAATGTTTTGTGATCTATCTGTGTAACTTACTGGTATATTATCTTTATCCTTTTCTGGGTTTATTGCTTATTGAATTGAAATCTAGGATAGTGAAAGTGAAGTCTTGATAATTTTTAAATATAATTTAGTGTTTCTATTCTTATGTGGGGTTTGGTAATTTGTAAATATATTTTAAGATATATTCTAATTGTACGTGTAATTTGTAAAACTGATACTGTGGAACTATGTCCATGTCCTTAATGTCTTTTGATCTGTGTAACTTACTGGTATATTATCTTTATCCTTTTGTGTGTTTATTGCTTATTGAATTGAAATCAGTAACTAGGAAAATGTAGGAGTGATATATACTTAAATTTTTGCTGCTGATGTAATTTAAAAATGTAACTAGGGAAACACAGGGTCTTATAATCTTGAATTAATAATGCTAATGTAATTTGAAAGTTTGTAAGTAGGAATGTGCAAGAATTCAGAATTTGGAATGGTACTTAACTATAATTTATTCTCACCGTATATCTTATAACACATATTTATTGATTAACCAACTGGCAAATTTGCAATCTTAAAAATGTAATTATCTAGAAATGTCAAAACATGTAATATTACCTATGTAATGGGGCATGTTGAAATATATACTGTAAAAAAAAACACACACATACATACATACATACACACATACATACATACATACATACATACATACATACATACATACATACATACATCCATCCATCCATCCATCCATCCATCCATCCATACATACATACATACATACATACATACATACATACATACATACATACATACATACATAGTGTTCTGGCCAATGGCAGGGTTTTCACTTGAAACCAACCGTTCTCTAATCTTTCCTATTTTCTGCCTTCCCCTTAGTCTCCTTGTATGATATCTTAATGTCATCGGTCACATCATATCTTTTCTATTCCCCCGAAATCTTCTCTCGTTCACTATTCTTTCCATCGCATCCTTAATTAGGTAGTTTCTTCTCAGCCAGTGACCCAACTAATTCTTTTTCCACTTCCTTATCAGTTTTAGCATCATTCTTTCTTCATCCACTATTTCCTACACAGCTTCATTTCTTAAATTCTGTCTGTCCATTTACCCGCTCCAATGTTATCCATATCCATATTTCAAATACTTCTAGTCGCTTCTCTTCACTTCGTCGTAATGTCCATGTTTCTGCCCCATACAATGCCACACTCCAAACAAAGCATTTCACTAATCTCTTCCTTTGTTCCTTTTCCAGAGGTCCGCAGAAGATGCTCCTATTTATATTGAAAGCTTCCTTTGTCATTGCTATCGTCCTTTTGACTTCCTGGCAGCAGCTCATGTTACATCCCAAGTATCTGAAGCTGTCCACTTGCTCTACTGCTTCATTTAGCATTCGCACGTTTACCGTCTTTATTTTTTCTTCCGATAACCATGGTCTTCGAGCTTGTTTGCATTTATCTTCATCCCATACTACTCACAGCTGTCATTTAGCTCCAGTAGCATATCCCTTAGTATCATCTCCTCTTCTGCTAACAACGCCACTCCACCGGCATAGCTCTGTCCGATAAGGCGCTTGCCTGCCGATCCGGAGTTGCGTTCGGGCGCGGGTTCGATTCCCGCTTGGGCTGATTACCTGGTTGAGTTTTTCCGAGGTTTTCCCCAACTGTAAGGCAAATGTCAGGTAATGTAAGGCGAATCCTCGGCCTCATCTCGCCAAATACCATCTCGCTATCACCAAACCCATCGACGCAAAAAACCTTGTAGTTGATGCAGCGTCGTTAAATAATCAAGTAGAATTAAAAAAAAACACACACATCAGCAGCAAATCTCATGCATTTTATTTTTCTTCTTGTTGCTATCACCCGTCTCATGTTCTGAAAACTATTCTTCACCAAATCCTCCAAGTAGAAGAATATTTCATAATGGAATCTTAGTTGCAGAATAACGCTCTATAAAAGTTATTGAATCTGCATTCATGTTTCCTCGCATTTAGCCTATACGAAATCTAGCACTGGCAAATTATAAACGGATTTCTGTATTATTGTAAAATAATATTAAATATAAGCTTATAAAATCGTTATTTACTTACCAAAATTAGGAAAGGAGATCATAACACAATACGCCTTCCTGTTCGGAACATTTTTTACTCATTATTCAAAGTTAAAAGCGTTAATTTGAGAAAATGTTTGTGTTAAGTCGTAAATGAGAAACGTTCGGTTTTGAGTTCAGGATAGATCGCATACCCACATAGATCATTTGAGCAAATATGAAAATGATGTACCTACATTATTCCAGAAAAATAAAATTTGTATTAGTAGTTAGCAGTTAGTGAGTTACGGGCTTCTAATATTTCCAGGGTATACACAATACGATATCCATTTTTGGTAGACTTCATAGTCCATAACTCATGTGATATTTATGATATTCTCTCGCACTGGGCTTTAGTAAAACAACTATTAAACTTTCGCGATATAGAGTTCAAAATTTTCTGCAGTAAAAAGGTAAAAAGTTATGAAAGTAAACATAGTAAACTGACGAGATTGTGCAGAATATAACATTCGCTTATTCCAGCATATAAATAAAATGGTAATCGAGAAACATTTTAGTGCAGTGATAGCAAAGCGAAATACTGTTCAGAAGTTCATTTTATGAATATATTAGATTTTTTAAACGTTTGATAATGTGAAATAAATTACCGGAATGATAAATCGTCTTTCTGGTTCCCTTATACAGTAAATAAAGTGGAAGATTGTCTTTTTAAACTTTGAACATTTACTAAAATAATGATATATAGAGTATATACCAAATTGCAGCTATTGAGTGCTAATTTGAAATAAGCTTCGATCACATCCAAGCCACAAAAATTAAATAATAATAATAACAATAATAATAATAATAATAATAATAATAATAATAATAATAATAAAAATAAATAGTAATTACTGTAAACTGTGAACTATACATATATGTAATGTAAACATAGCATGTAATATTGTAACATTTGTACAACATTATAATGTATTTAAGCATAACCTTTATAATTGGCTAGTTGATCATCATTGTATAGAGTAGACGAATTTTTATTTTTGATTTGTGGATTTGTAATGTATAATTTAAATTTGACTCAATCTATTGCAATAGTGTATCGTAGAATAACTATAAATTATGAACTACGAACTATAAGCTGTGAACTATAGTCTATATTTATGTAATGTTGACATAGCATGTAAAATTCCAACACTTGTACAACATTGTCTTATAAAATCTTAAGTATAAGCTTTATAATTGGCTATTTGATTATCCATAGCATAGAGAAGATGAAATTTTAATTTTAATTTGTGGATTGTAATGTATATTTCAATTGACTCTGTCCAGTGAAATAATGTACGGCTAAATGACTATGAACTATACATATATGTAACGTAAACATAGCATGTAGTATTGAAACACTTGTACACAATGGAACATGCTATTTTAGCACAATAAAATAATATCAATAATAATGACTTTATTGGCCATTAAACATAGGCCTACATATAATAAGCCTTGTTATAGGAACTAAAAGAAAAAAAAAATTGCAATTAAAAAATTCGTCAAGACTTTAAAAGCCGTGATCTAATAAAAAAAATATGTTTTAACAGAAGGATTAAAACTGTTACAATTGCAACGCTCTTTAATTTTACTGAGTAATTTGTTATAGATATTTATACTCAGTATTAAAAAGCCATTCTGTATCTTAGTGACTCTACGAGTGGGAGTTACTAAATACGTTCTAGTTCTAATGTTATAACCATGAGCGTCTTGAACACTCATATAACTAGGTTTCTTTAGATGAACATATTTCACACACTCGTACATATACATAGCTGGGAGAGTCAAAATTGAGAGATTCCTAAACACTTGTCTGTATGAGACAGTAAGTAGAGTCGATGTTATAATACTAACCTTCTTCTATTATAGTATAAATACATCTTTAGAGCCACTACTATTTCCCCATAACAAAATTTCGTAACTTAAAGAGCTATGAAAGAAGCCACAATAAGCACGATTAAAGTATTTAAACCAACACTCTTTTCCAGCCTCTTGGAAACAAATATAAATCTAGACAATTTGCTACAGACCTCTTCAGTATGTCGCTTCCAGATCAATTTACTGTCAATAAACAACCCATAAGATTAACAGCTTGATCAGATCCTTTTTTATCTCTGAAACTAAATTTGAGTGTTTGAGTCTTTGTCAAATTGAACTAATTTGCATTAAATGAAGTTATTAAGTTGTCCATAATATTAGTATTGTTAAGAATGAAGTCATTGGTAACTTCAAACACAGTGACATTATCTGGATACAGGATAGTCCATACAGGTAACCAAAATTGCAAATCATTCATTGTAAAGACCCATTATGAATTAAAATTAAACATAACGTAAGCGTTAACTTAAGAATGTAAACGTTACGGTAAAATCACATCATTCATGATGGGGATATAAACATAACCGCAAAGATATTTCATAACCATGGAAAAATAACAACGATGCCATTTCCTCATATTCTGTCGTATACTTCAGCACTTCACGATTGTGTACTGTTTGCAAATCACGTAAGCACAAGCGTGATAGTTCGCAAACTTTCATGTTATCGTCTAACGGCAATGTTAATGTCAGTTTTTATGTGAATCGCTGTGAATGATCCCATTTGTTAATCTGCCCACCAACTTCTGTGTTTATGTTACGCTTATGTTTAATTTTCATTGTGAATGGGCTTAATTATAAATAAAAACGGCCCATGGATAGAACCTTGTGGAACCCCAGCAGAGACATCCATAGATGAGGAACGATGGCCATTAACTTGAACAATTTATTTTATAAATATTTACTAGCTGTAAAAAAATTGCACAATACTGGGCGAAATTCGAGATGAACAAACAAGAAAAGACCTGAGCGTCTCTGCAGTAACTGAAAAAATAGATCAAAATAAACAGAATTGGAACGGTAATTTACATAAAATGGATGCTAACAGACTACCAAGAATGGTAAGAGATTATAGCCCTAAAAGAAGAATATGTCTGTGTCTGCGGTTTTATATTTTATTGTATCCGTCTTACAAGGGAAGGGTTTCGGCTCGAACAGGAATTTATGATTAAAAATTTGTACAGAGGCTTACCTCACAATGGTGATGAAGTCCGTAAAAGCATTCATTTGTGTAACTCTCCGTTTCGTTGGTATTGGTCAATACACTTCTTTAAAAAGTACATGAGGATTCTCTATAAAATGCATGAAACAGCATGGAGCAGAGCAATAAGCACAACACGCAGAAGCAACACCTGAACAATCTTCTGAACCACACTCCATTGGCGAAAAATCATATGCCACCTGAATTAAATTTTTGAAGTCCGAGACTTGTTCAGGATTCACGTAACCAGCTGACTGTCAGGGATACTGAAGCATAGGGCGGTACACTGAAGCAGACAACTGGTTATGAATAACAGAGTGCATTTTCATTATAAACACTCGATTTCCCAAGTTAAGTTCTGGATTCTCAGCAAGAGTCCTTATGCAATCTGTTATCCTCCGAGCATATATTTTGTATCATCTAAGGAAATAGATATCCAGAGGCTGGAAATATTTAGTTTTTTTTTAGGTGGAATGATCATACATTCTATGCCCTAGCCTTGGAACGATTCATTTATTAAGGTTGTGTCCTTGTGCGCATTCAATGACTCACACAACAGTGTATATTTTTGATTAGCTGCAATATTTTCAGACAGAACGTTGGAGAAAAATGTTCTTAAATGGGCTTTAGACATTTTACCACTCGCACTAGCTTCTAGGCTAGGCTAGGCTTACGGATAAGGTGTCCCTTCCCCTTAACTTGTGCAGTGCTCTCCCCACCCCTCAACTTGTACAGTGCTCTAACAGACAAACCACACATGACACAAACGAATGTTTTTGGGAGCTTTACAGAGATGTAAAGATGGGCCTGTATACAAATTTTGGATACGAAATTCCTGTTCGAGCCGAAACCCTTCCCTTGTTAGTATTTATTTTATTATTGTAAATATTTTTATTTTATCACTTATTATTATTATTATTATTATTATTATTATTATTATTATTGTTGTTGTTGTTACTTTTATTTCTATCATCAGCATTATTATTTGATCTATGTAAAATTTATGTAGACTATACTGGACTGTACCCGAGCACGAGCATGTGCTCATTTCGAGTATATATTCATATGTATTCATTTCAAATGTGAATTGTAAATAAATTTGAATTTGAAAAAGATGTAATTGAGCCGGGAACAGTCCCTAGATTCTAAATTTTGAAAGGAAGAAGACAGACTGTCACAAATAGATAATCGTCTCATAAGCCCTGATTTCCAAAGCAGTCTAGAATTTGCAGCCGCTTACATACTACTGTATTACATAATCTGACATCACAGGCTGTTAATATAACGCAGCTTCCCTTCAGTTAGTGTGTTTCTATATATAATCTTCATTTACTCGTGTGAAGTGATAATTTGAATACGTTGTATGCTGACTGGCAGTGCTCTGAATTACGCTTTATAGTTAACCGCCTGATACGCGGTTATGTACTTCCACATTTGGATTGGCATAAGCAGAGATCCGTTTGTCACCTGAACACTTTTGTACGGGGCCGAGGATTGGATACAGAGACTAGGTCGTTAGTGCGACAAGGAACGCACTTGCAACAGAGATAGAATTAGCTGCAGGAAAACCAGGCACAATTCACAAGCTACAAGCAGTATATGAGTCAATATAGTCGATATAAGCTGCAACGTTTGATATTTCAGTGAGCGGTTCAATATTACATACAATTTAAATGTTTGTTTCACATTTCATTAATATAATGAACAATGGTGGTGATCGGATCGGAGGAAGGGGTAGCGTTGAGACTCGCATTTCTTACTTTGTTCGTTCTTGACTGATTGCATATTTGGGTTTCTAAGGCGAATTTCAGAAAATATCATGCAAATCCACGGACTTATCTCTTAATACATCTCCATATCGTATATTCCTAAATTTAAACACCTGCGCAATTAACAATGAATTGCTAAATGAAGGAAAAAGTGTAAGAAATGTTGAAAGTTGAGAATTTTTTCCGAACAGAGCAAATTTTCCTACAATATTAAATTTTACATCAGTATAGTGTAGTAATAGTATAGTAGGCTATTGTATGCTGTAGTATAGTGTAGAGACAAGGTAAATGATTATGTCTCGTGACCAGAATATTGTACGAAATGGAAATATAAAAATTGGAAATTTATCCTTTGAAGAGGTGGAAAAATTAAAAAACCTGGGAGCAACAGTAACAAATATAAATGATACTCGGGAAGAAATGAAGCACAGCATCAATATGGGAAATGCCTGTTATTATTCGGTTGAGAAGCTCTTATCATCCAGTCTGCTGTCAAAAAATCTGAAAATTAGAATTTATAAAACAGTTACATTACCGGTTGTTCTTTATGGTTGTGAAACTTGGACTCTCACTTTGAGAGAGGAACATAGGTTAAGGGTGTTTGAGAATAAGGTGCTTAGGAAAATATTTGGGGTTAAGAGGGACGAAGTTACAGGAGAATGGAGAAAGTTACACAACGCAGAACTGCATGCATTTCATTCTTTATCTGACGTAATTAGGAACATTAAATCCAGACGTTTGAGATGGTCAGGGCATGTAGTACGTATGGGCGAATCCAGAAATGCATATAGAGTTTTAGTTTGGAGACCGGAAGGTAAAATATCTTTGGGGAGGCTGAGACGTAGATGGCAGGATAATATAAAAATGGATTTGAGGGAGGTGGGATATGATGATAGAGACTGGATTAATCTTGCACAGGATAGAGACCAATGGCGGGCTTATGTGAGGGCGGCAATGAACCTCCGGGTTCCTTAAAAGCCATTTGTAAATACGTTATTGTATAGTATAGTGTACAGTTAGGTCCGAAAGTCTTGTCCCCCCCCCCCTTGTGTGTATGTTGATGTGCATCCATTTTGAACATGTCGTAGCAGATGTGTGACAATGGTTGATACTTTACGTTCCAGCTTGATTGTGATCCAGAACATCAGTATGGCACCATCATTGTCGCGGCACAAAATGATGCGGCGCCATGTTCTGTGTGAAATTTTCCGCAGCAAAGGCGGTGTGATTTCCCTGAATGCCTCCCTAACTGATAGCTTCAAATCTTCAATTGTCTGGTATCGATGTTTCGAGACATGCTGCTTAATTATTCCCCAAAGGGAAATCACACCGCCTTTGCTGCGGAAAATTTCACACAGAACATGGCGCCGCATCATTTTGTGCTGCGACAATGATGGTGCCCATACTGATGTTCTGGATCACTAAACAGGCTGGAACGTAAAGTATCAACTATTGTCACACATCTGCTATGACATGTTCAAAATTGATGCACATCAACAAACAAACAAGGGGGGGGGGAAGACAAGATTTTCGGACCTACTGTAGTATAGTAGTCTATAGTATAGTATAGTATAGTATAGTATAGTATAGTATAGTATAGTGTAGTATAGTATAGTATAGTAATAGAATAGTTGGCTATAGTAGTACAGTATAGTATAGTAGGCTATAGTAGTATAGCATAGTATAGTATAGTAGGCTATAGTAGTATAGTATAGTATAGTATAGTATAGTATAGTAGGCCTATAGTAGGCTATAGTAGTATAGTATAGTATAATAGGCTATAGTAGCATAGTATAGTATAGTATAGTATAGTATAGTATAGTATAGTATAGTATAGTATAGTATAGTATGGTATGGTATGGTATGGTATAGTATAGTACAGTATAGTAGACTATAGTAGTATAGTATAGTATAGTAAAGTATAGTAATAGTATAGTAGGCTATAATAGTATAGTATAGTATAGTATAGTATAGTATAGTGTAGTGTAGTGTAGTATAGTGTAGTCTAGTATAGTAATAGTATAGTTGGCTATAGTAGTACAGTATAGTATAGTAGGCTATAGTAGTATAGCATAGTATAGTATAGTATAGTATAGTCTAGTAGGCCTATAGTAGGCTATAGTAGCATAGTATAGTATAGTATAATATAGTATAGTATAGTATGGTATGGTATGGTATGGTGTGGTATAGTATAGTACAGTATAGTAGACTATAGTAGTATAGTATAGTATAGTAAAAATATAGTAATAGTATAGTAGGCTATAATAGTATAGTATAATAGGCTATAATAGTATAGTATAGTAGGCTATAGTAGCATAGTATTAGTATAGTATAGTAGGCTATAGTAGGTTAATATAATATAATATAGTGTATAGCATACCTGCACAAACAGCGCTCAACGAACGCGCGAGCTCCTTCGGAGCGGGAGAGCTGTGTTTACCGCTCGCCGAAATGGAGAGGAAGATACGTCAGAAAGACTTGCTATAGGTAGAGGCAAAGACGTTATAATAGTATACTAGACTCACACAGAGCGCTGGTGTGCTGTCCAAAATTGAAACCAGTCTGCGCATGTTTACGCCGCCATGCTGCTGGTAGAAATAGAGCGGTAAACACGATTGTCATACTTGTCCTTTGTTTTGTCTCGGGTGTTTTTAGTGAATAGTGTGAAAGTAATGGCAATATAATTTTGAAAGATGATATATTATCGCCGCGGACACATGCTTAACATGTCGGCATCATACAATAACGTGCGGTGTGGTTTAAAAAAATAATTTTGCCGACCGATTGTTGCTCTGTAGGTTTCACCCTAAGCGTCACGTTGTCACGTCTACTTTCTCGATAGTTTGTTATATTGTTAAATGGCTATTATTATTATTATTATTATTATTATTATTATTTCATATACGAGTACGTTGGCTTTCTTAACTCTTAATAATAACTCTTTAATAATAATTTTTAATCACATACCTTAATGTTCGTCCTCAGCACAAGACATTGCAACCTCGGGTTAAGTCTACGTGGATTAGACAAGTAAGTGTCATTTAATAATAATTAAAGCAGCTTATTGGTTGCATTATTGAAATTGAGGGGAGTGATTGGAGCGGCGACACAAGAAATTGAAAACAATAATACAATTAAATTTCAAAGACCTGCCGAACGCATGAGGCCGCTCAAAGACCTGCCGAATGTTAACCATGAGAGCGCGGCGATAATACCATCCCTGTTTAATTTTCCAAGCTATTTGCAAAAGGTGCGATATAATATTATCTCTGTTGTTACAATATCAATATCATTAAAAATCAATCAGTAGTTTACGACAATAAAGAATACTTAATTGTTAGTACAGGTATATCAGATTGTAGAGAAATCCCACTGAGTGAATTATTTAGACTTACACATCAGATGTTAAAACATTAGTGGAACGATAACTTTTTGTTTTTATTATGTAAATGAATTTATCTGCAAGATGATAAACTTTCATTCAAGATCCATATATGGATAAATAAATATACAGATAATAAATAAATAAATAGCTATAATAGTTAAGCCTCCTTTGTGAATTTATGATTCAGAGTTCACCTATAAATAACTCTTTTACATTTTGCCGGATATATTTTATTAACAAAAGCAAGGAATGACATCTTATTGATATTGTATATGTGCATAAAAATTATGTACCATCACTCCACAAGCAATGATATTATATCTATTTTATTTATTTAAAATAAAAATACAATATGTAAAAAATCCACACATAAAAAGTATGTGGTTTTTTTATCTTGCATAAAGTGATTGTTTACTTTTTAGGTCTTCACGTTACCTATTGTTTGCAATGTATTAGGTACCGATACTTTTTATAATTGATAGCATTCCCTTTATTAATTGAAGAATGAATTCAATGTAATTTGGCTACCTTCGCACATTATATTTTGCGTGGTTACTTACGTCCTGTGGTCTAAAAGTACCGGCAATATAATTTATTTTTGATTCTCTAAAACTTAACAACAAGTCTATACTGATTATCGCATATTTATTTCACTTAGGAATTTGATTATAACAAGAACTTGTGTAATCAAGGTGCATATATTTATGTCTTGTGATCTAAGAGTTAATATGTTAATATAATTTTAGATTCTCTGAAACCTAACAATTTGCTTATTATCGTAAAATTATACAATCTATAATGTGTATTGTGTAGGCCTATTTATGGATGTATCAGTATGTTTTCTATAAATTGCTGCATACGTATTTTCTTTTCTTTAATGTTCTAACACATATCAATGAAACTTTGAATATGTTTATTTCGTCCTAATTTTACGTTAAACGTCGAAAATGGCCATAATATGTCAATTTTAGATCATCACAGCGTTAAATTGCGTGACTTACGCACTGCTATTATTTGCCTGCTCTCCAACAATATGGCGGAAAGCGCAGCGTTCAATTTGCCCCGGTTTCCTCGTTTCGCGCAGCCGAGACTGTAGGGGCTTGGGTAGAGGAGAGGGAAACGACCACTCAGTTATCTAGTGGAGTGCAATGTGTAGGCCTATTCTCAGTAACTTTCACGTTGCTTACCTACTGCTACAGTACAGTATGGAAGAATCTAAAAGACGAAACATAACATTTAACTTTTAACGATTTACAGCTCGAACTTATTGATCTTCGATGTGACCTAAGGGCTAAAGATCGTTTGAATAATACTACTAGCCTGGTTGAGTTTTACAAGGCTAAACATTAGCAATAATATACACGACTACACAGGCTGGCTGTGAAAATGATTGCTATGTTTGGGTCAACATTTATATTTGTGAGCAACTGTTTTCTATAATCAACTTCAATAAAGGCAGACATCGAACTTCTGTAACTGATGTTTCATTGCGATCAGTAGGCTACTGTTCCTTTCAGTTCTAACAGCATAAAAGCTCGTTTTGATGTACTGATAAATCAAAATATAACAGAATGAAATTGTACATATAAGTAGCTATAGAATTTCTATTATTTCTGTAAAATAAATATTTTTTATTATTTAATAATAGTCCAAGATAGTTTTGCAAAAAGTGAATGGGAATTCATTTTATAAACACTAGTAATAGTACTTCCTTTTGTGTATATTTTGTACGAGATCACCCCTTCTTCCAGTCCATCCTTATACAGAGCGCTGGTAATATCTGCATTCCGCTCATGAGCTATGAGCCGGCTCGGAGAGCGCAAATCTTGTGCAGGCCTGGTGTATAGTATAGTATAGTATAGTATAGTATAGTATAGTATAGTATAGTAGGCTATAATAGTATAGTATAGTATATTATAGTATGGTATAGTATAGTAGGCTATAGTAGTATAGTATAGTATAGTAATAGTATAATAGTATAGTATAGTAGGCTATAGTAGTTAGTATAGTATAGTATAGAGGGCTATAGTAGTATACTATTAGTATAGTATAGTGGGCTATAGTAGTATAGTATTAGTATAGTATAGTAGGCTGTATTAGGTTAGTAGAGTATAGTATAGTATAGTATAGTAGGCTGTAATAGGTTAGTAGAGTATAGTATAGTATAGTATAGTAGGCTGTAGTAGGTTAGTAGAGTATAGTATAGTGTATAGTATAGTATAGTATAGTATAGTAGGCTATAGTAGTATAGTATAGTATAGTATAGTATAGTATAGTATAGTATAGTAGGTTAGTATAGTATAGTATAGTATAGTAGGCTATAGTAGTTAGTATACTATAGTATAGTATAGTAGGCTATAGTAGTATGGTATTAGTATAGTACAGTAGGCTAGAGTAAATTAGTATAGTATAGTATAGTAGTATAGTATAGTATAGTAGGCTATAGTAGTATAGTATAGTATAGTAGGCTATAGTAGTATAGTATAGTATAGTAGGCTATAGTAGTATAGTATAGTAGGCTATAGTAGTATAGTATAATATAGTATAGTAGGCTATAGTAGTATAGTATAGTATAGTAGGCTATAGTAGTATAGTATAGTATAGTATAGTAGGCTATAGTAGTATAGTATAGTATAGTATAGTGTAAGGATGTACTTGAAGGAATGGTGAACGGGAGAAGAGTTCGGTACAGAAGGAGATATCAGATGATAGACGACATTAATCTATATGGATCATGAGGAGACAAAGAGGAAGACAGAAAATAGGAAAGATTGGAGAAAGCTGGATTTGCAGTGAAAGACCTGCCCTTGGGCAGGACACTGTGAATGAATGAATGCAAATAAATGCAATACAGTACCTACAATATAGTTTCTTCTAAGACACACTAAAATGGGTGGCATTGCGATACATTATGTCATAAAAAATAAACTTCAGACTTTTGTTGAGTTGACAGATTGATGCCAGGTGTGAAATGAATGGTAATATTCTATTGTTTTATTAACGATTGTTGTAACTTTTGTTTGTCGATAATCGTTGTAGTCCGAAAAGCGATTTTTGTCCAGATAAAATTAAAAAATTTCGTACTGTGGAGACGGTCACTTTATCCTTGACCGTAGCGCGTATTCCTGCATGCCACGTTACGTGTCAGGGATACAACCGGGTCAAGAGAAAGGAATCTTTATCGTGCAGGGGTTATGGCACAGCCAAGCGTTTGAGCAAATGCATTCATACTTCTCTTCTCCAGAGGACGCTTTCACCACTTTTTGTAAAAGAAAAGTCCCGTATCCGTTCCCATGCATTATATTAAGGGTCGGAAAAAATGCGATTTTTTTTTTTGTCAATTGATCTGCGCACAAAGGTATTTCTCCTCTGTTGGAGTCCGCTATCTCGCTCCATACGATCTGGTCAGTGTTACAGCCCCTTTCGCTCAAAGGATGTTTCTCTATACGGCCGCCAGCGGCGCCTCTGCTGCTCGCTGATGTATTCCAGCAATTTCGCACAAGGGCAGGCGGAGAGGCAGTGATAAATGTAAACGCGTGATACACAAAACATAAGAACGATACCCTGTAAAATCTCACATTCGTTCCATCACATACGCCAGCAGTGAATGTCTATGTGAGCAGCAATTCTGCACTATTTCGTTTATATTTTGTGGATAACAAGCAAAATTATTATCAACTTTAGCGTCGGACATTCTCAATTATTAATTGAGATTTTACAAAAATTCAGTACGGAAGCTTTTCAGCAGCCAATATGCATAATTCTGATTGTTCCGATATAAATTGCAATTGTTCAGTTATTAATGAAGTTAATGAGGTTAAATACTTAGGTATAATTATTGATAATCATTTAAAATATAATAATCATATATTCATTATATTGTAATAAATTACATCAAACATTATGTTACTTTGTTGCTCTAAGAAATATTTTGTCACTTAACTGTTTACGTATAATTTATTTAGCATTATTTCAATCTATATTTATGTATGGTATCATAGGTTGGGGTGGAACTTATAAATCCAATCTTTATCCGTTAATTTTAGTACAGAAAAAAGTATTAAAAATTTGTTCAAAAAAGCAGAAAAATTACCCAACTGAATTGTTGTTTAAACATTTCAAAGTTTTCAATATTAAACAAATGTATTATTTTATTTTATTAAAATATTTTCATAGAAATTTTAATAACTTTGAAAGGTATATACATAAATATAGGACTAAAAATATGAATTCTCTGTGTTTGTGTGAACCAAAATGTAAAACCAATGGAGCTTTTTATCATAGTATGAGTCAAGGTCCCAGATTATTAAACAAATTTTATTCCAATATTATTTTAACCACGAATCCTCTCCAAATTAATAAATAAAATAAAAAAATTGTAATTGGATTTATAGTTTGGGTTTAAACATATTAAACACTATTTAATCTGTATTCACTCTCAATTTTTATTTTATTTTTGTCTGTATTGGAATCCCCTCCTGAGCACGTGTTACTCATTCAGGAGTGGGCTAGTTTATCTTTCATTGTATTTATTAACTTGTATTCATTTCAAACTTACTAGCAATAAAATAAATAAATAAGTATGTAAAATACAAAAAGGTTCTCTTTGTTATCATTCTCGGCTTCAAAGGTAGAATTCAAATGTTTAAAACGAGAACCTTAACTGGTTTGTTGAAACATTATAATAAGGCCTATCAGTTATATCTTGGAATGTTGAAATATGTTAAATAATAATCAAACACTAAGAATATTAAAATGTACTAACAAACTTACGTTTTTAGCTTAGGACCATGAAACTTTTGATAGCTATGTGTGCAGACACATGAATTTAACATTTTATTTAGGAATTAGAAGAATCTGTTGGAATTTGTAATTTTTATTTAAGTTTTCATCCATAAAAATCTCGCAAAACTAAATTATTACAAATTTTTTCTATGCTTCGAAAATGGAATCCTATGATAGATACTGATTTTGTACACTTGACAATTAAAATTGTGTTTTATGTCATAAGAATTGAGTGTTTGACAAGTACAAATATATATATATATATATATATATATATATATATATATATATATATATAGACCTACAGGTTTGTTTTAAATACAGTACATTATTAACCCCTAATTGGCGAGGTGGTGACTGTGAGTACCCCAGGCATTGTAAGGGGGATGTGCGGAGGGTTCCTGTTCAATTCAGATATTTTTTTCTTTTGCTTATTATGCTGTCTGCTTCCCTAATTTTGAAGAAAACCTAGTTAAAGCAAATGAAAGTACTTGATTATATAAATTAAAAATTCAGTTTGATTATCTGAGTGCTACGATACAACTTTATAAGTTGAGGTAAGTGAAATCACCACCTCACCAAATACGTGACTGGAAAAATACCTCACCACTTACGGGTTATATAAAACCATCTGCCCTTTAATCTTGCATAGTACTGTTCACCATTCATTTTTGCATATCTATCATTGAAACAAATTATTTTATTTTATTTAACTTTAAATGAACCGTTCAGAGCAGAAGTGCTGTATTTTACAGAATGTTTACTCTAACCCTCATTATCCATTTTTGACTTACACCACTTCTGCTCTCAACGTCTCAAATGGAGGGCGATGATTCTTTTTTCTTAATTTTAGGTTGTTTTGATAAAATATTTTATATAGTATATGCAAGTTGACCTTCACTGCATCGCTGACCAGTACAACCGTCACCCATTAGCGATAGAGGCAAGGGAGTTACTTGAGAAGTACGCACAGCACATATGCCTCACTTGGGTCCGTGGACACAACGGTGTAAGAGGAAATGAAAGAGCTGATGAGCTAGCGAAAGCTGCAGCATCCAGCAACGAAACTCCGACATACAGTTTACAACCGATATCATTTATCAAGAAACAAATACGACAACAGACTCATAAAAACTGGAATGCTAGATGGACGACACGCACAACCGGATCACTAACAAGAGACACCTAATTCCCAACAATCCACGGCCGACTCAAAAGCCATCACTTCAAACCTACTTTCGTAACAACGCAGTTTCTTTCTGGACATGGGAAATTTGGAACTTACATCGACAGATTCAACATTCTAGCAGACATCGACTCTACATGCTCCTGCCGCGAAGACCTTCACAGTGTGAAACACCTTCTATTTGACTGTCCTATTATTGAAGCAAAGAGATTTCAAATAAAGACACATCTTCTGGACTGCGACACCGAATACTGGCCTCCACTATGTGAAGTAATCAAAAAACCTTGTTGCTACAGACAATTTACAGACTTTCTAAACTTTATCTTTAAAAGACTGTAGATACATATTTCACCATTATCTGTGTAAAGATAAGTAGTATAGATAAGTAGTATACCGTATAACAAAAACTAAAACCCTAGCATACCGCTTGGTGAATTAGGGTTCTTTTCCACGGACGTCTAATAATAATAATAATAATAATAATAATAATAATAATAATAATAATAATAATAATAATAATACTTACTTACTTACAAATGGCTTTTAAGGAACCCGAAGTTTCATTGCCGCCCTCACATAAGCCCGCCATCGGTTCCCATCCTGTGCAAGATTAATCCAGTCTCTATCATCACACCCCACCTCCCTCAAATCCATTTTAATATTATCCTCCCATCTACGTCTCGGCCTCCCTAAAGGTCTTTTTCCCTCCGGTCTCCCAACCAACACTCTATATGCATTTCTGGATTCGCCCATACGTGCTACATGCCCTGACCATCTCAAAGGTCTGGATTTTAAGTTCCTAATTATGTTAGGTGAAGAATACAATGCGTGCAGTTCTGTGTTGTGTAACTTTCTCCATTCTCCTGTAGCTTCATCCCGCTTAGCCCCAAATATTTTCCTAAGCACCTTATTCTCAAACACCCTTAACCTATGTTCCTCTCTCAGAGTGAGAATCCAAGTTTCACAACCATACAGAAGAACAGGTAATATAACTGTTTTATAAATTCTAACTTTCAGATTTTTGGACAGCAGACTGGATGATAAGAGCTTCTCAACCGAATAATAACACGCATTTCCCATATTTATTCTGCGTTTAATTTCCTTCCGAGTGTCATTTATATTTGTTACTGTTGCTCCAAGATATATTTGAATTTTTCCACCTCTTCGAAGGATAAATGTCCAGTTTTTATATTTCCATTTCGTACAATATTCTGGTCACGAGACATAATCATATACTTCGTCTTTTCGGGATTTACTTCCAAACCGATCGCTTTACTTGCTTCAAGTAAAATTTCCGTGTTTTCCCTAATTGTTTGTGTATTTTCTCCTAACATATTCACGTCATCTGCATAGACAAGAAGCTGATGTAACCCATTCAATTCCAAACCCTGCCTGTTATCCTGAACTTTCCTAATGGCATATAATGATAATAATAATAATAATAATAATAATAATAATAATAATAATAATAATAATAGTGTAATGTAGGCCTACTCAAAATCGTACCTTTATCACAAATCTTTCATAAAATATGTTATCATATTCTTTGTCAAAGAACTTTGATAGTGTAATACCAGCCTTAGTCCCAAATATTTTCCTAAGCACCTTATTCTCGAACAACCTTAATCTCTGTTCCTCTCTCAAAGTGAGAGTCCAAGTTTCACAACCATAGCTACAGAACAAACGATAATATAACTTTTATAAATTCTAACTTTAGTGTTATATTTATATTCCGCCTGAACCATCCCAGGCCGCAAAATGGGCTTGATGTAAGTGTAAGTTAGTGCATGTTTCCATTCCTGGTAGGTCCTTCGTAAAGTCTGCGAGCCAACTAAATAGAGGTTAAAAGGTTAAATCGGACACGTGGTGCCCCGACTTCGTAGGTCATGCTTGCTCGAATCGCAGGGTTGTGTGCCACTTTCGAGTGGCACGGCAGGTGATCTCAGGTGGACAGCGCCGTGAAGGTACGCGCTTGTTCGGACACGTGATTTTATTTCACGCGTCAGGTGCTGTGTGCGAGGTGACATTGCATTACATGCTGCGAAAGTAGAGCAGAACCGAAGGTACACGCGTTTTGTGAGGAATTACCGCGGTGATCCAGCCGTCTGGCATGTATTTCGCGAAGATGTGTTCAGGGAAAAGTTGAAGTGAAACTTCAAACCCGAGGAAAGAAAGATAAACAGTGAACGGACAGCCGTGTGATTCAAGGACTTATACCGCCCCCTTTCTTTGTCGGTAAACATTTACATTTTCCTTTTATTGAAGTCTTGTTATTGTCTTACTTTTCTCTTAGACGTCCTTCCTTATCTCGTTACATCTTTCTGTTCTTCAAAATATTCTCGGAATGCCCTTCTTTTTCTCTCTTTTCTTGACCATTTCCTAATTCAATTTATCATTTCTATATGAATGTTCACACGTTTTAACTACAGTAATTTCACCCAGTAACGGTCAGTGTCCTCGTATGGATCCTTCAGTAGGCAGTTTCTTCTCGGTAAGTAAACCAACCAATTCCTTTTCCTATTATGAGCAAAGAATACTGGTAAAAAATACCTCTCCTAAAATGAGGACGTTGGCCGTTTATGTATATAAAAAGTTTCCTGCACTATAACTGATATTGCAAACGACATTTATTTATCTCTCATTGTTGAACACTAGAGTACATAATATTACCACAGTCTAGTACTGTATATATATATATATATATATATATATATATATATATATATATATATATATATATATATATATATACAGTCACGAAGCTTGAGTTGTAAGGGTGCTAGGAACAATAACTGTGCAGGTACTATTTCGCATTGTCTGTATGAGGCGATAGTAGCGATCCTAGTGGTTAGAAACTATCTATGGATGCATATTTACTACGTATTGAGCTTCGTGACTGTATATACTAGACTGCAGGAATTCCGTGCAGGAATTCTGGGTTTCCATATGGAGAAGGATGGGTGGAGCGAGAAAAATTCTCTCCGGCATCGGGACTCGAACCCGGATTTTCAGCTCTACGTGTTGACGCTTTATCCTCTAAGCCACACCGGATTCCAATTCCCAGAGGAACATAAGTTAAGGGTGTTTGAGAATAAGGTGCCTAAGAAATTATTTGGGGCTAAGAGAGATGAAGTTACAGGAGAAAGGAGAAAGTTACACAACGCAGAACTGCATGCATTTTATTCTTCACCTGACATAATTAGGGACATTAAATCCAGACGTTTTAGATGGGCAGGGCATGTAGCACGTATGGACAAATCCAGAAATGTATATAGAGTGTTAGTTGGGAGACCGGAGGCAATAAGACCTTTGAGGAGGGCGAGACGTAGATAGGAGGATAATAATAAAATGGATTTGAGGGAGGTATAATACTTTAGGAGGGACTGGATTAATCTTGCTCAGGATAGGAACCGATGAAGGGCTTATGTGAGGGCGGCAATGAACCTATGAACCTTCGGGTTCCTGAAAGTCTTAAGTAAGTAAGTAAGTAAGTAAGTAAGTAAGTAAGTAAGTAAGTAAGTAAGTAACCCAGTCATCAAACAAGTCCTGTTTTTTCTTTGTTTGGACCACCTGAATTTCGTTTCCTTTTTCGATGGTAAACACAGTTTCCAAACACAGTGCATCAGTTATTCATATATTTCAAAAAGGCATATGACTCGGTTAAGAGAGAAGTTTTATATGATATTCTTATTGAATTTGGTATTCCCAAGAAACTAGTTCGATTAATTAAAATGTGTCTCAGTGAAACGTACAGCAGAGTTCGTATAGGTCAGTTTCTGTCAGATGCGTTTCCATTTCACTGAGGGCTAAAGCAAGGAGATGCACTATCACTTTACTTGTTAACTTTGCTCTACAATATGCCATTAGGAAAGTCCAGGATAACAGAGAGGGTTTGGAATTGAACGGGTTACATCAGCTTCTTGTCTATGCGGATGACGTGAATATGTTAAGAGAAAATTCACAAACGATTAGGGAAAACACGGGAATTTTACTGGAAGCAAGTAAAGAGTTAGGTTTGGAAGTAAGTCCCGAAAAGACAAAGTATATGTTTATGACTCGTGACGGGAATATTGTACGAAATGGAAATATAAAAATTGGAAATTTATCTTTTGAAGTGGCGGAGAAGTTCAAATATCTTGGAGCAACAGTAACAAATATAAATTATACTCGGGAAGAAATTAAGCTGAGCATAAATATGGGAAATACCTGTTATTATTCGGTTGAGAAGCTTTCATCATTAAGTCTGCTGTCAAAAAATCTGAAAGGTAGAATTTATAAAACAATTATACTACCGGTTGTTCTTTATGGTTGTGAAACTTGGACTCTCACTTTGAGAGAGGAACATAGGTTAAGGGTGTTTGAGAGTAAGGTGCTTAGGAAAATATTTGGGGCTAAGAGGGATGAAGTTGCAGGAGAATAGAGAAAGTTACACATCACAGAACTGCACGCATTATATTCTTCATCTGACATAATTAGGAACATTAAATCCAGACGTTTGAGATGGGCAGGGCATGTAGCACGTATGGGCGAATCCAGAAATGCATATAGAGTGTTAGTTGGGAGGCCGGAGGGAAAAAGATCTTTAGGAAGGGCGAGACGTAGATGGGAGGATAATATTAAAATGGATTTGAGGGAGGTGGAATATGATGATAGAGACTGGATTAATCTTGCTCAGGATAGGGATCAATGGCGGGCTTATGAGAGGGCGGCAATGAACCTCCGGGTTCCTTAAAAGCCAGTAAGTAATAAACATTGTTTCCAATCACAATAATCATAACTTAATAATGACAATTGTAATACGTATAATACAATTTTTCTTAAGTATCTTGAATACAAACATATCTGTATTGGACTAACGATTAAAGAAAGATAGGAATTGAATGCAGTACAACATAGCCTGCCAACTCCAGCACGGGATTACTCTACTGAATCAACCGTATTCTCCCATAGGAAAACGAGAGAGAAGAAAAGAAAAAAAATCTTGTTCTACTGAATGCGTACAGCCTAGTAACACAATACAAGAGTAGCAGAAAAATATGATAGCATCGTGCTGTAATATTTAGCTGCACGCTACATCTTATCCACACAGTTCTGAGCATAAATTATACAAGTACCGTCTGTTGCTGCGAATATTTTTCTAAAGAAAGAACAAAAAGTAAACTTTTTTATATATTTTCTTTTTGTTGCCCATGTGCTTTATCTTAGAACAAAAGACAGTAATGTAGAGAGATAACTCATACGGTTCCTTGTTATGTATTGCATGTTCCACATATAATCTTCCTTTTTTTTCTCTCTTGTTTGTGCAGTCCGAGAGAACATCAATGTTTGCCTTCTGCCAATATTGTGGCAGAGTTATTGAGCTGCAAGTAAACAAGCTGAAACAATCCCCGTGTCCCTTACGTAGACAACATGAAAAAACTTCAATGTGATAATTCAGTTCGATTTTGTTTGCGAAAACTCGATGATAGAACAAAGTAATTGCAGTCATAATTATGGTATTAATAAAAGCTTGGACATAATTTTAATGCTAGCTTTCCAATTACATCGAGAGTTCAGAGCTTCTGTCTAAGTAAATTTTAAAACTTCTTGAGTTAATAATTAGCTGTTACGCCTGCTTTGTAAATCTATACCACAAAATACCTGTTTATAACAAGAGAAGCCAATGAATTGAAAATATGATATTCAAATAAAATTCAAACTGCAAGTGTGGGCACATACACAAACAGGGTGATTTACAAATATTTACCGCCACTTACGGATCTTATTTCCGAAGACATTTTGAGCAAAAAAGTCATATAAATATGTCATAATCTCAATATATTCAGAGTTACACTAATTTGAAGTTGTTTGTAAAATAGCTTTTTTCTTTTGTTTTAAGGATAAAAAATATTATAAATCTATACTAATAATAAATCTGTAGCAGAAATTTTTCTGGTAATTTTCGATTTTCCAAAAATAATTGGTCCTAACATATATAATTAATTACCCTGAAACCGAAAATCGCTTTTTTGTAATTTTTGTTTGTATGTCTGTCTGTCTGTCTGTCTGTATGTTTGTTACCTTTTCACGCGATAATGGCTGAACGGATTTCGATGAAAATTGGAATATAAATTAAGTCCGTTGTAACTTAGATTTTAGGCTATATGGCATTCAAAATACATTATTTAAAAGGGGGGTTATAAGGGGGCCTGTATTAAATACATCGAAATATCTCCCTTATTATTGATTTTTGTGAAAAATGTTACAAAACAAAAGTTTCTTTACAAATAATTTCCGATAAGTTTTATTCCTTGAAAAATTTTGACAGGACTGATATTTAATGAGATAAATGAGTTTTAAAATTAAAATAACTACCATCTAAGGCCGTGTAATGAATTAAAAAACAAATGACTTGGTCTATAAGGGGCCTTGGACAGCAACAATCGAAAGCTATGAAAGATAGCCTACAGATAATGTTTCTGTGTTTGTATTAAGTAATATCGGAAGCTAAATTAACTGATTTGTATAATTAATTATTAATTCACCATTGGAAAGTGTAGTTTCTCTAGATGGACATAATGCTATACTGTTATTACAATAACTTCTGAGTGAATCGAGGACAGGTAAGATTAAAATAGCTTCTTATGCACAGAAAACTTGATAGGCTATTCTGTACATTCGTTTCCTATATTTCCTAAAATAATTTTTATGACCAAATGAGTGGTCTCTGGATCAAAACGATCGCATTTTAATTATGCAAATACAATTTAAATTAAGTAACATAATAAACGATTTATCCTTATATCAAACACGAATATTCCCTAGATCAAATGTCCTATTTTAATTATGTAATTACTTTATATTTATTTCTAACGGGTGCAGCGGAGCGCACGGGTACGGCTAGTAGAGAATAAACGAAGTCTAAATAAATTGTACATAATAGAGATGTACGAATAACAAACATCTAACGCAGTCGCTATGTAGGCGAACTTTACACATCCGAAGGTTATACTGGTCCATGTTTTTGATACCTAACAAGATAGGACTTTTTCATCATAAGTATGAAAGTAAGCATTTGCGGGAAAAGTTGTATAGAACATTTCACTTTTAGTTTTACCTCTACATTACACCCACAAAGTTTTTGCAGGTATTCATGAATCACCCTGTAGATATGTGTAACTGAATTTTTCAAGTACTGAATCGATACGTAAAGATATGATAATTTAGTTGTGAGCGAATTTTTATGCTAATGAAATTTAATGCAAGACGTCCCATATTGTGATATTGTTAGGAGCTTCTTAATGTACTAGACTTTCTCTTCATTCTCTCTCTCTCTCTCTCTCTCTCTCTCTCTCGCCACATCCCTTTCCGTCTCATATACAATTTATCAGTAGCGTGACCATTTGGGTTAACCTCCTCCTTTATACATGCACTTTCATAAATTACCCAGCTCGCATCTTGTTAATCCATTGTCTTCATTATTTTGCTGAATTTATATCTAACAACACCACAAACTCTAAACGGAGAGGATTCTGCATCCACAGAATATGAAATGAAGATGTAGGATGAGATTTTCGAACTCAATATGGCTGCATATTACCGGAAATGAAACAAGATAATTTTCTTACCCTCCGAAGTCCTGAGACATTTGTTGTTTTATTTTTAAAGTTCAATATAATTCTACAAAACTGCACGCATTGTATTCTTCACCAGACATAATTAGGAACATTAAATCCAGACGTTTGAGATGGGCAGGGCATGTAGCACGTATGGGCGAATCCAGAAATGCATATAGAGTGTTAGTTGGGAGACCGGAGGGAAAAAGACCTTTGGGGAGGCCGAAACGTAGATGGGAGGATAATATTAAAATGGATTTGAGGGAGGTAGGATATGATGATAGAGACTGGATTAATCTTTCACGGGATAGGGACCGATGGCGGGCTTATGTGAGGGCGGCAATGAACCTTCGGGTTCCTTAAAAGCCATTTGTAAGTAAGTAAGTAAGTAAGTAAGTAATATAATTCTACACTTCAAAAAAGTTCACTGACAAGAGAAAAAATATAATGATAAATAGAGGCAGACCAAAACATTTAGTAAGGTCAATTCAATGTCTGTATACATACATAATCCAAATGATAGCCGTCCAAATCTTGGATTTAAAATATCGGCATCCTAATAAATTCAAATGAACAAAAAAGAAAATGTAAATTAATGTTAAAAAATGCATAATGAAATTGTAAAAAAGAATAATCTGCGACAAGATGTGGTAGCTATCAAAACGATAAAATTTTATTGAAAATAAATAATATACATTTAATATGATAAAGATAAATAGAGATGGTGATTGATGATGTTCAATGAAGATTTTCAAATGGTTGATGCAATTGCCTGAAGAGTCTTTTCAGGAACCTTTAATTTTCTGAGGATCTCCAATTTAAATTTGGGAATTGTTCCTCGCGCACCAGACATAAGTCCAATGAAATTCCAATTACTAAAATCAATATTAATTAAGGTAAAGGAATTGATGAATCATATAAAAATCACAAGAGGGATAAGACAAGCGTGTCCCTTATCACTCGCTTTATTTAACCTTTATATTGACAAAGTTGTGAGACGACAGGAATCATAACTAAAAACTAACTTTTTAGGAAGAACGCCCCCAAAATAGCATGTTATTTGCAGACAACCAAGTTGTATGTAATTCTGAGGGTAACTTGCAAAGTGCAATATTTATGTATATATTAAAATAGCTGCAGAATTTAAGTTGAAAATCTCATCAACAAAGGTCCATACAATATGATTAAAAGAATCACAAACTCTGAGAGCGAAAGTAAATAATAATACAATTTTAGAACAACTATTTGGCACAATAGAAATTAAGGAGAGTCTGAAAAAGAAACAATAATAAAGTTTTATAAAGTGATGACCATACCTACATTATTATAAGGAGCAGAAAATTGTGTATTAAGATGTAAGATAGTGATGTCAATTTTATTTTTAAATACTTCTGAAGGCGGAATAGGCCAAATTGCTTAAGAGGATAGAATCAGCTTACCGCAGTAAATTTTTTGGAAATATTCAACATATTTTCCTCCAGTACTGTATGTTGTACAATAATGAATATTGGTATGTGTAAAATACTGTCCTTCTGTTATAGGAAAACATATTTTTAGGGTTTAAAAAAATTATTTGTTCTTCTTTTTTTTTCAAAATTCAAAATGTTGACAGTTCACTGTGCAGTGATGAAGCGTTTTTCATGTTTTCTCTCTTTTATTTTATTGCTGAAAGTAATGTTTACAATATCATGCTCTTTCAACGACATCACTTAATAAATAATATAATTTTTTATTTTGTGTTAGAAAAAAAATACCAATATTTGACCATATTTAAAATGAATTTATCTTTTATCAATGTATCAAAGGTAGAGAAGTGATCTTGCTTCATATTGTAGATATGACACACATAAATAAACACAAAAAATTTCATCACAGAATGTTGGATAGCTTTTGAGTTATGTGGGAAACGCTTCATCACTGCACAGTGAACTGAATTTTGAAAAAAAAAAAAAAAAAAAAAAAAATGTAAATAATGTTTTTTAATTGTAAAAATTTTTTTCATTCAGCAGAAGGACTAATTTTCACTATTGTACAAGATACAGTAATGGAGGAAAAAAATGTTGAATATTTCCAAAATTTTATTGCTGTAAGGTGTACCTAACCCCTTAAGCCGAAATGCTTATGCAAAACGTTAATCTCGTTTTACATTTATTCACACCCAAGAACCTCCTTCATTCTCATATTTCACCTGTGAATGCCCAGTACTCAATATGAGTTCCTGACCCATGGTTATTTAACAAAAATAAATAAATAAATAAATAAATAAATAAATAAATAAATAAATAAATAAATAAATAAATAAATAAATAAATAAATAAATAAATAAATAAATAAGTAAATAAATAAGTAAATAAGTAAATAAATAAATAAATAAAATAATTAAATAAGTAAATAAATAAATAAGTAAATAAGTAAATAAATAAATAAGTAAATAAATAAATAAGTAAATAAATGAATAAATAAATAAATAAATAATGAAATAAATAAATAAAGTAAGTGAGTAATAAGTAAGTAAGTAATAAGTAAGTAAGTAAGTATTTGTTTGGGTTTCTTCCATCATCCATAGAAGTTTGGGTAAGTAATTTTAGAACACTCTGTATATAATTAGATTTAGGAATTTCGTTTAATAAAAAGAAAGTATCAGGTGTTTTAATTTCCTTAAAAAATTCTCCATATGATCCCAAGTATAGGCGTTTCACGTTAAAAATATTATCATTTAAAAATGTTGGAGTCGTGATTACACTTTCATATTCTTCTGAATATCGAGTGAAACTTTTCAGCCATACGGCACACAGTAAGGTTTGTGATAGTTACCTTGGAAATTACTGCGTATGCATAAAGCCGTGGGCATTGATGTTACATGTCAGCACTTCAAGACGTCTTCTGCAAGGAACGGATATCATTCTTTTGCGCACTGAAGTAATTATTTATCCCTTTTCTGTGTCCCCTTGAACCATTTAAGCATGGGCAACGTGGAGCCCGGCTTTGCTTGTTGTACCGGCTTCTCTGCAAGTTTTCTGGCTTCGGGACTCTGAATAGATGAACCCACTAGCAGGAAATAAATCCCCTGTTCGTGAATTAAGCCTCACCCCTTCGACAGACGGCATGCGCCCTTCAAAAGACACGTTACCCGAATCCCTGGAAATGAAACTGAATTCAATTCTCCATTTTCGTCGTTGTCGCCAAGCAGATCTCGTCGGGTGCATTATCTAACTTGGATTCTGCAATGACTTGAAGGACGTATATTGGCGTGAAAGATGCAAATGTAATTTTCCCTCATTATCTTGCAGAGTAATTAAGTTAACAGATTATTAAATTATGACATTATCATAATGAATGAATAAATAAATATGTATAATATTAATAAATAAATTAAAAATATATAAAATAATAAAATAAAGTAACAATGTAACGAAATTGTATAAAAATATTTTTGGAAAGAAATATGTTGTGTTTTATTTGCAGAGAATCATATTACGAGTACATAAGATATTTATCTATGATTGCTTTCTGAATTCAACTTGTTGTTTATTTATACAAATCTTTTTAATAATAATAATAATAATAATAATAATAATAATAATAATAATAATAATAATAATAATGGCTTTATTTAACCTGGCACAGTTAAGGCCGTAAGGCCTTCTCTTACACTCAACCAGGATTAAAACTTGCTTACACAGTTGAACATAAACTGGATCGGAATTAAGTAATTACATATTGATACAATTTAGGTACATGATGAGATCAAAAGAGGTAGTTACATAAAATTTACCTCATAAAATAAAAATAAACATAGTGAAATACATATTAATGTTGTTAGAATGAAATACGAATCACATAAAAACAGAAGCCGATAATTCAATAAAAAAAATGTATACAGTAAAAATAAAAATATATACATTAGTATACATATTAGTATTAGATTTCAATTAAGTAGGATTTACATAATTAAACCATAAACCGACAATTGAATAACATGTACACGAAAAATAGATTAATAATAAAAAAACAACACAATGGGATATATATTGGCGTTAAGTGATAAATAAACACGATTTAGATAATAAAAAAAAATAAGAAACAAAAAAAAGGAATAAAAATAAATACAGTGGAACACATTCCATTAAATATTTGCAACGCGTTAGGTCTGGCAACTCATCATAAGATATGTTTCTAATTTACATTTAAAGGAAATTGAAGTTCGGCAGCCCTTGACTTGAGGCGGCAGTGAATTCCAGTGACGAGAAGTAGCAACAGTGAAAGATGAAGAATAAAGAGATGATGTGTGCAGTGGTATTTCTAGCGTGTTATTAGTTATATCCTAATTAATTAATCATTCATTCTTCCAAACTCTTCAGACATTCAAGTCCTTGGTTTTTCATCCGATTCGTGGGTTAAATCAATCAACAGACATTAACCAACATTATCTTTCATTGATTTATGGACGCCAGACCTTGTTCGTTGACCAGATTATTTTGATCCCTACACCCGACACATTCACTTACTCACCCAATTACTTAATTTATTAACTTATATATACATCTATCATCAGCCAATATAACTCATTTGACCATATGTCAGAGGAAGAACAATTGTTTGTATGCATCTAAAGTCTGATTAGTGTAATATGTAGCTAGCCGGCGATGTATGCAATGGAGAGGGAAAGGAACTGGCCACCCTACGCCATTATCTCCTGGTCTAGTAGCCCCGTAAGTGGTGCTTTCTTAGTATCACTTGTGAGGTTCAGACTTCAGACGTCCACACCTGTGGAATAACGGTCAGTGCGTCTGGCCGCGAAACCAGGTGGCCCGGGTTCGAATCCAGGTCGAGGCAAGTCACCTGGCTGAGGTTTTTCCCTCAACCCAATACGACCAAATGCTGGGTAACTTTCGGTGACGGATCCCGGACTCATTTCACCGGCATTATCACTTTCATTTCATTCAGACGCTAAATAACCTAGATGTTGACAAAGCGTCGTAAAATAACCCAATAAAAAAAAGACCTCAGACAGTTGATTAAACAACAACAACATAATACGCTTCATTCAGTAACTCAAACAGTTCACCCAGTAGGCTAACTCGACCAGTTCATTTATTTACAAGACAAGTTCCCTTCATCAACTCAACCAGTTTATATACTAATCCAAAGAGGTCATTCACTCATTCAGTTCATTTATTAAATCGCCCATATAATTTATTAACTCTTCCAGTTTATGTATAAACTCCAGCAGTTTACATATTACCTCGTTCCGTTTATATATTAACTTCCTCAGTTCACTTGTTAACTCATCCTGTTATTAACTCTTCCAGTTTATGTATAAACTCCAGCAGTTTACATATTACCTCGTTCAGTTTATATATTAACTTCCCCAGTTCACTTGTTAACTCATTCTGTTGTTAACTCTTCCAGTTTATGTATAAACTCCAGCAGTTTACATATTACCTCGTTCAGTTTATATATTAACTTCCCCAGTTCACTTGTTAACTCATCCTGTTATTAAATTTTCCAGTTTATGTATAAACTCCAGCAGTTTTCATATTTCCTCTTTCAGTTTATATATTAACTTCCCCAGTTCACTTGTTAACTCATCCTGTTATTAACTCTTCCAGTTCACATAAATGAAATGAACAGGTTAATTTATTAACACAACCATTTCATTTATCAATTCAACCACTTCATATATCAACTCAACCAGTCCGTTAATCAATTAAAATAGTTAATTTATCAAATCAGTCAGTTGTTTCATTAACTCAACCAGTTCATTCATTAATCCAAATGTTTCTTTTATCGACTCAGTAATTTCATAGCTCAACTCAAGCAATTCATTGATGAATTCATTCAGTTCATTTATTAACTCAATCAGTTCAATTGTTAATCCAATTCTTTTAATAACTTAATCAGATTATTTATCAACTCGAACAGTTAATTTATTAACTCAACCAAAATATTTATTAACTGTATTAGTTCATTGATTAACTTATCAGTTCATTTATTAACTTAAGCAGTTCATCCAACTTTTATCCGTTAATTTTACTTCAGAAAAAAGTATTAAACATTTGTTTAAAAAGCAGAAAGACTACCCAACTGAATTGTTATTTAAACATTTCAAAGTTTTCAATATTAAAACAAATGCATTATTTTATTTTATTAAAATATTTTCCTAGAAATTTTAATAACTTTGAAAGGTATATACATAAATATAGAACTAAAAATATGAATTCTCTGCGTTTGTGTGAACCAAAATGTAAAACCAATGCAGCTTTTTATCATAGTATGAGTCAAGGTCCCAGAATATTAAACAAATTTTATTCCAATATTATTTTAACCACGAATTCTCTCCAAATTAATAAATAATATAAAAAAATTGTAATTGGATTTATAGTTTGGGTTTAAACATATTAAACATTATTTAATCTGTATTTACTCTCAATTTTAATTTTATTTTTGTCTGTATTGGAAGTCCCTCCTGAGCACGAGTCTTACTCATTCAGGAGTGGGCTAGTTTATCTTTCATTGTATTTATTAACTTGTATTCATTTCAAACATACTAGCAATAAAATAAATAAAAATTAATTAATTATCTCAACTTGTTCGCCCATTAACTTAACAAATTCATTACTTGACTAAGCAAGTTCATTCATTAATTCAACCAGATCTTTCATTAACGCAATTCGTTCATTTATTCGTTTAATCTGTTCATTTGTTCCACTCAAGTTCATTTGTTCACTCGTCCAGACCGTTTGTTAACTCGCCCAGTCCGTTTGTTCACTCGTCCAGTCCCTTTATTCACTCGTCCAGTCCGTTTGTTAACTCGCCCAGTCCGTTTGTTAACTCGCCCAGTCCGTTTGTTCACTCGCCCAGTCTCTTCGTTCACTCGTCCAGTCCCTTTGTTCACTCGCCCAGTCCGTTTGTTAACTCGCCCAGTTCGTTTGTTCACTTGCCCAGTCCCTTTGTTCACTCGCCCAGTCCGTTTGTTAACTCGCCCAGTCCGTTTGTTCACTTGCCCAGTCCGTTTGTTCACTCGCCCAGTCCGTTTGTTAACTCGCCCAGTCCGTTTGTTCACTCGCCCAGTCCGTTTGTTCACTCGTCCAGTCCCTTTGTTCACTCGCCGAGTCCGTTTGTTCACTCGCCCAGTCCGTTTGTTCACTCGCCCAGTCCGTTTGTTCACTCGCCTAGTCCATTTGTTCACTCGTCCAGTCCCTTTGTTCACTCGCCCAGTCCGTTTGTTCACTTGCCCAGTCCGTTTGTTCACTCGTCCAGTCCGTTTGTTAACTCGCCCAGTCCGTTTGTTCACTCGCCCAGTCCGTTTGTTCACTCGCCCAGTCTCTTCGTTCACTCGTCCAGTCCCTTTGTTCACTCGCCCAGTCCGTTTGTTAACTCGCCCAGTTCGTTTGTTCACTTGCCCAGTCCCTTTGTTCACTCGCCCAGTCCGTTTGTTAACTCGCCCAGTCCGTTTGTTCACTTGCCCAGTCCGTTTGTTCACTCGCCCAGTCCGTTTGTTCACTCGCCCAGTCCGTTTGTTCACTCGCCTAGTCCATTTGTTCACTCGTCCAGTCCCTTTGTTCACTCGCCGAGTCCGTTTGTTCACTCGCCCAGTCCGTTTGTTCACTCGCCCAGTCCGTTTGTTCACTCGCCTAGTCCATTTGTTCACTCGTCCAGTCCCTTTGTTCACTCGCCCAGTCCGTTTGTTAACTCGCCCAGTCCGTTTGTTCACTCGCCCAGTCCGTTTGTTCACTCGTCCAGTCCCTTTGTTCACTCGCCGAGTCCGTTTGTTCACTCGCCCAGTCCGTTTGTTCACTCGTCCAGTCCGTTTGTTCACTCGTCCAGTCCGTTTGTTCACTCGCCCAGTCCGTTTGTTCACTCGTCCAGTCCGTTTGTTCACTCGCCCAGTCCGTTTGTTCACTCGTCCAGTCCCTTTGTTCACTCGCCGAGTCCGTTTGTTCACTCGCCCAGTCCGTTTGTTCACTCGCCCAGTCCGTTTGTTCACTCGCCTAGTCCATTTGTTCACTCGTCCAGTCCGTTTGTTCACTCGCCCAGTCCGTTTGTTCACTTGCCCAGTCCGTTTGTTCACTCGTCCAGTCCGTTTGTTCACTCGCCCAGTCCGTTTGTTCACTTGCCCAATCCGTTTGTTCACTCCCCCAGTCCGTTTGTTCACTTGCCCAGTCCGTTTGTTCACTCGCCCAGTCCGTTTGTTCACTTGCCCAGTCCGTTTGTTCACTCGCCCAGTCCGTTTGTTCACTTGCCCAGTCCGTTTGTTCACTCGCCCAGTCCCTTTGTTCACTCGTCCAGTCCCTTTGTTCACTCGTCCAGTCCCTTTGTTCACTCGCCTAGTCCGTTTGTTCACTCGCCCAGTCCGTTTGTTCACTCGCCCAGTCCGTTTGTTCACTTGCCCAGTCCGTTCACTTGCCCAGTCCGTTTGTTCACTTGCCCAGTCCGTTTGTTCACTCGCCCAGTCCGTTTGTTCACTTGCCCAGTCCGTTTGTTCACTCGCCGAGTCCGTTTGTTCACTTGCCCAGTCCGTTCACTTGCCCAGTCCGTTTGTTCACTCGCCCAGTCCGTTTGTTCACTTGCCCAGTCCGTTTGTTCACTCGCCCAGTCCGTTTGTTCACTCGCCCAGTCCGTTTGTTCACTCGCCCAGTCCGTTTGTTCACTTACCCAGTCCGTTTGTTCACTCGCCCAGTCCGTTTGTTCACTTGCCCAGTCCGTTTGTTCACTCGCCCAGTCCGTTTGTTCACTTGCCCAGTCCGTTTGTTCACTCGCCCAGTCCCTTTGTTCACTCGTCCAGTCCCTTTGTTCACTCGTCCAGTCCCTTTGTTCACTCGCCTAGTCCGTTTGTTCACTCGCCCAGTCCGTTTGTTCACTCGCCCAGTCCGTTTGTTCACTTGCCCAGTCCGTTTGTTCACTCGCCCAGTCCCTTTGTTCCCTCGTCCAGTCCCTTTGTTCACTCGTCCAGTCCCTTTGTTCACTCGCCCAGTCCCTTTGTTCACTCGTCCAGTCCCTTTGTTCACTCGTCCAGTCCCTTTGTTCACTCGTCCAGTCCCTTTGTTCACTCGCCTAGTCCGTTTGTTCACTCGCCCAGTCCGTTTGTTCACTCGCCTAGTCCGTTTGTTCACTCGCCCATTCCGTTTGTTCACTTGCCCAGTCCGTTTGTTCACTCGCCCAGTCCGTTTGTTCACTCGCCCATTCCGTTTGTTCACTCGCCTAGTCCGTTTGTTCACTCGCCCATTCCGTTTGTTCACTTGCCCAGTCCCTTTGTTCACTCGCCTAGTCCGTTTGTTCACTCGCCCAGTCCGTTTGTTCACTCGCCCAGTCCGTTCACTTGCCCAGTCCGTTTGTTCACTCGCCTAGTCCGTTTGTTCACTCTTCCAGTCCGTTTGTTCACTCGCCCAGTCCGTTTGTTCACTCGCCCATTCCGTTTGTTCACTCGCCCAGTCCGCTTGTTCACTCGCCCAGTCCGCTTGTTCACTCGCCCAGTCCGCTTGTTCACTCGCCCAGTCCGCTTGTTCACTCGTCCAGTCCGCGTGTTCACTTGCTCAGTCCGCTTGTTCACTCGCCCAGTCCGCTTGTTCACTTGCGCAGTCCGTTTGTTCACTCGTCCAGTCCGTTTGTTCACTCGCCCAGTCCCTTTGTTCACTCGCTCAGTTCGCTTGTTCGCTCGCCCAGTCCGTTTGTTCACTCGCCCAGTCCCTTTGTTCACTCGCTCAGTTCACTTGTTCGCTTGCCTAGTCCGTTTGTTCACTCGCTCAGTTCGCTTGTTCGCTCGCCCAGTCCTTTGTTCACTCGCTCAGTTCGCTTGTTCGCTCGCCCAGTCCGTTTGTTCACTCGCTCAGTTCGCTTGTTCACTCGCCCAGTCCCTTTGTTCACTCGCTCAGTTCTCTTGTTCGCTCGCCCAGTCCGTTTGTTCACTCGCTCAGTCCGCTTGTTCACTCGCCCAGTCCGCTTGTTCACTCGCCCAGTCCCTTTGTTCACTCGCTCAGTTCGCTTGTTCGCTCACCCAGTTCGCTTGTTCTCTCACCCAGTTCGCTTGTTCTCTCACCCAGTTGGCTTGTTCGCTCATCCAGTTCGCTTTTTCACTTTCCCAGTCCCTTTGTTCACTCACTCAGTTCGCTTGTTCACTCACCCAGTTCGCTTGTTCTCTCACCCAGTTCGCTTGTTCGCTCACCCAATTCGCTTGTTCTCTCACCCAGTTCGCTTGTTCATTTAACCAGTTCGCTTGTTCATTTACCCAGTTCGCTTGTTCGCTCACCCAATTCGCTTGTTCGCTCTCCCAGTCCCTTTGTTCACTCACTCAGTTCGCTTGTTCACTCACCCAGTTAGCTTGTTCACTCACCTAGTTCGCTTGTTCACTCACCCAGTTTGTTTGTTCACTCATTGAGTTTGTTTACCCGCTCGGCTATTTCATTTACTCTCTTTGCGACTTCATTCACTTGACCGTATCGTCCACACCTGTGGAGTAACGGTCAGCGCGTCTGGCCGCGAAACCAGGTGGCCCGGGTTCGAATCCCGGTCGGGACAAGTTACCTGGTTGAGGTTTTTTCCGGAGTTTTCCCTCAACCCAATACGAGCAAATGCTGGGTAACTTTCGGTGCTGGACCCCGGTCTCATTTCACCGGCATTATCACCTTCATTTCATTCAGACGCTAAATAACCTAGATGTTGATACAGCGTCGTAAAATAACCCAATAAAATAAAAAATTGACCGTATCATCCACTTACTCAACAGTATAATCTATTCACTCGACCGTATCTTCCACTCATTCGACCGTCTCTTCCACTAACGTGACCCTATTTTCACTAACTCGATCTTATCTTTAACTCACTGCACAATATCTTTGTCTCATTCGACAGTATTTTTCGTTCATTCGACCGTATATTTCGCCGACTCATCAGTTCCTTTTTCTTATTCGACCACATCTTTCGCTCGTCCCCGCTTGCGAGCCGTTTTGTTCGCTCGCCCATTCAAACGACCGTTTCATTCGCTCGCACATATAAACGAATGTTTCGTCTACTCGCTCATAAATGCGGCTGTTTCTTTCGGTGTCTTATTCATGCGATCGTTCATTACGCTCGTCCACTTACTGCGACCGTTTCCTCGTTCGCCCATTCATGCGATTGTTTCGCTCGCTCTCTCACTCGACAGTTTTGTTCACTGACACAGTCGAACATTTTATTCATTTAGTTAGTTGATTAATTTTCCTCACCAATTAGTTCGTTGATACTCGTCAACACATGCACACACTTTCGCATTCGCTATCTCATTCATTCGTTGACTCATTTATTCATGCACTGACTATTTTATTTATGTACACATTCATTAATTCACTCATCCAACACATCACATTAAACTTTTCCTAATCTAGTGAGCCTATATCTTTCAACTGCATCTATCCGTTGTACCTATCTCACACAACCATCACCGCAAACCACTCGGCCGGACTCTGTCTGCAGTTGCTGTTTGAACGTGCACTGACCTAGCAGTTGTGTCCTTTCTGAAAGCTGCGCTGCACTGCGCCTTAACATGTTCCAATTCATTCGTCGCATTAAGTGGCGTGCTGCTTTGTACTACCTCACAGGACGTTTTATTTACAAACTTGAAATTGCGAGCTTCACTGAAACACGTTGGAAAATTTGCGCAGATCATTTGACTCTGTGTTTCATTACATTTCACACCTTGGTACAAAATTAAGCGTTGAAACCTTTGATTACATCAGCATATGAGATCAGCTTTTCATTAGTATGGGTACAAAGGAAAGGAAGTGTAAACATCTTTAAAGGGGATCACGTGTTAGAGACCGAACGGACACGCTCATTCAGAGTTCTCAACTGCGCAATGCTTCCATTGAACAAGATTCCTCGTTCCTTAGATAATAATAAATTACGTAACAGAATTATGCATATAATATTCTTGAAACATAGTATATTTAAACATATTTGTATATATTTTTAGTACAATAAAGCGACTTGTCAGTGAACTTTGGAAACAATTATTATAAATTGCCTATAATTTTAAACTGGATTTAGATAAAGAGTCGCAGCCATAATTTGATGTAATTTTTAAGCTCTAGGAATACCTATTTTAATGTGTAACACATAACCTTTAGGCGTAGTCTGTAGCTTTTTAATTTACTGTTACTGTGTACGTAAAAATAGAAGTTCTTAAATTTGCATGTAATACACACATGTCAAATACAAATTAAGTAGATAAAGCTGAAATTTTGTGTAATCAGAATTTAAGTACTTCAAAAGTAGACTGTTATTATGTTAAATATGTAAGAATTTTAGGTATTTGTCCGGAAATTATGATTTTAATTAAATTGATATTCTCTATACTCAAATTAATTTTTTTCAACAATCACAGAAGCAACGTAGTTCATCGTACTAAAGAATTACATACTTACAAATGGCTTTTAAGGAACTCGGACGTTCATTGCAGCCCTCACATAAGCCTGCCATCGGTCCCTATTCTGTGCAAGATTAATCCAGTTTCTATCATCATATTCCACATCCCTAAAATCCATTTTAATATTATCCTCCCACCTACGTCTAGGCCTCCCCAAAGGTTATTTTTCCTCCGGTCTCCCAACTAACACTCTGTATGCATTTCTGGATTCGCCCATACGTGCTACATGCCCTGCCCATCTCAAACGTCTGGATTTAATGTTCCTAATTATGTCGGGTGAAAAATACAATGCGTGCAGTTCTGTGTTGTGTAACTTCATCTATTCTCCTGTAACTTCATCCCTCTTAGCCCCAAATATTTTCCTAAGAACCTTATTTTCAAACACTTTAATCTCTGTTCCTCTCTCAAAGTGAGAGTCCAAGTTTCACAACCATACAGAACAACCGGTAATGAACTGTTTTATGAATTCTGACTTTCAGCTTTTTTAAGAGCAGGCTAGATGACAAAAGCTTCTCAACCGAATAATAACAGGTATTCCCCATATTTATTCTACGTTTAATTTCCTCCCGAGTGTCAACTACCAGTAAAAACTCAAACTCCTCACACAAGTTGTTTTTGAAATGTGTGCATTCATAGGCCTACTCATGTATGCAGATTTAAAACAATTCTTTCGTAAGATAGGTCATAGAAAAGGAAAATAGAATGCACATTATATCTCACCCTATAAAATATTTTCTAAATTATCCATTGCAATTTAAAAATCACAATATGACAACAACGTGTCTTAGGAACCTAGAAACAAAACATTGCTTTCAGGCTGAATGCAGCCAGGCATATAGATCTATTGCACTAGCATGCTATACCATTTCATATAAACAACTCACAGTATATCCACAACTATGGGTGGATGACTTTTGTCACTCCATTGCAATAACATGCACAGTGTACATGTAGTTTCATTACTTGCTAACGTTCGCAGTGGAGTTGTGCAATTTAATGAACGATTTTGAACGTGACAGAAGTTAATACTCCAATCACCAGAAGTTGGATGGAATATTAAAAAATTTGATGGTGATTACAGTAACAAATGGAGGAAAATTTTACTGGAAATTATGTAATGTGGAAATTTAATATATAAAACGAATAGTAGTACAGGAACATTGTGCTGTGACACAAGCGGAATACCTCTCTTTCCATGGGAAACACAGTTATAAAGAGAAACAGTCCTTCTCAAACTTAAGTCTAATATATCTAATTCTTTTTCGATATGTATTATATTGGTATGTTGCAATATCTCTTCAAACAATTAATTATTGAACTGACTACGACAATCATTCTGCTGTATTTCAGAATCGTGGAAATGGCTGAAGCCGTGAGATATGTGGAAGAATAATATAAGAATACGAGATGCATCATTTTATTCACAAATCTATTGTTCACTTGATGTTACAGTAAGAAATATTATATCATATTTAAGATTTATCAAGCCACGTCTTGTGACATAGAACGAATATTTTCCGTATAAAAATAGTTTCTCTAAATATGGAAGGTGTATTTTTCTGACTATTACACTCTTACTACGTCATACTACTTTTGACCAATAAAACGGTACGAAAGGACGTATTTCAACCAATCATGGCTGCTTATCGCACAATTTTATCGCGTCCCTAACATTTGTTTAATTTTATCGCGTCCCTAGCATTTGTTTAATTTTATCGCGTCCCTAGCATTTGTTTCTTTGTTTGCCAACATTTGAAACTGCGCTGGTCTGGACTTAAAAAAAATATATATATATAAAATTACAAACCACTCCAGTCGATGCACAGCAGTTTCAAATATGACTCGCATTGGCATTCAAGAACAAGAATTAATAAAAATCACTGATCATACCTATGCATCTTCTGAAATCCTATTTACAAATAAATGAAGAGCACCATTCGGAAATCCTGAATAAGTTGAATACACCATGTAGGCCTAAATCAACGAGTTCCACTTCTATTATGCACACGTCCAATATAACATCAATTGAACCACCAACCACATTCAAAATTGAAAATTGTACATTCAATAATTATTCCTTTTAAAATTATTCATGTTTATTTTTTGTCATCGTCGTTAATTAAAACTTTTCCAACACTTGTTTATATTAGTTAGGTTATGTTATAGCTTCTGCTCTGAGAGGATAAAAAGAACTTCTGCTGTATGATATTATGGATAGTCACGTATCAGAGATTGTTTAATATTAAGATTTATTGAATAGTAATCATTACAGTGTCTGTATAAAGACACTACTGCCATCTAGCATGCATCTAGCGTAATATTTGTAATGTTGAGATGGTACAATAATACATTTGAAGACAGTTGTATTTTCGTAAGTCAATTAATATTTTATTGTATTGGAGTACTTCGTTACTTCTATTCTTCATATACTTTCTTCTAATCGTGTAATAGTCAATTAAATCCCACTCGAGTTTTGATTTTCTCTAGATAAATCAAAACGTCTAGTGAAATTACTGTTGATAAACTGAAAATGTACATTTTAGTGTTTTAACAAGTCTGGAGTCGACCTAGGTGACGCAATCGGTATAGTGCTGGCCTTTTGTGCTCCAGATTGCGGATTCGACTCCGGCCAAGGTCGATAGCATATAAGTGTGCTTAAGTGCTGCAGGCTCATGTCAGTAGATTTATTGGCATGTAAAAGAACTCCAGCGGGACAAAATTTCGGCACACTGGCGACATAGAGCATTAGGCTCGCGAAACTTTAGAGCTGATGCGGAGATATAGGATATTGTCGAATTACTATTTTCTTTTTTTCTACGATCTTTCTGCCACAAGTCGCAACTTTTTCGCACTAGCCACCTTCATAAAAAAAATTCGATGCACCCTAATATAGAGTCGTTGGTTGTTTCCTTACGCTTCGTGCAATTGACTGCAGTCATTTGTTCATAATTTCTGAGTGCAAACTGCTGCTCAGTCTCTTGATTTGTGAGTCTCGAGGGGTCAATATGCTGCTGGCATAACAACAGAAGGCTGCGGCATAAATCGAATCGCTGTAGCGAGGGAGAAGACACCGCCCGGACGCGAAGGAAAACAGTCATTACCATCTGAATGCAGAGCAGCTCTCAGTTATGACGTCGAGAATGTGACTCTCTCAACGAGGCATTCGTTTCCCTCTCATTTTTTTCACTACATATTTTCCTCACATCTAACTGTATTTCTTAATTGCATCCCTTTTCTCCACATTGCTCTTCTACTTGTCCTTTTCATTACAGCACTTCTTTTCCTATTCATTCTTCTTTTCACTTTCCCTCTTGCTTTCCTAATTTTCCTCCTTACAAGACTTTTTTCCCCCTATCTCATAAATTTTGAGGTAAAATACATAACGCACCTCAAAGAAAACGATTTGCTAAACACTATTTCATAACTCGCGATAAGTTAACAAGTGTCAAGTGAGCTATGGAATCCATGCAATTGAGTGAAACTTTTATGCCTCTCGTGATTGTTATTGTGAACGTAGTTGGGATTGTAAGGGCCGATTGTATAAACCATTTAATCTTAGATCAGAGGTTAAATTGATTTTCGCTCTAGCTGAACTTGGAATTTTGTGTTGTATGAAGTCTAATCTGAGATTAATTTGTCTTAAACTAAAGTCAACTTTGACGTAAGAAATTTCTCCGGTTAAATTAGATGATCCAAGATCAGTTATTTCTTTTCTGTTTGAATTATGCGAGTGGCAGATTGTGCAAAAAGAATAATCATTATTATTAATATATATGGTAGATACACTTATATACAATATATATTTTTTTTATTTTTCAATTTCTTGCCTTAACATATACATTCTTATATTTTATAAGGCTTTATCGTGTTCAGCAGTATCAAATAACATAACCTATAATTATATTATGTTTATAACAACCATTAATTATTCATGGATATGATAGGTACATTCATAAATTTTCAATTAACTGTATTACTAAACGAAAATTGTCGTTTTATAAAGCTTTATTATGTTTAGCAGTATCAAACACCATAACATAATTTGGAGAATGGTCAATCTTCTTCTTATTGTCCGCCATTATTTATAACGCACAAAACAAACCAGTCTCTCCAACAGAGTGTGCGGAAAGTCGCCAAAAAGTATATTTCTTATTATCAACAAAGAAAGATTAAATTTTGTCACTATGAGGTGCTAAAAAGGTCGCTAAATCCCTGTTTAAGCAATATAAAAGTTAAAAGAAATTGTCGTCGAAAAAAGAGTTGAAGTCGCTAAATTGGCTACACTGAACAAACCTGTACAACATGGCCGCGCATCACATACTTCACCTATTTATTCGATGTTGCCAAGTCCTTTTCACGTGAACTTAGATTGCATTTGAACCAAGGTAATTTGATCGGAGAAAAGCTTTATACAATAGAAGAAGTGTCTGAACTCGGTTCACTTTCCGATCTTCGATCAAAATTGATATTTAGTCAGGGAGTATTATACAATTGGGCCTAAGGATTGTAAAGACTGATTACCTTTTTACTCCTTTACTGTGTTATTTCTTTTATTTACTTTTTATTTCACTTGGTTATTTAACGACGCTGTATCAACTACGAGGTTATTTAGCATCGATGGGATTGGTGATAGCCAGATGATATTTTGGCGACATGAGGCCGAGAATTCGCCATAGATTACCTGACATTTGCCTTGTGGTTGGGTAAACCTCGGAAAAAACCCAACCAGTTAATCAGCCCAAGCAGGAATCGAACCCACACCCGAGCGCAACTTCATATCCACAGGCAAGCGCTCGAGCCGAATGAGCTATTCCGGTGGCTGAGGAACTTCAAAAAAAGAAATTATTTTTTATGAATCACGTTAAAATGTACAAAATATTTATTTATTAAGCGCAAAATTATTATTATTGTTATTATTATTATTATTATTATTACTATTATTATTATTATTATTATTATTATTATTATTATTATTATTATTATTATTATTATTATTATTATTACATGCCAACTGACATGTGTGCAGAAAATGAATACTGAAAGTCTAATATTTTTAAATTTTCACAACTCAATTCAATGTATCTTTAAGTTAAACATTTCCTTTTCTGTTAAATACATAATTTTAACAGAGATATGCCACGTGTTTGATGGTCTAACCTATCTAACATCTACAAAGTCACAATATGTTAGTGCGGTTGGAGGAAATATCAGCTGATAAGTTACAAATTGCTCTATTCTTTATTAAATTCAGTTGCCCCCCATGATGTAGTGGTCTTCATCAGTCGAGTCTATAAATTCTGGCACACGATTCGTCTTGTAGCAAATAAGAGAGCCGGCTGCGCGAAGACTGCTGCCATGGAAACGGACGGTAAATCTCTACGCGATGTGCAATTGTTTGCGAAAGATCTCGATTCTTAATGCAGAATGATGGAGCGATTTCAGTGCCTCCACTCTGACAGATACAATCTGCAGTTCCTCTCTTGCAAGCACCTGCAGAAATCCAATAAACGATCAGAACTTGTGTGCTTGTAATGCCTATTTATGCTCTTTTCGTGGATTTGTGTGTACGGTTTCGGATTGAAAAGATTTTCAAGCAAAAGTGTATTACATGGATATTCTTGATTATTTGAGAGGAGCTGGAGACGAAAAAAACTCGAAATTGTCGCAGTGCCTTATTTTCGTAAAATGGACACACTGACCTCCTGTACAATTGTTCCTATATCAACCAGTTGGTAGAAGGGATCTTGGCAGGCCCAGAAAGAGATGGAGAGAACAGTTCTGATTTGCTGGAAATGGAACAGGCCAAAGGGCCTAAACCATGATGTATTTGATGATAATTTTTCTTACTACTTTTTGACGTTCTAGTTTTATTTCGTTTGTGGTTTTGTCCCATCTGATAAAAATACTGTAATGAATGAAGAAGCTTGTTCCAATCATAATCATGTCCAGAATCAGGATCACGTATATTACTGCTTCCTTGCTTCATATCTTGAAACAAATTTCCAATAAAATAAAATGGATGTATTTTCATATTCCACCTGTGTCGCATGCTATAAGATTCTGTATTATAAAATAATATCGTTAAAATAAACAAAAATAATTTAAACTTGGGTAACCCAATTCAAATTTCGTTTTAATAAATCTTCGTGAGTTTATAGAAAAATTTTAATGTATTAGAACTGGAAAGTTCAGAATAAATATTAGGGAAATCAAATCTTCAATGAATCGAAGAAAAACGAATTCCCTTCTAATTTCGAAATCTAACGGCCACAACATTTATCATTGTCAAAGGTCTATAATAAAGACGTAAAGCGAACCTTGTAATTGTCACACACATATCAAACTGTATCATTATTTTCAGTCAATAAATTTCTACGCAGTTTATTGAACGAAATATACCTCTTGAATCAGATAGTTGTGGTTCCTTGCTAGAATATATTTACGCGAATCAGTGAACATACATATAATGTACACAGTGGAAACAAAAACCAAATAAGATAAACACATACAAATAGGCAGATCTCTATCATGCTGAACATTGACCTGCTTTAAAGAGCGAACCGAGAAGTGTAAGTTTTACGATCTACAGAAGCTGCAATATTTTAGAAAATTGTTGCTTTCATATAGCCACATCTCAGGTACACAGATAAAACTCTTCACTATAAGCAACAGTGTTCAAGTTGAGACCAAAATAGAAATATAATTAAAATAAAAATCTATTTCAAAGAATTTTGAGTTACTAACAGTCACACATTGAGGATTACTACAGAATGAAGACTTTCTGCTGTAAAGGTTGGGCTACTGTTGGTATGTTTCTAATTTTAATTCCTATGTTAACGTTGTGCAATATTGAGGATTACAGCGTAAATATTTTAAAACAAACTGGTAATATGGGGAGTTGCGTAAGATCTGTCATAGAAAACAAACTTGATTTCCGATATAGAGTTTTTCTCTTCATGAGAAAAATTCAAACGTCTCACGGTAAAACAGAAAACATTACTCCCGATATGTTCAGAGCATTACATTTACAAGACCAGACACTGACAATGTTACATCAATCTTCTATGTCGCCTTTAGTTGTATACGAGACCAAGAGCAAAATAATTAGGCACAGGCAAGAAACTTATGTACTCTTTACTGGCTCTGACTTGAAGGATCTTAAATTCCAAATACAGAAGTTTTTCTACCGTCAAATGTACATGTCTCTTGCTACGAACAAGTTCTTCATTGTAGTGACTGGAAATGTTAAGAAAGACCCTAAGAAAGTAGCGGAGAGTGTTCAGTTGTTCATGTGGTACCGCCATAAGTTGTCTAATATATTGGTACTCATCCCCAACTTCAACGTTTCAACACTTGATGTATATACTTGGTTACCATTCAGCTTGGAGACACAGTGCAATCGTCAACTTGATGTTGTCCGAGTCTCCCAAATGACATGCGACAATTTCAAACACAACTCAAATGAATATCTAATGGACGTAAATCAAAATCATAAATCTTTTCATGGCTGTGCGATTTCAGTTTACACATTTGTAGAGGATTATGTGATGACACCACACAATTCAGTAGACGAAATATTTTACCGTGAAAATTATGAGACTGTACTGCTAAAAATCATCCTTCAGAAATTGAATTTAAGTTATGAATTCATGCCTTACTTGGAGCGTAAATTTCACCCATTTGCATTAAATGTATGCATGGGTATTGTTGACGTGCTTGTGGGGAATTTAGTTTTACAAAAAAATCAATTACCTTACATTATGATTCCTACGGTTTCATATCATTCATACACATTCAAATGGTTTGTACCATGTGCAAGGCAGAAACCTAGATTAGGTATAATCACTAGGGTGTTTTTCGTTCAAGTATGGGTTGTGCTCATCGCCGTGTGTTTGTGTTCTGGTCTATTAATGTGGATGTTGGCAAAACAATCGAGTATTCGCGGGCGAGTTGAAGCTTCATGTTACTTGAAACTGTCAGACACATTCACGAATCTGTGGGCCGTTATGCTGGGGGTGTCAGCGTCACACTTACCACTTTGTTGCACACTAAGAGGTCTATTTATCGTATATGTCTTTGCCTGTTATGCAATAGGAAATATATATCAGACATTTTTCACCACTCTTCTCGTAGATCCAGGCAAGGAGGAACAAATTTCGACATTTGACCAAATTCTCAATTCTGAACTAAACATAACCAGTCATCGAAATAGTATAGAATTAATACTGAGTAATTCTGGGGACGAAAAATTTGAAGGTCTTAAAGAACGAGTCCAGAATTGTGATTATTATCGAAAATGTTTCCATAGAATTGATGTTTTCAAAGATGTTACTTATTTCACAAAGAATGAGTATTATACATTCTTTTTAAGTCTCTACCCTAATTCACGCATCTGCACTATTGAAGACTGCACTGTGTCTCTGCCCTGTGTTTTGTTTGTTAGAAGTCCTCTTCTGCTAAGACAATTCAATTATATAATCACAAATCTAGTAGAATCGGGAGTATTCAACAAATTATACAGAGATTTCAACTGGACGCCTTCAGGACCAAGACCATTCCTCCGTGAAGACAGATTGCATTTCAATATTACTTCAATACAAAATGAAGAGGAATATTTCATATTCCATATGAATCACTTATCCGTGATATTCTACTTGTATCTTCTTGGATGTGGACTAAGTTGCATCGCTTTGATGGTAGAGTTGACTTGGTATCGCTATAGGCGAAAAGATTAATTATAATTATAAGATTCGAGTGTTTAGGCCTATATCGTTCAATATAAAACTGGTTTAATTTTTAATTTAGCTTTAAATCTATTTTGGTAAGTAATGTCACTAACTTTAAGGGGTTAATCTTTGAGATACTTCGAACAAAATAGTTGAATACACTTTTGCTCGTTGTTGCTTCCTTTTTGAGATAAAATTTGTTTTGTGTGAAATATTTCTTAGCGTGTTTTGAGAAAGTAATTTATTCTTATTCCAATATACTAAAATAATAATTTGAGAGAGAAATTAATTTAAAAATACATGATGCAGTAAATTTTTAGTTTTGTGCTTTGAATGTGCACAAACTGGATCCGAACAAATATAACATCTTAAAATCCGTTTGTAGAACGATAAGTTACATTTGTTCGAATGAGATTTTTGCACACTAAAAAGAACAGAACTAAAATTATTTCAGTCATTTACGATATTCTGTTAAAATGACTGATCACACTGGGAACTGAGTCAACGGCTTTCCCAGAATTCTCTATGAAGATTTTCAAATAATACAATTTTTATATTCGAAAAGGAAAGAAACAAGCAGAATTGTATTAAACTCTTTTGTTTCAAATATCTCAAAGAATAACCCTCTGATATTGGTGACAATACTTACGTTTCAGGCTATATATAGACTCAGTCACATAATTGCGATGGACAACATTACTTATAAGTTACTTATTTCAACAGTGCCAAGATTTATAAGGTTTAAATTCCAGGTGCACAGATTCATGTCTCACCCATAAATTTTCAGTACAATATTTTAATTATTAACGAAAAAATAAAGTCCATTATGGCCGATGTATAAAAATCTGGTTTAATTTACAGAGTTTATACGTGGCACAGTCATTAAGTTCTAATACTGAGCGCATAGTGGAGTTGTGGTGCACTATAGCGCATAGGTGGCGCCATGGTATGATACCTTGTCAGTTAGTCTCTCGACCCAACAAGAGACAGTTGAGTGCATGCACTGTAAGCAGAACTACGGTCTTTGTTGTGACGGTGATTTGAATGCGCGCGTCGGAACTCGAGTATGTTGCAGTTTGAGCAACGGGCAAACGTCACGTTCTGTCAGAAATTAGGCGAAACTGCTATAACCGATCATAACTGGAGACGAAACATGGTGTTTCCTTTACGATCCGCAACTGAAGCGACAATCCGCCACCTGGAAAACGCCATTATTTCCACTACAGAAAAATCCGCAACAAGACAGGTCAAAAGACAAGGTGATGCTTTAACAGTTTTTTTATTCAAATGGAATTGTTCACATAGAATTCATCCCACAAGGTGCAAATGTAGACAAGATCCTCTACAAAGAGATTCTTGGCCGTTTAAGCAATTCAATTCGTCGTAAGCGTCCCGAGCTTTGGCATAGGAAGAATTGGCTGTTGCTACACGACAACGCCCCTGCACATCGCTCCATCCTTGTCCAAGAGGAACTTGCAAGGAAACAGGTCGCTGTTTTGCCACACCCTCCGTACTCACCTGATCTCGCACCATGCGATTTTTTTTCTCTTTACCCTCATGAAATCAATCCTACGAGGGCGTAATTTTTATGCGGCCGAAAGGGTCATGACTGCCACAAGAGAAGCCATACGGCGTCTTCCTGGCAACATCTTTTAGCGGTGCTTCCAGCCGCTACACCAACGTTGGCAGACGTGCATAGCGGCCAACGGCGACTATATTGAGGGAGGATGTCGATCTGTTTAAGTGTACGCCGTATCACGCGGCATCTTCTGAGACATCCAGATTCTTGTGGGTGCCTACCCTTCAGGCGTCAGTGTCAGAACTTAATGACTGTACCACGTATGTACAGTTACCCTTAAAAAGAATGAGACGATTCTTGGTCGTAGGAAGTTAAAGTTCTACAGCGCGGTTCACTCGATATCGACGTAACGATAAGTACCATGAAAATTAGAACAAGAATTGTTACAAGGACCACAAGGACAAGGACCAGAATAAGGATCACGAAAAAGACAGCCATTTAAATCCACGATTTCACAACTTAGCTCGGGTAACAAAATATCATTGCTTCTCTGTACCGAATAGCAAATGCCTGCTATCGGATCTACATTCTGGACTGCTGCTGTCACTGTCTTGTCTCGGTAGCTCATATAGTAGCGTGTCGGTTCCTCCGTATGACCGACACGTCTCGTGTTCGATCCTAGGTGAAACTTTTTTTTTATTGAGTTGTAATTAATTTCTTCAGATTTCCTCTACTATCTAATTTGTTGAAAAATATGGAATAATTTGTGTCCAATTTTTGGGTCTTACAAGTGGGCTGAACCTCGTCAAAAAAAATAAATCTTACTTGGAAGTTAAAAGTATTCTTCCTCAAACAGAAATCATAAAAAAAACTAAAAGAGACCTGTTAATTTATAATCTTGTCCACATACCATCAGCTTCTATTACAGCTCTAAGTCGATCCGGCATGGATGTCACGAGATTGTGGAATAAGTTCTGATCCCCGGCGATATCTTTCCAGGTGTCAACAACTTGATCCCATAATTCGTCTCGATTTCGAGGGCGTCGGTGGGCATAGGTGGCTATCCTTCTCTTTTTCAATTCCGCCCATAAATTTTCCATGACATTCAAATCAGGTGACTTCGGAGGCCAATTAATGATTTCGATCTCGGGTCTCCTTTGAAACCATCTTTGAATGCTTGCGTCATAGTGCACGGGATGGTTACTCTGCTGGAACAGCAATGTTCCTTCGGAAAAACGTTCTCGGACGGAAGGAAGGAAAATATTTTCCAGAATGTGTTCGTAAGTTCCCGCATTAAACCGGCCATCGATGCGTTCTATAACGCCAGGTCTATCGTAAGATATCCACCCCTAACACGATATGCTAAAGCGCCCCGATCTTTCACGTCGGTGCACATGGCGCTGATCATGTCGGAGACCATCCTCACGATAGACACGGCCAGGACCTTCGTAATCACTCGAAATGGTTGTTTCTTCGGAGAAAATTACATTTCTCCAATCGAAATCCACTCGATTGGTAGCGAAGGCAAGACGGTTGACAGCTTGTGCATTCCCCAATATTTCCATTTGCGCAGCCCTCCGGCTCCTAATACCGCGGTTCTTCAACCTGCTGATCACAGTCTGTGAAAAACCGGGAAAGTTAAATGCTGCTCTTATTTCGTTAGAAGTCCGAAAGGGGTCCAGTCGAACTGTCTCGAATAAGAGAGCATCCTCTTCCAATGAAGAAATCCGCGGACGTCCAGGAATAGGGAGATTTTCGACCTCCCCTGAATTTTGGTAACGATGAATCCCCTCGCGGCTGTACTTCCAGGAACACCGACCAAACGGCCAGCAGATCTAGCTCCATATCCAGCCTCAACTAGATCTATAACTCGATGACTCATGTCACGTCGGTTCGCCATTAAGATGAGAAAAGAGGGATGACGATAATACTTTAGTGTAGACAATGACTATTTAACGTGATATAGAATTATTGAAATAAGGGGCATCTTGCACAGTAAGAGTTAATAGATCAACCCTAAATTAAATATTTAAATAACAGGATATAACAGAAAGTCCAATTGTTGCGAAACTAATCAAATTAAATCTAATTCCATTAAGTAATCAACACCACATTGCTACAGCTAAATTGTAGGTTATTAACATAAGCATTGAATAGGTCCGTGCTTATGCGTTGGACGACAAAGCCAAACATCGAAAGTTCGAATCTTGCCGAGGAATATAACTTCTTACTTTTTATAATGTAAATCAGACTTCTAACTACATTCATATTTCTTACATTACATATTAATATTTATAGCCAACATTGAATTTGTAAAGAAAAGACTTTAGAAATCTCATATGGAATTTGTGATATATAGTGACATAAATATAGATTATGTCTCGGATCTTTTCCGTAAGAGTAAATTAAATTCACTCCTTGAAACTGGAAACCTTATTCGTAGGGTCATTTTCCCATAGCATACAAACTTAAGTAGCACAGCCATTGATAAAAGTTTTTTACACAGAATTAGACTGACAGAACCTATTCGACAGAACCTATAATCAATGGCTTGTCTGAACATGATAAGCAAATCCTAAGTGTTTCCAATGTCCCTGTACAATTTCAAAATATTAATTTAAAAACTAAAAAAGGGTCGTAAATGCTGTACCCTATCTAGTGATTACTTACATTTATGTCTACGAAATGAATCTTGGGAAAACGTATATGATACTGATACTACTGATATTAAGAGTAAATGTATTGTATTTGTCACTTAATTTCAGAATCACTTCAGTGGATGTTCTCCACTCAATGTTGTAAAAAAATTCAAAAGTAAAAACATGTAGATAACGCAGGGACTTAAAAATCTCATGTATTAAAAATAAGAATCTATATGTAATGAGTTGCAATGTAATGATCCTCATGTTCATAAATACTACAAGAAGTACAGTGTCATTTATCAAAAATTATGAAAGAGGGAAATAGAATACATTTGAGTAGAAAAGTACAAAATTCAGATAATGCAATTAAAGCTATTCGGAATATTATTAAAGTTAAACTTGTAGATATCCTAAGAAAGAAAATATTTTTTCATTAAAACCAGTAATTATAAAGTAGAGGATCCCAAATCTATTGCAAATTCTTTTAACGTCTTATAGTATATAGTAAAGAAATATTATTGACAAATTAAACATTCAAGATTTTGCAAAAGATACTGCAATAGGTTACTTAACAGATGCATTTAATAATTAGTATTGATATATGTAATTAGTCAATAACTGCAAAAGTGCTTTTTCTTTCAATCATAACATGAATAAAATTGAATGCACATTAAATTAAACACTATTGCAAACACGTAGATAAAATAGTTCAAATCAACTGAAGGGGTGAGAATGAAATAATCCAAAGCCACACTTTTAACAAAAATTGTTTTGGTGGGATTGCATTTCTTACACATATGGGAAAGCTACTAATAAAATATTGTAATAATTACTCAACAAATGACATAGTCTAAGGACTCTAAACCTTTATAAAAGTGTGTCTGTGTGGCTTAGGAATATTTTTTAATTTCATTTTAATTGTTAGTTTTTAATATATAGGCATTTACATTGTATGTGTGTGTATGTATAAATGCATTCATTAGATTAACGTTTATAATATTATAACTTGCAATTTTGTATTGTCTGTGATCATTAACACTTAATCTGAGGACTTTTTAAAACTCTATTTCAACGTTATTTAGCTATATGAAAGTTACTTAGACAAAAAAAAATCGTTGCGTAGACGAAGAATCGAACTCGCACTCTTCTATACAACACGCAGAAGTCTTAGCGTCTGAGCTATTGAAACGACACGAAAGTTTTCCTTTCTGTGCGGAGTGTCAATCTAGTCATGATGGTCCATTGTCGATTTAACTACACGATTTATGTATATATTTATCTTTTATTTACGTAATATTATCATATTTTTTGCGGTTTTTGAAGTGAATTTCGGAACGATGCTAGTAAGAAACCAAATAGCCTGAATTTAAGTAACTCAATATTCGTTATCTTGTGTATCAGTGCTCTGGTCTCTGATCATGCGCAGTGTCTTACATCTGAGACTTAGGAATATTCAATCGTCTCATCCTTTTCTAGGGAAACTGTACAATAACTGCAGAGTTCCAAAAATGCACAGTTTGGCGTTCTGATCTAGTCGTATGGAGGGTTTGAAAGGCAATTCATTGTCATATGAACAGTTAATTCATAGTGTCATATTGGAGCACATTAATTATTTTAGAATATTAATCTAAGTCAGTCTTAATGTAAAAATTCACTAATATAATTGTGTTGATAATATTAAGTTATTTCTGTGTTAATCGTGAACCTATATTCTAATATTTGGGAGTATTATTCGTTCCACAGTCAGTATGAATGAAAGCAGAATGAAAGCATCAAACACAGTTCATGATGTCCCGGGTTCGATTCCCTGTTATAACACAGGAATTTTTCCTTAAAGGGGAATGTTCTTGTGTTCCTCCATGGTCTGGAAAGTAGGTTAGGCTTATGTTTAAGACCTCTCCTGGCACTTCATAGTCATCCTATCATAATATCATTATCATAATATCAATATCAATAAATTATGACAAGTGTTGTATTGCATGTATCCACGTATTCACATTTTTTTATGTTCTAGTGATATTTAACTTATTTTTATATTATTGTTTTCATATTTTCCGATAATGGTATATCTATAATGTGATAAGTTGAGCTATATTTAATCATTATTTTCCTTACTGAATGTACTTAAAAATATTTTATGCATTGTATCCTTTGTACTGCACTATTTTATTACTACATTTTTATTATTATTATTATTATTATTATTATTATTATTATTATTACTATTCCTATGTTTATCATTGTTATAATAATAATAATAATAATAATAATAATAATAATAATAATAATAGCCTAATTTTTTATACTTTGTATATCTCATTTATTTTGACCTGCTGTTCACATTTTGTTATGCTTTTTTCTTTCTTTCTGTATGTTATATGTTATGTCTGATTTCTACTCACATGTTGTTTACATTTTATTATTATTATCTTATTCAGTTATGTATGTAAAATTGTAGTGTACTTTGTAAATTTGTAGTGTTTTTTGTAACGCAGTTTTACTCCTGGTTGAGTGTTGGAGAAGGCCATATCGCCTTAACTCTGCCAAGTTAAATAAATTATTATTATTATTATTATTATTATTATTATTATTATTATTATTATTATCATTATTATGTATATTAATAAAAATTATGTGTTGTTATGAATGCACATTATCACATTTGAGGGCACATTAACTAATAAAGAAATGAATACATTTCTGTGTTAGTATTACATAGCCATGCTCAAACCTGTACATGATGTTATACGGTAAAATATATAAATTAATGATAGTACTGCTATTATTTAATCCTCACCACAACTCATCCCGTCGAATGTAGATTAATAGTCTATAAATTTATTCTCTCCTTACTACTGAATTCCTCTTTGCATTTAAAAAATGTCGAAATATTTCTACAAAAGTACCTCTAAAATTGAAGTGTTCAGAGCCATAGTGGGCCAAGCGCCATTTATTAAAAACGAAAAAACAAAGGGTTAATGTTAAGTGAACGTCATAATTTAATGAAGATTGGCATATCATTTAGTTTTAGTGTATATAATTTATATTACTTGCTATATGCTTCCATTGAATTATGGAAATAACTTCATTTTAACCTTTGTTTTCTACGGTTTTAGTAACTGGCGCTTGGCCCACTATGGTTCCGATCCCTTCAATTAATGCTTAAAATATTCGTAAATAGCCATTACCAGCACACACGTTCTGACCGTTTATCGGATTTCTGCAGGTGCTCGCAAGAGAGGAACTGCAGATTGTATCTGTCAGAGTGGAGGCATTGAAATCGCTCCGTCATTCTACATTAAGAATCCAGATCTTTCGCAAACAATTGCACATCGCTTAGAGATTTACCGTCTGTTTCCATGGCAGCAATCTTCGCGTAGCCGGCTCTCTTATTTGCTACAAGACGAATCGAGTCGTAGAATTTATAGACTCGACTGATGAAGGCCACCATATCACGGGGACCATCTGAATTTAATAAAAATAGAGCAATTTGTAACCTATCAGCTGATATTTCCTCTAACCGCAATACCATATTGTGACATTATAGACGTTAGACTGATGAGACCAGTGGTCGTCAGCACTCACTGAAATGTGCAAAGAGTAAGCGGAGCCGTCCCGTGTGCCCAGGCGCACAGCAGGAAGAGGTAGAGAGCATACCCGCTAGCAGCTGCGAGTGCACCATGTTGCACTGTGTTCTCCGCGGGTAAGTGACGCTAGCACCCTGGTGCTGTGCTGTAACGGCCGCTGGATTAGTTCGCCAAACACGTGGCTAATTTTGTTAAAGTTCTGTATTTAACAGAAAAGGAGATGTTTACTTAAGGCTACAAAGAATTGAATTTGAAAATTTTACAATATTATACCTACAGTATTAATTTTCTGCACACATGTCATTTGACATAGGATAGCCTACTAATAATAAATCTGTAGCCGAAATATTTCTGGTAATTTTCGATTTTCCAAAAGTAATTGGTCCTAACTTATATAATTAAAAACCCTGAAACCGAAAATCGCTCTTTGGAAATTTTTGTTTGTATGTTTGTTTGTCTGTCTGGATGTTTGCTACCTTTTCACGTGAAAATGGATGAACCGATTTATATTAAAATTAGAATATAAATTAAGTTCGTTGTAATTTAGAATTTAGGCTAAATGGCATTCAAAAGGGGAGTTATAAGGGGGCTTGAATTAAATAAATCGAAATATCTCGCTTATTATTAATTTTCGTGAAAAATATTACATAACAAATGTTTCTTTAAACATCATTTGCGATAAGTTTTATTCCATGCAAAAGTTTGATAGGACTGATATTTAATGAGATAAATGAGTTTAAAATTACAATAACAACGCCATCTAAGGCGGTGTAATGAAATACAAAACAAATGACTTCGTCTATAAGGGGCCTTGGACAACAACAATCGAAAGCAATGAAACATAGCGTACAGAGAATGCTTCTGTGTTTGTATGAAGTAATATCGGAAGCTAAATTAACCGATTTGTATAATTAATTAATAATTCACTATTAGAAAGTGTAGTTTCTCTAAATGGACATAATGCTATAATGTTATTACAGTAACTTCTGAGTGAATCGAGGACAGGTAAGATTAAAATAGCTTTTTATACACAGAAAACTTGACAGGCATTCGTTTCCTGTATTTCCAAAAATAATTTTTATGACCAAATGAGTGGTCTCTGGATCAAAAGGTTCGCATTTTAATTTTTTTAATACAATTTAACTACTTAATAAACGATTTATCCTTCTATCAAACACGAATGTTCCCTGGATCAAATATCCTATTTTAATTATGTAATTACTTTATATTTATTTCTAACGGGTGCATCGGAGCGCACGGGTACGGCTAGTAATATAATAATAATAATAATAATAATAATAATAATAATAATAATAATAATAACAATAATTATTATTATTATTATTATTATTATTATTATTATTATTATCATTATGAGCTTAATAGGTGAATAATTTGTACATTTTAACGTGTTTCATAAAAAATAAGTTCCTCAGCCACAGGAGTAGCTCATTAGGATAGGGCGCTTGTCTGTTGCCTTCGGGTGCGAGTTCGATTCCCGCTTGAACTGATTAACCCATATATGCCCATAGGGTCGTTAACGACCCACGTCATATTTTTATTGGTTCCTTTAATATATTTTTTTTTAATTTTCGGATGGACACCATCATTATGTGTTCGATAATATATTGGCAACACTTTAGTTTGTCCAATTGTTCGGTTGTAACTCTCTGCAATGCATTTTAACTGAAAATGTGTAACACTTAGTTTGGTTATAATGCACGTCAACAAAGAAATGTAAGTAGACACTTCATTGTTAATTATTTTAGTTCTGTTATTGTTTTATTACATAGGGAAAGCAGTAACCAATATGATTATTTACATAAGGTGGAGACATGAATTGTATTCAGTAGAGGCGTAATAGTGTAACAAATTTGGGTGTGTCGTTTTCGACCCTATGGGCACATAAGGAACCTTTCGTACATTTTGTTAAATTTTTTAATAATAATATTATTCATAATTATTGTGAGCAGATTTTCTTTACTTTCATATTCACTATTTAAAATTTACGAAACATTTACGATTTATAAATACGTGAAGTAATTTTTTTTTTTTTTTGGAAAACTACTATCCCGCTAACAGTGCTAACAAGCAAACATTCTGATGAGGGCAAATAAAAACGTTAATTTGTTTTTCTTCCACCATGTTAATAATGTCAAAAAAGTGCTTATACACATTTAGGCCACTAGACCACAATTACGAGGCTGTCCAGAAAGTAATTTTCCCTGGGGCCGTTTACAGAAAAAAGCACAATTGCATGGAAAGACTTATTGAAAAAGATACAGCAATTGTTGGGCTATTTGTCAACATATCCCCAACTGGAATTGAGACATCTGTCATATCATGGGATCAATTTTATATCTTTGTGTCGTAGAAGTCATATCGGAACCAGGGTTTGATAGCCGTTTCCAAGTCTCTGTCGATCCAATGATATGACAAATATCTTAATTTCGGTGAGAATATGTTGAAAAATATATCTGCAATTGCTTTGTCTGTTCCAATATATTTTTCCAATGAAATCGTCTTTTTTTTTCTGTTAACTTCCCCTGGCGAACTTATTCTTTACGGCCCTCGTAATTGCGGTTGAGTGGCCAAAATTTGTGTAAGCACTTCTTTTGAGATTATTAACACGGTGAAAGAAATTAATTCACTTTTTTATCTGCATCCATCAGAATGCTTTCTTGTAAGATGTTTGTTTTCGCTTATTTTAGAGATAATTACGACAAATCTCACAAAAAGAGTCTTACCACTTTCGAAATACTGGAAAAACTTGAGACAGTATTTTCTCAAGAAAATATTTCAAATATTGAGTTGTTCTACAACCTCCTGAAGATGACGGTAATGAAACTGGTGAAGATTCGGTTGACGAAGATTGTAACAATCTCTGTGCCATCGCCAACTTGAGGCTCCAGCTGAACAGTAATAAGAAAATTCCTATTATATCAAACATGTAAAATGTTAACTAAATTATGTCCAACAACCTTAGTAAATACGCCCTATTACAGAAATGCAGAACTGTAGCTCTTGACAGCGACTTATTTCCTACCCCTTCTTACCCCACCCACCTTTTCTACCTGTGCGGTCACGGCGTTCTAGTTACGCTCGGCTGCATCAACATTCATTCTCGCGGCGGAAGTCGATAATCCCGAATAGAAGTGGAGTGAGGCTGACGTCATAGTTCCCCTACTTGCGAGTTCTGCAGGCCTGCCCTATTACATAGCACCCACCTGGAATTTCTGAGTAACGGACATAGTTTTATATGCATAGTAGTTTCGTACATATGTCCCTCTGTATTAGTATACAAAAAATATAAGTGTAATAATAAATTTTTGAGTTATATTAAGCAAAGGAGACATTTTTTTATTAAGTATGTCCAACAGATTTAGTAAATAATCGTTATGATGCGTTTCCTGTAATATGCATGAAAAGGTTGTTCATGTGCCCACAGGTCGCTTTCGATCCACGGTTAAATGGGCACTAATGAATATGTAAGGGGAGATTATACACTGTCATTCTCTTACTATGACTAAAAGAAGCAACATTTGTGAAAATGAAGACTTTTTTTAAAAGTTACGGGCATATATGGGTTAACTGGTTACGTTCTTCTGAGGTTATTCCCAACATTAAGGCGAATGCCAGGTAATCTATGGCGAATCCTCAACCTCATCTCGCCAAATACCAAACCGCTAATACCAATCTCATCCATATTAAGCGTCGTTAAATAACCAACTACAAAAATAAGTTCTTCGTCTAACAATTACATCTACAAAATGACGATTTAGCCACCGGCGTAGCTCAGGTGGCTGAGGCGCTTGCCTAAGTTACTCTCCGGCTTGGGTTCGATTCCCGCTTGGGCTGATTACCTGGTTGGTTTTTTCCGAGGTTTGACCAACAATAAAGTTCACACATTAATAATTGTGGAGATTGCGAACAAAACCGAACATTTCCAAAATAGTATTTTTTTCAGGAAGTAGAAAAAACTGTATCGAGCTTCCACTGTTCCCAAAAGTGAATGATATTTTCATTTGTCACGCATGTTACATACGTTGTTTTAATGGCTTCAATAATCTTGATTTTAGTTATTTTCTGTGTATTTATAGACAATAACCTCTTGGAAATATCCGGTTATGTTTGGAAATGTGAGGTAAATGTTCACTTTTGCTCGAAATAAAGCTATTTGATATTTATAACTGCAAAATATGCACGTCACTTACATCAACTGTATCATGGAGTAACGAATATAACATTACATGGTAATTATGTAGTAAGCATCGGCCAGGCAATCTTCCAGCAATAGGAATTATTGATATCTGAGAATTTCTCACGAAGGAAATATTATTCAACGCCTTAAATACGGCAAAATTATTAAGGGTATTGCTGAACAGAATAAAGTAATATATATACATATATATATATATATATATATATATATATATATATATATATATATATATATATATATATATATATTCTTGTTTATTTATTTATTTCCTTATTTATTTATTCATTTATTCTTTTATTCATTCATTTACTTATTTATTTTCATATTTAATTTACATATTTTTGTATTTCATAGATATATTGTAGGAATTAAATTAATTTTTATTATTGTTGTATCAGGTTTACATTTTATAATTAATTAACAACTCTCAAATACCCAATCCTCTATGATCGATATTTTACAGTCCATAATATCCCTGCATTTTCGGGCTGTACCTACCAATCATGTTTGCCTATTGCAGGCGACTTACTCCGCACGTTACATCTCTGTAAGTATATATTGTCTTCCTCCTATATCGACGGAGCAGTGCAACTACATATTTGTGGTGTCATTTATTTTAGTCAATAATTTGAAGAAAATTACTTCATTGGCTACTTGTGAAGCAATATATTTTCTTTCCGAGAATTATAAAATTTTATTTTAATTTTTCTTACTATTTTCTGAAGTTCTAGTTTTATTTCGCTTGTGGGTTTGTCCCTTCTAATAAAAATACTGTTATGAATGAAGACGCTCGATCGAATCATAAAGCTGATCAGATTCAGGATGATTGCTTTCTTGCTTCATATCTTGAAACAAATTTGAAATAACATAAAATGGATGTGTTTTCATATTACATCTGTGTCCCATACTATCAGCTTCTGTATTATAAAATACTATCGTTAACAATACACAGAAAGCACTTTGACCTAGCTAACCCAATTCAATTTTCATTTGAATAAACCTTCGTAATTTTATAGAAAAAGTTATAATGAAATAAAACTGGAAAGTTCAGGATAAATATTAGGTAAATCAATTAATAAATGAATCGAGATAAAACACTTTCCCTTCTAATGTCGAAATCTAACGGCCACAACATTTATCATTGTCAAAGGTCTCTTATAAAGACGTAAAACAAACCTTGTATTTGTGACACATATGTCAAGCTGTATCACTAAATAGTCATTAATAGCTACATTTGTACATACGATAAATATGGTCTTCTATTGGAATGTATTTTTACACGAAGCAGTGGACGTACGTATAATATACACAGTGGAAACAAAACCCACGTAAGATAAACGCAAAAAAAAAAATACGGATCTCTATCACGCTGTGCATTGAGCTGTTTCTAAACTAAATTATATTTTAAAGAGCCAATCAAGAACTGTGAGTATTAAACAGTCTTGCTATTTAAGTATAGTCCTGAGTTAAGTCAAATTTATAGCAAATCTGATAATAAAATAAAATATTGTCGCTTTCATATGACTATATCTCATACACAAAGATAAAAGTCTCCACTTTAAAAAGCAGTGTTCAAGTTGTGGTCAAAATATAAATATAATTAAAATAATAATCTATTTCAAATAATTGCGACTTACTGATTGTTATCCATTGCAGGACAAATAAAGAATGAAGAAGAGATTCTGCTGTAAAGGTTGGGTTACTCTTAGTATGATTTTAATTTTTATTCCTATCTTAACGTTATGCAGTATTGTAGATTACAGCCTAAATATGTTAAAACAAATTGATAATAATATGGCAAGTTGCATAAGATCTGTCATAGGAAACAATCACGATTACCGATATAGAGTTCTTCTCTTCATGAGAAAAATTCAAACGTCCCACGGTAAAACAGTAGAAATATCTTCCGATATGTTCAGCGCATTACAATTACAAGAACAGACACTAACAATGTTACATCAATCTTCTATGTCGCCTTTGGTCGTACACGAGACCAAGAGCAAGATATTTAGACACAAGCAAGAAACTTATGTGCTCTTTACTGGCTCTGACTTGAAGGACCTTAAATTCCAAATACAGAAATTTATCTATCATCAGCCGTACATGTCTCTTGTTACGAAGAAGTTCTTCATTGTAGTGCCTGGAACTCTTAAGAAAGATCCTAAGAAAATAGCGGAGAGTGTTCAATTATTCATGTGGTACCGCCATAAGTTGTATAATATATTGGTACTAATCCCCAACTTCAACAATTCAACACTTGATGTATATACTTGGTTACCATTCAGCTTGGAGACACAGTGCAATCGTCAACTTGTGTTGTCCGTGTCTCCCAAATGACATGCGACAATTTCAAACACAACTCAAATGAATATGTTATTGACGTAAATCAAAACCATAATTCTTTTCATGGATGTGGGATTTCAATATTCACATATGTAAATGATTATTTGATGACACCACACAATTCAATTCATGAAGAAATTTTCCATGAAAATTACGAGACTGTACTGATAAAAATCATCCTTCAGAAATTGAATTTAAGCTATGAATTCATGCCTTACTTAGAGCGTAAACATTACCCATTTGCATTAAATGTATCTATGGGTATTGTTGACGTGCTTGTGGGGAATTTAGTTTTACTAAAAAATCAAATTCTTTACTTGATGATTCCTACGGTTTCATATCATTCATACACATTCAAATGGTTTGTACCATGTGCAAGGCAAAAACCTAGATTAGGCATAATCACTAGGGTGTTTTTCGTTCAAGTATGGGTTATGCTCATCGCCGTGTGTTTGTGTTCTGGTCTATTTATGTGGATGTTGGCAAAACAATCGAGTATTCGCGGACGAGTTGAAGCTTCATGTTACATGAGACTCTCAGACACATTCACGAATCTGTGGGCCGTTATGCTGGGGGGTGTCAGCGTCACACTTACCAATTTGTTGCGCACTCAGAGGTCTATTTATTATATATGTCGTTTTTTGTTATGCAGTAGGAAATATATATCAGACATTTTTCACCACTCTTCTCGTAGATCCAGGGAAGGAGGAACAAATTTCTACAGTTGATCAAATTCTCAAATCTGAACTAAACATGACCAGTCAGCCATATAGTCTAGATGTAACACTGTGTAATTCTGTTGACGAGAAATTTGTAGGTCTTAAAGAGCAAGCCCAGATTTGTGATTATTATCGAAAATGTTGCATAGAATCGATGTTATGAAAGATGTTGTTTATTTCACAAACAATGAGTTTTATAGATTCTTTTTATGTCTTTACCCTAATTCACGAATCTGCACTACAGAAGACTGTGGTGTCATTTATTTTAGTCAGTAATATGAAGGAAATTACTTGATTGGCTACTTGTGAAGTAATAGATTTCCTTTCCAAGACGTATATAATTTTATTTTTATTTCTCCTTACTGTTTTCTCAAGTTCTAGTTTTGTTTCGCTTGTGGTTTTGTCCCTTCTGATGAAAATATTGTTATGAACGAAGAAGCTCGTTCGAATCATAATGCTGTTCAGATTCAGGATCATGATCAACTATTGCTTTCTTGCTTCATATCTTGAAACAAATTTCCAATAAAATGAATTCGATGTATTTTCACATTGCATCTGTGTCGCATACTATAAACTTTGGTATTATAAAATATTATCGTTAAAAATACACAAAAAGAGAATTTAAACCTAAGTAACGCAATTCAAATTTCATTTGAATAAACCTTTGTTATTTTATAGAAAACATTTAAATGAATTCCAACTGGAAAGTTCAGAATAAATATTAGGGAAATCAAATATTCAATTAATCGAAATGAAATAATTCCCTTCTAATGTCGAAATCTAACGGCCACAACATTTGTCATTGTCAAAGGTCTCTAATAAAGACGTAAAACAAGCCTTGTAATTGTGACTCACATGTCAAGCTGTATCATTATTCTGAGTCAATAAATTTCTACGCTGTTTATTGAACGAAATATACCTCTAGAATACGAGAGATGTTGTTCCTTGTTCGAATATATTTAAGTGAATCAGTGAACATTCCCATAATGTACACAGTGGAAACAAAAACCGAATAAGATCAACGCAAAGAAATAAGCGGATCTCTGTCACGCTGAACATTGATCTGCTTTAAATAGCCAATCGAGAAATGTAAGTTTTATGATCTATAGAAGCTACAGGATTTACATACATTTATATACTTAGAAAGCAGAAAACTGTTGCTTTCATATAGCCACAGCTCAGATACACAGATAAAACTCTTCACTAAAAACAACAGTGTTCAAGTCAAGACCAAAATAGAAATATAATAAAAGTAAAAATCTATTTCAAAGACTTTTGAGTTACAAAGAGTTACTCATTGCAGAATTACTACAGAATGAAGAGATTCTCCAGTAAAGTTTGGGGTACTGTTGGTATGTTTTTAATTTTAAATCCTATGTTAACGTTGTGCAATATTGTGGATTACAGCCTAAATAAGTTAATAGAAACTGATAATATTCGGAGTTGCATGAAATTAGTCATAGGAAACTATCTTGATGATCGGTATCGAGTTTTTCTCTTCATGAGAAAAATTGAAACGTCACATGGTAGAACACTAGACATTACTCCCGAAAAATCAGGTGCATTACATTTACAAGAACAAATACTGACAATGATACAACAATCTTCTATGTCGCCTTTGGTTGTATATGAGATCAAGTGGAAAATATTTAGACACAAGCAAGAAACTTATGTGCTCTTTACTGGCTCTGACTTGAAGGATCTTAAATTCCAAATACAGAACTTCATCTATCATCAGACGCACATGTCTCTTAGTTTGAACAAGTTCTTCATTGTAGTAACTGGAAATGTTAAGAAAGGTCCTATGAAAATTGCAGAGAGTGTTCAGTTGTTCATGTGGTACCGCCATAAGTTGTCTAATGTATTGGTACTAATCCCCAACTTCAACTTTTCAACACTTGATATGTATACTTGGTTACCATTCAGCTCGGAAACACAGTGCAATCCTCAACTTAATGTTGTCCGTGTCTCCCAAATGACATGCGACAATTTCAAACACAATTCAAATGAATATCATCTAATGGACGTAAGTCAAAACCATAAATCTTTTCATGGCTGTGCGATTTCAATATACTCATATTTGAGTGATTATATGATGACACCACACAATTCAATTCATGAAGTAATTTTCAGTGAAAATTACGAGACTGTACTGCTAAAAATAATCATTCAGAAATTGAATTTAAGTTATGAATTCATGCCTTACTTAAAGCGTAAATTTTACCCTTTTGCATTAAATGTAAGTATTGGTATTGTTGACGTGATTGTGGGGAATTTAGTTTTACTAAAAAATCAAATTCTTTACTTGATGATTCCTACGGTTTCATATCATTCATACACATTTAAATGGTTTGTACCATGTGCAAGTCAAAAACCTAGATTTGGCATAATCACAAGGGTGTTTTTCGTTCAAGTATGGGTTGTGCTCATCGCCGTGTGTTTGTGTTCTGGTCTATTAATGTGGATGTTGGCAAAACAATCGAGTAATCGCGGGCGAGTTGAAGCTTCATGTTGCTTGAGTCTCTTGGACACATTTACGAATATTTGGGCCGTTATGCTGGGGGTGTCAGCGTCACACTTACCACTTTGTTGCACACTCAGAGGTATATCTATCATATATGTAGTTTCCTGTTATTCAATAGGAAATATATATCAGACATTTTTCACCAGTCTTTTGGTAGATGCAGGCAAGGAGGAACAAATTTGTACATTTGACCAAATTTTGAATTCTGAAGTAAACATAATCAGTCATGGAAAGATTATAGAATTAATATTGAGTAATTCTGGGGACGAAAAATTTGAAGGTCTTAAAGAACGAGCTCAGAATTGTGATTTTTTTCGAAAATGTTTCCATAGAATCGATTTCATCAAAGATGTTACTTATTTCACAAACAATGAGTACTATACATTCTTTTTAAGTCTCTACCCTAATTCACGCATCTACACTATAGAAGACTGCATCGTCTCTCTACCCTGTGTTATGTTTGTGAGAAGCCTTATTCTGCTGGAACAGTTCAATTATGTAATCACAAAACTTGTAGAAACCGGAGTATTCAACAAGTTATACAGAGATTACAACTGGTTGCCTTCACGATCAAGACCATATCTTGTTGTAGACATATTTCATTTCAATATTACTTCAATACAAAATGAAGAGGAATATTTTATATTCCATATGAAGCACTTTTCCGTGATATTCTACTTGTATCTTCTAGGGTGTGGACTAAGTTGCATCGCTTTGATAGCAGAGTTGACTAGGTATCGCTATTGGTCAAATGATAAATTATAATTTTAAGATTTGAGTGTTTATTTCTTTCAATATAAAAGATGTTTAATTTTAAATTTAGCTTTAAATCTGTTTACACCAAGTACAGCATAGGAAATAATTTTAAGGTGATTCCCCGTCGCCAATATTTTTTTCTTTAAATGTAGCAACAAGTTCTCATCTATTGATGTGAATCTATTTGTACGTCCTATGTATTAGTAGATATACATCTCAATTCATAATAGGTGAACGGTGATGTACAGCTGTCAAAAAAAAAAAGTGGCCGCACTCGTGAACAGCGAATATTTTCAAAGTCCACTTCGGTTCGCGGCGACGTTACACGATGCATGTGCTTGTACAAGCAGTTCCCGAACTATGAAAGTGTTCCATGTCTGCGTCTCGTAGGCCAGCGGTAGAGTGCTTGTTTAGTGATTCAAAGGTTGTGGGTTCGGGCCTTCTTTAAGTTTTCATTTTATTTTTTAATCGTTCTTTAGCGATGTAAATGCTATTCAAATTATCATTTATATTCAGTTATCGTTCTTTATGGATATCACGTTATTTATATTTTGTTATCGTTCTTTAGAGATATGAATAAAATTCAAGTCATCATTTGTATTCTGTTATCGTTTTATAACGATATGAATAACAATTTTTATTATTGTATCTCCAATGGTGGTTAGCCCAATTTTACGTATGTATGTTAGGGCTATAGTTTCATACACAAAAAAGATAAGCATAAAGAAAATTAGAAAAGAAAATTAAATTAGCTTACGCGATGTAAACACAACATAAGCAAACCGTAAATTAGGCACTGCGATTGCAAAATAAATATCAGGTATCAATTTGAAACATACAAAAACATTAACAACACACATACGTAACACTTCTATAACACAAATATGCAGCCTTCCGTATCATACATCATAAATTAATACACAATAGTCATACAAACACAATCAAACTATAATTATGACATTGCGACGACATCAAGCATCACATAACTGACTCACATACATAACAAATCAAGCATCCGTTACAACACATACACTTCAACATAGTAACCACACTTTTAAAAGTTACAAATTTGGCTCCAAGAAGAATAAATAGGACACTGTTACTAATTACTATTCTTCTACAATTTCTTAAATATATCTGTAATAAATCTGTGAAATTCCGATATGAATAATATTCACGTTTTTTATATTGTTATCGTTCTTTAGCGATATAGATAATATTCAAGTTATCATTTATATTCTGTTTTCCTTCAGTAGCATTATAAAATAATATTCAAGTTATTTATATTGTTATTGTTCTTTCGCAATATAAATAATCTGTATTTTATGTAAGTAATTATTATAACACAAATAACCATCCTTCTTTGTAGAATAGGTTATTTTATTCAGATAATTAAATAAGTATTATATAATATCTTATATTAATTAAACAAACCGATATTTATCATTTATATTCTGTTATCGTTCTTCAGTGATACTGTATAAATAATATTCTAGTTATTTATATTGTAATCGTTCTTTAGCGATATAAATAACATAAATTTAATATTAGGTTTCGAAAAATCCAGTTGCATAATATTGCTATTAGTTTTTCTTTTTGTATTATTACATTATACTATCTTGAACCACAATAAAATGAAAAGGAGTAACGAGGAATTGAACCTGAGACGTTGATATCTAAATTTCGACGTTCGTCCGCTGAGCTACGAGGGCAAAAGTGTGGAAACATTTTCGGAAAAATTGGCCCAATCACACTCTAAGATTTTCTGATGATTCGTAGAAGCTAGTCCAGGATTTGAGGAGGGGAGCAAAGGCTAATTGAGATTTCCCGGTCTCTGATCGGGTCAAACATCCTGATAGAATTAATATTTAACCCTTGCCGTGACTTTCGGTGAAGTCCGGAGGGCCCAATTAGTCAAATCCACTCTCCTCATCTCCATGCTTGGGTCCCCTGGAATTTAATAAGATGCGAAAGAGATAGTGGTGTGCGGAAAGCAACGGAATGTTACCGCATTTAGGCCTATCCTTCCCAAGAAAAACTGCAAACATGAACAAAGGAAGCTTTTAATAGAAGAAGAAGGATATTCTGCGGACCTCTGGAAAAAGAACTAAGGAAGAGTTTAGTGAAGTGCTTTGTGTGGAGTGTGGCATTGTATGGGGAAGGAACATGGACATTACGACGAAATGAAGAGAAACGAATTGAAGCATTTGAAATGTGGATGTGGTGAAGAACGGTGCGTGTGAAGTGGACAGACAGAATAAGAAATAAAATTGTGTTTGAAAAAGTGAGTGAAGAAAGAATAATGCTGAAACAGATTAGAAAGAGAAAGAGGAATTGGTTGGGTCTCTGGTTGAAAAGAATAATATTCGACATTAGGACATGTGGATCATATGCGGAGACTAAGAGGAAGGCAGAAAATAGGAAAGATTGGAGATTGCTGGATTTGCAATGAAAGACCTGCCCATGGACAGAACACTTATTTATGTGGGTATGTTCAGAATGCCTGGAATATCGTGTATAAGAACAGTCGCTATTTGCAAAGACTAGTCGATTCCATGCCCACTCGACTGCAAGATGATCGAGATAAGAGGAAGATAGACTAAATATTGAATTGTGGCTTTTTGTTTTGTTTTTTGAACGCTTAATTGTTTGAATGTTTTAAGGCCGACGCCAGTAAATTTGTTTTGATTATGCCACGAAAGATATTTTTATTGAGAATAAAATCTTTTTTCTTTCCATTTGCAGCCACAATATCATAATGATAAAGTCAAGGCATAATATATTAATGAACCTGATGTTAATTACTAAAATAATCGTAAAAGAGAAATTAGCCATTATGTCTAGTTTGTCTCTCTCAAAAACATAACAAAAAAGAACATAAAAAGCACGAGGTTGTAATCGAACTCAGGACCTCATGAATAAGAGGCCTGAACGCTACCATTACCCTATCGAATCACAGAATGAATACTTCAATTATAACTGTAGATATCAGGTAACGTGGTCCAACAACATGTAACATCGCCTGTCTCCGAATTATAGCGAAGATACCCGAAGGGAACTTTGTTCCAGGAGAGCGGCCACTTTTTATTTTGACAGCTGTACATGAGCGTCTTAGATGTTGAATCTCTCGGAGGAAATAGAAGTTGGGGCAATGTTGATTTACAATTTTGAGACTTGTAATGACTTTTCCTCCTGTTCATGATCATTAATCAGTACATTGATACATAAGAGACACATATTGTCATTTATCATGATATCAAAAGCAATCATTTTTTTAAATCGCCCATTTCAAATGTCTCACATCTCTTTCGATGCACTTCGTAGCTGTGAAACAATGTTTCCCATGACGCTTATAAACAAGGCTATTGGTATGGTATGGATTTCATTCATAATCCTTTGCTTCAATGTGTCCAAATCGTCTGGACGTGTTGCAAAGACTTTGTGTTTCAAATATCCCCAAATGAAATAATCACAAACTGAAAGATCTGGAGATCGAGGAGGCCACAGGATGTCTCCAAAGCGTGAGAGTTACCTATCTTTAAAGACTGTTCTTAGGGTTTTCATAGAGTGGCGTGCAGTGTGCGCTACGTCTTGCTGAAAATAGACAGATACTAGATTAACATTGAGATTTTGCAGCTGTGGAAACAGGAACTCATTCAAAATGGTAATATAACGGTCTGACGTTACAGTAACTGTACTCCCATTGTTATCTTTAAAAAATATGGCTCAATAATTCCGAATGCAGAAAATCCGCGCCAAACAGTTGCCATTTGAATGTGGAAAGTTTTCTGATGAAGCTTAATAGAATTCACATCACTCCAGTATCCAATGTTTTGTTTGTTGACGTAGTCACACAACTGAAAATGTGGTTTATGAACTTTAACATGAAATCTGGCTCCTGTGTTATTAATTCAATAAATTGCTCATTGAATGTCCTTCTCACAATACAATCGTGGTCTGACAATTGATGTACACAATCTGAAGATTATATGGCTGGAAATCCAGATCTTTGTGCAAAATCCGATCCAGTGACCTTATTAAGATTTGAAGTGTTTGTGCATAGGCCTATCTGCGAGCCCATCTATAGAGACATCCTTAAAAATCAATTCTTAACCGATCGACGTTTTCCGGCGTCAGTGCAGTCTTTGATTTTCCTCCATGCTTTTTATCTTCTGTACACGCTATAGTTCGAAACTTATGTACCCAGTGCCATAATAATTCAGCAACAATTGCCAGTCACGTGAGCTATGAATAACATTTTCAGTTTGAAACTAATTGTCTGCTGGCCCGAGTAAATGTCGGCATTCAGCAAGATGAAAGTGTTTGAAATTTCAATGTACTGTGGCAATACTTGCAAAATGCAACACAATGTTGTGCCGATGCATCAGGAGCCAACCAGTTCGTACTGAAAGTAGAATTATGAGAAATCCAAAGATTCTATCCTATTGCATTGCATGATGTGTGAATATTTTTTTTATTTAATTGTGTTTATGTTTAATCACATTTGCTAATTTTTATGTTCCGGTTTTTCAAGTACAGATTAAAAAATTTAGGGGATTTCTCTCAATTTTAAGGGGAATTTTAATATGATATAGTGGTATTTCTTGTTCCCTGGTTCGCAACACTGATTATGTTTTATTCCCAACATTTATTTTCAATTAGAACATAATCTTTACAATTGAAAATTTCACGTTAATATGAATTAGCCCAATTAAAGAAATAGGCTAGGTGTGTAATGTATATAATATATTGTGTGATGTTATGATAAATTTATATTTTCTAAGCAACAGCCATGTAATTATTATTGTAATAAAGTGCTTATAATTTCAAAACTACTGACTCCACTTTAAATCTGAAACCTTATTTAGAATGTTAATATTACTGTATGTTTTATTTAACGACGCTCGCAACTGCAGAGGTTGTATGAGCGTCACCGGATGTGCCGGAATTTTGTCTCGCAGGAGTTCTTTTAAATACCAGTAAATCTACTGACATGAGCCTGTCTCATTTAAGCACACTTAAATGCCATCGAACTAGCCCGCGATCGAACCCGCATCCTTGGGCATAGAAGGCCAGCGCTATACCAACTCGCCAACCAGGTCGACCTTATTTAGAAAACTTGAACATTTTTTTACATACACTTCACTATATGCAATATCTAGATACATGTTTAATATTATTAGACCTACTCGCTCTTAACGGTACTTTTAACATACCGTACTTATTTTGCTGTATTAAGTAGTAAACTGTGTTAATAATCTTTAAAATACAGTAAATATAAGTAAATATATATTATATCATCTGAAAACTCTTTATATTCTAATCATTTTACGTATAGGGTTCAATATCATGAGTTAAATAATCTTATGATTTTTCTTTTCTGATTGTTTACATGGTCCTGGCATCCGAATTTCTGTTTTGATCCTCACATATAAACGTATTTACTTAATAATCGTTATTAGTGATAGAAATGTAAAAAAAATTCAACATTTCAACAACTGCGATATGACATGTCTAATGATTTTGAATTATGATATTCGGTACTCACATCTTTTTGGGCTACAAGAACTTTCTGTGGAATAGAAATTTGTTGTTTTATTACATTAAAAAAATGTCTACATATTTCTACAAAAGTACCACAAAAATTAATTTTTGTTCCCCTTAAAATTTTGAAAACCCATATCAAAATTTGTTCTTAACACTTTTAAAGGAACCGCTATTTGGAGTAAAATGGTATAGAAATTTTGAATTTAGCTTTCAAAATGGCTCATATTATAAATCCATATTAGTGAATTGTACACGGTTTGCTTTTTTAATTTGGGCCATAGAATCTTTCAAGAAACAATCTCGAGCTTAAGTTGTTACAACAATTATATTTCTACACGTACGAATGAAAATTGTGTATCAATTAAGAAGATGTTTCAAATTATATCACCCTCTTCCCTTAATTAAGTTAGGCTATAACTGAAACTTTTAGTGATAAATTATGATTCCTTAGAAGTTAATACATTCGCTGCAATACCAACTTACGAAAATAAGACACTACGATAATTTTGAGTTTTTCTCGTCTCCAGCTCCTATCAAATAATCAAGAATATCCATCTAATACACTTCTGCTTGAAAATCTTCTCTTTCCGAAACCGTACATACAAATCCACGAGAAGAGCATAAATAGGCATTGCAAGCATACAATTTCTGATCGTTTATTGGATTTCTGCAGGTGTTCGCAAGAGAGGAACTGCAGATTGTATCTGTCAGAGTGGAGGCACTGAAATCGCTCCATCATTCTGCATTAAGAATCGAGATCTTTCGCAAACAATTGCACATCGCGTAGAGATTTACAGTCCGTTTCCATGGCAGCAGTCTTCGCGCAGCCGGCTCTCTTATTTGCTACAAGACGAATCAAGTGCCAGAATTTATAGACTCGACTGATGAAGGCCACTACATCATGGGGAGCAACTGAATTTAATAAAGAATATAGCAATTTGTAACTTATCAGCTGATATTTCCTCCAACCGCACTAACATATTGTGACTTTGTAGACGTTAGACTGGTTAGACCATCAAACTCGTGGCATAACTCTCTTAAACTTCTGTATTTAACAGAAAAGGAGATGTTTACTTAAGTGTGCACCGAATTGAATTGTGAAAATTTTAAAATATCATACCTACATTATTAATTTTCCACTCGCATATCATTTGGTCTATAATAATAATAATAATAATAATAATAATAATAATAATAATAATAATAATAATAATAATAATAATAATCATAATACTAATAATAATAATAATAATATTATTATTATTATTATTATTATTATTATTATTATTATTATTATTATTATTTTGAGTTTAATTGGTAAATACTTGGTGCTTTTAACATGTTCCATAAAAAAATAATTTCTTTTTTAAGTTCCTCAGCTACGGAATTGCTCAGTCGGCTGGAGCGCTTGCCTATGGATATGAAGTTGCGCTCGGGTGCGGGTTCAATTCCCGCTTGGGCTAATTAACTGGTTGGATTTTTCCTAATTTTTTCCCAACCATAAGGCGAATGCCAGGTAATCTACGGCGAATCCTCTGCCTCATCCCCCGAAATACAATGCCGCTATCACCAATTTCTTCGACACTAATGATCTAGTAGTTAATACAGCGTCGTTAAACAACCAACTAATAATATAAGTTCTTCGTCTAAAAATTACATGTACAAAATGCGGATTTAGCTATCGGCGTAGTTCAGTCAGCTGGGGCGCTTGCCTGTCGATCCGAAGTTATTCTCGGGCGTGGGTTCGATTCTCGTTTGGGCTGATTATATGGTTGGTTTTTATCGAGGTTTTACCAACAATAAAGTGAACACATTAATAATTGTGGAGATTGCGAACAAAACCGGATATTTCCAAAACAATACATATATTTTTTTTTCAGGAAGTGGAAAAAGCTGTATTGAGCCTCCAATTTTCCCCACATTGAATGATAATTTCTTTGTCGTGCATGTTACATCTGTTGTTCTAGTGGCTTCAATAATCATGAATTCAGTTATTTTCTGTGTATTTATAGACAATAATATCTTAGAAATATCTGGTTTTGCTTGGAAATGTGAGAAAAATGTTCACTTTTCCCCGAAATAAATCTATATGATATTTATAATAGTAAAACATACACGTAACTTACATCAACTCTATCATGGAGTAACGAATATAACATTACATGGTAATTATGTAGTAGGCATCGGCCAGGAAATCTTCCAGCAATAGGAATTCGCGTCTGAGAATTTCTGACAAAGAAAATATTATTCAACGCCTTGAAAACGGCAAAATTGTTAAGGATATTGCTGAAGAGTGCAAGGTAATATTTATTTATTTTTTTTATTTATTTACTTTTTATTTACTTATTTATTTATTTCACTTTTTTATTTTCTGACTTATTTACTTATTTATTTACGAGGGGGATCCAGGAAATAACGACCGTTGGCGCATACCCGCCGCGCAGCTGACTCCCCTTCCTTGTTTGAAGGTCAACTAACTACCTTAACATGTGTTCTCATAATGTTGTGAGTACTGGTTGCAACAAGTCGCCATTGTGCATTTTGTGTTACTTCAAAATGAACGACGTGATTGATAATCCCGCCGACTGTGAGGTGAGGAGTGTGATTAGATTTTTGAATGCCCGACATTTGAAACCTGCAGAAATTTACCGGCAATTGAAAGAAGTGTATGGTGATACTGTAATGAATGAAAGAAATGTGGGAAAATGGTGTGCGAAATGTTCAACAATGGGCGAACAAATGTCCACGATGAAAGTCGACCCGGACGCGCATCACTCATCACAGAAGACCTGAAGACTAAAGTGAACGACAGAATCTTGCAAGACAGGCGCACATCACTCGACGAATTGCATATTGCCTTTCCTGACATTTCTCGTTCTTTGCTTGGTGAAATTGTGTCGCATCATCTTGGCTACCACAAAATCTGTGCACGATGGGTTCCACGGCAACTGAGTGACCAACACAAAACTCAGAGAATGGCCTCAGCATTGACATTCTTGATGCGATATCACACAGATGGAGACGCCTTTCTTGATCAAATTGTGACTGGTGATGAGACCCGGGTGGGTGTCTCACAACACCCCAGAGATCTAGCGCCAATCACGTCAGTGGCATCATCCCTCATCACCCAAGAGACCGAGAAAATTCAAACAGACTCTCTCAACACAAAAAGTCATGGCTACTGTCTTTTGGGATCGCAAAGGTGTTCTTTTGCTGGATTTCATGCCAAAAGGCACTTGGATCAACGCAAATCGTGATTGTGAGACTTTACGAAAACTACGGCGAGCCATCCAAAACAAGAGGCGAGGAATGCTTTCGAGAGGAGTTGTGCTTCTTCACGACAACGCCCGCCAGCACACTGCTGCTTCAACTCGAGAATTGCTGGATCAATTCGGTTGGGAAATCTTTGATCATCCGCCCTATAGTCCAGACCTTGCTCCTAGCGATTTTCACCTTTTCACTAAGCTGAAAGACTTTCTGGTTGGTACGCGTTTTGGAAGTGATGAAGAGTTGAAGAAGATAGTGAACACCTGGCTAAATGAACTGGCGGTAGAGGAGTATAACACGGGAATTCTAAAGCTAGTGAACGGATACGACAAACGTTTAAATGTAGGTGGTGATTATGTAGTGAAGTAAAGGAAGCTTCAGTTATGTAACAGACTTTGTTTTTTCAAATAAATATTTTTTTTTAATTATTACAACAAGACGGTCGTTATTTCTTGGATCCCCCTCTTATTTTGGTCTCAACTTGACCACCGTTGCTTTCAGTGAAGAGATTTATCTGTGTACCTGAGATGTGGCTATATGAAAGCAACAATTTTCTGCTTTATATATATATATATATATATATATATATATATATAAGTGTATGTAAATCTTGTAGCTTCTATGGATCATAAAATTTACACTTCTCGATTTGCTATTTAAAGCAGCTCAATGTTCAGCGTGACAGACATCCTCTTATTTCTTTGCTTTCAGCTAATTTGGTTTTTGTTTCCACTGTGTACTGTATATTATAGGCCTACGTATGTTCATAGAGCCACGTAAATATATTCTAACAAGGAACCTCATCTATCGTATTCAGGAAGTATATTTCGTTCAACAAACTGCGTAGAAATTTATTGACTGAAAATAATGATGCAGTTTGATATGTGTGTCACAATTACAAGGTTTGCTTTACCTCTTTATTATGGACCTTTGACAGTGATAAATGTCGTGACCGTTAGATTTCGACATTAGAAGGGGAATTGTTTTATTTCGATTCATTTAATATTTGGTTTCCCTAATATTTTTCTGAAGTTTCCAGTTCTATTACATTAAAATGTTTTCTATAAAATTACAAATTTTCTTTAAAATGAAATTTGTAATATGTTACCTATGTTTAAATTCTCTCTGTTTATTTTTAATGATAGTATTTTATAATACAGAAACTTATAGTATGCGACACAGATGGAATATGAAAATACATCCATTTTATTTTATTGGAAATTTGTTTCAAGATATGAAGCAAGGAAGCAATAATTGACGTGATCCTGATTCTGGACAGGATTATGATTGGAACGAGCTTCTTCATTCATAACAGTATTTTTACCAGAAGGGACAAAACCACAAACGAAATAAAGGTAGAACTTCAGAAAATAGAAGAAAAATTAAAATACTCGTAAGATTATATGTTTCTTGGAAAGCAAATTTATTCCATCACAATTAACAAAAGAAGTAATTTTCTTCAAATTATTGACTAAAATAAATGACACCACAAATATGTAGCTGCACTGCTCCGTTGATACAGGAGAAAGCCAATATATACTTACTTAGATGTAACACGCGGAGCAAGTCTCCTGCAGTCGGCAAACATCGTGGGTATGTACAGCCTGAATATCCAGGAATATTATGGACTGTAAAAAATCGGTCATACAGGATTGGGTATTAAAGAGTTGTTAATTCATTATAAAATGTAAACCCGATACAACAATAATGCAAATTAATTTTATTCCTACAATATATCTATAAATAAATATATAAATTATATATGAAAATAAATAAATAAGTAAATGATTGAATAGAAGAATAAATGAATAAAAAATAAGCAAATATATATATATATATATATATATATATATAACTTTATTCTCTTCAGTAATATCCTTAATAATTTTGCCATTTTTAAGACGTTGAATAATATTTCCTGCGTGAGAAATACTCAGACGTGAATTCCTGTTGCTGAAAAATTGCCTGGTCGATGCTTACTACATAATTAACATATAATGTTATATTCGTTACTCCATGATACAGTTTATATGAGTGACGTGTATGTTTTACTATTATAAATATCATATAGCTTTATTTCGAGCAAAAGTGAATATTTACCTCACGTTTACATTGAAAACCGGAAATTTCCAAGAGATTATTGTCTATAAATACACAGAAAATGACTAAAAACAAGATTATTAACGCCATTAGAACAATGGAAGTAACATGCACGACAAGAGAAAATATCATTGACTTTTGGGAAGAATGGACGCTCGGTGCAGTTCTTTCTACTTCCTGAAAAAATATTTTGGAAATGTTCCGTTTTGTTCGCAATCTCCATAATGATTAATGTGTTAACTTTATTGATGGTAAAACCTCGGAAAAAACCAACCAGGTAATCAACCCAAGCGGGAATCGAACCCACGCCCGAGAATAACTTCGGATCGACAGGCAAGCGCCTCAGCTAATTGAGCTACGCCGGTGGCTAAATCCTCATTGTGTACATGCAATTTTTTAGACGAAGAACTTATCTTTTTAGTTTATTATTTAACGACGCTGTATCAACTACTAGGTAATTTAGTGTTGAAAAAATTGGTGATAGCGGTATGATATTTGGCGAGATGAGGCCGAGGATTCGCCATAGATTACCTGGCATTCGCCTTATTGTTGGGAAAAACCTCGGAAAAACCTAACCAGTTAATTAGCCGAAGAGGGAATCGAACCCGCAACTGAGCGCAACTTCAGATCCACAGGCAAACGCTCCAGCCGACTGAGCTTTTCCTGTGACAGAGCAACTTAAAAAAAAATATTATTTATTATGGAACACGTTAAAGTGTACAAAGTATTTACCAATAAGCTCAAAATTATTATTATTATTATTATTATTATTATTATTATTATTATTATTATTATTATTACACGTTAATTGGTTTCAAAAATTATTTAACAGATAGACAGTCTTGTGTTCAACTAGGTAATTCTCTCTCGGTTCCTTTTAATAGTTTATGTGGAGTTCCTCAAGTGTCTACATTGGAACCTCTCCTATTTTTGTTATTTATAAATGATATAAGTAAAAGAATAAATTGTAGCTGCCTTTTATTTGCGGATGATCTCAAAATCTTTCGTAAAATTAATAATTCGGTTGATTGTCAAATTCTTCAAAATGACATTAATTCAATTTCACAAAGGTCGGTTGAAAATGGAATGAAAATTAATCAACCCAAAACTTTTGTTACTTCCTTCTCAAGGAAATACTACTTCCCTAAAATTTAATTATTCTCTTAGTAATGTCGTAATTACTAAGAAAGGTTGTATTAGAGATCTTGGTGTCTTACTTGATTCAAAATTATAATTCCATGATCATGTGCAATATATTAAATACCCCTTCATTAAGATTGCTTGATCTAATTAGATCTATAACTTATTCTTTTTCTACTCCTATGTGTTTATTAATTTTATACTATACATTGGTTAGATCCAAGCTTGAATATGCATCTGTTGTATGAAACTCCATTACTTCCACTGACTCGGCTAAATCGGAGAATATTCAAAGAAAATTTATTTCCTTGAGTTCTTATGGATTTTTACAAAATCCGATTATGACTATGAGATTGATTTCAAATATTGCAATTGCGGTAGTTTACCAGACGTCGGGATCTTGATTATTAATTTTTTTGTAAAGTCATTAAGGGTGATATTGATTGTGAATCACTCATAAGCAATATCAGTCTTCGTATTCCTTCTAAGGGTTTAAGATTTCATAAAATGTTTTATAATAGGAATTCTAGATCTCTCTCTCCGGTCTGCAGATGTATTAAATATGCTAATTTGCATGGATTTAACTTGGATCCATTTAATGTGTAGTATATCTTTTGAGTTTTTGTGTCAGTTTTATTAATTTATGCCATTTGTTAAGATATGTATCATACTATTCTTGTCAATTTCATATCTTTACAATATTACTTATATTCTTCCAGTCTTCATTTATATGATTTCATTAATTCATTTGTAATTCATTCAATTTAATTATCATTATTTTAATTATCTCACTGAACTAATTTTAATAATTAAACTGATAAACAAGTGGTAGATAGCTGAAGTGATGTTTACTGTTTCTAATGTAGTTTTTCATGCTGATTTCAAATCTGAAAACCGTTTTGCTCCATCACGCCAGGTTTTGAAATTACCGACGAAATTTGATTTTTACATGGAATGCAGTCGAATTTCTTTGTCTTTTTCGTTATTCTTAATGCAATGCTGAAAATTTCGTCGTTTGTGTTCTGTTGCATTAATACACTTTCATTTGTATCTTTTTTACTTATTTTCATTGACAATGACAGTGGACGGTGGATATTACGGCATCCAGAGGTTGTGGAAATTCACGAGAAATGTTTTGCTACGTGTGCGGCTATGTAATAGACAATCCCATCGGAAGACTTTTACGCCATTTGCGAAGAAAGCATATGAACTATACTTTGATTCGAAGGTGGATAGTAGTAAGTCGTGGGCACCGCAGTTCATCTGTTCGACCTGTGTATGCAACTTGCGCGGTTGGTTAAGTAAGGAAAAGAAGATCAACCATCTGGTATTTGGAGTTCCTATGATATTGCGTGAATAAAGCAACCACATCACAGACTGTTATTTCTGTTTGGCAAACGTCACTTCACCTCCAAAACTCGTGCATCTGTAAAGTAACCTGACGTTTCTTCAGTTTCTAAACCAATTCCATATGATACCGTCACTTGTCCAATACCAACAGCATCTGGAGAATACACAGTTACTGAAGAAATGCAAGAAGAATGTCCTATTTCATCTCCTACCAACGACTCAGACTCTGATTACTACGAACCTGGAGAAGATGTTTATTTTATGAATAATGTTACACTCATACGGGATCATGCGATCTCATACGGGACCTGGCACTAACGAAAGGTGAAGCTGAACTGCTCGGTACGTCTTAATGTAATTTCCTTGCACAACGAATTCACAGTTTCGGCACAGACACAAAGAACTTGTGAAGTTCTTTGCAATGCGTGACACTATTTGCTGCTCCACGGACGTTCAAGGTTTTATGTCTAGTCTTGGGGTGGAACACAGCATTGAAGCATGACGACTATTCATAGACTAATATGGGACAAGTTTGAAGGCAGTATTATTACACAACGGAAACAGAAATGCTTCAGTACCGGTTGCATATTCTACGCACCTGAATGGGACGTACGAAACCATGTCTCTACTTCTTAAAAAAATATGCTATCGCAAGTACAATTGGCGTATCTGTGGTGACTTAAAAGTTATGACAATTCTCATGGGAATGCAGACAGGGTACACAAAGTACAGCTAATTCATCTGCGTGTGGGACAGCAGAGACAGAAAGAACCGGTATATAAAGAAAAATTGGCCAGTCAGAGATAGAATGCAGACAGGAAATAAAATCGTCCTTCGTGTGCTGTTGGTTGAGCATGACAAAGTTATTATGCCACAGCTTCATATAAAGCTGGAGCTCACGAAGACTTTCATGAAGGCACTAGACAATGACTCAGATGCTTTTGGGTACCTGTGTAACAAGTTTCCGAAGTTGAGTTACGAGAAAATGAAAGAAGGTGTGTTCATAGGTCCACAAATAAGGAAGATCATTGCTGACAGCCACTTCCAAGACTTACTGGATGATACGCAAAGAGATGCAAGGGTGGCATTGAAGTCAGTCGTAGACAATTTCCTTGCAAATAATAAATCGACTGACTATGTGAATGTTGTGCAAAAGTGCATCAGTGCGTACAGACAGCAACACGTCCCTCAAAATGCATCTCCTCGACTCACATCTTGATTTCTTCCCCGAGAACCTAGATTAAGTCAGCGACGAACATGATGAACGTTTTCATTAAGACATCTCGGTGATGGAGTCACGCTATCAGGGTCGATGGAAGTGCAGCGATGTTGGCTGACTACTGCTGGACGCTTGAGCGCGACATGACAAATGCTCAGCACAAATGAAGTATATTCTCTATATGTACATATGTATTTTACACGTGTATTATACCTTCAACTATGTTATTATTATAATTATGTGCCATGTGGCACATTTCCATCATTTTCTTAGCTAAAGCCATGTTCATTATTACTCCGTGTAGCAATAAATGCTCTACTGAAATTCCTGTCAGTGAGTTCTTAAACATAATGATTGATGTCGTATATCTCAAGAACGGTGGGTAATAGAGACAATTGGTTTGCATATTCGGAATCAGCATGTTCCAGTTGTCTTAGAACGCTTGTTGGATACCAAGATATCCACCGAAAGTGTTATTTTGTTATTCAGTGTTATTTGTGCTATTTATTTTGTTGCATTTGGTCAATTGATTAATGTAGACTATTATATTGATTGTATTTCATCTCATTGCCATTTTCCATCATTTTTTCTGATCATCATTTGTTGTTTTGTTTTGTTTTGTATCTTGTGCTAAACTGTAATTGGCCTTGTGCTGTTGTTTTGTACGTTAATATTATATATATATATATATATATATATATATATATATATATATATATATATATATGCCAAATGACATTTGTGCAGAAAATGAATGCTGTATGTATAATATTTTCAAATTGTCACAATTCCATTCATTGCATCTTAAGTAAACATCTCCTGTTCTGTTAAATAAAGAACTTTAACAGAGTTATGCCACGAGTTTGATGATCTAACCTGTCTAACGTCTACAAAGTCACAATATGTTAATGCGGTTGGAGGAAATATCAGCTGATAAGTTACAAATTGCTCTCTTCTTTATTAAATTCAGTTCTCCCCATGATATAGTGGCCTTTATCAGTCGAGTTTATAAATTTGGCACAAGTTTCGGCTTATAGCTAATAGGAGAGCCGGCTGCGCGAAAACTGCTGTCATGGAAACGGACAGTAAATCTCAAAGCGATGTGCAATTGTTTGTGAAAGATCTCGGTCCTTAATGCAGAATGATGGAGCGATTTCAATGCCTCCACTCTGACAGATACAATCTGCAGTTCCTTCCTTGCGAGCACCTGCAGAAATCCAATAAACGATCAGAACTTGTGTGCTTGCAATGCCTATTTATGCTCTTCTCGTGGATTTGTGTGTACGGTTTGTGGGTTCAAGAACGTTTCAGAAAATAAAGGATTTTTAAACAAAAGTGTATTAAATGGATATTCTTCATTATTTCAGATGAGTTGAAGACTAGAAATAAATCTCGAAATTGTTGAAATGTCTTATTTTGTTAAGTTGGTATTGCATCGAATGTATTAACTTCTAAGGAATAATACTTTATCACAAAAATTTCATTTTTATCGTAACTTAATTAAGGGGAGAGTGTGATGTAATTTGAAACAATTTCCTAATTGATATACAATTTCATTTATATGTGTAGAAATATCATTGTTGTAAGAACTTAAGCTCAAGACTAGTTTTTGAAAGATTCTGTGGCTCAAATTAAAAAAAAAAAGAAAAAATGTATAATTCACTAATATGAATATATCTTTGCCGTTGTTGTTAGACAACTTCCGAAGACAGGTTTGAACCTCATTAGTAACAGCAATAAGACATCACTCATGAGGCAACTAGGCCAGGAGATAATGGATTATGGTGGTCAATTTCTTTCTTCCTCCAATGAATACATCGCCGATTAGCTACACATTCCACTAATCAAACTTCAGATGCATATACACAATCGTTCTTCCTCTGACACATATCGTCAAGTGAGATTTACTGCCTAATAATAGATATACATATCAGCCAGAACCTCAGTCAAAGGTTATCTTAGCCATTCTGAAAGCTAAATAAGATTTCAATGCCATTTTACTCCAAATAGCGGTTCCTTTAAAAGTGCGAAGAACAAATTTTCATATGGGGTTTCAAAACTTTAAGGTGAACAAGTTACGAAATTTTAAGCATTCATTGAAGGATTCGGAACCATAGTGGGCCAAGCGCCATTTACCAAATCCGTAGAAAACAAGGGTTAAAATGAAGTTATTACCATAATTCAATGGAAGCATATAGCAAGTAATATAAACTATATATACACTAAAACTAAATGATATGCCAATCTTCATTAAATTATGACATTTACTTAATATTAACCCTTTGTTTTTTTTTCGTTTTTAATAAATGGCGCTTGGCCCACTATGGCTCTGAACACTTCAATTTTAGAGGTACTTTTGTAGAAATATGTCGACATTTTTTAAATGTAAAAAGGAATTAAATAGTAACGAAAATATAAATTTATAGGCTGTTAATCTACATTCGACGGGATGAGTTGTGGTGAGGATTAAATAATAGCAGTACTGTGATTAATTTATATATTTTACGTTATAACATCATGTACAGGTTTGAGCATGGCTATGTAATGCTAACACAGAAATGTATTAATTTCTTTAATAGTTAATGTGTCCTCAAATGTGATAATGTGCATTCATAATAACTCATAATTTTTATTAATATACTGACTGTGGAACAAATAATACTCCAAAATATTAGAATATAGGTTCACGATTAACACAGAAATAACTCAATATTATCAACACAATTATATTAGTGAATTTTTACCATTAAGACTGACTTAGATTAATATTCTACAATAATTAATATGCTCCAATATGACACTATAAATTAACTGTTGATATGACAATGAATTGCCTTTCAAACCCTCCATGAGACTAGATCAGAACGCCAAACTGTGCATTTTTTGGACTCTGCAGTTATTGTACATACAAACTCTGTAAATTAAATCAGATTTTTCCACATCTTCCATAATGGACTATATTTTTTCGTTAAAATATTTTGCGCAAATTTTATAGGTGAGACATGAATCTTGATACCTAGAATTTTCAACCATATAAATCTTAGCACTGTTGAAATAAGTAACTTGTAAGTAATGTTGCCCAACGCAATTATGTGACTGAGTGTATATACAGGCTGAACCGGAAGTGATGTCATCAATTTTATGGGGTTATTCTTTGAGGTATTTGAAACAAAAGTGTTTAATACAATTATGCTTGTTTCTTTCCTTTTCTAATTAAAAATTGCATTATTTGAAAATTTTCATAGTGAATTTTGGGAAGGCCGTATACTCAGTTCCCAGTGTAATTAGTCAATTTAACAGAATATCGTAAATGATTGAAATAATTTTAGTTCTGTTCTTTTTAGTGTACAAAAATCTCATCCGAATAAATGTAACTTATCGTTCTACAAACGGATTTTAAGATGTTGTATTTGTTCGGATCTAGTTTCTACACACTGAAGGGACAAAACTAAAAGTCACTTCATCATGCATTATTAAAATATACTTTTCTCTTAAATTGTCTTAGCATATTGGAATTAAATTAATGACTTTCTCAAAACACGCTAAGAAATATTGCACATAAAACAATTTTTATCTCGAAAAGGAAGCAAAAACGACCAAACGTTTATTCAACTTTATTGTTCGAAGTGTCTCAAAGAAGAACCACTTAAAATTAGTGACATTACTTACAATTCATGATGTATAATGGTTTGAATTTTTATATTTACCAAAATGTATGACGAATCGTTAATGTATGATGAACTATATCTGTGACTAAAAATTTTTGATGCGCTTTCCAAATACCACAAAAATATTCATGCTTAATTATTATTATATATTACTTCTGACGGAAGCATATACACACCATCAGGAGTATTTCACATACTTAAAATAAGGACAACCAAATACTATAAGCAGTACTTAAATTTAGAATAATATGAGAGCACAGAGGATTTTCTACCAGCAAAAAATATCAAGAAATAGGATGGAGTTTCGACTGATTGTTAACAAATATCCATGCTTGGCATAAACAGGGCTGAAGTGGCGACTTTACTACAAAACTAATGTAGAATAAATTATAGTGTGCATTAATATAAGGATGGCTTTGTAGTTATGATTAGACCTAGGGTTTTTGGGCTCGAATAGGACAGGTTGCAACAATTTTATGTAAAAATCCGTAAATGTATGCAACACGAGAAACTGTAGAGCGGTGATATTGCCTAAAACGTAGGTGGCTTAAAGAACGTATGTTTTAGCCTACGCTAAAGGATCCTAAAAATCCAAGGTCTATTTATGATCAATTGATTTTACTAGTTTTGTACAATATGTATTTCCTCTCAGAGATTCAACTTTGATGTCTTTCCTCCCAGACAATAGATTCCAAGTATATTGTTTAACGAAACTCTCTCCATTAACGAGGTGGAAATGGAGAGGAAGAAGAGTGCTGAAAAGCGAGAGTGAAAAAATCAGGGGTGGCAAAGTGATAGAGCAAGAATACACAAGAAAGTGTCAAGTTTCAAGAGAAAGTGTAAAGAGGGTAGTAAGACGGACATAGAAACAAATTATAGTAAATAAATATCAAAATCAAATGGGAGGTGAAAGAGAGTGTAATCAAGAGTGACTAAGTATGTTGGAAAAAAGATTAGAGTCTAGTAAAATGGTTAGGGAGATGTTCGATATAGGGAAAATAGATGAGAAGGATGGTGGAAAAGATAAGGTAGAGTAATAAATCACAATGGAAGATAGATAATGAGCAAGGAAGTGGAAACAATGAGGTGTGAATTGGTGGTAAGTGAAATAGTAGAAGAATCTGAGCTAGTAATTATCTCATTGTACAAGGATGAAGAAACGCCTAATGAAAATGTTTATTAATAAGGAAAAGAATGATTGGTAGATAGATTAGGGAAGATCGGAAAATGAAGCGGAGTATAGTCAGTCAGATTGAAATGAGGCTGTATAACAGGCCTGCACAAGGTTTGCGCTCTCCGAGCCGGCTCACAGCTCATGAGCGGAATGCAGATATTAGCTGCGCTCTGTAGACTATAAGGGTGGACTGGAAGAAGGGGTGATCTCGTACAAAATATACACAAAAGGAAGTACTATTACGAGTGTTTATGAAATGAATTCCCGTTCAGTGTTTGCAAAATTATCTTGGACTATTATTAATTAATAAAGAAATATTTATTTTACAGAAGTAATAGACATTCTGTAGCTACTTAAATGTACAATATCATTTTGTTATAATTTTATTTATCAGTACATCAAAATGAGGTTTTATGCTGTTGGCAGCTGAAAGGAACAGTAGTCTACTGTTCGTAATGAAACATCAGTTATAGTTGTTCGATGTCTGCCTTTATTAAAGTTGATTATAGAAAACAGTTGCTCACAAATATAAATGTTGAGCCAAACATAGCAATCATTTTCACAGCCAGCCTGTGTAGTCGTGTATATTATTGCTAATGTTTAGTCTTGTAAAACTCAACCAGGCTAGTAGTATTATTCAAAACATATTTAGCCCTTAGGCCACATTGAAGATCAATAAGTTCGAGCTGTAAATCGTTAAACGTTAAATGTTATGTTCCGTCTTTTAGATTCCTCCGTACTGTACTGTAGCAGTAGGTAAGCAACGTGAAACAGTTACTGAGAATAGGCCTACACACTGCACTCCACTAGATAACTGAGTGGTCGTTTCCCTCTCCTCTACCTATAGCAAGTCTATGTCATTCTGATGTATCTTCGTTTCCGTTTCGGCGAGCGGTAAACACAGCTCTCCCGCTCCGAAGGAGCGCTGTTTGTGCAGGCCTGTTGTATAACGTAGTTTACAAATGAAGGAATAATATTTTTAGGTAATGAAATTGAGATTAAAGAGTAGTAGGTATGGAAGTGTCAAAAATGAATGTATAGCGGAACCGATTTTATATTAGTGCAGTTATTACTGGACATGATAGCCTATACATTTTATATATAGTAATGTGACAAGAGACAAGAGGTCTGAGATTTGCCGATAAATCCAAGAGCGAAGCGAAGCCTCGAGTGATATTTATTAGGATTATTTCGTGAATAAATTAAAAATGTAAATTATATCCCTAACATTAGCTCACAAAATATTAATAATTATATAACAATGAATACGTTACATATTCAGACATTGCGAATTCAAAATAGATGAATAGCGATTACTACAATAAATAAATTGAATGTTGTTTATTAATACCAATTGAGAAAAGCGAAATACAGATGTAAAAATGTTAATTACATGTACTGCGCATTTCTCTTATTATAACAGAAATACGTTTTTATTGTCTGCTTAAATCATAATTTAATTTAAAAATTGTATAGTATAACCTGATTAATACATTAATTAAATGAACAAATTGTTATCAGGGAGTGTAATTTTCTTTAAATACAATGGACATGGAATTAGAAGATAAGATGTAGATTGGGAAATAGGATTTCGCACTTTATTTAGAACAATGGATTCATGGCGATTTACGTGGAAATAGTTGGCGACACTGACTAAACCAAAGAACGACGATAAATTGATACTGATACATCGAGCTGCAGAAATTAGCGCGATGTATGACTAATTGTATGGAATTCAAAATTTCATTACACTTCATTGGCCGAAAATGGAATGACGTCATATAAACGACATAGTCACAGTATATCATAGTAATAATTAAAAAGTGGTTAGACAGAGTGAATATTAAAAATAATGCTCAAACAGTGAGTAAGGAAAATAATATGGAACAAGTTGGATTAGAATAATATATTTAATATTAAGAAACGATGTTGTAATTAGTTAGGGAATTATTGTTAAGCAAGTGGAAATACAAGGAATTGTATTAATGACACAGTATACAAAAATGTGAGATCCATCAATACATGTAATTGAATGGCTGACAAATATAGGTCAATCATAATCATACAAAGGTCGTTCCGAAAGCAATGGCTCCTATTTATTTTAATGGAAGCTACAACAGATACAGAGAGCATAAGAACATGTTAAATAGAGCTATATACAGTTGTTTTTACATTTAGTCGTCACCGTGCATTTTCGCCAGCGATGAACAAGAGCCTGCATGCCGTACTCGTAAAAAGCTGAACCAACAGAGGTAACTATAGTTGCTATGACAGCATCCTAGTTGGAGAATGTTGTCCACGTAGTCCATTCATTCTTCATAGACTCAAGGATACTGGGACATGAAGACTCCATATTGTTGCTCTTGAACTTGCAAATGACATAAAGGCATTACTGAAGCATTCCTATTTCACAGGTTTTCGAAATTTATACCATGCATTAAACAATATTTATAGTGTCTTTTGATGAAAAAATGAATAACTTGTCCCGTACAGAATATATTATATAGGATGCACCCAAATACATTACGGTAATTATAAAATATATTGTTATGCATGGTTCATCAGTTAGATATATATTAAATCTCATACAATTTGAGTGAAACCTCTCTCATTTTTTCTGATACAATGAGAATACATCACATGACAAAATGAATGCACTACTTTCTTAACTAAACGTACAAAATTTTAAAGAATTATGAACATTATTTTTTTTTCCAAAATGTTGCTTAATTTTGAATTTTAAAAAATTCAATGATGAAGTTTAAAAGCAAACCACTCCATTCATTTTATAGAGATAATTAATATGTACATGGCACAAAAATTTCATGACTCTATTTTCATTACTTTATGAGGTAAGTGTACCTAAGTTTTGAAAATTCAAGGTTACAGGAAATTATAATTACATAAGATTGATGTAAAAAAGGAAGTTGGAATGAATTATTTTTAACAATATTAGCACCTATACTAATATATATGTACATATCCTTAATGCCAAGACAAACCATTAAAAAATAACTGCCGTATCATCTATATAATTATGAATATATATATATATATATATATATATATATATATATATATATATATATATATATATATAGTAGATCCATTAAATGTTTCTGAATTTATATTTAGCAAAATATTAACATATAATAGAAATAAAATAGGTCCCAAATTTGTTCTTTGCGGTACACTTATATGAATATATTTATATTCAATATATTAATCTCCAATTTTGGTCATTCGTCTTGTGTTATTCAAATATGATTGCAATAACTTTAAAACTATACCTCTAACTCCAGTAGTAAGAATTTTGTCCCAAAGCAAAATATGTTTGACAGTGTTAAAGCTTCCCGTAGATCCACGAAAAACCAAAGCATTTATTTCCGATTTCTAGTTCATTGATAATTTTTCTAGTAACATTAATAAGAGCATCATCAGTAAGAAATATTATAGCGAAACCAAACTTAATTTTACACAAACCTTTTTGTTTTCTAAATAATTTATTAACTACTTTTTTTTTTAATTTTTGAAGCAATATGGGAAATGTTGGAAGTAAAGGTGTAGATCTACAGTTATGTAAAATATTTTTATCTACAAATTTGTACATTCTAATTACTATGGCTCTGGATATATAAGTTTCGAACTATAGCGCCTACAGAAGAAAAAAAGCGTGAAGGAAAATCAAAGACTGTACTGACGCCAGAAAACGTCGATAGCGTAAGAATTGAATTTAACGAAGTCTCTAACAATCAGCACGCAGATATTCAGAAACACTTCAAATCTTAAGAAGATCACTGGGTCGGATTTTGCACAAAGATCTGAATTTCCGCCCATACAAGTTTCAGATTGTGCATCAATTGTCAGACCACGATTCTTTTGTAAGAAGGACATTCAGTGACCAATTTATTGAATTAATAACACAGCAATCAGATTTCATTTGGCGAATGACAATGTCCATAAAGCACATTTTCAGTTGTGTTGCAACGTCAACAAACAAAACACGGGATGCTGTAGTGATGTGAATCCCCTTGAGCTTCATCAGAAACCTTTCCACATTCAAAAGGTAACTATTTGGCGCGGATTTTCTGCATTCAGGATTATTGGTCCCTATTTTTTAAAGATAAAAGTGGGATTACAGTTACTGTAACCTCAGACCGTTACATTGCCATGTTGAATGAGTTCGTGTTTCCACAGCTGCAAAATCGCAATTTTAAACTAGCGTCTGTGTATCTTCAACAATACGTAGTATCAGCGCACAGTGCACGCCACTCTATGAAAACCCTAAGAATAGTCTTTCAAGACTGGTTACTCTCACGCTTTGGAGATATTCTGTGGCCTCCTCGATCCCCAGATCTTTCAGTTTGTGATTATTTCCTGTGATAATATTTGAAACACAAAGTCTCTGCCACACGACCAGACGATTTGGACACATTGAAGCAAAGGATTATGAATGAAATCCATGCCATACCAGTAGCCTTGAGTAAACGCGTCATGAGAAACGTTGTTTCACGGCTACGTGAGTGCATCGAAAGAGATGGGGACATTTGAAAAGAGTAATTTTCAAAAAATTATTGCTTTATTGATATCATGATAAATGACAATATGTATCTCTTATGTATCAATGTAATGAATAAAGTTCATGAACACTAGGAAAAGGCATTACAAGTCCCAAAATGGTAAATCAATATGCGCACCTTCTATTTCCTCCGAGAGATTCAACGTCCAAGTCGCTCATGTAAATCACCGATCACATATTATGAATTGAGGTGTATATCTACTAAGTCATAGCACGTGTAAACAGAATTAAATCATTAGATAAGAATGTGAAACTATATTTACAGAAGAAATTATTGGGGACGGGGAATCGGCTTGAAAATAATTTCTATACTGTACCTGGTGTTAACAGATTTAAAGCTAAATTAAAAATTAATCTAATTTTATATTGAAAGATATGAACACTCGAATCATAAAATTATAAGTAATCATTTGGCCGAAACCGATACCAAGTCAACTCTGCTATCAAAGCGATGCAACTTAGTCCACATCCAAGAAGATACAAGTAGAATATCACGGATAAGTGCATCATATGGAATATGAAATATTCCTCTTCATTTTGTATTGAAGTAATATTGAAATGCAATCTGTCGTCACGAAGATATGATCTTGATCGTGAAGGCAACCAGTTGTAATCTTTGAGTATCTTGTTGAATACTCCAGATTCTACCAGATTTGTGATCACGTAATTGAACTGTTCCAGCAGAATAGGGCTCCTCACAAACATAACACATGGTAGAGACACGGCACAGTCTTCTATAGTGCAGATGCGTGAATTAGGGTAAAGACTTAAAAACAATTTATAAAACTCATTGTTTGTGAAATAAACAACATCTTTCATAACATCGATTCTATGGAAACATTTTCGATAATAATCACAAATCTGGGCTTGCTCTGTGAGACCTACAAATTTCTCGTCCCCAGAATTACTCAGTGTTATTTCTATACTATATCGCTGACTGGTTATGTTTAGTTCAGATTTGAGAATTTGCTCAAATGTAGAAATTTGTTCCTCCTTCCCTGGATCTACTAGAAGAGTGGTGAAAAATGTCTGATATATAGTACCTATTGCATAACAGAAAACAACATATATGATAAATAAACCTCTGAGTGTGCAACAAAGTGGCAAGTGTGACGCTGAAACCCCAAGCATAACGGCCCACAGATTCGTGAATGTGTCTGAGAGTCTCAAGTAACATGAAGCTTCAACTCGCCCGCGAATACTCGATTGTTTTGCCAACATCCACATTAATAGACCAGAACACAAACACATGGCGATGAGCACAACCCATACTTGAACGAAAAACACCCTAGTGATTATGCCTAATCTAGGTTTCTGCCTTGCACATGGTACAAACCATTTGAATGTGTATGAATGATATGAAACCGTAGGAATCATCAAGTAAAGAATTTGATTTTTTTGTAAAACTAAATTCCCCACAAGCACGTCAACAATACCCATAGATACATTTAATGCAAATGGGTAATGTTTACGCTCTAAGTAAGGCATGAATTCATAACTTAAATTCAATTTCTGAATGATGATTTTTAGCAGTACAGTTTCGTAATTTTCATGAAAAATTTCTTCATGAATTGAATTGTGTGGTGTCATTATGTAACCATTTACATATGTGTATATTGAAATCCCACAGCCATGAAAAGATTTATGGTTTTGACTTACGTCCATAACATATTCATTTGAGTTGTGTTTGAAATTGTCGCATGTCATTTGGTAGACACGGACAACATCAAGTTCACGATTGCACTGTGTCTCCGAGCTGAATGGTAACCAAGTATATACATCAAGTGTTGAATTGTTGAAGTTGGGGATTAGTACCAATATATTAGACAACTTATGGCGGTACCACATGAATATTTGAACACTCTCCGCTATTTTCTTAGGATCTTTCTTAAGAGTTCCAGTCACTACAATGAAGAACTTCTTCGTAGCAAGAGACATGTACGGCTGATGATAGATAAATTTCTGTATTTGGAATTTAAGGTCCTTCAAGTCAGAGCCAGTAAAGAGCACATAAGTTTCTTGCTTGTGTCTAAATGTCTTGCTCTTGGTCTCGTATACGACCAAAGGTGACATAGAAGATTGATGTAACATTGTTAGTGTCTGTTCTTGTAATTGTAATGCGCTGAACATATCGGAAGATATTTGTACTGTTTTACCGTGGGACGTTTGAATTTTTCTCATGAAGAGAAGAACTCTATATCGGTAATCGTGATTGTTTCCTATGACAGATCTTATGCAACTTGCCATATTATTATCAATTTGTTTTAACATATTTAGGCTGTAATCTACAATACTGCATAACGTTAAGAGAGGAATTAAAATTAAAATCATACTAAGAGTAACCCAACCTTTACAGCAGAATCTCTTCTTCATTCTTTATTTGTCCTGCAATGGATAACAATCAGTAAATCGAAATTATTTGAAATATATAATTATTTTAATTATATTTATATTTTGACCACAACTTGAACACTGCTTTTTAAAGTGGAGACTTTTATCTTTGTGTATGAGATATAGCCATATGAAAGGGACAATATTTTATTTTATTATCAGATTTGCTGTAAATTTAACTTAACTCAGGACTATACTTAAATAGCAAGACTGTTTAATACTTACAGTTCTTGATTGGCTCTTTAAAATATGATTTAGTTTATAATCATCTCAATGTACAGCGTGATAGAGATCCGTTTTTTTTTTTTTGCGTTTATCTTATGTGGGTTTTGTTTCCACTGTGTATATTATACGTACGTCCACTGCTTCGTTTAAAAATATATTCCAATAGAAGACCACATTTATCGTATGTACAAATGTAATTATTAATGACTATTTAGTGATACAGTTTGACATATGAGTCACAATTACACGGTTTGTTTTACGTCTTTATTAGAGACCTTTGACAATGATAAATGTTGTGGCCGTTAGATTTCGACATTAGAAGGGAAAGTGTTTTATCTCGATTCATTTAATAATTGATTTACCTAATATTTATCCTGAACTTCCCAGTTCTATTTCATTATAACATTTTCTATAAAATTACGAAGATTTATTCAAATGAAAATTGAATTGGGTTAGCTAGGTCTAAGTTCTTTTTGTGTATTTTTAACGATAGTATTTTATAATATAGAAGCTGATAGTATGGGACACAGGTGTATTATGAAAATACATCCATTTTATGTTATTGCAAATTTGTTTCAAGATATGAAGCAAGAAAGCAATGATTCTGAATCTGATCAGCTTTATGATTCGAACAAGCGTCTTCATTCATAACAGTATTGTTTATTAGAAGGGACAAACCCACAAGCGAAATAAAACTAGAACTTCAGAAAATATTAAGAAAAATTGAAATAAAATTATATAATTCTCGGAAAGGAAATATATTACTTCACAAGTAGCCAATAAATAATTTTCTTCAAATTATTGACTAAAATAAATGACACCACAAATATGTAGCTGCACTGCTCCGTCGATATAGGAAAAAGACAATATACAGTGGATAACAGTTATATTTGTACAGCTGTATTTAATATTTAAAACAACGTTTTTTCTGCAGAAATAAATATTGTATTCTTCTATTTTATGTTGAATTATAAATTATTTACATACTTAACAATAATAACGTATAAACATAATTTTTCAAATACTTTAACATAATAACTTCCTCTATTTAAACAAAAACACAGCCTTTTCCCTGCAACATTCTTATTTGTACAGTTACAAAAATAAATTATAAATGTTTCTTTGTTTTTACATTTATGGTACAGACGGGAAGTTCTTATACTTTGTTGAATAGCCCCTAGCCTTCAATACAGCTCTGCACCTTCTTTGCATTGACTGTACTAGCCTAAGACAAGTGGCAGGTTTAATTTCTTCCCACGTCTTCAAAATAACTTCCTTTAGATCTTCTTTAGATGTTACTTTACATTTACGAACTCTTCTCTTGAGAATTGGGCATAGATGCTCAATAGGATTAAGGTCCGCGGATTGGGCAGGTGTTCTAAGCTGTTTAGGAACATTCCAGATGAGCCACAGTTTGTTAATTTCTGCTGTATGCTTGGGGTCATTATCTTGCTGAAACATGTAAGATGCTGATAGTCCTATTTTTCCACACTTTGTTTGACATTATTTTTTAAAATGTTCAAATAAACCCATTTGTTCAAGTTGTCATCAATGAAATGAATCATACCCACTCCTTTTGATGATATACACCCCCACAATTTAATTGATCCACCTCCGTGCTTGACTGTTGGTAAAGTATTCTCCAGATTATCGGCCGTATTGGCTTTCCTCCACACCGTCTGTATTCCATCAGATCCAAATAGATTTATTTTAGTCTCATCAGACCAAATCACAGTATTCCAGAAGGTTTGAGGTTTGTCCCGGTGCTCTCTAGCAAATGCCAGTCTTGCTGCACGATTCTTTTTACTTACATATGGCCTTTTTCTTGGGATTCTTCCGCGATATCCATGCTGCCATAGTACTCGCCGAACGGTCCGACTAGATACCTTCTTATCCGATGCCTGTTGCAACATCTGCACAATTTCTGGTGCAGTTACACGTGGATTCACTTTAACTTTGTTACCAATGAAACGTTTTACTTTTTCATTCAGGAACGATTTTCTACTTCTCGGAATATTCTTAATGGAACCATTATATTTGAACTTATTTACTATATAACTTACTGTTGAGTGAGGTTTTTTCACAATATTACCAATTTTCCTGAGTGAATAGCCCCTCAAAGCAAGACTGATTATCGTAAGTTTAAGTTCTATGCTTAGCTCCTTCCCTTTCTTCATGTTGGACACGACTGATATAATACATAACAGACAACATCGCAACTCCCCCTCCTCAATAAGTACGGAAACGCAATTAACCATCTATGCACACAGTAAATGTAACGTATCTTTGTAAAGTGTATAAATAAGAGTGTTGCATGATATGTTGCCTTATTGTGATGCATTTACTTCCCACTGTTTATAAATAACATTGTCATCATTTTGTTACATTGCACCTGTTTAGTATAAGGATTTTAATAATATATTAAAATATTTTAAAGTTTAAATCAATTTATAAGACAAACCAAGTTATTTCTTTACAAAATTTCAGCCTGTACAAATATAACTGTTATCCACTGTATACTTACCTAGATCTAACATGCGGAGTAAGTCGCCTGCAATAGGCAAACATGATTGCTAGGTACAGCCCGAAAATGCAGGAATAATATGGACTGTAAAATATCGATCATAGAGGATTGGGTATTTGAGAGTTGGTAATTCATTATAAAATGTAAACCTGATACAACAATAATAAAAATTAATTTAATTCCTACAATATATATATATGAAATACGTAAGTATGTAAATTAAATATGAAAACGAATAAATAAGTAAATGAATGAATAAAAGAATAAATGAATAAATAAATAATGAAATAAATAAATAAACAAGTAATGTATATATATATATATATATATATATATATATTACTTTATATTGTTCAGCAATACCGTTAATAATTTTGCCGTATTTAAGGCGTTGAATAATATTTCCTTCGTGAGAAATTCTCAGATATCAATAATTCCTATTGATGGAAGATTGCCTGGCCGATGCTTACTACATATTTACCATGTAATGTTATATTCGTTACTCCATGATACAGTTGAGGTAAGTGACGTGTATATTTTGCAGTTATAAATATCAAATAGCTTTATTTCGAGCAAAAGTGAACATTTACCTCACGTTTCCAAACATAACCGTATATTTCCAAGAGGTTATTGTCTATAAATACACAGATAATAACTAAAATCAAGATTATTGACGCCATTAAAACAACGGATGTAACATGTATGACAAATGAAAATATCATTCACTTTTGGGAACAGTGGAAGCTCGATACAGTTTTTTCTACTTCCTGAAAAAGAAATAATATTTTGGAAATGTCCGGTTTTGTTCGCAACCTCCACAATTATTAATGTGTGAACTTCATTGTCGGTCAAACCTCGGAAAAAACCAACCAGGTAATCAGCCCAAGCGGGAATCGAACCCAAGCCGGAGAGTAACTTCGGCAAGCGCCTCAGCCGACTGAGCTACGCCGGTGGCTAAATCGTCATTTTGTACATGTAATTGTTAGACGAAGAACTTATTTTTGTAGTTGGTTATTTAACGACGCTGTATCAACTACTAGGTCATTTAGTATGTATGAAATTGGTATTAACTGTTTGGTATTTGGCGAGATGAGGTTGAGGATTCGTCATTGATTACCTGGCATTCGCCTTAATGTTGGGAATAACCTCGGAAAATCGTAACCAGTTAACCCATATATGCCCGTAACATTTGAAAAAAGTCTTCATTTTCACAAATGTTGCTTCTTTTAGTCATAGTAAGAGAATGGCAGTGTATAATCTCCCCTTACATAATCATTAGTGCCCATTTAACCGTGGATCGAAAGCGACCTGTGGGCACATGAACAACCTTTTCATGCATATTACAGTAAACTCATCATAACGATTATTTACTAAATCTGTTGGACTAACTTAATAAAAAATGACTCCTTTGTTCAATATAACTCAAAAATTTATTATTGCACTTATATTTTGTACATACAAATACAAAGGAACATATGTACAAAACTACTATGCATATAGAACTAAGTCTGTTACTCAGAAATTCCAGGTGGGTGCTATGTAATAGGGCAGTCTTGCAGAACTCGCAAGTATAGGAACTATGACGTCAGCCTCACTCCACTTCTATTCGGGATTATCGACTTCCGCCGCGAGAATGAATGTTGATGCAGCCGAGCGTAAGTAGAACGCCGTGACCGCACAGGTAGAAAAGGTGGGTGGGGTAAGAAAGGGGAGGAAATAAGTCGCTGTCAAGAGCTACAGTTCTGCATGTCTGTAATAGGGCGTATTTACTAAGGTTGTTGGACATAATTTAGTTAACATTTTACATGTTTGATATAATAGGAATTTTCTTATTACTGTTCAGCTGGAACCTCAAGTTGGCGATGGCACAGAGATTGTTACAATCTTCGTCAACAGAATCGTCACCAGTTTCATTACCGTCATCTTCAGGAGGTTGTAGAACAACTCAATATTTGAAATATTTTCTTGAGAAAATACTGTCTCAAGTTCTTCCAGTATTTCGAAAGTGGTAAGACTCTTTTTGTGAGATTTGTCGTAATTATCTCTAAAATAAGGGAAAACAAACGTCTTACAAGAAAGCATTCTGATGGATGCAGATAAAAAAGTGAATTAATTTCTTTCACCGTGTTAATAATCTCAAAAGAAGTGCTTACACAAATTTTGGCCACTGAACCGCAATTACGAGGGCCGTAAAGAATAAGTTCGCCAGGGGAAGTTAACAGAAAAAAAAAAGACGATTTCATTGGAAAAATATATTGGAACAGACAAAGCAATTGCAGATATATTTTTCAACATATTCTCACCGAAATTAAGATATTTGTCATATCATTGGATCGACAGAGACTTGGAAACGGCTATCAAACCCTGGTTCCGATCCGAAGCGGCTGACTTCTACGACACAAAGATATAAAAATTGATCCCATGATATGACAGATGTCTCAATTCCAGTTGGGGTTATGTTGACAAATAGCGCAACAATTGCTGTATCTGTTTCAATAAGTCTTTCCATGCAATTGTGCTTTTTTCTGTAAACGGCCCCAGGGAAAATTACTTTCTGGACAGCCTCGTAATTGTGGTCTAGTGGCCAAAATGTGTATAAGCACTTCATTTGACATTATTAACATGGTGGAAGAAAAACAAATTAACGTTTTTATTTGCCTTCATCAGAATGTTTGCTTGTTAGCACTGTTAGCGGGATAGTAGTTTTCCCCCCCAAAAAAAAAAATACTTCATGTATTATAATAGTCCTTCGCAAGTCTCTCGTGGCTCCGACTTAAAGAACGCAGAACTTTACACTCTTTGTCTTTACTCTTTCGAATTCTGCACACCTCAACACCAAATTACCTTTCGTCTCGTTTCTCTTATCTATACTCTAACCACGACGTAAATACCAGATCACTTATCTGTGGCACGCTAAATATACCTCTTCATAGAACATCTTGTTATTCCTCATCTTTTACAATATCCACCTCGCGTCAATGGAATTCCTTGTCACAAAGTATTAGGGGCTGCAAGACAACAAACACCTTTAAGAACAGCTTAAAAGATAACCTTATTAGCATTTCACTCCAATCATACTGATTTAAAATATTACAGACTACACTGTTGCTTTTTTTCTTTAGACATCATCCTGATTGTGCTGCATTTTCAAAATTGTCTCATAATAATCTCTTTCTATTATCTAATATAATTTGAAATATATTAACATTCTATGTATTTTAGTTTAATTCTGCTACACAGTTTATTTCAGTGTTTAATTAACAGTTCATAGTATTTTGTTGTTTAATTCGTAAATAACTCTTGTATACATGTAACTCTCATCTAAATCAAATTGTTGAATTCATTGTAAGTTCATGCATATGTATATTCACTTTTTGCTGGTTGTGTGGAAGAGAAGGCCTTACGGCCTTAACTCTGCCAGCTAAAATAAATCATTATTATTATTATTATTATTATTATTATTATTATTATTATTATTATAAATCGTAAATGTTTCGTAAATTTTCATAGGGAATATGAAAGTAAAGAAAATTTGCTCACAATAATTATGAATAATAATATTATTAGAAAATTTAACAAAATGTACGAAAGGTTCCTTATGTGCCCATAGGGTCGAAAACGACCCACCCAAATTTGTTACACTATTACGCCTCTACTGAATACAATTCATGACTCCACCTTATGTAAATAATCATATTGGTTACTGCTTTCCCTATGTAATAAATCAATAACAGAACTAAAATAATTAACAATGAAGTGTCTACTTACATTTCTTTGTTGACGTGCATTATAACCAAACTAAGTGTTACACATTTTCAGTTAAAATGCATTGCAGAGAGTTACAACCGAACAATTGGACAAACTAAAGTGTTGCCAATATATTATCGAACACATAATGATGGTGTCCATCCGAAAATTAAAAAAAAAAAAAAATATTAAAGGAACCAATAAAAATATGACGTGGGCCGTTAACGACCCTATGGGCATATATGGGTTAATCAGTTCAAGCGGGAATCGAACTCGCACCCGAAGGCAACAGACAAGCGCCCTATCCTAAGGAGCTATTCCTGTGGCTGAGGAACTTATTTTTTATGAAACACGTTAAAATGTACAAATTATTCACCTATTAGGCTAAGCTCATAATAATAATAATAATAATAATAATAATAATAATAATTATTATTATTATTATTATTATTATATTACTAGCCCTACCCGTGCGCTCCGCTGCACCCGTTAGAAATAAATATAAAGTAATTACATAATTAAAATAGGATATTTGATCCAGGGAACATTCGTGTTTGATAGAAGGATAAATCGTTTATTAAGTAGTTAAATTGTATTAAAAAAATTAAAATGCGAACCTTTTGATCCAGAGACAACTCATTTGGTCATAAAAATTATTTTTGGAAATACAGGAAACGAATGCCTGTCAAGTTTTCTGTGTATAAATAGCTATTTTAATCTTACCTGTCCTCGATTCATTCAGAAGTTACTGTAATAACATTATAGCATTATGTCCATCTAGAGAAACTACACTTTCCAATGGTGAATTATTAATTAATTATACAAATCGGTTAATTTAGCTTCCGATATTACTTCATACAAACACAGAAACATTCTCTGTAGGCTATGTTTCTTTGCTTTCGATTGTTGTTGTCCAATGCCCCTTATAGACGAAGTCATTTGTTTTTTATTTCATTACACCGCCTTAGATGGCGTTGTTATTGTAATTTTAAACTCATTTATCTCATTAAATGTCAGTCCTATCAAACTTTTGCATGGAATAAAACTTATCGCAAATGATGTTTAAAGAAACATTTGTTATGTAATATTTTTCACGAAAATTAATAATAAGGGAAATATTTCGATTTATTTAATTCAAGCCCCCTTATAACTCCCCTTTTGAATGCCATTTAGCCTAAATTCTAAATTACAACGAACTTAATTTATATTCTAATTTTAATATAAATCGGTTCATCCATTTTCACGTGAAAAGGTAGCAAACATCCAGACAGACAAACAAACATACAAACAAAAATTTCCAAAAAGCGATTTTCGGTTTCAGGGTTTTTAATTATATATGTTAGGACCAATTACTTTTGGAAAATCGAAAATTACCAGAAAAATTTCGGCTACAGATTTATTATTAGTAGGCTATCCTATGTCAAATGACATGTGTGCAGAAAATTAATACTGTAGGTATAATATTGTAAAATTTTCAAATTCAATTCGTTGTAGTCTTAAGTAAACATCTTCTTTTCTGTTAAATACAGAACTTTAACAAAATTAGCCACGTGTTTGACGAACTAATCCAGCGGCCGTTAGAGCACAGCACCAGGGTGCTAGCGTCACTTACCCGCGGAGAACACAATGCAACATGGTGCACTCGCAGCTGCGAGCGGGTATGCTCTCTACCTCTTCCTGCTGTACGTCTGGGCACACGGGACGGCTCCGCTTATCCTTTGCGCATTTCAGTGAGTGCTGACGATCACTGGTCTCATCAGTCTAACGTCTATAATGTCACAATATGGTATTGCGGTTAGAGGAAATATCAGCTGATAGGTTACAAATTGCTCTATTTTTACTAAATTCAGATGGTCCCCGTGATATGGTGGCCTTCATCAGTCGAGTCTATAAATTCTGCCACTCGATTCGTCTTGTAGCAAATAAGAGACCCGGCTACGCGAAGATTGCTGCCATGGAAACAGACGATGAATCTCTAAGTGATGTGCAATTGTTTGCGAAAGATCTGGATTCTTAATGTAGAATGACGGAGCGATTTCAATGCCTCCAATCTGACAGATACAATCTGCAGTTCCTCTCTTGCGAGCACCTGCAGAAATCCAACAAACGATCAGAACTTGTGTGCTTGCAATGCCTATTTATGCTCTTCTCGTGGATTTGTGTGTACGGTTTGTGGGTTCAAGAACGTTTGGGAAATGAAGGATTTTCAAGCAAAAATGTATTAAATGGATATTCTTCAATATTTGAGATCAGCTAAAGACTAGAAAAAGTCTCGAAATTGTCGAACTGTCTTATTTCCGTTAGTTGGTATTGCAGCGAATGTATTAAAGTCTAAGGAATCTTAATTTATCACAAAAATTTCAGTTATGGCGTATCTTAATTAAGGGAACAAGGTGATGTAATTTGAAGCAATTTCCTAATTGATATACAATTTCATTTTTATGTGTAGAAATATTATTGTTGTAAGAACTTAAACTCGAGATTAGTTTTTGAAAGCTTCTGCGGCGCAAATAAAAAATAATATAAAACAGTGTATAATTCACTAATATGGATATATCTTAGCCATTTTTGTTCAGCCAACCGTCCGAAGACAGTCAAAAGTAACAGAAAAAGACATCACTCATGAGGCAACTAGATCAGGAGATAAAGGGTTAGGGTGGACAATTCCTTTCTCCCTCCAATGCATACACCGGCGATTAGCTTCATATTCCACTAATCAGACTTCAGATCCATACAATCAATTTTTCTTGCTCTGATACATATGGTCAAGAGAGATGTACTGCCTGATAATAAATATACTTATCAGCCAGAACCTCAGTCCAAGGTTATCTTTGCCATTCTGAAAACTAAATACAAGATTTCCATGCCATTTTACTCCAAATAGCGGTTCCTTTAAAAGTTCGAAGAACAAATTTTCATATGGGGTTTCAAAACTTTAAGGTGAACAAGTTACGAATATTTTAAGCATTAATTGAAGGGTTCGGAACCATAGTGGGCCAAGCGCCAGTTACTAAAACCGTAGGAAACAAAGGTTAAAATGAAGTTATTTCCATAATTCAATGTAAGCATATAGCAAGAAATATAAATTATATACTCTAAAACTAAATGATATGCCAATCTTCATTAAATTATGACGTTCACTTAACATTAACCCTTTGTTTTTTCGTTTTTAATAAATGGCGCTTGGCCCACTATGGCTCTGAAGACTTCAATTTTAGAGGTACTTTTGTAGAAATATGTCGACATTTTTTAAATGCAAAGAGGAATTCAGTAGTAACGAAAGAATAAATTTATAGGCTATTGATCTACATTCGACGGGATGAGTTGTGGTGAGGATTAAATAATGGCAATACTGTGATTAATTTATATATTTTACCGTATAACATCCGGTACAGGTTTGAGCATGGCTATGTAATACTAACACAGAAATGTATTAATTTCTTTAATAGTTAATATGCCCTCAAATGTGAAAATGTGAATTCATAATAACACATAGTTTTTATTAATATACATAATAATGATAATAATAATAATAATAATAATAATAATAATAATAATAATAATAATAATAATAATAATAATGATTTATTTAACTTGGCAGAGTTAAGGCGATATGGCCTTCTCTAACACTCACCCAGGAGTAAAACTGCGGTACAAAAACCACTACAAATTTACAAAGTACACTACAATTTTACACACAAAACTGAATAAGATAATAATAATAATAAAATGTAAACAACATGTAAGTAGAAATCAGACATAACATATAACATACAGAAAGAAAGAAAAATGCATAATAAAAAGTGAAGAGCAGGTCAAAATAAATTAGACATACAAAGTATAAAAAATTAGACAATTATTGATAATAATAATAATAATAATAATAATAATAATGATAAATAGGAATAGTAATAATAATAATAATAATAATAATAACAATAATCATGGTAGTAATAAAATAGTGCTGTAAAAAGCATACAATGCATACAATATTTTTAAGTACATACAGCAAGGAAAATTATAATTATATATAGCTCAACTTATCACACTATAGATATACCATTATCGGAAAATATAAAATAACTTAAATGTCACTAGAACATAAAAAAATGTAAATACGTGGATACATGCAATACAACACTTGTCATAATTTATTGATATTAATATTATGATAATGATATTATGATACGATGACTATGAAGTGCCAGGAGAGGTCTTAAACCTAAGCCTAACCTACTTTCCAGACCATGGAGGAACACAAGAACATTCCCCATTAAGGAAAAATTCCTGTGTTATAACCGGGAATCGCACCCGGGACCTCATGAACTGTGTTTGATGCTTTCATTTTCCTTTCATTCATACTGACTGTGGAACGAATAATACTCCCAAATATTAGAATATAGGTTCACGATTAACACAGAAATAACTCAATATTATCAACACAATTATATTAGTGAATTTTTACCATTACGACTGACTTAGATTAATATTCTACAATAATTAATATGCTGAAATATAACACTGTTAATTAACTGTTCATATGACAATGAATTACCTTCCAAACCCTCCATGAGGCTAGATCAGAACACCAAACTTTGCATTTTTTGGGCTCTGCAGTTATTGTACATACAAACTCTGTAATATTAAACCAGATTTTTCCACATCGGCCATAATGGACTTTATTTTTTCGTTAATATTTAAAATATTGCACTGAAGATTTAGAGGTGAGGCATGAATCTGTGCACCTGGAATTTTAAACCATTTAAATCTTAGCACTATTGAAATAAATAACTTAGGGTAAACTGGGGTCTGTTGGACGGTCGGGCATGTTGGACACTCTGTACTTTAACGTGTTACCTCGCCACTAGCCCTACTCGTGGCTATTTCCGTCATTGACGTCTAGCAGAATGTGGTGCCCACAAGTGGCGAGGTAACACGTTAAAGTACAGAGTGTCCAACATGCCCGACTGTCCAACAGACCCTAGTTTACCCTATAAGTAATGTTGCCCATCGCAATTATGTGACTGAGTCTATATACATGCTAAACCGGAAGTAATGTCATCAATTTCAGGGGGTTATTCATTGAGATATTTGAAACATAAGAGTTTAATAAAATTCTGCTTGTTTCTCTCCTTTTCGAATTAAAAATTGCATTAATTGAAAATTTTGATTGTGAATTTTGGGAAAGCCGTTGATTTAATTCCCAATGTGCTTAGTCAATTTAACAGAATATCGTAAATGATTGAAATAATTTTAGTTCTGTTCTTTTTAGTGTGCAAAGATCTCATCCGAACAAATGTAACTTATCGTTCTACAAACGGATTTTAAGATGTTATATTTGTTCGGATCTAGTTTCTGCACATTCAAGGGTCAAAACTAAAAGTCACTTCATCATATACAGTAGAAACTCTTTTATCCGTGGTAATGAAGGGGGTGGAGTGAACGGTTAATCGCAAAAATCGGATAATCCGTACCATAAATATTTTCATATACTAAGTAGCTACATAATATTTTCGTAATTTCCTCCATGACCTCTTTTAATACGATAACTAGTGGATCAGAAGTCCACTAATTTAAATCTTCTTTTAGCAATTCAAGTTTGATTTTCCGATGTCAGTTATTAAAACATTATTTATTGCAGCTACTTAAGTCTGGTTTTCAACGACAGGTTTTTAATGCTCAAGGAAACTGCATATGACGACCGTCTGTGGAAAGATAGGAATAGTGTACACTTTAAATTTTGCTTTATATTACCCTAAATCACGCACAGTTGTAATTCCTATCTCGTATTATGATGTGAGATGAACCACATTTTCTCTTTCCCAAACCATTCAATTACTTGCATTTAAAACCTACTTCAAAACCTACCTGTACGTTTTTCCGTAGTAAAACATGTTTTCTTTTGACACTTGTAGAAGACATTTTGAATAGAAGTTAAACAGTACGGCCACTCGAATAGTAGACTATAAAGCGTAAGAGTAAAGGTTTGTAAAACACACTTTGTAGAAAAGATTCCTGCTAATTTAATGTACAGTACTTTATATTTTTTTCTGCGAGAGAGAAAGAAATTCGGATAATCCATCAATCGGTTAATAGGGTGACGGATAATCGGGGTTCTACTGTAGTATTAAAATAAACTTCTCTATTAAATTATCATAGCATAATGGAATTAAAATAAATGACTTTGTCAAAACACGCTAAGAAATATTTCACACTAAACAATTTTTATCTCAAAAAGAAAGCAAAAACGAGCAAAAGTGTGTTCAAATTTTTCGTTCGAAGTAACTCATAGAAGAACCCCTTAAAGTTAGTGACAAATACCAAAATTGATTTAAAGCTAAATTAAAAATTAAACCACTTTTATATTGAAAGATATAGGCTAAACACTCGAATCTTAAAATTATAATTAATTATTTCGCCGCGGCGCGCCGATAGCGATACCAAGTCAATTCTGCCACCAAAGCGATGGAACTTAGTCCACACCCAAGCAGATACAAGTCGAATATCACGGATAAGTGCTTCATATGGAATATGAAATATTCCTCTTCGTTTTCAATTGAAGTAATATTGAAATGCAATCTGTCTTGACGGAGGTATGGCCTTGATCGTGAAGCCGTCCAGGTGAAATCTCTGTGTAATTTATTGAATATTCCCGATTCTACCAGATTTGTGATTACATAATTGAATTGTTTTAGCAGAAGAGGACTTCTCACAAACAAAACACAGGGTAGAGACACAGTGCAGTCTTCTATAGTGCAGATGCGTGAATTAGGGTAGAGACTTAAAAAGAATTTATAATACTCATTCCTTGTGAAATAAGTAATATCTTTGAAAACATCAATTCTATGGAAACATTTTCGATAATAATCACAATTCTGGACTCGTCCTTTAAGATCGTCAAACTTTTCGTCCCCAGAATTACTCAGTATTAATTCTATACTCTTTCGATGACTGGTTATGTTTAGTTCAGAATTGAGAATTTGGTCAAATGTCGAAATTTGTTCCTCCTTGACTGGATCTACGAGAAGAGTGGTGAAAAATGTCTGATATATATTTCCTATTGCATAACAGAAAACGACATATATGATAAATATTCCTCTGAGTGTGCAACAAAGTGGTAAGTGTGGCGCTGACACCCCCAGCATAACGGCCCACAGATTCGTGAATGTGTCTGAGAGTCTCAAGTAACATGAAGCTTCAACTCGTCCGCGAATACTCGATTGTTTTGCCAACATCCACATTAATAGACCAGAACACAAACACATGGCGATGAGCACAACCCATACTTGAACGAGAAACACCGTAGTGATTATGCCTAGTCTAGGTTTCTGCCTTGCACATGGTACAAACCATTTGAATGTGTATGAATGATATGAAACCGTAGGAATCATGACGTAAGGTAATTGATTTTTTTGTAACACTAAATTCACCACAAGCACGTCAACAATACCCTTACTTACATTTACTGCAAATTGGAGAAATTTACGCTCCAAGTAAGGCATGAATTCATAACTTAAATTCAATTTCCGAAGGATGAATATTAGCAGTACAAGTTCGTAATTTTCACACAAAATTATTTCATCAATTGAATTGTGTGGTGACATAACATAGTCGTCTGCATATTTGTAAACTGAAATCTCACAGCCATGAAAATATTTATGGTTTTGACTTACGTCCATAAGATATTCATTTGAGTTTTGTTTGAAATTGTCGCATGTCATTTGGGAGACATGGACAACATCAAGTTGACGATTGCACTGTGTCTCCGAGCTGAATGGTAACAAGTATATACATCAAGTGTTGAAACGTTGAAGTTGGGGATGAGTTCCAATATATTAGACAACTTATGGCGGTGCCACATGAACAATTGAACACTCTCCGCTATTTTCTTAGGATCTTTCTTAATAGTTCCAGTCATTACAATGAAGAAATTATTCATAGTACGAGACATGTACGGCTGATGATAGATGAAGTTCTGTATTTGGAATTTAAGATCCTTCAAGTCTGAGCCAGTAAAGAGTACATAAGTTTCTTGCTTGTTTCTAAATATCTTGCTCTTGGTCTCGTATACGACCAAAGGCGACATAGAAGATTGATGTAACATTGTTAGTGTCTGTTCTTGTAATTGTAATGCGCTGAACATATCGGGAGTAATGTCTACTGTTTTACCGTGGGAGGTTTGAATTTTTCTCATGAAGAGAAAGACTCGATATCGGTAATCAAGTTTGTTTCTTATGACAGATTTTATGCAACTCCCCATATTATCAATTTCTATTAACTTTTTTATTAGGTTGTAATCCAGAATATTGCACAACGTCATCATAGGAATTAAAATTAAAAACATGCCAAGAGTACTCTAAACTTTACAGGAGAATCTCTTCATTCCGTAGGAATTCTGCAATGAGGAACTGTTAGTAACTCGAAATTCTTTGAAATAGATTTTTACTTTTATTATATTTCTATTTTGGTCTTGACTTGAACACTGTTGTTTTTAGTGAAGAGTTTATCCATGTACATGAGGTGTGGCTATATGAAAGCAACAATTTTCTGCTTTCTAAGTATATAAACGTATATAAGTCTTGTAGTTTCTGTAGATCATAAAACTTACACTTGTCGTTTGGCTATTTAAAGCAGCTCAATGTTCAGCGTGACAGAGATCTGCTTAGTTCTTTGCGTTCATCTCATTTGGTTTTTGTTTCCACTGTATATATTATACGTATGTACACTGATTCACGTAAATCTATTCTAACAAGGAACCACATCTATCGTATTCAAGAGGTATATTTCGTTCAATAAACTACGTAGAAATTTATTGACTCAGAATAATGATACAGTTTGACATGTGTGTCACAATTACAAGGTTTGTTTTACGTCTTTATTATAGGCCTTTGACAATGATAAATGTTGTGGCCGTTGTTGTTGTTTGTTTGCTTTGTTACTTTGATTTTGACATTGGAAAGGAATTGTTTTATTTCTATTCATTGAATATTTGACTTCCCTAATATTTATTCTGAACTTTCCAGTTGCAGTTCATTAAAATGTTTTCTATAAAGTTACGAAGATTTATTCAAACGAAATTTGAATTGGGTTACCTAGGTTTAAATTTTTTGTGTATTTTTAACTATAGTGTTTTATAATACCAAAGTTTTTAGTATGCGACACAGATGGAATATGAAAAAAACATCGAATTCAATTTATTGGAAATTTGTTTCAAGATATGAAGCAAGGAAACAATAATTGACCATGATCCTGAATCTGAACAAGATTATGATTGGAACGAGGTTCTTCATTCATAACAGTATTTTTTATCAGAAGGGAAAAAAACACAAGCGAAATAAAACTAGAACTTCAGGAAATAGGAAGGAAAATTAAAATAAGATTATATGCTTCTTGGAAAGCAAATTTATTACATAACAATTAGCCAATGAAGTAATTTTCTACAAATTATTGACTAAAATAAATGATACCACAAATATGTAGGTGCACTGCACAGTCGATATAGGAAAAAGCATATGTATATAATTACTTAGATGTAACACGCGAAGTAAGTCCCCTGCAATCGGCAAACATCATTGTTAGGTACAGCCTGAAAATCCAGGAATATTATGTACTGTAAAAAAATCGGTCATAGAGGATTGGGTATTAAGGAGATGTTAATTCATTATAAAATGTAAACCTGATACAACAATAATAACAATTAATTTTATTCCTACATTATATCTACGAAATAAATAAATATGTAAACTAAATATGAAAATAAATAAATAAGTAAAGGAATGAATAGAAGAATAAATGAATAAAAATAAGCAAATCAATATATATATATATATATATATATATATATATATATATATATATATATATAAAACTTTACTCTGTTCAGTAATATCCTTTATAATTTTGCCGTTTTTAATACATTGAATAATATTTCCTGCGTGAGAAATACTCAGACGTGAATTCCTGTTGCTGAAAGATTGCCTGGTCGATGCTTACTACATAATTAACATATAATGTTATATTCGTTACTCCATGATACAGTTTATATGAGTGACGTGTATGTTTTACTGTTATAAATATCATATAGCTTTATTTCGAGCAAAAGTGAATATTTACCTCACGTTTCCATTGAAAACCAGAAATTTCCAAGAGATTATTGTCTATAAATACACAGAAAATGACTAAAAACAAGATTATTAACGCCATTAGAACAATGGAAGTAACATGCACGACAAGAGAAAATATCATAGACTTTTGGGAAGAATGGACGCCCGGTGCAGTTCTTTCTACTTCCTGAAAAAATATTTTGGAAATGTTCCGTTTTGTTCGCAATCTCCATAATGATTAATGTGTTAACTTTATTGATGGTAAAACCTCGGAAAAAACCAACCAGGTAATCAACCCAAGCCGGAATCGAACCCACGCCCGAGAATAACTTTGGATCGACAGGCAAGCGCCTCAGCTAATTGAGCTACGCCGGTGGCTAAAGCCTCATTGTGTGCATGTAATTTTTAGACGAAGAACTTATCTTTTTAGTTTATTATTTAACGACGCTGTATCAACTACTAGGTCATTTAGTGTTGAAGAAATTGGTGATAGTGGGATGATATTTGGCGAGATGAGGCCGAGGATTCGCTATAGATTACCTGGCATTCGCCTTATTCTTGGGAAAAACCTCGGAAAAACCTAACCAGTTAATTAGCCGAAGAGGGAATCGAACCCGCACCGGAGCGCAACTTCAGATCCACAGGCAAGCGCTCCAGCCGACTGAGCTTTTCCTGTGACAGAGCAAATTAAAAAAAAAGATTATTTTTTATGGAACACGTTAAAATGTACAAAGTGTTTATTAATAAGCTCAAAATTATTATTATTATTATTTTTATTTTTATAATTATTATACGTTAATTGGTTTCAAAAATTATTTAACAGATAGACAGTCCTATGTTCGACTAGGTAATTCTCTCTTGGTTCCTTTTAATAGTTTATGTGGAGTTCCACAAGTGTCTACATTGGAACCTCTCCTATTTTTATTATTTATAAATGATATAAGTAAAAGAATAAGTTGTAGCTGCATTTTATTTGCGGTTGATCTCAAAATCTTTCGTAAAATTAATAATTCGGTTGATTGTCAAATTCTTCAAAATGACATTAATTCAATATCACAATGGTCGGTTGATAATGGAATGAAAATTAATCAAACCAAAACGTTTGTTGCTTCCTTCTCACGGAAAACTACTTCCCTAAAATTTAATTATTCTCTTAGTTATGTCGTAATTACTAAGAAAGATTGTATTAGAGATCTTGGTGACTTACTTGATTCAAAATTATATTTCCATGATCATGTGCAGTATATATTAAATACCCATTCATTAAGAATGCTTGGTCAAATTAGATCTATAACTTATTCTTTTTCTACTCCTATGTGTTTATTAATTTTATATTATACATTGGTTAGATCCAATCTTGAATATGCATCTGTTGTATGAAACTCCATTACTTCCACTGACTCGACTAAATCGGATAATATTCAAAGAAAATTTATTTCCTTGAGTTCTTATAGATTTTTACAAAATCCGATTATAACTATGAGATTGATTTCAAATATTTCAATTGCGGTAGTTTACCAGACGTCAGGATCTTGATTATTAATTTTTTGTAGTGTCATTAAGGGTGATATTGATTGTGAATCACTCATAAGCAATATCAGTCTTCGTATTCCAGCTAAGGGTTTAAGATTTCATAAAATGTTTTATAATAGGAATTCTAGATCTCTCTCTCCGGTCTGCAGATGTATTAAATATGCTAATTTGCATGGATTTAACTTGGATCCATTTAATGTGTAGTATATATTTTGAGTTTTTGTGTCAGTTTTATTAATTTATGCCATTTGTTAAGATATGTATCATACTATTCTTGTCAATTGCATATCTTTGCAATATTACTTATATTCTTCCAGTCTTCATTTATATGATTTCATTAATTCATTTGTAATTCATTCTGTTTAATTGCCATTATTTTAATTATCTCACTGAACTAATTTTAATAATTATTTGTGCTATTTAATTTGTTGCATTTGGTCAATTGATTAATGTAGACTATTATATTGATTGTATTTCATCTCACTTCCATTTTCTATCATTCTTTCTGGTCATCATTTGTTGTTTTGTTTTGTTTCGTTTTGTATCTTGTGCTAAAGTGTAATTGGCCTTGTGCTGTAGTTTTGCACGTTAATATCGTATATATATATACATATATATATATATATATATATATATATATATATATATATATATATATATGCCAAATGACATTTGTGCAGAAAATGAATGCTGTATGTATAATATTTTAAAATTTTCAAAATTCCATTCATTGCAACCTTAAGTAAACATCTCCTGTTCTGTTAAATAAAGAACTTTAACAGAGTTATGCCACGAGTTTGATGATCTAACCAGTCTAACGTCTACAAAGTCACCATATGTTAGTGCGGTTGGAGGAAATATCAGCTGATGAGGTACGAATTGCTCTTTTCTTTATAAAATTCAGTTACTCCCCATGATATGGTGGTATTGGTCAGTCGAGTTTATAAGTTTGGGCATAAGTTTCGGCTTATAGCAAATAGGAGAGCCGGCTGCGCGAAGACTGCTGTCATGGAAACGGACGGTAAATCTCAAAGCGATGTGCAATTATTTGCGAAAGATCTCGGTTCTTAATACAGAATGATGGAGCGATTTCAATGCCTCCACTCTGACAGATACTATCTGCAGTTCCTCCCTTGCGAGCACCTGCAGAAATCCAATAAACAATCAGAACTTGTGTGCTTGCAATGCCTATTTATGCTCTTCTCGTGGATTTGTATGTACGGTTTGTGGGTTCAAGAACGTTTCAGAAAATAAAGGATTTTCAAGCAAAAGTGCATTAAATGGACATTCTTCATTATTTCAGATGAGTTGAAGACGAGAAACAAATCTCGAAATTGTCGAAATGTCTTATTTTCGTAAGTTGGTATTGCATCGAATGTATTAACTTCTAAGGAATAATACTTTATTAAAAAAATTTCATTTATAGCGTAACTTAATTGAGGGAAGAGGGTGATGTAATTTGAAACAATTTCCTAATTGATATACAATTTCATTTATATGTGTAGAAATATCATTGTTGCAAGAACTTAAGCTCAAGATTAGTTTCTGAAAGATTCTGTGGCCCAAATTAAAAAAAAAGAAAGAAAACTGGGTATAATTCACTAATATGAATATATCTTTGCCGTTGTTGTTAGTCAACTGTCCGAAGACAGGTTTTAACCTCATAAGTAACAGCAGTAAGGCATCACTCATGAGGCAACTATGCCAGGAGATAATGGGGTATGGTGGCAAATTCCTTTCTTCCTCCAATGCTTACATCGCCGATCAGCTACATATTCAACTAATCAGACTTCAGATGCATATAATCCACACCTGTGGAGTAACGGTCAGCGCGTCTGCCTGCGAAACCAGGTGGCCCGGGTTCGAATCCCTGTCAGTGAAAGTTAACTGGTTGAGGTTTTTCCCGGGGTTTTCACTCAACCCAATACGAGCAAATGCTGGGTAAATTTCGGTGCTGGACCCCGGACTCATTTCACCGGCATTATCACCTTCGTATCATTCAGACGCTAAATAACCTAGATGTTGATACAGCGTTGTAAAATAACCCAATATTAGATCAGATGCATATACACAATAGTTCTTCCTCTGACAGATATCGTCAAGTGAGATGTACTGCCTGATAATAGATATACATACCAGCCAGAATCTCAATCAAAAAATATCTTAGCCATTCTGAAAGCTAAATTCAAGATTTTAATACCATTTTACTCCGAATAGCTGTTCCTTTTAAAGTGTGAAGAACAAATTTTGATATGGGGTTTCAAAACTTTAAGACAGTGAACAAGTTACTACAGTTTAAGAATTAATTGAAGGGTTCGGAAGCATAGTGGGTGAAGCGCCATTTACTAAAACCGTAGAAAACAAGGGTTAAAATGAAGTTATTGCAATAATTCAATGGAAGCATATAGCAAGTAATATAAAGTATACACACTAGAACTAAATGATAAAATTCCAATCTTCATTAAGTTATGACATTCACTTAACATTAACCCTTTTTTTTTACCGTTTTTAATAAATGGCGTTTGGCCCGCTATGGCTCTGAACACTTCAATTTTAGAGGTACTTTTGTAGAAATATGTCGACATATTTTAAATGCAAAGAGGAATTCAGTAGTAAGGAGAGAATAAATTTATAGACTATTAATCTACATTCGACGGGATGAGTTGTGGTGAGGATTAAATAATAGCAGTACTGTCATTAATTTATATATTTTACGTTATAACATCCTGTACAGGTTTGAGCATGGCTATGTAATACTAACACAGAAATGTATTCATTTCTTTAATAGTTAATGTGCCCTCAAATGTGATAATGTGCATTCATAATAATACATAATTTTTATTAATATAATAATAATAATAATAATAATAATAATAATAATAATAATAATTTAATTAACCTGGCAGAGTTAAGGCCATATGGCCTTCTCTAACACTCAACCAGGAGTAAAACTGCGTTACAAAAACCACTACAAATTTACAAAGTACACTACAATTTTACACACAAAACTGAATAAGATAATAATAATATGTAAACAACATGTGAGTAGAAATCAGACATAACATATAACATACAGAAAGAAAGAAAAATGCGTAATAAAATGTGAACAGCAGGTCAAAATAAATGAGATATAAAAAATATAAAAAATTAGACAATTATTGATAATAATAATAATAATAATAATAATAAAAATAGGAATAGCAATAATAATAATAATAATAATAATAATAATATTAATAATAATAATAATACTAATGGTAGTAATAAAATAGTGCAGTACAAAGCATACAATGCATACAATATTTTTAAGTACATACTATACAGTAAGGAAAATTATGATTATATATAGCTCAACTTATCACATTATAGATATACCATTATCGTAAAATATAAAATAAGTGAAATATCACTAGAACATAAAAAAATGTGAATACGTGGATACATGCAATACAACACTTGTCATAATTTATTGATATTGATATTATGATAATGATATTATGATACGATGACTATGAAGTGCCAGGAGAGGTCTTAAACCTAAGCCTAACCTGCTTTTCAGACCATGGAGGAACACAAGAATATTACCCTTTAAGGAAAAATTCCTGTGTTATAACCGGGAATCGAACTCGGGACCTCGTGAACTGTGTTTGATGCTTTCATTCTGCTTACATTCATACTGACTGTGGAACGAATAATACTCCCAAATATTAGAATAAAAGTTCACGATTAACACAGAAATAACTCAATATTATCAACACAATTATATTAGTGAATTTTTACATTAAGACTGACTTAATTAATGTTCTAAAATATGACACTATGAATTAACTGTTCATATGACAATGAATTGCCTTTCAAACCCTCCATGCGACTAGATCAGAACGCCGAACTGTGCATTTTTTGGGCTCTGCAGTTATTGTACATACAAATCTGTAAATTAAACCAGATTTTTACACATCGGCCATAATGGAATTTATTTTTTCATTAATAATTAAAATATTGTACTGAAAATTTAGAGGTGAGACATGAATCTGTGCACCTGGAATTTTAAAGCATATAAATCTTGGCACTGTTGAAATACGTAACTTATAAGTAATGTTGCCCATCGCAATTATGTGACTGAGTCTAAATACAGGCTGAACCGGAAGTAATGGCATCAATTCCAGGGGGTTATTCTTTGAGATATTTGAAACATAGAAGTTTAATACAATTCTGCTTGTTTCTCTCCTTTTCGAATTAAAAATTGTAAAATTTGAACATTTTCGTAGTGAATTTTGGGAAAGCCGTTGACTCAGTTCAAAGTGGGATTAGTCAATTTAACAGAATATCGTAAATGATTGAAATTTTTATAGTTCTGTTCTTTTTAATGTGCAGAAATCTGATCCGAACAAATGTAACTTATCGTTCTACAAACGGATTTTAAGATGTTATATTTGTTCGGATCCGTTTCTGCAGATTCAAAGGACAAAACTAAAAATTAATTTCATCATGTATTATTAAAATAAACATCTCTCTTAAATTTTCTTAGCATATTGGAGTTAAAAAAATGACATAGTCAAAACACGCTAAGAAATATTTCACACTAAACAATTTTTATCTCGAAAAGGAAGCAAAAACGAGCAAAAGTATATTCAACTATTTTGTTCGAAGTATCTCAAAGAAGAACCCCTTAAAGTTAGTGACAAATACCAAAATTGATTTAAAGCTAAATTAAAAATTAAACCACTTTTATATTGAAAGATATAGGCTAAACACTCGAATCTTAAAATTATAATTAATCATTTCGCCGATAGCGATACCAAGTCAATTCTGCCACCAAAGCGATGCAACTTAGTCCACACCCAAGAAGATACAAGTAGAATATCACGGATAAGTGATTCATATGGAATATGAAATATTCCTCTGCGTTTTCAATTGAAGTAATATTGAAATGCAATCTGTCTTCACGAAGGTGTGGTTTTGATCGTGTAGGCGTCCAGTTGAAATCTCTGTATAATTTATTGAATACTCCCGATTCTACAAGATTTGTGATTACATAATTGAATTGTCTTAGCAGAAGAGGACTTCTCACAAACAATACACAGGGTAGAGACACAGTGCAGTCTTCAATAGTGCAGATGCGTGAATTAGGGTAGAGACTTAAAAATAATCTATAATACTCATTCCTTGTGAAATAAGTAACATCTTTGAAAACATCAATTCTATGGAAACATTTTCGATAATAATCACAATTCTGGACTCGTTCTTTAAGACCTTCAAATTTTTCGTCCCCAGAATTACTCAGTATTAATTCTATACTATTTAGATGACTGTTTATTTTTAGTTCAGAATTGAGAATTTGGTCAAATGTCGAAATTTGTTCCTCCTTGCCTGGATCTACGAGAAGAGTGGTGAAAAATGTCTGATATATATTTCCTATTGCATAACAGGCAAAGACATATATGATAAATAGACCTCTGAGTGTGCAACAAAGTGGTAAGTGTGGCGCTGACACCCCCAGCATAACGGCCCACAGATTCGTGAATGTGTCTGAGAGTCTCAAGTAACATGAAGCTTCAACTCGTCCGCGAATACTCGATTGTTTTGCCAACATCCGCATTAATAGACCAGAACACAAACACATGGCAATGAGCACAACCCATACTTGAACGAAAAACACCCTAGTGATTATGCCTAGTCTAGGTTTCTGCCTTGCACATGGTACAAACCATTTGAATGTGTATGAATGATATGAAACCGTAGGTATCATGACGTAAGGTAATTGATTTTTTTGTAAAACTAAATTCCCCACAAGCACGTCAGCAATACCCATACATACATTTATTGCATATGGGTGAAATTTACGCTCCAAGTAAGGCATGAATTCATAACTTAAATTCAATTTCAGAAAGATAATTTTTAGCAGTACAGTCTCATAATTTTCACGGTAAAATATTTCGTCAACTGAACTGTGTGGTGTCATCACATAATCCTCTACAGATGTGTAAACTGAAATCGCACAGCCATGAAAAGATTTATGATTTTGACTTACGTCATTTAGATATTCATTTGAGTTGTGTTTGAAATTGTCGCATGTCATTTGGGAGACTCGGACAACATCAAGTTGACGATTGCACTGTGTCTCCGAGCTGAATGGTAACCAAGTATATACATCAAGTGTTAAAACGTTGAAGTTGGGGATGAGTACCAATATATTAGACAACTTATGGCGGTACCACATGAACAACTGAACACTCTTCGCTACTTTCTTAGGATCTTTCTTAACATTTCCAGTCACTACAATGAAGAACTTGTTCGTAGCAAGAGACATGTACATTTGACGGTAGAAAAACTTCTGTATTTGGAATTTAAGATCCTTCAAGTCAGAGCCAGTAAAGAGTACATAAGTTTCTTGCCTGTGCCTAATTATTTTGCTCTTGGTCTCGTATACAACTAAAGGCGACATAGAAGATTGATGTAACATTGTCAGTGTCTGGTCTTGTAAATGTAATGCTCTGAACAAATCGGGAGTAATGTCTTCTGTTTTACCGTGAGTCGTTTGAATTTTTCTCATGAAGAGAAAAACTCTATATCGGAAATCAAGATTGTTTTCTATGACAGATCTTACGCAACTCCCCATATTACCAGTTTGTTTTAAAATATTTACGTTGTAATCCTCAATATTGCACAACGTTAACATAGGAATTAAAATTAGAAACATGCCAACAGTAGCCCAACCTTTACAGCAGAAATTCTTCATTCTGTAGTAATCCTCAATGAGTGACTGTTAGTAACTCAAAATTCTTTGAAATAGATTTTTATTTTAATTATATTTCTATTTTGGTCTCAACTTGAACACTGTTGCTTATAGTGAAGAGTTTTATCTGTGTACCTGAGATGTGGCTATATGAAAGCAACAATTTTCTGCTTTTCATATATATATATATATATATATATATATGTATACATATATGAAAAGCAGAATATGAAAATATTGCAGCTTCTGTAGATCGTAAAACTTACACTTCTCGGTTCGCTCTTTAAAGCAGATCAATGTTCAGCGTGATAGAGATCTGCCTATTTGTATGTGTTTATCTTATTTGGTTTTTGTTTCCACTGTGTACATTATATGTATGTTCACTGATTCACGTAAATATATTCTAGCAAGGAACCACAACTATCTGATTCAAGAGGTATATTTCGTTCAATAAACTGCGTAGAAATTTATTGACTGAAAATAATGATACAGTTTGATATGTGTGTGACAATTACAAGGTTCGCTTTACGTCTTTATTATAGACCTTTGACAATGATAAATGTTGTGGCCGTTAGATTTCGAAATTAGAAGGGAATTTGTTTTTCTTCGATTCATTGAAGATTTGATTTCCCCAATATTTATTCTGAACTTCCCAGTTCTAATACATTAAAATTTTACTATAAAATGACGAAGATTTATTAAAACGGAATTTGAATTGGGTTACCCAATTTAAATCCTTTTTGTTAATTTTTAACGATTTTATTTTATAATACAGAAGCTTATAGCATGCGACACAGGTGGAATATGAAAATACATCCATTTTATTTTATTGGAAATTTGTTTCAAGATATGAAGCAAGGAAGCAGTAATATACGTGATCCTGATTCTGGACAGGATTATGATTGGAACGAGCTTCTTCATTCATAACAGTATTTTTTATCAGATGGGACAAAACCACAAACGAAATAAAACTAGAACTTCAAACAATAGTAAGAAAAATCATCATCAAATACATCATGGTTTAGGCCCTTTGGCCTGTTCCATTTCCAGCAAATCAGAACTGTTCTCTCCATCTCTTTCTGGGCCTGCCAAGATCCCTTCTACCAACTGGTTGATATAGGAACAATTGTACAGGAGGTCAGTTTGTCCATTCTCTTCAGATGCTGGTACCACTGCTTCTAGAAGAGTCTATGAAGTCAAGAAGACTTTGTATTTGTAACTCTTCACGAATTTCACTATTTTTCTTCTGATCTTTCAATCTGTAACCAGCAAGAGGTCTTAATAATCTCATCTCCGCCACCTCTTTTCTTCTACGTTGTTGTTTGGTCAGTACTCAATTTTCGGCTCCATATATTAACAATGGTATTGCCATTGTCTTATAACATTTCAATATTGTTTCCTTCCTGACTCTTTTCATTAGCGTTCGTTTCATTGTTCCCAGGAGCTGTAGAAATCTGGAGAGTTTAGTTTCTTTGTCGCTTGGTTGGTCATATGTAACATTACACCCTAGGTAATTAAAATTTGAAACCTTTTCTAAATTGATATCATGGATTGAAATTTTGGTTCGTTTGGGTTGAGATCCTATGAATTCGAAAATTTTTTTCTTTGTAGATAACTTTAAATTGTAATCGTAAGGTATTTTATACATACTGAATACTGCTTTTTGTAGATTGTGCTCATTATCTGAGAGGATCAGTAAAAAGCATAAAATTTAGAGGTGTTTTCCGATAAAATTAACATTCAGTTGTGCTTAAAATAAAATTATATTCTTCTTGGAAACTAAATCTGTTACTTCACAGGTAGCCAATGAAGAAAATTTATTCAAATTATTGACTAAAATAAATGATATAAAAATATGAAGGTACACTGCTCCGTCGATATAAGAGAAAGCCAATATATACTTAGATATAACATGCGGAGTAAGTAGCCTGCAATCGGCAAACGTCATTGTTAGGTTCAGCATGAAAATCCAAGAATATTATGGACTGTAAAAAAATCGATCATACGGGATTAGGTATTTAAGAGTTGTTAATTCATTATAAAATGTAAACCTGATACAACAATAATACAAATTAATTTTATTCCTACAATATATCTATGAAATAAATAAATATGTAAATAAGTAAATGAATGAATGAATAAATGAATAAATGAATGAATAAATAAATAAATAAATAAAAAATAAATAAATAAAACATAAATAAATATTACCTAACTCTCCTCAGCAATATCCTTAATAATGTGTCCATTTTCAAGGCGTTAAATAATATTTCCTTCGTGAGAAATACTCAGACATGAATTCCTATTGCTGGAAGATTGCTAATTACATATTTTCCATGTAATGTTATATTCGCTACTCCATGCGACACAAAGTCTCGTGACATCAGGATCATGGTTAGAGATAATGCAACAGCGGTTCAACGTATCTACCTTGCATCAAACAATGAAAGTTAGGGAATGCGGCGCGCGCAGTTCACACTCGGGCGACTTCATGTATTACTGCAGAATGAGAGTGTGTTTGAAAACCGGATTTAATGCAGATTTTCTCAGATAAGTAATGTGATTGTTCTTTAATTAATTTGTATTACCCACTGTACCATTTTAAATAGATTATATAGGGTAAATATTGGTAATTTCGCAATAATTTCATGAAAACTAATTTAAAATGCAAATGTGTAATTATATCCTTATTCCGATTTTTTCATCTAAAAGACGATAACTTGCTGTACAAATCTAGAGACATAAAAGATTGGTTACGTTCTTGAATATATGCCAAAAACCACTTTTACAACTTAAGCTGAAAGGTTGGTTATTTCGTGATAACCTTGCTAATTTCGTGATATTGCATTGATCATTTCGTGAGAGGTAGAAGAATTGTGGAAAAATTCATTAAAGTCAAATGAAATTCTCATTTATTGTTACAAGACTTCAAACATAGTAATTCCGTCTAATATTCATAGCAAGAAAACATAGAAATACATATCAACACATAATAAGAATGAAATCAAAGTAAAAATTGAAATTGAAAAGGGATCTTCTTTGCCCTGAAAGGGTGAACACTTTTATTACGGACTTTACTATAGCCTGAATTAAAATTAATCCTTGTACAAACACTCGTGATGCCACACTTTGACTACTGCGATATTATATTAATTAACCTAAATGCAAATTTGAGCAACAGGCTACAACGTGTGCATAATGCGTTCGTCCGTTATATTTGTAATATTCGTAAGTATGATCATGTTTCCCCGTCTTTCCAAACTCTGTCTTGGCTAAGGCTAAGCGATCGAAGAGCCCTGTATTCTCTTGTTCTCTTATTTCAAATTCTGGGCACCGCTACCCCAATCTATTTGGCTTCTCTTTTCCAAAATTTATCCGCATATCATCAGCTAAGTACAAGATCTCATCATAACAATTTACTCATTATACCCTACCACAAGACATCTTTATATTCTTCATCCTATACAGTTTCAGTTGCTAGAAATTGGAACTCGCTTCCGAGTGATATAAGGGGTTGTTGGACAATAACTTCATTTAGGTCAAAATTGCATAAATTCTTACTTAACAGATGAATTGCTGATTAATATTTGTTACTTATAATGAAACTAACATCTGTCCATTCTTCTTATTATTATTATCATTAATTTTTCTAAATAGATTTACAAAACCTCTAATGGCAATTACATTAATATTCTCATTATAGAAATAGAAATATATATATATATATATATATATATATATATATATATATATATATTCTCCCTGTAACATAGTCCTAGTAAGCTTATATTAAATTAATTTTCATCATTTTACTAGCTATCTCAAATATTAAATTAATTATAATTCATTGAAAATTAGCTCATAAATTAAGTTACTACTTTACCTTATAGATTTATCTAAATTTAAATAAATGTGTAGTGAAGAATATTGCTGGAGAACCTTTTAAGTGTAGTGTAAATATTTGTAATTTAAATTTATGTATTGTATTGATTAAGGCTGGTTGAGTGGAAGAGAAGGCCTTATGGCCTTAACTCTGCCAGCGAAAATAAAACATTATTATTACATTATTATTATTATTATTATTATTATTATTATTATTATTATTATTATTATTATTATTATTATTATTATTATTATATTACTAGGGTTACTCCAAAAATAATGAATAACATTTGTTTAAAAATTATATTTTTATCCTACAGTTTTACTATTTTCACAGAATGTAGATGCATTCTTAAGGAACAAAATGTCACTTTTCCACATAATCCCTGTCCCTTTCAACTACCTTACGTAACCTAGGAACGAGGGCCTGTAGACCAGCACGGTAAAAGTCTGGACCAGCACGTCTGAGCCACTCTTTAGCAGCGTGCACAAGGGAGTCATCTTCTAACCTCGTTCCGCGAAAGGATCCTTCAGTTTACCAAAGAAATGGTAATCGCAAGGTGCCAGTTCAGTACTGTAAGGCGGATGTTTCTGTATTGTCTATCCGAATTTTCTGATCTGGTCTGTGGTCTTGTGACTGACATATGGCTGTGCGTTGTGCAATAGCAGAACATCCTGCTTCTCCCGATGTCGTCGAACACGACTCAGTCGAACTTGAAGTTTCAGGAGAATTGCAACATACCCGTCAGTATTAATGGTGGTTCCACAAGCAAGAGTCCTTCTGAATCGAAAAACACAGTAGCTATAACGATTCCTGCCGAAGGTGTACTTTTGAATTTCTATTTCTTTGGTGAATTTGCATGATGCTATTCCATTGTCTGCCTCTGTCTCGGGTCCGAAATGGTGGAGCCATGTTCCATGTTCTGTCACAATTCTTGCAAGTAAGTCATCTAGCACTTATCATTGACACTTAGCATGATAACAATCCAAACAGAAGCTACACTGAACCCATTACGTCTCCGTTTTCTTTTTTGTTATCACATCTTGTCTTCAGATTTCTAAAATTCCTATTGTAATACATTTTATACTATTTTAAAAATTGTAAAACTTAATGGTCAACAAAATTTCGCCTCAAACAGCTAAGATTTCTATTAGTAAAGCTAAGCCTATATGGTGACTACAGATGTATCTAAAGTTCCAAAAACATTTCCTAAAATTTCATGAATATACAATAAATCTTTGTACCAAATATCATATGCTTACCTTTAGTAATAAGCCTGTAATGTAATTACAAACATCCACAAAATTTGTATGCCTGAGAAGTCGACGCAAACTTGCTCTCTCCAAACATAAATGCTTACTGAAGCAACTACAATAGTCACACAAAGCTTAGCTGTATGTTTCTGGAAACTGGACAACATATGCAATGCCTTGGCGGAAATTTGGATCTCGTAACACCATTGGTTAGTTCACAAAAGAGCAAAGAAAAAGTATCACGAAATAACCACTGCCACGAAATTACCAATGTTTACCCTAATTGAAATGCTTAAACCTTCAGAATTTTCATATTTATTTATATATAATATTCAAGAGAGTGTAACTCAATTAAAAAAAAGTATGACAAATGTTTAACTTATATAAGCTCTTTTCATCACAATGATGTCAGAAATCAGATCCTAGAGTATGACACAATCTTCATGAATCACCCTGTATTTTATTAATCATTATGAAAATCATTAACAGCACCCTATAATAAATTACTTCTTGTCGTCAGCGTTTATTTGGTCTTCTCTCTTTTGTGGCTAGTTTAGGTTAGTATTGAAGTAGCTTTAATCCATTCCCTGTAAATGATTACACTGGATTCCGCTTAATAGGACCACGTTGGGGCCATGCGTTTTGGTCCTTTAAAGCTGCGTATTAGGACCAAGCTTACAAGAACAAATACAGTACACGTCAATACATGTATCTAATTCCGGTTAAGAGGACCAGCCGCATTATTAGACCAAAGCCCATAGTTCCAACGTGGTCCTATTAAGCGGAATCCACTGTATATTTTATTTTGTCTTTACTTCTCGTATATTGGGGATATACAATAATTGAAGGAATGTACTAATTTCACAAAGGATGGACAAGAATCCTTATCTCAAAATTAATTCTCTTCTTCAGACAGCATATTTATTATTAGGGACCGGATTTTTATATAATATCAAGGTGTGAAATATGTACAGTTTCCCTAGAAAAGGATGAGACGATTGAATATTCCTAAGTCTCAGATGTAAGACACTGCGCATGATCGGAGACCAGAGCACTGATACACAAGATAACGAATATTGAGTTACTTAAATTCAGGCTATTTGGTTTCTTACTAGCATCGTTCCGAAATTCACTTCAAAAACTGCAAAAATATGATAATATTACGTAAATAAAAGATAAATATATACGCAAATCGTGTAGTTAAATCGACAATGAACCTTCATGACTAGATCGACACTCCGCACAGAAAGGAAAACTTTCGTATCGTTTCCATAGCTCAGACTCAGACTTCTGCGTCTCGTGTAGAAGAGTGCTAGTTCGATTCCTAGTCTATACAACGATTTATTATTTTTGTTTAAATAACTTTGAAATAGAGGTTTACAAGTTTTAAGTGTTAATGATCACAGACAATACAAAATTACAAGTTATAATATTGTAAACGTTAATCTAATGAATGCATTTATACATACACACACATACAATGTAAATGCATATATATATATTAAAAACTAACAATTAAAATGAAATTAAAAAATATTCCTAAGCCACACAGACAAGCTTTTACAAAGGTTTAGAGTCCGTAGGCTATGTCATTTGTTGAGTAGTTATTACAATATTTTATTAGTAGCTTTCCCATATGTGTAAGAAATGCACTCGCACAAAACAATAAATTTTTTGTTAAAAGTGTGGCTTTGGATTATTTCATTCTCACCCCTTCAGTTGATTTTAACTATTTTATCTACGTGTTTGCAATAGTGTTTAATTTAATCTTCATTCAATTTTATTCATGTTATGATTGAATGAAAAAGCACTGTTGCAGTTATTGACTAATGACATATATTAATACTAATTATTAAATGCATCTCTTAAATAACCAATTGCAGTATCTTTTGCAAAATCTTGAATGTTTAAGTTGTCAATAATATTTCTGTACTATATACTATAAGACATTAAAAGAATTTGCAACAGATTTGGGGTCCTCTAGTTTATAGTCACTGGTTTTAATGAAAAAATATTTTCTTTCTTAGGATATCTACAAGTTTAACTTCAGTAATATTCCGAATAGCTTTAATTGCATTATCTGAATGTTGTACTTTTCTATTCGAATTTATCCTATTTCCCTCTTTCATAATTTTTGATAAATTACACCGTACTTCTTGTAGTATTTAAGAACATGAAGATCATTACATTGCAACTCATTACATAATAGATTCTTCTTTTTAATACATGAGATTTTTAAGTCCCTGCGTTATCTACATGTTTTTACTTTTTAATTTTTCACAACATTGAGTGGAGAACATCCACTAAAGTGATTCTGAAATTAAAATGAAAAATACAATACATTTACTCTCAATATCAGTAGTACCAGTATCATATACTTTTTTCCAAGATTCATTTTGTAGACATAAATGTGAATAGTCACTAGATACAACATTTACGACCCTTTTTTAGTTTTTAAATTAATATTTTGAAATTGGTCAGTGACATTGGAAACACTTAGGATTTATTTATCATGTTCAGACAAGCCATTGATTATAGGTTCTGTCGAATAGGAATTCAGTCTAATTCTGTGTACAAAACTTTTATCAATGGCTGTGCTGCTTAAGATTGTATGCTGGTGGGAAAATGGCTCTATGACTAAGGTTTCCAGTTTCAAGGAGTGAATTTAATTTACTTTTACGGAAAAGTTCCGAGAGATAATCTATGTTTATGTCACTACAGATCACAAATTCCATATGAGATTTCTAAAGTCTTCTCTTTACAAATTCAATGTTGGCTATAAATATTAATAAATAATGTAAGAAATATGAATGATTGTAGTTAGAAGTCTGATTTACATTATAAAAAGCAAGAAGTTACATTCCGCGGCAACATTTGAACTTTCGATGTTTGGTTTTGTCGTCCAACGCATAAGCACGGACCTATTCAATGCTTATGTTAATAACATAGAATTTAGCTGTAGCAATGTGGTGTCATAACTTGGGATTTGTTTACTTAACGTAATTAGATTTAATTTGATTAGTTTCGCAACAATAATTGGACTTCCTGTTATATCCTGTTATTTAAATGTTTAATTTAGGGTTGATTTATTAACTCTCACTGTGCAAAATGCCCCTTATTTCAATAATTCTATATCACGCCAAATAGTCATTGTCTACACTAAAGTATTATCGTCATCCCTCATTTCTTCTTATTTTTCGACAAATTATACAGTCGAGGAACTCTGAACAAATTAATTACACCTCAATAAAAAAAAGAGTTTTACCTGGGAACGAACACGAAACATTTCAGTTATACGGTGGAACCGACACGCTACTATATGAGCTACCGAGACAAGACAGTGACAGCAGCAGTCCAGAATGTAGATCCGATAGCAGGTATTTTCCATTCGGTACAGAGAAACAATGATATTTTGTTACCCGAGCTATGTTGTGAAATCGTGGCCTTAAATGGCTGTCTTCTTCGTGATCCTTATTCTGATCCTTGTCCTTGTTGTGGTCCTTGTAACAATTCTTGTTCTATTTGTCATGTTATGTATCGTTACGTCGATATCGAGTGAACCGCGCTGTAGAACTTTAACTTCCGACGACCAAGAACCGTCTCATTCTTTTTAAGGGTAACTGTATATAATTATGTAAGAAAAACAAGCTGAATATGTAAAATCATGAAAATATTTAATTTCAATATCTGGCAGGTATAGGATAGGCAAGACTCTCCAGTTGTGATTTCATAGAGCACCCGACTTTTTTACCGCACACTTGACACGTTACTATTTTTCCATCTTCAGTGAAAGCTTCGTCCACAGAAATCTATGATTTTATTTTTGTAGTTATGGTTTAAGGTACAGGAGCCATTTTAGTTAGTTAAAAGCAGTAGATAAACTCACTTGCACTTTATACTGTAAGTACTAAAACTAGAGAATTGAGTAAAATGAATGAAACAACAGAACTGTATGCACTGTTTCGCTTTACTGGATTAGGGGAAAATAAAAGGAGATGTGGGGCACATGCATTTTAGCTGCTCCCTATAAGAAACAAAGAACCTACTAAAACCTCAAACTATAGGCATTTACAAACTGTTGTTTGAAAAGTGACATTCCTGTCTCATTCACAAGGGTAGGATTATTCCAACGGAGAAACATACTTTCTAATTTCTCGGAAAATCCCATTTCTGAGTAGGTCTACTAAATTCAAAGTAAAGAGGTCAAGCAATAACATGAAAAGCTATTTATTTTAATCTTTTAACATCTTTCCAGTTTGTTCCGTAACTCCAGCTTCTTTTCAGAAGTCGGCTACTTTATTGCGGCTCATGCCAGACTTGACACGGGGTTTTCCTGGAAAGAGTGGGAAGAGGGTGGATAAGGTTGGAAATTGCATGGGGGCGACTTGTTAAGACGTGTGCAGAACAATTATAGTTCGAGACAAATCATGTCATCCTCGTCCCACTCCACCGCATGAAGGCAACGCTATTTTCTGAGTGATTTTTACAATCCAAGGTAGTTGTATGAGAAAGGTTGCGTTTTGTTCACTCATATTTACAGTGGTCGGTATGGGGTGAGTGCCTCTATTACTTCCTGGAACTAAGGACGTTATGTTTTGTCCCGAAATATATCCTTTCTTGGGTAGGTTAAAAGGCTTTATAAATCTGTGTATTACAAATTGTAAACTTCCCCAGCAGAAGTTTTTTTCTTTCCTTTTAGAGAAGTAAAAATAAATAAAACCCCTAAATATGTAGATTTATGTAATTCCAAGCCATAACATGTAATGTGGGGTAAATATGTACAAATATGTAGTATCAAATTTTAATATATTAATGGTAATTACAAGATTCGCAAAGATTTATTATTTATATACGGTTAGGTTGAAAGGAATATAATATGTAATTACATAAAAATCCGGCCCCTATTTATTACATTTGTTGAAGTGAGGGACTGTTACAGTGTAAGATTGGAGTATGCATACTTTCATTTCCGAATTAATCTTAAAAGCTTTCAGGCAATATGATTCTGTCCCCTTCATAGAGAACATAATCTGTCGTCCATCACTTGTATTCGTAATTGTTGTAACTGAATGCGGTTTCAGATATTGGTTTATGATTGAGTCCAGCATGCAAACCATTACTGATTGTGGTTGTCGATTTAACCGTACGTGTTTAGTGTCGCTAATTACTCATGCATTAGGAAATTCAACTCTCCAATTAGTTAGATGATTAAGAAATTTCAAACAATATTAGTTGTCTCATACGATATTCACAAAACCGTACGAGAAGTTTAACACAAAATGAATCTCAATTTTTTTTAGCAGATAAGCAAATAGTTACATCATATATACATTTTAAATACTTCATTGATGTACAGCAGGCATGTCAAAATCCCTGTACATTGTGCAGTAGTCTCTGTGCGATGTGCACTTTCTATTCCCCTACCTGGAGGGAGTGAATCGCCTTGGAGGGAACGCGACAGGGCTATACAGACCTGCAACAGCTTTTGTTTCAGTAAAGCAGTTTCAGTACGGCTGCTGATTGGCTGTGTCTGTGAATGAGTTATGATAAATAAAGTGAGGAGTTCACATATAACGAAGAAGAGAAATTACGAATCATATAACATAATTGTTATAATGTTTTCCTCAGCCAACAATAATTATTTTAAAATGAAAGGCTTTCATCAGCCCATGTCGAGGTAATAGTCTTGTGACAGTTTAGATCAGATTAATAAAGTTCTCAAAATATGATATTGCCAGCGCTTATTTCTTAATCAGTACTCTCCCGGCAAAACGAACTTGACAATGGCGTTGTTTTGGAGTCTGTACTAACACAGCCATCGAAGATTAGACGACTTACGACTTTCATTTCATAAGCTGGTAAGTGATGAGAATATAGTGAGGAATACATGTGAGGCTCTTGAGGTTGTAAGAAGCGAAGAAGGCAACTATTTGCAAGGCGGAAAAATTTTCTGGAAAAATATATAATGGCAATTTTTCCATCTCACGTCACTGTATTATGCTAATATACTTACATTAATAAACCTTTAAAGCTGACATAAATAGAATATCGTCGCTTCACAGCTTGTGAACTACACTTTTAATTTCTTTCAGTAACGCTTCCAACTTGTCGATACTTGCTCTTAACGTTTTCCAAATAAACTATATGTGAATTTAAATTCTAAGCTTAATTTATATAATTTATTAATGTTAATGTTAATTTATATTCACATACAGCAAGGAAATCATTTCAGTGTAAAAACTTCACAATGTCCTATTGCATGTAATTAATATTGGGAGTATAATATTTTCTTTAACATTTGTATCAATGGTCTCAATAAATAAAAATGCTCGACGAAGAATGAAAGAGTAGGGTCTATTACTTTAAAATAATTAGTACCTACTACGTAAAATGAAATACTTGTTCGTTTTTTTTTTTGTTGTTTCGAAATTACTACAATATTTTTTTCTTCAAATACTATATAAAAATCATATTAATAAATTATGCTTTATAAACCACTACTTTGTGAAGTAGGCTGTAACTGAGTAAGCCTGAAGTTTCTTGTATTACAATTGTCAAGTATAGACACTGATAACAACCGTGTTTTTCCTTCTGCTAATTGTGTTTATAATGTCCAAATGCCTATTTAATCCAACCCTAGAAGCGCAGAATAGATTATTGTACACCCCTCCAGCTAAGAAAGGGTAAGAGCACCGCTCGAATGATGCAGTCTGCATAGACTGGCGATCCGCGCACAAAACTCCTCATTTAGAGCCTGATTTCTGGCATGCCTGATGTACAGGGTGAAGTGTAATATCCTAGCGGATTGAAAGAGACGATAGGGTACACGTAAATGAATAGAAAACCTATATTACTTTTTTGTGATTAAATGCACGGTTAATTAGACAATTAAGTTTTAAGTTTCAGCACTCCGGTAACAAAATTGTTAAAACACTCTACTCGTATACAGATGTAAGAGGTCAACGAATTCGGTGAGTCTCTGTACGTAAGTTTCCAAGACGTTGCCAAGCGTTCGCTTCGTGCAATGATTTAAATTTAGGGATTTTTAAAAATTAAATTTACACGATAACCGTGTACGCTATTGAAATACGTCACAGGGATAAATGATGCTTTATTAGATTTCCTATCGATACGGACAAAAATCACGATCCTATTCGCAATAGTTACCGAATAAGAGATTGTTAAAGATTTGGGAAAAAGCAATTTTTTCTAAAAAAAAAACTATGAACTTTCCACCAATATGATGTTATAAGTAGTTTCTTGTTACATACAACATGAACTATTCGTTCTGGAAATCTGCAAGGCTATTTTACTTCCAATCTGCATAGGACATATATTTTGACATCGGCAATAATAATAAAAAAAAAATTGTGGACTCATTCTCGATCCCACAGTCCATGTTGAGAACAGCGAGGAGAAACCTAGAGAAGTCTGCAAAGAAAAATGGGCAATTTATCTGCTATGCTGCAGCGATTTGGGGACCAAATATAACATCAAGGCATGGGACGTTATAGGAATTATGATTGGGGCTAGAGGCACAATCCCACAGGAGTCCTTAGAAGTCTTCTGAAAATTAAAAGTTCCTGACAGCACCCTGGACATGATATCCCCCAATGCACTGAAGTCATCGATTAGCATAATTAATCATTACTTATATTCTTTATAAAATGTAATTTGTCTTGTAGCCTAAATTGCTTGTTACATTTCCAATAAACTTCTCAATGATAGCCTGCCTAACTAGGGATTAGGAGGCCGACTATTAAACCCTGGTTGGGACGGCTATCAACTAACTCTAACCGGAAGTAACAAAAGTAAACCGAGAAATCATATACACTGTGAAATTTAGATCATACTGAACGCTAAACGGCAATTGGACGGTGATTAGCAATAGTGATCCAAGCGCAAAAAACCTGTTTCGAGATATTGGCCATTGAAATAAATCTGTTTTTTTTTATAAAACATTTTATGTAACAAGCATTATAACATTCATACTATTACCAAAAAAATAATACCAAAAAACGCTAACCGATTTTTAATACGAGACCAGCAGTTGAATTAATATTTCAAAGAAAAATAAATAAATGAATTTTATGCAATAAACGAATTTTTGCTTATCAATAGCAGCAAAATTCAGACATCGCATTTTTCATTTCTCCGAGTTAAATTAGCCTGTCATCAATAGATTTGTGCAAATATCTTATTTTTTCAAATTGTCGGTTGATCTGTTATTGCGAAACTCCGTTCAATTCGTATTCCTTGTAGTTAATTGGAAAAAAAAAATTAATTTCCTATTTTGAGATTCAAAAAGACAGAGAAATACACTTATGGGCAGTTATTTTTTCGGGTTTCATTTTTGGACCCTAAATTATTGTTCTTCACTTTCAGAATTATCACCCTTTTTTTTAGAGAAGTATATTCACAACCGCGTTGAGAATTAAGCATTAGGTTTAATTCCTTCCTTTCTTTTAGAGAGGACCAGGTTTCATTTGAACGACCTAATATATCTTATTGAAATATTCGTTGCATTATACATAAGAAGCTACGAAGCTCATATCAGACAAGTATTGTCATTAACAGAGTTTTTAGAAAATTCATCATATCTCAGTCAGATCAGGGAATGGACAAAAATTTGTCTATTAAAGTTCCATTTCCGTCGCAAAAAAGGGAAGCCCAACTCCACTGAAAATCCTTCCTGTGTGAATTTGATGCAGTATTTGAAGTTCATATTACAACAATGAATCCAACTTTTTCCCTCATCCCTTCTCTGTCACACACGAACAAAAGTTTGCGATTCCATATCTGTGCTTGGAACAATCTCTCCACCCCGTAATACCCCCTCTCCGAATTGATTTACGCACTGCTCATATTTCTCCATTATCAACCTCCACCAGTACAGCTCGACGAGATAGAATACTTTGAAGATAAAGAAAATAAAAGTTAAACATTCGACCGCTACCATCACTGAATGATTGTGATCATTAGGAAAAACCACAGTTCAAAGATAATTTCAATTCTAGCTTTTACATCTGAAGAAAAATTTCAACAGAAAAATTGTTATGTAATCCATAGTTTGAAAGATAGACACATTGGTGTTTGCAGCAAACAAAATTCATTGTTCATAGGCATTTGGTTCCTAAACTTCTACAGTCCTTCAATGTAGTAACCAGCATTGTCAAGTCCACACCTGTGGAGTAACGGTCAGCGCGTCTGGCTGCGAAACCAGGTGGCCCGGGTTCGAATCCCGGTCGGGGCAAGTTACCTGGTTGAGGTTTTTCCGGGGTTTTCCTTCAACCCAATACGAGCAAATGCTGGGTAACTTTCGGTGCTGGACCCCGGACTCATTTCACCGGCATTGTCACCTTCATTTCATTCAGACGCTAAATAACCTAGATGTTGATACAGCGTCGTAAAATAACCCCAAAAAAAGCATTGTCAACAACTCGTTGCCAGCGATGTGGAAGTCGTAGTATTCCTGTAGGAGCTCCTGTTTTGTTGATGTTTCTGATGGAGAACCCTACTGCCTGCAGAATATCGGGAACAGTCCGGAATAGAACGTCACGAAGTGGTTCCTTCATCTTTGAGATTAAGTCAAATTCACAGGAGCTTAAGTCCGGTGAATGTGGTGGATGGAAAAGCACTTCCCACCCCCAGCGACGGTACAAATCAGCTACAGGCCGTGCCGTGTGCGCCCCTGAGTGATCCTGCAAAATGATGGGAGGGTTCTGCAAAACTTGTGGGCGCTTTCTTCGCAACGCTGGTCATAGATTATGCTAAAAAAAATTACGGAAATACTATGCATTAACTTTCAGCCAAGATCGCTGTTCCTGCTTTGTAAACATGGCGAAACACAACCGCTTAGAGCTGTAACTATTAGGAAACTAACTTAAACTCTCCCTCCACAGCGCATGCGCTGTGAGCCGGACGGAAGAGTCCTTTTGGGGGGGAGGAAGAGGGCAGACATAGACTAACATGTGGTAGAAGTGACAACAATTAACTCCGTCTCGTTTCGCTTTTACAGCAGTGTTGCCAATATTAAAGTTACATCCCACGTATATAGACTGAAGGTATCCAACATTAAAGTCCACACCTGTGGAGTAACGGTCAACGCGTCTGGCCGTGAAACCAGGTGGCCCGGGTTCGAATCCCGGTCGGGGAAAGTTACCTGGTTGAGGTTTTTTCCGGGGTTTTCCCTCAACCCAATAGAGCAAATGCTGGGTAACTTTCGGTGCTGGACCCCGGACTCATTTCACCGGCATTATCACCTTCATATCATTCAGACGCTAAATAACCTAGATGTTGATACAGCGTCGTAAAATAACCCAATAAAATAAAAAAAATAAATCCAACATTAAATTTATTTATTCATTGTTTAAGGTCGACTGCTAACTCAGGAATCCGTGTTTATTGTCATCTGGGAAATTGGTATATTAATTGAAATAAAGATAAGTTTATAGACTGAAAATGTCCAACATTAAACTTTTATTCATTTGGTTAAAATCGTAACTTATCTAAAAAATATGATATTAAAGTACCGACATAGCAAAGTCTCCGACCTGTCAGAACTTTAAGAATCGCCTCTAATGCCAAGGTTGCATTGCCAGTCGAATACTGTAAGTGAACGACAGAATTTGGAAATCGGAAATGTATGCTGATGGGTGTTAGGTCCGATGCCCATTTCTTTTAGTGCTCATCATAGGGATACAGGCAGGATGAGTAGTCTCAATTGAGAAGACCGAACCAATTGGTCCAGTAGAAGAGATTCAAAAAAGAAAGAAAGAAAGAAAGACGAACATTTCATTTCACTTTCTTTTCATTCTTATTCATGGTCTTGTATTTTCTCATTTGTTTTGCATATTATATTTAATTCTATGCGGATGTCATCATTTTTATTCATATTTTCTTCTACATCTCTTCACTCTACGAAGGAACCTCATCACTGCCGCCTGTATTTTATTCCTTTCCTTCTCCTTAACAATCCAAACTCGCTTTCATATGTCAGCACTGGGATTGCTATTGTTTTATATACCTAATTTACTTTTGTGTCTTTTCTTGGTATAGTGTTCTATGTATTTATTGTTCCACATATACACTGAAATTTTTCATGATTTCAATATCCCCATTATTTCTGTCGACTACATTCATGTTTTTATTGAATGTCATTGGTTTCTGTCTGATTGTCAATTTATATTAAATGTGTTTTTGCTCTCTTTTACCCTTTCTTTTTTCTCTTATGTGTTAGTTGTCGGTCTGAATTAAGTTAGTGTATTTAGTAAATGTCTTTGTAAAGTTTATGATGTATTATTGGCCAAGACCACACCGTATACGAGCCTGACTCTTAGGGTAGTGGCTAGAAACTGTTTTGTTGCGGAAAATTTTGAATTTGTACTCATTTTGCTTACTAGCTAAATGAATGAATGAATGAATGAATATATATAGGCCTATAATATAAATAAATAATAATAAATAATAAATAAATAATAAGTAAATAAATAAGTAATAAGTAAATAATAAGTAATTAAATAATAAAAGAGTAAGTAAATAATCAATAAGTAAATAAATAATAAAAGAGAGAGAATATCACCGAAATGATAGCCGTCCAAATCTTGGATTTAAAATATCGGCATCCTAATCAAGTCAAATGAACAAAACAGAAAATGTAAATTAATGTTAAAAAATACACAATGAAAGTTTAAAAAAAATAATATTCTACGAAAAGATTTGGTAGCTATCAAAACGATAAAAATTTATTGAAAATAAATAATATACATTGAATATTATAAAGATGAATAGAGATGATGATTGATGATGTTCAATGAAGATTTTAAAATGGTTGATGCAATTGTATGAAGAGCCTTATCAGGAACCTTTAATTTTCTGAGGATCTCCAATGTAAATTTGGGAATAGTTCCTCGCGCACCAAACATAAGTCCAATGACATTCCAATCTTGAATATTATATTTATGACTGAGATCATCACAGCATGGAAGGTAAATAGCGCGTTTCTCTTCGTGTACCTGTTTTGGTTGATATTCATTAATTTCGAACCTTACAGTGGGGTGAAGAATGAGACCAGTTTTTTTTATCTCGGTCAATTATTATGATGTCAGCACGCCGTGTAGATCCTTCCGTAGAAAGACAAAAAAAAAAAGCATAATAAATGAATAAATAAATAAATAAAATATATATATAAAATAAATAAAATAATAATAATAAATAAATAACAAGTAACTAAATAAATAATAAATAAGTAAATAAATAATAAATAAACTAATAATAAGTAAATAATAAATTAATTAATATATAATAAATGAATAAATATAAAAATAAATAAGTAAATAAATAAATAAATGAATAAATTGACATAAGACGCGTGTTTCGCAACATAATTAAATAATCAAAATGCGGTTCTTGTTCTGAAATTTTAACTGTTAATTTTGAATGGCTTGAAATTTTAGTACAGTGGGCCATTATTTTTTTTTTTATTATTTGAAATTATAAAGTTCCTCGTACAGTGTTCTTTTCGAAACTGGTAGGGTAAACATTGGTAATTTCGTGATAATTTCATGAAAACTAATTTAAAATGCAAATGTGTAAATATATTCTTATTCCGATTTTTTCATCTAAAAGACGATAACTTGCTGTACAAATCTGGAGACATAAAAGATTGGATACGTTCTTGAATATGTGCCAAAAACCACTTTTACAACTTAAGTTAAAAGGTTAGTTATTTCGTGATAACCTTGGTAATTTCGTGATATTGCATTGATAATTTCGTGAGAGGTAGAAGAATTGTGGAAAAATTCATTAAAGTCAAATGAAATTCTCATTTATTGTTACAAGACTTCAAACATAGTAATTCCGTCTAATATTCATAGCAAGAAAACATAGAAATACATATCAACAGATAATAAGAATGAAATCAAAGTAAAAATTGAAATTGAAAAGGGATCTTCTTTGCCCTGAAAGAGTGAACACTTTTAGTACGGACTTTACTATAGCCTATATTACTAGGGTAACTCCAAAAGTAAAGCATAACGTTTGTTTAAAAATTATATTTTTATCCTACAGCTTTGCTATTTTCACAGAATGTAGATGTATCCTTAAGGAACAAAATGTCACTTTTACACATAATCCCTGTCAACTGCCTTACGTAACCTAGGAATGAGGGCCTGTAGACCAGCACGGTAAAAGTCTGGACCAACACGTCTGAACTACTCTTTAGCAGCGTGCACAAGGGAGTCATCTTCTAACCTCGTTCCGCGAAGGGTTCCTTCAGTTTACCAAAAAGATAGTAATCGCACGGTGCCAGTTCAGGACTGTAAGGCGGATGTTTCTGTATTGTCTATCCGAATTTTCTGATCTGATCTGTGTTCTTGTGACTGACATATGGCTGTGCGTTGTCGTGCAATAGCAGAACATTCTGCTTCTCCCGATGTCGTCGAACACGACTCAGTCGAACTTGAAGTTTCAGGAGAGTTGCCACATACCCGTCAGAATTAATGATGGTTCCGTGTGGCATGATGTCCACAAGCAAGAGTCCTTCTGAATCGAAAAACACAGTAGCCATAACGTTTCCTGCCGAAGGTGTACTTTTGAATTTCTATTTCTTTGGTGAATTTGCATGATGCCACTCCATTGTCTGCCTCTGTCTCCAGTCCAAAATGGTGGAGCCATGTTCCATCTTCTGTCACAATTCTTGCAAGTAAGTCATCTAGCACTTATCATTGACACTTAGCATGATAACAAATCAAACAGAAGCTACAATGAACCCATTGCGTCTCCAGTTTCTTTTTTGTTATCACATCTTGTCTTCAGATTTCTAACATTCCTATTGTAATACATTTTATATTATTTTAAAAATTATAGCACTTAATGCTCAACAAAATTTCGCCTCAAACAGCTAAGATTTCTATTAGTAAAGCTATGCCTATATGGCGACTACAGATATATCTAAAATTCCAAAAACATTTCCTAAAATGTCATGAAGATACAATAAACCTTTGTACCAAATATCATGTGCTTACCTTTAGTAATAAACCTGTAATGTAATTACAAACATCCACAAAATTTGTATGCCTGAGAAGTCGACGCTAACTTGCTCTCTCCAAACATAAAAGCTCACTGAAGCAACTGCAATAGTCACACAAAGCTTAGCTGTATGTTTCTGGAAACTGGACAACATATGCAATCCCTTGGCGGAAATTTGGATCTCGTAACACCAATGGTTAGTTCACAAAAGAGCAAGGAAAAAGTATCACGAAATAACCACTGCCACGAAATTACCATTGTTGACCCTATACTCTGTAAACTGCATATTGTGTAGTTTCTTCACCGTCTTATATACCAGTTTTATTATTAGTTTTAAAAGTGCTAATGATTTTACGTTCTTTTGGCCATTAGCAGGAACAAAGTGTTTGTTATAAAACCTTAATTTGATTCAAGGTTTTGTAAATGTTACGTTGTCGTTTTAATTAACTTGAGGTTTTCTCTTGCAGACTGTATTTTCATCTCAACTCCGAGGGATTTCGCGTCTTCACTTTCGTAACAGGTAAGACAGAAACTAAAATGTATGTAGACTACTGTTGTGGAATTTAATTTCGTTTCGTATTAGAGGTGCTCATTCCTTTTGCATTCCAATAACTTTATGAACCTACAGCGTTTTAAGATTACCGATTTCGACATTTTTTTACTTTCTTATATCACTGCTATGTTCTTGTTGTTTAGTCAACTGTCGAAGACAGGTCTGAACCTCACAAGTTATACCAAGAGGCACCACTTATGAGGCAACTAGGCCAGGATATAATAAATAATAATAATAATGTAAAATATGGTGTGCCTCAAGGATCAGTGTTGGGTCCTATCCTATTTTTAATAATGGTTAATGATTTGATGTGCAATGTCTCTGCTTATTCTGTGGTATTCGCTGATGACGCCACTTTCTTGACAAGTCATAGTCATATTAATGAAATGAAAACTCTTAGTAATTCCGTTTTTAATACAACCAAGAAATGGCTTAGTTCTAATAAATTTCTTTTAAGTGAAAGTAAAGTTGCATCTTTGTTGTTTAGTAGTACAGTCATGGAAAATAATAATTTTAAACTGCTTGGTATTACGGTGGACAGCACACTTACTTGGGCAGACCATGTTGAGTATGTTTGTAAAAAATTGTCAAGAGTAATATTTCTTCTGCGAAATTTGAAAATGTATGTTCCGAAGAATTACATTAGAGTTGTCTGTTTTTCTTATTTTCATAGTATACTTCCTTATGGACTACTTTTATGGGGTAATAGTTCTCATACTAATAAGGTACTTATGTTACAAAAAAAAGCTATTAGAATTATAACTAATTCATCAATGAAGGCACACTCAGACCGTTATTTGTAAATTAAAAAATTATGACTTTGTAACATCACTGTATATTTATCAAGCCCTAAATTTCGTCAAAGAAAATTCACATATGTTGACACATAGGAATGATGTTCACCTATACAACACCAGAAACCGTGACCTTTTTGACATACCTAAGTGTAGGCTGACTAAAACAATGAATAATTATTTTATTATGTCGTTAAAAATAGCAAATAAATTTCCGAGATATCTTTTTAATCTGGAAAGGAAGTCTTTTAACAGACTTGTCTCTGGTTGGTTAATCAACAAACCATTTTATGAAATTAATGAGTTTTTAAATGTCAACGTTGTTCAGAGTTTTTGAATTGATTTTATTGTTTTGTTGTTTACTTTTTATTGACTTCGTCAATTGCACTATGTTGTGTGCTCTGACTGTACAATATTGAATATACTGAATAATAGCTAACCGCTCTGTATAACCGTACGGCATGAATGTGAGGACGATTCTATTGAACATCTTTGAACAGACCTTAAAGAGGTTAAATGATTCATTTGATAAAAGTACATGATGCCATGTGGAAATAAAGCCATTACTGGTATCTCTTTAATGAACAAAGTTAAAAGTAAAATATACCCATACTATTGATTCGGTATTATATTTAAATGTTTTTTTTTTTTGAAACAATATTTTCATTTGGTGCCTGAGAAAAGAAAAAATATTTTGTTTGAGCAAGATAAATGAGGCATCCCGTATGTAAGAACATTTATCACGTATCACAAGTCATAAGGTGAGGTACGCCAGAAACTTGTGTAATCCTTGCAGTTGACATCTTTGAGAACCCATGTTTGTGCATGATCTGCACCTCCTCACTAATAGGCACAATTTAGTACGGTAATCTAAGACAATTGTGTGGGGATGGAGAGAGGGAGAGGCATAGGTCACTGTAATTGGGTTCTCCAACGTCAGTGGTGTAATTAAGGTTTTGGGTGAGCAACCAGAGGAGGCTTAAGTTCGATTGCGATAATAGTAAGCTTAAGAAGGCAAAGCAAATTACAACCGGAGTCAATACGCAGGTCAAATGTTAATACGGTGGAGGTGAAACTTGCTGAATTATCTCCGTAAATGTTGTAATAAGAGTAAAGGAACTGTAAGCTTAACTCACGGATGAGTTTCTCTCGTGAGTAGGTTCACATCCCGATTTCATTGCCTTCGTGTTTGAGTTTTCCCGAGGTTTCTCCATCTATGTGAATAACGTTTGGTAACCAATGGCGAGACTTCAATCTCAATCACCAAAATATAACCTCGCTATCACTAGTTTCCACAAGGATCACTATTAGGTCCCCTACTTTTTCTAATTCATAAATTATCTTAACAACAGGTCCCTAATAGAAACAACAGCCATCAAATTTCTTGGCTTACAAATCGATAATATATTAAAGTGGAAAAAATCATATTAAATAAATTATCCTCAAACTAAATTTATCATGGTTAAGGATGAGTAGAACGGAGAAAAATTCTCTCCGGCACCGGGATTTGAACCCGGGTTTTCAGCTCTGTGCTGAAGCTCTATCCACTAATCCACACCAGATTCCAATCCCGATGTCGGATTGAATCCTCTCAGTTTAAGTTCCACCTCTTGGGTTCCCTCTAGTGGCCTACCCTTATGCACTGCGTTGTAGATGTATGACAGTGGCACAATGTCCATACATGTGCAGAGGTGCACTTGTTATGAGTAACTATGTGGCCGGGATCCGACTAGAGGAAATCCAAGAGGTGGAACTTAAAAAACTGAGAGGATTCGATCCGACATCGGGATGGAAATCCGGTGTGGCTTAGTGGATAGAGTGTCAGCACGTAGAACTGAAAACCCAGGTTCAAATCCCGGTGCCGGAGAGAATTTTTCTCCGTTCCACTCATTCTTCATCATATAATGACGTAGAATATCTGCACGGAAATATCATATGTACTGTACTTCAGTACATCGTAATAATATATCATACGCGAAAAATAATCACTCAGGGCGGAATTCATAGTCGTCACTTATAAATGAGTGAACCCTTAAGTGGTTACTTATACTCATTTCTAATTCATAGTTCTCCCTCATTCACATAATGAGTGATAACTTAAGTGAGCTCACCTGTACCCTTAAGTGACCACTCATTTTCAAAATGGATACTGAGAATGATTTTGAGGATTTTGTGGAGTTTGTTGAACGAAATGAGGAAAATATACGTGTCCCAAAAAAAAAGGTATATTAGAGACATGGAGAATCCTCTGGAAATGTATAGTAAACTGGAATTTAAGAAGCGATATCATTTTCGCAAGACCACAATTGTTGATATTTTCCATGCAACAGAGGATTACTAGTCCCATCGCTGTTGAAAATGTTGATACCACCACCAGTTTTCAGTAAGCTTCTCTGTTTTGCCACGAATTCTGCCTTCCCACGAAATTTTATATTTCCCCATAGTTTCTTCAATTGCTCGACGTTCCTTGCAATATTTTCGGAGTTGGAATTGAATTCTGACACAATAGCTTCCCAGGCAGCTTTCTTTCTTCGAACAGAAACACAATCAGATTGCCTGCTTTCTGCGATGTCTTTATGCCTTAAAACAAGCTCTCGAAGCCGAAGTCGTGCTTCTTCAGAAAAATTCTTTCCTTTGGGCATACTTATTTTCAGCCAAATTGATCGTTATTCATTCATTCATTCATTCATTCATTCATTCATTCATTCATTCATTCATTCATTCATTCATTCATTCATTCATTCATCAATCCATCCATCCATCTATTTATTTATTATATTTATTTATTTATTTATTTATGTCTATAACAGGGCAAAGGGAGGCCCAGGCCCGCCAAGGGCTGTAGCGCCAATGATGATGATGATGATGATGATAACAGGGCAAAGCCCCAATTACAATAAACAGTACAGATATTTGTGTAAAAAAACATAGAATTGCATATAACATAAAAAGAGATAAAACAGATACAAATGCAAGATACAAGTGTAATTACAAATTTAAAATTTAAAATGAAAAAAAAATAGATACTAGGTACCTAAATAAAAGACACAGGTATAGATATAAATGGAAAATACCAAATAAAAGTAAATTAAAAAGAGTTAAGTATAGATATCATAGCCAAAAATGTAGAATGTAGCTGTAATTGGCAAATTACAGAGTAAATATAACACTATGTTAATACATTCAATATACAGTATTATATGGTAGGCCTAATAGGCTTAATTAATTTATTTAAGAAATTCACTACTACAGAATATGTGTTCCAGTTAGTAGGATATCTGATTATAACTAAAACTAACATGCAACTAGAATTTAACATATCATGAAACTATTGCTGTATATAACTTATTCAGTACAATAATATTGATAACTCGTTGTTATAGCAACCCCACATGTAGAGCTGCTTTCGATTAGTTCAATGAGAGTCAGCTTTTGTTATGACGTCATGTCCGGCAGCTGTAAATGAGCACTCATTACGTGAAAATAAGTGTTGTCTATGAATTCGGAACTGACTTAAGGGTTCCCTTATTATAAGCAAACCCTTATTACTTAAGGGTTCACTCATTTTATAAGTGACGACTATGAATTCCACCCTTAGGGTGCTATGCATAGACATTTCGCTAGCCCGAGCTACGAGCGTGCTAAACTAGCCCCGGCTATCGACTGGTTACTTATACAGGATTCATATCATATCGCTAACACTGGTTTATGAATACGAAAAACGTTAGTTCGCTGTTCATCCACCGGAAGCCCGCGCTAAGAATGTCTATGAATATGGCCCTTAGTGATTTAAGACGGCGCTTACTCCGTGGGATCCCGGCCAGTTAGTCACTCATAATGAGTGCACCTCTGCACATGTGTGGACATTGTGCCACTGTCATACATCTATGACGCAGTGCATGAGGGTAAGCCACTAGAGGGAAACCAAGAGGTGGAACTTAAACTGAGAGGATTCAATCTAACATCGGGATGGGAATCCGATGTGGCTTAGTGGATAGAGCGTCAGCACAGAGCTGAAAACCCGGGTTCAAATCCCGGTACCGGAGAGAATTTTTCTCCGTTCTACTCATCCTTCATCATATGATGACTCAGAATTTCTGCACGAAAATATCATATGTACTTCGGTACATCGTAATAATATATAAATTTAGCATGTTTTGCTACAGTTACGTGCAAGAGACAGAAAGTCTGAACTTCAGAGATTTATTTATTTCATTAGAAGAATAAAGACGTTTCAAGCAATCTTAAGTGATTTAGCAAATTTGCTTTTAATGCTAGTCCTCAATAAACCCGGAACGGAAACGAAAACGAGAACGAGGGCGGAAATATTGTTAAAATAAATGTATTTAAATGTGAGCATTCACAATTAACTTTCACGTTCCCGTTCCCGGGCTCCGGCAAGCTTTTTGTTAATTGTGAATGCTCACATTTAAATATATGAATTTTAATATTTCCGTTCTCATTCTCGTTTACGTTCCAGGTTTGTTGTGGACCGGCCTTTACATTTATTTTAGGAAATGTACAAGCCTAGGAAATTACTTAAATGTAAAAAGTATTCAGTGTATTAAAAAAAATAAAAAAGTAGTGCACTTCTATTTATTTTAATGGTAAAGACAGACTGATTGGTACTGCTAGAACAGTTGAAACGCTATCGTACCTGATTAAAACCAGGATCTTCTCCTTGACATAACATAATGATAACTTTCAATGTTGTATCGGTTTAACACGAGTGGATAGGCTCTACAAAGGAGCCGAAACTCACTTATCTTTATCTGTACGTATGTGTGTATGTTCATTTTAATCTGATCAGAGTTGCTGCAATTTCCTGAAAGATTGATAGGGACATCAGTTTTTGACATTTTCCAATTTATTGAAAAAAGGGGTATGCATGGAATATACGACCCTAGCTGTCAATCAGTCAGTCTGTGAGTTTGTGATGGATCTGCTGCAATTATGGAGCCATACATTTGTGTAAATTGTATCTGTGATTAGTTTTATAGGAAATCGTTACGTAATCGCTGCTGTCCTGGATGTTGAACTGCCTTTTTATTGCCTGATTTGGGACTTGCGCAATATATCAGTGTGTGGTCCGCGTGAACTGTGGCTAAGTAATGCGACGGCAATCAGAATTCTGAGTTTCCATTTTGCGTAAGACTTCAGCACATCGTTGTTTCTTTGACTTCAGTTATTTGGACATTACTTACTTACAACTTACTTACAAATGGTCTTTAAGGAACCCGGAGGTTCATTGCCGCCCTCACATAAGCCCGCCATCGACCCTTATCCTGTGCGAGATTAATCCACTCACTATCATCATATCCCCACTTCTCTCAAATCCATTTCAATATTACACTCCCATCTACGTCTCGGCCTCCCTAAATTTCTTTTTTCCTCCGGTCTCCCAACTAATATTCTATATACATTTCTGGATTCGCCCATACGTACTACATGCCCTGCCCAACTCAAACGTCTGGATTTAATCTTCCTAATTATGTCAGGTGAAGAATACAATGCGTGCAGTTTTACGTTGTGTAATTTTCTCCATTCTCCTGTAACTTCATCCCTCTTAGCCCCAAATATTTTCCTGAGAATCTTAATCTCTGTTCCTCTCTCAAAGTAAGAGTCCAAGTTTGACAACCATACAGAACAACCGGTAATATAACTGTTTTATAAATTCTAACTTTCAGATTTTTTGACAGCAGACTAGATGACAAAAGCTTTTCAAGCGAATAATAACAGGCATTTCCCATATTTGGAAATTACTCTTCATAATATGATAAGCGGTTCTAATCACTAAATACTCCTATTATTATTATTATTATTATTATTATTATTATTATTATTATTATTATTATTATTATTATTATTAATATTATTATTATTATTATTATTATTATTATTATTAATCTCAGTGAAACGTAAAACAGAAATCTTATAGGTCAGTTACTGTCTGATGTTTTTCAATTCACTGCGGGATAAAGCTAGGACATGCACTATCACATTTACTTTTTAACTTTGCTCTAGAATAGACTATTAGGAAAGTCCAGGATAACAAAGATGGTTTGAAATTGAACGGGGTATATTAGCTGCTTGTTTATGCGGATGACATGAATATGTTAGGAAAAAATCCAAAAACTATTAGGGAAAACACAGAAATTTTACCTGAAGCAAGTAAGAGGTAGGTTTGGAAGTAAACACCGAAAAAAGTAGCCTATATGATTAAGTCTCATAAGCAGAACTTAGTTTAAGAAATGTAAATATAAAAATTGGAAATTTATCCTTTGAAAAGGTGGAAAAATTCTAATACCTCGGAGCTATAGTAACAGATATAAATGACACTCGAGAGGAAATTAACAGAAGAAATATGAGAAATGCTGTCATTATTCGGTTGAGAAGCTTTTGCCATCTAATCTGCTCTTAATATTATTAATGATTATTTCCATATTAATGGATATTTAATTTATATAAACAAAGCTTTACATATATTTTATGATAGTAGTGACGCTGTATCACTGTTTTATAAGTTCTACAGATAATAATACTATATTGGTCTAAGGTGACAACACTATTTCCTGAACATAATTATTACTGTAGTTTTGTTAAATCGACCCCAGAAGACGGTGATATTATGTTAGTCATACAGAGAATGAAATTCATGACCGTAAAAATTCTACTTGAAAGCAACAAAAGTAGCAAAATTTGATTTGTTATATTGAATTATTTCAACGTTACAATTGCTTGTTTGTTAACATGTGTATATGATAACGTTATGTAATTTGTGTTCTTTTGTTTTGTGTGTTTTTGGAAAATACAGGGACATCATTTTATTTTTACTAACATTTTTAATATTAACCTGTCTATACCTTTAGAGAACCGGAAACACCGCTTGCTCCCCCCTCCAAGACTGGAGTTCGATGATACTGGCGTAAAACACAAATCACTCTACTAGGTATAGGAAGGAAGAAAAGTAGTTCATCCATTTACGTAAACTAGGAAATATCGCGATTTTGAGTTTGATAATTTTCATTAGCTTTTCCTTTAATCAAAGTACAGTACTGTATTAAGAATAAGTGTTTTTACTGACGAAGTGAGTTATCCATGCGAACGTATTCATTATGCAGTGTATTTTATACTATCTAGAGCACATTAGCGTACAATATAGAGAAAGAAGTCAAATTGAAAAATAATCATAATATGAATATTTAAACACAATTTTGAAAATGGTGGCCGTTCATTTCGATACAGGCTTCAGTTCTTTTGTGCATATTATCGCACTATAGACTATTGCATCTAATTCCAATTGCCAGTTTCGTCCTTCGTACTAGTAACTCATGTTGAAATAATTCTGTACCTACTCTACGTACTGTAAATTCAATCTTCACTTCTGCCCGACCCGAAAATATAAAATTACTCAGACATGCTATCTACTGTCCGTCCAAGTGGTTATGCCGCAGGATTGTAGAAAGGGAGGAAATCACGTGACAGTTAATTACTTAACGAGGCCCTTTTGCTTAAGTTAAATTAAACAGCTGTATAATATTACGTAAACGCCCAATTCCTAAGAGAAATTAATGTTTTCAGAAAAGAGCTAAGACAGCCCAGCTATTACAGAGGGGCGAGCAGAAGCAGGTGGGGGAAATCGGGATGCGACGTAGGCAAACGGACAGTACCTGTGCGAAAATATGATTCAATATTGAAAGCTCTTTCGTCACTGGAAACGCGAACATATTTCTGGAACGTACTATACTCAGTAACTCTGTACTGCTTACTATCTGCGGTCTTGGTTCTGTGTGGAGTTGGAACTTCCTTAGTAGAAGGGGTGGGAGTGAAGTACATTCAAAAACTCAGGTACAATAAAAATTGAAATAAAAATAAGATGATGTCCCTGTATAATAATTTCTATTAATGCTTCGCCATAAATGTTGTAACTAAAACCTTGTGCATCCCTCGTGTTCATCGTGCGGTGCGTCCTCCTTCCACACGTTACCTGCACTTTGTTTACGTTTTCACTGCGCCTAAACGAGACGCTGTACTGTACAGCCCAGTTACTTTATGGTGACAGCTCGTCGACGCGAGAGAGGAGAAGGTTCGACTGTGGGAGGGAGACCGATACGAGCCGGAGCGAATGGAGGGAGGGAAATACAGTCATATTAGAAATGAAGTCTCACGTTGCAGCGTCTGCATAATTTTGAGCTCCTGTCACTGTGTCCACTTCATACTCCGGAACAATAGTCACTAATAAACACTAAAGTAGTAAACTAATTGAAATACAATTAGCAGGAGTTCGGAACAATAATTAACAATAAAGACGTAAACCAATGTGGAAATACAATGAGCAGCAGTTCGGAACAAAATCACTAATAAACACTAATGTGGAAATACACTGAGCAGTAATCGAATCATTATATTTAACAGTTAATCACTAATTAACATTGACATATACTCATGCGGAAATATCGGTAATGTTCATCAGTGCTTCACTGTTACCTTTCCCACCACCACCATCATCATCATCATCATCATCATCATCATCATCATCATCATCGTCCATGTAAAAGATGGAGCGGCCTTCTTCTCTGTACTTCTTTATTTTCCTCAAATTCTGCAAACTTTTGGCCCTAATGCTGTGATGCTCGACCAGAATTGGCGATTATTTTGTGTTTTTTTTTTTCAATGAAATCCTAATTTCAAAATAACTTTCCTCAAAGTCGAGATACCTCCCTGAAAGTTGACAGTCTTTCAATTTCAATAATATATATATTTTTTTAGGTGTGGGCCGCTATTTCTGTGAAATATAGAACTCGTGCTTTGGTTCGTCTTATGACAGCTTCATTAAAGTTGTCCACAGTTGATTTTGGCGCCGATTATCAATGTCTTTAGTCTCCCTTATTATTTGGCTAACACAGCTCTCAGACAGCGGTAAACTCTGCTACAAGTTTTCCAACATTTGTTACGTTTTTTCTTCCGACGCTATCTTCATAAAGCGCTACATGTAGCTCACGACTTCTCGCGACTGCGAATGCAATACCCGACCTTTCAGTTTGCTTCTAACAGGCAGCATTTTCAAAAACAGAAAATAGCAGTGAATCTAGACAATAAATACTACATATTAAACAATACGAAACAGAAGCACTGCAACTATTTAAGTAACTAAATGAAATGTAAGTAACAAACACACTAAATTGCAATATACTGTACAAGGCAGTGGTGGTGTAGTACGTCCTTAGCGTGACTGTACGCCCACAATAGCTCTCCCGAGATGTGAACGCTAGCGCAGCCAGGGGAAGACTAAAAGGAACACCCCTTCGAACAAACAGTGAACTCGCCCAAACCACTGCGTCGCCAGGCCAGAGCTGTCACCATAAAGTAACTGGCCTGTACATAATTTTCTCTCCTTGCAGGTCGAATAGAGCGTGGGCTTATTTTTGAAACCTCGTAATTGCTTTTGAGGGATATGCACTGAAGAGCAAAATAACTTATTATTCTCTTTATACCCCAGCTGACAATTACTGTTAAAGCCACCGGCGTAGCTCAGACGTCTGAGGCGTTTGCCTACCGATCCGGAGTTGCGCTCGGGCGTGGGTTCAATTCCCGCTTGGACTGATTACCTAGTTGGGTTTTTCCGAGGTTTTCCGCAACCATAAGACAAATGTCAGGTAATCTCGGCCTCGTCTCGCCAAATTCCATTTCGCTATCACCAATCGCATCGACGCTAAATAACCTAGTAATTGATATAGCATCGTTAAATAACGAAGTATAAAAGAACAACTGTTATGCATTCATTATTTGTGAAATATATACTCATTTGGAGACTTATGAGATGTTGCAAGCGGGCGGATTTTGAAAATATACCTATTATAGATTTCAACAATAGAGAAAAATTTAATTTGCGATGTTTTAAAAGTAAGTCGATGATGGATGTTTGATATTAAAAAGCATAAGTATTGAAAAGAGTATGATGATTTTAAACTGCGAAACTTTCAACAAAGTTTAACCATTAAATTCGCAAAGTATCCTATATGATACAACAGGTTAATAGGCTAAATAATAATAATATTGAACTGCCCCCCATTGAGGGTAGTCCTTACGGACTCAGTATATCCTCAAAAAAAATTAATATATACCTGTAAACATAGATACTAAATTTTAAAGAAGGGAAACAAAGAAAAGGGAGTGAAAAATTACAATTGCTACTAATGTGGCACCATGTGATTAATTAGGATTTGGCAGGATTTTTAGCACAATTATCACAATGTCATCCCTCAGAGATGTTGGGAGAGCAAACTGCCGTCGAAATTCTTCTAAAAAGGCTGGTATAGGCCCTCGAGCACCTATGAGCAAGACGAATACCTCAACAAGAATTAAGGCATATTTCAGCCTGAAATAGTTGACTGTAGGCTCATAGATCGACTTCTTCTCAAGGTGGACCTCGGCTGAGTGATGACATTCTACTTCAAAACGTATCGTGGGGTCCAAAATGATGCCGTGTTTAGTATCAGCATTGTACGCTAAAATATCTACTCGTATATAATTTTAATAGAACAATAAAAAAATTGGTAGGAAATAGTAATATACGTTATAAGAGCGGTATGTTGACGTTTTCATGTTCGAGGAAAAGATTGAAAAAGCGAAACGTAGTTGAGCTTTTTTAATTTCCGAAAACATGAAAACAAACATACCGCTCGTGTATCGTACATTATTTTGTGCGAAGATCGTTTATTACATACCTGAAAGACGAATTTCTAATTAGTTGCAATAAAATCTCCATGTTGGTTTCTGTTTAATGACGGCAACTTCGGAAAACCAAAATATCTTTCTTCAACATTGTTGCTATAAAATGTTTTCTGTGTTTACTATACTCCAGCAGGCCGTGATATACGTCTGTCTTTGTTTTTTCCTCCAGTCTATAAATGCGAACTTAAAACAAACGGTAAGGTTATGTAATGATTTATTTTTCATTTTAATATTTTAACAATATTATTTATATAACATATTGCAATAATAACATCCGCATCTGGAATCTTGTTGATTTTTTCACGGCTTCCTTAATGTTACTTGTATCAGGAATGCAATAAGTTTCGTGGAATAGTAGACTTTACTTAATTTTTGCAAATATTTAAAAACAATAATTAACATTGTAATTTAGGTGAAATTGCAGTGGTAAGTTTCCAATTTATAATTATTACTATGTTAAACGTCTCTAAAAATAATATGTTAAAAGCCTAAAGCAGTAAAATGAATGTCGCGCTTAAGCGGTAAGAAGAGGGAAATTGTTATGTGTGTTACGTTGGGAATACTGAATGTGGTATTTCACACTTACCGAGTATTGGTTCTGTGCGGAAAACAAGCAAATACGCACGATCTCGCACAAATTAAAATTTCACAATATTATAATATTGTACAACATATAAAATATGGGAATTGCGATAGTTGTTTTCCTTACAGTCCGACACGGTTTAATAAACAAGTGTGAGAAATGAAGTTTTGCCAATTTTGAGGGTTAAGAGATTTGAGTATACGTCCTGTTTTTTAATAAGCCTACAAATAGCTGCCCATTAAGAAATTGATTTCTTACTTACCCATATCATCCAGATTGATAATCACGATAACTTATATGAACAAATAAACTCCCAACGAAATACCGAGTATATAAAGAACGAATAAAATTGGCACGACAAATCTGTTTATGTGGCTGCGTCTAGACAACATCCTGCTGTAGCTAAGCCGGCATGTCATTCTCGGTTCCAATTTCCTGCCACAACGAAACATGGCAGAAATAAAATTTTGAAATAACGTCCCCGAGAATTGGCCAGCGGAGCGGCCTATACATCCGAATTACGTCACATCCACTCAGATGAGAACGTCACGACGCTGTCCGACCCGCGTCCATCTGCCAGCCGCAGCAGAGCTCTCTACGTGCCTCACTCTGGAAACGATTTTATGAATTATACAAACCTCAGGATATTCGAGGAGACTACGGCCAACCAATCCAGCTCACAGAAACACTTTACAATTAAGAGTTTCGGTTTTGATTATCATATCAAGCGATGTTCTTATATTTGTCTCAATTGTATTTATTTATTTACTTATTTATTTATTTATTTATTTATTTATTTATTTATTTATTTATTTATTTACTTATTTATTTAACCTGGTAGAGACAAGACCATCATGCCTTCTCTTCCTCTCTACCAGGGGATTACAACTACAATATTAAGAATACAATTACTTACTTACTTACAAATGGCTTTTAAGGAACCCGAAGGTTCATCGCCGCCCTCACATAAGCCCGCCATCGGTCCCTATCCTGTGCAAGATTAATCCAGTCTCTATCATCATATCCCACCTCCCTCAAATCCATTTTAATATTATCCTCCCATCTACGTCTCGGCCTCCCCAAAGGTCTTTTTCCCTCCGGTCTCCCAACTAACACTCTATATGCATTTCTGGATTCGCCCATACGTGCTACATGCCCTCCCCATCTCAAACGTCTGGATTTAATGTTCCTAATTATGTCAGGTGAAGAATGCAATGCGTGCAGTTCTGCGTTGTGTAACTTTCTCCATTCTCCTGTAACTTCATCCCTCTTAGCCCCAAATATTTTCCTAAGCACCTTATTCTCAAACACCTTTAACTTATGTTCCTCTCTCAGAGTGAGAGTCCAAGTTTCACAACCATACAGAACAACCGGTAATATAACTGTTTTATAAATTCTAACTTTCAGATTTTTTGACAGCAGACAAGATGATAAAAGCTTCTGAACCGAATAATAACACGCATTTCCCATATTTATTCCGCGTTTAATTTCCTCCCGAGTGTCATTTATATTTGTTACTGTTGCTCCAAGATATTTGAATTTTTCCACCCCTTCGAATTATATTATAATTACAATTATAATCACAATTAATACTAAATTTACAAATACAATAAAAATCAAGGTACTAAAAGATTAACTGATTAATAAAAGCTAGACAGTTTATTGTAAAAGTTAAGAAGAGAGAAACATTTTTTTCATTAATTAAGTAAAAATTAAACCTACTCTACGCAGTAAGAAAATACTTAATAAGCTTGCTTTTGAACGCTACTAAATTCCGACAGACTCTGATGTCACTGGGTAGGGTATTCCACAAGCGCGAGAGCGAGATTGTGTATGATGATGAATATGGTGATGTCTTATGTGTTGGTATGGCTAGTATGCGGCTATTTTGCGTGCGTCTGTACAAATTGGGTATTTTTTATTGATTATATATCAGGCTATTATTTTTCCTTTTTTTAGTTTCACAGTTTTCCTTTTCCTTAAACTAATATAATATCCATGCCCGAAGCGGGACTCGAACTCAATCATTCGGATCAAGCGGTAGAGACATTCTGTGCCTCTACCGCTTGTGCTACCCAGGCCGGCATTGATTAGGCCTTTTCAGATGCCGCTCTAATCAAAGCAGCGGTAACATTATGTCTACCAATAATGCGCTAGCAGTTGTAATTGAGATACTGAAATCTAAAACGGACTAGTCATGCAGAAGTCATTTTGTGAAAACCACAAAAAATCTCATAAACTGTATTTTACTTGGTTTAATCCCTTCTTTTTAGTATTGTTACCTTGTACTTGGCCACATCCAATAAGAAGTTAATTTTTTTTAGGAAACGGAACATATAGAAAAATAGGTTTTAAATCTGGTGACTTGTCTCCTTTTTGATCTAGAAACATGCTTTCATAATTATACTTACTTACAAATGACTTTTAAGGAACCTGAAGGTTCATTGCCGTCCTCACACAAGCCCGCCAACGGTCCCTATCCTCTGCAAGATTAATCCAGTCTCTAGCATCATATCCCACCTTCCTTAAATCCATTTTAATATTATCCTTCCATCTATGTCTCGGCCGCCCCAAAGGTCTTTTTCCCTCCGATCTCCCAACTAACACTCTATATGCATTTCTGGATTCGTCCATACGTGCTACATGTCCTACCCTAACTCATAGCTACCAAATTACAGTAAAATGAAATGCACTGTTAGTATACTGAAGCGTTCATTTGTACAAAATAAGCTACAATTAATTTCTTATTAATCACCAATTTTTCCTGAACTAGCCATTTAATAAATATATTGTTTAATTTTTCATACCATTATTATTTTAGCTTTGAGGCATTAAAAGTTGCAACCAAACTCCCACGCCGTTTCTACCAATTTATTTTCGGATATTTCGACACATTAATTATAACTGATCTTCATACCAGCCATGATGTAATTAATGTAATTTATTAAATCTTCTATCAAAACCAGAATAAATTAATGATTTATCTAATCTTTATTTAATGCAACCGTGTACATATTCCTATAGCAACGTGCGATGAGTAAATTGGCATACAGAAATATTACATACAACCAGTTCTCTTTGCATTCAAATTATACCTCTTAAATTCTCGTTCCATATGTGTATAAAATTAAAACCTATCTCCATAAAACTTATTTAAATTTAAACTACAATCATCAGGCGAAAAATAGCATACGCTACTACTTTGTTAAGTGCATTTATTCTGTTATAATGCACTTACCCCACACGTAGCTTAATATACTAGGCCTATGACTGATATAAAGATATTATGTCTTGTATAAGTACTAGAAAATACCATCAATATACAATATTATGGTGATAGCTAAGACGCAAACGTTAACAGAGCTCTTATGATTGCGATACAAGGGACGAAACAGGTTTTCATTCTACCTTCCGATTGGTCAGTCTGGTTTGTCATGTACTGGCCCCTACAAACAGTAAAAAATCACTAGGATTTAGTAGTGGAATACTAAGAAGATAATTAGGAATTCTTCATAAAGTCACACTGACCGATTGCCGAAGCCTACTGAATTTCTGTTGCCTTGAGTAATGTAAACTAGATCATACTTTCAGTCCCGCGTCGCTTCTTGTAGCGCGTGGTCGTGTGTTAGTTGAGTAGTGAATTATTGTTTATCAATTGCGATTGAAGTATTATGTGTTCGTTATTTTTAGTATACTACGATTGGATTGTATAATAGTATTTACAGCACTTATAAGGACAAAAGCTAGCAGTAACATTGGTACAAGGTAAGACTATGAAATAATAATTATTGTTTCCGGTTCATTGTAAGTTTAATGTAGTTGTGTAATATAATGAATTGAGAACCTTAAAATGTTAATTGATACAGAATCGTGATTAACCTAGTAACTGAAGTTGGCATTAGACTTAAATGTTTAGCAGTGAGGGAGAATTAATGTTGTACAGCTGACTTAACATGTGTAGACCAGACTGATATTTCTTAAAACCTTCTGAGTGATGACAATAGCCTACAATTTTTATGACGAGTATACACAGATCGAATTTCCTTAATACGTGTGACTGGGTTAAGTGTATAATCAGACATAATTGCACGCAATCTGAGGAGAATATTGAAAGAATCAAGTAGAAAACCAACGTTCAATTCAAATGCAGATTTTGTGTTTATTCGGTGCGCCGTGTTGAAAGCCATCTTCACAACGTACAGTATATATATTAATTAATAAATACAAAATTGTGGTTGAACACTCCATACGCACTCATATTTGCTGTAATTTTCAATAAAGCTAATCGAACTTGCCCCCATTTTCAGCTTGAAAGGTCCACAATCATGAAACAAAAGAATGCTCAGTTTTTTCGTGGCCTCCTAGAACAATCAGCTGCTAGCTACATGCTACTGTTGGACGAAATAGCACAATATGACCACCGTCCACACCTGTGGAGTAACGGTTAGCGCGTCTGACCGCGAAACCAGGTGGCCCGGATTCGAATCCTGTTAACTGGTTGAGGACGATGAATAGCTTTCAGTTGCCGCATGCGCTCTCATTTTTAGTGGAAAAAAATATGCACAATTGAATGCGTTTCGTTTACTCCAGCATGCATTGCTTGAATACTTGAAGTTGATAGCAAAATTGAACCTTAGGCCTATAGATATACCTTTAGACCTTAATTGCTTCCTTAACAATGCAGTGGGCCATAATATTAAGTGATGGTCGTGCTAGAAATAAGTTGTATTAAAAAATAATTTAAAATGTAGGCCAATAATATAATCTATTTCTTCTGTATATTATAAACTATTTATAATATTCGCGTAGTAGACTTATTCGACTACCACAACAGTAATTTTTATCTTTTCGATATTTCACTAAATGAAAATACCTCGCTCAAAGTAAAAAAAAATTATAACGTCAAATATTCGTTTAATTTTGCAGCTTTATTAATCATAATTTCAACACCTACTAGCAAAGTTTTTTTTTTAATCGTGGGTAAATGAATGTTCGTCATTCACCCATATGAAGCTAGCAGTGTAGACCAATTTACCAACAGAGTCATTGCCCAGGATGCGCCATAGATGTCCGGTCTACGCTACACCCGCACTGAGTTGAGCTTGGGTTTCCATGGGGGGCTATTTTAAAATATTTACCAATTAATTTTATATTGCACGTTAATTAAATACATTAAGTAAATTAAATACCTTATGTAATAATAATAATAATAATAATAATAATAATAATAATAATGATAATAGGCCTAATATAATTATTTTCTTTTCATTATTTGTTTGTTTTTGTTTTTTAACTGTTTATATAATTAATTAATTAATTCCTTTGTTTGCGTGTTAATATATTTGTGTGCTTATTTATTTCTTTACTTTCATTATTTGTTTATTTATTTATTTGTTTGTTTGTTAAATTTTTCTTTTTAATTATTTACTTATTTAATGACTTTTGTATTTATGTATATATATATATATATATGTTTATTTATTTTTTCATTCATTTATTTGTTTATATATTTGTTTATTTGCTTAGGTATTTATTTGTTTATTTGTATGTTTATTGGTTTATTTGTTTATTGATTTTTTTATTTATTGACTTATGTATGTATTATTTATTTATGTATATTTATTTTGTTGTTTATGCATTTTTAATTATTTATTATTTTTATTAGTTTTTATTTATTAGTCATTTATTATTCTTTATTTTTATGCATTCATTTATTCAGAAAAGTATTTATTTTCCTTCTATTTATTTACTCTTTATTTACTTTTTATTTAAGTAGTTACTTTTGATTCAATATTTATATATTTATTCTTATTTATTTATTATGTGTATTTATGTATTATTTATTCATTCAGTCCACACCTGTGGAGTAACGGTCAGCGCGTCTGGCTGCGAAACCAGGTGGCCCGGGTTCGATTCCCGGTCGGGGCAAGTTACCTGGTTGAGGTTTTTTCCGGGGTTTTCCCTCAACCCAATATGAGCAAATGCTGGGTAACTTTCGGTGCTGGACCCCGGACTCATTCCACCGGCATTATCACCTTCATCTCATTCAGACGCTAAATAACCTAGATGATAAAGCATCGTAAAATAACCTACTTAAAAAATTTATTCATTCATTCATTTTATTATTTGTTATTCATTGATGCAATATTAAAATGTGTTTTATCTGACAACTTGAAATTTGACCACATGATATGATTAATACGAACTCCGAAAACCGAATATCACTTTAAAATGTGTGGTTTATTTATTAATTTTATCAATACTCTATTATTAATTATTATTATTATTATTATTATTATTATTATTAATTACGTTCGAATTTTAATTTTAACTCGCTAGTAACTTTAGTTCCATAATGTTGGCAGGTTCTTCAAAGGCAAACGATGCTGTCCATATAAGGGTTACAAAGTAACTACCAGTAATACCACAGTCTATATATAGTCACGAAGATAGAGTTGTGAGGGTGCTAGGAACAATAGACTGTGCCGGTACTATTTCGCATTGTCTGTAATTAGGCGATATTAGTGATCCTAGTGGTTAGCAACTATCTATGGATGCATATTTACTACGTATTGAGCTTCGTGATTGTATGTACTAGACTGTGGTAATACTAAAGGCCAGTATGAAAATTTGAAACAAAGTTGGGAAAAGAAAATTCAACCAGACAACAAGAAAATAACTACAGATAATCCATTAGCATTGTAGTAATAAATGGTAAAAATGCTTAAGTTTCGCTTTTAGGGTACAAAGTAACAAGATACTGACTATACTTAACGATGCTGTATCAATTACAGAGTTATCCAGCTGAATGGTGGTAGCTGAATGATATTTGGTGTTATATCTCTTATTTATCGTGGGATTACATGTCATTCGCCTTACAAATATTGTGGAAACCTTCAAGAAAACCGAACCAGACAATCCGCCCAACCAGGATTGGAATTCAAGCCCGTGTGAGACTCTTAATCCGAGACTACGCCTATAGGTCACTCCTTTTTGAGACTGGAACTAGTTAGACTAGGTGTGAGTCGTAGGCTGCGTATGATTTAGGTTGTACTGTAGTATTTCACATTTCATTATAGCTGGACGTACGAGGTGACAACGTCAGCCAGCAGGTGTGGGTGATATGAAAGCCTCATGGCGGTGGGGCACCTGCTATTCAACGCAGAGTCCTGTCAAAGGGCAGAGACAAACAATACGATTGTGCGGATGTCTCCACTGGAAGCCCGCGGTGCGATTCTCGCCGGACCCAACCTCTATGTTATTTACTTCGCATCTGTGTAGAAGGCATTTGAATTATGACTAATTGTATATCAGATATGACATTAATGGAATCTAATCCCAATCCACAAACTGAAATTTTAATCTCTTTGAGCCTGAATTCATGTTGGTGTAGGTATACAGAATGCATTGTGATAATAGATTTTTTCACGGCATTCCAGTGCAATGTCCCAAAAAGTACCAGGTGAAGAGCTTTGGCTCTTGATCCGAGGATGCACTCGGGTGTGAGTTCGAACCCCGCTTGGGCTAATCACATGATTGAGTTTTTGACGCAAAATGTGTGATATTTCGGTATACTTACTGGGAGAGTCACCTCAGCGCTTGCTATATTACATTTTCGCTTTACTTACGTTTGTTCATAGTGTTTTGTGCGTACATTACCTATGCTCTTCACACTCTCACAATTTTAATTGGGTACGTAAATCAGGGCTAGTTTGATATAGTTTTAAGAGTTCTCTAAATGTAAGTTTTGTGACGTTCGTTGATGTAATGCAAAATGTTTTCAATCACACCAAATGATCCTATAATGGTATAATATCCGTAAAGTAATACAACAGCCTAATATATACAGTCACGAAGCAAATATGCATCCATAGATAGTTGCTAACTACTATCACCTCATTACAGACAATGCAAAATAATACCGGTACAGTCTATTGTTCCTAGCACCCTCACAACTCAAGCTTCGTGACTGTATATACTAGACTGTGGTATTACTAAATATAGTGAAATATCCCTTCCTTTAATATCAAATAGCCCCGTGTTTTGGGATTACTTTGACACGCGATTTGCTTTCGTTGTAGTTCAAAGTTGGCCCTCGGTATTGACTATTTTGACATCAGCTTTTGTTTTAAAAATATTTATATAGTAGAGCGTCTCGTTTAGACAGAGTGAAAACGTAAAGAAAGTGCAGGTAACGTGTGGGGGAGGTCGAGCGTACGATAAACATGAGGGATGCACAAGGTTTTAGGTACAACATTTATAGCGGGGCATTAATTGAAATTATATTTTCCAAAAACACACAAAACAAAAGAACACAAATTGGATAACTTTATCATACACACATTTTAACAAACAAGCAATTATAATGTTGAAATAATTCAGTCTTATAGATAACAATAAACATAAAACTGTTAGGAGTATAAAGTGAGTCATTGTATAAACTCAGGATAATTTTTTTGAGTTGTACCAACTTGCATCACCAACCTTGAGGAGCGAGGAAAGTCCCTTGAATGTTAATTATTATCGATAATAAAAGAAGGTGAGAATAAAATAAAAATGTGAGAGTGAAGTTGAGGGATAAGGTAAGATCAGTGGGATGGTATGTTAAAGAAAAATCCTTGTTTCTCAATGCTGAGGCGTGTGAAACTAGTCGTGGATGGAAATATGAGGATCTGTTGACATTGAAATGAAAAATTTAAGTAAATTTAATTATGCCCTTCTATCCTCTTTGTATAGAGAGTTCATTCTTATCTTGCAAAATTATATTGAATGACAAAAGACAGCTTGATAGTGGACAACCTGGAAAAGATTGTGGTTATGTATTGCAAGTAAAATTAAGAATGAAAGTATTGTAAGTTTTTTTGATTACTTAACTTTTCTCGCTAAGGGAAAAAATTAAATTTTGAACACCTATTTTAGTATTTTAAGTAGGCCCTAACTATTCGATCGTTTTATAAGCGTAGGCCTATTTTAGGTGTCTATAGCTCGACCAACAAAAAGACCTTCGACTTTTCCAATACTCTCGTGGCCATGGAGGGGGAGACATCATCACTATACGAACAGCTCGCTAGGCCGGGTTACACTAGTCGGACTCCAACTGTGGTAGACAGACAATGACACTGCCACTTCCTTCAAAACGTTTTTTATTAAGCTGGCCGAAACTCTCGTAGTTGCTAGCTTCCTTGTTGGTTTGACAACATTATGTTTCAATTTAAATTTTTTTTTCTCTCTTTTATGGGGTTAGGTACATCTTACAGCAGTAAAATTTTGGAAATATTCAACATTTTTTCCTCCATTACTGTATCTTGTACAATAATGAAAATTGGTATGTGTTGGTATAAAACACTGTTCTTCTGCTATATGAAAAAATATTTTTACAATTAAAAAAAATTATTTGCTTTTTTTTTTTTTTTTTTTTTTTTTTTTTTTTTTTTTTTCCACTGTCCAGTGATGAAGCGTTTCCCACATAACACAAAAACTATCCAACATTCTGTGATGAAATTTTTTGTGCGTATTTATGTATGTTATATCTACAATATGATGAAAGATCACTTATCTACCTTCGATAGATTGTCTGATAAAAAATAAATTCATTTAAAAAATGGTCAAGTATCTGTACTATCTTCTAAAACAAAATAAAAAATATATTATTTATTAAGGAATGTACTTGAAAGAGCATGATATTGTAAACATGAGTTTCAGTAATAAAATAAAAGGGAGAGAACATGGAAAAGTTAACAAGTGTATGAATTATGAGGAAAACGCTTCATCATTGCACAGTGAACTACCACCATTTTGAATTTGTAAAAAAATATATATATTATATATAAATTATTTTGTTAAATCGTAAAAATATTTTTTTTAATATAGCAGAAGGACAGTGTTTTACACACACCAATTTTCACTATTGTACAAGCTACAATAATGGAGGAAACAATGTTGAATATTTCCAAAAATTTTACTGCTGGTAAGCTGTACCTAACCCCTTAAGTACTTCGCAACGTTATAAATAATTTCATGTGCGTCACTTTTCAAAAGCCTGCCGCGCACATTTGGTTTCCCTTCCATTATTATAAATTACAATCTGTTTTAACTATACACAATACGTCGAAATGTAATATTAATAATGAGTGCTGTTTCGAATAGTTTAGAACGTACTCGCTGCGAGACGTTGGTCAGGGAGCGCATCTACAACACAACAGATCCTCCATTATGACAACCTGCGCACGAACGAACACTGGTTTGTGGCGCAGGTTTTAATGTCAGTAGTCGTGCTATAAACATACATTTCTTATTTGAGGGAGATGGGATATGATGATAGAGAGTGCATTAATCTTGCACAGGATAGGGACCCATGGCGGAATTATGTGAGGGCGGCAATGAACCTTCGGGTTCCTTAAAAGCCATTTGTAAGTAAGTAAGTAAACATACATTTCTTGGTACTCTAAATTCCCAGACCTTGTCGTAACTCACATTGCCTTTAAGCAGACTAAAGAGACGAAATGTTTGATAATTTCTGAAAGCCACAAGATTCATCTAGTGTAAACACAAAACTTCAAGCGAGTGAGTTCATTTTGAAGAGGGTACAGACGTGACGCGAAGGGGGTGTCTTCAGCGATGCTGGCAGTGTTCGTAATGGGCGGTGACGTGTGGAATTATAGAGGCGGTTCGAAGCGAAGGGCAAAGGCTTCAAAATGGATTTGGTGTCGCGTCCGTGTCCCAAAGTCCATCACTTCTTGTGAGGTTAGAGAGCGTCAACTGACGTCAACACCCATCAGCGACTCTAGCGATATGGAAGCCTTCAACACGCCTGCTGTTTGTCTTCATGAAATCCGCCTCGACAACTCGGTGAGAGCAGTCCTCAGCCGAAATTGCAGGATCATTTCTATCATAGTCATCAATACAAATTAAAGTAGAATTCACTACATCCCTTGTCGAAGTCTTCGCTTTCCTAGAGTAGCACCTTAAAAACTACGTTATCAGGTTTCCTCATAATATATGATGCAAATAAATTTGTAGGATTATTCCCATACATTAAAAGCCACATTAACTCAACAAAAACATTAAATTATTTTTCTAATATTATTTGTAATATTTATCTTAAAGTTGTTGAATTTAATAGCCAACTTATAAATTAACTTTTCAAGTCACAAAGGAACTCATTAGTTCCGGAAATATATTAAGGGGTTAGGTACAGCTAACAGCAGTAAATTTTTTGGAACTATTCAACTTTTTTTTTCCTCCATTACTGTACCTTGTACAATAATGAAAATTTGTATGTGTAAAACACTGTCCTTCTACTATATGAAAAAAAAAATATTTTTATGATTTTAAAAAATATTATTTATATATATAATTCAAAATGGTGGCTGTTCACTGTGCAGTGATGAAGCATTTCCCTCATAACTCATAAACTTGTTAACTTTTTCACGTTCTCTCTTTTTTATTTTATTGCTGAAACTCATGTTCACACCATCATGCTCTTTCAACTACATTCCTTAATAAATAATATTTTTTTTGTGTTTGAAGATAATATTGATATTTCACCTTTTTTAAATGAATTTATTTTTTATCAGACAATCTATGAAAGGTAGAGAAGTAATCTTGCACCATAATGGGCCAAGCGCCATTTACTGAAGATGTAGAAAACAATGGTTAAAATTAAGTTATTACCATAATTCAATGGAAACATATAGCAAGTAATATAACGTTTTCACATTAAAAGTAAATGATATGTCAATCTTCATTAAACTATAGTTGCATGTAATAACAAATAAGAAACATGTTAAAGGAATTGTCATTACACCAAATGAGTGCTCTCTGGACCAAAATGATCGCATTTTAATTATTCAAATACAATTTCAATTAAGTAACATATTAAACGATTTATCCTTCTAACAAACACGACTGTTCCCTAGATCAAACGTCCTATTTTAATTATGTAATTACGGTACTTTATATTTATTTCTAACAGGTGCAGCGGAGTGCACGGGTACAGGTAGTAGCTAAACATATTTTTTAATTGTACATAGAAGACAGAAAACATTAAGCAAATGTTACTCTGTATACAGATTTGCGTATGAATCGTCATACTCCAGTTATTTATGCACTATTACATGTATTTTTTACGTTGATCGACAATAAGAACTAAAATGTAAAAATAACAGCGTTCATTCCTTTTTCTTCTTGGGTCCTCTTCGGCCCAGTCTGTGCTGCCCTCACTCATGACTACATTACGGATTTATAGGTGCTAAAAGAAGAAAGAAATCTTCATAAAATCCAATCTAGGATGTTTAGTTTTATATAAAATTAGCAATTAATTAAATTTCTGAAGTCCAATGTGGTTGTCGTATTTATGCACATTTACATTGAAAGCTTGTTGCATTTCTAGAAGTCGAGTAGCAAAATGCGACAAATGCGACTGTGACTTGAACCCTGCTGTACACGCATTTAATTATAATAAAAACAAGATTTGCGACCTGCGGTTCCTATCCTCAAAATGCTTCATTTTGAACATATTTTTCACCCTTAAATTTTCTGCACACACATTTTTTCCCCACTCTGTATAGGAAGTGAATATGAATTTAAAATCTTAGGATTTTCTGAATGCTACAGGGACTTTGGAAGTATTGACTTGGTAACACTGATAGTACGTTACTTACCATCGCTGCTCAGAATGTAGAGGCTGTGGGAGTAGAAATAATAAAACAAGACTCGTGGAATGAATGGAGTTGTGGAATTGTTCGTCTGCATGAGAAAGCGACGTGATGTAGGACGCAGGGAGGGGGCCTCGCCTTCTTAATAGCTGGAAATCAATCTCCGACAGTAGATATGCCCGCCATCAACTCAATTGTTGCGAACAATGTGCCTGGAGACAGTACAGATGTCCGACGGGGGACATTAAGATCCGCGACACACTTCGCGGCCAGCGAGACACCTGTGGCTCGAGACAGCAGAGTAAAAGGATAAAGAGTGACAAAGATACAGTGAGAAACATAAACCACATTATTTCTTTCTTTATTTTTTCTTTTTTTCTTCCTTTCTTTCTTTCTTTCTTTCTTTCTTTCTTTCTTTCTTTCTTTCTTTCTTTCTTTCACTCTTTCATTCTTTATTTATTTATTGACTTATTTATTTAATTCTTTATTTACTTATTTCTTTATATACTTATTTCTTTATATACTTATTTCTTTATTTACTTATTTCTTTATATACTTATTCCTTTATTTACTTATTTATTTATGTATGTATGTATTTATGTATTTACCTATTTCTTTATTTACTTATTTTTTCTTTCCTTATTTATTCATTTGTTTATTTATTTATTTCTTGTTTATTTATTTAATTTTTATTTCTTTATTTACTTATTTACTTACTTATTTATTTATTTATTTCTTTAATTAATTCTTTCCTTCTTCAATTATTTATTTATTTATTTATCTCTTTATTTATATATTTATTTATTTACTTCATTTATTCTTTCTTTCATGTATTCTTTCATTCTCTCATTCTTTCATTCTCTCATTCTTTCTTTCTTTCATCCTCTCATTCTTTCATTCTCTCATTCTTTCTTTCTTTCATCCTCTCATTCTTTCATTCTCTCATTCTTTCTTGCTTTCATTATTTCTTTCTTTATTTATTCCTTTCTTTCTTTATTTTTTCTTTCTTTCTTTCTTTCGTTACATATTTATTTATTTATTTATTTATTTATTTATTTAATTCTTTATTTATTTATTTATTTATTTCATTCTATCTTTAGTTCTTTCTTTCTGTATTTCTTTCTTTCGTTATTTATTTCTTTATTTATTTCTTTCGGTATTTATTTATGTCTTTAGTTATTTCTTTCTTTCTTTCGTTATTTATTTATTTCTTTATATCTTTCTTTCGTTATTTATTTATTTATTTTATTTTCATTTAGTTATTTATTTATTTATTTCATTATTTATGTATTTATTTAGTTATTTATTTCTTTCTTTCGTTATCTATCTATCTATCTATCTATCTATCTATCTATCTATCTATCTATCTATCTATCTATCTATCTATCTATCTATCTATCTATCTATCTATCTATCTATCTATCTATCTGTCTGTCTGTCTGTCTGTCTGTCTGTCTGTCTGTCTGTCTGTCTGTCTGTCTGTCTGTCTGTCTGTCTGTCTGTCTGTCTATTTGTCTGTTTGTCTGCCTCCATCCATCCATCCATCCATCCATCCATCCATCTATTTATTTTGCTGACAATTGTAACATAAAATATAATATAAACAGAAAAACTTCAGCTCGCCCCTGAAAGAGTAGAACTCGTGCTCAGGTGCGGATTCCTGAATTGAAATTAAGAAGTATATAATACAATTTGTTTTATGTCTACTACGCAATAAGAATAAATAAATATAAATTTAAATTTACAATTTTTCAATTTTTATAAAATCCATACATAACTTTTTAAAATTTAACACTAGAAATATTAGAATTGACAAGATTAGGATATTTAAATATAAATCTGTTATTTTATTGTGATTATAATTGGTTCGTTCGCGATTTTTCACTGGGAGATCCGCCCGCTTTCTCGGACTGCATAAAAACGAATTGGCGGTGAATGGCGATGATTTAGACCTATAGTCCTGTACAAATAATGCACCAGTAAGAGGTATTAAGAACACATTTTACTGATCTGGCCTTTTATCAAAGCATATCTGAAAATAATGTTCACCTTTCTGGATGCAAGATTCACATCGGTGTAGAAAAGTAATTCTGAAATACCTTATGCAAATCCCTATTTGTAATTTCGCTCGACATTCATATCATAATTCTGTGATTCAGTGCAAGAACCCTAGAAACCTCAAAAACGTAATTAATGTTATTAATACAGAACAATTGTTTGTATACATCTGAAGTCTGATTAGTGTAAAATGTAACTAGTCAGCGATGTATGCAATGGAGGAGGAAAGGTTCTGGCGATGCGTTACTAGTACAACACAAAGTTTCAGTATCAATTTGAGAAGCGTTGTTGAATGTCATGAATTCACCTACAGAACAGAAGGTGTGAGAAATTAAGTATTCTTTAATTTGACCCAAAATAATCTTATGTTTTGAGTTTCATTTTTTATATCGATAGGGAGGCTATTAAAAGTTTTTAGTGACATATAACGCACTCCTTTTTGATAGCACGATAGACTTGCCGATGGAGTATGAAACTCATTTTTGACGTGTATTTATGCTATGAACTGTTGAATTAGTTACAAAGTTTTCACGATTACATACGAGGAAGATTATTAATGAAAAAATTATACTGATAAGCCATGGGCATTATTTCTAGTTTTTTTTAAATAATCCTACACGATTCCCTAGATTTGACATCTACTAATATTCTAATTACTCTTTTTTGTAGTAGGAATATACTGTTACTATATGTGGAATTTCCCCAGAATATTATTTACTCTTTTTTGTAGTAGGAATATACTGTTTGGAATTTCCCCAGAATATTATTCCAAACTCATTACCGAGTGGAAGTATGCGAAGTATATTGTTTTTAAGGTATTGATATTTACTATCTTTTGCATAGATCTAATAGCAAAACTTGCTGAATTTAGTTTGGGGTAATTTCTTTAATATGATTATTTCAATTTAATAAATTATCGATTTTTAAGCCAAGAAATTTGGTTGTTATTGTTTCTAATAGGAACCTATTGTTAATTATTGCGCTAGAAATTTGCGACGTTGAATTTTGACAGGATTTAAATTGAATTTTGTTAGTTTTGTTACAATTTAATACTAATTTATTTACTGAGAACCAATCACATATTTTGAAGAGAATTTCCTCTGTTGAAGATTGAAATGTGTTGGAGTGGTTAGTTGTAATTACTAGGCCTATACTTGTCATCTGCAAACAATATGGGATGACCTATATCTGTTATTAAGGGGGCAAGATCATTTATGAAAACTAGAAAAAGTAAGGGACCTAATATTGATCCTTGAGGAATTCCATTATTAATAGTTTCTTATATCGAGGTAGATTTCATAGTTGTATTGGTTTCGACTTTATTTTTTCTATCTATGAGATACGAGTGAAACCATTGGTTAACTAAACAAACCCCTTATTGCGACTGTTGTATTGGCCTAAATATCCTCATCAGAGATAGAAGAGAGATGACAACGTACTGCATTGCTATCACATACACCGCATACAATTTTTTTTAACTTCGATTTTCTCAGAACAAGCTGTATTAGGGTTATAGCTTTCTTGCACTGAACCACAAAATTGTGTGCTCAATATGTACGGTCTTACTAATAAACCGTGTACGATATAATTTTAATACGAGATTTATACAGAGTTGGGCCAGAAAAGTTACTAATAAACCATGCACAAACGATGGATATATAAGCAGCCTGTAATTATATTTGGGAATTGCTTTGCTGTACGTAGTTGCACACACGAAAACCCGTGTTTAAGTGTTGTATACAGAGAAAAAATGACCGTCTTTCTAACAGCTATTCGTATCGATTGTCATTTTATGATGATCGTTGCAGTGTAATCACAGAATAACATATCAAAGAGCAAAGAATAATTAGAATAATATTGCTGTCGCTGTACTCTTTGATTAAAATATTGCTTGGTAATCGATCAGGCTCTTATTATAGTTTTCTTGGAGTATAAGGACGAAGATGAAGGTAAATATTGAAGTTGTACTTCAATTCACAAACATCCTTGCAATCCAAACCACAATCATAAACACAATCACGTACAACATAAGCGTTTAACGTAATTATATGTATTCTAGAATTTCCTGTTCGTTTTTAATTTTGTTTTTTTATAACTTATTGCCTAGTATTGTAACTTACGGCAAATGTTTCGAAATTGTTACTCTTTAACTTCTCTTGATATTTATACAATCAGTTGCTTATTTTTTTAGATGTTTAGTCATTTTCTTTAATCACTAATATATTAGGCAGTTAATATATTGCATTAATAGTTTTGTGATCTGATCTTCCTACTTGTATTTTAACACCTCCACTCTTTTGTATATTTGAATTTGTGTTTTTTGTAATTGAATCGGCTATTTGTTAAACCACATGAGTTACAGAAAATAAGTTTAGAGAAAAATAGAAACAACTACCTATAGTAGCCTGATGGCCTTACATCTACCAGGTTAAATAAATAAATACTAAATACTAATAACAACTTCAGTATCCTGATAAAATATGGAGTGTATTGTTTTTTGTAGTGTGTAATATATTATTATACTGGTTTCAATCAATTTATATTGTTATTTTTATTTCATATTCAAAATGATTCATATCATTCACAAATTAAATTCAAAATATCATACCCGACTTAAAAAAAAAGTTATTCGAGAGTAATTAATTTTCATACCAGTGCGTCACGTGTTTAATGACAATGTATGAGTACAGACATATCTTTAGTTTACAATAAGAAAATAACATAAATTGTATATTATCCCTCCAAAAAAAAAACGGTGTTTCTTGCTTTGAGATCTCTCTTCAAGGACTTTTTCTCTTTATATCATGCACTTCTACAAGTCCTTGAAGGTACGTAGATATATATCTTGTTCATTTTTGCATTCAAATGACGTATTCTTATTAAAAATGTCTATTCTACCGGTACAGGTACTTTCATAGAACACTGTTGATTATTTTTTCTTCTACAGAACTCTTGGAACTACACTCACTGTCCAACACCTTGACAAAGAAGTGCATGATAGTAAATGCGTCATGGCTGCACTGATGTAATTTGAAACAACTCAATATTTTAAGATTTTATAGAATGCTTAGTAATGATCGGACTCATGTTGTTTTGACTGGGAATGATGCGTCTACCCATAGTGCTTCCTATAATACCGGTAACTCATTTTCGTAAAAATGTGGACTCATGTGGTTTTACAAATGACCGATTCAATTGTATTTGAAAATTTATTTCTATGTCTTATTTACTTCTCTGTGCAATTATTTTTTGTATATTCCTATTTGTATTCTGGTTTTGTGGTAGAAAACGCCATCAGGCCTTAACTATATCTATTAAAAATGATTGAATGTATGATTGAATGGATGGATGGACGAATGCACGAATCAATGAACGAATAAATGAATAAATAAACAAACACACAAGCAAATAAACCAATCAATCGATCAATCAATATTATAAACATAGCTTTATTCACAATACGGTAGTGAATACTATAATATGTAGACTGCAGACCAGGGATGTTAAAGCGCCTGCACTGCGTGCTTTCAAGAACCCGCAAACATTTTATTAAGGGATTATGTACAGTGTACAGCAGTAAAATGTTTGAAAATATTCAACATTTTTTTCCTCCATTACTGTATCTTATACAATAATTAAAATTGGTATATGTAAAACACTATGTGAAAAAAAAAATATATTTTACGATTAAAAAATATATTTATATATTTTTTTCTTTTAAAAATTCAAAACGGTGGCAGTTCACTGTGCAGTGATGAAGCGTTTCCCTCATGACTCATAAACTTGTTAACTTTTTCATGTTCTCTCTCTTTTATTTTTTGCTGCAACTCATGTTTACAATATCATGCTCTTTCAACTACATTCCTTAATAAATAATATTTTTTTTTATTTTGTGTTAGAAGAAAATACTGATGTTTTACCATTTATAAAATTCATTTATTTTTTATCGGACAATCTACAATATCAGAGGTAGAGAAGTAACTTTGCATCACATTGTAGATATGATATGTATAAATACAAAGAAAAAATTTCATCACATAATTTTGGATACTTTTTGAGTTATGAAGGAAACGCTTCATCATTGCACAGTGAATTTTGAATTTTGAAAAAAAATATATATAAATAATTCTTTTAATCGTAAAAATATTTTTATGATCAACCATGCCGAAATGTAGTAATTATACACCTGGTAGTAGCCCTTTAATGCACCTCATTAAAGTACACCTATTCATTATAATTCAGTTGTTCAGCCAATGAGAAATCACCCTTGTACCATTATAAAACCGCAAGTATCGATTATTCTCGGATATGCAATCGAAAGACAATTAGCGAAAAGTCACGGAGGCTGGAAATCCAATACTGTCGCAGAAGGTTATGTTCTGTTACTATAATAATTAGCGTTAATTGTAAATAATATTCAAATAAATTCAATTTTTCATCTCGTTTTTCAATTCTAAATCAATTTCCAGGTTATATCAAGCCTAATGTTCATGTTATTCTGTAGATTATATCAAGGTCAATGACATTCGTGCCTCGGAAAAAATCAATACTTTCGCGTCTGCGCACATCTCACAATTCAGGTCAGTTCCGGTCCTCACATAACCATAACATGAATACTTCTGAATAATTTCAAGTTAGAAATATGGTAAGCATAGAAAGTGGTATGAAACTTGCCTATAATGGTAATTAAGACGCTCGTATGAAAATTATGAAACTCGCTTGCGCTCGTTTCATAAATAAACATAATCACGTCTTAATTACTACCATTATAGGCTCGTTGCATAATGTACTATTATCGTATAGCAGAAGGACAGTGATTTACACATACTAATTGTCATTATTGTACAAGATACAGTAATGGAGGGAAAAAAATGTTGAATATTTGCAAAATTTTACCCCTTAAGAGCGACGATTATAGTTTATCTTGACTATTACACTCTTACTACGTCATACTACTTTGACCAATAAAACTGCACGGAAGGACGTATTTCAACCAATCATGGCTGCTTATCGCACAATTTTATCGCGTCCCTAGCATTTTTTTAATTTTATCGCGTCCCTAGTATTTGTTTCTTTGTTTGCCAACATTTGAAACTGCGCTGGTCTGGACGTCAAAAAAAAAAAAGATATATATATATATATATATATATATATATATATATATATATAATTATAAATCACTCCAGTCGATGCACAGCAGTTTCAAATATGACTCACATTGGCATTCAAGAACAAGAATTAATAAAAATCACTGATCATACCTATGCATCTTCTGAAATCCGATTTACAAATAAATGAAGAGCGCCATTCGGAAATCCTGAATAAGTTGAATACACCATGTAGGCCTAAATCAACGAGTTCCACTTCTATTACGCACACGTCCAATATAACATCAATTGAACCACCAACCACATTCGAATTTGAAAACTGTACATTCAATAATTATTCTTTTTTTAATTATTCATGTTTATTTATTATGTCATCGTCGTTAATTAAAACTTTTCTAACACTTGTATATATTAGTTAGGTTATGTTATAGCTTCTGCTATATGATATTATGGATAGTCACGTATCAGAGATTGTTTAATATTAAGATTTATTTAAAAGTCATCTGTCAAGTGACGTTGATTACTGGGATTCGGATAATTGAAGTGGAATGTTGCATTTTAATAAAAATGAAACTGAATCAACAAAGCCTTCTTGACTAGTAACTTTGCCATCGTGTATAATAGATCGAGAACTTCTCAACGAGAAGGCATTGCTCACTACTGCCATCTAGCATGCATCTAGCGTAATATTTTTAATGCTGAGATGGTACAATAATACATTTGAAGACAGTTGTATTTTCGTAAGTCAATTAATATTTTATTGTATTGGAGTACTTCGTTACTTCTAATCTTTATATACTTTCTTCTAATCGTGTAATAGTCAATTAAATCCCACTCGAGTTTTGATTTTCTCTAGATAAATCAAAACGTCTAGTGAGATTACTGTTGATAAAAAAATGAACCTTGGTGGATTTGTATTGCTTGCAGTACGAGCACGCAGTGAGGTCGCTTTGACGTCCCTGCTGTAGATCATTGCAATCAGATTCGAAGTATTTTAGTCGCTTGAAATCGCTAATTGTAAGTCCTAACGGTTTTAGATTTTCTATAAAACCATACGCAACAAATCGTTTAGAATTGGTGCTGTAAAGCTTTCCATTCAGGATTTAATAAACCCTATGCTGCATGTAATCCCAGCATGTCACTTGCGGCTTGATTTTTCTATTAACCCCACCCTTCAATTCAGTACTTAATTGCAGAAAGGCTTTATGAACAAGCAAACAGATTTGGTAGGTGGCGGTAGTGCAGCTCTGTGTAATTACGGTTTAGGGCCCACGAGAGTTCCGTAACGAGTGTTGCATACCACAAGGGGCAGCTAAACACTATGCCGTTCCGAGTCCCACAGGCACAAACCCCATTTCCATCAAGCGAACCCTGTTAAACAGAACAATTTATTTTTGAGTTTAGAGCAGAAATGAAAGAAAAGATTTATGCCCCTGTGGTACCGTTGGGCGATTTGAAATGTGAACATTTAACGTCAAAGATATGGGTTCATGCTATATCGAAATATTAGAGATGTATTTTTTTCCTGTGATTTCTCAAATTTTTATTTTATTTATTTTATTGCTAGTAAATTTGAAATGAATACAAGTCAATAAATACAATGAAAGAGAAACTAGCCCACTCCTGAATGAGTACCATAGAAGTGGGTAAAGTCAATCAGTGAGTGTATAATCGATCATTTGCGGTTTTTATTGAAAATGATATATTCTCTCAGTTATTTGTTAAAATTTTGTTATGCTAACTTCTATGCCTGACATTGCAAATGTAAGCAGGAGGGTCAACAAAAAGCCTGCGGATGCCAACAATAGGAACACAGTGTAATTACTGTCGAAGTGAAAATGGTTGTTCTGAACTTTTTCTCTTGAACAAAAAGAAAGTCTTATAAACTCTATATTATCATCAGCAGTGAAAGGAGACAGGAAGTATACGTAAGTACTTTTGGTTGAGATTGTATCCTGAAATAATAGTTTTGCAGTTCGTAAATGTTAGTATTGAAACTTATTATTTTAAGAAAACTTGTATCTTTGTAGGGTTAAGTCGATCATGCCATCGACCTACTCGAAGCAGATAAGACCAGCAGGAAGAATAAATTATTCACCGAAATACGTCCAACCGACACTTATAAACAGAAAAGTGTCATAGTATAGCTTATATTGATGAGATAGTGGGGAAAGAAAAATACGAAATTATGGTGAATTTCTTGCGTAAGAGAAGCACTGCCAAAGTAACGTATTTTGTATACCCCTCTGTATCTGACGATGGGAGCAACGTAATTTCTAAAGTGACATGAGGAGGGGAAGATTTCAAATAACATCTGACATAAACCTAAGCAATGTTGAATAGCATTTTAGATTGTAATTGAAGGGTGGTATTTCAATGTAAATCTTGAATTCTTAAATCTTTGTTTGTTGGTATGTGAAGTATTAAAATGTTTTTATGATTTATAAATTGGCAATCATAGTCACTTTTGTACAGAGGAGACCTATAGGCCTAATTGTATCGAATTGTATGATCACAGTAACAAAAGATACACTATGTAAACCTATATGCATATATAGTAGATTATTATTTTTTCTACATCCTTTATAACAAATAAAATATATGTAATATACTTAATTTGTTTTTTTAAAAACATAAACAGTGGTCGACTTTACTCCGAAATATTTTAAAACCGATCTTAAACTAAAAATTCAGTGGTGATCGACTTTATCCTGTTTAAGTACGTAACTTCGATCCTAAGTCAAATAAAAAAATCCGTCTTTGATAGATTGTAATTCACTTCTTGTAACTTGCCTTCATAAGTGAAGGATATGACGACAAAATGCTATTTCCTGTGAAAATTCGCTCCATTGCATAACCTCAATATCATAAAAAAATTGAAAAATTTTGATCGACTTTAGTCTCTTCTACGGCAAGACTTGTGCTCAGGAGGGGATTCCAATACAGACAAAAATAAAATTAAACTTGAGAGTGAATACAGATTAAAAAGTGTTTAATATGTTTAAACGCAAACTATAAATCCAATACAATTTTTTTTATTAATTTGGAGAGGATTCGTAGTTAAAATAAGATTGGAATAAAATTTGTTTAATAATCTGGAACCTTGACTCATGCTATGATAAAAAGCTCCATTGGTTTTACATTTTGGTTCAGACAAACGCAGAGAATTCATATTTTTAGTTCTATATTTATGTATATACCTTTCAAAGTTATTAAAATTTCTATGAAAATATTTTAATGAGCTAAAATAATACATTTGTTTAATGTTGAAAACTTTGAAATGTTTAAACAATTCAGTTCATTAATCTTTCTGCTTTTTTAAACAAATTTTAATACTTTTTTCTGTAGTAAAAGTAACGGATAAAGGTAGGATTTATAACTTCCATCCCAACCTATAATACCATACATAAGTATAGATTGAAATAATGCTAAATAAATTATGCGTAAACAGTTAATTGACAAAATATTTCTTAGAACAACAAAGTAACATAATGTTTTACATAATTTATTACAAATATAATGAATATGATTATTCCATTTTAAATGATTATCAATAATTATACCTAAGTATTTAACCTCATTGACTTCATTAATAAAATTGAGCAATTGCAATTTATATAGGAACAATCGGAATTAAGCATTTTAATTTGTAATATAGATGAAATTGTTTTATTACCTTTATTATTTAACATCTGCTTGGAAGATTTAGTAGAGAACTGTTTTCAGAACATTGGAGGGGTGACGGTATGAGGAAGAAGAATAAAGTGCATAAGATGTGCTGATGATATGACGTTACTAGCAGAAGAGGAAATGATACTAAAGGATATGCTACTGGTGCTAAATGACAGCTCTAAACAGTATGGGATGAAGATAAATGCAAATAAGACGAAGAGCATGGTCATAGGAAGAAAAATACAGAAGATAAAATTGTGACTTCTAAACGAGGCAGTAGAGCAAGTGGACAGCTTCAAATACTTGAGGTGTACTATAAGCAGTAACATGAGCTGCTACCAGGAAGTCAAAAGGAGGATAGTAATGGCAAAGAAAGCTTTTAATATAAAAGGAGCATTTTCTGCGGACACCTTGAAAAAGAACTAAGGAAGATTCTAGTGAAGTGCTTTGTATGGAGTGTGGCATTGTATGGGGCAGAAACATGGACATTACGACGAAATGAAAAGCGAATAGAAGCATTTGAAATGTGGATATGGAGAAGGATGGAAGTGGACAGACAGAATAAGATATGAAGCTATGTTGGAAAGAGTGGGTGAAGAAAGAATGATGCTGAAAGTGATCAGGAAGAGGAAAAGGAATTGGCTGGGTCACTGGCTGTAAAGGAACTACGATGAAAGAGTAATGGAATGTACTTCGGTACATTAAAATAATAGATATGAAAAAAAACTGCCTACTGAAAGATGAAGTGGAAGGAATGGTGAACGGGAGAAGAGTTCGGGGTAGAAGAAGAAGATATCAGATCATAGACAACATTAAGCTATATGGATCATATGAGGAAACGAAGAGGAAGGCAGAAAATAGGGAAGATTGGAGAAAGCTGGGTTTGCAGTCAAAGACATACCCTTAGGCAGAACACTAAATGAAATTAAAACGAAAAAATCCTAGTGTTACCTCCACCTAACAAAATACAATATGTACAAAATAAACAGGCAAGCATTATAAAACACACATTTACACATGTAAACAGTGTACTAAAGTATATAGAATATAGGCTACTACGGGTTATCCTTACGTTAAAGGGTTATGCAAGTGGAGCTAAATGACAGCTGTGAGCAGTCTGGGATGAAGATAAGTGCAACCAAGACGAAAACCATGGTTGTCGGAAGGAAAATAAAAATAGATGAAGGTGCGAATACTAAATTAGGCAGAGGAACAAGTGCACAGTTGGGGTGTGCTGTAAGCAGTAAACTAAGCTGCTGCCAGAAAGTTAAAAGGAGAATAACAATGACAATGAAAGCTTTTAACAAAAAAAGAATCGTCTCCTGCGGACCTCTGAAAAAATAACTAAGGAAGAGACTAGTAAAGTGCTTTGTGTGGAGTATAGCATTGTATGTAGCAGAAATATGTCACGACGACGTGAAGAGAGATGAATAGAAGCACTTTAAATGTGGATATGGAGGAGAATGGAATGTGTGAAGTGGGCAGACAGAATAAGAAACGAAGCTGTGTTGGAAAGAGTGGATGAAGGAAGAATGTTGCTGAAACACATCAGGATGAGAAAAGGGAATTGGGTTGGTCACTGACTGAGAAGAAACTACCTACTGAACGATGTACTTGAAGGAATGGTGAACGGGAGAAGAGTTTGGGACAGAAGAAGATATCAGATGATGGACGACATTAAGATATATGGATCATATGCGGAGACTAAGAGGAAGGTAGAAAATAGGAAGTATTGGAGAATGCTGGGTTTGCTGTAAAAAACTTCCCTTTTGACAGAACACTTACTTACTAACAAATGACTTTTAAGGAATCCGTAGGTTCATTGTCGCCGTCACATAAGCCCGCTGTCGGTCCCTATTCTGTGCAAGATTAATCCAGTCTCTACCATCATATTCCACCTCCCTCAAAGCCATTTTAATATTATCCTCCCATCTACGTCTCGGCCTCCCTGAAGGTCTTTTTCCCTCCGGCATCCCAACTAACACTCTATATGCATTTCTGAATTCGGCCATACGTGCTATATGCCCTGCCCATCTCAAACGTCTGTATTTAATGTTCCTAATTATGTCAGGTGAAGAATACAATACATGCAGTTCTGCGTTTATGTATGTACCCCTTTGTTACTGATTATGAGAACAAAAAAAAGTAAAGGTGATAAACGTGCAAATTGGAAATATAAATGGAACATGTGAACAGCTTCAATTACATGCTGTTACCAGACAGTCAAAAAGAAGATAGGAATGACAAAGGAAACATTTTATAAAAGAGAAATTTTCTTCGGATCTCTGGAAAACAAAATTAGGGAAGAGACTAGTGAACTGCTTTCTGTGGAGTGTGACATTACATGGGGCAGAAACTTAATGCTCTCCCGTCTTTTGCATTTACTTACAATATGGACATAATGCTATTCAATATTATAAATAATTCAGTAATTTATTTAAATATTACAGTTTACCATTAAAATTCGGACTGCTCTCTTCGTGGACCTTTCGATTTAAGATATTTATAAATTAAAAAAAAATATCTACCCTTAACTGAATTAGTAGGCTAAATAGGATCTAATTAAAGTGTAAGTTAATAAGGGTAAATGACTAAGTTTGGTGTACGACAGAAAAATGAGTGAATTGGTATTCCAGAATTGACATGAGGACTTAGGTAAATCTCTGCCATTAAAACTCATTCCTAATGGCTCCAACCGCTATTTTATTGATATGATTTTCGCTAAGATAATGGAACGGGTTCAAACTCAAACCGTGGTGTAAGAAAATAAGAACATTTTAAAAATACAATTTAAAATGTTATACAGTGCTTTAGGATCCATACCACTACGTTAAAAGTTTTATTAGTAGCGTCTCGTATCTTCGAAATAATAATTGCCACTGAATATATATTTACTTGGTTATTTAGCGACTCTATATCAATCACTGAGTTATTTAGCGTGGATTGAATTGGCGATAACGAGATGGTATTTGACGATATGAGGCCGAGGTTTCGCCATAGATTACCTGACATTCGCCTAACGGTTGGGGAAAACCTCGGAAAAAAACAAGCCGTTAATCAGCTCTAGCAGGAATCGAACCCACTCCCGACCGCAACTCTGTATCAGCACTTAATATTTTAGGAGAAAAATTCGCTCCGGCGCCGGGGATCGAACCCGGGTCCTTTGTTCTACGTACCAAGCGCTCTGACCACTGAGCTACGCCGAATTCAATCCACAGCACCGGATCGAACTTTCCTCCTTCGATGTTTCCCTTTGTGGCCTGACTCCAAGTTAGGCATATATAATGTTGACGTGAATCCAATGTCAACTGCCATTATACTAGGAGCGCACTCAGCTGAGTGACTTGTTGGCCGGGAATCCGCAGTTATTATGCACTGCTAGCTGAGAGAATATTATGGATATATTAATTTGTCCTCAGTGGTCAGAGCAATTGGTACATAGAACCAAGGACCCGGGTTCGATTCCCGGCGCCGGGGTGAATTTTTCTCCTAAAATATTGTGTCAATATTACAGATAAATTCTGTAGGACAAATTAATATATCTATAATATTCTGTATCAGCAGACAAACACGCTACCGCCTGAGCTACGCCGGTGGTACTGTGAATATTCCTTTGGCCACAATGAGTAATGGAACACGCGTTCTTCTCCCGCTCTCTTCTGATCTAACCCGACATTCGTTGAGGGAGATAAAGAAGGATAATGTTTTTGTATGTGCCCGCTTTTCTTGATATTTTTATTCCTTATTTCAGACTTGGTAGTAGGGGACATCTACCAAGGAACAACTTCCGCTTTCTTCTGGACGAAAAGACTTTCACCGATGCCACAGAATCCCATCTTTCATCCCTTGTGTCCACGAAGGAGATAGCCCCGGGGGTAATAAATAATCGACCCCCACCATTTTCATTTTACCAAGCGAATCTTTTCACCCCTTGCCCCCTTCGGAAACCCAGCCTTTTTCACGGAACCGACAGCTTTAAAATCGATCGGATGTCAGGCAAAACGAGTGAGGAAACAATAAGAAGAGGGGTGGGACATTTAAAGAACGTGCCCAGAATCTGCCGATGTTGCTGTTACAGCAAGACACCACCACTCAACGTGGAATGAGATACACTCCCATGATAACCCATTCCCCCATCCACAAGGGAGTCGGGGAGACTCGGTCTCTAGTGTAAAGAGCATGGGTTTGATCTCCGTGAGATACAAATGACTTTTGTGCGAGATCGTGCGTATTTGCTTGTTTTCCGCACAGAACCAATACGCGGTAAGTGTGAAATACCACATTCAGTATTCTCAACGTAACACACATAACAATTTCCCTCTTCTTACCGCTTAAGCGCGACATTCATTTTACTGCTTTAGGCTTTTAACATATTATTTTTAGAGACGTTTAACATAGTAATAATTATAAATTGGAAACTTACCACTGCACTTTCACCTAAATTGCAATGTTAATTATTGTTTTTAAATATTTGCAAAAATTAAGTAACGTCTACTACTCCACGAAACTTATTGCATTCCTGATACAAGTAACATTAAGGAAGCCGTGGAAAAATCAACAAGATTCCAGATGCCGATGTTATCACTGCAATATGTTATATAAATAATATTGTTAAAATATTAAAATGAAAAATAAATCATTACATAACCTTACCGTTTGTTTTAAGTTCGCATTTATAGACTGGGGGAGAAAAAAAAAGACAGACGTATATCACGGCTTGTTGGAGTATAGTAAACACAGAAAACATTTTATAGCAAAAATGTTGAAGAAAGATATTTTGGCTTTCCGAAGTTGCCGTCATTAAACAGAAACCAACATGGAGATTTCATTGCACCTAATTAGAAATTCGTCTTTCAGGCATGTAATAAACGATCTTCGCACAAAATAATGTACGATACACGAGCGGTATATTTGTTTTCATGTTCTAGGAAATTAAAAAAGCTCAACTACGTTTCGCTTTTTCAATCTTTACCTCGAACATGAAAAACGTCAACATACTGCTCTTGTAACGTATATTACTATTGTTTTCGCCGTAATATCACAGTCTAGTAAATACAGTCACGAGGCTAAATATGCAAACATAGATAGTTGCTCACCACCAGGATCGCTACTATCGCCTCATCACAGACTCTTTCCCTAGCAGACGTTAAAATATATTCTACTTTCGATATCGTGTTCTTTTGAAAAAATTAACACCTTCCTCCCACTATTGAAATATGAAATATATAAGGTTTATGTATTATTTTCATAAAATAAATATTATATTCTATAAACTCACCTTCCTGGATCTTTCGGAAGAAGGATAACTCTAACCTATTTTTCTTACACTTTATAGTACTACAAATGTCTCCTTGTCCCATATTATTATTCAATATTATTGTATTTTAACCATTTACAGTTATTACAACCGATAACGACCATTTCACAGTTTACATAGCTTTTCACAAAATTGCGAATACTGCACAGTCAATGCCTTTTCGATCTAGACCAGGCCGTAATGTTTGTTCGGGTTTTCTATTTCAGTGTATGGAGCTCAGTGAAATATTATATTATAACTTTATTGCTTATCATTGCTAAGCTTTATTTAGTGTAATGTGTCCATAGGTTCCGTTTACTTCTTGTTGCATAATATGTTGCAGAAATAATTACAAAACTGTGTTATTTTAATGTGAAGAGAATTTTACATGTTAACATAATATGTTCGCGTCAACATTTTAAGTTTAGAATAGAAGCTATTTTGAGGTTTAATAAAAAGAATTTATATTGTGATTTTAATGTAGCACATCTACCTTCCTTAATTTTAGACAAAAGATTTACCATGCTCCTATGAAATCAGTGTACGTACAATTTGTTACTTCGTCCCTTGAGTAGTAGATAAATACAATAATTCAGTACTCAATTGTAGTATTAAAATACAGGAAAATTATATATGACATTATGCTTAATTATAATGTATAATTGCGAATTTAGGAATATAAGTTAAATGTAGTAAACATAACCTATAATTTTCATATGAATGGCAAGGCATTGGAGATCACTAAATTTAGACAGAAAGGTGCTACTGGTACAGTAAACATAACCTATAATTTCAACATATCTAAATATACGTACGGTGGAATTAAAAATTATTGAGTCGTGCATAAATGAATGTACAAGAATTTCGTAATATTTAATCGAAATAAAGGCAGGTAGTACACATACGAACAACGTAATTTTCACACCATAAATAATATTAAACCTTAATTCGCAAGTGAATTATGTCTGAAGTGTCTCATAATCATTGTTTTAAATTTTATTCATGGAATTACACTTCATTTTAGAGAAACATAGGTCTAATACTCGTATGTTACTGTTTCTGCATTCCAACTAATTTATATGGTTGAAACGCCGCCCTTCGTGATCGGGTTAAGCGAGTTACATGGTCTGCCTTACGGCCTGTATTAGATCACGATGGCTGTGGCATAGTCTATTGTTCCTAGTACTCACAGAACTCCAAGCGGCTAGTAACTATCGCGAGAATTGAAAAAAAAAAAAAATCATCCCAAGCTTCGTGACTGTATATAGTAGACTGTGGTAATATGTAAGCACGTGGCGCGGCTGAAGAAGTGATGTCCAGCTGAAATTCCACCATAACAAAAAAGATATTATAGCACAGAGGATGTGTTCAAAGTTGAAAATAGGGTAGCAGCAGGAACAGCAGAACCAGTAGGCCTATTATTATAGTAGTAATAGTAGTATAGTTCGGATTAGCTTACTTAATACCTTAATGGTGAAACCTAACCGTTTGTCCCGTTAATACATATGCTAGTGGATTATGGTGATTTTCTTGTTTGAAGGTTGAATTTTCTTTTGCCAACTTCGTTTCGAATTTCGATAATGAGAAATACTGCAACTGGTAGTGATTTTCGAACTGTTATGTTGGCAGCAAAAACAGCTGTTCTCGGTAGTAAAAATTCTGAAAATTCAAATTGTTGTAGAATTCTGAGCCTAGTACTCGAAGCTACTGAAACATACTAATAATTAATTAATATCAGTATTATATTATTACATAATAGTTATTTTCTGTAGCGCTGTTGATCGATCAAAATATTGAATCGATTAACTATTTGAATTTAATTGATTAATCGATAGATTAATCGGAGTTTTGATCGAGTTGAAAAAATGTTTTAATGTACTGTATTAGCTACACAATTATTGTTAAATATAACTTGTGTTCGGTGATAAACATAAGTATTAAACGTTGTATTGTTATATTACAAAACAACTATTTTAATTACTAACACATTTATTATGAGGCTTATAATTTATTGTGTCAATTTCTCCTGGAATTTTTGAGACAAACATAAATAACAAAAAGTATGAAGATTCACTTAGCTAATACTGCTTCATCCATGATTCTAAATATGTGAGTGCATTCACATGCTCCGAATTAAGTGCCGCTCTACGTAAAGTAACAATGTTTCCTGCAACATTAAACACAAAAAAAAAACTTTTTTTCTGTCAAGCACTTCTCCACAATCGTTAAATTTAAATCCAAACGTTTCACCAAGTTTACATCTCAAATTCTCATAAGACATAATGGAGTTTACACTTTTCACGAATCATAGAAAAGTGATTTTTTTCTTTATCAAACTAAAAACACAACCTTCATATACAAAATCATTACAGAAACTGAAACTGCAAAAGTACAGCGGTCGAAACAGAAGACTGGCCCTTGTTTTAATCGAATTACCAGATTTTAGAAAGAGAAGAAGGTAGTTACGCTGTCATTTACACACAGTGTAGAAACGGCTATTTTATAAGGGATGAGGGGGACGAATAACAGTACTATTGTGCTTTTAAGTAAGCAATTTCCGAGCGAGAAATGTTGCCAGAATTTTTAGTATGAGTTTGTATTAACAAAATTATAATTAATATCAACTACAACCGATTAATTTTAATCGACTCGATTATTCGATTAAATATTTTTGATTGATTAATCTTATAACAGAAATTGATCGGTTAATCTATTAAATCCCGAAACACTAATTTTCTGTGTTGTGTTATGGTTACAATTCAAGATTATAGTCAGATAGTGAAAGTAAATATAACATAGGCCTATGGTGTGATACATGCACTTGCGTGATCGATAGAAAATCCGCACGGAGACAGCAATTATAATTAGAATAGCAAAATTATGAGGAATAAGTAAGTATTCTTAAGTATACATTTCAAAGTGGCATTCGGTTTTCGGAGTTTGTACTAATCATTGCACGTGATCAAACAAAATATATTTTTAGGTTAGGTCTCGTGAATCGTAAACTGTTTAGTCAAAGCAATGAATTTCATGTTGTCAGACAAAATACATTTTAATATTAGATCATACTAATCTACTAATTTTCAACATAATGTGCGAGAAGTCCAGGAAGAAAATATAGGCCTCTCTTTCACAAATTATTGAACTATTTAGAAAACACCTCCCAACATAAAGATGAAATGTAGTAAATAAGTAAATAAGTAAATAAGCAAGTTATCGTTATTTTCAATAGTATATTATTATTTTTACTATTATTATTACTATTTATTAGGGATCATCAGTGCGGTTTTAGGCGCAATAATTCGAATATTGATAAAAAATAGGAGTCTAAGGGTACAGTACATCATTCATTCATAGATTTCAAAAAGGCATATGACTCGGTTAAGAGAGAAGTCTTATATAATATTCTTATTGAATTTGGTATTCCCAAGAAACTATTTCGATTAATTAAAATGTATCTCAGTGAAACTTACAGCAAAGTTCATATAGGCCAAATTCTATCTGATGCTTTTCCAATTCACTGCGGGCTAAAGCAAGGAGATGCACTATCACCTTTACTTTTTAACTCCGCTCTAGAATATGCCATTAGGAAAGTTCAGGATAACAGAGAGAGTTTGGAATTGAAAGGGCTACATCAGCTTCTTGTCTATGCGGATAACGTGAATATGTCAGGAGAAAATTCACAAACGATAAGGGAAAACACGGAAATTTTACTTCAAGCAAGTAAAGCGATAGGTATGGAAGTAAATTCAGAGAAGACAAAGTATATGATTATGACTCGTGACGGGAATATTGTACGAAATGGAAATATAAAAATTGGAAATTTATCCTTCGAAAAAGTTTAAAAATTCAAATATCTTGGAGCAACAGTAACAGATATAAATGACCCTGGGAAGGAAATTAAACGCAGAATAAATATGGGAAATGCCTGTTATTATTCGGTTGAGAAGCTTTTGTCATCTAGTGTGCTGTCAAAAAACCTGAAAATTATAATTTATAAAACAGTTATATTACCGGTTGTTCTTTATGATTGTGAGACTTGGATTCTCACTTTGAGAGAAGAACAGAGATTAAGGGTGTTTGAGAATAAGGTTCTTAGGAAAATATTTGGAGCTAAGACGGATGAAGTTACAGGAGAATGGAGAAAGTTACAGAACACAGAACTGCACGCATTGTTTCTCCCCTTGACACAATTAGAAACATTAAATCCAGACGTTTGAGATGGGCAGGACATGTAGAACGTATGGGCGAATCCAGAAATGCATATAGCGTTTTAGTTGGGAGACCGGAGGGAAAAAGACCTTTGGGGAGGCCGAGAAGTAGATGGGAAGATAATATTAAAATGGATTTGAGGGAGATGGGTTATGATGATAGAGAGTGGATTAATCTTGCACAGGATAGAGACCGATGGCGGGCATATGTTAGAGCGGCAATGAACCTGCGGGTTCATTAAAAGGCAATTGTAAGTAAGTAAGTAAGTATTATTATTACTGTTATTATTATTATAAAAATGACGCAAATACTCTATTTTTTTAATATATCGTATTGTTTTGTGCATTATACAGTTTGATAATCTGGTTGTCGATCTTTCTCCTTTACCTTAATTATTCATCCTCCGTTCCAGAAGAGTATGTGCCATATAGTTGCCCCTCTCTCTACATGTCAATACAAGTCTAATGTTTTCCGTATTAACTGTAGTTCCTCTTTACTGTATGGTTAGTACTGTACTTTAATATTTAGCTCTCAGAAGCGCCGGAAGAGTCCGCCACTGTGCATAAAAGTGGGGAGGGTACATGGAGAGCCGGGACAAATTGTGCCGAATCTGCAGTTTGGAATTCGCGTGCTCGCTCTTTGTCTGTTACACAATGCGCCCCGCATACAGCTAGCTATACACCCTTTCACACCCGTCACGCAGCACTATTACCCATTTGGCACTTGTGTTGGTGAAGATGAAGTTATGGCTAAACCCACTTCCATGTGGCCGGCCGAAATCCGTCTTTTGTTTCTCGAGTGCTCAGACGAGTACATGGCGTCGGATTGCCATGGACACTTCGTCGAACACTGAATTTAAACTGCCTGTTATACAACCATCCGCGATTAGGGTAAGAAAACAACCGTGCTATCGAAATACTTCGCTCTCGTGAGTAGAATTTGTGCTGAGGAATACATATTTGTATTTATCTGACATTTCATTATCTACGTAGTTCTCCTCTCCTTTCCATTTGTCAGTATTTCTCAAGAACGACTCTCCTCTCCTCTCCTCTCCTCTCCTCTCCTCTCCTCTCCTCTCCTCTCCTCTCCTCTCCTCTCCTCTCCTCTCCCCTATTTTCTTCCCTCTTCTTCCTTGTCTTTCCTTGCCATTCGATACTTCCATTATTTTCCTTTTCATCCATGTTTACCTTCACCTTTTCTTCTATCCATTCTAACCTTTCTCCCAGTCTCTCGCGGCCCTTTTTTCTCTTTCCATTTCATTTTTTTAAGTTGCTTATTTAACGACGCTGTATCAACTACGAGGTTATTTAGCGTGGATGAGATTGTTGATAGCGAGATGGTATTTGGCGAGATGAGGTCAAGGATTCGCCATAGATTACCTGGAATTCACCTTACGGTTGGGGAAAACCTCGGAAAAAACCCAACCAGGCAATCAGCCCAATCCGGAATCGAACCTGCGCCCGAGCGCAACTTCAGACTGGCAGGCAAGCGCCTTAACCGACTGAACCACGCCGGTGGCTCCATTTCATTTTCTGGATGTGTTTATTGATTCATAACTTTCTGCCCAACGGCAGATCTTTCATTGCAAACCCAATATTCTCCAATCTTTCTTATTTTCTGCATTCCTCTTAATCTCTGCATATGATCAACATACCTTAATGTCGTTATTATCTCATATTATCTCCTTCTGCCCCGAACTCTTCTCCTTTCACCATTCCTGTAGGTAGATTCTTCTCGCCAGTGACCCAGCCAATTCCTTTTTCTCTTCCTGATCAGTTTCAGCATCATTCTTTCTTCACCCACTCTTTCCAACTCAGCTTCGTTTCTTATCCATTTCACACGCTCCATTCTTCTCCATATTCACATTTCAAATGTTTCTAGTCTCTTCTCTTCACTTCGTCGTAATGTCTATGTTTCTGCTCCATACAATGACACACTCCATACAAAGCATTTCACTAATCTCTTCCTTCCAGAGATTCTCAGAACATGCTCCGTTTTCTATTAAAACTTCCGTTGCCTTTGCTATCCTCTTTTTGACTTCATGGCAGCATCTCATGTTATTGCTTATTCCTACGTACCCCCCAAGTATTTGAAACTGACCACTTGTTTTACTGCCTCATTTAGAATTCGCACGTTTACCTTCTTTATTTTTCTTCCAATAACCATGATGTCGGTCTTGTTTGCATTTATCTTCTTCCCATACTGCTTACAGCTGCCATATAACTGCAGTAGCATATAGGCTACCTTAGTATAGGGTCTTCTTCTGCTAACAACGCCATATCATCAGCAAATGTTATGCATTTATTCTTCTTCCTCAAACTATCATCACTACCTTGTTCTGCAAATAGTTCTTCACTAAATCCTCCAGGTAGATGTAAAATAGTATAGGTGATAAAGGACAGCTTCGTCGTACTCCTCTCCCTATTTCACTTCCTTCTGTCTTTTCTTCTTCTATCCTGACTTTGGTTCGTTGTTTCATATAAAGTTAGAGAATAGCCTCTTGTCTTTCCAATCCACGCCTATTTTCTTCAGGATCCCCAACAGTTTATTTCAGTCCAATCTCTCAAATGCCTTTCCTAGGTCCACAAATACTATATATCATACTTCTTTATTCTTCCCTAGGTAGCTTTCACCTATTGTACATAGCTGATCAATTGCATCTCTCATATTTTTTCCGTTTCTGATGGCAAACTGCACTTCTTCCATTCCAACTGTCCTTTCAACTATCTACTGTTAAATCATATATCTATATGACTACTCGGACTGATATGTTGGGATATTTATTTTCTATTCTACGCCCCATTCAGAACTCATATTATACGTAGCTCTACTGCGATAAATAAGGTGATACAGATGTAGTTAAGAACACTACCTGCGTTCAGTGATTTCTTCATTTAAAAGCATATGCTCTATAATGAAATACAAGAAGTGTTGCAGTGTAAATACGGTATATATTCAGTTACTCGCTTACTACGCACCTTCCATCAAGTTCATTGAATTATTATGTAATGTGTGTGTGGTTTATTTTTGTTTTCTTTTTCACACTGCAAATGGGTAAATACCCGAGGGCAGTGGTAACTAATTACCCTCAATAATGACAATTAATAATAAGCACAATTAATAATAAATACAATTAATGAATAATAATAATAATAGTAATAAATAACAGTAGTAGGCCTATAATAAAATTCACGAGGAGCATCCTAAATTAAATAAGGCACGATCACTTAAAATAACATTCAAAGTAAATCTAATTTCCATCTTAACCCTAAGTTCGAACTAAAACCAACGAGTATATGTTCATACATGCACAAGCACCTTTCAGCACTACACTCATTTCGCTGTCAACTCACTCACTGCACTGGAACTACGACACATTTCACTGATACAATTCTGATTTCACTAACACTTCAAAAACATTTCAATGTTGAATTACTTTACTCTATCACTATAAACTATAAAACTTCACTGACAGAACACACTTCACTGACACAACACTGATGCAACATTTCAAATAAATAACATCAATTACACCCTTTAAAAAGTGTGCATAATAAACTACCGTCTATTAGTAAAGTCTATTTTTAAATACATTTTTGGTTATTGGTAAAGCCTTTAGTAAGTCTGCAGGTAAAGCATTCCAGTCCCTGATAGTACGATTGAGAAAAGAAAACTTTCCAGTGTCCGTCCTCTGTCTTCTTTCACTCAATTTATATGAATGGTCGTTCCTTGAAGAGTAATTTGGCGGCTGTAACCTATTAGCGAGGTTTTGCTATATTAAAATTAGATTGTGGTGTGTATGTAATAAACTGAATTGTCATAATATCATCCTGAATGATATAGGGACTATTATTGGACTATTTAGAGAAGATCAAAATTGAATTGTTTTTTCTGTACGAAGATAGAGTCTATCTTCGAAACTTAATAAAATTTCCATATTATTATTAATATTATTATTATTATTATTATTATTATTGTTATCCAAATATTGAAACCCTATTTCACCTTTGGTATATTAGGGTTGTAGTTTGTTACATGTGAAATACATTATGTAGAGATAATACACAATTTTAAAGAAGTAGTAGTAGGCATGAGTCATAGTTACAATATAAATGCACTAATAAATAGACAGTAAACAATACTAAATACGTTATGCAATAATTATATTCAGTTAAAACAAAGTTAAATATAATTAGAAATTATAACCGAAGGTGTAGACAGATTGCAAGAGTATTACATAAATTTGCGATTTTATACATAATTTTAAGCAATAGTAAAGAGATAATGCACAAAATTGGCTTAGTTACAAATTAAACACCTAATATATAGGTGGTTTGCGATAGTAAAGAAATAAAAACAAAATTACTTACGGTTAGAAACTATATACCTATCATCAAATGCTCAACAATAGTAAAATCTATAATACAAACATAGTTATTGTTGTTATTACTATTAGTATGTCCCAAAGAGAGACACCTTGTTTTAGATAGTGCATTAGGATTTTATAACATCATTAATTTACATACACTTAATAGCTACAGTCTTGCGTGGATGTGGTGTATAAACTCTGTGAATTGTTTATAACAACATTTTTTCCTAAGTAAATGGTAAAGAGGTGTGCAGTAATTTAAATTGCAGTCCGAGATATGATATCTTAGAAAGTGTCTTTTCCTTTCGAACACTGGACAGTGAAAAATCAAATGTTCAACAGTCTGATTGTCTTTGCATATGCACAGAGATTCTTCTGCACTTTTGATCCTAAATCTTTCAAAGTAGGAACCGAATTTTCCATGGCCGGTCATAAATTGAGTGAAAAAGAAGTCGGTTGAGAACTGACTGCAACATAGTCTGTCTTGTACATTGGGAAAGAATAATTTCTTGGTCACAGAGCCTTTAACACTAGAGTTCCAGTATGTATTCCACTTGAGTGTAGTTGTGTGCTTGATCCTCTGCTTAATGTATGAAATAGGACAGGTGGAATATTTATATTCTGAATTGGTTGAGTCTGCTTGCTTCGCTAATGAATCCTCTCTTTCGTTTCCTTATTTCCATGTTTGTCAGTACTATAAATGGCTGAAGTCCGAGCGTTGCCTTGGATTTAAAAGTTATCCTTGAAACAGTGATATCATTTTTGATTATAAATGTAAAATGTAATTAACTTTGGTTTCTGATCTGGAATTTTAGTCAATTGAAATGCTTCTTTGAATTATCGCTGGCCGTAGGCCGAGATGCTTATTGCTCTCTTGTAGTGACTGCGTGGGCCGTGGCAGAGTAGGAATTTAATTTCTAAATATAGGTCCTCTTTTCAATACCTCGACGTCGTGATATCCGGAGCTCCGTCCTCCATCACCATTGTGTTACACTCACCAAATGACCAGTTCCAGGAAAGTAAAAGTTTATTGGTAGTGAATCAATGGTTTCGGAATTCGCACTCAATAAATTGAAATATTTTGTTACTATGACTACGAATTCTACGACTGTGATTCTGAATTTGAGTACAAACATCCTTTCAAAATAATATAACAGAAAAATTGAAGATGACATATACAGTGTAGAATAAAAGACCACCCCTTCAAATCGTTTCGTTTGCCTATTGGTCTTATACTTTTTTGTATATAAACCCACGTCAAAAAATAAAGATTTTATTGAAAAAAAGAATCCTGTGGCTGAAACGGCTCAAGAGGTATACGCCCTAATTTATTTTTATTCATATGTATATAGGGTAAAGATTGGTAATATTGTGATACTATTAATATTATGATAGCATTTTTTGAGAATTCTTTATAATTTTACAGAGCGAGGGTAGGACCGGTTTTGTGCAGCAACTTATTCATGAACATTCCCTTAATACGTTGACGCAAAAAACCGATCTTCCTCTCGCTCAGTAAAATGGTAAAACATTCTCAAAAAGAACTATCATAATATTATTAGTATCACAACATTGCCAATCTTTATCCAAACCAGAAACTGTACTTTTTTTTATAAAATTATTATAGTAGCTCAAAAATGGGTTAAAAGAGAGCTGTGATGTTTAATCTCCAAAGGGAAAAATTTAAATACAAGATGCGAAAAAAAAACTTAAAGCTAAGGGAGGTTTAGTGTTTCAAAAATGGGAACTAAAGTTGTTACTTCTAAAATTTTACTTTTAGTGGCTTTTAAAATTCTCGCCTTAGATTTTACATTGGCAAAAGTTCCTCAAAACATCAAAAGAATCACATTGTCAACCTGAGCTAAAGGCAGGAATTTTAAAAGACACTAAAAAACTTACGATTTAGAACACATGTCCACATTTCATAAACATTAAACCTCCTGATATTTGAAGTTGGAAATTTTTGTAATTTCTGAGACACTTGCATGTGATTATATTTATTTGGAAACCAAAAATCATACTTCCATTTGAGCCCATTTTTTGAACTATAAATATTGCCTTTCCAAAAAGAGGAAGTGCGGTTCTTTTTTTGTGTACCGGCATTTAAAAATAAATATAAGTTATAGATCTTGAAAAGTTTAGCCACTGGATTTTTTTATTTCAGTAAAATATTTAATTTGCAACATGGTTTACGATAGAATGACCTGAAAGTTAATATAGAAAAATTTATAATGGCCGATTTCACTTAGTTTATTTAACTTTAATTATTGTTACTTAAGATATTTTCAATTTACATTAAAGGGGCAGTGCATTTAACCAACATAAATTGGGCTTTAAACTCTAATTAAACTACATTTAAGTTAATTGGCAAATTTTTGGTCATTTAAATAATTAATCCTGCATTAATAACAATAATTTTCTTTATGGCGAGATTAAAGTTTTTTTTCGACAGTGTACTATTGTTGTACATAATCTCTATTCTACATTCTGTCCGTAAAGCCTTTTTCTATTTTTTGAGTCAGAGTCTGACTGGGCGGAAGAGAAGGTCTACTGGCCTTAGCTCTGCCAGATTAAATAAATAAATTATTATTATTAAATTATTAAAGCCTTGGTGGGGTTTTAAATTATTGTATAATTAGGCTATTTTGACATAAAATAAACATGAAACAGATATTAAACTGAACAATAGCTCCCCAAATATCCTAATAAGGTTGCAATAGTTACCTATCGATCGATTGTTATTGTTACAGTCAAGAACTTGAGAAAAAGGGCCCATGAAAAGGCGCATCCTCTCTTTCAACATGAGCGTAATAACCCGAAAGTTACTGTGTGATGTGCTATCTCAAGAGATGAAGTGAAAGGTAACTTCTTAGTTAATTATGTATATTAGTATGTTGGAATATTTTGCAACACATCAATTTCTCAACGCCAATGCAATGTTTTAGAAAAATGGTCTTCCTTCGTATATTTCTGACGTGGTTCGAGAATTGTTAAATGAAACATTTCCACAGAGACGGATTGGAAGATGAGGATGAAAACAATGGCCATCCAGTTCTCCAGACTTCACTTCTTTGGACTTTTACTTAGAGAGTTGTGTTAAGCAAAGGGAGTAAAGTGTACGCATTAACAACATTAACCTTTTGAAAAAGCGTATCAGAGAAGCTATCACATACAACACTTCTGGTGCTCTTGGTCTGGTCGTGTATGACTGGAATTGGAGTATAGCATAAACGTCTGTCGCAGCCCACATCGAACTTAGTGAATACACAGTAAAACTGGGATGGTTATTCCTTCATTTAATATTGTTTAAAATCTCCCTCATGTTTTATAAATAATTGTTTCATTAAGTACTTATACTCCCACCATGATATCGTAAACTGAATTTTTACTGAATTTTAAATCAGTGATATTCATATTCATTTGCCAGAGTACCAGCGTCATTTAGTTGGGTGAATGCGTTTTGAAACCATATATAATTACATTTATCAATTACTTTTGCGTTGAAAATATTAAAATGGACAATCGTGACATGAGAATTCAATCCATAATGTCGAAATTTATTACAGTAATTAATTTCACCAGTTATTAATTATTATAGACTGGCCATACCCATGCACCTCACTGCACTTATTAGAAATAACTATTATTGACTTAAATATAAATAGTTTATAAGTAGTTTACTCCAGAGTATGAGTGTAACTGTTATCATGCAATACTTTCTGGAGTTGATCAGTCAATTATACGTCTTAAGCTTGATTGATATGTTGTATCTGATCCTAGATCTTCGTTTTAAATCTTCTAAGAACACAAGGTATTAAAGAGGAATACTAGAAGAAAAAGAGGAATATTAAGGGAACAAGGGGAACAAAGAGGACAGAAAGAGAACCAGTGTAACATAAAGAGAACAAGATGAACACAAGAAAACCAAGGAGAATAGCAGGAGAACAATGAAAATAAAAGGAAAAAATGGAGAATACTAGTAAGACAAAAGGAAGTCCACTGCTGTGGAGTAATTGTCAGCATGTCTGACTATGAAACGAGCGGGCTCGGATTCAGATCCTGGTTAGGACAAATTACGTGATTGAGGTTTTTTCCGAAGTTTTCCCTCAACCAATTGAAGCAGAATTGCTGGGTAATTTTCAGCGTTGGACCTCGGACTCATTTCGCCATCATTAATTCACATATCATAATCATCATTATCATCATCATCATCATCATCATCATCATCATCATCATCCATACAATAGCCCGGGTTAAGTTCACGGTGCAGCGTGCTGTACTTGTACAAGAGCGCGGCCATTCGGCTTCCCAATCATCCACAGAACAGGAGTGGTAAACACAATAAGCCTCAGGTTGCAGTGCAAGCTTTCGGGTTCCTCTTCTGTACAAAGAGAAAAAAAAGCAAGGAAAATACAAGGAAAACGAGTGGAATACAAGGAGAAGAAAGGGGAGAGACTAGGATAACAAGAGGAATGCAAGGAAAACGAGTGGAATACAAGGAGAAGAAGGGAAAGACTAGGATAACAAGAGGAATACAAGGAAAACGAGTGGAATACAAGGAGAAGAAGGGGAAGACTAGGATAACAATAGGAATACACGGAAAACGAGTGGAATACAAGGAGAAGAAGGGGAAGGCTAGGATAACAAGAGGAATACAAGGAAAACGAGTGGAATACAAGGAGAAGAAGGGGAAGGCTAGGATAACAAGAGGAATACAAGGAAAACGAGTGGAATACAAGGAGAAGAAGGGGAAGGCTAGGATGACAAGAGGAATGCAAGGAAAACGAATGGAATACAAGGAGAAGAAGGGGAAGACTAGGATAACAAGAGGAATACAAGGAAAACGAGTGGAATACAAGGAGAAGAAGGGAAAGACTAGGATAACAAGAGGAATACAAAGAAAACGAGTGGAATACAAGGAGAAGAAGGGGAAGACAAGGATAACAAGAGGAATACAAAGAAAACGAGTGGAATACAAGGAGAAGAAGGGGAAGACTAGGATAACAAGAGGAATACAAGGAAAACGAGTGGAATACAAGGAGAAGAAGGGGAAGACTAGGATAACAAGAGGAATACAAGGAAAACGAGTGGAATACAAGGAGAAGGGGAAGACTAGGATAACAAGAGGGATACAAGTAAAACGAGTGGAATACAAGGAGAAGAAGGGGAAGACTAGGATAACAAGAGGAATACAAGGAAAACGAAGAAAATACTAGGAAAACGAACGGAATACAAGGAAAATAGAGAATAAGGGAAATACAAGGAGAGCAATGGGAACACAAGTAGAACAAAGAGAAAACAAGGAGAAGGAGTATGGAAATAGAACAAGGGGACTAGAATGAGAACAAATGGCGTAAAAGAACAACAAATGGAATACAAGGAGGAAAATTGAAATGCAAGGATAACAAGTGGAATACAAGGAAAAAAAGTAGAATACACGGAGAGCAAGTGAATAAAAGGAGAACTAGTGGAATACAAAGAAAACAATTGGAATACAAGGAGAACAAGTGAAATACACAGAGAACAAGTGCAATATAAGGAGCACAAGGGAAAAGCAAGAAGAACAAGTGGAATACAAGGAGAACAAGTGGAAAAATAGAAAAAAAGATTGGAAATTAAGATAACAATTATAAAACTAGGAGAACAAAGAAATGTAAAGTTGACATGGAGAATACCAAAAAAATAAAGGGGACAGAAGAAGGACAAAGAGGCTAGAAGGGGCTGCGTTTTAATGTAACGGTTAATTCCTAAGTTATACTCTCAAAACTAGTGAAGATTAAAACGTAGTTCTGCATCAGAAGATTATCTTGGAATGCTAAATGACTTTCATTGGTTAATAAATAGTTTTGTGGGATATAATCGATTAGTCGATCAAAAGATTAATCGATGAAAAATATTTAATCGAATAATCGAGTCGATTAAAATTAATCGGTTGTAATTGATATTAATTATTATTTTGTTAATACAAACTCATACTAAAATTTCCGACAATATTTCTCTCTCTGCAATTACTTACTTAAAAGCACAATAGTACTGCTATTTTCCAACTGTAAACCAGGTAGCGTAGGGAAAATCTTTACACAAACACTTCAGAAAGAGATGGAGATATGAGGACAATGACCTAGTCTACCTCTATTAAATATTTTGATCGATCAACAGCACTATTAATAAACAATTACACTACTGGAACAGTTATAAAAATTCTCCTTCCATCTGTTCCCAAATGTTTGATCTAAAAAATTACTAACAACAGAGTATGACCACAGTCTAGTATATGCAGTCACGAAACTCAATACGTAGTAATTATACACCCATAGATAGTTGCTAACCACTAGGATCGCTACTATCGCCTCATTACAGACAATGCGAAATAGTACCTGCACAGTCTAATTTCTTAGCAACCTCATCAACTCAAGCTTCGTGACTGTAGATACGAGACTGTGGTATGACCTTCAGTACAGTGTCAAACAAATGATAAAGTTCTGTTCCCAGTATGGAATCTTTTTGAAGTAAATGATATACGATATTGTGTCTCGTATATCGACAAGCTAACCGCTCTTCTGAAATAGGCTCATCAATGATTTCCGTGTGGTACGTGGGCCGAGGCACAGTGGGGATTTAAATTCTAAATACAGGCCCTGTATTCATTAGTTCGACATCGTGATATGAGGATCGCTCCCCCGTGCACCATTGTATGGCACTTCCCGAGTGATGCGTTCCAGGAAAGTACAATTCGAACTCAAATCAATAGATCAGGAATTCGCAGTTCCTGGAAGTAAATTAATCACTGAAATTCTTTTTATAATTTTCACGTGTGTAATATCGAATGACGCAGGATATAAACTACCAGTAAACCATGGTGATTTGTTTAATGTATATAGACACCTGCTAGATTCAGTTTTCATGTCTTAGTTGACACTACTGGGTGTTCATTTCAAAGTGTGTCATGACGTCACTGTTGTGAGTCAGCGATTTGAAGCGAATTTCAGCTTTTATGTCAGAGAAGTTGCCTATTATTCAAGACGTTCAATCTGAACTTGAGAACGTGTACGGTATAACTTGAACGTCGTAGCAACAGATGGCGGTCTGTACGGTCTGTGTGCTACTATAACCTCTTTCGAACTGTGTTTTGCGCGGGCAAGTCGTACGCAGGGTATTTGTTATCATCGATTGCGTACGGTAACATTCCACAACACAAATCAAATGCTCCGTGTCCATGTTGACCGTCGAAGTTAATGTAAACAAATACGTAAGTAATCGTCTTAACCCTCTCCCCATATCCCGACAGTACGTATTTCCAAACAGTTCACATTCCGGCCACTACCGGCATTACCGTACGTATCGGTACGTACCCTTCAGAATGAACGCCGTACTTGCCAGACAACTTCTCTGGCACATAGGTAATACGCCTCTTCGGAAGTGTACGAAGATCGAATTCTCTAGGCTCATCGGCTAGTCACATGACGGCATACAGCGAGACATGACACACTTTGAAGTGAACACGCAGTAGATTTCGACATGATCGTTTTGTAGAAAAAATGTACTCAGGAACATCGAGTAAAGGGGTTTATAAGCCTAGGACCCCGAGTTCAAATCGCAGTCGATCCACCTTGATTTCATAACTTGTGTTGGACAAGCCCGTGATTAAAAATACAACACGAGTTTTCTCTGAGTATTCCGGGTCTCCTGTGACATCCCAACAATTTGCCATCTTCATCTAGGAGCCGGATTTTTATGGCCTAAACCAGTGGTTGTCAGCACTCGCTAAAATGGGTAAAGGGTAAGCGGAGCCGTCCCGTGTACCCCGTCGTGCAGCAGGGAGAGGTAGAGAGCATACATGCTACGAATACATCATAGTGCAGTGTGTTCTCTGCGTGTAAGAGACGCTAGCCCCAGGGTGCTCTGTGCTGATGACCGCTGGTCTAAACGTTTAAAATTATACTAAGTATACAGAGTGTCCACAGCTGTGGAGTAACGGTCAGCACGTCTGGTCGTGAAACGAGCGGGCTCGGGTTCGAATCCCGGTTGGGACAAGTTATCTGGTTGGGGTTTTTCCGAGGTTTTCTCTCTACCAATTGGGGCAGAATTGCTGGGTAACTTTCGGCGTTGGACCTCGGACTAATTTCGTCATCATTAATTCACATATCATCATCCGAGTCCGTATCTTAGCTACCTACTGTATAAACTGGATTGAAGTTACCTTATTCAAAGTATATATGGCATCACAGCGCAGGTACAAATATGTTCGTATACAAAATACTTGCGCATCTTCTGTCCTCTTTCTCTAGAACAGAATTCTCCAAAAGTGTACTCGCGAGTAAGCCCCTGAACGGAACCGAAGCCAGTACGTTATGAGCGCGCTCCGCCTCACACATCTCCACCTATACTGTACTCAATGTTTATGCGCAAACGAAGAGCAGTGGCGGACTGCCATTATCATTGTGTTGGTCGGAGTGTTCGACCTTTTCACAGTGTCTTCCAATCATGGACGTAGTACATTCAAGGATGAAAGAGAAGAGAAATATATTTTCGTGTTAATGGGGAGAATATGAAATGTTAATTTGTTCGAAAAATCTTAAGGGTGTGTTGAAATTCAACATGCGACGACACTACTCGACTCTTCACAAAAAATATCATAAAATTACAGGCATGCTGGACATGTGAAAAGAATTTATTTTGGGACGTCTGTATAACTGTTGGTTATACATAATAATCAGTATATTACAATACGTTTACACTCAATTTTCGCATGATAAACTTATAGTTTTTCGTTTTATTTTAGGTGAAATACATACAAATATTTTTATAAATTTGAAACAAGAAAATACAAACACAAATCACACACGTATCCTCACTCTTAAACAAAAAAAAACGTCTTGCTAGCTATGTTCTAGGTTGGAATATTGGAAAATCAATGAAATCCTTTACAGAATGAGCATTTGTAAAATCGTGCATACAGAATGTCTTCTAGATGTAATGCGAAATGAATTATTCCATTATTGAATTTTTCTCAATCAAAAGTAGAAGCTTCATAGTATGTCAAAATAATATACAAACGTATAATATTTCTTATCCCTTTGATGTTATTAATTGTAAACATAAGAAGATCGTTGTCGCAATCCCTCACTGACCGCTCTCATCTGTTGAGGTACGAGTCTCTCCCCCTTCTCTACAGCACACTGTGTTCGGCGGGCAGCATCGGGATCACGAATGACTGTACGCTTTTTGGAGCGTCAAAAGTCAAAATCGGGACACAGTCATAGTGAGTATTTGGGTAAGGATGATGGTGAGCGTGAAGCATCATTAGTGGAAGCAAAGAATTCTTACGAAGAATTAGAAGAGAGAACATTTTAGGAGATCTACCGTATCATTTCTTTGCAGCAGATGACCATTTGCAATAACTCACAAACATAAACAGTCCTATTTCAACTATTAACCGGCTGTTCACAGCATTACTATTCTATGTAACTGATACTTCCAGGATTTCAAGACGGAATACTCGAATATCTCTTTTTACACGCCGTAGGTTGAACGAAGAGAGGTTATGGATTGATTTTAGAATATTACACAATTCCCTGGTATGAGTGGGACCTTGGATTGTACACTGACGCTCAAAGATACCTGATCCCTGCTAATCGATAGTGATCGATAATTTGTTCGTGTAAGTGTGGCATCTTTAGCTATTTTTTCTACGTATAAATGGTCAAGTTAAGGGTACTGGGACATGACGACTTTTCTATTTTAGCTCTTCAACTGGCAAATGACATATAGCCCCTATTGAAACATTCTTATGTTATAGGTTTATAAAATTTATACCATGCTTACAGTATCTTTTGATCAAAAATTAAATCATTTAGCCCCAACAAAATATTTATAGGGTGCCCCCAAATACAGTAATTAGAATTTCCCGTAACCTTGATTTTTCAAAACTTAGGTACACTTATCTCATAAACTAATGAAGCTAGAGTAATAAAATTTTGTAGCAGCTACAAATTAATTAGTTCTTTAAAATTGATGCAGTGCTTTGCTTTTAAACTTCATCATTGAATTTTTTAAAATTAAAAATTAAGAAAAATTTTGTAAAAGAATAATGTTTATATATATATATATATATATATATATATATATATATATATATATTAAATTTTGTACTTATGTGGTGTTTAGTTAAGGAAATAGTGAATTCATTTTGTCATGTGATATATCCTCATTATACGAGAAAAAATTGAGAGGTTTGATTAAAATTCTATGAGATATCTATACCTAAGTGATGAACCATGCGTAACAATTTATTTTTTAATTACCGTATTTGAGGACACTCTATAAATATTGTTGGGAAAAGTGACGTAATTTTTCATCAAAATATAGCCTACTATAATCATTATTTAATGCATGGCATAAATTTTGTAAACTGTGATATACAAATGTTTTAATAGGACCTATGGGCGGAATTCATAGTCGTCACTTGTAAATGAGTGGACCCTTAAGTGGTTACTTATACTCATTTCTAATTCATAGTTGTCCCTCATTCACATAATGAGTGATTACTTAAGTGAGCTTATCTGTACCCTTAAGTGACCACTCATTTTCAAAATGGATTCTGAGAATGATTTTGAGGATTTTATGGAGTTTGTTGAACGAAATGAGGAAAATATACTGTACGTGTCCCAAAAAGGTATATTAAAGACATGGAGAATCCTCTGGAAATGTATAATGAACTGGAATTTAAGAAGCGATATCGTATTCAGATCAATTCGAATTTGTTGCTCTAGCGAAATTCATCGTTATTTATTTATTTATTTATTTATTTATTTATTTATTATTTATTTATTTATTTATTTATTTCTATAACAGGGCAAAGCTCCAATTACAATAGACAGTACAGATATTTGTTAAAAAACATAGAATTGCATATAACATGAAAAAAGAGATAAAACAGATAGGCCTACAAGTGTAATTACAAATTAAAAATAAAAAAAAATTAAAAAAAAACAAATAGATACTACCTAAATAAAAGACACAGATCTAGATATAAATGAAAAATACCAAATAAAATAAATAAAAAAGAGTTAAGTATAGATATCATAGCCAAACATGTAAAATGTAGCTATAATTGGCAAATTACAGAGTAAATGTAACACTATGTTAATAAATTCAATATACAGTATTACATAGTAGGCCTAATACGCTTAATTTATTTAAGAAATTTACTACTACAGAACATGTGTTCCAATTAGGCTAGTAGGATATCTGATTATAACTATAACTAACATGCAACTAGAATTTAACATATCATGAAACTATTGCTGTGTATAACTTATTCAGTACAATAATATTGATAACTCGTTGTTACAGCAACTCCACATGTAGAGCTGCTTTCGATTAGTTCAATGAGAGTCAGCTTTTGTTATGACGTCATGTCCGGCAGCTGTAAGTGAGCACTCATTACGTGAAAATAAGTGTTGTCTATGAATTCGGAACTGACTTAAGGGTTCCCTTATTATAAGCAAACACTTATTACTTAAGGGTTCACTCATTTTATAAGTGACGACTATGAATTCCACCCTAAATGTCATTTGCCAGTTCAAGAGCTAGAATAGATTAGTCGTCATGTCTCAGTACCCTTAAGAAAATGTATCGCCGATTGTAAATAAATATACCCGCATTATAGAATGATGCTGAAACTGACCAGGAAAGGAAAAAGGAATTGGTTGGGTGACTGACTGATGAGAAACTACCTACTGAGGATGCACTGGAAGGAACGGTGAATGGGAGAAAAGTTGGTGGGGGGCAGAAGAAGATATCAGATGATAAACGACATTAAAATATATTGGTCATATGCGGCAGAGGAAGGTAGAAAATACGAAAGATTGGAGAATGCTGGATTTGCAGTGAATGACCTGCTTTCGGGCAGAAAATTGTGAATGAATGAGTGCATAATATTAATTGCAATGCGATGACTTTGAACAGTTTCAGTAATGTTTCCTTTCTCACTTTCTTTTGTTCATTGTATTGTCTCACAAATCTGAATGGGTTTATATCTTTCAAAACCTTCTGACCTGTTGTAGCCAAAATGATATCCTAGGTAGCTGAACTCAACTTTCGATAATTTTTTCTTCTATTACAATTTTAACTCTTTTAGTTATTAATCCTTGGAAGGTCATCACTTTACTTTATTTGAATAAATCTTCGTATCGTATGGCTATTAATAAATTCACATAAAATATACAACTGAGACTTCGTTCACATGACGCGTTTTTTGTATGTAGTACTTAATTTTGATGTTTTATTGTTCATTCACATGTCGATACATCGTTTATGGCTAGATTTTTTTAAACACAATAAAAAGGTAACAAACGTAATTCAATATTTTGAAATGTCAAGGAAATAATAGACTAAATCAATATGGAAGCGTGAAAAAAACTAAATGAATATGGAAAAACATACCGTTCTCTATATTGATAATTTTATAAAAGTCTGAAATATCGCACCCCTTTCCTTTTTAAGTGTGAAATACTGGGAAGCACAAATATCAGCGCATTTAGCAGCACAATAACACAATTAGAGTCGAAATAAAACCCGTGTATACGTGTTTCAATTCGTTAAAAAAGAGTCTGTTAATATAAGCTAACACACATTTTTATTACTCTGCAAAAACAGACATGCCTAGATTCAGACTGCGCCACGTAGCGTTCATTTGTTTGATTAAAAACGCAAAGCTCGCCGTGTACACGCTCGTCAGAGATCATAATATCCCGCTCATAAGCTCTGTACAGTTTTGTAAGCGTAAATGTGGGTCAACAGTTGCGGTATAAACGAGAGAGTTTCAGCATTTGCATAGTGCAAGTGCTGTTGGCGATTAGTTCGCACAACGCATTGTGTTTCCACGGTTAATTGTCTTTGTTACGTTTTTCTCATTAGTAATTCATATGCTAGGATGTTTTGATGCTATTTTTTTCTCTTTCTTTTCGAGGATTACGCTATTTGCTCCGGTCTGTCATTATTACCTTAATAAAGTTTAATGTTCGAAAATGTCAATATCGTGTCGATCATAAAATGTCAGATTTTCTGATAGATGGTATCCTGCCATCAACAAAGTAAGGTTTTAACTATCAAATGTAATACGGGTTGTTATGGGAACATAAAAACAAAATACGGCAGATTATTTCTGAAATCTCATTTATAATACGTCAATTACATCAAAGTCAGTTCAAATTGCTATGGAAATGTAAAACAAGAGAATAGAAGCTATTGCTGAAACAAAGACATGAAATTGTTTTAGTTAAAGTTCCATAAACATATGACTTGCTGTGTAAATGCAAATGGATATTTGGCTGATTGATTTCCAGTGCCAAAAATATGTTTATAAGGAGAGCAGAGGAGAAAATCAACTTTTCGGGCCATTGGTTTTAGTGTTAGTGTGCTAAAGATCACAACATAAAAAAATCTTGCCGAAATGTTTACAGTGACATTTTCAAATAATTTGTACCCGCTGTAGGCGCTGTCTCAGCGAGATTGAAACTCTTCCCCATAGCCTTGGCTTCTGCCCCTACAGTGAGGCCCTTCGCAACATCTGTCACCATGCTGTCCGTTCTATGCTGGCCGAGGCGCTGAAGGAAGTAGGGCTTACAGTCCATCAAGAGGTGCAGGGACTAGCCACACAAGGAAGTGTTCGGCGAATTGATATCATTGCCATTAAGAACAATTCGGCATACATTCTCGATCCCATCATCAGATTTGAGACACATGCAGATCAACCGCAGGAGGTGGACAGTGAAAAGAAACGGATCTATGAACCAACAATCCCCTTCTATAAAGATAAATATAGCCTGTCCCACATTGATGTAATAGGTCTGATGGTGGGAGCACGAGGTACCATACCCTCCTTCTTTGCCAACAAATGTAAAAACCTGGGCCTAACACACAGAATTGTGAAGAAATAGCCATTAGTGCCCTCAAAGGATCAGTTCAGATATTGAGAAATCATTTGTATGGGAGTGATAATGGAAATTTCAAGTTATCTTAAACGATGGCTGTTGATTGGTTTAGATATCAGTGCCAATCAATCCGTACTATTATTTTTCTCGCGGTATATGGCATTCAAATCATTCTAACCTATCTGATGATATTTTTCACCCCTTTGTTAACTGTAAATGAGCACAAACGCTACTTAGGTGTAAATTTTTCTGGCATTTTTCATATTCGATTCCCTAACCGTTTCAAATGTATATCATTTTACCTTTTAGGTGTGTTTCCAAATTATATGTAATACGCTTTGTCAAATCTGGCAACATTTTGATAAGGGAAGCTAAATTTATTATTATATTGCACACACGTAGTCAAGCATAAGGGGCCCCGCACTCTTTCCGTCTCTCGACTATACAGTCTGGCAACATCGTCGCTAACATACTCTATATTCCGAATCTCCATTAAATTTCACATATATATATGTGTAGGAAATTTACCCTTTAACTCGTTTCATGTATTTTGACTATTTATTAAACTTGCTGCGTGGACTTCAAACTTGAGACAAATGAACATGTAAAATCATGTTGAATAGGCCGTAAAACTAAACAAAACACTTTGACTAATCAAATTTGACAACAGATCCTCAAAATGAGAACCATTCACAGCCAAACAATGCCCCAGTCTGTCACGGAAACAGTACCTTATCTTTCTCACAGTTACATGACTGATCTGTTCCATCTCATATCTACAATGGGCTGTTTTCGTGATAGACTGGAACAATGGTTATGCATGATTCTCATTTTGAGTATATTTTGTAAAGATTGGTTAGTGATAGTGTTTTGTTTAGTTTTATGGCCTACTCAACGTGATTTTACATACTTTTTTGTCTCAAGTTTGAAGTCCACCAAATAAGTTTAATAAAAAATAATTAAAAGATATGAAACATGTGAATGGATTAAATTTCCACATTCATACGTGAAATTTAATGGAGATTTAGAATATGTAAATTTCCATATATGGTGTCAATAAAAAAGTAAAGTTTACTGTCACACCTTATATGTCTGAATAACGAAATTTTTTCGAACGCTGTTATATCGTATGGTTTACCTCCAACAACTCTTGTATAAAACTTTGTTAGTTATGAAATTAAAATTCAATAAGTTATGAGTAATATTTAATACTTTTTTAACATTCTACATAAAGAGTGTCCCATTTATCTTGTGCACCTATTATAACTTCTTTATTTGGGTAGGTATTGGAATTTTTATTTTTGAGCGTTATGTTAGAACGAGGGGCTAACATCAGTGTGGGGATTTGGTTCATGTAACTACATTATGGTACAAGATACACGTGACGTCATCAATTTTTCAAATAGCACTACATACTCTAATCATGTTACATTGATTACACACATTAAGACGAGTTCAAAAATGTATCACAATGTCATCTTCCCAATCAATAACAACAACAAAAGAAACAAAAACATACTTCCAATGTGATAATGTTATGCTTTGAGAGTCACAGAAGATGTTCCAAATGGTGATCATTCATATTAATGCACATTCGAAGGCGTTCTCTGAAAGATCGTATGACTACCCGACGTGTTGCTGGCTGAATGGACACACAAGCATGTCGAATGCGTTACTGCATGTCGTCTGGTGTTGTCAGAATGTTCTGGTACACACTGTCCTTTACATTTCCCCACACGAAGAAGTCGAGTGGCGACAGGTCCGAAGAACGTGTAGGTCACTGTACGTGGATTGTGGCGTCGACAGTTCTTGTGTTTTGTTTATATGTTAAGACAGCAAACACACAACACACGACGTGTACGGGCGTCAGTCGTCTTTCGTTTTCTGTAAGATAATGCACAAGATGAATGGGGCACTACAACAAACGGCACATTCTGATGGCATTCATTTTGTATTTTGTTGTTATTGATTGGGAAGGTGACATTGTGATACATTTTTGAACTCGTCTTAATGTGTGTAAACAATGTCAATCAATCAATCAATCAATTACTCAATCAATCAATATTCCCATCATTCCTAGGTGGAATATAGGGCTCTCAGAAAGCTTCTCCATCTGACTCTATTCCTGGCCAACGCCTTAATCTCACTCCACGTCTTCCCTATCGTTTTTGCTTCTGTGAGGACAGTTCGTTTCCATGTTATTTTGGGTCTGCCAATTCCTCTGCTGCCCTGCGGATTCCAATCCAATGCCTTCCTGGCGGGGTCATCTGGAGATCGGCGAAGTGTATGTCCCAGCCATCCTCACTTCCTATGCCGAATTTCAAGTTAAACTGGTTTTTGTTTAGTTTTTAACCATAGGTTTCGTTGGATATCTGGAACGGCCAGAATATTTTTAATACGTTTCTTAAACATCTATTAATAAAAAATTATAGTTGATTGATAATAGTTTTAGTTATTTTCCAGGTGTAAACAATGTAACATGATTAAAGTATGTAGTGCTATTTGAAAAATTGATGACGTCACATGTATCTTGTACAATAATGTAGTTACTCGCACCAAATCTCCACACTCATGTTAGCCCCTCGTTCTAACATAACGCTCAAAAACAAAAATATCAATACTTATCCAAAAAAAAAGTTATAATATGTGCACAAGATATATGGGAAACCCTGTATTGAATTATATTCTTTTATTATATGCAACTTTACTGAATAGCTCATAATATTATTCCTTTCCTTACCTCTTGTAATAGTTGGTATAGTTCATGTATTTAGTTAGTATACTTTTAATGTTCAGTTGTATCGTTTTTGTGCGTTTAGTTTAGATAGTTTGTGTTTAGGCTGTACAATTTATGTGTGCAAATTGTGTAGGTTTTTGTGTGTTTAGTTTGTGTGTGAGTTAAGACTGTGTATGTGTTCAGTTTGTGTAATTTTTTATTTTTTTATCGTGTGTTTAGTGTGGATAGTTGTGTGTTCAGATTATAATTTATGTGTTTAGTTTGCATATATATTTTTTGAGGATGTTTAGTTAGGATAATTTATATGTTTACTCTGTATAGTTTTTCGTGTTTAGTTGGTATAATTTGTTTATGTGGTTAGTTTGTAAGTATAGTGTAAGCTCTCTTGGACTGGCTCCCCAAGTGTAATAGACTTTCAGCTCACCCTACACTCCTGTAGGAGGCCGTTGCCCTTACGGGATTTCAGGCTTTTCGTATTTCGTATTTCGTTACCTCTTCTGGTATTAATTTCCTGCAACTGAATTTAATATTTACAATTGATTATTTCCTAAATCATAACGACTTTTTGTATTTCTTTAAACTCTCTTTTCAACATTTGGAACAATTATCTTTTCGGTTCACATGCCCACATTTGGAAAGCATACTTGAAATGAAATTGTAAAGCATTATGCATCCAGATATCCACATTAGTATTTGTACTAAAATATTTCAGTTCTCGTCTTGCAAATTCGTAGTTAAATATACGAAGAGTAAAGCAGTAAACTGGATAACAGCTTAAAGGATCTCTCCGGCATATTACCACAGTGTCTGTGTAGGTTTCTATAGGAGCCGATATCTCTTCTTTGGGGATACCGGTCGACTTGCAGAGCCTGTGCTAACATCCCACGAGAGCCGGACCGTCGGCCGGAGGTGGGTGGTGGAATCGATCGTTGTTATCGGCCCCTAGCCGGTCAGGGGTTTGTGGGTGGGGGTGGTTTGATTTGACAATCCTATGGCTCACTTGCCTTGCCCTTGGTTTGACACCAGAACAATCGGGTTTCCCCTTGCTTTAGCAACCATTTTTCTTCATCACTGAAAGGTGCCCGGATAGGAGCTATTGTCCACGATTGAATGCGTCTTTCGTGAGAGTATTTGTACTCTTAACTCCACCCTCCACACACACATACACCCTGTCAGTTAGCAATGTTCCTCTTTTCTTCTCTACGAATGTCAGTAGAAGATCGGGGTTACTTTAGAAGCGTTTAGAGTTTCAACGTTCTGTTTTCCAGCAAAAGCCAATGTGTGTGTTTTCATATTTACCAGGAAATTCTCTTACTTCTTTTATGCGGCTTTGAAAGGGGAGATGATTTTATTTTTGTGTGAGAGCTGTCGCTCAAATATTTTTATAGCGAATGCCAAAGAATGTTTTCTTTTCAAAATGAATTGTTGTGTTACGAAGCATACTGATTCAACGAGTTACACCTCATATTATGCCGACCATTATCTATTAAATTACTAAACTCAAGAAAATAGAATTTTGGTAATTTTATCTGTGTTATAAACAACTGTTACTTTGAACAACACTGTGTATTGTGTTGGTATTCCGATAAGTTAAATATGATACTAGATTGTATTGAATATATTTCCTTCAAAATGACTTACCAAGATTTTAAACAAGAACAAATATTTTATTTATTTATTTAGTTATTTGGTTATTTGTTTAGTTATTTATTTATTGGTTTATTTATTTATTTGTTTGTTTATTTATTTAGTTGTTTATTTAGTTATTTAATAATTTATTTAGTTATTTATTTATTTACTTATTTATTTATTTACTTATTTCCTTATTTATGCATCTATTTATCTATTGTTCTATTTATTTATTTATTTACTTAATTAGCTAGCGAGTACAAATTAAATTTATTAAAAAATGCTTCTAGCCACTACCGTAAGAGCCAGGCTCGTGTATGGTGTGATCTTAGCCAATAATATAACATAAAGTTTACAAGGACAGTTTACTAAATACAGTAACTTAATTCAAACCAATAAATAACATTAGAGCTAAAAGAAGAAGAAGAAGAAAAAGAAAGAGAAAAAGAGAGAAAAATACACATTTAATATAAATTCCAATCCGACAGAAGCCAGTGATATTCAATAAAAACATGAATATAGTGGACAGAAATGAAAGATAAAGAAAGTACATTTGTTAATATTATATATCATGAATAATTTTATGAATTTCTTTTTTAAAAGCTTCAATTTTAAAATATTTCAATTTCGGAAAATGGTTTGTAATTTTATTATAAAGTCTTGGGCCGAAACTAGCACCATGTTTAAGAGCTGCACATGTATGACATTTAGGCTCAATTAATGGGATAGTAGACTTTTGTCTTCGAGTACGATATTCGTGTCGATTAGATATATGTTTTATTTGATTTCTGTGGTAGTAAGTTAGTAAACTATATTTATAAATTTCTTCAATAGTTAATTAATATAAATTAAATTTGTTGGATAATCCATATTTTTGTCATAATAATTTTTAATATAGCTAATAACATTCCCAATTTGAGAAAGGAACAGAGGTTAAGAGTGTTCGAGAATAAGGTGCTTGGGAAAATATTTGGGGTTAAGAGGGATGATTTACAGGAGACTGGAGAACTGCTCGCATTGTATTCTTCACCTGACATAATTAGGAATAATAAATCCAGATGTTTGAGATGGGATGGGCATGTAGCACGTATGGGCCAATCCTGAAATGCATATAGAGTGTTAGTTGGGAGACCGGAGGGAAAGAGACCTTTGGGGAGACCGGGGCATAAATGGGAGGATAATATTAAAATGTATTTGAGAGAGGTGGCATATGATGATAGAGACTGGAATAATCTTGCACAGGATAGGGACCGATGGCGGGCTTATGTGAGGGCGGCAATGAATCTCCACACCTGTGGAGTAACGGTTAGCACATCTGGCCGCGAAACCAGGTGGCTCGGGTTCGATTCCCGGTCGGGGCAAGTTACCTGGTTGAGGTTTTTTCCGGGGTTTTCCCTTAACCCAAATATGAGCAAATGCTGGGTAACTTTAGTTGCTGGACCCCGGACTCATTTCACCGGCATTATCACCTTCATCTCATTCAGACGCTAAATGATAACCTAAGATGTTGCTAAAGCGTCGTAAAATAACCTACTAAAATAAAAAAATGAATTTCCGGATTCCATAAAGCCATAAGTAAGTAGGCAGGCTAAGCTAATAACATACTGTATTATATTGCAAACGTTTCCGCGAATTGGCATCTTCAGGCATGGATTCAAAGCACTATATTATATATTGGAAAATTGCATCACCAAGAAGGATATATGTGACGCCCCAGTCTCAAAAGTGGGTTACAAAATAAGTCATTCATTGCCAGTAGAGACCACAAATGTCAAATGACAACCTAGTGGCATTGGATAAAAAGTAAATATAAATTATCTTCAATACATTTAGGGCTTGATAAATGTACTAATATGTCAGTGCCGGATTTAGGCCTAGGCAACCTAGGGAGTTATTAGGGCGGCAATTTTTAGGGAGCAGTATTTTTTCTCTCTCTCTCTCTCTTTCTCTCTCTCTCTCTCTCAATCTTCTTTTTTCTTTTCCCCGCATTTTCATTTTACAGTGAAACTTGTTTTTAAAACACTTGTTGGTAAATCTTGTTTGAAGTTTGTTCTTGTGGGTGGGTCGGTTGATGGATGGATGGATGGATGGATGGATGGATGGATGGATGGATGGATGGATGGATGGATGGATGGATGGATGGATGGAATAAATGGATAGATCGATGGATAGATTGATGGATGGATGGGTGGGTGGATGAATGGTTGGATGGATGGACAGACAGACAGACAGACGGATAGTGGCGGGCTTATGTGAGGGCGGCAATGAATCTCCGGACTCCATAGAAGCCATAAGTGAGTAAGTAAGCTAAACTAATAACATATTATATTGCAAACTTTTCGCGAATTGGCATCTTCAGGATGGATTCAATGCACTATATTAGATATTGGGAAATTGCAACACCAAGAAGGATATATGTGACGCTCCAGTCTCAAAAGTGGGTTACAAATAAGCCATTTATTGCCAGTAGAGACCAGAAATGTCAAATAACAACCTAGTGGCAGTGGATAAAAAAATATATAAATTATCTTCAATAAATTTAGGGATTGATATGTGTACTGATATGTCAGTGCCGGATTTAGGCCTAGGAAACCTAGGCAGATGTTAGGGCGGCAAGTTTTAGGGAGCAGTCTCTCTCTCTCTCTCTCTCTCTCTTATTTTTTCTTTTCCCCGCATTTTCATTTAACAATGGAATTTGTTTTTAAAACACTTGACGGTAAATCTTTTTTGAAGTTTGTTCTTGTGGGTGTGTGTATGGGTGGTTGGATAGATGGATGGATAGATAATTATTCAAATAAGTGGCTAAATCATGTACAGATAATGGGTAAGAACATACTACCAAAAAATATTAAGAAACTAACCTTCTGACAAACATAATATGGCCGAACCAAGAAAAGATGAAAGAATAGTTATAAAAGAGCCGCAGTAGTATAAAAAGCCTATTGCTTTTTGTGGAAGAACAAGAAAACATTTCTCTAATGATAAAGTAAAATACGGTACACATTATTTGTTATTCCACAGATTATTTAAATGTATATACCTATAAATAAATTAGTGATACGAAATCAGCAGCAAGGATTTCCCTCCTAGTACGAATACGAAGAAATAATCCTCTTCAAAAACTGACGTGCCTGTTGTAACAGCTTAAAACTGTCAACAGTAATGCAAACACAAAATGTCGACTAGCCTATGCCAGGATGTCCCAGAGGAATGCCTGTAGTTTGGTAGCAACCTAATGTATGTTTCTTCTAAATCTCGAGGCTTTCCACTTCAATCTAGATACTGCAGGAGTTCCTATTCGACATGTAGAGTCACGTAACCATAGCTACTGCCTTCTTTGTCCCGAAGGAAATGAGAAATTAGTGATAGAAAACGGAGTTCAAAGCCCAGAACTAAAATGCAGTCATGCTTAATCAAGCAAACTATAACTCGTTCACTTGTTTTTCCCAAGTAAACCGTGCTGTATTTTCCTTGAAGCAAGTTGCAATATTTGGATCCACGAAAGGGCGATAAAACAAATCTTTGGAAAACGTGCCTGAGATAGGTGTACAAAGATAAAAGTCTGTAGAAAATATTGATATTTTTAAATTGACTACACTCTTCAACTAGCTTCTCTGGTGGTCTAGAGGCTAGAGCGCTGGACTTATAATCCTGCACCCGGTTCGATCCCCGCATACACCTATTTATAACTTGGGTTGACCAAGCCGGTGATTCAGGTAACACAGGGTTTTTCTCCGGGAGCTCTGGTTCCCCTGTGGTATCTCGACAAAAAAATCATCATTTCATCTCATCATGGGTGTAGCGTAGAACAGCCTTATATAGAGCACCCTGGGCAACGTCTCTCTCGGCAAATTTGTCTACATAACTGGTTTCATATGGGTGAAAGACGAACAGACAAAGTAGGCCTATTCGTCTTTAGTAAAAAAAACACTCTTCAAATGACAGTCATTGGTAGCCACTGGCTTAACTCATGGGGTAGCGGTTTTCCTACCGGTCAGGAGTTGCATTCGAGCGTGGTTTGATATCCTCTTGGGTTGATTACCTAGTTGGGGGTTTATCGAGTTTATTCCCAACTGTAAGGTAAATATCAGGTAATGAATTATCGTGCCCCCTCCCACGAGAAGGTCGGATGGCTTATCTTTGAGAAAATCGCGAGTAATCCCATTTCTGAAAACGAAAATATTTTGTTGTACCCTTTAGGCATAGCAACAAATTTATCAAGACAACACAAACGGATTAGACACTGCATTGCATATCCTAATTCTCTAACATGATTTATATACTACACTTGCTTATAGAAAGGAGGGATTCTTTATTTAGAATGTAATCTCAGGCTTTCGACATAATCACAAGTTTAAATATTCACTATTACCAAGTAAGTTTATTAACAAAATATCAAATTAGAACAGATAAATATAGAGTATTGAAATTGAAGGATTATTTCTGAAGTATCATAATGGCTGCTAATTGTAAAGTATGAGAATTGAATAGTTAGTTTTACTTACAGTTTCTGTGGGGCGAACTCTGATGCTATTCTGAGTTGATACCATTTTCTGCCTTCTTTCTGGACGTCTGGAAGTTACGACCGCTGTTGCATGACCGCTGTCTAATGACTAATAACCAATAACCAATGACTCATGGCTAATGACCAATGACTAATGACTCCTGACTAATGACCAATGACTAATGACTCCTGACTAATGACCAATGACCGCGCTTTGGACATTTCATGTCCATTTTGTAAGTTCTCGAACCGCGCCCTTGTGATGTAACAGAGTGACGCTATTTTGCCCGCGAATCTTCTAAAAAGACGGTATTGCACTGACCAAACACCACGTTATCGGTTCTCAACCATTATTTCGGATTGGCGTTTCCTGTTGTCACTTGGAACAATATAGACTTAAGGAACTCTAACAATATTCAAGGATTGAATCGTCTGTTTTTGGTTGAACCAATAGAAAATCGGAATGCAAAATGATCACCAATTAGAAATCTCGCGAGAGATGCGAATTGTTTATGATTACTGGACAATCTGTGTATTTTTCGTTATATGTCAGCTGTTGCGTAAGAATGGTTTTGCGAAATGCAAGCTAACTAGCTTCCTCTCTTCTTCCTGACTTCTTGCTGACTTCGCTAAGATGTAAGCTGTAATCGCAACAGGATGCCTGTCGCGTATTATAACGTTATAAGCATGTCTTCAATGATTAAACTGAATGTTTTAATAAGTTCGATTTCATTACTTTTAAATAAAGTGAAAATATATTGCTTATTCCACACCTGTGGAGTAACGGTTAGCGAGTCTAGCCGCGAAAACCGGATTACCTGGTTACCTGGTTGAGGTTTTTTCCGGGGTTTTCCCTCAACCCAATATGAGCAAATGCTGGGTAACTTTCGGTGTTGGACCCCGCATTCATTTCACCGGCATTATCACCTTCATCTCATTCAGACGCTAAATATCCTAAGCTGTCGGTAAAGCGTCGTAAAATAACCTACTAATATATATATATATATATATATATATATATATATTGCTTATGATCATAACAAAGTTATGTTTATCATAATCCTTGGACACAACAGAAGTATATCCATGGCCTCATCTTGCTAAATATTATATCGCTGTTACCAATTACATAGAAGCTAAATAACCTTGTAGTTGATATTACATCATTAAATAAAAACTAAGAAAGGAGTAGAGGTGTTTTGTCTTTCCAGTCATCAAACATAAAAGGATAGTACAAGGGTCTGGAGACAGATAATTTGAAGTCGAAATTACCTCTATTCTCTCTCACCTCCACTCTGACACAACTGTCACTGTGCTTTTTAGTTCTTCACGGAGACGGACAACTTTCTGGAAACAAGGACAGTCGATGTGTACAAAGTGCCCACCGTCCGCTCCTAAATTAATTTGCGGGCTTGTTAACATGGAGCCCTTCATTATACTGATTGAGTTACGTACTCGTAAAGCGGTGACAGGTAGCGAAAGAGTGTGCCTCGAAATTAATAACCAATAACAACGTTTCGATCACGAAGTGCGTCACAGAGAGTTCACCTAGTACATTCTATTTTGATTTCTATGCCCGGCATGACATGAATTGCGTTGTAGACTCTCATTAATGAAGTCTCTGAGATGTTTCAGCATTCGAACTTACTCTGAGGTCTTGAAGAAGATATACTCTTCTTGGGATCTGAAAATGTTTTCGCATGCAATGTAGGAAACGAAAGTTTGTTTTCATGTTTAGGAACATAATAAATCATTTTTGGTACACCAGCATTATAAATAGTATTGATTACGACTGACATTCATTAATAAAATGCCATTCTATGGCAAGTGTGCAATGCAATTGCTGTAGCAAAAATTACAGCTTTATGTAGTTTGTATTTATTGGAATGATACGCATATTATCAATAATAATTAATATACATTAACCTATTACCAATATTAATCCTAGAAGTTTCATACCCAAATATTCATCTAAAAATCTAACCAACAGTACCAAAGGTAAACAAATTAATAAAGGAGTAGAGAAAATAATTCAACTAAAGCAAAGATTTTGTGAAAGAAAATACGTACTTCATTAATCAGTAACGCAACCTGACTTTTGAATATTACAATTAAATATAAGAATTGAATGTAAAATTTAATCAACTGACTTGTTTCGAAGGGCATGATAAAAATACCCACCAAATGAAATGTAAAAATTTGATGAACTGAAATGTTCCGGCAGATATGAAAAAACTACCCACCGAATGATATGTAAAATTTAATAAGTCGAATTCTTCCGATGGATATGCTAAAACTACTCACCGAATGAAAAGTAAAATTTAATGAACAGACCTCTTCTGATAGATATGATAAAACTACCCACCGAAGGAAATGAAAATTTGATCAGTTGATCTCTTGCAATATATATGATGAAACTATCCACCGAATGAAATGTAAATTTTAATCCATTGACCTCTTTCGATACATATGATAAAACTACTTACCGAATGAAATGTAAAATTTAATTAATTGATATAGTAAAACTACACATCAAGTGAAATATAAAATATCTCTTCCGTCAAATATGATAAAACTACACACCAAATGAAACATACAATTTAATCAATTGACCTCTTCCGATAGATAAGATAAAACTACCCACCGAAGGAAATGAAAATTTGATCAGTTGATCTCTTCCAATATATATGATGAAACTATCCACCGAATGAAATGTAAATTTTAATCCATTGACCTCTTTCGATACATATGATAAAACTACTTACCGAATGAAATGTAAAATTTAATTAATTGATATAGTAAAACTACACATCAAGTGAAATATAAAATATCTCTTCCGTCAAATATGATAAAACTACACACCAAATGAAACATACAATTTAATCAATTGACCTCTTCCGATAGATAAGATAAAACTACCCACCGAAGGAAATGAAAATTTGATCAGTTGATCTCTTCCAATATATATGATGAAACTATCCACCGAATGAAATGTAAATTTTAATCCATTGACCTCTTTCGATACATATGATAAAACTACTTACCGAATGAAATGTAAAATTTAATTAATTGATATAGTAAAACTACACATCAAGTGAAATATAAAATATCTCTTCCGTCAAATATGATAAAACTACACACCAAATGAAACATACAATTTAATCAATTGACCTCTTCCGATAGATATGATAAAACTACCCACCGAAGGAAATGAAAATTTGATCAGTTGATCTCTTGCAATATATATGATGAAACTATCCACCGAATGAAATGTAAATTTTAATCCATTGACCTCTTTCGATACATATGATAAAACTACTTACCGAATGAAATGTAAAATTTAATTAATTGATATAGTAAAACTACACATCAAGTGAAATATAAAATACCTCTTCAGTCAAATATGATAAAACTACACATCAAATGAAACATACAATTTAATCAATTGACCTATTCCGATAGATAAGATAAAACTACCCACCGAAGGAAATGAAAATTTGATCAGTTGATCTCTTCCAATATATATGATGAAACTATCCACCGAATGAAATGTAAATTTTAATCCATTGACCTCTTTCGATACATATGATAAAACTACTTACCGAATGAAATGTAAAATTTAATTAATTGATATAGTAAAACTACACATCAAGTGAAATATAAAATATCTCTTCCGTCAAATATGATAAAACTACACACCAAATGAAACATACAATTTAATCAATTGATCTCTTCCAATAGATATGATGAAGTACCAACCGAATGAAAAGTATGATTCAATTAATTGACATTTTCTGATAGATATTATAAAACCACCCTCCGAATGAAATGTAAAATTTAATGAACTGAATTCTCACCAAAAAGAGTATATACAGGATGCATACTTAAATTTGTTAATATTCAGGCGTGAGGCGTGCACAGACGCAAGTACGAGTCAGCTGAGTTCAAGCTCCCTGTCCATAGGTACGAGCTATTCCATATGAAATCGATCAGTAAAAAACCTCGCATTTTTTTAAACTGTAATTTTTTCCCTATTTATACAAGGTGCTGAGGAGAGTACATTTTCAAAAATATACTATCGAAAGTCAAACGGTTTTCGTACTATTGAGAGACAAATTTAGCGTTTTTTAAATAAAAACAAGCCTCTTTCAGCGCTCAGAACTCTGGAACCATTTACTGCAGAACATTGAACGGGAGCTCATTTTGAAGCTGACGTTTGGTAGGTTATGTTAAGAAGTAATCCTTATTTTTATTGTACACAGGGAGACAGATAATCTGATTTTACATACTTTTAGGCTTTTTGCCAATTTGTAAAAATGTAAAAAAATATTGAGAAAAAAACCTTTCATTATTAAGAGGGATTCGGCATTGTTCGCTTAGTGGTATGGCAATAAGTTTCGAGGGTATTAAATAGATTATTTTCACACGCCTGGACTTGAACGGCGTAGTACCGGACGCACTGGCCGAGAGCTGAAAATAAGCGAGTGTTGGGCGTCATTTTACTCCTGTGTTTATGAAAATTTGTGATAAAGCTAGCCCAGCTATGAGCTACTAGATGAAACATCACGTGTTTGTCTCCTGGCCTTGCTTGTCTCGGCTAGCTCCCGCCACACAGTCAGCGGGTTAGTTCACGCGCGTACTATTTATTTTCTTTATTTGATATTTTCAATACTTTCTTATGAACGTACCATCAGTAAAAATATGTTTATTTGTACTTTCAATGCGGAATCTAACTATATATTTTTAAAATATTTTTCCGTGGGCAAAGGCGTCTTAATGAGGAAAAGTCTAAATTTCTCCATTTCCATAAAAAGTAAGAAAATCTGTTTATATGTCAATATAAACTTTAATTTCTCAGCATCATAATAAACCATGATTTTGATCATTGGGTGAAAGGGTTTCGGAGCTACAACAGTTTAAATTTGCTAATTTTATGAAAATGCGATAAATTTAAATATTTTTAATTTAAACACTATGAAGTTCTGATGCCTCAAACTTTGCACAAAGCATTGTATGACAGTTCTCTACGTACACAAAAAGTTTCATTGTATTTAGAAATTGTAAGGTCAATTTTCTCTATATTTCGGTCGATTTGAGATGGAATAGCTCGTATACTGTCGAGCGGATAGCAGTTCAGCACAGGGTATTAAATAAACAACTTACAATATCATTTACAGTTTATGGATATCATATGTTATTAATTTATGGAGAAAGTTGTCGTAATTCAAGTGAGAAAAGAAGGATGCACCGTCAACGTTTTCCTCAAAGAAGGTTACGTAATCGGCGAACTTTTGTAGCAGTTTCTTAACGATTTTTAGAAACTAGGGGTCTCTTACCCCATTTCGAAAATTACACAACTAGAAATTTGTTTAAAAATGATACTGATTTACGAAAGGGGAGAGATTAAATTGTTGCATTAGAAAAAAGTTCGTGTGATTTTGTGTAGAAAACCATTATTTTTTATTTTTTAGATATACAATAAAAAATGGAGCAATATTGTTACATAAAATGTAAATTTACCATAATGTTCTATTAATGAGATTGAAAGTTCGTTTTATGTAAACAACAGAATTATCATGGTCCGCTCCTGCATTAGAACAGAGCATCTGTACCGGTATGTCTATACCAACTTGCGCTGTACTGCGTACTTATAAACCCATTTCTTCCTATCCTGCAACGTTGGAAAACGTGTAATATTGTAAACTACAATAATTAGTTAAATATTGCAATTAGAAAAAAAAATTGTAAGGATATTTTTTCTTATTTAGGGCATGAATAATCATCAGTTAAAATAATGGCACTTATACCCCTTACACCCTGTATATAAGCCACACTGAGCACCTGTACAAACCAGACCTGTCACTGATCCTCTACCTTACGAAAACTCGTTTATTTTTTTCAAGTGTATGTACAGAATATTTGTAACGTTATACCACCTCTGTTTCATTTAATCATGAAATTTAATAACACAACATAAATGAGACGTCAGTCCCGTGTGTGGTCTATAGCGAGATCGAAGATTCCAGCAGTCTGGCACAATACATGAAAGTAGTACACAAATCCGCCCATTACTGATTAAAGAACATAGATATACGCACTAACAAGCTACAGACATCCATGCCGTAGGCATGTTTGGAACTCAAGACAGGGATTTCTATGAAACATCGTTATTCACACAATATCTTCTGTGTGACGAAGCTGAGGCTGAGGCTGGAATTACGATCAACGTTAGTTTGCGTTGCGTTACGTTGTACGTACGTTGAACTTCCACCGAACGTTCAGAGGTTGTGTATTATGATCGACTTTCGTGACTCTGCCGGCCATAATGAGTGCTAAAATGCACACGCCGGACAGTCAGCTGTTTTTGATAAACATTGAATTTGATGAAAAATTTGTTTGAGACAGCATAGGCCTAAATAAATTTCGGTACTAGGAAAATATGGTATGATAGAATAATATAGAATGACCATAATGATAAAGTAATAATAATAATAATAATAATAATAATAATAATAATAATAATAATAATAATAATAATAATAATAATAGTAATAATAATAATAATAAAACTATAGACTACTACATTGCTGGACTAGTATGAATTACACATATATTATTTTTGTAGTAAAACCTTCTTTATTTCGGGTTAAAATAAAATAACGTATCTAAAATAATGTAAATACATAAAAAAGAACTAGTCGATCCCAGTTTCGAATCTGGGTCTAATTAAAAACCGGCCTTTTTACTTAAGGTGTTTTGAATACTATCATGTTTGCTGCCTTAATACGTCTTATTTTTTTTTAATTTCAAATATTAACAAAAATGAGTTTTATGCCATGTATTTGAAATACAGCTGTTAAAAAAGTATCCAATATTTTACGAGGTGCTAGTATGCACCAAAACAAGGAAAAATGTCTAATAAACATGGGACTTACAACAAATACTTTCTGAGATCTGAACACTTGTTTATAGGAGGTGCTCAATGTGACGTCCATTCATGGCAATGCATTCCTCTGCCCTTCGGCGTAAGGAATCACGGACTCTTTGAAACTGACCTGGTTGTTCTTGATAATCAAAGTCTAGGGGATTTAGATTTGAGAATAGAGCAGGCCAAGGTGTGGGGCCTCCCCAATCAATCCAGGGGTCCTGAAATGTCAGCATCAGATGTTCACGCTCATTGCGGAAAAAATGTGCTGGTGTGCCATATCTGTAGTCTTTGCTGATATGGCACATACTCCAGCAAGGTAGGCAATACGTTAATAAGAAAGTCCTGATAACGAGCCCCAGTTAATCTCTGTGGTAGCACGTATGGCCCTTAATCTATCGCCAAGAACGCCTGCCCATACGTTGATTGAGAATCGGTGCTGATGCCTTGTTTCTTCAACTGCATGGGAATTTTCATCAGCTCACACATGCTGATTACGAAAATTCACAACATCATCTCTGCTGAACCCCGCTCATATCCGCAACCAAACGTTTCATTATTCCTTGCGACGTGTCAGTATTCCATGCCAGGGGTGTCAACTACGGTATGATTATCTGGTAGCCTGCTGTATTGAAGGGTAGAAAAATGCATTGCCGTAAATGGAGATCACATTGAGCACTTCCTATGAAGAAGTTTTCAGATCTCAGACAGTATATGTTGTAGGACCCATGTTTATTACTAGACAGTGGATGCGGGATGACTTAAGGAAAAGTGAAGTTGTTTCGTATCAGAGTATATGGCACGTGCCGCGGCGTCCGACTTTTATGTACCTGGCGAGTACAGCAGCGTACAAAACGAATGAATCCCTGCTCAAGTATTTAGTATGCGTTGAATATGTTGTGCTGATCCATTCATAATGGCAAAACGTTAAATTCGCTCAGAGATACGAAATGCAATTAAGAAGTATGAGAGTGACATTTTATGTATTAACGAAGACAATATCGTGTGTAATGTATGTAAAATTGAAATAAAAACCAGAACAACTCAGGCTATAGAGAAACATTGCAACAGTACATCGCACAGGAAATGCGTTGAAATGAAATCTGAGGAACCATCTACAACATCATCATCATCATGATGTCTAACGACACGTGCAACATGATGCTCAGTACAAATATTCGCCTAAAGAAATTGAGTAATCCCCATTTTAGAGGTTTTCTTCAGAATTTCTCTCGATACAAAAACTGTTTAAGCGATAGGCGAAGACGATTCAGCTTCGACAACTTCTGAGAATGCATCGTCGTTTACTGCAACGCTGGTAATTGCATCAATGATGACGAGGACTGAACCTTGCAAGGTATGTACTACAGTATGTTATTTTTCTTTTCCTTCTGACTGTACGGAGATACAGTAGCATGTCGACGTCGTCTGTTTACGTTTAAAATCTGTTGAGCCAATGGTCTGAATGAAAAAAATGTAACATATAGTAAATGTGCACTTACATTCAACGATAAGTCATCCCGCATCCACTGTCTATTTATTAGACATTTTTTCTTGTTTTGATGCATACTATCACCTCTTAATATATTAGATACTTTTTTAACATTCTGTATATTCATGTGATCTGATATATTTAATCAAAATATCGTCCCTCATTTTATTTACTTTAAAAATTCATATTATTTTATTTAATATTCCAGTAGCAATATGACCGCATTTACAACGGAAGAAGAGGTAAAAACAAAAGAAACACGTCGCCACGCTTCTGATTCGTGATTGGATGATGTTGAGCTTAGGCCGGAATTACGAGCTTTACGTTTGTGGAAGCTAGATCTTGGCAATGTTGAATCAGCGCTGTCTTGCATTCTTTCATTCTAATGTTGACCGTAATCAAATACACGGAGCTTGTATTTATAAAAAAAAAATATGAACGAACTTCATCGTAACGAAACGTAACGCAAACGAACGTTGAATCCCAGCCTAAGAATTAGATATAATTGTAATTGGTAAAATGATCTCAACTTACTATTCGTTTCTTAGAAGCATGATCATACAGGCCTAATACAGGGACATCATTTTATTTTTACTTGCATTTTTATTGTACCTGCATTTCTGAATGTACTTCACTCCCACCCCTTCACTAATGTCCTTGCTCCCGTCAGACACACAAACTTACGGCAGCTGTTGCATTCGAAGTCTTCTAGCAGTGAAGTAAACACTGCAGTGTATAGTGTGTTTCATAAATATGATTGCGTTTTCTATAGAAGAAAGCACCTATATTAATAATATCGTACTAAAAATTATATTCAAAAAACGATAAATTCAATTTCATAGAATATGCTTCAAAATGTTTTTAATAATATGCGTACTGAATTGAAGCCTGCATTGTAATGAACGGCAACCATTTTCAGCAACTTGTTTAAAAATTCAGATTAGCTTTTTTTGAATTGAGGTGGCTAGAAGCAAAGGAATGCTAGTGACATTTGTAATAACATGAGTTAAGTGCATCCAATGTAAGAAAAAGTATCTAAAATTTTAGTGGCAAAGGGATATTTTAATCGCATCACACATTAAAATTTAAATAAAAATCTCACCGATTTTACGAAAGCTTAAATATTTAAACCCCATTTTCTCAAAAGTAACTTAAGTACACTTACAGCCCTTTACTTATGACCCCCTCAATTTGAATGCATCTCTATATTGTATGATAACATCAATAATTAATATGCTAAATAAAGTAGACATTACATAACGAACATAGCCGCCTGAAAAGTTGAGTTTTTTTTTTTAAATGTTACTACTCTACTGTATTTTGATAAATTCCGTAAAAGTGATGATAAAACTGAAAATCGTAATATCGTATTTCCCTACAACATAAATGGATACACTACTTTTCTCTCCTCCTATACCTAGTAAAATGATTTGTTTACATATTGCACTAGTAACATCAAACTCCTGTAATGGAAGGGGGCAACAGTGTTTCCGAGTATAGCCAGGTTAATGTTAAAAATGTTGGTAAAAATAAAGTGATGTCCCTGTACAAGTAGGCACATAAACAGTATTAACGCCACACAATACCGAATAAGGCTCAATTCTAATTAATAATTCACATAAAATGAACTCAACGGGGATTTCCTTATGTCAGCCGCGGCTTTCCGTTTCTGCTCGCTGAAGATTAATAATTCGGTCGGATTTGCCGACTTTGCAAAGTGCTCCTGGAGTATAGGCTGACCGAGTGGGGTGTAATCCAGTCCGGGTCTTTTCTTCGTCCGCACAAAGGAGCCCTGGAGAGCGGCGCACGGCCTCTCTGCATCCCCATCCAGATGGAAACTAATATGGGGAGAAATAAGTTTCCCTCACGTCGCTATTCAACTGTTCAATAAAGGTGAAACCTTTCGAAACTGAATTTGAATTTACTCCTGATTTACTTTCCGCGGTATTTTATTTTCCCTGCTGCTGTATTTCACAAAGAGATCCCTCTACCATAGGCTGAGCGAAATATTCTATCACAGGTGGTATAATCAGGTCTGTATTCACAATGGAGATACAAGTTGTAAACGCGATGCAAGAGTGTTAATAATAATAATAATAATAATAATAATAATAATGATTAGTGGTTGTGGGATTTAATCGATTAATCTGTTCGATTAATCGATCAATTTTTGTTGTAAGATTAATCGATCAAACATTTTTAACCGAATAATCGAGTCGATTAAAATTAATCGATTGTAGTTGATATTATTATTTTGTTAATACAAATGGTAAAGGTAAAGGTAAAGGTATCCCCATAACATGCTATGAAGGCACTTGGGGGGCATAGAGGTAGAGCCCCATGCTTTCCATGACCTTGGCACTAGAATGAGGTGGTGTGGTCGGCACCACGCTCTGACTGCCTTTTACCCCCGGGAAAGACCCGGTGCTCAATATTATAGGAGGCTGAGTGAACCTATTAGAGTCGTTAAATAACCAACAAAATCTGCTAGCACTTGAGGATACACTAAGCTTAGTGGTTTGTGGTCTTTATTTTATATGTAATAATCCTTCACAAAAGTTTGTTAATACAAACTCATACCAAAAATTCCGACAATATTCCTCGTTCGGAAATTGCTTACTTAACAGCACAATAGTACTGTAAACCAGGTAGTGTAAGGAAAATCTTTGCACAAACACTTCAGAAAGTGATGGAGATATCAGGACAGTGACCTAGTCTACCGCTATTGAAAGTTGAAAAACAATGCGAAACACTTAAGTTTTATGGTTTTTCAAGAAAACTTCCACCTTGTTGTCAGGTCATCTTCCTAGCATATGGAATGCATACTTTTCTGGATTCGTCCCCCTCATCCCTTATAAAATAGCCATGTCTACACTTTGTGCAAGTGAGAGCGTAACTACCTTCTTCTCTTTCTAAAATCTGGTAATTCAATTACAATAGGGACCAGTCTTCTGTTTCGACCGCTGTACTTTTGCAGTTGCAGTTTCTGTACTGAGTTTGTATATGAAGGTTGTGTGTTTAATTAAAAAAATAATAATTTTCTGTGGTTTGTGAAAAGTGTAAACTCCATTATGTCATATGAGAATTTGAGAGGTAAACTCGGTGAAACGTTTGGATTTAAACTGAACGATCATGGAGAAGTGCTTGACAGAAAAAAAAATCGTGTTTAGTGATGCAGGAAACATTGTTACTAAACGTAGAGCGGCACTTAATTCGAAGCATGTGAATGCACTCACATGTTTAAAATCATGAATGAAGCAGAGTTAACTAGGTGTGTTCATACTTTTTTTTATTTATGTTTGTCTAAAAAATTCCCGGAGAAATTGACACGATAAAATATAAGCCTCATAATAAATATGTTAGTAAGTAACTAAAATAGTTGTTTTGTAATAAAACGATACAATATATAATGCAACATTTAATACTTATGCTTATCACCGAATACAAGTTAAATTTAACAATAATCTGTATTACAGTATATTAAAACATTTTTAAACTCGATCAAAACTCAATTAATCGATTAAATTAAAATAGTTAATCGATTAAATATTTTGATCGATTGGCAGCAATAATAATAATAATAATAATAATAATAATAATAATAATCATCATCATCATCATAATAATAAATAATAATAATAATAATAATAATAATAATAATGTGTAAACTAGCTGAAATAAAATCATAATAAAATGTCAAATATTGTGTTTTAATATTAATACAATAGTTGTATTATATAATCATATTGACGGACATAACGACATATCAATATTTCATTAAGAAGTTATTGACTGATAGAAAATTCCAAAATGAATAATAAGTTAAAAAATAATATCAATAAACATACTCAGTAGACTTTGTTTGTTTAGTGTGATTTCAATTTTGACATTTCAGTTTTTGAGAAAGGAATGTATAAAATTGGTTGACTCATGATCTTTCTGAAATGAACATTATTATATAGATAATTATTATTTTTTGGCAAACAAAATAGAAAAATGAGAAAGAGAGAATTACCTAATATTAGTGTACATTTTACGGATTTTTATATACGATATTGCTCATCATTTTCGATTTTTAATTATCGTACGAAACGATAAACATCGCACAACCTGGTAAACTTGTTCAGAACTAATATTATTGTTTAGATTTTGAAAGATATTAAGACAAAAAAAAAAACACAGTTTAAGGCAGCAACATCAATTCTGTTTCATTATTGGTACATCCATTTACTGTAGATAGGACATGAGTCACTGGCGCAAGAATTTTCTTCAAGTAATGACAATTTATAAGTCCTTTAACACTGGATACATATTCGTGACTGAATACCTTCTTCCGCTGAATGATAAACATACCTTTTAATTATATATATTTCAATGTAAATACGAGTATATTTCCGTACAAAAATTTTTCGAATTTAGTTTGAAATTTCAGCTGACTTGTATTTTCATTCTTATACCTAGAGAGGTCAGTAGCTTACTTCTCGTTGTCAACAGCAATCAATACTTTTACATAAAATCAAGTTACTTCCCTAAAACTTCACCATAGTGGGGTACTTAGTAGGGTAAGGTTGCCTAATTCCGTGACATATTTAATGAAGTCTATATTTATTCCAAACTTGTACTAAAAATGTTCAAGTAACACCTAAATGACGTTATTTGGACCATTAGCTACAGTTTTTACAACATTCAGTGTCAACAGTTTCACAAGTTTGATATATACTGTAATATGATTCTTCATTGTTATACAGTGGCTCCTAAATCCGTGACAGGGATCCAAATTCCGTGATAGTGGTTTCCTAATTCCGTGAGTGATATCCTAATTCCGTGATATTAAAATAATCCTCATTAACTTCTCAGAAAATAGACGTTTATTGGGAAAAAAACACTTTAAAGTCATAGTATATTGTTTAAATATGGATTAAGCAAGAAATTACAACATAGAAAAAGAGCCTAAGTGACAAATTTCATAGAAAATACTTGTGTAACTACAGGCCTACATATCACATATTAATATGTTATAAACAAAATAAACTGAAAATTAAATTCAATGCAATATTTAATTTGAATAAATTGAATTGTAACACAATTATTTCTCATTATTTATATTCCTAAAAACAGCAGTAATTAAGTTAAATATATGCCCTATTATTTATTACTAGCCGTACCCGTGCGCTCCTCTGCACCTGTTAGAAATAAATATAAAGTAATTACATAATTAAAATAGGACGTTTGATCCAGGGAACATTCGTGTTTGATAGAAGGATAAATCGTTTAATATGTTACTTAATTTAAATTGTATTTAAATAATTAAAATGCGATCATTTTGGTCCAGAAAGCACTCATTTGGTGCAATGACAATTCCTTTAACACGTTTCTTAATTGTTATTACATGCAACCATAGTTTAATCAACATTGACATCATTTAGATTTAATGTGTATACTTTATTTTACTTCCTATATGTTTCCATTGAATTATGGTAATAACTTAATTTTAACCCTTGTTGTTTTCTACGTATTCAGTAAATGGCACTTGGCCCACTATGGTTCTGAACCCTTCAAATAACTTAAATTATATTATATTATATTATATTATATTATATTATATTATATTATATTATATTATATTATATTATATTATATTATATTATATTATATTATATTATATTACGTAACGTTACGTTACGTTACATTATATTATATTATATTATATTACATTACATTACATTATTATATCAGAAGTTACTGTAATAACATTATAGTATTATGTCCATCTAGAGAAACTACACTTTCCAATGGTGAAATAATAATTAATTATACAAATCGGTTAAATTAGCTTCCGATATTACTTCATACTAACACAGAAACATTCTCTGTAGGCTATCTTTCATAGCTTTCTATTGTTGTTGTCCAAGGCCCCTTATAGACCAAGTCATTTGTTTTTTATTTCGTTACACGGCCTTAGATGGCAGTTATTTTAATTTTAAAAATCATTTATCTCATTAAATATCAGTCCTATCAAACTCTTCAAAGAATAGAACTTATCGCAAATGATTTTTAAAGAAACTTTTGATATGTAACATTTTTCACAAAAATCAATAATACGCGAGATATTTCGATTTATTTAATTCAGGTCCCCTTATAACCCCCCTTTTAAATAATGTATTTTGAATGCCATATAGCCTAAAATCTAAATTACTACGAACTTAATTTATATTCCAATTTTCATCGAAATCCGTTCAGCCATTATCGCGTAAAAAGGTAACAAACAAACAGACAGACAGACAGACATACAAACAAAAATTTCAAAAAAGCGATTTTCGGTTTCAGGGTGGTTAATTATATATGTTAGGACCAATTATTTTTGGAAAATCGGAAATTACCAGAAAAATTTCGGCTACAGGTTTATTATCAGTATAGATAATTATAATTGATGTTTTCTAGAAATTATTCCTATTATTATTTCCACGAACTATTTTCTTTCATAGACATTAATTTTCACAATTTAGCTTTGGCATCACTAGTCGAATGAGCCAGGAAGGAGAAATATAAAAATAAATATCTCACAGTGTTTAAATAATCATACACATTGATTCAGCTGACTATAATCTATAGTTATAAATAATTTTTATAATGCTATATTAATTCTTATGCCATTAGGAAAGTTCAGGATAATAGGGAAGGTTTGGAATCGAACGGGTTACATCAGCTTCTTGTCTATGCGGATGACGTGAATATGTTAGGAGAAAATCCACAAACGATAAGGGAAAACGCGGATATTCTCCTTGAAGCAAATAAAGGGATAGGGTTGGAAGTAAATCCCGAAAAGACTAAGTATATGATTATGTCGCGTGATCAGAATATTGTACGAAATGGAACTATGAAAGTTGGAGATTTTTCCTTCATAGAGGTGGAAAAATTCAAATATCTTGGAGCAACAGTAACAAATATAAATGATACTCGGGAGGGAATTAAACGCAGAATAAATATGGGAAATGCCTGTTATTATTCCGTTGAGAAGCTTTTGTCATCTAGTCTGCTGTCAAAAAATCTGAAAGTTAGAATTTATAAAACAGTTATATTACTGGTTGTTCTGTATCGTTGTGAAACTTGGACTCTCACTTTGAGAGAAGAACAGAGATTGAGGGTTTTTGAGAATAAGGTTCTTAGGAAAATATTTGGGGCTAAGAGGGATGAAGTTACAGGAGAATGGAGAAAGTTACACAACACAGAACTGCACTCAATGCATCCTTCACCTGACATAATTAGGAACATTAAATCCAGACGTTTGAGATGGGCAGGGCATGTAGCACGTATGGGCGAATCCAGAAATGTATATAGAGTGTTAGTTTGGAGGCCAGAGGGAAAAAGACCTTTACGGAGGCCGAGACGTAGATTGGAAGATAATGTTAAAATAGATTTGAGGGAGGTGGGATATGATGGTAGAGACTGGATTAATCTTGCTTAGGATAGGGACCAATGGCTGGCTTATGTGAGGGTGACAATGAACCTCCAGGTTCCTTAAAAGCCAACAAGTAATTAAGTATATTAATGCTTACCTCAAATATAAAATGTTTCTTCAGGAGCGTCACAAGAGAAAAAAACTTACTGGTCAACAACCTTTCACTGAACAAAAGTTTCTGCAGTCGACTGCTTCTATTCAAAAGGCGGATAGTCAATAGAATTGAAAAGAAGACATCTCTTGGCATCTGTGAGGTATTTCAAAAACTTAAAAGTCGGAAACCACAAGTCCATGGCAGTCAATTGAAATTTTATCACGGGATTAGGGGTATCACGTAATCAGGCCTGGAACTTGACATTTCCATCATTTTCAGAACTAAATACAGGTTCCATCATCAGAGTAGAGAGGTAAAACGAGAGGAATCGCCGTCTCTATTGGACTCTTAACCCTGATCAGAATCACCGTGAAAGCCTAAAATCTCGTTTTTTATGTTTGTTTATGCTCGACCATGCCGAAATGTAGTAATTATACACCTGGTAGCAGTACTTTAATGCATGTCATTAAAGTACACCTACTCATTAAAGTACAGGTGGTCAGCCAATGACAACTCAGCTTACAGGTGTTCAGCTAATGACAAGTCAGCTTTGTACCGTTATAAAACCGCAAGTATCGATTATTCTCGGATATGTAATCGAAAGAGAATTAGCGAAAATTCACGGAGGCTGGAAATCCAATACTGTCGCAGAAGGTTATCTTCTGTTACTATAATAATTAGCGTTAATTGTAAATAATATTCAAATAAATTCAATTTGTCATCTCGTTTTTCAATGTCGAATTCAATAATCAAGGTTATATCAAGTTTAACGGGATTACATCAAGGTCAATGACATTATTGTTCCTCGGAAAAAATCAATACTTTCGCGTCTGCGCACATCTCACAATTCACGACCTAGAACAAGGCCACTTCCGATCTTGTCAGATACAAATAAATGTATACATCTGAATAATTTCAAGTTATAAATATGGTCGAGCATAAAAAGTCATATGAAACTCGCCTATAATGGTAATTAAGAAGCTCGTATGAAAATTATGAAACTCGCTTGTCCTCGTTTCATAAACATCCATACTCGCTTCTTAATTACTATCATTATAGGCTCGTTGCATAATGTACTATTTTAATTGCTATTATAATGCAAATGATGGAAAGGAAACCGGGAATGAGTGTCAGTGTCTTATCTTGTTAAAGTGGTTAATCTAGGATGAGGCATTACTGTCTAAAACATAGTTTTCATTTTAAGAAAGCAGCGCTGGTCCTCACGATATTTCTAAAATGAACATTACTGCTGCGAACTTTCACTCTTGATGATGTTTTATCGGCGAGAATGTAATAAAAGCGAACTTGTGCAATACTACCTCTAGCATTTTGTATCTTTTTTGCCAGTAATCTCTTAAAATCCTATCTTCTTTTGTTTTCATCTCTCTTTTCTTGCCGTCACGTTTCTCACAATCTGTTTGTTTTTCCACCTTTTGCTTCTTCCTCGGTTCGGAACCTGATCTTCTTCATATACCCACACATACACACACACACACACACACACACACACACACACACACACACACACTACACTTGTTGTATAGTCAGTGCCAGATAAAATCGAAGTCATGGAAACGGCGAGATATTCAGAATGTTAGTCATCTGCTTCTATTTGTTATAACGCAGACATAATGACTCATCAGTCTTGTCAAATGTCTGTATGATACCTCAGTCTAGTATATACAGCCACGAAGCTCAATACGTAGTAAATATGCATCCGTAGATAGTTGCTAACCACTAGGATCGCTAATATCGCCTCATTACAGACAATGCGAAATAGTACCGACACAGTCTATTGTTCCTAGCACTCTCACAATTCAAGCTTCGTGACTGTATATACTAGGCTGTGATACCATGGAAACAATTTACACGTTTTAACTTGTAACTTCTATATGCTTGGTATTTGAGAAATCTGATCACAATTGAGGGGCTTAGAACAAAAAGCAGGTAAGTGACATTATTAAAAAAATGAGGTAAGTGCGTATTGTGATAGCCCAAAAGAATGTTTCTTTGGAATAAAATCAGGTAAGAGATCACACTGTGCAGTGCCGCTATATGGGCATCATGTCACCAAACTAGTGTATAATATTCCATTGCTTGTAGAACTTTAACTGTAATTTCCTCAAAACGAGGTTTCAGTCACTTACCTGCTTTTTGTTCTAAGCCCCTCAATTACAGTTGGCTTTGGATAACTGGAATTATAATAATTTTGAGGGAAAAATTGTTCCGGGGCCGGGTATCGAACCCGGGACCTTTGGTTAAACGTACCAACGCTCTACCAACTGAGCTACCCGGTAACTCTACCCGACACCGATCCAACTTTTCCCTCTGTATCCACAGACCTCAAAGTGGGCTGACAACCGTCTAGCAACCAACATTGAGTGCACACTAAATCTGTGTGACTTAAATTGTGGTTTTCTGTTAACGAACAGTGACGTGTATTATGCAAATCAAGCTTTCAGGTATAAGTCCCTGTAAAGTTGATTTGAATAATTTTGAGGGAAAAATTTTTCCGGGGCCGGGTATCGAACCCGGGACCTTTGGTTAAACATACCAACGCTGGTTGGAACTATAATGTTTAAAAGAAAGAACTTTCGAATCCAGCTAACAGTTAGGCTAAATGTTAAGGGGAAAAATTATTGTGACATCATAATAATGTTTTACATAAATCAGTGCATTTTTAGTGCAATTTATACTGGAGAACAAAAGTGATCATTATCACTTATTTATCACTTAAATTTAAATATTTTATTAATATTTTAACAAAAAAGAAAAATTTGCACTTAGCCTATAACCAAAAAGTAAACCTGAAAAAAATATTTCTCATTAACACAATTGAATGATAGTTATCAATTTTCACAAAGTGTTTATTAGTAGT